>NC_079880.1:6821250-8082500 GCF_029227915.1 Hydractinia symbiolongicarpus | reverse complement strand
TTTGATGGCTTACGGATAAAAGTCGCATTTCATTAATCGATCAAAAGTTCTTCGTCAAGCATGCCATAAATCCAAAAGCTAAGCCTATTTTATCTCAAAAAAACCTTTGTAAGTATTTCAGTTTTACATATTTAAAAAGATTTTATTTTCAATCATTTTATTGCGTGAAGGAGTTACTTTTTTTCCAAACAATAACTAAAAAAGAAAATTTTTTGTTCGTTTAAAGCGACTGCATACTTCATTTGTTCACTACCTACTGATAACCGTGAGTTGTCACGCAGATATATAATCGCGTCAATCTTTTAATTTAGTCGTATGCTTTCATATCCTAATCAAATAAGCTGGAGGGAGGGCGTTTTTTACACTAGTGCACCATCTGTAAATAAATTAGAAATTAAATACTACAAAACTAAGTATTTTCGTAAAGTTTGCAATCGCCAGAAAAGAAATCAAACGTTATCTTTTGCGATGTTATTTTCTGATAATATCAGTATCTTGAGATGATATCGTCAATACACTATTAAAAGTAATTCAGATCTTTTACCACAAATGTCATGCTGGTGTACATCCACCTTAAGTATTTTTACTTTAGTACCGGAGTTAGGTTTTCCTCTGTACGTGTTAAAGGCTTGTGTCCTCGTGTCTACAAGTTCTTGTTTGTTTCATTCAAAAAATTCATTGTTAAGGATTTTTTATGTTTGCAATCTTATTTTATTAATCATTTTTAGAAATCTGTTTATCGATAATTCTTCCATCCTAAATTTGAAAAACTATTGGATTCTTATGGTGTTTACGATTTCGATTAATTTTTGTACGGCTGGGCTTCTGTTTTATAAAAACTTTACGAAACAAGAACTGGAGATATCTGCGAAATTGCGTCATACAAAAGACGCGTTAAAATTGGTTACAAATAATTTTAAAAAAAGGAATGTAAAAAAAAATCAAAAAAAAAATATGACTAATGTCAAAATTTCAAAAAAAAATTAAAACTAACAAAGAGACTGAAATTAAGTCGTTGAACACACAAAATTCAGAAAAAAACTTTAATTCGTTTTTGGCGTACATTATCAGTAGTATTTCCGAATAACATTTTTGTCTCGTTAAGATATTAGAGGTTCCATTCGCAACGAAGGTACTTTTCAAGTCGAAGGTAGAAAAACATTTTTTGAGGGGGCTCGCCCTAACCTGCACATGGTCCAGTCCGTGTTTCGTAAGGTTATCTCATTTCTCGATATCTCGATTTCCCAATGAATTGGACGATAAAACTAAAAAAGTAAGTAAGTGGAAGAAAATTGAATATAACTTGTTATTAAAAGTTTAACGAGAAGCAACGAGTTAATGTCTGTATACTAGGTTGCTTAGAAATCCTTATTAACCAAATCAATGAAATATCGGATAAATCTTTCTCCACATCATTCTCGCGAGCTAACGGACAAGAAGTCCAGTATATAGTATAAAAACTTTATCAGCGTTATGTTTGACATTTTTTTTCGTTTGAGGTACAGATATCGAGATTTGGCAAAACAAAAATATATAAATGCGTGAATTGTACATATTAATCATATTTATTCATTTTGCGTAAATAATGATTTCAAAATATGTTATATAAATCTTAATATTACAACAATTTTTAAATATACGTTGTTTTAAAAAAAGCCGTCAACGACCATATTTTCCACGCAATTTTTCGACGCAGAAGACAGCTATTTCTGTAAAAATGAAAATTTGACGTAACGATGAAACTTTGAAATTTCACTGTGTGTGTTATGTTTAGAGAAAGCTAAAGAATTGACAGACAATAATTACAAAAGTGTTTTAAATCTATAAAAAAGTTTATTATATAAAAATTGTCGATTGGCCAAAAAGTTCCTCAAATTTCGGTGATCTAGTGGCATGTCCATCATTAAAAAGCCTATAGAAAAGTTTATAAAACTTATAGTATTAAATAAATGAAAGACGGACAAATTTTTGAACTGCTGGACATAATCAAAGTCTGATTTTTATAAAACTTATACAAAAATAAAGTCAGTAAGTGAAAAAAATTCAAAAATATCAGGTAGTGTTATTCACATTCTTTTCTATGAAAATGTAAAGTCCATTCACTAGTAAAAAAAATGCATCCACTGAAATATGTCGTGGTGACTGGTTGGACAAATTTACGTCAACTAATGCCAAGCCACATCTTTTTTCGGAAAACTTCGATTTATTTAAATGAGCTTCCGGAAAAGCCTACAGAAACAGAAGTATTTACTGAAACTCTTCGGTGCAAAAACCATTTTCTTTAACTTTTAATTTCTTCTTAAACAAATTTTGTTGCCGTTGTTTTTTATAAAACCACACGTGTCATAATTATAAATTTTACACACTACCATAATTCGTAAGAAAACACGCTTTTAAGTATTAGAACAGGAAGAATTATTGGTAAACAGGTGATAATTTTTTTCTGTATCGGCACTTTTAAAAAAAATACTTATTTTTTTATATTGCGTTGGATTTCTTGTAGTCTTAACATTCAAGAATTTTTGGTCAACGAGAGCAAGAGCTTAATATGCGTATAAAAGAGCGGTTTTATTATTTATATTCGCTGCAATAAATCTCTTTATCTGTTTCATTGAAGCATCTTTGACAGACTAGCATGTTACAGGACGCTGTACAGGAGTAAATGCAAGATTAATACGCTAAGTCAAAGCATTGTTGAACTAACTACACAGACGTGACATCTGCGTGCATCCACCTCTTTAGCGATGTGCATCATTTTCTTGTTACATAACTTACTGGGCAAATCATCACATTTGTGTTTCAATACAAAACTCTATGCAGGGATGCAATGCTTTTCTCCTGCATAAGAATAATAGCAATGGTATTAATAAAATGTTTAGTGGTACTCATTGTAAAATGGTTAAAAGTATAAATCACCATAAGCTTGACCCTATTCGGTCCGGGTTTCTCAAACATATTATGATTGAGGGTTATTTAAATCACATATGGCACACTTACAGTATGTTATGAAAGAAACGAAATACTTTGCTTATTTCAGCATTTTTGTGACATCGCAAGATCGAAATTTGTCCAAAATACCAATATCTGCTTAAACTTCATTTACTTGAGTTGTAGAACGAATATTATGATTCTATTTATAGTTTCTGGTTCCAGAATTATTTGAGGGTAGTCCTATCGTAATATTCCATTAAGTATGTGTGTTATTCATAAAGTCAAACAATAAATAAATAATGCCATGAGTCACAAATAGGTAATGCGTTTTCAGAAATCTTTAGTTATTTCATTTCTCAAATCAGCATTGTTATACTATGTAATTCCTGTTTTAGTATTAAGTTTTGATAATTGTTTACATCAAGGTTGTGCAAACTGATGATGTTGTCAAACAACCATAGTTTCATTTAACATTTGGATTTTTTTTCATTAGTTTTGGAGAATCTATTGTTGCAATTAGTTAAGGTGGGATTTGTAAGTGGAATAGTGGAGTGTTTGCTTGAAGTTGTCTTGAGCTCCATTTGATGCACGGTTCATAAAAGAAGCGGCAATTCTTTTAGTTAGTAAGTAAATAGGTAAGGACTGTAGGTATTCAGATAAATTTCTTTTTCTTCCATCTTTTGGCTCCACAACCAAGCAGACAACTGTTTCGGGTCTTAGTAACTAAACTTAGCAATTGCTTGGAATGCATGTTCTCATTTTAATGCCAGATTATTTCATTGACAATAACAAGAGCATCATTGTCTTCGGAGTTTCCATCTGGCCATTTATCGCATATAGTGCATCGTGTTACCGATTTCTTTGGTTGGAGACACTTCATCCAATTTGTCTTTTTCATAAGAAGTAGGCTCTGTTTTAATGCTGAGTTGTTGGAACTCGTAAACTGAGGAGCATAATGGGCACATAATTTAGTTAGTTCAATACGCACTTTATTGTAAATCACATCTAATGGGGTTGCATGAAGAAACTTTTCTAAATGTAGCTGTAAATCGGAAGCTTTGAGCAATCCATGTGCAAGGACGTCATATGATAAAGTAGTCTTGTAGGTTTTTGTTTTATGTAATCTTTTATCAAACTCAAGTCACAAATTAATGAATCCTTTACTTTTTCTCTTTTTTAAATATCTTATTCAATTGTTAAATGATTAGTTCTAATTCATCGACCTTAACTATGTTCGTTGATGGTAATTCCAAAGCTACTTCCTAAACTTTACCGTCAAGGGATGGTACTAGAGCTGGGTTTTTTTAGTTTGGCCAAGAGTGGTCATTTAAATCCATAATACAATCAGTTTCTTCCAATCATCATTGGTTTTTCATTTTAATAACAAAGAAAACGTTTTGTTGTAAGAAGCACTGGTCATCATTCCTCTACCCCCATGAAAATCATATTTTACATCGTTGTAAACAAAAACCCATTCTCTACCACCTTGAAAATCATATTTTACATGAAAATAAAATAATCTCTACCACCAAGAAAATTTTTTCTTATTATTAGCAGAAAATCACACAGTGCCACCATGAAAATCATATTTTACATTTACAGAAAACCACCCTCTGTATCACTATGAAAATTGTAATACTATATCTCCTTGAGTGTGTAATTCTTCTTACTCAACCAATAAATAGTTAATGCCATAAGTCACAAATACAATAAATGGCACAAGTTAAGAACCGATAACACAAATTTCATAATAATGATACTTCAACCGTAATCAGCTATCAATACCGCAACTATTTTGAACATAACTCTCCTTTAGCTAACCTCATACAACGTATTTCACAGCTGTGATCAGTTTCTTGTAAGGAGAGGTAATAATAAGGTATTGTCTTCGTATAGGACCTGAGCACTTGACATGCAGGTGTCTAATAGTTTCTGTAAGGGGTGGTAATAATAATGTATTGTCTACGTATAGGACCTGAGCACTTGACATGCAGGTGTCTAATAGATAAATATGGAAAGTTAGTAAGTATCACAACCATGAAGACAAGGAGTTATTACAAATAAACGGCAGGGGAGGTGGAATCCGCCTCCCTCTCCAATTCCTTCACTCCGGACCGAATAGGGTGAAATGGGACGGTGTTTACTCCCCATGTTTTATGTTGTTTGTTATATGTTTAATGTTCCATTTTTAACTTCTATTTTCTTCTTTCTTCTTTATCTCATAGTTGGTGAAAAAACCCTGCACTTAATCTTTTTACTGTTGCCTACTATATTTACATTATTTGAACCGTTTTTATTATTATAAACTCATATATTACATTATTTCTTTCTGATACGAAAATCATTCTATAAGGTAAATCTCTCTACACTGACAAAACAATGATTTTCTCTAAATTAAAAAAAGTTTTTCTTTGACTTACATTGTTTTATACATAAAATAATATATAATATATAATATATATAAAATAATTACTTCAAATTGGCGTTCTGATTCATCTATGTTTAAATTTTTTGAATTTAAGTGAATTTTAAGTGAAGCATATTCTCTTATTGAACTTAAGCGTTGTCAAACGTTAATTTTAAACCATTTTGTTTCTTGAGTTATTTTCGGCGCATCTAAATTAGTATTGTTCATAAAATGTCTTACCGAATACATAAATTAAATTATTTCCTTTAAAGTATAATTACAACAGGCGATAATTCTCGTCAGAAGTAAAGTTTTTTATCTATCCTATATTTTATGGACCTTCCGACATTACAAAATAACACTTTTTTTTGCAAGAAACACAAAATTTGCGTAAATGTTTTCTAATTTTTTGTGTTTTTCTTAAATGTTTTAAATTCACCTTGGGACTCAACCTCTTTTGTTGAACGACGTTTTGTTTTAAGACTGGAGAAAAGAACATTATGGGAACATCTTCGACTTGTTTGCAAAAGGTTGAATTTTGTAAAAAAATGTTCCTTAATAGTTTCATGAGTACTAAAGATTTTAAGAACAGAACTTTAAATTTCAAATACTCATCTTTATAATAAAATTTTACCATACTTACAGCACGCTTATTGTTCTCGTTAGTGATAACTAAAATTTGCTATCTATTTCATCGTTCAACCTATATATTTTCTCTTTGCGCCTGATCTCAATAAAGGCAAACTTCAAACTTTTTATCTATTTTTTGCGTATCTACATTAACTTAACTTTAACGACGAATCTTACATTATAACTTTACTTGATCATAATCAAGATTTTATCTAAATATTTTAAGTATTCAAGGATAAAAATTCGGTATCAAAAAGCGTCTTTTCTTCTAAACTCGGCTTTCTAGTTTTACTCTGCACTCGCTTTATTCATTTCAAAAGATTCTAAATAATCTTTTTGATCAATGAGTTCTTTTCTTGCAAAGAAACTTTATCTTTAAATGATTTCCGGAAAATCAATTCTGGATAATTAAAATTTCATTGTCAGATACTTATCAATTTATATTTATGTCCATGAAAATCTTATTTGTAACAAATGTCATACAAAAGTAGAGCTTGCATTGCTACTACAGTAATTTCCTGGCAACGGTCTGCAGTCCGCAGAACAACGGTCCGCAGTCCGCAGAACTGGCTATTTGAACGTAACCTTGTACAATCGGTAACTTATCTTACATCAGAAGTTACGAGACATCTTTATACTTACTAAACCAGGGTTTTATCACCAGCTATAATGCAGTGGTGGATTTAGGAATAGCAAAATTCTCGATATCACTGTGACTAGCAAAATTAATATTACTTTCTCCAGTACTAAAGTTTTTCTATAAAATCCTGGATCCACCACTGCATTTTTCATCTTTCTCACAATCTTTTCCTTCGTGCCCTGACTGATCCAGTTGAAAGAAGCTCTCAACTCCGCTAGAAGTTTCCAACGTTTCCGTGATCCTTCCAATGTGCATCCAGAAAATCTGGTAAGACATAAATAGCATTTTTTGTCTATAGGTTGAGACAAAAGATAATATTAAAAAAAAGTGCTAGGAATCTTTGTTCCTTTAAACATGTTTTTAAGCAAATTTTTTCTAAGTATGTTAAATATCATCTGTTTTTTCTTTTTAGTGAACCGGTGCGTGTTTTGGCTAACCCTGACTGTCAACATGGACTGCTAATGCTGTTGCTGGGTAGTATGATTAGAAATACAGTTGCCGCTCGATATGTGGAACTCGTCATAAGTGAAACCTTATATAAGTGGAACCATGTTCGCAGGTTCCTTGCATTGGTCTTTTTTCAAGCTTTTATAATTTCCTTAGATAAGTGAAAACTAAATAAGTAGAAATTGTGGATTTGGTTCACGGATTTTTTAGAACTAACAGTTTTTTTTTCTGAAGACAACATGTCATCCGTACAGGCATCAAAAGAAAGTTTTTTATCTAAACGTTTGTTTGAGAATTAAAACGTCTTTAAAGACAGAATGTTCAAATAATTAAAAGAAAGTAAGGTGTCCCCAAAAAAATTAAAGTCGCTATGTTCAATTTTCCAATTTGTATTTTTTACTTTGGATATATTTGGATAAGTGAAACGATCGCTTGTGTTTCTATGAACGTTCCACTTATCGGGCGGCAACTCTATAAGAATAAATGTAATAAATATAAATTCAATAAATATAGACTCAATAAATATAAATTCAATAAATAAAAATTTAATAAATATAAGTTCAATAAATATAAATTTAATAAATATAAATTTAATAAATATAAATTCAATCTTCTTTTATCTTCTTTAATTCTTAAATTTTACGGACATATTTCTATTTAAAGTTTCACTACTTATTCTCTCCCTTCTTATTTCTTTTTTTAGATTTTCAATTAAAAAATCTTTATCCCCCCTTTTTATTATCCCATTCAGAGCAATTTTCCCACTTTTGCGATATTGTGTCAGTTATCAGAACGAGTACTTTGTTAGCTTTTAGTGCCACATAACGATTTTTTTTCATTGGCAATTTCTTCTTTGGTCATCGCAAAGAAAATGTGTGATTTTAACTTTGTAGTCCAAATGCAAAGTTGACATATAAATATAAGTGGAATCTTTCTACACCGTCGACGTTCTCACTGTTAGCACCTTTTTTCCATATTAGACAATCATTGGCTAGTGCATGCATTAACCTTTTTATTTGAATACTATGTCGACATATATGAGTAAGGATGGATTCCAGGCCGACTGGATTCAATTTGCTATCAGTTCTGTTAATAGGGCCAAGCTGAAAATGTAGATTTAAAATTAAGTTAGTTGCATCATGTTTTTTGTTAATATCATTATTACTATTTCACAACCGTGAAATGAACTTTTTGCAATTTGTCTTGGAAAACCTCTGATAAATGGCTGAATTTGACAACATAATTTTGTATATCGCCTCAGCCCTTTTGGTGTGAAAAACATGATAATTCTGTAATTTTTAGAGTGGTTGGATCTCTTTGTTACATAACATTCAGTGGCTGTCTGTTGAATTTTAGAAGACACAAACATGATATGCCACAGTAGGGATAGAAAGTTCTTTTCCTTGCTATAGCTCGTTTTTGTAGGTTGTGAATGTAAATTATAGGATTTTTTAAGTAATTAGCTGTTTTAATTCCCAACAACGACTCTGATTATCTCTTTAAATACGTTTTTAGGTACTACGCTACGTGTGGTTCCAACAATTGTTTTAAATAAACCTAAGATATTCTTCCTTATGCTTATTATCTTTGTTGACTTTTCTGATTTTTCTGTAAGCTTAAAGACCGAGCACATATTCAGTTGCTAAGTGAAATGTGAGCTACCTTGAAGGTGATATAATGCAGTTTGGATGACTGAATTATAATTGGTGAAGGTGATATAATGGATGACTGAATTATAATTAATTCGAAATTTCTTAAATGGTACTACCCTTTTCAGAACTTAATTCTTGATCGATCCATGAATTGACTTCGACTTTCTTTTAAGAGAAATGACCATGCCTGCTAATTGTGACTTCTCTACTTCAATTGCTCTTTCATGGTCTAGAATATTTTTCAATTTGAGGTGTCATCTACGTTCACAGTTCATAAATTCATAAACAAAAGATTCATTCTAATTGCTAATAAATTATAATATTATATATATACCTATGTAATTTAAAAATAGTTTTAAAGAAAATAATAAAAAAACGCAATTCTTACCACTACACTGCTGCGATATACTTCAGATGTCTGGCTTGTAAAGATTTCTTGGTTTGCTCAAATCCTCCGAAACTCTCTCACATACTCTGGAACTTCCTCACATCATCTGAAACTCTCTTGCATCCTTACCCGTTCTCGGATTATGAGGGGTAAGTTGTATTCGTGCATAATAAAAATGTATTTTGAACAATTTACGAAAGGAAGAAACGTTTTTGCCAGCACATTTTTCTATTTTTACAAATGTTAACCCTATTCATCGCGAGACGTAAAGAGAGAGGCGATTGTGGTGGTGAAGGTTGGGAGGGAAGAGTCATGCCGTACCGCCGTGAGTTATTATTTGTTGTAATCGTAAGTCATAGAAGTTGGTACAAATGTAGAAATACAAGTTTTTTTTAAGACCCGTTGTTCGGGGTATATCTTTCGTAAAGGATTAAAAATATAATAGGCGTCAGTTAGACAAAAAATAAAAAAATGATACGCTTTTTAATGATTTTTATTCTTCATTCAGTGCATTTTTGTCAGAATTGAATTAAAATTAATAATTTCACATAGCCCCAAACCTCAACATCTAATACCCAAAATGATGTAAAAACATAACACCTTGGGGTCCTCAATGAGTGTGTAACGCGAGGGACGCAAAATATTTACTACGCATGAATAGGGTTAGCAATTAAGTATTGATGGTTCTTTCAACATCTAGAGTTCCTAATTTTATGAAATTTTTATTTTAGCGTTGCGACTTCCATTCCTCCCACAATAACAACAACATCTTTCAGCTTATATGTTCTGCATTGAGGTATGTTTATATTCTTCCAAATTAGCAAGGCTTACTATTTATTTTGCATACTAATATGAATTGCACCACCTTTTCTTTCGTTTAAAAAGAGTGAATTACACCCAACTAATGCTTTTTCTCTCTACATAAGTGGATTTCTGTACCTTCTATTTTTATTATGGTTTAAAGTGGATTCTATGCCCTCTGGTTATTATAAATAAATTTATTTCGCCGGGTTGTTTTTAACATGAGTGAATTTCATCTCCTCATTTGTTGTTGTTTTTAAAAAGTGATTCCAATCCCCTTTTTTATTGTTGTTGTTGTTTTTAATACAGGTAGATTTCTATCCCGGTTGTTTTTATTATTGTGCAGAGTGAATTACATCTCCTCTGAGTGAATTTAATCTCCTCTGGGTGAATTTCATCTCCTCTGCTTCTTAAAAAATAAAATTTATCTCTTCGCTTGTTGTTGTTTTTTACATAAGTGGATTTTTATCCCTTCTATATTTTAGTTGTTGTTCAAAGTGAATTCCATCTTTGAGTGAATTCTATCTCCTCTGTTTTTTTAAAAATAAATTTATCTCCTTGGTTGCTGTGTTTTTTTTAAATTAATAGGTTTTTATCCCTTCTATGTCTTTTTTGATTGTCCAGAGTGAATTCCATCTCCTCGCTAACTGCATTTATCTCTTCAGTTGTTTTAGCGCGAGTGAATTTCATCTCCTCGTTTGCTTACCAATTAATTCTGCTGTCAAAAAAGCGTATTTCGTTGTGTTTTATCACCAAAAAATCAAATTATATGAAAAAATATTATATATTTAAAATATTTTTGTCTTATGTTATATGTTGAAATAGGATTTAGTTAGAGTAGAGCGATGTGTGGTGAGATTGGAGTAGAGTGACGTGCGGTGTGATAGGTTTGGAGGTCGGTAGGGTAGGATAGAGTAGGAGAATGGATAGGGGTATATGTGGGGTAGGATTTGAGGTAAATACGGGAAGTGAAGGAATTATAACGTCACAAAATTTCTTTGTGCGTAACAATCATAAAAAATTTTCTTTTTTATTTAAAAAAAATTAAAATAGAAGCTCCAAATATTATAACATGAATTTCAAATATTATCGTGTCATTATGTATTGGAATGGGATTTAGTAGAGCAGAGTGACACGTGGTGATTTAAGGGTAGAGTGGCGTGCGGTGAAATAGGTTTGGAGGTCGAAAGGGTACGGTAGAGTAAGTGAGATAGGGGTATAGCTGGGATAGGATTTAAAAAAAGGATGGAGATAACTTGAAGTGAAAGAATTATCACAAAATTTCTTTGTACGTAACAATCATACAAAATTTCTTTTGTTATCAAATTAAGCCAGAAAGATCATTTTATCTATTTTGGAAGCCTAACATTTCACAGTTGCAAATGAAATCAGTTTTCATAGAATAGTAATCAATAATAGTCAGTTTAACGTTCTAAATAAAAAAAAATATAATCTATACATTTAATATAGTTTATAGTAGAAGTGTAGTTTGATAACTGACAAACAGTCATTTAAAGGCTTTTAGGCACCTGCCTATCACAATGCCATTTTAGAATCAAAAAAAATCAGTGGACATTTTGCCACTCATGTTGTCAAATATGTTTTTTTTAATTGAAACGACGCATTTCCAACAAGCTCATGGTAGCGGATATTGTTCTTCAATTAAAGGTAACACTTCTACTATTATACTTTCTGCAACACTTACGACAGTGAATTTAGCAATCTGTATTTTCTAAACTTGACTTGCATTTCCCATTTTATAATTGACACTTACTCCTCCGTTTGCGTTTCTATTTTTCTATTATTTGTAGTTAAAATGTTGTAGTTTATATTTTATTAAAAAAATGTTTAGATCAGTAAAAATGCACTCGAGTACATCACAATGTGTTGGATGACTGGCAGTTATAAGAATGCTTTTGGAGAAGAATGAACAACATTTAAAATCCGCGCACATTGCTCCTATCCATAAAATGTTAAGGTAACATTTTTTTTTAACATTGTACAACTTTGTTTCGATTACAACAATTTGCAAAATTGACACTTGTTGCTCAGAAAAACAGTTATAGTATAAACCCTTTCCATTTATTTAAATAAAGATCTTGGTACTTGCGTATCATGAATAGCATTTTTAAAACCTACAAAAGACTTTATCGTCAGAAAAGCATGCGTTATTAGACGTGGCGCGTTTCTAAATTAAATTTGTATTCCTAACTGTACTTTTGTTTTGTTAGATTACAATTCCAGTCGGCTGATGTAACAAACTCTTGTCAAATATACTGTTATTGGAAAATCAAAATGTTGAGCTACGAAAGGCGTGCAAGCACACAGTCGCTTAACTCGACAACCGCCTAAGATATCAATCCTATTTTCATGCTGAACATTAAGCAGAATAAATCGATTCGCACGTTTATATTCTCTGCCATGGCTCGGCTGGAGTCTGAACCCAATGCCTTCCCCACTGAAGGTAAACGCTCTACCACAAGACCAATGTCAGACCTGCATGAGTTCTAGTGCATAGATATCTTCTATTTGAGTTACTGAAGTTGTACAAACACAGCAACCGCATAATTAGACAATTGCCAAATATATCAATCCTATGCTTATCTCAACTCAACGTAACAAGAAACAATCTACTCTTAAGTAGTAACTAGCTGTGGTGCAACCTGTCAATGTATTTTGCTTCTTTGTCAGAGTTCGCGGTATCATTGCAATTATTGAACAAATTTTGCACACGGCTGTTACGGTAATTTGACTTCATCTTGATCTCAAAATAAACGAATGTGATAGTCAAAGAGCTATAAACAATCCTAAACATATAAAGAGTGGATCAATAAATATAAATGGCGAGCTTTCGATTATCATTTATTATGTTATTTAGTTAATGTTGGCTAACCAAGAAACATTATCTTGTAGGTAAGGAAGAACGATTTTTACCTATTTAGATCTAAGGTTAGGCTATCCAGATTTTTTAATGGCGTGTAAATTGCTCGAGTTTACTTGGTGAGTTTCTGTCTACATCTATTAAAAATATTTTCCACAAAACAAATTTTAAAATTTAAAGTAAAGTTTTTGAAGGATTATAGAAATATACTCTTCATTTGTGTTTTTATTGTCTAAAATAAAGCATGGATTTATATTTAGTCAAAGAATTGAAGAATATAATTTGTTGCCAGTGAAAATGTCGTACACTTCTGATGCATGTTTATAATTATAGGCCAAAGAAGAAACATGAAACGACAACAAGAAACTAATGGTTATTCTCAACAATTTATGAAGAAGATTACAATTTCAATGGTTTTCAGAAAAGACAATGTGTTTTTGAGAAGAGATGTTATGTTTTTAATTGTTCAAAGTGCTAATATCTTTAATTGCACAAGTGCTAATATTTTCTCATCTAATCATGTAATTGTAGATATTTACTGCTTTCCAACGTTTTATTTATTTTGACAAATAAATTGTTTTGTTTTTTGAAATGACAACCTGTCAATGCAGAAATATTGTGAATACAAACATTTGTTTGTATATTTTTAATTGCGTATTGACTGAATCATTTTTAAAAGTGTATTTTTTTGCTTCTGGTTTATTTTTTGCTGCAAATATGCGATATCATGAGCTATTGGAAATGCCACTTACGCAAATTGTTCTGCAGACAACATAAGAAACACGACGCGATATTTTCCTCTCTTGTTAACTTTTACGTGTAAGTCATAGAAGAGAATTGATAGCATCATGTTATGGACGAAAAGAGCTAGACTATATTTAGTAAAATATATGCATAGTGCATAGAGGGAGTTAGTTTGAAGTTTAGCTTACGCTTTAATGAATTGGTCATCCATCATTTCATCAGAACTTGTCCTGGTTTTGATTATTACGTACAAATGATATATCATTCTTTTAAGTAATTCCCTAAATTACAATTGGGAAAAATTTGATTGAATATATTTTTAAAATTTTTGAGCAGTTAACAAAAATACTTATATTTTATTTTTATGACATCTAATTTTATACATAAATTCTACCACTAGAAGGCGTGTTTCATTGTCTAAATGACATGCCACGCTTTTATAAATTCTTATTGTTGGAATCAAATATATCATAAAGCCTACTATTAGGGATTATTTATTGTATAAATGAAATATTATGAGATATGCTTTATGATTTTACTATGTTTTATAATTCTAATTTGGAATATATTTTTATGCCTACCATTTACAAGAAAAAATTTTGTGATAAATTTTGTACGAAAGTTGATAATTGTACGGAGTTGTGAGCATATCATCAAAATGGATAATTTAGTCCTAGTACGATTTCAAAAGTTTGGTTTGAACGTAAAATGGAAATCAATTTTGTTGCCTGTCAACCGAGTCGATCCATGTACCGAATTGTGGGCATATGATTCAAATGGATAATTTAGGCCTCGTTTAATTTTGCAAGATTGGTTTAAAGGCGAAATTGGAAGCGATTTTGTTGTTTAGCAAGTGAAAGTCAATTATTGTATTACATAGCAGTGAGCAGATATTGAATATGAAAGACTCCATTATGCTATTAGGACGTACGTATTCTCATTGTAAACATCTGCAGCTAAAGAAAGAAATTTTCAAATCGGACTATTTATTTAGACCTTATCTCATCAAAATAATCGTGACAGCATCAGCAGAAGGTAAGATACGAAATTAATATCATTTCCTGTAAACCATATCAAGCTCATAAGAAACTTAAAAAACTAATTTTATTTTCATACAAAAAAATTTCAATACCTTTTTTACACATTTGTCCAACATTTTTTGCCTTTTATTTTCATTCTTTTATTAATTTTAGGTCAAAAAGCTTCAGAGTAGTTGCAAGTCTGCGATAAATTTCGCCGTTGCTGTTTGTTACATTTTAACACTCCTATTACGAAAACCATCGGAAGTTGTGAAGTTAAAATCACGGACATGTGGAAAAGAGAGAGAAATAATCAAGTTCCTAACCACCAGCAATTACGAAGCCTTTTTATGTAAGTAACATGTGCTTCGAGCTTTAGCTAACTTAGAACTAGGATATAGGCTATTTTACTAGATCTAAAATCTTAACCGATACTAGCTAATTTTTCTTGATATCAGCATGCCCAGTTCTTCGATTGTTTAGACTTTTTTAGTCCTGGCCAATTTGTATTGTTATACCATTTTAAGCGCCTACAAGCTCCTTTTACATAACTATTTTGCCAAGCGATCCAAAAATAATGGAATTTTCCAGCCGAGGTGGAAACACAGTATTAACTGGCATGTTGGTTGACATTACTGATCAATTTACATGCTAATTCCAAAGCACAACTCCAAATTCGGAAAAATCACCCGAGTTTAGTAAAATAAAACCACTAACTTGCTAATTTGAAAAATCTTATTATAATTTTGTACCATTCGCTGTGTTGTTATACATCAATGCAATTTTAAAAATTCTAGAATAAATTGTTTTCAGATTTTGAATTAAAATATCCCAATGAATTACTACTTTGCTAATTGGAAACTTTTGATGGTGCTGATGGTGCTTAAGATATGTGTTATATTATCAAATTTAAAAATCCGAAAATTATCGAATTTATCACAAAACATCACAAAACATTACTTCAAATATGAACGATTATAATTTTGTGCCGGTCGTTGTGGTGCTTTAACATCAATGCAAATTTTCCTAATTCTAGAATAAATTGTTTTCAGATGAAAGCAAAGTTTTACAAAGAATATTATTAATTTGCTTCTTATAATTTTCTTTTGCTGATTGCAGTGCTTAACATCTATGCAAGATTGCCTAATTCTAGACTAAATTGTTTTCAGATGTTGAACTGAAATATCTCAATGGTTTTCTATTTTGCTAATACGAACATTTTGGTGGGGGTGGTGGTGCTTAACATTGTGTTGCCTTATTTAATTCTAAAATCAGAGAAATAATATCAAATTTTTAAAAGAAAATTTTACTTAAAATACTATTTATTTGCTTATTATAAATTTCTGGTGGTGTTTGTGGTATTTAAAATCAATTTGCTAATTTGAAAATTTTGGTGGTGGTGGTGGTGCTTAAAATCAATGAAAGTTTTCCTAATGTTAGACTAAATTGTTTTCAGATGTTGAATTATAATATTTCAATGAATTTCTATTTTGCAAATCAGAACATTTTGGTGGTGGTGGTGGTGCTTAACGTTTTGATTTATATAAACCTAAAATCAAAGAAATAATATTTAATTTTGAAACAAAATTTTACCTAGAAAACTATTAATTTGTTTATTATATTTGTCTTGGTGGTTGTGTTGCTTATTGTCAATTCAAGTTTTCTTAATTCTAGAATAAGTTGTTCTCAGATGCTCAGATCTCAATGGATTTCTACGTTCTAAAGCAAAATTTTACATAGAATACTATTCACTTGCCTAATATTATTTTCTGTTGGTGATTGCAGTGGTTAAAATCAATGAAAGTTTTCCTAATTTTGGAATAAATTGTTTTCAGATGTTGAACTAAAATTTCTCAATGATTTTCTACATTAGCTAATTAGAACATTTTGGTGGTGGTGGTGGTGGTGCTTAGCATTGGGTTGATTTATTCAATTCTAAAATCAGAGAAATAATATCAAATTTTGATTTTCTACTTTGTTAATTAGAAAATTTTGTTGGTGGTGGTGGTGCTTAACATTGTGTTGATTTATTCAATTCCAAAATCAGAGAAATAATATCAAATGTTTAAACAAAATTTTACATAGAATGAAATTATTTCGCTTCCTCTACCTTTGCGCTGGTGATTGCAGTGCTTAACATCTATGCATGTTTTCATAATCCTCAATTAAATTGTCTTCAAATTATAAAACAAAATGTCTCATTGCATTTCTATTTTGTCAATTAACAAAAATTTTGTGCTTACCTTTTTTCTGAAAGAGTTTTATAGATATTTGTTAATTCATGGCTTAATCAAAAATTTAGTGAGTTGATCGAAGCTCCTAGCCAGTGTGGAACGGTTCAACCCAGTATTTACTGGGATGTTGGTTAGTACTGCTGGCTAGATTACCTATTAATTCTAAAATATTATTCCAATTTTGGAAAACAAGGTGAAAAATATGGAACATAATAAATGTATGTTGCTACCTAGAGAATTGTTCTGGCGGTGGTGCTTAACCCATATTCCATATTATCTTATTCAATTCTATAGCCAGGGAAATAACATGAGCGTAAAATATATAATGCAATTTGACATCACTTGTTAGAAACTTTTAGATAAAATTATGCTTTAAAGAAAAAATTTATATAGAATACTATTCATTTGCTTATTATAATTTTCTGTTGGTGATTGCAGTTGTTAAAATCAATGAAAGTTTTCCTAATTTTAGAATAAATTGTTTTCAGATGTTGAATTATAATATTTCAATGAATTTCTATTTTGCAAATCAGAACATTTTGGTGGTGGTGGTGGTGCTTAACGTCTTGATTCATATAAACCTAAAATCAAAGAAATAATATTAAGTTTTGAAACAAAATTTTACCTAGACTGCTATTAATTTGTTTATTATATTTTTCTTGGTGGTTGTGCTGTTTAACGTCAATTCAAGTTTTCTTAATTCTAGAATAAGTTGTTCTCAGATGTTCAACTAAAAAATCTCAATGGATTTCTACGTTCTAAAGCAAAATTTTACATAGAATACTATTCACTTGCTTAATATTATTTTCTGTTGGTGATTGCAGTGGTTAAAATCAATGAAAGTTTTCCTAATTTTAGAATAAATTGTTTTTTAGATGTTGAACTAAAATTTCCCAATGATTTTCTACATTAGCTAATTAGAACATTTTGGTGGTGGTGGTGGTGGTGCTTAGCATTGGGTTGATTTATTCAATTCTAAAATCAGAGAAATAATATCAAATTTTGATTTATAGCGTAATCAAAAATTTATTGAGTTGATCGAAGCTTCTAGCCAGCGTGGAAAGGTTCAACCCAGTATTTACTGGGATGTTGGTTAGTACTGCTGGCTAGATTAACTATTAATTCTAAAATATTATGCCAATATTGAAAAACAATGTGAAAAATATGGAACATAATAATTGTATGTTTCTACTAAGAGAAATGTTCTGGCGGTGGTGCTTAATCCATATTCCATATTATCTTATTCAATTCTATAGCCAGGGAAGTAACATGAGCGTGAAATATATAATGCAATTCGACATCACAAAATTATGTTTTAAAGCAAAATTTTACATAGAATACTATTCACTTGCTTAATATTATTTTCTGTTGGTGATTGCAGTGGTTAAAATCAATGAAAGTTTTCCTAATTTTGGAATAAATTGTTTTCAGATGTTGAACTAAAATTTCGCAATGATTTTCTACATTAGCTAATTAGAACATTTTGGTGGTGGTGGTGGTGGTGCTTAGCATTGGGATAATTTATTCAATTCTAAAATCAGAGAAATAATATCAAATTTTGATTTTCTACTTTGTTAATTAGAACATTTTGGTGGTGGTGGTGGTGGTGCTTAACATTGGGTTGATATATTCAATTCTAAAATCAGAGAAATAATATCAAATTTTGAAACAAAATCTACCTAGAGGAAATTTGATTGGCTTCTTATAATTTTGTGCTTGTGATTGCAGAGCTTAACATCTATGCAAGTTTTCGTAATTCTTAATTAAATTGTTTTCAAATTATCAAACAAGATGTCTCATTGTATTACTATTTTGTCAATTAAAAAATTTTGTGATTATCTTTTTTCTGAAAGAGTTTTATAGATATTTGTTAATTCATAGCTTAATCAAAAATTTAGTGAGTTGATCGAAGCTCCTAGCCAGCATGGAAAGGTTCAACCCAGCGTTTACTGTGATGTTGGTTAGTACTGTTGACTAGATTACCTAATAATCTCTTATAATAATACGAAGAGTGTGTCTGTGTGTCTGTAACAGCCAAATTTTTTTGCAGATGGCTTGTCAACGTCATCAAAATTCAAATGACGCATATTTTTCAATTTTATCCTGCTTCAGTGGATTTTTCCACGGGCTTTATCGATCTCTTATAATAATACAGAGATGTGTCTGTTTGTAACAGGCAAAGTGAATATGATTATTTTCCTTTAATGTAGCCGAAAAAGTTATGTCTCAAATGTTAAAATTTCTGACGTTACGACGCGACGTCAATAACACTAATTTAACGTCAATATCTTACACTAAATTAATGAAACCATTATAGTGCACCTAAAATTTTGAGGCCAAATAACTTGGAAACGTGGTGGTAACGTCAATGATTTTTCACCGCGTGGGTAACTAGGGACCACTTAGAACCAAATTAGGAAAGTTTCCCAAACCTGGGTCCCCGAATTCGTTTCGGAATGGACTGATTGATAACGTCATGAAAAAACCTTTAAACCCTAAGATCTCTGCAACCATTTATCAAAAGTACATGATCCTATACATTTTCTTGATCAGCGTTTCCAGATCTTTGCGATGAACTTGGAAACGAGGTGGTGACGTCGATAATTTTTTACCACTTGGCTAACTAGGGAAATCCTGGGAACATTTCGGGTAAGTTTCCCAACCATGTGTACCCGAATCCGTTTTGGAGTGAACGGGTTGATGACGTCACAAAAACCCATCAAACCCAAATATCTCTGCATCCCTTTGTCAAAAGTACATGATCCTATACATTTTCTTGATCAGCCTTTCATGATCTATACGATGAAGACATTAGCTATAAAAAAATCAGAAAATATTTTTTGTGTGTTTTTCCAGGTCTTTGCTGACGTCAGCAAAATTTTCAAACCCTTTCAAAAAAATTTCCTTATACGTTCGTCGAAAATCCATGACCCTATACATTTTACTTATCAGGGTTTTAACCTCTACACATTACAGGCACCCAATAAACTAAACTTCGCTAATCTTTTTGTATCTGCACTGCTGATGTCAGCACAAAGTCTAAAACAACCTAATTTTTTATGGTCCCTCTGCCTAAAAGGGATTTGTCCTGGCGGTGGTGCTTAACACGTATTCTATATTATCTTATTCGAAGTTATATAACAAAATATGACTTAGAATACTATTAATTTGCTGTTCTAATTTTTGTGCTGTTGGCTGTAATCAAGTGCTGTTGGCTGTGTTGCTATATATCTATGAAAGTTTTTGTAATTGTTGATCTAATTAAATTGAAATTGAGTAAAGTGATGCTCTTTTGAAACAATTCCAAAACGACTTCTTTGGAAACATATTTTGTAGAAAATTGTTTTTGATAGTCCTAATAAAAAAATGCAGCTTAATAATCGAATGTTCCAGCCAGCGTGGAAAGGTTCAACCCACTTTCTACTGGGATGTTGGTTAGTACTGCTGGCTAGTACTGCTGGCTAGATTACCTAATAATTTTAAATTATAATTCAAAAATTGAAAAATAATGCGAGAGCATGATGCCATCATTAATCCTCAATCAGGTTTCAGCTAGTTCAAGTTTGAAGAACAGAATAGTGAAATTTGCATACATCTACAAAGGAAAACTTCGTGATATAAAGAACAATAACGGACAAATTGTCACCAAGTTGATGATTAATGAAAGAACCATCCGATGAAAACGTCATCGATATAAAGGAAAATAACAACAGATAAAGCTTTAACCAGGCTGATAAATCGTGGAGTCGTCATCAAATGAAAACGCAGTCAATATATAGAAAAATAACAACGGATGAAATTTGTACAAAGCTGATGATTCATGAAAAAACCATCCTATTAAAGGTAAGTTTAATAATTTGAAATAATTCATGTGCATTTGTTTGATGACAACAAGGATTTAAGTATTCACCAAACAGGTAGGTCGCCATTCTTCTATGTAAGACAAGTGGATTTTCGAGAGAAAGATTGAGATGATCAACAGCACTCGTAGTGGTGAGTAATTCACATAGTTCTACTCCTGAAAACTCAGAACTGGTGTAGATGATTACCGTCCACCCTAATCACGTTAGGTGAAGGAACTGTATCGGTACTATTCAACTTTTGCGTTATTCAAACAATAAGGACGAAGTACGCGTGCGCGTGTGTTCTGTATTGCGATTGCTAGAAAAATATACTTTTAAACTTTAATTACAGGTTTCAAATTGACCAGTAACTTTTTAACACCCTGGATATCTAATTAACGCGCATTTTTAAAATAATTATTTTTCTAGAATAAGGTTGCTGAACCAACCAGTATACAGCCCAAAAAATTACCAGAATATTTAACTTGGATTCGTACGATATCACTAAGAAGATCAAGAAAGCTATTACTGATTCATTGAAGGAGATTGTGCTGATGACAACCTAACGTATAAAGCGATCACTAGAAGACACAGTGGAAGAACAAAAAAAAATATGTTGTCGAAGGTAAAGAACTTCATGCTAAGGGAGAGAATCTGATTAAAATATCAGATACAGAAAAGCACGGTTAAAGGGTAGTAAATTGTTATCGGTCTAACAGGATTGTCGAAAAAATATTGGCCAAGTCAAGGAGGCAAGCGACTTTAAATCGCGTAGAGGTGATAGCTATAAGATTTAGGTCATGAGCCAGAACAAATAAGAACATCAAAATTTTCATTTCTTCCAACCAAATCCAAAACAAATCCAACCTCAAAAATCTGCTATTTTTATGGAAAAGAGGTATATTCTAATACACCAGCCCTGACAAACGGAACATGCATGTAACTAGAATTCTCTCTGTAGTCAGCTCAAAGCAAAAGATTGGAAAAGCCAGAATAATTTTTCATGCGTGAATCTACAATTAGACATTAAAGACGTGTCGTGCTTCGGAAACTTTAATTATACCAGTGTGGCTTTCAGCCTGGTACTCCTCTCTGTGCCGTCTACTCCTGTGAAGAGGAACAAAATGAAGTCAAACAAACAACTGATGGTTTACGTCGTGTGGTGTAAAGACAACAACGAGATGAAAAACTTGCCAGCAAACCTTCTTATGTTGCAATTCGTTGACACCTCGTTTTGGAGACCTCGAACAAAGAAAGTATTAAAAACTGCAATTTACGGTATCAGATGGTCTCACCATATTAATGGATTTCTTTTACTTATATATTTTCTCTTTGTTGATATGGCATTTGAAGGTTCAGGTTGCAATCTTGATAGCATGCAAGGCTCGTGGTAGGGAAATAGAAAATGAGGCAAACCTCTCTGGAAATTAACAGCTTAAATAGTTTGCGTTATTATTATTAATTATTGATGCTTTTATTTTCCCGGTGACGTGCACGCAGAAAATAATCGTTCCTTCATTCATTCCTTTGTCCCTCGTTTATTCATTCGTTTATTCATTCGTTTATTCATTCGTTTATACACTCATTTATTCACTTGTTTATTCATTCGCTCATTTATTCGTATATTCGTTTATTTTTTCACTTAACTCGTTTATTCGTTTATTCGTTTATTCGGTCGGTCGGTCGGTCGGTCGGTCGGTCGGTCGGTCGGTCGGTCGGTCGGTCGGTCGGTCGGTCGGCTATTCACTCGGCTATTCACTCGGCTATTCACTCGGCTATTCACTCGGCTATTCACTCGGCTATTTACTCGGCTATTTACTCGGCTATTTACTCGGCTATTTACTCGGCTATTTACTCGGCTATTCAGTCATTCGTTTATTCGTTCGTTTATTCGTGCATTCGTTCGTTTATTCCTTCATTGGTTATTCGTTCGTTCATTCGTTTATTCCTTCATTGGTTAATCGTTCGTTCATTCGTTTATTCCTTCATTGGTTAATCGTTCGTTTATTCGTTTATTTATTCTTTTATTGATTCGTTTATTCGTTTATTTATTCTTTTATTGATTCGTTTATTGATTTGTTTGTCCATTCGTTTGTTCATTGGTTCAAACCGTCATTTATTCGTATATTCGTTCATTCGTTTTTTCGTTCATTAGTTTATTCCTTCATTCGTTTATTCATTCGTTTATTCACTCGTATATTCATTTGTTCGTCCATTCGTTTGTTCATTGGTTCAAACCGTCATTTATTCGTATATTCGTTCATTCGTTTTTCGTTCATTAGTTTATTCCTTCATTCGTTTATTCATTCGTTTATTCACTCGGATATTCATTTGTTCGTCCATTCGTTTGTTCATTCGTTCAACCCGTCATTTATTCGTATATTCGTTCATTCGTTTATTCCTTCATTCGTTTATTCACTCGTTTATTCATTTGTTCGTCCATTCGTTTTGTTCGTTTATTCGTTTGTTCATTCGTTCCACCCGTATTCTAGAGTTATATATTTCGTTTATATACAGAAATTAGGGGTATACGACACTATAAAACTTGCATTTTACGTTGTTCGACTTATTACTACTGGCTATATTTTAGTTGACCATGGGGCACCTTTCACTTAAACAATTCTGAAAATGGTCTGATCTTTTGCGCGGAGTCCATAAGAATTTTATTGCTAACTATTGCTCCCTTCCCAAAGGTAACAACTGCGGAAGTCTTTTTTTGGGCTTTTAGTTAATCTAAACTATTCTATATGTACAGGCAAGAGGGACTTTATCGCGACGCCGTAATAAACCCAATCATGTTCTACTGGCCCTGCCACTGCTAATACATTTATGTATAGCGGAATCAATAGCGGAATCAAACACATACCACAATCTGACAGAGATTTTGGTGTGTATAAATACACACATGTAAAGTGGCATCAATTACCATATACATTATAACGGACAACAATCCGCCGGTTAAATATAAACACTATCATACTCCCCCATATATTCTACATTAAGCGGCCGGTTGTTCACAGATAAAAACAAACATTATTTTATTAGCTTATTTTTCTCCTGTAGATAGCCTTCAGAGAGGTAGAAATGCGCGCGGGAAGGGATAGCCAGGTTGACGTTCTACATAGTCTGAAGAAAGAAAATAGTTTATTTCAGGTCGTAAACTTCGGCGGACTTTCGTCGTAAATCATATTGTTACCGTTGTAAAAAACTGTTAGTGTCCGGGACCTGGCGGTAAAGACGCTGGTTCAAATCACAAGTAACTGTGGGACCTAAATGGGAACTGTGTCACGCATTCAGGTAGAGCACTTTAGTACAGGTAAGCATTATGGCGTAAATCGAGTAGCACACACAATATTATCATATTTCCTGTATTGCAAATTCGGTTAAATAGAAGCATAGAAAACAGCGTCGGTAACAATGCGCTGAGCGTTTAGTACATGTATGCCGTGTGCGCATCCATATAAGCACAATGTCTTTTTTTCAAACCTACATAACCACAACCCCAAATACAAAAAAATAGGAATAACTAAAGCTAATTAGTTTGTTAAAAATTATACAAGGCTATAAATCGGTATGAAATTATTCCATAAACATGTGAGAAAACACACAGAAAATAAATAATCCTATAGAAACAAAGTACTTAGAAAAATGTAAAAAAGGAACCTATAAACCTGGCATCGTTTTCAAACCAAGATAACCTTGACAGCATGTTTTCTCCGTCGTCATGTTAAGGCCGCGAATAACTGGGATTTGTTATTACCGAGAATCGAGCCTTGTAACTGGTCTACAACTACACATCCTATAAATCTATAGATGTCAACCAACCGTTATAATGTAAACATTACCAGTATCTTCAAACAATTCGAGGTCATTGGCACTTTCTCAATTTCTCTCACAAGTAAGCTTAACTAACAAAAATAATTTTAACCGTTTTATTTAAACATTTTCTGTGGCCTATGGTCAGACGACAGAGAAGCATTAGGTTATTGTGACTTACATGTTGGTTTATTAAATTTCATGTTGCCAAATTTGTAGGAATCTATGGTTGCTCTGTACCAGAACATTACAATGGGTTCCGTATTTCTCGGTTTTCGCCCCTCTAGTTAACTCCATGGGGCTACTTAGGATATCGATCGGTGTGATTTTTTTTGTCTTATTTGTCTCGTGCCACCTGCTCAATCTAATTTTCGGGGTGGCGCATATTCGGGCATAATCAGGCAGCTCGTGTAAACAATCACCAATTGCATCTCAACTGTGGAAAGATCGATTACTTGCTTACTGAAAGGGTATTTTTAAAAGCCGGCCGTCGTTTAAAGGTTAACGACTAATCTGGATAATTTGATATGCTCTGTAGCAGTTACAAAAAGATTGAAAAATGCACTTTATCGGTGATTACGTTAAGGAACGAGTAATTAACGAACTTATGCCAGAATCGTGCATGCAGACACACCACCGTATTCCTTGTTTGCATCTACCCTCACTGGCCTCAGGATGTACCGGATTCTGCTTACCTTTGGTTTCCGTGTGTAAAAACTAAAGAGTCTGGAAACTATAAAGGAATCCGCGTATCTTTCTGGAGAATAAACTGACTTTAGGCTCCGGAGAAAAGTGGGAGCAATTTGGAAAAACTAGAGGGTCTAATGATAACTATGGCGAATAACCCATTTTGTTAAACGCTCTGTCAGTGAGTTTAACCTGGGGTATTTTTATGGCTAATAACCCATTTTGTTAAACGCTCTGTCAGTAAGTTTAATCCGGGGTATTTTATTTATTTTGAGTTTACGACGAATATAAGCAGGGGTACCTTCCTTTTTTACAGTGAAATTAGGGCACCCGAATACGTGTCGCAACTGTTGTAACGCAAACCCTAACGCAACGCATTAGAAGTTCAATGAAATGTAGATTTGGAAACTGTATTCACTTTTTTAGCGCACGCTAAAAGCTACCATTGGCATTCCAGTAAAAAATTACTTATTCATCCTATTTTTAAATAAAGCACTAACACAGGGCCATTTCACTCGGGTTCAACGAGCATTGTTGCTACGATTATGTGACGCAACTGTTGTAACGCAAGCGTTTTGGTACCGTTAGAAGGTCAATGAAATGTAGTTTTGGAAACTGTATTCACTTCTTCAGCGCTCTATAACGGCTACGACTGGTACTAGAGGAAAAAATGACTTATTCATCTTAATTTTTTAATAAAGCGGTATCCCAGAGCCAACTTCAGAAAAACATCACTAAATACATGTTCGTTCGAATATGTGACGCAACTGTTGTAACGTAAACCGATTGGTAGAATTAGAAATTCAATGAAATGCAGTTTTGGAAACTTGCTTCACTTCTTTAGCGCGCTCTAATAGCTAGCATTGGTATTCCAGTAAAATATGGCCGATTCACCTTAATCTTTTAATAAAGCGCTAGCCCAGAGCCCGGTTCAACTGTGGAGTTACAGCAGTCATGCGAAATTTAGAAGAATGTTAATCTTTGCAATCCAAATGTAGCATTTATCACATTTATTCGACCAAAATCCAAAATTAGTTCACTTAAGTCCCACGGTCAATCGTTTCACCGTTAAAATCGATGGAACCTAGTAATATCAGAAAATTATCGCTAAATACATGTTGGTAAGAATATGTGACGTAACTGTTGTAATGCAGCGGATTGGTAACGTTACAAAGTCAATGAAATGTAGTTTTGAAAACTGTCTTCGCTTCTTCAGTGCGTGCTAACGGACAGGATTGGTACTCCAGTAAAAATGACTTGTTCATCTTAATTAATTAATTCTCGCAGTGAAAATTTTTCATTAATCACAGGTAATAAGCGAAAATCCAAAATCATTTCACTCAGGTCCCACCATCAATCATTTCACCGTTAAAAGCGATGGAACCTAGTAATATCAGAAACATATCGCTAAATGCATGTTGGTATGAATATTTGACGCAACTCTGTTCACGGAAATTTACGGGTACCGTTAGAAAATCAATGAAATGTAGTTTTAGAAACTGTCTTTACTTCTTCAACTCGCGTTAATGACTAGCAGTGGTATTACAGTTAAAATTAACTTATTTATCTTAATTTTGATATAAAACGTTAGCACAGGCGCCAGTCTCGCTGGGGAGTTCCAGCGTTCTTCCAAATTGGAAAGATTGTTAATTCTCGGAATGCAGCTGTCTCATTTATCACAAGTATTACGCAAAAGTCCAAAATCATTTCACTCGGGTCCCACGGTCAATCGTTTCACCGTTAAAGTCGATGGACCTAGTAAAATCAGAAGATTATCGCTTAATACATGTTGGTATGAATACGTGACGCAACTGTTGTAACGCAACCAGATTGATACCGTAAGAAAGTCAATAAAATGTTTTTTGCGAAACTGGCTTCACTTCTTCAGGGCGCGCTAACGGCTAACATTGGTATTACGGTAAAAATAACTTATTCCTTCTCATTTTTAAAAAACGCGTTAGCACATGGCCCAGTTTAGCTGGGGGAGTCCCAGCAACCATTCCCACTTGGGAAGAATGTTAATTCTCGCAGTGAAAATGTGACATTTATCATAGGTATTACGCCAAACTCCAAAATTATTTCACTCGGGTCCGACGAGCAATCGTTTTACCGTTAAAAGCGATGGAACCTAGTAATATGAGAAAGAAGTCGCTAAATACATGTTGGTACGAATATGTGACGCAGCTGTTGTAACGCAAACGTGTTGATACCGTTAGAAAGTCAATTAAATGTATTTTTCAAAACCGGTTTTACTTCTTCAGCGCGTGCTAACGACAAGCATTGGGATTACGGTAAAAAATAACTTATTCCTTCACATTTTTGAAAAAAGCGCTATCACAGGGCTCAGTCTCGCAGGGAGAGTTACAGCAGTTATTCCAAATTCGAAAGAATATTAATTCTTGCAATGCAGCGATCTCAAATATCACAGATAATACGCCAAAGTCCAAAATCATTTCACTCGGGTCCCACGGTCAATGGTTTCACCGTTAAAATCTATAGAACCTAGTAATATCAGAAAAATATTGTTAAATACATGTTGGTACGAATGTGTGACGCAGATGTTGTAACGCAAACGGACTGGTACTGTTAGAATATCAATACTATGTAGTGTTGGAAACTCTTGAGATCGCTTTCAACGCTGAATTGAAAAACGTAGATAGGTACTTCATTGAAAACGAACTTGTATTAAATCTGAAGGCTGGAAAAACTGAATCGATGATATTCGGCACTCGCAAAAATTTGAATAAAAACGGATCAACCTTGAACTTGGAAATCAACGGAAAGCTAATTAACGCAACCACCGAATATCGATATCTTGGGACTGTTCTCGACCAGACTTTGTCAATGAACCATCACTTTATAAGTCTTTTCAAGAAAATGTCTGCCAAGCTTCGTTTACTATTCTCATTGAAATCCAACTTAACGAACAATGCAATCACTAAGATCTATGTCGGAATGCTGCTGCCAACGCTTCTTTACTGTTGCACTACAAACCTGAATCTTACCAACGGCCAGCAAAACAAGCTTCAATCGCTTAATAGAAGAATTGCCAAGGTGACAGAGAAACGTCAAGTACCAATTATGAATGAAATAAATAAACATGCTGTCATGCTCGTCAGAAAATGCTTGTAAAAAGCAGTGTGTAGCAATTTTGAAGATTTCTTCGAGATAAGATCACACAGTAGAAACACCCAAAACAACAATTACTTACTGACAATACCTAGAGTGAGACTTGAAGTAAATAGATCTGGTTTTAAATTTATGGGATCAAAGATTTATAATGACTTGCCAATCGAAATTCGAAAATCGGATACTTTACCAAGTTTCGTAAGAAAAACTAAAAGCTATTATAACCTGTAAATTAAATAAATTACTTTATGCCTTATTGTAAAGCTAGTATTTTTAACTCATGTTTTTAACTGTTATATAATAATAACATTTTATAATTTTATTTTTCACAGGACATATATTAAGAGCGGTTTTTTAAAAACTGACTTATATTCATCCTGTATAAACATTCATAATAATTATAATAATAATAATAATAATAATAAAAATAATAATAATAATAATAATAATAATAATAATAATAATAATAATAATAATAATAATAATAATAATAATAATAATAATAATAATAAATAATAATAATTCTGGCAGTGCGGATGTCTTATTTATCACAGGTGTTACGCCAAAGTCACACAAACGGACTAATAGGATTAGAAAGTCAATGAAATGTAGTTCTTGAAACCATCTTTACTTCTTCAGCGCGCGCTAAGGGCTAAGTTCCGTACTACAGTAAAAAAGGGTTTACTCATCTTATTTTTTTATTAGAGCGCTAGCATAAAGTCCAGTCTCGCTGGGGAGTTTCAGTAGTCGCTCCAAATTGGGAAAATGTTAATTCTCGCAGTGCAAATGTCTCATTTATCACAAGTATTGCGCCAAAATCCAAACTCAGTTCACTCAGGTCCCACGGTTAAATTTTTTACCGTGTAAAGCGATGGAACCAAGTAATATCCGAAAATTATCGCTTAGTACATGTTGGTACGAATATGAGACGCAACTGTTGTTGCGCAAACGGACTGGTACCGTTAGAAAGTCAATGAAACGTAGTTTTGGAACTGTCTTTACTTCTTCAGAGACCCCTAACGGCTAAGTTCGGTACTACAGTAAAAAAGTATTTACTCATCTTAATTTTTTATTAGAGCTACGGAACTTAGTAATATCAGAAAACTATCGCTAAATACATATTGGTACGAATATGTGACGCAACTGTTGTAACGCAAACGAACTGATAGGTTCACTGGGGTGCGGGCATACTGCAGTACTTTTTGGAATTCGGTGATGTCATGGCTTACATTTTCCTGACCTTCTACCATAGCTTCAAATTTCTGTACTAGAATTTGCCTTGCTGTGTAGTTTTCCGCACCGGTCCCTAGAAGGGATGCTTTGGCACCTGCCTGGGACCTCAGCAATAGAACCACCTAAACCCGGATACTCTCGCTTAGCTTGGTCTGACCTTCCGACGTTACGCCTTGGCTTGTTGGCATGATAAATTTGGCCCAATCCACATCAACCTACGGCCACCATCTACTATCCGTCAATGACGACATGACTGCCTTGAATTGATACAGGGCATTAGAATCTGCACCGTACTCGCGGCATACCCGTGCATGCCCGGAGCTCGAGTATGGATTTTTATACTGTGAGAAGCCATCATCGCAAGGCATGGGTGCCTTCATTCTTGCCAGAATACGACGCATGTGGTAATAGGCGTGGAATTTAAAAGCCTACTATATTCGAGGACTACCTTGGGCAAGACACTCGTATAGCCTTGAAATCGACAAGTATCCGGCCCGGATGGTTGAACCTATACAACGACAATGATACTACGATCAGCAAAGTGACACCTGATGAGAGGGTGACTCGTATCGAGATTATGAATGGTTTGTATATGATCGAGGACATTGCGGCTATTGTCAACAGCCAGGCAGAGGACAAGATTAAACTCTTCGTACTGAAAAATGGCTACTGTAGGCTCCGTGTCACTGACGGGTACTCGGTGGTGATTCATTGACCATTTCAGGCGCTCCTAGGCCTACCCTATGACCCCGCAAAAAGTATTATATGAAGGGTGATTATGATGCCTTATACAGGACCGATACATACCAGAGATTGAGACTTACTTGTCCACAATTGAATGAAGACAACTGCCTTTTGGATGGCAAGAAATCCAAGGTTCTGGCCCTACTTCCCACCAAAGAATTGAACGCTTGGGGAGACATGTTAACCTGGAGTTTTGTTACCCCTGTTTACTTTCCACTAAAAAACTCTACGGACCGTCTAGAGTTTATGCTAACAGACGTCTTCCACAATGATAAAAATGTGACGTTCTTCAATATAACCATGTGCATTCTGATAGAATAATAAATGAGCGATAACAGCAAACATTACCCAAGCTTGCCTAGTGCGCCTGCGCAAAGCGCCGATATGCAGGAGGAGAGCCAAATCTATAGGCTCAAAAGATCGATAATATTGAAAAGTATCTCCGGAATGAAATAAAAGAGCGGGACAAGCTTGCAAAAAAATTTAAGATGCATGTCACGTGGGTGCGCTTTTGCGACCACGGTCTGCTTGGTGTGAGCGTGATTACGTTGGGGATTGGCATTGGGGCTAAAGCCTCGGGCCTAGGGGCCCCCATGGCTATTACTCTTGGGGGGGGCTCACTATTGCGGCCGGGATTGGTCAGGCGGGCCTTAGAAATGCCTCAAAAAGACTCGGTGTTAAGAGCAAAAAGCATGAAGGTATCAGGCTGCTCGCGAAGGCTAAATTAAACTCCATTATCGATCTTATTTCAAAAGCTATGGAGAACGGTATTATCAGCGACTGCGAGTATAGTCTGATCAGTAGGGAAAAGGAGAGGTATATGCTACTGAAAGAACAAATGCGGCAGCGGTTTAACCGTGTCGTGAACAGCATCAACGAACAGGAGCGTACCCAGCTGGTTGCGAAAGGCCGGGATGAGGGCAGAAAAGAAATGCAGGATGAGATTTAAAAAACGTTCGACCTGCGCAGTATGTAAGCGGTACCTAGAGAACCCACCTGAGTATAAACCTTTTTATATTTTATAGCTCTACAAGACCTATAAAATATATGGTTTTATAATCCTCACTCAGCAGCCATTTTTTGCACCGGCATTCCGTAATATGTGCCTGAGGGTAGTAGTTTTTACCTTGTACATATACTCTTGAAATAGCCAGAATTGCACTGGCTTGGCAGGGTTCATCGTAAGATACCGGTATGTTGTAAATTTGGTCGTGATCGCGTCCTTGTAATATTTGAGTTTAGCGTTCACGTAACGCTTTTTACGGGCCCCGTCGTCAATTGCTCAGATATCAACTCTTCAATCCTTAGCGAGATTTGACGATATTTCACAACCCAATCGGGGTACTCTTCAAAATCGAGACTCATTGCCGGTACTGCATTGACGTTGTACCGAGTGACCCCATGCGCGGACCAGATTTTAGGTGTTTTTACCCTCAAGGCAACCACAAGATCTCGTGTATGGTACCCTATAATGTACCGTTCACCTTACCTCCGTTAGCAGGTATGGGATCTGATACCGTCAGGTAGTCTACATTGATATCGTCAATGTCTGTGAAGGTAGCGGCAAATGAGTAGTATAGTTTTGGATTGACAAGCTCGTTCTCAAATTGTAGCATTCTGTTTAATGTATATGAACGAATTCAGAGAATTACATGTCATTGTGCATGCACAACCACCTCCGTTATACGTAATATATTCATAGTAGCAGTACCAGCACAGCATTTTACCCTTTACCAGGAACCTCCGACCACAGGGGCATCTATCATACGCATCCAATATACGCTCACAGTCATTACATTGTTCCATTTATTTATCACAGTTACAAGGACGATCATCTTCTAGGTCATCAAGAGTTTCCCATAGATCCTGAATCTTCTGCTTATTATACTTCTCCTTCCCCGATTCTTGGACGCATGCCAAGGCTACAAGTGGCAGAGAGAGACCAATGCCAGTCAGTAAAGTCATGAATACCATACTTTTAAAACTATATTGGTAGTTAATGCACATTTATTATTGTATCTTACAACCATGATGTAAGATGACCTATAATACATGCCTCTTTACACATATTTGAGCACCTCGGGATCCTTTTAAATAGCTTTATTGCACATGTCCTGCGTCTTGAAACGATCCGATATATATTCGATCATGCGTGGATTCTTTTCATCAGCCCTGCTACACATGTCTTGCGTTTTGAACCTATCTGGCACATGCCCGAGTTGCCAGTGATCTTTTTCAACAACTTTGCTACACATGTCTTGCGTCTTGAGCTGGTTCGCCACATACCTCAGCAGCCATGGCTCCTTTTCAACAACTTTTGTTGCACATGTCTTGCGTTTTGAAACAACGGGTCGGGATCTTGAACCGGTCCGGTACAAGCGGTAGCATCAGGGGATATTTTTCAACACCCCCATCACACATGTCCTGCGTTTTGAACCTGTCCGCCACATACTTGAACAGCCTGGGATCCTTTTCAACGGCCTTGGTACACATGTCTTGCGTCTTGAATTGATCCGGCACATCACCAAGCGCCGGGGGATACTTTTCGACAGCCTTGTTACCCAGCGCGATAATGGGGAGATCCAGCCGTCATTCGAAATTAAGAAGGATGTTAATTCTCGTAGTGCGAAGGTCTTGTTTCCCACAGGTATTACTCCAAAGTCGAAAACCACTTTACTCGGATTACTCGGTCATTCGATTCCTCGTTAAAAGCGAATGAACTTAGAATTATCAGAAAAATATCACTAAATACAACTTGGTACGAATATGTAACGCAACCGTTGTAACGCAAACGGACTGGTACTGTCCGGTAATATCAATACTATGTAATCTTGGAAATCTTCCCTTCTTCAGAGCGCGCTAATAGCCAGGATTTCAATTACAATGAAAAATTACTTATTCATCCTAATGTTTAGATTAAGCGCTAGCACAGAGCCTAATCTCGATGGGGAGTTCCAGCAGTCGTTCCAAATTGGGAAGAATGTTAATTCTCGCAGTGCAGATATCTCATTTATCTCAGGTATTACTCCAAAGTCCAAAGTCAATTCACTCGGATTCCACGGTCAATCGTTTTATCGTTAAAAGCGGCACAACTTAGTATTTTCAGAAAATTATCGCTTAGTACATGTTGGTACGAATATGTGACGCAACTGTTGTGACGCAAACGCACTGATACCGTGAAAAAGTCAATGAAATTTAGTTTTGGAAACTGTGTTCACTGGTTCAACGCACGCTAATGGCTAAGAATGATACCACAGTATAAAATGACTTATTCATCTTAATTTTTGCAGAGAGAAGCGGAGTGCGCGCCATCGCACGGAGCGTAGCGGATCTCATTTCCTCATTAAATAATATTGGGACGGAGAGGAGTGTATGGGATTTTCGCTCATATACTTTTTAAAATTTTCAATTTTCGTTGTAGATTATTTTTTTTGACTGGGTTGCCCAGTTGTTTAATCTGGTCATGCTCCTGCATAAATGCATAATTAAGCGAGACAAGATGTTTTTTAAAATACCGCGATGGAATGCTTCTATTGTTTTTAAAGATGACTAAGCGGAAAATTGGATGTTTCCAGTTGAGACTAAATCAGCCTACACTTTTTAGCCACTTGATACGTAAGTCACCTTTACTAATATCACATGACCATTTCTCGGGGACACATCAAACTCAAACTTTCGTTAACCCAAGCTATACAAAAGTGACGGAAAGGTATGTTTTGTTTGCTAAAAAAGAACGAACAGTACCATATAGCTAGCATAAAACTAGCTACAAAGCTAGCATAAAATTAACTACTTAACTGGGAAAAAACTAACATTGTTTTGCTGGCATAAAATCAGCAATATAGCTATAGCTAGCATAGACAAATTGTTTCAGACAGATTTTCTACCTTTACATATACTACACAGTGAGTGAGATAATTCGCTCTGCAGGAATGTCCCATCATATCTAAGCTATGTATCATTTGACAATAATGTATTTTTTGTAACTCTAACAACATTAAAAGTCAAAGTCAGAAGAAAGCTTAGCAAGTTTCTGTGTATAATGTGCAACTATAAAATTCTGTATTATCCCTGTTGGTCTAATGGCTATGACACTCATTCGTGGAAATGAGAGATCTAGGTTCAAATCCTGGACAGGGCTAGGAAAAACATAACTATTATGCACGCCTTGGTACTCCGTAAGTAAGCTGTGTGCTTGTTTTTTCTATTTTTGTCTTGTCAGGAAAGTTGTTTAGCGTACTTTTTATTGAATGATCACTATTTCATACATTTAATGAATCCCTTTTTAGTATTTAGCCAGGTACCTAGCTAACTAATGCAAAGGCATGTGAAAAGAACACTAACTAAATAACCAAAGCTAGTGAGCATAAAACTAGATTGGCTGGTTAGTATAATAGTAGCTGGTAAAAAAAAAATTGTTCTCCACAGGCTCATATCTTTTCGCTACACATATTATATTGAGTCAGATAATGAACACCTTTTTAGTATTTAGCCAGGTACCTAGCTAACTAATGCAAAGGCATGTGAAAAGAACACTAACTAAATAACCAAAGCTAGTGAGCATAAAACTAGATTGGCTGGTTAGTATAATAGTAGCTGGTAAAAAAAAAATTGTTCTCCACAGGCTCATATCTTTTGGCTACACATATTATATTGAGTCAGATAATGAACACCTTTTTAGTATTTAGCCAGGTACCTAGTTAACTAATGCAAATGCATGTAAAAAGAACACTAACTAAATAACCAAAGCTAGTGAGCATAAAACTAGATTGGCTGGCTAGTATAATAGTAGCTGGTAAAAAAGAATTATTCTCCACAGGCTCATATCTTTTGGCTACACATATTATATTGAGTCAGATAATTTTGCCCTGATTAGGAATGTCTGTAGGATTAAAACTGGCTTGGTAGTATCACAAATGCAACCGTCACTTCTTTGACCAACTGGTAGGCACACGGACGCTGGATACCATGTTTACTTACCTCTTAGCAGTTTCTGACTCGTCAGATTATAAACAAAAAGTAATGTCACTGGTTCGTGAAATGACGTATTTTTTCCAAGCACAAAAATTCTTCGCCTTGATTGGACAAAATGGAACACGTGGTTCAGGCGATTGAAATATATCTACTTTTCTGGCGCTACTTTTTTCAAACCCTCTGTAAATGTTCCGGAGCGTGTGTTTGTTTGTTGGAACGAAATTAATACTTCCTGGATTATTGGATAAGTATTATTTGCCCCGGATCTCTCAAACTCCTCTTTGACCTTGAAATCACGGGGACCAACAAGAAGCGCACGATCGTTAACAACATTGGTAAGGCTTTAGTGCAAAACCTTCGCATCACTTTGAATAGCTGAGAATTGCAGAACATTAACGACTACAGCACCTTGGCAGTGTTGCCCAAATTTGAGCGTGAAAACGACTTGGTACTCGAGGGTATTGGCGAGTTGGATGGTGGAACAAGACAACTCCAAGTGAAATCTACATTATAACCCGGAAATGATGGAGAGAAAGCCATCGCGAAAGCGTATGGCAACACCTTTTGCATTCCATTAGGCAAAATGTTCGAGTTGACGAGAGACTTGCCCTTCTTTCAAGCAGGCCTGCACGACAGACTACAGTTTGTGCTGCATTTTGCGCCATATAACGCCGTCGTCAAAGATGAAGGTACACCCGCTTTAGGCTCTACGGCAGCAGTCAAACCCGCGGATGCAACTTACAAAATTACCAATATTGCGTTGGAATTTGGCAATGGTACCACGAAGGCATGGCTAGTGCCATGGTGTCAAGGTATTTGAGCCTAGCGCTACCATACGAGCGTACCATGCGAGCGTGGTAGTGAAAATGCAAAAGGCGGATACCAGCTACAACCTTCAGATTGATACACCGGCCAATTCTTTCAAGAGCCTGCCAAAGTGAAGCCATACTCTGGCGTAAACGAGACGTTCTATAATCCCAAGATTGAGAAAATCGCGATTACTATGAAAGGTGAACCGAACGAATTATACAGTCACACCATGCTACCCAAGGATCATTTCAGGCAAGTGGGGCGGGGACCTTTGGAAGTGCGCACTCTACGGTAACAATAGGGCAATTCTTCAATGAGAGATATGCGCCCTTAATAGACTTTAGAGTATCGATAACAACCTGCATGGTTCGGGTAGACCAACTGCAAAGGCTTAGTGATGGCATTACGCTGAACATGACGAAGGAGGCCGATGGAACCGCTGATAGTACATGTTATGTATACTTGCTCCAGGACGCGCAGCTGAATATTGTGGATGGTAGGCTGGAAGATGGAATGTATTAGAATAAACATGGCAACCTTGGCAATTATGGCAAGGGGAGCATTAATAAACGCCTTAGCATTTAGCGGTTCAAATTACCTATTCTCCAAACTCTGGGGCATGGTCAAGCGGAGCGCAAGAGACATGATAAGGCTGTGGAACAGCTGAATGCTGCTCAAGCACAATGGAGCCGGGACAGGCAAACCAAAATCGATTGGTACAACAAACAGCGTGAGCTCAAGCGTCAAGCGGGTGAGAGCTTGAAAGAGCTCGATGAAGGCATGCGAGAGTACTATATCGCAACGATCGAAAAGGCTCCCAAGCTCCCAGACTACTATGTCCCTTACCAGCAGCAGAAGGACGGCGAACTGACGTTCATCGTGGGGTCACAGTCTCTTTTGGGTTGAGTGGCTTACAAGTTCGCCTAGCCGCTCCACAGGAGTTATATGTAAGAACGCGTTTGACATATATAAAAAGACATGTCAAAAACGAACGTTGTTACGGATGAAGAAGCAGAAAAGGTTAGCAGTATCTATTATACCCCGGAACATCTCTGGACTGGACGCAAAGCTATCAAACTGCTCGCTGAGCAGAGTAGTCTCTCCAAGAAGAGGGTTACTCATTGGCTGACTCGTCAACTCCTATGGCTCAGACATACTCGAGGCCCTAGACGATCGACTACCCACATTTCACCATTACGAAACCCAATGAAATGCATCAGTTTGACCTCCTTTACATGCAGCATGACAAACTCTATGGAAGTACCTACAAATACATTTTGATGGGCAGCGATGTAGCTTCGCGTTACAAAGTAGTCAAGCGCTACAAAGTAGTCAACCAAAGTGGTCAAGAAGCGTTTATTAGGCGTGTTTTTGTGACTGGTAGGAGCTACAAAAACTGTGACTTAGTCCTCTGGCGCAGGGACACCCAAATCGTAAAGATCTTATCGACCTATGCCGAAAAGCTTGAAGTGGCCTTCCATCCGCTCTACATGATCTTCCTCTTCTAATCTGTATAAGGCGTACATACCGTTGGGATTGTCGATAACGAGAATCTCTTCCGAGTTTGGATATTTCCTCTTGAACCATTGTTTTTTGGCGGGAATCTCACATCTTTTAACGTTTGAACGGTAGTATGGGAAGTGATGGTACTCGTTATCTTCCTGCGTGGTGTGTTTGCGATAGAATACGGTAACGTTGGGTCTCCTTGGAGTGTGGCACGAACCCTCGAAGCACCTCAATTTTCCGGGATTGTACTGTAATGTATTAGTCCATATCTTCAAGCTCACTATCCTGCATCGCGATGGTCGCGTCCTTTTGTTTGATTAATTTGCGCTGCCACTCAAAGACAAGACATTTTATCTTGCGGTTTTGGATCTGGGATCGTTTATGCATGGACTGTGATCACTCTAAAATTTTCCAGGCCCTAGGGTGTTCCAATATCACATACAAGCAGGTATGCTTCGAATTTTTTATCCGGGTCTCCCAGTTGTTGATCATGTTGGTTTCTTCATTGATAAGATTCATATCGCTGTGCTCGTGGGGATACCACATGAACAGCTGCTTTTTCTGCCTTCTAAGGTTTCTTGGAACGGCCGTGTAGGACTAAGTTAACATCCATAGACTGTGCTTCTTGTGGCGACCACTGATGGCGAGCTCAAGGAGCGGTGGTCCACGCTTGTTAAGGCTCTCGTCAGCGATCATTTCATCGACTATAAACAGCGTGTCTTCACCCGCCAGAAGCCTTGATAGTTGCTCGATCCAGTAAAAGAGTTGATCACCGGGATCTCTAAAGAACACGTGGTCATCTTGCCATAGTGAGAGCCTTTCCAAATAGGTCTTGCTCCAGAGGATGGTGGAACACAGGATTACGATGTTGTGAAAGTGTTCCCTGTATTCGTTCTGCAGGAGGTGGAGTACACGCTGAGTTTTCCCGCAACCCGTAGGTCCGGCAAAGATGCTCGTGCACGGATCTTTGGCCATGTTTAGCATTTATTCCAAGCTTATGTGTACCAGTGGTACACACAAACTTGTAGACCTACTTAGGTTTTGGTACAATAGAGGTAGGATCCACCCCTTTGCTACCGCCATCTCTCTTGAACCTCCACCTGCTGTGAAGTATACCACCATCTTCATCACGTCGTTAGGGTCCATTTTTGTGCTGGGACTGCTTATCTCCAGGAACCTTTTACCAGCCATGGCATAGGCAAAAGTGAACCCAAGGTCCACGACTGTTTTGTAGATCATATATTTGATCTCTTTTTTCTGAGCTGTCATGTTTGTTGACATGTTTATTAGAGGGATCACAGTCCATGCATAAACGATCCCAGATCCAAAACCGTAATGTAATTTACTGCAATAGTCAAAGTTAAATCGATAAAAAATCGTTTCCTTTCACTCTACAACGGTACAAAAAATACGTTGAAGGGTGAAGTCGAAAAAGAAGCGAGGGAGGATGATGGCGCGGAAATGATAGAAGAAGGAAATCGAATCAAAACATAACGATTTAGCAAAAATCTTAATCAGGCTATCATGGTAAAAATAACATCACACGTGGATATGCGCGTGAAGGTAATATACAGCTTTAGTTGTGAGTTTTACCGAGGTTGTGGCGATGTGGCCAATTACCACAAGACAAAGAGCTCAAAGTCAATATGAAGTATGGTCGAAATCGAGGCTTTCATGGAGATGCTTAGCTGTAAGGGAGAGAGGGGATGTAAAGAGAGGGACAGAGTTCCTTAAAAACACAGCCCTCAAATTAGCTCGTGGGTACTACGAGGAACCCAATCTAAAGAGGGAAGAGGTACGTGCCACGAGGCTCGTGGATTTGGAGGGTATCGCCAAAAAGTTCGAGATTAACATCAGAGTCTTTGAACCAAAAACAAACACCGATAAGGCCCCATGGCGTCTCGTATATGGACAAAATCAATACAAAAAAGACTTAGACACGATCAACATTGGTATGTTGGGAGGTCATTGTTTCTATATCAAGAAGATGGATGTATTGACGCAACATTGGGAATGCAATCTTTGCACGCAAAGATTTACTAGATCGGAGAACCTCACACGACACAAGAATAAAGAATGCGAAGGTATCAAAACCAAGATCATTTGCAAAGGTGAAAAGGTCGAGCGCATGCAGAGTAGCTCTGGAAAGGTATTCTATCCCGATAAAGGGTTCAGTTACGCGGCATGTTAATGGATTGAGGCCATGTCAGAGCAAACAAGCCGACATATGCATCATGCGCTTTGTGGACATGGGGGAGAGCGTGTTATACGCGACGGTAGCAAGGAAGTTTATAGGGTAGATGGGTATGATCCTCACACAAAAACAGTATATGAATACCACGGCTGTAAATGTCATGGATGCCCATGTCAACCACAGCTAACCAACGCAGATAAAAATAATTTCAATCGTACTAAGTTTAAAGAAGACCACATTGGAGGGCTGCGGTTCAATCTTGTCACTGCATGGGAGTGCAAAAAGCCTCCAAAGGCTAAAAGGGTATTCAAGAAATAATCTCGACCATATCCTCACTTCATCGTATTTGATTTCGAGGCTCTCCTGGCACGATTAAATCACCGGCAAACGTCTGATTAACCATATATCTCCAAGCCATGCACGATAGTCTACAAGAACATCCAACATTCATCATGAATGAAGACCCAAAGGTGCTTGTGCAAAAATTTGTCGAGCAACTAGAGCAGAGACAAGTGAGGATTGTCCAAGAAGTCGAACGTATATATCCCAAGCCAGATGATTTCGATATGCTCCCGGAACAAACTCAAAATGCTTGGCACGAATGGGTAAATCAAGTGAAGGTGATAGGTTTCAATAGTGGCAAGTACGATATCAACATGATAAAGCGGTATTTTATCGAACAATTGCAATTGATGATAATATAAAAGTGGCGAAAAAAGATAATGATTACATGTTTCTTACCACATCGAGGTTCAAATTTATCAATAATAAGAATTTCCTCGTACCAGGCTTGAGTTATGAAAAATGGTGCAAATCACTCGATTGCAATCTCAAACAATTAGTGTATCCGGACAAAGGGCTAACATGCTACGAAAAATTGAACCATGTGGGTCCAGTCGATCATGAGGTGTTTTATAGCACACTCAGTGGTAAAAACACCCTCTCGCCCGAAGATTAGCAGACGTTCAGTGATGAGTTTTTTAAAAGAGGATGCGTTACGATGCTTGATTGGTTAGCACAATACAACATGGCCGACGTTGTACCATTTATCGAGGCTGTAGACAAGACCCGCAATACATATTACGAGGATGAAATTGACATTTTGAAGGATTGCGTGAGCATTCCGGGTGTGTCTATGCGCTACGTTCTCTGTGGTGGAACCCGGATATAAAGCTTTATGCCCCAGGGGTTCCATGTAAACATAAATGTGAGGCTCGTTGCACCAAGGCGTTGTACGAGGATTGTAAACAGGTTCAAAAAGATTGTACATCTTGTACAAAGAACGAGGCCTATGAACTCCTCCAAACAGGCATGGTGGGTGGCCCCGCAATCGTATTTTGCAGGTACCACGAAAGTGATGTGACGGGTATTCGTTCACATATTTATAACGACTCAAAAAATGCAAGACAATACTCGGGTATGACGCCAATATGCTTTACCCAACCACCCTACTACATGATTTCCCTTGTGGTAAAGAGAAGCTGATTAAAATAGCAGACTCTGCTGTAGAATTAGATAATCTGGTTCAGAGCATTATAAACGGAGATATATTCGGGTTTGCCCAAATTGATATTGAAGTGCCTACTGAGCTGTACGACAAATTCAGCGAGATGTCCCCGTTATTTGTGGTTAGAGAGATCCCTGACAGCCAAATTCCTCAGCATATGCACGATTATTTAAACAAGACTGGACTAAAACGTATCCCAGGTACTAGGAAGCTGTTAGAAGTGATGAGAGCCGAGAAGATCCTGCTTTGTTCTGATCTGCTTAAATGGTACCTGGAGCATGGATTAAAAATTACAACGTGTAATCAAATACTTAAATACAAATGCGGTAAACCATTCGCTTGGTTCCCGGAAGAAATAGCAGATGCGCGGCGCCAAGCTGATAAGAACCCTGATAAACGTATTGCGGGCGATACTGCCAAGCTGAAGTGGAACAGTTTTTACGGCATAATGATAGAGGACCTGACGAGACATGCAAATACTACATTTACGCAAGATGAGAAAGTGGGAGATGTTGCAATTAGAAGCCCATATTTGGAGGATGTGAAAGAGATTGGAGAGGCATACGAAGTGAGAAGGGGGAAGCAACGGGTTTCAATCGATCGGGCGTATCAATGTGGAATATATTTGACTCAGCTAGCTAAATTACGTATGCTCGAGTTCTATTACGACTTCATGGATCGGTACATAGATCGCCGAGATTTTGAGTACATTTATATGGGTACCGATAGCGCGTATTTTGCCATCTCCGGAGAAGAGCTGCGAGAGGTCGTTTTTCCTTAACTACTCGGGCAGTACGATGAGGATGTGGCTCATTGGCTAGTCACCGATAAATATTCAAGTAGAACCGGAGGGTTGTTCAAAGAAGAATTTATAGGCTCAATTATTATTATTATTATTATTCCGAATATTTATACAGGATATAGCCACTTCAGTGTTTGAAACACTGTTATCAATGTGGGTCCTGCTTCGGAATGTATACATTAAGTATACACCGGCATTACCTACCCAATTTGAATGATTGCTTTAACAGCCAAGTGTTATTTCGTCGAAGGTAAGGATGGCACTAAGTTCTCGTGCAAAGGTATGTCCAAAAGACACAATGAGGTGACGTGGTCTAGATATATGGCAGCACTGAAGGGAGAGCTGGATAATTCAAAAAATGTGGGATTCCGGGTATATAACCAAGGCATGAAGACGTATGAACAAAGCAAGCTGGGTCTATCAGCGTTCTACGATAAGAGGATAGTGCTCGAGGATGGTGTTCATACAAAGCCATTAGAATTATAAGTGATGATTTTTGTCCCAAAGTGTGTATATACTGATAGTATATAAAACAAAAAATGGAGGAGACCAAGTGCTATCGATCCATATCAGAGTAATTTAGCGCGCTTTATCTAAGGGTGTTGTGAGACACCACCTTTACACAAAGCTGCAATTAAATGATGGATATATTACTACTGATCGCGATTCTAATCCCATACACATTGATACTTGCCTTCCTCTTTCGATACAAATATGTAATAAATAGTATGTCTTCATTATCTAAAATATTCGACGATGTTGCCAATACTCCAGAAGCGCCTGAGCAACCTATACATAAGCGCCAGATTCTCAAGGATGCTCGCAAAACCAAGCCTCAATTTTTACCTAGAAAATGCACAGATACGTTCATCGATAAGGCATGAGATGAAATAGTCGAGAAAATTCATGCTGATTTTGTTAAAAAGCAACTCTATGAGAAGGGGCAGAAGGCTGCCTTGGCTGTCAGTACCCATGCTATCAGCCTTTATACCAAAGCTATAAGCAATGTTGTAACTCTCGATAGAGGCTCTCCGTCATGATTTAGAAAACGATCCTATTATCCGAGAATCCATGGCTGACTTGGGTATAGTCCTGTACACAGCCTTTAGTCGATTCCTCGCGCGTCTGTTGGTAGCTGCCCATACGATTAATCACACCCAGTTCTCAACGTCCAAGAGTGGTGAAGAGCAGGTTGATGAAGAAAAGAATGGGAAACAGCCTATCAAAGATACACATGGGTAATCGTGAGTTGGTTGCACGGGTAAACCTGTTACTCAAAGGCGGAAGAACAGCCTGCAGGTATACAGATATTACAGCCGTTTACGGGGACTGTGCACATGGTATAAAAATCCTGACACCTGCGGGAGATCGCTTCTCACCACAAGCATATGATTTAGTGGCAACTAAACATATGAATAGGGTTATGGTCGATAGTAGAAACGGTTTAAAGGCCATCAAGAGGTGGCCTTGTATGTTATGAAAATTAAGCTAGAGGGAAGATTTTATAAGCCCTGTGGCTTATAAAAAATGAGTACTGAACAATCACAAGAAGAAAGGATAATAACAAAACCAGTAAAGCACCCAGGTCGAGTCGCACAGGGTTACAATTTAGCCCCACTGATGAAGAAGAGGAAAGAAGAAAGAGGAAAGACAACAAGAGGGTGCTGTACAACCTCCAGTCAAAACTTCTTCTGGAGTGAGTTCTATACAGTCAAACAGTGGATTATACATTGGTGGAAGCCTACTCGCGATCGCCTGTATCGGAGGTGTCATATATTTTACTCGTAAATCAGCGAGTACCCAACAGCCTGCTGCAGCGGCTCAGCAAAAACCTACCACGAACCACGATATTGATATTTTTCGCATGCGATAGGGTATAATAAAACATGGGTTCAAATGTTACCACCCCAACAGAAGGAGATAATAGATATGGTGTACGCAAGTTTTGTGGACCTTGGATTCACATTTGGATATGCCATGGTTGGTAAGAAGTTCCTTGGAATCTAGAGCCCCAGTACTAAGCTGGATACCAGCGATGTTATGAAGATGGTAGCATATTTTACAGCTGATCGAGGTTCACGTGAGATGGCAGTGAGTAAGGGATGGTTGCCCGCGAGTATAGTGCCCAAACCTAAGTAAGCATTTTCAAGATTTTGTTGTCTGCCCATAGCATACAACAACTTGTGGCAAGACGCAGCGTGTTCTCAATCTTTTGGAGAATGTATATAAGGGTCACTTTCATAATATTATAATCCTTTGTCCCACCATACGTTACAATAGGACATATCTCGATAGACAATCGCTTTGGAAAGATCCTTATGTATTTTTTATTGATCCAGGTGAAAAATTTTTCGATTGGATAAACAAATTTTTAAAACTCCTCGCTGGTGAGAGCACACTCTTCATTGCAGACGATATCATTTCAAACAAAGACCTGGATAAACGTTGTTGACTCAGTCTTATACTGCAATCCCCAAGAACTTGAGAAGGCAGAAAAAATAGTATTTATGTGGTATCCACACGAACGATCTGATTTGAAGCTGATTGATGAAGAAAACAACATAATTTGCGACTGGGAGCCCATCAAAAACCAGTTGAAAAAATCAAAGCATGCGTGCCTATATATTAGACTCAAGCACCCTAGGGCCTGGAGTATACTAGAACAAATGTCATATATACAATAATTAGAAAAGCAACTGAATGCATGCCACCAAGAAATGGACAAAATACCCTATCTGGAATCTCAATTAGAGGCTCTTGACGAAGAGCTAAGGGATGCATTAGAAAAGGAAAGGAATAATAAGTATTTTTTCATATCTGTCCTAATTACATGGACCCTGGTTAAGCTAATTTAAATTAAATAAATATGTCCTCAATTACATTATTTAACACATTGCCTACCATTGAGATATTATTAAACAATCAGGGTAAGCCCATGTTAAAGCGTGCTGATCTTGGAAGGTTTTTAGGGATTACTGATATTCAAACATCCTGTGGAGCGCTTAATAAAGCGGAGAAGACGCGCATAGAGCTAAATGCTCAGGACCCGGCCTGGTATGCCGGGTTAAAGGAAACTAATAATGCTCACGAAATATTCATCTCTTTGGATGATGCTTTAAAGATTTGTGTACATTCAAGAAAAGCAAAGGCTCTGGCAAATATGAGAATGCTGGCGTCAAAAGGGATTGAAACATTACAAGAAACCATCGAAGAGCATCATCAAGCTCTTGCAATACTCACCGATGACCTGAACGATAGGGATGTAACTATAGCAAACCTTCGGGAGGATCTTCATGAAAGAGAGAAACAGCTTGATCTCCGAACATTGGAAATTGCGGGACTCCGTCAGACATACGCACCACATGCCAATGATGGGGGTAAAGATAATGTAATCATGATATTTCGCAAGCATACTACTCCTGACGACGATTGGTATCATCATTTTCCATATTACTGCGCCCGCGTGCAAAGACTTATATGTTTTTGTAGCTCTTATGAGCCACACAAAATCGAGAAATGTTACCATTGTTTCATATAATACGGGGGCAATTCTACATCCTCGGGTACTAGCAGCAACTCTTCAGCCACAAAACTTCTATCAGGCCCATCTGCCAAATAGTACAGGAGACGTTTACAAGTCACTACACGGTCCAGTCTATACGTCTTTTAGCTCCACCAGGAATCCGTTGCCCTTTTCCTTACATCCCCATGCTCTTCCCCCGGGTTGCAGCAAGTACAAATATAGACTATCATGCGGTAGAGGCTTTTCCTCAGGATGGATTTCGCTTTTTGCGAGTGGTACGTCATCGAGTTTAATGGCTTTTGAAGGTTTCATACTACTCATGGCCGTCTTGGAATTGTTCATAATTTTTGCAATATTTTATAGGTGTATAACCCATGTGGTACTAGTTTCGTCAGAGGCAAGCTCTTGCGCATCTTGAGGTTTGAAGAGTCTTTCTGCAAGTACTTTGTTGTAGGACTCCACGAACGCTGTGAACGTATGGTGATATTTAGTAGTTGCCCGTTTAACCTCAACACCTTGGCTCTCCAACAGCTTCGTCACATTAGACTTGAATTCCGAGCTGTTATCGCATTGGAATGTCTTGAGGTATCGTAAAGGTACTGCCTTATAAATGTCCTTGATCATCTGGGCTACTTCACTAGCTTTCTTAGTACGTAGCGGTCTTGCGACTTCGAAGCGGGATGCTACATCGATGTCTGTTAGTGTATATTTGTATGTATTACCATACAGAGGCATGTAGAGCAAGTCAAATTAATGCATCTCATGATGTATTCTTTTTGGGCCTTTGATATGCCTGACCCATAGCAGCTGACGGGATAGCCAGTGAATAACTCTCTTTTTGGAGAGATCACTCTGCTCGGAGAGTAGTTTAATAGCTTTCCTACCAGTCCAGAGATTTTCGGGTTGGTAATATAGGCTGCTTAGTTTTTCCGCTTCTTCCGGAGTAACAAAATGCTTTGCTTTTGACATATTTACTAGATATGAAAAAACGATTACATACACTTGTATGCTACAAAGCCGAGGAGAGCTAGCGAGCCGAGAATAAAGGATAGTTCACCATCTTGTTGCTGCTTGCTTGAGGTATAGAAATCAAATAATCGTGGAGCTTTCTCAATCGTGGCGATATAGTACTGTCTCATCCCTTCGTCGAGTTCTTTTAAACTTTCTCCAGCTTGACGCTTAGGCTCTCGCTGCTGGTTATACCAGTCGATTTTGCTCTGTCTGTCACGTACCCAGTGCGCCTGAGCGGTTTTTAATTTTTCAACCGCTGTATTGTGTCGTTTTCGTTTCTCCTCTCCATGGCCCGAGAGTTTGATGAATAAAAAATTTGAACCGCTGAACGCTAATGCATTTATAGCAGCGCCCGCTGCGAGGACGCCGATTGTTGCGATTGTTTTATTCTATGGTATTACCATAGAATAACGTTATGATAATGAATATTCGGTCTAATACTCCACACTGTGGAACCTACCATCTAAAATATTCAACTGAGCATCTTGGAGTAAGTAAACATAACAGCGTATATCACCCGTACCATCATTCTTTTTTGTCATATGCAAGGTAATACCGTCGCTGAGCTCTTGCAGAGGCCGCTCACTACCATGTAGGCCCCGATCGGGTGTTGCCCTGAAGTCGATGAACAGCGCGTATCTTTCACTAAAGAACTGACCAATGGTCACTTCGCAATCGTGGGATCCGAAGACTTGGTCCAGATGGTCCTTCGGCAACATGGCATGGCTATACAGTTCATTCGGCTCACCTTCCACCGTGATCGCGATCTTTTCGATCTTGGGGTTGTGGAGGACCTCGTTGTTCCCCGAATAGGCCTTCACTTTCCCCGGATCTACGAATAATAATAATAATATACCTTTAAGGCTTTTCGCTGGTGTGTCGATTTGCAGGTTGTAACTCGTATAAGCCTTCTCTATGGTGACAACCTTGGTGCGAAGTATAAGCTCGTAGGGTAGGGCGAGACGTCTGTATCGTGACATTATAGCGCTCGCCAGACCCTCGTTTGTCACTTTATCAAACTCTAAGCATATATTGCTGATCTTATACCCACTATCAGCTGGCTTGGCTGCCGTGCTTCCAGCAGCAGCCGTACCAGAATCTTTGATCACGTCACCATAGGGAGCAAAATGTATTACGCACTGCAGCCTATCGTGTAAGCCTGCTTGGTAGAAGGGCAAGTCTCCAGTGAGTTTGAACATTTTTCCCAATGGTACGCAAAAGGTGTTGCCATACGCCACCACGATCGCTTTCTCCTCATCATTCGCCACGTGGTCGCTGTCTTTTACTTGTACAGCTCTTATGGTGCCATCGTTCTGATTGATACCCTGAAGGATCAGGTTGTTCTGGTGCTCAAATTTTGGGAGCCACAAGTCTCTATATACCGCGAGCACGTTGTAATCTTGTATGTTCTGCACTTCATTACCGTTCAAGCTGATGCAAAGGTTTTATACTAAAGCCTTGCCGATGTTGCTGACGATGGTGCGTTTGGTATTGGTACCGGTCAATTCCAAGTCAAAAAGCAACTTGATTGAGCCGGGGGAAAACGTTTTGACCCATGTTTGGTAGATCAACATACAAATCTTCGTTCTGGTTGATCATACTTGACTGATCTTCACCCTTTGCCTCTTGCCTTTAATGGCAATCATTGTCTTTAATTCCTTGTTAGGATCTAATTTACCAAAAACACTTACTTACTTAGGTAGGTTGGTGGTTGAAATAAATGGCTGATAATCCCGGATATGACTTCACAGAAGAAAGAATTATACAAGAGGAGCCTGAGGAGTTTAGTAGTGTGAGCGAAATCCTTCGGCCCGAGCCTGATGCCAGCCTAACGCCAGGACAACAGTATGGAGGTGCGCGTAGGCGATTGGATGTAGGGCTGGGGGAACAGAACTTCGTCGACGATCTTTATGCTAAACTTAGCGAGCATTTAGGATTGCTGTCAACCGATAAAAATTATCATTATTTTAGGGCTGATGAGGGTAAAAAGCTTGTTTTTAGACAGATGACGAAAGGGGAGCGGGTCTATAAAGAGATAGTTCTTACGACTATGACCGGTGAGGTAAGAGCTATTAAAACCATAGAGACGGACTTAGAACCTACGCGTTTGAAGGCCTTAGGGTTTACTGACTATACCACACCACACAAGGATAAAGATGGCGCAGGAACTCTTGAATAAAATTGATACCATCGAGGACAACCCTGGAGACATCGAGATGCTGCCATTGCTCCAGAATGTTATAGATGAAACAAAGAGTCTGATGGAGGATACTTCCTTTACCGAAGCCTTAGACGAACGTGAAAAAGGGGGTTTAAGCGCGAGCTTCAGACTCTCAGCGGTAAACTGAAGAGGTCAAAGACAAAGAAAGCTACGCCAGGTGTATCCGAGGAGCAACAAAAAATTTGGGATAAGGATATCCACAATCAGTTGAAGGCAATTAAGCAGACCCCCATGAAGATCGCTGAGGACGACACATCACTACGGGAGAAACTGACCATTGTGTTCAAAGAGCTGGCCATAATGATTGCCAGCATCGTTTCCGCTGTTGGTCTACTGGTTTCTACCATCGTGCTCGCCGTCACTGGAGGAAGTGCAGGCGCCGTAAGAAGTACAGGAGGAGGTGGTGGTAGCAAAGGGTTTGTGAGAAAGCAGCTGGAGCGTCTCGGGAAATTTTTAAAGTACGTTGCTGGCAAAGCGAACGCTGCACTTCCGGGGATTATTGGCAGTATTGTCTCATTATTTTTCAAGATAGCCTCCAAGGTTGTGGAAGTTAAAGCAAAGCACTTGTATATGGCCTTGGCTGCCGCCGTAGGTATCGTGGTGGCTTATGTGAGTAATAGGAGGAGTAAGAATCGATGAAGAGTCTGGTATGTTGATAAAACACATTAGACCTATTTCTTCATCCATATATATCCTACTCCTACCGTAACCAGCGTGGCTTTGGTATCCTCATTAACAGCAGTTTCCTCGGAGGATAGTGGATGGAGGGGTATATCATATACCTGCTTCCTTGGTATGGTAACAGCATGCGGAGCGTTAATATTGGGATTGATACAAATCTTGAAATGGTCCTGACTTACCAGGATCTTGTTGTTAAATCCTTGGACATTCCCGATCCTCAGGTTCATATCGCTTGGGATCATGTAGACGCCATGGGCAACACTATAAACGACCTTGCTTCGTGCATATCTGAGTACGTTCTTGAATTCACTAATTTCTCTACCTGTATTTGTACATCTAATCATCAGCTGTTCAAAGGTCGTCAAGTAAAGCCGTTGGGCATCAATAGAACTGCCCTGATTACCGATAATTCCTGATCGCGCATTGGCTTGGGTCTCCAAAATCAAGTACGCGTAGCATCGTACACTTTGCGGTAACTTTTAAACGCCAATACGTGTAATACCCGGACTATTTTCGATTACCAACCTACTCCATGAATTTTCATTAAAATATGAAGGCCCACTGCCAGGAGAATCTTTAAGTTTGGTTTCCCACGCAATGAAAATACTCCCATTTTCAATTCTTGCTCATTGCCAGATACTCCAAAATCACGTGTCAATGCGTGAAGCTTTTGATTATTGAATGGGTTATTCAAGATAATGAAGCGGGAAGAGCCAGGCAACGATACCACAACGACACCTAGTATTATTCGAATTTTGAAATAGACATGGAACCTATACACAGAGGGAACAAGGGGTAATGGAGACGATAGACGTTGCATGCCGATACTGTTATAAGCGATGCAACCTAGTAATATCGGAAAAATATCGCTTAATACATGTTGGTACGAATATGTGACGCAACGGTTGTAACTCAAACTGATTGATACCGTTAGAAAGTCAATGAAATGTAGTTTTTGAAACTTTCTCTATTTCTTCAGAGCGCGCTAACGACTAGGATTGGCCCCACCGTAAAAAATGTCAGATTAATCTAAATTTCTGTATAAAGCGCTACCACAAGGTCCAGTGTAATTACAGAGTTCCACCAAACATGTCCAATTAAGAGGAATATTGTATCTTGGAGTCCATTTATCTCATTTATCACATTTGTAAGCTCAAAGTCCGAAATCAGTTCAATTAAGTCACACAGTTAATCGTTTCACTGTTATAAGCGACGCAACCTAGTAATCTCGGAAAAATATGGCTTAATGCATGTTGGTACGAATATGTGACGCAACGGTCGTAACTCAAACAGATTGATACCGTTAGAAAGTCAAGGAAATGTAGCTTTAAAGTTTTTAAAACTGTCTCTATTTCTTCAGCGCGCGCTAACGACTAGGATTGGCCCAAGCGTAAACAACGTCGGATTAATCTAAATTTCTAAATAAAGCGCTACCAGAGCGCCCAGTGTAATCGCTGAGTTCCAGCAATCATTTCAAATAAAGAATGTTATTTCTTGGATTCCAGTTGTCTTATTTATCACATTTAAAAGGTCAAAGTCCAAAATCAGCTCAACTAAGTCCCACAGTCAATCGTTGCTCTGTTAAAAGCGATGCAACCTAGTATTATCAGAAAAATATCACTAAGTACATGTTGGTACGAATATGTGACGCAACCGTTGTAACTAGAAGGGATTGATACCGTTTGGAAATCACTAAAATGTAGTTTTTGAAACTTTCTCTATTTCTTCAGAGCGCGCTAACGACTAGGATTGGCCCCACCGTAAAAAATGTCAGATTAATCTAAATTTCTGCATAAAGCGCTACCACAGGGTCCAGTGTAATTACAGAGTTCCACAAACATGTCCAAATAAGGGGAATATTATTTCGTGGAGTCCAATTATCTTATTTATCTCATTTGTAAGGTCAAAGTCCAGAATCAGTTCACTAAGTACCACAGTCAATCGTTTCACTGTTATTAGCGACGCAACCTAGTAAAATCGGAAAAATATCGCTTAATGCATGTTGGTGCGAATATGTGACACAACGGTTGTAACACAAACGGATTGGTACCGTGAGAAAGTCAAGGAAATGTAGTTTTTGAAACTGTCTCTATTTCTTCAGCGCGCGCTAACGACTAGGATTGGCCCCACCATAAAAAATATCGGATTAATCTAAATTTCTAAATAAAGAGCTACCACAGCTCCCAGTGTAATCGCTGAGTTGCAGCAATCATGCCAAATAAAGAAGAATATTATTTCTTGGATTCCAGTTGTCTCATATATCACATTTTTAAGGTCAAAGTCCATAATCAGCTCAATTAAGTCCCACAGTCAATCGTTGCTCTGTTAAAAACGATACAGCCTAGTATTATCAGAACAATATCGCTTAATGCATGTTGGTGCAAATATGTGACACAACGGTTGTAACTCAAACGGATTGATACCGTGAGAAAGTCAAGGAAATGTAGTTTGTGAAACTGTCTCTATTTCTTCAGCGCGCGCTAACGACTAGGATTGGCCCCACCGTAAAAAATGTCTGATTAACCTAAATTTCTAAATAAAGCGCTACCACAGCGCCCAGTGTAATCGCTGAGTTGCAGCAATCATGCCAAATAAAGAAGAATGTTATATCTTGAAGTCCAATTATTTCATTTATCACATTTGTAAGGTCAAAGTCAAAAATCAGTTCATTAAGTACCACAGTCAATCGTTTCACTGTTAAAAGCGACGCAACCTAGTAATCTCGGAAAAATATGGCTTAATGCATGTTGGTACGAATATGTGACGCAACAGTTGTAACTCAAACAGATTGATACCGTTAGAAAGTCAATGAAATGAAGTTTCTGAAACTTTCTCTACTTCTTCAGCGCTCTCTAATGACTAGGATTGGTACCACTGTAAAAATGTCTGATTAATCTGAATTTCTAAATAAAGCGTACCACAGCGCCCAGTGTAATTGCTGAGTTTCAGCAATCATATCCAATTAAGAAGAATGTTTTTTCTTGGAGTCCATTGTCTCATTTATCAGATTTGCAAGGTCAAAGTGAAAAATCAGTTCATTAAGTACCACAGTCAATCGTTTCCCTGTTAAAAGCGAGACAAACTAGTATTATCGGACATATATCGCTTAATACATGTTGGTACGAATATGTGACGGAACCGTTGTAAGTCAAACGGATTGATACGGTCAGAAAGTCAATGATATGTAGTTTTTAAAACTGTCTCTATTTCTTCAGCGCGCGCTAACGGCTAGGATTGATCCCACAGTACAAAATGACATATTTATCTAAAGTTTTTAATAAAGCGTTACCACAGCGCCCAGTGTAATCGCTGAGTTGCATCAATCATGCCAAATAAAAGAGAATGTTATTTCTTGGATTCCAGTTGTCTCATTTATCACATTTATAAGGTCAAAGTCCAAAATTAGTTCAATTAAGTGCCACAGTGAATCGTAGCACTATTAAAAGCGATGCAACCAAGTGATATCGGAAAAATATCACTAAATACATGTTGGTGCGAATATGTGACACAACGGTTGTAACTCAAACGGATTGACACCGTTAGAAAGTCCAGGAAATGTAGTTTTTGAAACTGTCTCTATTTCTTCAGCGCGCACTAACGACTAGGATTGGCCCCACCGTAAAAAATGTCTGATTAACCTAAATTTCTAAATAAAGCGCTACCACAGCGCCTAGTGTAATGGCTGAGTTGCAGCAATCATGCCAAATAAAGAAGAATGTTATATCTCGGAGTCCAATTTTTCATTTATCACATTTGTAAGCTCAAAGTCCAAAATCAGTTCAATTAAGTCACACAGTCAATCGTTTCACTGTGATAAGCGACGCAACCTAGTAATATCGGAAAAATATCGCTTAATGCATGTTGGTACGAACATGTGACACAACGGTTGTAACTCAAACGGATTGATACCGTGAGAAAGTCAAGGAAATGTAGTTTTTGAAACTGTCTCTATTTCTTCAGCGGGCGCTAACGACTAGGATTGGCCCCACCGTAAAAAATGTCGGATTAATCTAAATTTCTAAATAAAGCGCTACCACAGCGCCCAGTGTAATCGCTGAGTTGCAGCAATCATGCCAAATAAAGAAGAATGTTATTTCTTGGATTCCAGTTGTCTCATTTATCACATTTATAAGGTCAAAGTCCGTAATCAGCTCAATTAAGTCCCACAGTCAATCGTTGCTCTGCTAAAAACAATACAGCCTAGTATTATCAGAACAATATCGCTTAATGCATGTTGGTGCGAATATGTGACACAACGGTTGTAACTCAAACGGATTGACACCGTTAGAAAGTCAAGGAAATGTAGTTTTTGAAACTGTCTCTATTTCTTCAGTGCGCGCTACCGACTAGGATTGGCCCCACCGTAAAAGATGTCGGATTAATCCAAATTTCTAAATAAAGCGCTACCAAAGGGCCCAGTGTAATTGCTGAGTTCTAGCAATCATGTCCAATTTAGAGGAATGTTATATCTTGGAGTCCAATTATCTCATTTATCACATTTGTATGCTAAAAGTCCAAAATCAGTTCAATTAAGTCACACAGTCAATCGTTTCACTGTGATAAGCGACGCAACCTAGTAATATCGGAAAAATATCGCTTAATGCATGTTGGTACAAATATGTGACACAACGGATGTAACTTAAACGGATTGATACAGTTAGAAAGTCAATGAAATGTAGTTTTTGAAACTGTCTCTATTTCTTCAGCGCACGCTAACGGCTAGGATTGGTGCCACCGTAAAAAATTACTTATTTATCTAAATTTTAAAATAAAGCGCTACCACAGCGCCCAGTGAAATCGCTGAGTTTCAGCAATCATTTCAAATTAAGAAGAAGGTTTTTTCTTGGAGTCCAAATGTCTCATTCATCACATTTATAAGGTCGATGTGCAAAATCAGTTCAATTAAGTGCCACAGTGAATCGTTGCCCTGTTAAAAGCGATGCAACCTAGTATTATCAGAAAAGTATCACTCAGTACATGTTGGTACGAATATGTGACGCAACCGTTTTAACTCAATGGGATTGATACCGTTAGGAAATCACTAAAATGAAGTTTCTGAAACTGTCTCTACTTCTTCAGAGCGCTAACGACTAGGCTTGGCCCCACCGTAAAAAATGTCAGATTAATCTAAATTTCTGGATAAAGCGCTACCACAGGGTCCAGTGTAATTACAGAGTTCCACCAAACATGTCCAAATAAGGGGAATATTATTTCGTGGAGTCCAATTATCTTATTTATCTCATTTGTGAGGTGAAAGTCCAGAATCATTTCATTAAGTACCACAGTCATTCGTTTTACTGTTATTAGCGACGCAACCTAGTAAAAGCGGAAAAATATCGCTTAATGCATGTTGGTGCGAATATGTGACACAACGGTTGTAACACAAACGGATTGGTACCGTGAGAAAGTCAAGGAAATGTAGTTTTTGAAACTGTCTCTATTTCTTCAGCGCGCGCTAACGACTAGGATTGGCCCCACCGTAAAAAATATCGGATTAATCTAAATTTCTAAATAAAGAGCTACCACAGCTCCCAGTGTAATCGCTGAGTTGCAGCAATCATGCCAAATAAAGAAGAATGTTATATCTTGGAGTCCAATTATTTCATTTATCACATTTGTAAGCTCAAAGTCCAAAATCAGTTCATTAAGTACCACAGTCAATCGTTTCACTGTTAAAAGCGATGCAACCAAGTGATATCGGAAAAATATCACTAAATACATGTTGGTACGAATATGTGACGCAACCGTTGTAACTCAAACGGATTGATACCGTTAGGAAATCAATGAAATGAAGTTTCTGAAACTTTCCCTACTTCTTCAGCGCTCTCTAATGACTAGGATTGGTACCACTGTAAAAATGTCTGATTAATCTGAATTTCTAAATAAAGCGTACCACAGCGCCCAGTGTAATTGCTGAGTTTCAGCAATCATATCCAATTAAGAAGAATGTTTTTTCTTGGAGTCCATTGTCTCATTTATCAGATTTATAAGGTCGATGTGCAAAATCAGTTCAATTAAGTGCCACAGTGAATCGTTGCCCTGTTAAAAGCGATGCAACCTAGTATTATCAGAAAAGTATCACTCAGTACATGTTGGTACGAATATGTGACGCAACCGTTTTAACTCAATGGGATTGATACCATTAGGAAATCACTAAAATGAAGTTTCTGAAACTGTCTCTTCTTCTTCAGCGCGCTAACGACTAGGCTTGGCCCCACCGTAAAAAATGTCAGATTAATCTAAATTTCTAAATAAAGCGCTACCACAGCGCCCAGTGTAATCGCTGAGTTGCAGCAATCATGCCAAATAAAGAAGAATGTTATTTCTTGGATTCCAGTTGTCTCATTTATCACATTTATAAGGTCAAAGTCCGTAATCAGCTCAATTAAGTCCCACAGTCAATCGTTGCTCTGCTAAAAACAATACAGCCTAGTATTATCAGAACAATATCGCTTAATGCATGTTGGTGCGAATATGTGACACAACGGTTGTAACTCAAACGGATTGACACCGTTAGAAAGTCAAGGAAATGTAGTTTTTGAAACTGTCTCTATTTCTTCAGCGCGCGCTACCGACTAGGATTGGCCCCACCGTAAAAGATGTCGGATTAATCCAAATTTCTAAATAAAGCGCTACCAAAGGGCCCAGTGTAATTGCTGAGTTCTAGCAATCATGTCCAATTTAGAGGAATGTTATATCTTGGAGTCCAATTATCTCATTTATCACATTTGTATGCTAAAAGTCCAAAATCAGTTCAATTAAGTCACACAGTCAATCGTTTCACTGTGATAAGCGACGCAACCTAGTAATATCGGAAAAATATCGCTTAATGCATGTTGGTACAAATATGTGACACAACGGATGTAACTTAAACGGATTGATACAGTTAGAAAGTCAATGAAATGTAGTTTTTGAAACTGTCTCTATTTCTTCAGCGCACGCTAACGGCTAGGATTGGTGCCACCGTAAAAAATTACTTATTTATCTAAATTTTAAAATAAAGCGCTACCACAGCGCCCAGTGAAATCGCTGAGTTTCAGCAATCATTTCAAATTAAGAAGAAGGTTTTTTCTTGGAGTCCAAATGTCTCATTCATCACATTTATAAGGTCGATGTGCAAAATCAGTTCAATTAAGTGCCACAGTGAATCGTTGCCCTGTTAAAAGCGATGCAACCTAGTATTATCAGAAAAGTATCACTCAGTACATGTTGGTACGAATATGTGACGCAACCGTTTTAACTCAATGGGATTGATACCGTTAGGAAATCACTAAAATGAAGTTTCTGAAACTGTCTCTACTTCTTCAGAGCGCTAACGACTAGGCTTGGCCCCACCGTAAAAAATGTCAGATTAATCTAAATTTCTGGATAAAGCGCTACCACAGGGTCCAGTGTAATTACAGAGTTCCACCAAACATGTCCAAATAAGGGGAATATTATTTCGTGGAGTCCAATTATCTTATTTATCTCATTTGTGAGGTGAAAGTCCAGAATCATTTCATTAAGTACCACAGTCATTCGTTTTACTGTTATTAGCGACGCAACCTAGTAAAAGCGGAAAAATATCGCTTAATGCATGTTGGTGCGAATATGTGACACAACGGTTGTAACACAAACGGATTGGTACCGTGAGAAAGTCAAGGAAATGTAGTTTTTGAAACTGTCTCTATTTCTTCAGCGCGCGCTAACGACTAGGATTGGCCCCACCGTAAAAAATATCGGATTAATCTAAATTTCTAAATAAAGAGCTACCACAGCTCCCAGTGTAATCGCTGAGTTGCAGCAATCATGCCAAATAAAGAAGAATGTTATATCTTGGAGTCCAATTATTTCATTTATCACATTTGTAAGCTCAAAGTCCAAAATCAGTTCATTAAGTACCACAGTCAATCGTTTCACTGTTAAAAGCGATGCAACCAAGTGATATCGGAAAAATATCACTAAATACATGTTGGTACGAATATGTGACGCAACCGTTGTAACTCAAACGGATTGATACCGTTAGGAAATCAATGAAATGAAGTTTCTGAAACTTTCCCTACTTCTTCAGCGCTCTCTAATGACTAGGATTGGTACCACTGTAAAAATGTCTGATTAATCTGAATTTCTAAATAAAGCGTACCACAGCGCCCAGTGTAATTGCTGAGTTTCAGCAATCATATCCAATTAAGAAGAATGTTTTTTCTTGGAGTCCATTGTCTCATTTATCAGATTTATAAGGTCGATGTGCAAAATCAGTTCAATTAAGTGCCACAGTGAATCGTTGCCCTGTTAAAAGCGATGCAACCTAGTATTATCAGAAAAGTATCACTCAGTACATGTTGGTACGAATATGTGACGCAACCGTTTTAACTCAATGGGATTGATACCATTAGGAAATCACTAAAATGAAGTTTCTGAAACTGTCTCTTCTTCTTCAGCGCGCTAACGACTAGGCTTGGCCCCACCGTAAAAAATGTCAGATTAATCTAAATTTCTGGATAAAGCGCTACCACAGGGTCCAGTGTAATTACAGAGTTCCACCAAACATGTCCAAATAAGGGGAATATTATTTCGTGGAGTCCAATTATCTTATTTATCTCATTTGTGAGGTGAATGTCCAGAATCAGTTCATTAAGTACCACAGTCATTCGTTTTACTGTTATTAGCGACGCAACCTAGTAAAAGCGGAAAAATATCGCTTAATGCATGTTGGTGCGAATATGTGACACAACGGTTGTAACACAAACGGATTGGTACCGTGAGAAAGTCAAGGAAATGTAGTTTTTGAAACTGTCTCTATTTCTTCAGCGCGCGCTAACGACTAGGATTGGCCCCACCGTAAAAAATATCGGATTAATCTAAATTTATAAATAAAGAGCTACCACAGCTCCCAGTGTAATCGCTGAGTTGCAGCAATCATGCCAAATAAAGAAGAATGTTATTTCTTGGATTCCAGTTGTCTCATATATCACATTTTTGAGGTCAAAGTCCATAATCAGCTCAATTAAGTCCCACAGTCAATCGTTGCTCTGTTAAAAACGATACAGCCTAGTATTATCAGAACAATATCGCTTAATGCATGTTGGTGCAAATATGTGACACAACGGTTGTAACTCAAACAGATTGATACCGTGAGAAAGTCAAGGAAATGTAGTTTGTGAAACTGTCTCTATTTCTTTAGCGCGCGCTAACGACTAGGATTGGCCCCACCGTAAAAAATGTCTGATTAACCTAAATTTCTAAATAAAGCGCTACCACAGCGCCCAGTGTAATCGCTGAGTTGCAGTAATCATGCCAAATAAAGAAGAATGTTATATCTTGGAGTCCAATTATTTCATTTATCACATTTGTAAGATCAAAGTCCAAAATCAGTTCATTAAGTACCACAGTCAATCGTTTCACTGTTAAAAGCGATGCAACCAAGTGATATCGGAAAAATATCACTAAATACATGTTGGTACGAATATGTGACGCAACCGTTGTAACTCAAACGGATTGATACCGTTAGGAAATCAATGAAATGAAGTTTCTGAAACTTTCCTTACCTCTTCAGCGCTCTCTAATGACTAGGATTGGTACCACTGTAAAAATGTCTGATTAATCTGAATTTCTAAATAAAGAGTACCACAGCGCCCAGTGTAATTGCTGAGTTTCAGCAATCATATCCAATTAAGAAGAATGTTTTTTCTTGGAGTCCATTGTCTCATTTATCAGATTTGCAAGGTCAAAGTGAAAAATCAGTTCATTAAGTACCACAGTCAATCGTTTCCCTGTTAAAAGCGAGACAAACTAGTATTATCGGACATATATCGCTTAATACATGTTGGTACGAATATGTGACGGAACCGTTGTAAGTCAAACGGATTGATACGGTTAGAAAGTCAATGATATGTAGTTTCTAAAACTGTCTCTATTTCTTCAGCGCGCGCTAACGGCTAGGATTGATCCCACAGTACAAAATGACATATTTATCTAAAGTTTTTAATAAAGCGTTACCACAGCGCCCAGTGTAATCGCTGAGTTGCATCAATCATGCCAAATAAAGGAGAATGTTATTTCTTGGATTCCAGTTGTCTCATTTATCACATTTATAAGGTCAAAGTCCAAAATTAGTTCAATTAAGTGCCACAGTGAATCGTAGCACTATTAAAAGCGATGCAACCAAGTGATATCGGAAAAATATCACTAAATACATGTTGGTACGAATTTGTGAAGCAACCATTGTAACTCAAACGGATTGATAACGTTAGAAAATCAATGAAATGAAGTTTCTGAAACTGTCTCTATTTCTTCAGCGCTCTCTAACGGCTTGGATTGGTACCACCGTAAAAATGTCTGATTAATCTGAATTTCTAAATAAAGCGCTACCACAGCGCCCAGTGTAATTGCTGAGTTCCAGCAATCATGACCAATTAAAACTAATATTATTTCCTGGAGTCCAATTATCCTATTTATCTCATTTGTAAGGTCAAAGTCCAGAATCAGTTCATTAAGTACCACAGTCAATCGTTTCACTGTTATCAGTGACACAACCTAGTAAAATCGGAAAAATACCGCTTAATGCATGTTGGTGCGAATATGTGACACAACGGTTGTAACTCAAACGGATTGACACCGTTAGAAAGTCAAGGAAATGTAGTTTTTGAAACTGTCTCTATTTCTTCAGCGCGCCCTAACGACTAGGATTGGCCCCACCGTAAAAAATGTCTGATTAACCTAAATTTCTAAATAAAGCGCTACCACAGCGCCCAGTGTAATCGCTGAGTTGCAGCAATCATGCCAAATAAAGAAGAATGTTATATCTCGGAGTCCAATTATTTCATTTATCACATTTGTAAGCTCAAAGTCCAAAATCAGTTCAATTAAGTCACACAGTCAATCGTTTCACTGTGATAAGCGACGCAACCTAGTAATATCGGAAAAATATCGCTTAATGCATGTTGGTACGAATATGTGACACAACGGTTGTAACTCAAACGGATTGATACCGTAAGAAAGTCAAGGAAATGTAGTTTTTGAAACTGTCTCTATTTCTTCAGTGGGCGCTAACGACTAGGATTGGCCCCACCGTAAAAAATGTCGGAATAATCTAAATTTCTAAATAAAGCGCTACCACAGCGCCCAGTGTAATCGCTGAGTTGCAGCAATCATGCCAAATAAAGAAGAATGTTATTTCTTGGATTCCAGTTGTCTCATTTATCACATTTATAAGGTCAAAGTCCGAAATTAGTTCAATTAAGTGCCACAGTGAATCGTAGCACTATTAAAAGCGATGCAACCAAGTGATATCGGAAAAATATCACTAAATACATGTTGGTACGAATTTGTGAAGCAACCATTGTAACTCAAACGGATTGATAACGTTAGAAAATCAATGAAATGAAGTTTCTGAAACTGTCTCTATTTCTTCAGCGCTCTCTAACGGCTTGGATTGGTACCACCGTAAAAATGTCTGATTAATCTGAATTTCTAAATAAAGCGCTACCACAGCGCCCAGTGTAATTGCTGAGTTCCAGCAATCATGACCAATTAAGACTAATATTATTTCCTGGAGTCCAATTATCCTATTTATCTCATTTGTAAGGTCAAAGTCCAGAATCAGTTCATTAAGTACCACAGTCAATCGTTTCACTGTTATTAGCGACACAACCTAGTAAAATCGGAAAAATATCGCTTAATGCATGTTGGTGCGAATATGTGACACAACGGTTGTAACTCAAACGGATTGACACCGTTAGAAAGTCAAGGAAATGTAGTTTTTGAAACTGTCTCTATTTCTTCAACGCGCCCTAACGAATAGGATTGGCCCCACCGTAAAAAATGTCTGATTAACCTAAATTTCTAAATAAAGCGCTACCACAGCGCCCAGTGTAATTGCTGAGTTCCAGCAATCATGACCAATTAAGACTAATATTATTTCCTGGAGTCCAATTATCCTATTTATCTCATTTGTAAGGTCAAAGTCCAGAATCAGTTCATTAAGTACCACAGTCAATCGTTTCACTGTTATTAGCGACACAACCTAGTAAAATCGGAAAAATATCGCTTAATGCATGTTGGTGCGAATATGTGACACAACGGTTGTAGCTCAAACGGATTGACACCGTTAGAAAGTCAAGGAAATGTAGTTTTTGAAACTGTCTCTATTTCTTCAACGCGCCCTAACGACTAGGATTGGCCCCACCGTAAAAAATGTCTGATTAACCTAAATTTCTAAATAAAGCGCTACCACAGCGCCCAGTGTAATCGCTGAGTTGCAGCAATCATGCCAAATAAAGAAGAATGTTATATCTCGGAGTCCAATTATTTCATTTATCACATTGGTAAGCTCAAAGTCCAAAATCAGTTCAATTAAGTCACACAGTTAATCGTTTCACTGTGATAAGCGACGCAACCTAGTAATATCGGAAAATATCGCTTAATGCATGTTGGTACGAATATGTGACACAACGGTTGTAACTCAAACGGATTGATACCGTAAGAAAGTCAAGGAAATGTAGTTTTTGAAACTGTCTCTATTTCTTCAGCGGGCGCTAACGACTAGGATTGGCCCCACCGTAAAAAATGTCGGATTAATCTAAATTTCTAAATAAAGCGCTACCACAGCGCCCAGTGTAATCGCTGAGTTGCAGCAATCATGCCAAATAAAGAAGAATGTTATTTCTTGGATTCCAGTTGTCTCATTTATCACATTTATAAGGTCAAAGTCCGTAATCAGCTCAATTAAGTCCCACAGTCAATCGTTGCTCTGCTAAAAACAATACAGCCTAGTATTATCAGAACAATATCACTAAATACCTGTTGGTACGACTATGTGACGCAACCGTTGTAACTCAAAGGGATTGTTACCGTTAGGAAATCATTAAAATGAAGTTTCTGAAACTGTCTCTATTTCTTCAGCGCGCGCTACCGACTAGGATTGGCCCCACTGTAAAAGATGTCTGATTAATCTAAATTTCTAAATAAAGCGCTACCAAAGGGCCCAGTGTAATTGCTGAGTTCTAGCAATCATGTCCAATTTAGAGGAATGTTATATCTTGGAGTCCAATTATCTCATTTATCACATTTGTATGCTCAAAGTCCAAAATCAGTTCAATTAAGTCACACAGTCAATCGTTTCACTGTGATAAGCGACGCAACCTAGTAATATCGGAAAAGTATCGCTTAATGCATGTTGGTACGAATATGTGACACTACGGATGTAACTTAAACGGATTGATACAGTTAGAAAGGCAATGAAATGTAGTTTTTGATACTGTCTCTATTTCTTCAGCGCGCGCTAACGGCTAGGATTGGTGCCACCGTAAAAAATTACTTATTTATCTAAATTTTAAAATAAAGCGCTATCACAGCGCCCAGTGAAATCGCTGAGTTTCAGCAATCATTTCAAATTAAGAAGAAGGTTTTTTCTTGGAGTCCAAATGTCTCATTTATCACATTTATAAGGTCGATGTGCAAAATCAGTTCAATTAAGTGCCACAGTGAATCGTTGCCCTGTTAAAAGCGATGCAACCTAGTATTATCAGAAAAGTATCACTAAGTACATGTTCGTACGAATATGTGACGCAACCGTTTTAACTCAATGGGATTGATACCGTTAGGAAATCACTAAAATGAAGTTTCTGAAACTGTCTCTACTTCTTCAGCGCGCTAACGACTGGGATTGGTACCACCGTAAAAAAAGTCTGATTAACCTAAATTTCTATATAAAGCGCTACCACAGCGGCCAGTGTAATTGCTGAGTTCCAGCAATCATGACCAATTAAGACAAATATTATTTCCTGGAGTCCAATTATCCTATTTATCACATTTGTAAGGTCGAAGTCCAAAATCAGTTTATTAAGTACCACAGTCAATCGTTTCACTGTTAAAAGCATCGCAACCTAGTATTATCGGAAAAATATCGCTTAGTACACGTTGGTACGAATATGTGAAGCAACGGTTGTAACTCAAACGGATTGATACCGTTATAAAGTCAATGAAATTTAGTTTTTGAAACTGTCTCTATTTCTTCGGTGTGCGCTAACGACTAGGATTGCTCCCACCGTAAAAAATGACTTATTCATCTAAATTTCTAAAAAAAGCGCTACCACACGACCTGTGAAATCGCTGAGTTCCAGCAATCATTTCAAAACTAAGAAGAAGGTTTTGTCTTGGAGCCAAATGTCTCGTTTCTCACATTTATAAGGTGGAAGTGCAAAATCAGTTCATTTAAGTGCCACAGTGAATCGTAGCACTGTTAAAAGCGATGCAACCAAGTGATATCGGAAAAATATCACTAAATACATGTTGGTACGAATATGTGACGCAACCGTTGTAACTCAAACGGATTGATACCGTTAGGAAATCAATGAAATGAAGTTTCTGAAACTTTCCCTACTTCTTCAGCGCTCTCTAATGACTAGGATTGGTACCACTGTAAAAATGTCTGATTAATCTGAATTTCTAAATAAAGCGTACCACAGCGCCCAGTGTAATTGCTGAGTTTCAGCAATCATATCCAATTAAGAAGAATGTTTTTTCTTGGAGTCCATTGTCTCATTTATCAGATTTATAAGGTCGATGTGCAAAATTAGTTCAATTAAGTGCCACAGTGAATCGTTGCCCTGTTAAAAGCGATGCAACCTAGTATTATCAGAAAAGTATCACTCAGTACATGTTGGTACGAATATGTGACGCAACCGTTTTAACTCAATGGGATTGATACCGTTAGGAAATCACTAAAATGAAGTTTCTGAAACTGTCTCTTCTTCTTCAGCGCGCTAACGACTAGGCTTGGCCCCACCGTAAAAAATGTCAGATTAATCTAAATTTCTGGATAAAGCGCTACCACAGGGTCCAGTGTAATTACAGAGTTCCACCAAACATGTCCAAATAAGGGGAATATTATTTCGTGGAGTCCAATTATCTTATTTATCTCATTTGTGAGGTGAATGTCCAGAATCAGTTCATTAAGTACCACAGTCATTCGTTTTACTGTTATTAGCGACGCAACCTAGTAAAAGCGGAAAAATATCGCTTAATGCATGTTGGTGCAAATATGTGACACAACGGTTGTAACACAAACGGATTGGTACCGTGAGAAAGTCAAGGAAATGTAGTTTTTGAAACTGTCTCTATTTCTTCAGCGCGCGCTAACGACTAGGATTGGCCCCACCGTAAAAAATATCGGATTAATCTAAATTTCTAAATAAAGAGCTACCACAGCTCCCAGTGTAATCGCTGAGTTGCAGCAATCATGCCAAATAAAGAAGAATGTTATTTCTTGGATTCCAGTTGTCTCATATATCACATTTTTGAGGTCAAAGTCCATAATCAGCTCAATTAAGTCCCACAGTCAATCGTTGCTCTGTTAAAAACGATACAGCCTAGTATTATCAGAACAATATCGCTTAATGCATGTTGGTGCAAATATGTGACACAACGGTTGTAACTCAAACGGATTGATACCGTGAGAAAGTCAAGGAAATGTAGTTTGTGAAACTGTCTCTATTTCTTTAGCGCGCGCTAACGACTAGGATTGGCCCCACCGTAAAAAATGTCTGATTAACCTAAATTTCTAAATAAAGCGCTACCACAGCGCCCAGTGTAATCGCTGAGTTGCAGCAATCATGCCAAATAAAGAAGAATGTTATATCTTGGAGTCCAATTATTTCATTTATCACATTTGTAAGATCAAAGTCCAAAATCAGTTCATTAAGTACCACAGTCAATCGTTTCACTGTTAAGAGCGATGCAACCAAGTGATATCGGAAAAATATCACTAAATACATGTTGGTACGAATATGTGACGCAACCGTTGTAACTCAAACGGATTGATACCGTTAGGAAATCAATGAAATGAAGTTTCTGAAACTTTCCTTACCTCTTCAGCGCTCTCTAATGACTAGGATTGGTACCACTGTAAAAATGTCTGATTAATCTGAATTTCTAAATAAAGAGTACCACAGCGCCCAGTGTAATTGCTGAGTTTCAGCAATCATGACCAATTAAGACTAATATTATTTCCTGGAGTCCAATTATCCTATTTATCTCATTTGTAAGGTCAAAGTCCAGAATCAGTTCATTAAGTACCACAGTCAATCGTTTCACTGTTATTAGCGACACAACCTAGTAAAATCGGAAAAATATCGCTTAATGCATGTTGGTGCGAATATGTGACACAACGGTTGTAACTCAAACGGATTGACACCGTTAGAAAGTCAAGGAAATGTAGTTTTTGAAACTGTCTCTATTTCTTCAGCGCGCCCTAACGACTTGGATTGGCCCCACCGTAAAAAATGTCTGATTAACCTAAATTTCTAAATAAAGCGCTACCACAGCGCCCAGTGTAATCGCTGAGTTGCAGCAATCATGCCAAATAAAGAAGAATGTTATATCTCGGAGTCCAATTATTTCATTTATCACATTTGTAAGCTCAAAGTCCAAAATCAGTTCAATTAAGTCACACAGTCAATCGTTTCACTGTGATAAGCGACGCAACCTAGTAATATCGGAAAAATATCGCTTAATGCATGTTGGTACGAATATGTGACACAACGGTTGTAACTCAAACGGATTGATACCGTAAGAAAGTCAAGGAAATGTAGTTTTTGAAACTGTCTCTATTTCTTCAGCGGGCGCTAACGACTAGGATTGGCCCCACCGTAAAAAATGTCGGAATAATCTAAATTTCTAAATAAAGCGCTACCACAGCGCCCAGTGTAATCGCTGTGTTGCAGCAATCATGCCAAATAAAGAAGAATGTTATTTCTTGGATTCCAGTTGTCTCATTTATCACATTTATAAGGTCAAAGTCCGAAATTAGTTCAATTAAGTGCCACAGTGAATCGTAGCACTATTAAAAGCGATGCAACCAAGTGATATCGGAAAAATATCACTAAATACATGTTGGTACGAATTTGTGAAGCAACCATTGTAACTCAAACGGATTGATAACGTTAGAAAATCAATGAAATGAAGTTTCTGAAACTGTCTCTATTTCTTCAGCGCTCTCTAACGGCTTGGATTGGTACCACCGTAAAAATGTCTGATTAATCTGAATTTCTAAATAAAGCGCTACCACAGCGCCCAGTGTAATTGCTGAGTTCCAGCAATCATGACCAATTAAGACTAATATTATTTCCTGGAGTCCAATTATCCTATTTATCTCATTTGTAAGGTCAAAGTCCAGAATCAGTTCATTAAGTACCACAGTCAATCGTTTCACTGTTATTAGCGACACAACCTAGTAAAATTGGAAAAATATCGCTTAATGCATGTTGGTGCGAATATGTGACACAACGGTTGTAACTCAGACGGATTGACACCGTTAGAAAGTCAAGGAAATGTAGTTTTTGAAACTGTCTCTATTTCTTCAACGCGCCCTAACGACTAGGATTGGCCCCACCGTAAAAAATGTCTGATTAACCTAAATTTCTAAATAAAGCGCTACCACAGCGCCCAGTGTAATCGCTGAGTTGCAGCAATCATGCCAAATAAAGAAGAATGTTATATCTCGGAGTCCAATTATTTTATTTATCACATTGGTAAGCTCAAAGTCCAAAATCAGTTCAATTAAGTCACACAGTCAATCGTTTCACTGTGATAAGCGACGCAACCTAGTAATATCGGAAAAATATCGCTTAATGCATGTTGGTACGAATATGTGACAGAACGGTTGTAACTCAAACGGATTGATACCGTAAGAAAGTCAAGGAAATGTAGTTTTTGAAACTGTCTCTATTTCTTCAGCGGGCGCTAACGACTAGGATTGGCCCCACCGTAAAAAATGTCGGATTAATCTAAATTTCTAAATAAAGCGCTACCACAGCGCCCAGTGTAATCGCTGAGTTGCAGCAATCATGCCAAATAAAGAAGAATGTTATTTCTTGGATTCCAGTTGTCTCATTTATCACATTTATAAGGTCAAAGTCCGTAATCAGCTCAATTAAGTCCCACAGTCAATCGTTGCTCTGCTAAAAACAATACAGCCTAGTATTATCAGAACAATATCACTAAATACCTGTTGGTACGACTATGTGACGCAACCGTTGTAACTCAAAGGGATTGTTACCGTTAGGAAATCACTAAAATGAAGTTTCTGAAACTGTCTCTATTTCTTCAGCGCGCGCTACCGACTAGGATTGGCCCCACTGTAAAAGATGTCTGATTAATCTAAATTTCTAAATAAAGGGCTACCAAAGGGCCCAGTGTAATTGCTGAGTTCTAGCAATCATGTCCAATTTAGAGGAATGTTATATCTTGGAGTCCAATTATCTCATTTATCACATTTGTATGTTCAAAGTCCAAAATCAGTTCAATTAAGTCACACAGTCAATCGTTTCACTGTGATAAGCGACGCAACCTAGTAATATCGGAAAAGTATCGCTTAATGCATGTTGGTACGAATATGTGACACAACGGATGTAACTTAAACGGATTGATACAGTTAGAAAGGCAATGAAATGTAGTTTTTGATACTGTCTCTATTTCTTCAGCGCGCGCTAACGGCTAGGATTTGTGCCACCGTAAAAAATTACTTATTTATCTAAATTTTAAAATAAAGCGCTATCACAGCGCCCAGTGAAATCGCTGAGTTTCAGCAATCATTTCAAATTAAGAAGAAGGTTTTTTCTTGGAGTCCAAATGTCTCATTTATCACATTTATAAGGTCGATGTGCAAAATCAGTTCAATTAAGTGCCACAGTGAATCGTTGCCCTGTTAAAAGTGATGCAACCTAGTATTATCAGAAAAGTATCACTAAGTACATGTTCGTACGAATATGTGACGCAACCGTTTTAACTCAATGGGATTGATACCGTTAGGAAATCACTAAAATGAAGTTTCTGAAACTGTCTCTACTTCTTCAGCGCGCTAACGACTGGGATTGGTCCCACCGTAAAAAAAGTCTGATTAACCTAAATTTCTATATAAAGCGTTACCACAGCGGCCAGTGTAATTGCTGAGTTCCAGCAATCATGACCAATTAAGACAAATATTATTTCCTGGAGTCCAATTATCCTATTTATCACATTTGTAAGGTCGAAGTCCAAAATCAGTTTATTAAGTACCACAGTCATTCGTTTTACTGTTATTAGCGACGCAACCTAGTAAAAGCGGAAAAATATCGCTTAATGCATGTTGGTGCAAATATGTGACACAACGGTTGTAACACAAACGGATTGGTACCGTGAGAAAGTCAAGGAAATGTAGTTTTTGAAACTGTCTCTATTTCTTCAGCGCGCGCTAACGACTAGGATTGGCCCCACCGTAAAAAATATCGGATTAATCTAAATTTCTAAATAAAGAGCTACCACAGCTCCCAGTGTAATCGCTGAGTTGCAGCAATCATGCCAAATAAAGAAGAATGTTATTTCTTGGATTCCAGTTGTCTCATATATCACATTTTTGAGGTCAAAGTCCATAATCAGCTCAATTAAGTCCCACAGTCAATCGTTGCTCTGTTAAAAACGATACAGCCTAGTATTATCAGAACAATATCGCTTAATGCATGTTGGTGCAAATATGTGACACAACGGTTGTAACTCAAACGGATTGATACCGTGAGAAAGTCAAGGAAATGTAGTTTGTGAAACTGTCTCTATTTCTTTAGCGCGCGCTAACGACTAGGATTGGCCCCACCGTAAAAAATGTCTGATTAACCTAAATTTCTAAATAAAGCGCTACCACAGCGCCCAGTGTAATCGCTGAGTTGCAGCAATCATGCCAAATAAAGAAGAATGTTATATCTTGGAGTCCAATTATTTCATTTATCACATTTGTAAGATCAAAGTCCAAAATCAGTTCATTAAGTACCACAGTCAATCGTTTCACTGTTAAGAGCGATGCAACCAAGTGATATCGGAAAAATATCACTAAATACATGTTGGTACGAATATGTGACGCAACCGTTGTAACTCAAACGGATTGATACCGTTAGGAAATCAATGAAATGAAGTTTCTGAAACTTTCCTTACCTCTTCAGCGCTCTCTAATGACTAGGATTGGTACCACTGTAAAAATGTCTGATTAATCTGAATTTCTAAATAAAGAGTACCACAGCGCCCAGTGTAATTGCTGAGTTTCAGCAATCATGACCAATTAAGACTAATATTATTTCCTGGAGTCCAATTATCCTATTTATCTCATTTGTAAGGTCAAAGTCCAGAATCAGTTCATTAAGTACCACAGTCAATCGTTTCACTGTTATTAGCGACACAACCTAGTAAAATCGGAAAAATATCGCTTAATGCATGTTGGTGCGAATATGTGACACAACGGTTGTAACTCAAACGGATTGACACCGTTAGAAAGTCAAGGAAATGTAGTTTTTGAAACTGTCTCTATTTCTTCAGCGCGCCCTAACGACTTGGATTGGCCCCACCGTAAAAAATGTCTGATTAACCTAAATTTCTAAATAAAGCGCTACCACAGCGCCCAGTGTAATCGCTGAGTTGCAGCAATCATGCCAAATAAAGAAGAATGTTATATCTCGGAGTCCAATTATTTCATTTATCACATTTGTAAGCTCAAAGTCCAAAATCAGTTCAATTAAGTCACACAGTCAATCGTTTCACTGTGATAAGCGACGCAACCTAGTAATATCGGAAAAATATCGCTTAATGCATGTTGGTACGAATATGTGACACAACGGTTGTAACTCAAACGGATTGATACCGTAAGAAAGTCAAGGAAATGTAGTTTTTGAAACTGTCTCTATTTCTTCAGCGGGCGCTAACGACTAGGATTGGCCCCACCGTAAAAAATGTCGGAATAATCTAAATTTCTAAATAAAGCGCTACCACAGCGCCCAGTGTAATCGCTGTGTTGCAGCAATCATGCCAAATAAAGAAGAATGTTATTTCTTGGATTCCAGTTGTCTCATTTATCACATTTATAAGGTCAAAGTCCGAAATTAGTTCAATTAAGTGCCACAGTGAATCGTAGCACTATTAAAAGCGATGCAACCAAGTGATATCGGAAAAATATCACTAAATACATGTTGGTACGAATTTGTGAAGCAACCATTGTAACTCAAACGGATTGATAACGTTAGAAAATCAATGAAATGAAGTTTCTGAAACTGTCTCTATTTCTTCAGCGCTCTCTAACGGCTTGGATTGGTACCACCGTAAAAATGTCTGATTAATCTGAATTTCTAAATAAAGCGCTACCACAGCGCCCAGTGTAATTGCTGAGTTCCAGCAATCATGACCAATTAAGACTAATATTATTTCCTGGAGTCCAATTATCCTATTTATCTCATTTGTAAGGTCAAAGTCCAGAATCAGTTCATTAAGTACCACAGTCAATCGTTTCACTGTTATTAGCGACACAACCTAGTAAAATCGGAAAAATATCGCTTAATGCATGTTGGTGCGAATATGTGACACAACGGTTGTAACTCAGACGGATTGACACCGTTAGAAAGTCAAGGAAATGTAGTTTTTGAAACTGTCTCTATTTCTTCAACGCGCCCTAACGACTAGGATTGGCCCCACCGTAAAAAATGTCTGATTAACCTAAATTTCTAAATAAAGCGCTACCACAGCGCCCAGTGTAATCGCTGAGTTGCAGCAATCATGCCAAATAAAGAAGAATGTTATATCTCGGAGTCCAATTATTTCATTTATCACATTGGTAAGCTCAAAGTCCAAAATCAGTTCAATTAAGTCACACAGTCAATCGTTTCACTGTGATAAGCGACGCAACCTAGTAATATCGGAAAAATATCGCTTAATGCATGTTGGTACGAATATGTGACAGAACGGTTGTAACTCAAACGGATTGATACCGTAAGAAAGTCAAGGAAATGTAGTTTTTGAAACTGTCTCTATTTCTTCAGCGGGCGCTAACGACTAGGATTGGCCCCACCGTAAAAAATGTCGGATTAATCTAAATTTCTAAATAAAGCGCTACCACAGCGCCCAGTGTAATCGCTGAGTTGCAGCAATCATGCCAAATAAAGAAGAATGTTATTTCTTGGATTCCAGTTGTCTCATTTATCACATTTATAAGGTCAAAGTCCGTAATCAGCTCAATTAAGTCCCACAGTCAATCGTTGCTCTGCTAAAAACAATACAGCCTAGTATTATCAGAACAATATCACTAAATACCTGTTGGTACGACTATGTGACGCAACCGTTGTAACTCAAAGGGATTGTTACCGTTAGGAAATCACTAAAATGAAGTTTCTGAAACTGTCTCTATTTCTTCAGCGCGCGCTACCGACTAGGATTGGCCCCACTGTAAAAGATGTCTGATTAATCTAAATTTCTAAATAAAGCGCTACCAAAGGGCCCAGTGTAATTGCTGAGTTCTAGCAATCATGTCCAATTTAGAGGCATGTTATATCTTGGAGTCCAATTATCTCATTTATCACATTTGTATGCTCAAAGTCCAAAATCAGTTCAATTAAGTCACACAGTCAATCGTTTCACTGTGATAAGCGACGCAACCTAGTAATATCGGAAAAATATCGCTTAATGCATGTTGGTACGAATATGTGACACAACGGTTGTAACTCAAACGGATTGATACCGTGAGAAAGGCAAGGAAATGTAGTTTTTGAAACTGTCTCTATTTCTTCAGCGGGCGCTAACGACTAGGATTGGCCCCACCGTAAAAAATGTCGGATTAATCTAAATTTCTAAATAAAGCGCTACCACAGCGCCCAGTGTAATCGCTGAGTTGCAGCAATTATGCCAAATAAAGAAGAATGTTATTTCTTGGATTCCAGTTGTCTCATTTATCACATTTATAAGGTCAAAGTCCGTAATCAGTTCAATTAAGTGCCACAGTGAATCGTTGCCCTGTTAAAAGCGATGCAACCTAGTATTATCAGAAAAGTATCACTAAGTACATGTTCGTACGAATATGTTACGCAACCGTTTTAACTCAATGGGATTGATACCGTTAGGAAATCACTATAATGAAGTTTCTGAAACTGTCTCTACTTCTTCACCGCGCTAACGACTGGGATTGGTCCCACCGTAAAAAAAGTCTGATTAACCTAAATTTCCATATAAAGCGCTACCACAGCGGCCAGTGTAATTGCTGACTTCCAGCAATCATGACCAATTAAGACAAATATTATTTCCTGGAGTCCAATTATCCTATTTATCACATTTGTAAGGTCAAAGTCCAAAATCAGTTCATCAAGTACCACAGTCAATCGTTTCACTGTTAAAAGCATCGCAACCTAGTATTATCGGAAAAATATCGCTTAGTACACGTTGGTACGAATATGTGACGCAACGGTTGTAACTCAAACGGATTGATACCGTTATAAAGTCAATGAAATTTAGTTTTTGAAACTGTCTCTATTTCTTCGGTGTGCGCTAACGACTAGGATTGCTCCCACCGTAAAAAATGACTTATTCATCTAAATTTCTAAAAAAAGCGCTACCACACGACCTGTGAAATCGCTGAGTTCCAGCAATCATTTCAAAACTAAGAAAAAGGTTTTGTCTTGGAGCCAAATGTCTCGTTTATCACATTTATAAGGTGGAAGTGCAAAATCAGTTCATTTAAGTGCCACAGTGAATCGTAGCACTGTTAAAAGCGATGCAACCAAGTGATATCGGAAAAATATCGCTTAGTGCATGTTGGTACGAATATGTGACACAAAGTTTGTAACTCAAACGTATTGATACCGTGAGAAAGTCGAGGAAATGTAGTTTTTGAAACTGTCTCTATTTCTTCAGCGTGCGCTACCGACTAGGATTAGCCCCACCGTAAAGAATGTCTTATTAACATAAATTTCTAAAAAAAGCGCTACCACACGCCCTGTGTAATCGCTGAGTTCCAGCAATCATCTCAAAATTAAGAAGAAGGTTTTGTCTTGGACTCCAGTTGTCTCATTTATCACATTTATAAGGTGAAAGTCCATAATCAGCTCAATTAAGTCCCACAGTCAATCGTTGCTCTGTTAAAAACGATACGGCCTAGTATTATCAGAACAATATCACTAAATACATGTTGGTACGACTATGTGACGCAACCGTTGTAACTCAAACGGATTGATACCGTTAGAAAATCAATGAAATGAAGTTTCTGAAACTGTCTCTACTTCTCCAGCGCGCTAACGACTAGGATTGGTCCCACCGTAAAAAATGTCTGATTAACCTAAATTTCTATATAAAGCGCTACCACAGCGCCCAGTGTAATTGCTGAGTTCCAGCAATCATGACCAATTAAGACTAATATTATTTCCTAGAGTCCAATTATCCTATTTATCACATTTGTAAGGTCAAAGTCCAAAATCAGTTCATTAAGTACCACAGTCAATTGTTTCACTGTTAAAAGCGATGCAACCAAGTGATATCGGAAAAATATCGCTTAGTGCATGTTGGTACGAATATGTGACACAAAGTTTGTAACTCAAACGTATTGATACCGTGAGAAAGTCGAGGAAATGTAGTTTTTGAAACTGTCTCTATTTCTTCAGCGTGCGCTACTGACTAGGATTAGCCCCACCGTAAAGAATGTCTTATTAACATAAATTTCTAAAAAAAGCGCTACCACACGCCCTGTGTAATCGCTGAGTTCCAGCAATCATCTCAAAATTAAGAAGAAGGTTTTGTCTTGGACTCCAGTTGTCTCATTTATCACATTTATAAGGTGAAAGTCCATAATCAGCTCAATTAAGTCCCACAGTCAATCCTTGCTCTGTTAAAAACGATACGGCCTAGTATTATCAGAACAATATCACTAAATACATGTTGGTACGACTATGTGACGCAACCGTTGTAACTCAAACGGATTGATACCGTTAGAAAATCAATGAAATGAAGTTTCTGAAACTGTCTCTACTTCTTCAGCGCGCTAACGACTAGGATTGGTCCCACCGTAAAAAATGTCTGATTAACCTAAATTTCTATATAAAGCGCTACCACAGCGCCCAGTGTAATTGCTGAGTTCCAGAAATCATGACCAATTAAGACTAATATTATTTCCTAGAGTCCAATTATCCTATTTATCACATTTGTAAGGTCAAAGTCCAAAATCAGTTCATTAAGTACCACAGTCAATCGTTTCACTGTTAAAAGCGTCGCAACCTAGTAATATCGGAAAAATATCGCTTAGTACACGTTGGTACGAATATGCGACGCAACGGTTGTAACTCAAACGGATTGATACCGTTAGAAAGTCAATGAAATGTAGTTTTAGAAACTGTCTCTATTTCTTCGGCGTGCGCTAACGACTAGGATTGCTCCCACCGTAAAAAATGACTTATTTATCTAAATTTCTAAAAAAAGCGCTACCACACGTCCTGTGTAATCGCTGAGTTCCAGCAATCATTTCAAAATTAAGAAGAAGGTTTTGTCTTGGAGCCAAATGTCTCGTTTATCACATTTATAATGTCGAAGTGCAAAATCAGTTCAATTAAGTGCCACAGTGAATCGTAGCACTGTTAAAAGCGATGCAACCAAGTGATGTCGGAAAAATATCACTAAATACATGTTGGTACGAATATGTGACGCAACCGTTGTAACTCAAACGGATTGATACCGTTAGAAAATCAATGAAATGAAGTTTCTGAAACTTTCCCTACTTCTTCAGCGCTCTCTAACGACTAGGATTGGTACCACCGTAAAAATGTCTGATTAATCTGAATTTCTAAATAAAGCGTACCACAGCGCCCAGTGTAATTGCTGAGTTTCAGCAATCATATCCAATTAAGAAGAATGTTTTTTCTTGGAGTCCAGTTGTCTCATTTATCACATTTGCAAGGTCAAAGTGAAAAATAAGTTCATTAAGTACCACAGTCAATCGTTTCACTGTTAAAAGCAGTGCAACCAAGTAATATCGGAAAAATATCGCTTAGTACACGTAGGTACGAATATGTGACGCAACGGGTTGGAACTCAAACGGATTGATACCGTTAGAAAGTCAATGAAACGTAGTTTTTAAAACTGTCTCTATTTTATCAGCGCGCGCTAATGGCTAGGATTGGTGCCACCGTAAAAAATGACTTATTTATCTAAATTTCTATATGAAGCGCTACTACAGCGCCCAGTGTAATCGCTGAGTTGCAGCAATCATGACCAATTAAGACTATTATTATTTCCTGGAGTCCAATTATCCTATTTATCACATTTGTAAGGTCAAAGTCCAAAATCAGTTCATTAAGTACCACAGTCAATCGTTTCACTGTTAAAAGCGTCGCAACCTAGTAATATCGGAAAAATATCGCTTAGTACACGTTGGTACGAATATGCGACGCAACGGTTTTAACTCAACCGGATTGATACCGTTAGAAAGTCAATGAAATGTAGTTTTAGAAACTGTCTCTATTTCTTTGGCGTGCGCTAACGACTAGGATTGCTCCCACCGTAAAAAATGACTTATTTATATAAATTTCTAAAAAAAGCGCTACCACACGTCCTGTGTAATCGCTGAGTTCCAGCAATCATTTCAAAATTAAGAAGAAGGTTTTGTCTTGGAGCCAAATGTCTCATTTATCAAATTTATAATGTCGAAGTGCAAAATCAGTTCAATTAAGTGCCACAGTGAATCGTAGCACTGTTAAAAGCGATGCAACCAAGTGATGTCGGAAAAATATCACTAAATACATGTTGGTACGAATATGTGACGCAACCGTTGTAACTCAAACGGATTGATACCGTTAGAAAGTCAATGAAACGTAGTTTTTAAAACTGTCTCTATTTTATCAGCGCGCGCTAATGGCTAGGATTGGTGCCACCGTAAAAAATGACTTATTTATCTAAATTTCTATATGAAGCGCTACTACAGCGCCCAGTGTAATCGCTGAGTTGCAGCAATCATGACCAATTAAGACTATTATTATTTCCTGGAGTCCAATTATCCTATTTATCACATTTGTAAGGTCAAAGTCCAAAATCAGTTCATTAAGTACCACAGTCAATCGTTTCACTGTTAAAAGCGTCGCAACCTAGTAATATCGGAAAAATATCGCTTAGTACACGTTGGTACGAATATGCGACGCAACGGTTTTAACTCAACCGGATTGATACCGTTAGAAAGTCAATGAAATGTAGTTTTAGAAACTGTCTCTATTTCTTCGGCGTGCGCTAACGACTAGGATTGCTCCCACCGTAAAAAATGACTTATTTATATAAATTTCTAAAAAAAGCGCTACCACACGTCCTGTGTAATCGCTGAGTTCCAGCAATCATTTCAAAATTAAGAAGAAGGTTTTGTCTTGGAGCCAAATGTCTCATTTATCAAATTTATAATGTCGAAGTGCAAAATCAGTTCAATTAAGTGCCACAGTGAATCGTAGCACTGTTAAAAGCGATGCAACCAAGTGATGTCGGAAAAATATCACTAAATACATGTTGGTACGAATATGTGACGCAACCGTTGTAACTCAAACGGATTGATACCGTTAGAAAATCATTGAAATGAAGTTTCTGAAACTGTCTCTACTTCTTCAGCGCTCTAACGACTAGGATTGGTCCCACCGTAAAAATTGTCTGATTAACCTAAATTTCTATATAAAGCGCTACCACAGCGCCCAGTGTAATTGCTGAGTTCCAGCAATCATGTCCAATTAAAAGCAATGTTATATCTTGGAGTCCAATTATCTCATTTATCACATTTGTAAGCTCAAAGTCCAAAATCAGTTCAATTAAGTCACACAGTCAATTGTTTCACTGTGATAAGCGACGCAACCTAGTAATATCGGAAAAATATCGCTTAATGCATGTTGGTACGAATATGTGACACAACGGGTTGGAACTCAAACGGATTGATACCGTTAGAAAGTCAATGAAATGTAGTTTTTGAAACTGTCTCTATTTCATCAGCGCGCTCTAACGGCTAGGATTGGTGCCACCGTAAAAAATGACTTATTTATCTAAATTTCAAAATAAAGCGCTACCACAGCGCCCAGTGAAATCGCTGAGTTTCAGCAATCATTTCAAATTAAGAAGAAGGTTTTTTCCTGTAGTCCAATTATCCTATTTATCACTTTTGTAAGGTCAAAGTCCAAAATCAGTTCATTAAGTACCACAGTCAATCGTCTCACTGTTAAAAGCGGTGCAACCTAGTAATATCGGAAAAATATCGCTTAGTACACGTAGGTACGAATATGTGACGCAACGGGTTGGAACTCAAACGGATTGATACCGTTAGAAAGTCAATGAAATGTAGTTTTTGAAACTGTCTTTATTTCATCAGCGCGCGCTAATGGCTAGGATTGGTGCCACCGTAAAAAATGACTTATTTATCTAAATTTCTATATGAAGCGCTACTACAGCGCCCAGTGTAATGGCTGAGATGCAGCAATCATGCCATATAAAGAAGAATGTTATTTCTTGGATTCCAGTTGTCTCATTTATCACATTTATAAGGTCAAAGTCCGTAATCAGCTCAATTAAGTCCCACAGTCAATCGTTGCTCTGTTAAAAACGATACGGCCTAGTATTATCAGAACAATATCACTAAATACATGTTGGTACGACTATGTGACGCAACCGTTGTAACTCAAACGGATTGATACCGTTAGAAAATCAATGAAATGAAGTTTCTGAAACTGTCTCTACTTCTTCAGCGCGCTAACGACTAGGATTGGTCCCACCGTAAAAAATGTCTGATTAACCTAAATTTATATATAAAGCGCTACCACAGCGCCCAGTGTAATTGCTGAGTTCCAGCAATCATGACCAATTAAGACTAATATTATTTCCTGGAGTCCAATTATCCTATTTATCACATTTGTAAGGTCAAAGTCCAAAATCAGTTCATTAAGTACCACAGTCAATCGTTTCACTGTTAAAAGCGGTGCAACCTAGTAATATCGGAAAAATATTGCTTAGTACACGTAGGTACGAATATGTGACGCAACGGGTTGTAACTCAAACGGATTGATACCGTTAGAAAGTCAATGAAATGTAGTTTTAGAAACTGTCTCTATTTCTTCGGCGTGCGCTAACGACTAGGATTGCTCCCACCGTAAAAAATGACTTATTTATCTGAATTTCTAAAAAAAGCGCTACCACACGTCCTGTGTAATCGCTGAGTTCCAGCAATCATTTCAAAATTAAGAAGAAGGTTTTGTCTTGGAGCCAAATGTCTCGTTTATCACATTTATAATGTCGAAGTGCAAAATCAGTTCAATTAAGTGCCACAGTGAATCGTAGCACTGTTAAAAGCGATGCAACCAAGTGATGTCGGAAAAATATCACTAAATACATGTTGGTACGAATATGTGACGCAACCGTTGTAACTTAAACGGATTGATACCGTTAGAAAATCAATGAAATGAAGTTTCTGAAACTTTCCCTACTTCTTCAGCGCTCTCTAACGACTAGGATTGGTACCACCGTAAAAATGTCTGATTAATCTGAATTTCTAAATAAAGCGTACCACAGCGCCCAGTGTAATTGCTGAGTTTCAGCAATCATATCCAATTAAGAAGAATGTTTTTTCTTGGAGTCCAGTTGTCTCATTTATCACATTTGCAAGGTCAAAGTGAAAAATCAGTTCATTAAGTACCACAGTCAATCATTTCCCTGTTAAAAACGAGGCAAACTAGTATTATCGGACGTATATCGCTTAATATATGTTGGTACGAATATGTGACGGAACCGTTGTAAGTCAAACGGATTGATACGGTTAGAAAGTCAATGATATGTAGTTTTTAAGACTGTCTCTATTTCTTCAGCGCGCGCTAACGGCTAGGATTTGTGCCACCGTAAAAAATGACTTATTTATCTAAATTTCAAAATAAAGCGCTACCTCAGCGCCCAGTGAAATCGCTGAGTTTCAGCAATCATTTCAAATTAAGAAGAAGGTTTTTTCCTGTAGTCCAATTATCCTATTTATCACTTTTGTAAGGTCAAAGTCCAAAATCAGTTCATTAAGTACCACAGTCAATTGTTTCACTGTTAAAAGCGGTGCAACCAAGTAATATCGGAAAAATATCGCATAGTACACGTAGGTACGAATATGTGACGCAACGGGTTGGAACTCAAACGGATTGATACCGTTAGAAAGTCAATGAAATGTAGTTTTTGAAACTGTCTCTATTTTATCAGCGCGCGCTAATGGCTAGGATTGGTGCCACCGTAAAAAATGACTTATTTATCTAAATTTCTATATGAAGCGCTACTACAGCGCCCAGTGTAATCGCTGAGTTGCAGCAATCATGCCATATAAAGAAGAATGTTATTTCTTGGATTCCAGTTGTCTCATTTATCACATTTATCAGGTCAAAGTCCATAATCAGCTCAATTAAGTCCCACAGTCAATCGTTGCTCTGTTAAAAACGATACGGCCTAGTATTATCAGAACAATATCACTAAATACATGTTGGTACGACTATGTGACGCAACCGTTGTAACTCAAACGGATTGATACCGTTAGAAAATCAATGAAATGTAGTTTTAGAAACTGTCTCTATTTCTTCGGCGTGCGCTAACGACTAGGATTGCTCCCACCGTAAAAAATGACTTATTTATCTGAATTTCTAAAAAAAGCGCTACCACACGTCCTGTGTAATCGCTGAGTTCCAGCAATCATTTCAAAATTAAGAAGAAGGTTTTGTCTTGGAGCCAAATGTCTCGTTTATCACATTTATAATGTCGAAGTGCAAAATCAGTTCAATTAAGTGCCACAGTGAATCGTAGCACTGTTAAAAGCGATGCAACCAAGTGATGTCGGAAAAATATCACTAAATACATGTTGGTACGAATATGTGACGCAACCGTTGTAACTTAAACGGATTGATACCGTTAGAAAATCAATGAAATGAAGTTTCTGAAACTTTCCCTACTTCTTCAGCGCTCTCTAACGACTAGGATTGGTACCACCGTAAAAATGTCTGATTAATCTGAATTTCTAAATAAAGCGTACCACAGCGCCCAGTGTAATTGCTGAGTTTCAGCAATCATATCCAATTAAGAAGAATGTTTTTTCTTGGAGTCCAGTTGTCTCATTTATCACATTTGCAAGGTCAAAGTGAAAAATCAGTTCATTAAGCACCACAGTCAATCATTTTCCTGTTAAAAACGAGGCAAACTAGTATTATCGGACGTATATCGCTTAATATATGTTGGTACGAATATGTGACGGAAGCGTTGTAAGTCAAACGGATTGATACGGTTAGAAAGTCAATGATATGTAGTTTTTAAGACTGTCTCTATTTCTTCAGCGCGCGCTAACGGCTAGGATTTGTGCCACTGTAAAAAATGACTTATTTATCTAAATTTCAAAATAAAGCGCTACCTCAGCGCCCAGTGAAATCGCTGAGTTTCAGCAATCATTTCAAATTAAGAAAAAGGTTTTTTCCTGTAGTCCAATTATCCTATTTATCACTTTTGTAAGGTCAAAGTCCAAAATCAGTTCATTAAGTACCACAGTCAATGGTTTCACTGTTAAAAGCGGTGCAACCAAGTAATATCGGAAAAATATCGCATAGTACACGTAGGTACGAATATGTGACGCAACGGGTTGGAACTCAAACGGATTGATACCGTTAGAAAGTCAATGAAATGTAATTTTTGAAACTGTCTCTATTTTATCAGCGCGCGCTAATGGCTAGGATTGGTGCCACCGTAAAAAATGACTTATTTATCTAAATTTCTATATGAAGCGCTACTACAGCGCCCAGTGTAATCGCTGAGTTGCAGCAATCATGCCATATAAAGAAGAATGTTATTTCTTGGATTCCAGTTGTCTCATTTATCACATTTATCAGGTCAAAGTCCATAATCAGCTCAATTAAGTCCCACAGTCAATCGTTGCTCTGTTAAAAACGATACGGCCTAGTATTATCAGAACAATATCACTAAATACATGTTGGTACGACTATGTGACGCAACCGTTGTAACTCAAACGGATTGATACCGTTAGAAAATCAATGAAATGAAGTTTCTGAAACTGTCTCTACTTCTTCAGCGCGTTAACGTTTAGGATTGGTTCCACCGTAAAAAATGTCTGATTAACCTAAATTTCTATATAAAGCGCTACCACAGCGCCCAGTGTAATTGCTGAGTTCCAGCAATCATGACCAATTAAGACTAATATTATTTCCTAGAGTCCAATTATCCTATTTATCACATTTGTAAGGTCAATGTCCAAAATCAGTTCAGTAAGTACCACAGTCAATCGTTGCACTGTTAAAAGCGTCGCAACCTAGTAATATCGGAAAAATATCGCTTAGTACACGTTGGTACGAATATGCGACGCAACGGTTGTAACTCAAACGGATTGATACCGTTAGAAAGTCAATGAAATGTAGTTTTAGAAACTGTCTCTATTTCTTCGACGTGCGCTAACGACTAGGATTGCTCCAACAGTAAAAAATGACTTATTTATCTAAATTTCTAAAAAAAGCGCTACCACACGTCCTGTGTAATCGCTGAGTTCCAGCAATCATTTCAAAATTAAGAAGAAGGTTTTGTCTTGGAGCCAAATGTCTCGTTTATCACATTTATAATGTCGAAGTGCAAAATCAGTTCAATTAAGTGCCACAGTGAATCGTAGCACTGTTAAAAGCGATGCAACCAAGTGATGTCGGAAAAATATCACTAAATACATGTTGGTACGAATATGTGACGCAACCGTTGTAACTCAAACGGATTGATACCGTTAGAAAATCAATGAAATGAAGTTTCTGAAACTTTCCCTACTTCTTCAGCGCTCTGTAACGACTAGGATTGGTACCACCGTAAAAATGTCTGATTAATCTGAATTTCTAAATAAAGCGTACCACAGCGCCCAGTGTAATTGCTGAGTTTCAGCAATCATATCCAATTAAGAAAAATGTTTTTTCTTGGAGTCCAGTTGTCTCATTTATCACATTTGCAAGGTCAAAGTGAAAAATCAGTTCATTAAGTACCACAGTCAATCGTTTCCCTGTTAAAAGCGAGGCAAACTAGTATTATCGGACGCATATCGCTTAATACATGTTGGTACGAATATGTGACGGAACCGTTGTAAGTCAAACGGATTGATACCGTGAGAAAGTCAAGGAAATGTAGTTTTTGAAACTGTCTCTATTTCTTCAGCGCGCGCTACCGCTAAGGATTGGCCCCACCGTAAAGAATGTCGGATTAATCTAAATTTCTAAATAAAGCGCTACCACAGGGCCCAGTGTAATTGCTGAGTTCCAGCAATCATGTCCAATTTAAAGGAATGTTATATCTTGGAGTCCAATTATCTCATTTAACACATTTGTAAGCTCAAAGTCCAAAATCAGTTCAATTAAGTCACACAGTCAATCGTTTCACTGTTAAAAGCGGCGCAACCTAGTAATATCGGAAGAATATCGCTTAGTACACGTTGGTACGAATATGTGACGCAACGGTTGTAAATCAAACGAATTGATACCGTTAGAAAAGCAATGAAATGTAGTTTTAGAAACTGCCTCTATTTCTTCGGCGTGCGCTAACGGCGAGGATTGCTCCCACCGTAAAAAATTACTTATTCATCTAAATTTCTATACAAAGCGCTACCAAAGCGCCCAGTGTAATCGCTGAGTTCCAGCAATCATTTCAAAATTAAGAAGAAGGTTTTGTCTTGGAGCCAAGTGTCTCGTTCATCACATTTAAAAGGTCGAAGTGCAAAATCAGTTCAACAAAGTGCCACAGTGAATCGTAGCACCGTAAAAGCGATGCAACCAAGTGATATGGGAAAAATATCACTAAATACATGTTGGAACGAATATGTGACGCAACCGTTGTAACTCAAACGGATTGATACCGTTAGAAAATCAATGAAATGAAGTTTCTGAAACTTTCCCTACTTCTTCAGCGCTCTCTAACGAATAGGATTGGTACCACCGTAAAAATGTCTGAGTATTCTGAATTTCTAAATAAAGCGCTACCACAGGGCCCAGCGTAATTGCTGAGTTTCAGCAATCATTTCAAATTAAGAAGAAGGTTTTTTCCTGTAGTCCAATTATCCTATTTATCTCTTTTGTAAGGTCAAAGTTCAAAATCACTTCATTAAGTCACAGAGTCAATTGTTTCACTGTGATAAGCGACGCAACCTAGTAATATCGGAAAAATATCGCTTAATGCATGTTGGTACGAATATGTGACACAACGGGTTGGAACTCAAACGGATTTATACCGTTAGAAAGTCAATGAAATGTAGTTTTTGAAACTGTCTCTATTTCATCAGCGCGCGCTAACGGCTAGGATTGGTGCCACCGTAAAAAATGACTTATTTATCTAAATCATGCCATATAAAGAAGAATGTTATTTCTTGGATTCCAGTTGTCTCATTTATCACATTTATAAGGTCAAAGTCCAAAATCAGTTAAATTAAGTGCCACAGTGAATCGTAGCACTGTTATAAGCGACACAACCAAGTGATATCGGAAAAATATCACTAAATACATGTTGGAACGAATATGTGACGCAACCGTTGTAACTCAAACGGATTGATACCGTTAGAAAATCAATAAAATGAAGTTTCTGAAACTTTATCTACTTCTTCAGCGCTCTCTAACGACTAGGATTGGTACCACCGTAAAAATGTCTGATTAATCTGAATTTCTAAATAAAGCGTACCACAGCGCCCAGTGTAATTGCTGAGTTTCAGCAATCATATCCAATTAAGAAAAATGTTTTTTCTTGGAGTCCAGTTGTCTCATTTATCACATTTGCAAGGTCAAAGTGAAAAATCAGTTCATTAAGTACCACAGTCAATCGTTTCCCTGTTAAAAGCGAGGCAAACTAGTATTATCGGACGTATATCGCTTAATACATGTTGGTACGAATATGTGACGGAATCGTTGTAAGTCAAACGGATTGATACCGTGAGAAAGTCAAAGAAATGTAGTTTTTGAAACTGTCTCTATTTCTTCAGCGCGCGCTACCGCTAAGGATTGGCCCCACCGTAAAGAATGTCGGATTAATCTAAATTTCTAAATAAAGCGCTACCACAGGGCCCAGTGTAATTGCTGAGTTCGAGCAATCATGTCCAATTTAAAGGAATGTTATATCTTGGAGTCCAATTATCTCATTTATCACATTTGTAAGCTCAAAGTCCAAAATCAGTTCAATTAAGTCACACAGTCAATCGTTTCACTGTTAAAAGCGGCGCAACCTAGTAATATCGGAAGAATATCGCTTAGTACACGTTGGTACGAATATGTGACGCAACGGTTGTAACTCAAACGAATTGATACCGTTAGAAAAGCAATGAAATGTAGTTTTAGAAACTGCCTCTATTTCTTCGGCGTGCGCTAACGGCGAGGATTGCTCCCACCGTAAAAAATTACTTATTCATCTAAATTTCTATACAAAGCGCTACCAAAGCGCCCAGTGTAATCGCTGAGTTCCAGCAATCATTTCAAAATTAAGAAGAAGGTTTTGTCTTGGAGCCAAGTGTCTCGTTCATCACATTTAAAAGGTCGAAGTGCAAAATCAGTTCAACAAAGTGCCACAGTGAATCGTAGCACCGTAAAAGCGATGCAACCAAGTGATATGGGAAAAATATCACTAAATACATGTTGGAACGAATATGTGACGCAACCGTTGTAACTCAAACGGATTGATACCGTTAGAAAATCAATGAAATGAAGTTTCCGAAACTTTCCCTACTTCTTCAGCGCTCTCTAACGAATAGGATTGGTACCACCGTAAAAATGTCTGAGTATTCTGAATTTCTAAATAAAGCGCTACCACAGGGCCCAGCGTAATTGCTGAGTTCCAGCAATCATGTCCAATTAAAAGGAATGTTATATCTTGGAGTCCAATTATCTCATTTATCACATTTGTAAGCTCAAAGTCCAAAATCAGTTCAATTAAGTCACAGAGTCAATTGTTTCACTGTGATAAGCGACGCAACCTAGTAATATCGGAAAAATATCGCTTAATGCATGTTGGTACGAATATGTGACACAACGGGTTGGAACTCAAACGGATTTATACCGTTAGAAAGTCAATGAAATGTAGTTTTTGAAACTGTCTCTATTTCATCAGCGCGCGCTAACGGCTAGGATTGGTGCCACCGTAAAAAATGACTTATTTATCTAAATTTCAAAATAAAGCGCTACCACAGCGCCCAGTGAAATCGCTGAGTTTCAGCAATCATTTCAAATTAAGAAGAAGGTTTTTTCCTGTAGTCCAATTATCCTATTTATCTCTTTTGTAAGGTCAAAGTTCAAAATCACTTCATTAAGTACCACAGTCAATCGTTTCACTGTTAAAAGCGGTGCAACCTAGTAATATCGGAAAAATATCGCTTAGTACACGTAGGTACGAATATGTGACGCAACGGGTTGGAACTCAAACGGATTGATACCGTTAGAAAGTCAATGAAATGTAGTTTTTGAAACTGTCTCTATTTCATCAGTGCGCGCTAATGGCTAGGATTGGTGCCACCGTAAAAAATGACTTATTTATCTAAATTTCTATATGAAGCGCTACTACAGCGCCCAGTGTAATCGCTGAGATGCAGCAATCATGCCATATAAAGAAGAATGTTATTTCTTGGATTCCAGTTGTTTCATTTATCACATTTATAAGGTCAAAGTCCAAAATCAGTTCAATTAAGTGCCACAGTGAATCGTAGCACTGTTATAAGCGACGCAACCAAGTGATATCGGAAAAATATCACTAAATACATGTTGGAACGAATATGTGACGCAACCGTTGTAACTCAAACGGATTGATACCGTTAGAAAATCAATAAAATGAAGTTTCTGAAACTTTCTCTACTTCTTCAGCGCTCTCTAACGACTAGGATTGGTACCACCGTAAAAATGTCTAAGTATTCTGAATTTCTAAATAAAGCGCTACCACAGGGCCCAGCGTAATTGCTGAGTTTCAGCAATCATGTCCAATTAAAAGGAATGTTATATCTTGGAGTCCAATTATCTCATTTATCACATTTGTAAGCTCAAAGTCCAAAATCAGTTCAATTAAGTCACACAGTCAATTGTTTCACTGTGATAAGCGACGCAACCTAGTAATATCGGAAAAATATCGCTTAATGCATGTTGGTACGAATATGTGACACAACGGGTTGGAACTCAAACGGATTGATACCGTTAGAAAGTCAATGAAATGTAGTTTTTGAAACTGTCTCTATTTCATCAGCGCGCGCTAACGGCTAGTATTGGTGCCACCGTAAAAAATGACTTATTTATCTAAATTTCAAAATAAAGCGCTACCACAGCGCCCAGTGAAATCGCTGAGTTTCAGCAATCATTTCAAATTAAGAAGAAGGTTTTTTCCTGTAGTCCAATTATCCTATTTATCACTTTTGTAAGGTCAAAGTCCAAAATCAGTTCATTAAGTACCACAGTCAATCGTTTTACTGTTAAAAGCGGTGCAACCTATTAATAGCGGAAAAATATCGCTTAGTACACGTAGGTACGAATATGTGACGCAACGGGTTGGAACTCAAACGGATTGATACCGTTAGAAAGTCAATGAAATGTAGTTTTTGAAACTGTCTCTTTTTCATCAGCGCGCGCTAATGGCTAGGATTGGTGCCACCGTAAAAAATGACTTATTTATCTAAATTTCTATATGAAGCGCTACTACAGCGCCCAGTGTAATCGCTGAGTTGCAGCAATCATGCCATATAAAGAAGAATGTTATTTCTTGGATTCCAGTTGTCTCATTTATCACATTTATAAGGTCAAAGTCCAAAATCAGTTCAATTAAGTGCCACAGTGAATCGTAGCACTGTTATAAGCGACGCAACCTAGTAAAATCGGAAAAATATCGCTTAATGCATGTAGGTACGAATATGTGACACAACGGTTGTAACTCAAACGGATTGATACCGTTAGAAAGTCAATGAAATGTAGTTTTTGAAACTGTCTCTATTTCATCAGCGCGCGCTAACGGCTAGGATTGGTGCCACTGTAAAAAATGACTTATTTATCTATACTTCAAAATAAAGCGCTACCACAGCGCGTAGTGAAATCGCTGAGTTTCAGCAATCATTTCAAATTAAGATGAAGGCTTCTTCTTGGAGTCCAAATGACTCATTTATCACATTTATAAGGTCGAAGTGCAAAATCAGTTCAATTAAGTGCCACAGTGAATCGTAGCACTGTTAAAAGCGATGCAACCAAGTGATATCGTAAAAATATCACTAAATACATGTTGGTACGAATATGTGACGCAACCGTTGTAACTCAAATGGATTGATACCGTTAGAAAGTCAATGAAATGAAGCTTCTGAAACTTTCCCTACTTTTTCAGCGCTCTCTAACGGCTTGGATTGGTACCACTGTGAAAATGTCTGATTAATCTGAATTTCTAAATAAAGCGCTACCACAGCGCCCTGTGTAGTTGCTGAGTTGCAGGAATCATGCCAAATGAAGAAGAATGTTATTTCTTGGATTCCAGTTGTCTCATTTATCACATTTATAAGGTCAAAGTCCATAATCAGCTTAATTAAGTCCCACAGTCAATTGTTGCTCTGTTAAAAACGATACAACCTAGTATTATCAGAACAATATCACTAAATACATGTTGGTACGACTATGTGACGCAATCGTTGTAACTCAAAGGGACTGTTGCCGTTAGGTAATCACTAAAATAAAGTTTCTGAAACTGTCTCTATTTCTTCAGCGCGCGCTAACGACTAGGATTGGCCCCACCGTAAAAAATATCGGATTAATCTAAATTTCTAAACAAAGCGCTATCACAGCGCCCAGTGTAATCGATGAGTTCCAGCAATCATTTCAAATTAAGAATGTTATTTCTTGGATTCCAGTTGTCTCATTTATCACAATTAAAAGGTCAAAGTCCAAAATCAGCTAAATTAAGTCCAACAGTCAATCGTTGCTCTGTTAAAAACGATGCAACCTAGTATTATCAGAAAAACATCACTAGGTACATGTTGGTACGAATATGTGACGCACTTATTGTAACTCAAAGGGATTGATACCGTTAGGAAATCACTAAAATGAAGTTTCTGAAACTGTCTCTAAATCTTCAGCGCGCGCTAACGGCTAGGATTGGTCCCACCGTAAAAAATGTCTGATTAATCTAAATTTCTATATGAAGCGCTACCACAGCGCCCAGTATATTTGCTGAGTTCCAGCAGTCATGTCCAGATAAGGAGAATATTATCTCGTGGAGTCCAATTATCTTATTTATCTCATTTGTAAGGTCAAAGTTCAGAATCAGTTCATTAAGTACCACAGTCAATCGTTTCACTGTTATAAGCGACGCAACCTAGTAATATCGGAAAAACATTAGTAAGTACATGTTGGTACGAATATGTGACGCAACGGGTTGGAACTCAAACGGATTGATACCGTTAGAAAGTCAATGAAATGTAGTTTTTGAAACTGTCTCTTTTTCATCAGCGCGCGCTAATGGCTAGGATTGGTGCCACCGTAAAAAATGACTTATTTATCTAAATTTCTATATGAAGCGCTACTACAGCGCCCAGTGTAATCGCTGAGTTGCAGCAATCATGCCATATAAAGAAGAATGTTATTTCTTGGATTCCAGTTGTCTCATTTATCACATTTATAAGGTCAAAGTCCAAAATCAGTTCAATTAAGTGCCACAGTGAATCGTAGCACTGTTATAAGCGACGCAACCTAGTAAAATCGGAAAAATATCGCTTAATGCATGTAGGTACGAATATGTGACACAACGGTTGTAACTCAAACGGATTGATACCGTTAGAAAGTCAATGAAATGTAGTTTTTGAAACTGTCTCTATTTCATCAGCGCGCGCTAACGGCTAGGATTGGTGCCACCGTAAAAAATGACTTATTTCTCTATACTTCAAAATAAAGCGCTACCACAGCGCGTAGTGAAATCGCTGAGTTTCAGCAATCATTTCAAATTAAGATGAAGGCTTCTTCTTGGAGTCCAAATGACTCATTTATCACATTTATAAGGTCGAAGTGCAAAATCAGTTCAATTAAGTGCCACAGTGAATCGTAGCACTGTTAAAAGCGATGCAACCAAGTGATATCGTAAAAATATCACTAAATACATGTTGGTACGAATATGTGACGCAACCGTTGTAACTCAAATGGATTGATACCGTTAGAAAGTCAATGAAGTGAAGCTTCTGAAACTTTCCCTACTTTTTCAGCGCTCTCTAACGGCTTGGATTGGTACCACTGTGAAAATGTCTGATTAATCTGAATTTCTAAATAAAGCGCTACCACAGCGCCCTGTGTAGTTGCTGAGTTGCAGGAATCATGCCAAATGAAGAAGAATGTTATTTCTTGGATTCCAGTTGTCTCATTTATCACATTTATAAGGTCAAAGTCCATAATCAGCTTAATTAAGTCCCACAGTCAATTGTTGCTCTGTTAAAAACGATACAACCTAGTATTATCAGAACAATATCACTAAATACATGTTGGTACGACTATGTGACGCAATCGTTGTAACTCAAAGGGACTGTTGCCGTTAGGTAATCACTAAAATAAAGTTTCTGAAACTGTCTCTATTTCTTCAGCGCGTGCTAACGACTAGGATTGGCCCCACCGTAAAAAATATCGGATTAATCTAAATTTCTAAACAAAGCGCTATCACAGCGCCCAGTGTAATCGATGAGTTCCAGCAATCATTTCAAATTAAGAATGTTATTTCTTGGATTCCAGTTGTCTCATTTATCACACTTAAAAGGTCAAAGTCCAAAATCAGCTAAATTAAGTCCAACAGTCAATCGTTGCTCTGTTAAAAACGATGCAACCTAGTATTATCAGAAAAACATCACTAGGTACATGTTGGTACGAATATGTGACGCACTTATTGTAACTCAAAGGGATTGATACCGTTAGGAAATCACTAAAATGAAGTTTCTGAAACTGTCTCTAAATCTTCAGCGCGCGCTAACGGCTAGGATTGGTCCCACCGTAAAAAATGTCTGATTAATCTAAATTTCTATATGAAGCGCTACCACAGCGCCCAGTATATTTGCTGAGTTCCAGCAGTCATGTCCAGATAAGGAGAATATTATCTCGTGGAGTCCAATTATCTTATTTATCTCATTTGTAAGGTCAAAGTTCAGAATCAGTTCATTAAGTACCACAGTCAATCGTTTCACTGTTATAAGCGACGCAACCTAGTAATATCGGAAAAACATTAGTAAGTACATGTTGGTACGAATATGTGACGCAACTGTTGTAACTCAAACGGATTGATACCTTCAGAAAGTCAATGAAATGTAGTTTATGAAACTGTCTCTATTTCTTCAGTGCGCGCTAACGGCTAGGATTGGTGCCACCGCAAAAAATGACTCATTTATCTAAATTTCTAAATAAAGCCCTACCACAGCGCGCAGTGTAATCGCTGATTTCCAGCAATCCTTTCAAATTAAGAAGAAGGTTTTTTCTTGGAGTCCAATTGTATTATTTATCATATTTATAAGGTCAAAGTCCAAAGTCAGTTTAATTAATTCCCACAATCAATCGTTTCACTGTTAAAAGCAATGCAACCTGGTAATATCAGAAAAATATCGCTGAATAGCTGTTAGTACGACTGTGTGACGCAACAGTTGTAACTTAAACGGATTGATACCGTTAGAAAATCAATGAACTGAAGTTTCTGAAACTGTCCATATTTCTTTAGCCCTCTTTAAGGGTTAGGATTGGTCCCACAATGAAAAATGTCTTACTGATATAAATTTTTAAATAAAGCGCTACCACATCGCCCAGTGTAATGACTGAGTTACAGTAATCATGTCCAATTATGAAGAATGGTATTTCTTGCAGTCCTATTATCTCATTTATCACATTTGTAAGGTGAAAGTCCAAAATCATCTCAATTAAGGCCCACAGTCAGTCGTTTCACTGATAAGGGCGACGCAACCTGGTAATATCGGAAGAATATCGCTTAGTACACGTTGGTACGAATATGTGACGCAACGGTTGTAACTCAAACGAATTGATACCGTTAGAAAAGCAATGAAATGTAGTTTTAGAAACTGCCTCTATTTCTTCGGCGTGCGCTAACGGCGAGGATTGCTCCCACCGTAAAAAATTACTTATTCATCTAAATTTCTATACAAAGCGCTACCAAAGCGCCCAGTGTAATCGCTGAGTTCCAGCAATCATTTCAAAATTAAGAAGAAGGTTTTGTCTTGGAGCCAAGTGTCTCGTTCATCACATTTAAAAGGTCGAAGTGCAAAATCAGTTCAACAAAGTGCCACAGTGAATCGTAGCACCGTAAAAGCGATGCAACCAAGTGATATGGGAAAAATATCACTAAATACATGTTGGAACGAATATGTGACGCAACCGTTGTAACTCAAACGGATTGATACCGTTAGAAAATCAATGAAATGAAGTTTCCGAAACTTTCCCTACTTCTTCAGCGCTCTCTAACGAATAGGATTGGTACCACCGTAAAAATGTCTGAGTATTCTGAATTTCTAAATAAAGCGCTACCACAGGGCCCAGCGTAATTGCTGAGTTCCAGCAATCATGTCCAATTAAAAGGAATGTTATATCTTGGAGTCCAATTATCTCATTTATCACATTTGTAAGCTCAAAGTCCAAAATCAGTTCAATTAAGTCACAGAGTCAATTGTTTCACTGTGATAAGCGACGCAACCTAGTAATATCGGAAAAATATCGCTTAATGCATGTTGGTACGAATATGTGACACAACGGGTTGGAACTCAAACGGATTTATACCGTTAGAAAGTCAATGAAATGTAGTTTTTGAAACTGTCTCTATTTCATCAGCGCGCGCTAACGGCTAGGATTGGTGCCACCGTAAAAAATGACTTATTTATCTAAATTTCAAAATAAAGCGCTACCACAGCGCCCAGTGAAATCGCTGAGTTTCAGCAATCATTTCAAATTAAGAAGAAGGTTTTTTCCTGTAGTCCAATTATCCTATTTATCTCTTTTGTAAGGTCAAAGTTCAAAATCACTTCATTAAGTACCACAGTCAATCGTTTCACTGTTAAAAGCGGTGCAACCTAGTAATATCGGAAAAATATCGCTTAGTACACGTAGGTACGAATATGTGACGCAACGGGTTGGAACTCAAACGGATTGATACCGTTAGAAAGTCAATGAAATGTAGTTTTTGAAACTGTCTCTATTTCATCAGTGCGCGCTAATGGCTAGGATTGGTGCCACCGTAAAAAATGACTTATTTATCTAAATTTCTATATGAAGCGCTACTACAGCGCCCAGTGTAATCGCTGAGATGCAGCAATCATGCCATATAAAGAAGAATGTTATTTCTTGGATTCCAGTTGTTTCATTTATCACATTTATAAGGTCAAAGTCCAAAATCAGTTCAATTAAGTGCCACAGTGAATCGTAGCACTGTTATAAGCGACGCAACCAAGTGATATCGGAAAAATATCACTAAATACATGTTGGAACGAATATGTGACGCAACCGTTGTAACTCAAACGGATTGATACCGTTAGAAAATCAATAAAATGAAGTTTCTGAAACTTTCTCTACTTCTTCAGCGCTCTCTAACGACTAGGATTGGTACCACCGTAAAAATGTCTAAGTATTCTGAATTTCTAAATAAAGCGCTACCACAGGGCCCAGCGTAATTGCTGAGTTTCAGCAATCATGTCCAATTAAAAGGAATGTTATATCTTGGAGTCCAATTATCTCATTTATCACATTTGTAAGCTCAAAGTCCAAAATCAGTTCAATTAAGTCACACAGTCAATTGTTTCACTGTGATAAGCGACGCAACCTAGTAATATCGGAAAAATATCGCTTAATGCATGTTGGTACGAATATGTGACACAACGGGTTGGAACTCAAACGGATTGATACCGTTAGAAAGTCAATGAAATGTAGTTTTTGAAACTGTCTCTATTTCATCAGCGCGCGCTAACGGCTAGTATTGGTGCCACCGTAAAAAATGACTTATTTATCTAAATTTCAAAATAAAGCGCTACCACAGCGCCCAGTGAAATCGCTGAGTTTCAGCAATCATTTCAAATTAAGAAGAAGGTTTTTTCCTGTAGTCCAATTATCCTATTTATCACTTTTGTAAGGTCAAAGTCCAAAATCAGTTCATTAAGTACCACAGTCAATCGTTTTACTGTTAAAAGCGGTGCAACCTAGTAATAGCGGAAAAATATCGCTTAGTACACGTAGGTACGAATATGTGACGCAACGGGTTGGAACTCAAACGGATTGATACCGTTAGAAAGTCAATGAAATGTAGTTTTTGAAACTGTCTCTTTTTCATCAGCGCGCGCTAATGGCTAGGATTGGTGCCACCGTAAAAAATGACTTATTTATCTAAATTTCTATATGAAGCGCTACTACAGCGCCCAGTGTAATCGCTGAGTTGCAGCAATCATGCCATATAAAGAAGAATGTTATTTCTTGGATTCCAGTTGTCTCATTTATCACATTTATAAGGTCAAAGTCCAAAATCAGTTCAATTAAGTGCCACAGTGAATCGTAGCACTGTTATAAGCGACGCAACCTAGTAAAATCGGAAAAATATCGCTTAATGCATGTAGGTACGAATATGTGACACAACGGTTGTAACTCAAACGGATTGATACCGTTAGAAAGTCAATGAAATGTAGTTTTTGAAACTGTCTCTATTTCATCAGCGCGCGCTAACGGCTAGGATTGGTGCCACTGTAAAAAATGACTTATTTATCTATACTTCAAAATAAAGCGCTACCACAGCGCGTAGTGAAATCGCTGAGTTTCAGCAATCATTTCAAATTAAGATGAAGGCTTCTTCTTGGAGTCCAAATGACTCATTTATCACATTTATAAGGTCGAAGTGCAAAATCAGTTCAATTAAGTGCCACAGTGAATCGTAGCACTGTTAAAAGCGATGCAACCAAGTGATATCGTAAAAATATCACTAAATACATGTTGGTACGAATATGTGACGCAACCGTTGTAACTCAAATGGATTGATACCGTTAGAAAGTCAATGAAATGAAGCTTCTGAAACTTTCCCTACTTTTTCAGCGCTCTCTAACGGCTTGGATTGGTACCACTGTGAAAATGTCTGATTAATCTGAATTTCTAAATAAAGCGCTACCACAGCGCCCTGTGTAGTTGCTGAGTTGCAGGAATCATGCCAAATGAAGAAGAATGTTATTTCTTGGATTCCAGTTGTCTCATTTATCACATTTATAAGGTCAAAGTCCATAATCAGCTTAATTAAGTCCCACAGTCAATTGTTGCTCTGTTAAAAACGATACAACCTAGTATTATCAGAACAATATCACTAAATACATGTTGGTACGACTATGTGACGCAATCGTTGTAACTCAAAGGGACTGTTGCCGTTAGGTAATCACTAAAATAAAGTTTCTGAAACTGTCTCTATTTCTTCAGCGCGCGCTAACGACTAGGATTGGCCCCACCGTAAAAAATATCGGATTAATCTAAATTTCTAAACAAAGCGCTATCACAGCGCCCAGTGTAATCGATGAGTTCCAGCAATCATTTCAAATTAAGAATGTTATTTCTTGGATTCCAGTTGTCTCATTTATCACAATTAAAAGGTCAAAGTCCAAAATCAGCTAAATTAAGTCCAACAGTCAATCGTTGCTCTGTTAAAAACGATGCAACCTAGTATTATCAGAAAAACATCACTAGGTACATGTTGGTACGAATATGTGACGCACTTATTGTAACTCAAAGGGATTGATACCGTTAGGAAATCACTAAAATGAAGTTTCTGAAACTGTCTCTAAATCTTCAGCGCGCGCTAACGGCTAGGATTGGTCCCACCGTAAAAAATGTCTGATTAATCTAAATTTCTATATGAAGCGCTACCACAGCGCCCAGTATATTTGCTGAGTTCCAGCAGTCATGTCCAGATAAGGAGAATATTATCTCGTGGAGTCCAATTATCTTATTTATCTCATTTGTAAGGTCAAAGTTCAGAATCAGTTCATTAAGTACCACAGTCAATCGTTTCACTGTTATAAGCGACGCAACCTAGTAATATCGGAAAAACATTAGTAAGTACATGTTGGTACGAATATGTGACGCAACGGGTTGGAACTCAAACGGATTGATACCGTTAGAAAGTCAATGAAATGTAGTTTTTGAAACTGTCTCTTTTTCATCAGCGCGCGCTAATGGCTAGGATTGGTGCCACCGTAAAAAATGACTTATTTATCTAAATTTCTATATGAAGCGCTACTACAGCGCCCAGTGTAATCGCTGAGTTGCAGCAATCATGCCATATAAAGAAGAATGTTATTTCTTGGATTCCAGTTGTCTCATTTATCACATTTATAAGGTCAAAGTCCAAAATCAGTTCAATTAAGTGCCACAGTGAATCGTAGCACTGTTATAAGCGACGCAACCTAGTAAAATCGGAAAAATATCGCTTAATGCATGTAGGTACGAATATGTGACACAACGGTTGTAACTCAAACGGATTGATACCGTTAGAAAGTCAATGAAATGTAGTTTTTGAAACTGTCTCTATTTCATCAGCGCGCGCTAACGGCTAGGATTGGTGCCACCGTAAAAAATGACTTATTTCTCTATACTTCAAAATAAAGCGCTACCACAGCGCGTAGTGAAATCGCTGAGTTTCAGCAATCATTTCAAATTAAGATGAAGGCTTCTTCTTGGAGTCCAAATGACTCATTTATCACATTTATAAGGTCGAAGTGCAAAATCAGTTCAATTAAGTGCCACAGTGAATCGTAGCACTGTTAAAAGCGATGCAACCAAGTGATATCGTAAAAATATCACTAAATACATGTTGGTACGAATATGTGACGCAACCGTTGTAACTCAAATGGATTGATACCGTTAGAAAGTCAATGAAGTGAAGCTTCTGAAACTTTCCCTACTTTTTCAGCGCTCTCTAACGGCTTGGATTGGTACCACTGTGAAAATGTCTGATTAATCTGAATTTCTAAATAAAGCGCTACCACAGCGCCCTGTGTAGTTGCTGAGTTGCAGGAATCATGCCAAATGAAGAAGAATGTTATTTCTTGGATTCCAGTTGTCTCATTTATCACATTTATAAGGTCAAAGTCCATAATCAGCTTAATTAAGTCCCACAGTCAATTGTTGCTCTGTTAAAAACGATACAACCTAGTATTATCAGAACAATATCACTAAATACATGTTGGTACGACTATGTGACGCAATCGTTGTAACTCAAAGGGACTGTTGCCGTTAGGTAATCACTAAAATAAAGTTTCTGAAACTGTCTCTATTTCTTCAGCGCGTGCTAACGACTAGGATTGGCCCCACCGTAAAAAATATCGGATTAATCTAAATTTCTAAACAAAGCGCTATCACAGCGCCCAGTGTAATCGATGAGTTCCAGCAATCATTTCAAATTAAGAATGTTATTTCTTGGATTCCAGTTGTCTCATTTATCACACTTAAAAGGTCAAAGTCCAAAATCAGCTAAATTAAGTCCAACAGTCAATCGTTGCTCTGTTAAAAACGATGCAACCTAGTATTATCAGAAAAACATCACTAGGTACATGTTGGTACGAATATGTGACGCACTTATTGTAACTCAAAGGGATTGATACCGTTAGGAAATCACTAAAATGAAGTTTCTGAAACTGTCTCTAAATCTTCAGCGCGCGCTAACGGCTAGGATTGGTCCCACCGTAAAAAATGTCTGATTAATCTAAATTTCTATATGAAGCGCTACCACAGCGCCCAGTATATTTGCTGAGTTCCAGCAGTCATGTCCAGATAAGGAGAATATTATCTCGTGGAGTCCAATTATCTTATTTATCTCATTTGTAAGGTCAAAGTTCAGAATCAGTTCATTAAGTACCACAGTCAATCGTTTCACTGTTATAAGCGACGCAACCTAGTAATATCGGAAAAACATTAGTAAGTACATGTTGGTACGAATATGTGACGCAACTGTTGTAACTCAAACGGATTGATACCTTCAGAAAGTCAATGAAATGTAGTTTATGAAACTGTCTCTATTTCTTCAGTGCGCGCTAACGGCTAGGATTGGTGCCACCGCAAAAAATGACTCATTTATCTAAATTTCTAAATAAAGCCCTACCACAGCGCGCAGTGTAATCGCTGATTTCCAGCAATCCTTTCAAATTAAGAAGAAGGTTTTTTCTTGGAGTCCAATTGTATTATTTATCATATTTATAAGGTCAAAGTCCAAAGTCAGTTTAATTAATTCCCACAATCAATCGTTTCACTGTTAAAAGCAATGCAACCTGGTAATATCAGAAAAATATCGCTGAATAGCTGTTAGTACGACTGTGTGACGCAACAGTTGTAACTTAAACGGATTGATACCGTTAGAAAATCAATGAACTGAAGTTTCTGAAACTGTCCATATTTCTTTAGCCCTCTTTAAGGGTTAGGATTGGTCCCACAATGAAAAATGTCTTACTGATATAAATTTTTAAATAAAGCGCTACCACATCGCCCAGTGTAATGACTGAGTTACAGTAATCATGTCCAATTATGAAGAATGGTATTTCTTGCAGTCCTATTATCTCATTTATCACATTTGTAAGGTGAAAGTCCAAAATCATCTCAATTAAGGCCCACAGTCAGTCGTTTCACTGATAAGGGCGACGCAACCTGGTAATATCAGAAAAATATCGCTGAATACCTGTTAGTATGAATATGTGACGCAACCGTTGTAACTGAAACGGACTAATACCCTTAGAAAGTCAAGGAAATGTAGTTTTTGATGTTGATATTAATATGTTGTTTCCATAATATAGACTGTAGACAATAGTTAATGTTCTTGGTGGGGCCTCAAGTGGTTGTGCAGTTGTGTTGATATCCAGTTGTGTTGTTGTGTTACGGATCAAGTTTGTTGTTGTGTTCCTGCTGGTTGTGTTTGTGATACCGCTGAGTAATGAAGTGAGACAATCAAAGTAAGTCATTATTGTTACTTAACAAATGGTGGCAGAGGAATAATGGCTTCAAGTAAAGATTACAAGGCCCCGCCAACGTTAAGTGAGGACATTTCATAAGCAAGCTGGAAAAAGGAGATAAAAATTTGCAAATTTTTACAAATGTTGATAAAAAGAAACATGCTGCTGCTATTTTTCTTACACTTGAAGGTAAAGCTAGAGATGCAGTTCTTGAAATGAACATTGGGACTCTTAATGCAGATAATGGTGTTGACGAAGTAATAGAAACTCTTGACAGCTTATTTAAAAAAGACACGTTACAATTAGCTTTTACTAACTATGATAATTTTGAAAAAATGTTCAAAACTAAAGAAATGACAATGAAACAATATGTAATTGAGTTTGAACGCTTACACAACAAAGCTAAGCAATATGGCATGGAATTACCGGATGGAATTTTAGCATATAAACTTTTGGCAAACGCAAGACTACCTGAGGAACAAGAACGACTGGTAAAAGCAACTATTACTGAACTCACATTTTCCGGAATGAAAAATCAACTGAAGAGGATCTTTGGTGATATAGTTAAACAGGATAGAGTCAATGTAAATGATTTTAAGTTAGAACCGACTTATCATGGCAGTCATCAGTATTTTAGAGGAAGAGGAAGATACTTTAGAGGTGCGACCAACTACACAAGACCTACTGCCGACAGAAATAGTAAAGGTAATCGTCAAAGAAATCCTGTGGATATAAATGGAGAAATATCGAGATGTAACATTTGTGGATCTGTGTTTCATTGGCAAAGAGATTGCCCAGACTCATACGAAAATAGAAAGAAAAAGAAAAAGAAAGAGGAAGTGAATGTAACATTGTATACAGAGGTAATGTATGTATTTATGGGTGAAACATTAAGCGCTGCTGTTCTGGATTCAGGCTGTTCACAAACTGTTTGTGGAGAAAGTTGGCTGAAAGAATATTTAGAGACATTGGGTGATAATGAACTTAATCATGTCACAGAGTCACAAAGTAATACAATATTTAGGTTTGGAGATGGAAATGAAATGAGATCTATTAAACAAATGAAATTGCCAGCCAGAATTGGAGATACTAATATCAATATCGTAGCAGATGTTGTGAAAGGAGATTTGTCACTACCTTTTAGTAAAGATGCCATGAAGAAAGCAGGCACAAAAATAGATTTTTCAAAGGACACAATAGAAATTCTGGGAATGAAGCAAAAGGTGTTTCTCACATCCTCAGGACACTATTGTATCCCTTTAGGCAAAAGAATATTTGAATTTGATGATATTTCAAGTGTGGATGCGGAAGAAATAGTTCTGTATTCAAAGAGTTTCGCTATGAAATATGAAACCGAAAGAATAAAAGACATTGTTAAACTTCATAAACAATTTAGTCATCCGCCACCAGAACGTTTAAATAAGTTACTTCGGGATGCAGGTGTTGAGGATAAGAAGTTACATACATTGATTGACCATATATCACAGAAATGCGAGACATGTTTCAAGTACAAGAAACTATCCCCAAGACCTATGGTGGGTTTGCGTATGTCCAATGACTTTAATGACTTTGTAGCAATGGACCTAAAAGAGTGGACAGATGGCAATACAAAAACATGTTTTTTACATTTAATTGATACTTTTACGAAGTATAGTGCTGCTACTGTCATACATAGAAAACGAAAAGAAGTGATTTTCAAAAAGATATTTGAAATCTGGATAGGAACATTTGGCTGTGCAGGGAAGTTCATGGTTGACAATGGCGGGGAGTTCGATAACAGTGAATTCATTGATTTCTGTGAAAAATTTAACATTAGGGTTGTAACCACTGCTGCAGAGAGTCCATAGAGTAACGGAATAGTTGAAAGGCAACTCACTTGCAAATTACAATGGCTACAGTCCAAACCAATTACGTTTTGGCAAGAACCCCAATATACCATGCATATTGACAAATAAGCCACCTGCAATGGAAAGTAAAACTGCTAGTCAAGTAGTAGCGAAAAATTTAAATGCTATGCATGCAGCAAGACGGGCATATATCGAAAACGAGTCATCAGAAAAGATACGACGAGCTTTGAGACATCAAATTAGACCTTCTGGAAATGTGAAATACATGAATGGCGATTAAGTCTATTATCGAAGAAAAGACGACAAACATTGGCATGGCCCAGGTACAGTTATAGGTTTTGAAAGTCAGCAAGTTTTGGTAAAACATGGAAGTCGACACATTCGTGTGCATCCATGCAATTTAATGCATGAGAAAGGTCAAGAGAGAATAGTTTCTGATGACACACCGAAACCTGAAACAAACACAGAACAGTTTATGAAACATCTTGCACCAGAAGATGATGATGTATACAGTGAAAATGATGAGGATGATGTAGATGCTGTTACACTGGAAGAGGACAATGTACACTTTGAAGATACTGAAAATACTATTAAAGAAGAAGAAATGAGGAGAAATGATGATGACTTTGATAGTATAAATCCTATTGATGAAGTAAGCAAATTAGAAAATGTGGAACACAATAAAGATGTAAGCGAACAGCAGAATGTCAATGCTAACAGTGAAAATGATGATGCTGAAAATGATGTTGTTAAATTAAAACCAAAGATGAAAATACGCATTGCAACAAATGAAGATTTGCAATTGAAAGAAGTTGAAGTAATTTCAAGAGCTGGAAAAGTTGGAAAGGCTCAGGGAGGAAAATATAAAGATTTTTGGAATGTTCGCCATAAAGATGGCTCTACAGAATATATTGATATGAAAAAGGGAATATCAAAAATAGAAAGAATAAATAAAGAAATTAGTCCATCAAATAGTGAAGAGATACTGTTAGTTGACAGCACAGAGACTGAATTAATTAAGCAAGCAAAAACAAATGAGCTGAAAAATTGGATCAAAAACAATGTTTATGAAAAGGTTCCAGTGTCTAAGCAATCATTGATATCGACGAGATGGGTGATTACCAAGAAATGTGACCAGTCTGGTTGGCCAAATTTAAAGCAAGGTTAGTAGCAAGAGAATTTGAAGATAAAGCAGATGTACAAACAGATTCTCCGACCTGCTGCAAAGAGTCACTTAGGATTATGTTTGCTATTATGTCTGTCATGAATTGGACATGCCATTCTATTGACATTAAAGCAGCATTTCTTCAAGGAAAGCCTATTGACAGAGAATTGTATATACGTCCACCCAAGGAAGCCTACAAAGAGGGAACAGTATGGAAATTAAAGACATGTGTTTATGGATTAAACGATGCTTCAAGGACTTGGTATCTTAAGGTTTATGAAGAACTTACCAAATTGAATGTTAAAGTATGTAAATATAACCCTGGTTTATTTTATTGGCACCACAATGGTAAACTAGCAGGTATTATTTCTACACATGTTGATGATTTTTGTTGGGGAGGGAGCGAATATTTTGAGAGAGAGGTTATTGAAGAGATAAGAAAAATCTTTCAAGTTGGTGTAGAAAAATCAGTTGCGTTCAAATACCTTGGTATAAACCTCAGTTGTAAAGATAACGAGATAATGTTAGATCAGATATCATATATGTAAATAGTATCCAAGAAATTTATCTACCTAAAAAGAGATTATTGTCCAAATCAGACGGTTTAAGTGATGAGGAAAAGAAAAAGATGAGACAATTAATTGGTCAATTAAATTGGGTAGCTACTCAGACAAGACCAGACATATTGTTTGATTGTTGTCAGCTGATGGGAATTGTAAACAAAGCTACTATTGGTGACCTGACATATTTAAACAAAGTTTTATGTAAAGTGAAGAAAAATGATGTTGCACTCCACTTTCCAAGCGTAGGCAATATTGAAAAAGCCAAATTATTTGTTATAGTGATGCTTCGTATGGGAATTTGAGTGATGGAGGTTCACAAGGCGGTTATGTTATCTTCCTAAGTAACAAAGATAAGTCAATTACCATCCCCTTAGCTTGGCAGTCAAAAAGAGTTAGACGAGTTGTCAAAAGTACACTATCAGGAGAAACTTTAGCTCTTATAGAAGCTGCAGAATCGTCATACTGGTTATCGAGTATTATTCGAGATGTTGTCTTTGATGGCAAAGGGCTCCAGATTGCGATGGAATGTTATACGGATTGCAAGTCTTTGGTAGATGCTGCACATTACAGTAAAGGTATTTTGCACAGAAGATTAAGAGTCGACATGCTATCTTGAAAGAAATGATAGAAAAGAAAGAAATTTCAAAACTTAATTGGATAACAACAAAAGACCAAATAGCAGATCCAATGACAAAGAATGGAGCTTCGTCAAGTCGACGTTTGCAAGCAATTGCAGAGGCTCGGCTATAAGCTGAGAAAGTGAAAAAGTTTGTAAATAGTGTACATATGATTGAGTTGATTTACAGTAAATGAAAAAGACTAATCAAAATGAGAAGACACAGATTCTCACCAACATTCACTAATTGAAGAAAGAGAAGGGAGATTGTTGATATTAATATGTTGTCTCCATAATATAAACTGTAAACAATAGTGAATATTCTTGGTGGGGCCTCAAGTGGTTGTGCAGTTGTGTTGATATCCAGTTGTGTTGTTGTGTTACGGATCAAGTAGTGTTGTTGTGTTCCTGCTGGTTGTGTTTGTGATACCGCTGAGTAATCAAGTGAGACAAACAAAGTAACTCATTATTGTTACTTAACACTTCATACTGTCTCTATTTCTTCAGCGCGCGCTAACGACTAGGATAGGCCCCACCGTAAAACAATGTCTTATTTATCTAAATTTCTAAATAAAGCTCTACCACAGCACCCGGTGTAATCGCTGAGTTCCAGCAATCATGTCCAATTAGGAGGAATATTATTTCTTGGAGTCCAATTATCTCATTTATTACATTTGTAAGGTCAAAGTCCAAAATGAGTTCATTCAGTACCACAGTCAATCGTTTCACTGTTAAAAGCGATGCAACCTAGAAATATCGGACAAATATTGCTTAATACATGTTGGTGCGAATATGTGACGCAACGGTTGTAACTGAAACGGATTGATAACGTTAGAAAGTCAATGAAATGTAGTTTTTAGAACTGTCTCTATCTCTTCAGCGCACGCTAACGGATAGGATTGGTCCCACAGCAAAAGATGACTTACTTATCTACAATTTTAAATAAAGTGCTACTACAGTGTAATCGCTGACTTCCAGCAATTAAGTCAAGTTAAGAAGAATGATATTTCTTTGAGTCCAATTGGCTCTTTATCAGATTCATAAAGTCACAGTCCAAAGTCAGTTTAATTAAGTCCCACAGTAAATCGTTTCACTGATAAAAGCGACGCAACCTGGTAATATGAGAAAAATATCGCTGAATACCTGTTAGTACGAATATGTGACGCAACCGTTGTAACTGAAACGGACTAATACCGTTTGAAAGTCCATGAAATGTAGTCTTTGAAACTGTCTTTATTTTTTCAGCGCGCACTAGCGGCCAGGATTGGTCCCACAGTAAAAAGTGACCTTTTTATCTACATTTTTAAATAAAACGCTATCACAGTGCAATCGCTAAGTTCAAGCAATCATGTCAAATTAAGAAGAATGTTATTTCTTTGAGTTTAATTGTCTCATTTATCACATTCATAAAGTCAAATTTCAAAGCAGTTCAATTAAGTCCCACAGTCAATCGTTTCACTGTTGAAAGCAGTACAACCTAAAATTATCGGAAGAATATCAGTAAATACATCTTGGTATGAACATGTGACGCAACCGTTGACACTCAAACGGATTGATGCGGCTAGAAAGTCAATGAAATGTAGGTTTTGAACTGTCTCTATTTATTCAGCGTGGGCCAACGGCTAGGATTGGTCTCACAATAAAAAATGACTTATTTATCTAAATTTTAAATGAAGTGTTACCATAGCGCCCAGTGTAATCGCGGAATTCCAGCAACCATGTCAAATTAAGGAGAATGTTATTTTTGGAGTCCAATTATCTCATTTATCACATTTGTAAGGTCAAAGTCCAAAATGAGTTCATTAAGTACCACAGTCAATCGTTTCACTGTTAAAAGCGATGGACCCTAGTAATATGGGACAAATATCGTTTAATACATGTTGGTACGAATATGTGACAAAACGGTTGTAACTGAAACGGATTGATAACGTTAGTAAGACAATGAATCGTGGTTTTTGAAAGTATCTCTAGTTTTTCAGCCCGCGCTAGCGACTAGGATTGGTCCCACCGTAAAACAATGTCTTATTTATCTCAATTTCTAAATAAAGCTCTACCACAGCACCCGGTGTAATCGCTGAGTTCCAGCATTCATGTCCAATTAGGAGGAATATTACTTCTTGGAGTCCAATTATATCATTTAACACATTTGTAAGGTCAATGTACAAAATCAGTTCATTAAGTACCACAGTCAATCGTTTCACTGTTAAAAGCGATGAAACCTAGTAATATCGGACAAATATCGCTTAAAACATGTTGGAGCGAACATGTGATGCAACGGTTGTAACTCCAACAGACTGATACCGTTAGAAAGTCAATGAAATGTAGTTTTTGAAACTGTCTCTATTTCTTCAGCGCACTCTAATGGCTAGGATTGGTGCCACAGTAAAAAGTGACTTATTTATCTACATCTTTAAAAAAAGTGCTACCACAATGTAATCCGTGAGTTCAAGCAATCATGTGAAATTTAGAAGAATGTTATTTCTTGGAGTTCATTTGTCTCATTTTTAACATTCATAAAGCCAAAGTCCAAAGTAGTTCAATTAAGTCCCAGAGTCAATCGTTTCACTGTTAAAAGCGATGCAACCTAGCAATATCACAAAAATATCGCTAAATGCATGTTGGTACGAATATGTGACGCAACGGTTGCAACTCAAACAGACTGATACCGTTAGAAAGTCAATGAAATGCAGTATTTGAAACTGTCTCTATTTCTTCAGCGCGCGCTAACGGCTACTATTGGTTCCACAGTACAGAATGACTTACTTATCTCAATTTTTAAATAAAGAGCTACCACAGCGCACAGTGTAATTGCTGAAGTTCAGCAATCATTTCAAATTAAGATTAACGTTATTTCTTGGAGTCCAGTTGTCTCATTTATCACATTTATAAGGTCACAGTCCAAAATCAGTTTAATAATGTCCCATAGTCAATCGTTTCACTGTTAAAAGCGATGCAACCTAGTAATATAAAAAAAATATCGCTAAACACATGTTTGCACAAATATGTGACGCAACCCTTGTAACTCAAACGGATTGACACCGCTAGAAAGTCAATGAATTTCAGTTTTTGAAAATGTCTCTACTTCGTCAGCGCCCACTAACGGCTACGATTGGTCCCACAGTAAAATGTTACTTATTTATCTAAATTTTAAATGAAGCGCTACCACAGCGCCAAGTGTAATCGCTGACTTACGACAATCATGTCAAATTAAGAAGAATGTTACTTCTTGCAGTACAATTGTCTCATTTTATAACATTTATAAGGTCACAGTCCAAAATCAGATCAATTAAGTCCCACAGTCAATCGTTTCACTGTTAAAAGCGATGCAACCTAGTAATATCAGAAAAATGCCGCTAAATACATGTTGGTACGAATATGTGACGCAACCGTTGTAACTGAGATGGACTATTACCGTTAGAAAGTCAATGAAATATAGTCTTTGAAACTGTCTCTATTTTTTCAGCGCGCACTAATGGCTGGGATTGGTCCCACAGTATAAAGTTACTTATTTATCTAAAATTTTCAATGAAGGGCTACCAGAGCGTCCAGTGTAATCGCTAAGTTCCAACATTTATGTCAAATTAAGAAGAATGTTATTTCTTGGAGTTCAATTGTCTCATTTATCACACTCATAAAGTTAAAGTCCAAAGAAGTTCAATTAAGTCCCACAGTCAATTGTTTCACTGTTAAAAGCAATGCAACCTAGTAATATCAGAAACATATCGCTAAATACATGTTGGTACGAATAAGTGATGCAACCGTTGAACCTCAAACGGACTGATACCGTTAGAAATTCAACGAACTGTAGTTTTTGAAACTGTCTCTATTTCTTCAGCGCGCGGTGACGGCTACTATTGGTTCCACAGTACAAAATGACTTATTTATCTAAATTCTTAAACAAAGAGCTACCACAGCGCCCACTGTAATTGCTGAAGTTCAGCAATCATTTCAAATTAAGAATAATGTTATTTCTTGGAACCAGTTGTCTCATTTATCACATTTATAAGGTTACGTACTAACATGTTTTTCCGATGTTACTAGGTTGCATCGCTTTTAACTGTGAAACGAGTTACTGTGGGACTTAATTGAACTGATTTTGGACTTTGACTTATGACTGTGATAAATGAGCCAATTGAACTCCAAGAAATAACATTCCTCAAAATTTCACATGATTGCTTGAACTCACGTATTACATTGTGGTAGCACTTTTTTTAAAAATGTAGATAAATAAGTCACTTTTTACTGTGGCACCAATCCTAGCCATTAGAGTGCGCTGAAGAAATAGAGACAGTTTCAAAAACTACATTTCATTGACTTTCTAACGGTATCAGTCTGTTTGAGTTACAACCGTTGCATCACATGTTCGCTCCAACATGTATTAAGCGATATTTGTCCGATATTACTAGGTTGCATCGCTTTTAACAGTGAAACGATTGACTGTGGTACTTAATGAACTGATTTTGTACATTGACCTTACAAATGTGTTAAAATGATATAATTGGACTCCAAGAAGTAATATTCCTCCTAATTGGACATGAATGCTGGAACTCAGCGATTACACCGGGTGCTGTGGTAGAGCTTTATTTAGAAATTGAGATAAATAAGACATTTTTTTACGGTGGGACCAATCCTAGTCGCTAGCGCGGGCTGAAAAACTAGAGACACTTTCAAAAACCACGATTCATTGTCTTACTAACGTTATCAATCCGTTTCAGTTACAACCGTTTTGTCACATATTCGTACCAACATGTATTAAACGATATTTGTCCGATATTACTAGGTTCCATCGCTTTTAACAGTGAAACGATTGACTGTGGTACTTAATGAACTCATTTGGGACTTTGACCTTACAAATGTGATAAATGAGATAATTGGACTCCAAAAATAACATTTCTCTTAATTTGACATGATTGCTGTAACTGTGGGATTACACTGGGCGCTGTGATAGCGCTTTATTTAAAAATGTAGATAACTAGGTCATTCTTAACCGTGGGACTAATCCTAGCCCTGCTCGCTCTGAAGAAATAGTGACCGTTTTAAAAACTACATTATATTGACTATCTAACGGTATCAGTCCGTTTGAGTTACAACTGTTGCGTCACATATTGGTACCAACATGTATTTAGCGATATGTTTTTGTTCTTACAAGGTTGCATCGCTATTAACAGTAAAAGGATTGACTGTGGTACTTAATTGAACTGTCTTTAGACTTTGACCTTATAAAGGTCATCAATGAGACATTTGGATTCCAAGAAATAAAATTCTTCTTAATTTGACCTGATTGGTGGATCTCAGCGATTACACTGTGCGTTGTGGTAGCGTTTCATTTAAAAATTTTGATAAATAAGTCCTTGCTGTTAGATCGCGCTGAAGAAATAGAGACAGTTTCAAAGACTACGTTTCATTGACTTTCTAACGGTATCAATTCGATTGAGTTGCAACTGTTGCGTCACATATTGGTACCAACATGTATTTAGCGATATGTTTCTGTGCTTACAAGGTTGCATCGCTATTAACAGTAAAACGATTGACTGTGGGACTTAATTGAGCTTACTTTAGACTTTGACCTTATAAAGGTCATCAATCAGACAATTGGACTCCAAGAAATAACATTCCTTTTAATTTGACATGATTGCTTGAACTCAACGATTACACTGGGCGCTATGATAGCGCTTTATGAAAAAATCTAGATAAGTAAGTCATTTTTTACTGTTGGATCAATCCTAGGCGTTAGCTCGCGCTGAAGAAGTAGAGATATTTCCAGAAACTAAATTTCATTGACCTTCTAGCGGTATCAATCCGTTTGAGTTACAACGGTTGCGTCACATATTCGTACCAACATGTATTAAGCGATATTTTTCCGATATTACTAGATTGCATCGTTTTTAACAGTAAAACAGTTTACTATGGGACTTAATTGAACTGATTTTGGACTTTGACCTTATAACTTTGATAAATGAGCCAATTGAACTTTAAGAAATAACATTCCTCTTAATTTGACATGATTGCTGTATCTGTGGAATTACACTGGGCGCTGTGATAGCGTTTTAATTAAAAATGTAGATAAATAAGTCATTCTTTACCGTGGGACCAATCTTAGCCCTTAGTTCGCCCTGAAGAAGTAGAGACCGTTTTAAAAACTACATTTCGTTGACTATCTAACGGTATCAATTCGTTTGAGTTACAACTGTAGTGTCAAATATTGGTACCAACATGTATTTAGCGATATGTTTCTGTTATTACAAGGTTGCATCGCTATTAACAGTAAAACGATTGACTGTGGTACTTAATTGAACTGTCTTTAGACTTTGACCTTATAAAGGCGATCAATGAGAAATTTGGATTCCAAGAAATAACATTCTTCTTAATTTGATCTGATTGCTGGAACTCGGCGATTACACTGTGTGCTGCGGTAGCACTTCATTTAAAAATTTGGATAAATAAGTCATTTTTTAGTGTGGGACCAATCCTAGCCGTTTGCGCGCGCTGAAGAAATAGAGATATTTCCAGAAGCTAAATTTCATTGACCTTCTAGCGGTATCAATCGGTTTGAGTTACAACGGTTGCGTCACACATTGGTACCAACATGTATTAAGCGATATTTTTCCGATATTACTAGATTGCATCGTTTTTAACAGTGAAACAGTTTACTATGGGGATTAATTGAAGTGATTTTGGACTTTGACCTTATAACTTTGATAAATGAGCCAATTGAACTACAAGAAATAACATTCCTCTTAATTTGAAATGATTGCTGTATCTGTGGAATTACACTGGGCGCTGTGATAGCGCTTTATTTAAAAATGTAGAGAAGTAGGTCATTCTTAACCGTGGGATTAATCCTAGCCCTGCTGGCTCTGAAGAAATAGTGACCGTTTCAAAAACTACATTATATTGACTATCTAACGGTATCAGTCCGTTTGAGTTACAACTGTTGCGTCACATATTGGTACCAGCATGTATTTAGCGATATGTTTCTGTTCTTACAAGGTTGCATCGCTATTAACAGTAAAACGATTGGCTGTGGTACTTAATTGAACTGTCTTTAGAGTTTGACCTCATAAAGGTCATCAATGAGACAATTGGATTCCAAGAAATAACATTCTTCTTAATTTGACCTGATTGGTGGAAATCAGCGATTACACTGTGCGTTGTGGTAGCGTTTCATTTAAAAATTTTGATAAATAAGTCCTTGCTGTTAGATCGCGCTGAAGAAATAGAGACAGTTTCAAAGACTACGTTTCATTGACTTTCCAACGGTATCAATTCGTTTGAGTTACAACTGTTGCGTCACATATTGGTACCAACATGTATTTAGCGATATGTTTCTGTGCTTACAAGGTTGCATCGCTATTAACAGTAAAACGATTGACTGTGGGACTTAATTGAGCTTACTTTAGACTTTGACCTTATAAAGGTCATCAATCAGACAATTGGACTCCAAGAAATAACATTCTTTTTAATTTGACATGATTGCTTGAACTCAACGATTACACTGGGCGCTATGACAGCGCTTTATGAAAAAATCTAGAAAAGTAAGTCATTTTTTACTGTGGGATCAATCCTAGGCGTTAGCTCGCGCTGAAGAAGTAGAGATATTTCCAGAAGCTAAATTTCATTGACCTTCTAGCGGTATAAATCCGTTTGAGTTACAACGGTTGCGTCACACATTCGTACGAACATGTATTAAGCGATATTTTTCCAATATTACTAGATTGCATCGTTTTTAACAGTGAAACAGTTTACTATGGGGATTAATTGAACTGATTTTGGACTTTGACCTCATAACTTTGATAAATGAGCCAATTGAACTTCAAGAAATAACATTCCTCTTAATTTGAAATGATTGCTGTATCTGTGGAATTACACTGGGCGCTGTGATAGCGCTTTATTTAAAAATGTAGAGAAGTAGGTCATTCTTAACCGTGGGATTAATCCTAGCCCTGCTGGCTCTGAAGAAATAGTGACCGTTTCAAAAACTACATTATATTGACTATCTAACGGTATCAGTCCGTTTGAGTTACAACTGTTGCGTCACATATTGGTACCAGCATGTATTTAGCGATATGTTTCTGTTCTTACAAGGTTGCATCGCTATTAACAGTAAAACGATTGACTGTGGTACTTAATTGAACTGTCTTTAGAGTTTGACCTCATAAAGGTCATCAATGAGACAATTGGATTCCAAGAAATAACATTCTTCTTAATTTGACCTGATTGGTGGAAATCAGCGATTACACTGTGCGTTGTGGTAGCGTTTCATTTAAAAATTTTGATAAATAAGTCCTTGCTGTTAGATCGCGCTGAAGAAATAGAGACAGTTTCAAAGACTACGTTTCATTGACTTTCCAACGGTATCAATTCGTTTTAGTTACAACTGTTGCGTCACATATTGGTACCAACATGTATTTAGCGATATGTTTCTGTGCTTACAAGGTTGCATCGCTATTAACAGTAAAACGATTGACTGTGGGACTTAATTGAGCTTACTTTAGACTTTGACCTTATAAAGGTCATCAATCAGACAATTGGACTCCAAGAAATAACATTCTTTTTAATTTGACATGATTGCTTGAACTCAACGATTACACTGGGCGCTATGACAGCGCTTTATGAAAAAATCTAGAAAAGTAAGTCATTTTTTACTGTGGGATCAATCCTAGGCGTTAGCTCGCGCTGAAGAAGTAGAGATATTTCCAGAAGCTAAATTTCATTGACCTTCTAGCGGTATCAATCCGTTTGAGTTACAACGGTTGCGTCACACATTCGTACGAACATGTATTAAGCGATATTTTTCCAATATTACTAGATTGCATCGTTTTTAACAGTGAAACAGTTTACTATGGGGATTAATTGAACTGATTTTGGACTTTGACCTCATAACTTTGATAAATGAGCCAATTGAACTTCAAGAAATAACATTCCTCTTAATTTGCCATGATTGCTGTATCTGTGGAATTACACTGAGCGCTGTGATAGCGCTTTATTTAAAAATGTAGAGAAGTAGGTCATTCTTAACCGTGGGATTAATCCTAGCCCTGCTGGCTCTGAAGAAATAGTGACCGTTTCAAAAACTACATTATATTGACTATCTAACGGTATCAGTCCGTTTGAGTTACAACTGTTGCGTCACATATTGGTACCAGCATGTATTTAGCGATATCTTTCTGTTCTTACAAGGCTGCATCGCTAATAACAGTAAAACGATTGACTGTGGTACTTAATTGAACTGTCTTCAGTCTTTGACCTCATAAAGGTCATCAATGAGACAATTGGATTCCAAGAAATAACATTCTTCTTAATTTGACCTGATTGGTGGAACTCAGCGATTACACTGTGCGTTGTGGTAGCGTTTCATTTAAAAATTTTGATAAATAAGTCCTTGCTGTTAGATCGCGCCTAAGAAATAGAGACAGTTTCAAAGACTACGTTTCATTGACTTTCCAACAGTATCAATTCGTTTGAGTTACAACTGTTGCTTCACATATTAGTACCAACATGTATTTAGCGATATGTTTCTGTGCTTACAAGGTTGCATCGCCATTAACAGTAAAACGATTGACTGTGGGACTTAATTGAGCTTACTTTAGACTTTGACCTTATAAAGGTCATCAATCAGACAATTGGACTCCAAGAAATAACATTCTTTTTAATTTGACATGACTGCTTGAACACAACGATTACACTGGTCGCTATGACAGCGCTTTATGAAAAAATCTAGAAAAGTAAGTCATTTTTTACTGTGGGATCAATCCTAGGCGTTAGCTCGCGCTGAAGAAGTAGAGATATTTCCAGAAGCTAAATTTCATTGACCTTCTAGCGGTATCAATTTGTTTGAGTTACAACGGTTGCGTCACACATTCGTACCAACATGTGTTAAGCGATATTTTTCCGATATTACTAGATTGCATCGTTTTTAACAGTGAAAGAATTTACTATGGGGATTAATTGAACTGATTTTGGACTTTGACCTTATAACTTTGATAAATGAGCCAATTGAACTTCAAGAAATAACACTCCTCTTAATTTGACATGATTGCTGTATCTGTGGAATTACACTTGGCGCTGTGATAGCGCTTCATTTAAAAATGTAGATAAATAAGTCATTCTTAACCGTGGGACCAATCCTAGCCCTTAGTTCGCTCTGAAGAAATAGAGACAGTTTCAAAAACTACATTTCATTGACTATCTAACGGTATCAATTCGTTTGAGTTACAACTGTTGTGTCACATACTGGTACCAACATGTATTTAGCGATATGTTTCTGTTATTACAAGGTTGCATCGCTATTACCAGTGAAAGGATTCACTGTGGGACTTAATTGAACTGATTTTGGACTTTGACCTTATATCTTTGATAAATGAGCCAATTGAACTTCAAGAAATAACATTCCTTTTAATTTGACCTGATTGCTGGAACTCAGCGGTTACACTGTGCGTTGTGGTAGCGCTTCATTTAAAAATTTAGTTAAATAAGTCATTTTTTACTGTGGAACCAATCCTAACCGTTAGCTCGCGCTGAAGAAATAGAGACATTTTCAAAAACTGCATTTCATTGACTTTCTAGCGGTGTCAATCCGTTTGAGTTACAACGGTTGCGTCACATATTCGTACCAACATGTATTAAGCGATATTTTTCCGATGTTACTAGGCCGCATCGCTTTTAACAGTGAAACGGTTGACTGTGGGACTTAATTGAACTGAGTTTAGAGTTTGACCTTATGAAGGTCATCAATGAGACAATTGGACTCCAAAAAGTAACATTCTTCTTAATTTGACCTGATTGCTGGAACTCAGCGGTTACACTGTGCGCTGTGGTAGCGCTTCATTTAAAAATTTAGTTAAATAAGTAATTTTTTAGTGTGGGACCAATCCTAGCCGTTAGCCCGCGCTGAAGAAATAGAGACAAGTTCAAAAACTTCACTTCATTGACTTTCTAGCGGTATCAATCCGTTTGAGTTACAACGGTTGCGTCACATATTCGTACCAACATGTATTAAGCGATATTTTTCCGATATTACTAGGTTGCATCGCTTTTAACAGTGAAACGATTGACTGTGGCATTTAATTGAACTGCCTTGGACTTTGATCTTATGAATGTCAGAAAAGAGACAATTGAACTCCAAGAATTAACATTGTACTGAATTTGACATGATTGCCTGAACTCAACGATTACACTGGGCGCTGTGATAACGCTTTATTAAAAGATGTAGATAAATAAGTCAATTTTTACTGTTGGACCTATTCTAGCCGTTAGCTGGCACTGAAGAATTAGAGACAGTTTCAAAAACTGCATTACACTGACTATATAACGGTATAAGTCCGTTTGAGTTACAACGGTTGCGTCACATATTGGTACCAACATGTATTAAGCGATATTTTTCCAATGTTACTAGGCTGCATCGCTTTTAAGAGTGAAACGATTGACTGTGGGACTTAATTGAACTGATTTTAGACTTTGAAATTATAAATGAAATAAATGAGACAATTGGACTCCAAGAAACAGCATTCTTCTTAATTTGACATGATTGCTTGAACTCAACGATTACACTGGGCGCTATGATAGCGCTTTATGAAAAAATCTAGATCAGTAAGTCAATTTTTTCTGTAAGATCAATCCTAGACGTTAGCTCGCGCTGAAGAAATACAGATATTTCCAGAAACTAAATTTCATTGACTTTCTAGCGGTATCAATCCGTTTGAGTTACAACTGTTGTGTCACATATTGGTACCAACATGTATTTAGCGATATTTTTCCGATATTACTAGGTTGCATCGCTTTTAACAGTGAAACGATTGACTGTGGCATTTAATTGAACTGCCTTGGACTTTGATCTTATGAATGTCAGAAAAGAGACAATTGAAGTCCAGTAAATAACATTCTTCTTAATTTGACCTGATTGCTGGAACTCAGCGATTATACTGTGGGTTGTGGTAGCGCTTCATTTAAAAATTTATATAAAAAAGTCTTTTTTTAGTGTGGGACCAATCCTAGCCGTTAGCCCGCGCTGAAGAAATAGAGACAGGTTCAAAAACTACATTCCATTGAGTTTCTAACCGTATCCGTCCGCTTGAAATACAACGGCTGCGTCACATATTCGTACAAACATGTATTTAGCGATATATTCTGGCATTACTAGGTTGCATCGTTTCTAACAGTGAAACGATTGACTGTGGGACTTAATTGAACTGACTTTAGAGTTTGACCTTATAAAGGTCATCAATGAGACAATTGGACTCCAAAAAGTAACACTCTTCTTAATTTGACCTGATTGCTGGAACTCAGCGGTTACACTGTGCGCTGTGGTAGCGCTTCATTTAAAAATTTAGTTAAAAAAGTAATTTTTTAGTGTGGGACCAATCCTAGCCGTTAGCCCGCGCTGAAGAAATAGAGACAAGTTCAAAAACTTCCCTTCATTGACTTTCTAGCGGTATCAATCCGTTTGAGTTACAACGGTTGCGTCACATATTCGTACCAACATGTATTAAGCGATATTTTTACGATATTACTAGATTGCATCGTTTTTAACAGTGAAACAGTTTACTATGGGGATTAATTGAACTGATTTTGGACTTTGACCTTATAACTTTGATAAATGAGCCAATTGAACTTCAAGAAATAACACTCCTCTTAATTTGACATGATTGCTGTATCTGTGGAATTACACTTGGCGCTGTGATAGCGCTTCATTTAAAAATGTAGATAAATAAGTCATTCTTAACCGTGGGACCAATCCTAGCCCTTAGTTCGCTCTGAAGAAATAGAGACAGTTTCAAAAACTACATTTCATTGACTATCTAACGGTATCAATTCGTTTGAGTTACAACTGTTGTGTCACATACTGGTACCAACATGTATTTAGCGATATGTTTCTGTTATTACAAGGTTGCATCGCTATTACCAGTGAAAGGATTCACTGTGGGACTTAATTGAACTGATTTTGGACTTTGACCTTATATCTTTGATAAATGAGCCAATTGAACTTCAAGAAATAACATTCCTTTTAATTTGACCTGATTGCTGGAACTCAGCGGTTACACTGTGCGTTGTGGTAGCGCTTCATTTAAAAATTTAGTTAAATAAGTCATTTTTTACTGTGGAACCAATCCTAGCCGTTAGCTCGCGCTGAAGAAATAGAGACATTTTCAAAAACTGCATTTCATTGACTTTCTAGCGGTGTCAATCCGTTTGAGTTACAACGGTTGCGTCACATATTCGTACCAACATGTATTAAGCGATATTTTTCCGATGTTACTAGGCCGCATCGCTTTTAACAGTGAAACGGTTGACTGTGGGACTTAATTGAACTGAGTTTAGAGTTTGTCCTTATGAAGGTCATCAATGAGACAATTGGACTCCAAAAAGTAACATTCTTCTTAATTTGACCTGATTGCTGGAACTCAGCGGTTAAACTGTGCGCTGTGGTAGCGCTTCATTTAAAAATTTAGTTAAATAAGTAATTTTTTAGTGTGGGACCAATCCTAGCCGTTAGCCCGCGCTGAAGAAATAGAGACAAGTTCAAAAACTTCACTTCATTGACTTTCTAGCGGTATCAATCCGTTTGAGTTACAACGGTTGCGTCACATATTCGTACCAACATGTATTAAGCGATATTTTTCCGATATTACTAGGTTGCATCGCTTTTAACAGTGAAACGATTGACTGTGGCATTTAATTGAACTGCCTTGGACTTTGATCTTATGAATGTCAGAAAAGAGACAATTGAACTCCAAGAATTAACATTGTACTGAATTTGACATGATTGCCTGAACTCAACGATTACACTGGGCGCTGTGATAACGCTTTATTAAAAGATGTAGATAAATAAGTCAATTTTTACTGTTGGACCTATTCTAGCCGTTAGCTGGCACTGAAGAATTAGAGACAGTTTCAAAAACTGCATTACACTGACTATATAACGGTATAAGTCCGTTTGAGTTACAACGGTTGCGTCACATATTGGTACCAACATGTATTAAGCGATATTTTTCCAATGTTACTAGGCTGCATCGCTTTTAAGAGTGAAACGATTGACTGTGGGACTTAATTGAACTGATTTTAGACTTTGAAATTATAAATGAAATAAATGAGACAATTGGACTCCAAGAAATAGCATTCTTCTTAATTTGACATGATTGCTTGAACTCAACGATTACACTGGGCGCTATGATAGCGCTTTATGAAAAAATCTAGATCAGTAAGTCAATTTTTTCTGTAAGATCAATCCTAGACGTTAGCTCGCGCTGAAGAAATACAGATATTTCCAGAAACTAAATTTCATTGACTTTCTAGCGGTATCAATCCATTTGAGTTACAACTGTTGTGTCACATATTGGTACCAACATGTATTTAGCGATATTTTTCCGATATTACTAGGTTGCATCGCTTTTAACAGTGAAACGATTGACTGTGGCATTTAATTGAACTGCCTTGGACTTTGATCTTATGAATGTCAGAAAAGAGACAATTGAACTCCAGTAAATAACATTCTTCTTAATTTGACCTGATTGCTGGAACTCAGCGATTATACTGTGGGTTGTGGTAGCGCTTCATTTAAAAATTTATATAAAAAAGTCTTTTTTTAGTGTGGGACCAATCCTAGCCGTTAGCCCGCGCTGAAGAAATAGAGACAGGTTCAAAAACTACATTCCATTGAGTTTCTAACCGTATCCGTCCGCTTGAAATACAACGGCTGCGTCACATATTCGTACAAACATGTATTTAGCGATATATTCTGGCATTACTAGGTTGCATCGTTTCTAACAGTGAAACGATTGACTGTGGGACTTAATTGAACTGACTTTAGAGTTTGACCTTATAAAGGTCATCAATGAGACAATTGGACTCCAAAAAGTAACACTCTTCTTAATTTGACCTGATTGCTGGAACTCAGCGGTTACACTGTGCGCTGTGGTAGCGCTTCATTTAAAAATTTAGTTAAAAAAGTAATTTTTTAGTGTGGGACCAATCCTAGCCGTTAGCCCGCGCTGAAGAAATAGAGACAAGTTCAAAAACTTCCCTTCATTGACTTTCTAGCGGTATCAATCCGTTTGAGTTACAACGGTTGCGTCACATATTCGTACCAACATGTATTAAGCGATATTTTTCCGATATTACTAGGTTGCATCGCTTTTAACAGTGAAACGATTGACTGTGGCATTTAATTGAACTGCCTTGGACTTTGACTTATGAATGTCAGAAAAGAGACAATTGAACTCCAAGAAATAACATTGTACTGAATTTGACATGATTGCCTGAACTCAACGATTACACTGGGCGCTATGATAGCGCTTTATGAAAAAATCTAGATCAGTAAATCAATTTTTTCTGTAGGATCAATCCTAGACGTTAGCTCGCGCTGAAGAAATAGAGATAATTCCAGAGAGTAAATTTTATTGACTTTCTAGCGGTATCAATCCGTTTGAGTTACAACGTTTGCGTCACATATTCGTACCAACATGTATTAAGCGATATTTTTCCGATATTACTAGGTTGCATAGCTTTTAACAGAGAAACGATTGACTGTGGGACTTAATTGAACCGATTTTGGACTTTGACCTTATAACTGTGATAAATGAGCCAATTGGACTCCGAGAAATAACATTCCTCTTAATTTGACCTGATTGCTGGAACTCAGCGATTACACTGTGCGTTGTGGTAGCGCTTCATTTAAAAATTTAGATAAATTATGTTTTTTTTAATGTGAGACCAATCCTAGCCGTTAGCCTGCGTTGAAGAAATAGAGACAGGTTCAAAAACTTCACTTCATTGACTTTCTAGCGGTATAAATCCGTTTGAGTTACAACGGTTGCGTCACACATTCGTACCAACATGTATTAAGCGATGTTTTTTTGATAATACTAGGTTGCATCGCTTTTAACAGTGGAACGATTGACTGTGGGACTTAATTGAACTGATTTTAGACTTTGACCTTATAAAAATTATCAATGAGACAATTGAATTCCAGTAAATAACATTATTCTTAATTTACCTGATTGCTGGAACTCAGCGATTATACTGTGCGTTGTGGTAGCGCTTCATTTAAAAATTTATATAAATAAGTCTTTTTTTAGTGTGGGACCAATCCTAGCCGTTAGCCCGCGCTGAAGAAATAGAGACAGGTTCAAAAACTTCACTTCATTGACTTTCTAGCGGTATAAATCCGTTTGAGTTACAACGGTTGCGTCACACATTCGTGCCAACATGTATTAAGCGATATTTTCCCGATGTTACTAGGTTGCATCGCTTTTAACAGTGAAACGATTGACTGTGGGACTTAATTGAACTGATTATAGACTTTGAACTTGTAAATGAGATATTTGAGACAATTGGACTTTAAGAAATAACATTCTTCTTAATTTGACATGATTGCTTGAACTCAACGATTACACTGGGCGCTGTGATAGCGCTTTATTTAAAAATGTAGATAAATAAGTCATTTTTTTAACTGTGGGACCAATCCTAGCCCTTAGCTTGCGCTGAAGAAATAAAGACAGTTTCAAAAACTACATTATACTGACTATCTAACGGTATAAGTGCGCTTGAGTTGGAACTGTTGTGTCACATATTGGTACCAACATTTATTTAGCGATATGTTTCTGTGATTACAAGGTTGCATCGCTATTAAAAGTGAAAAAGTGAAAGGATTCACTGTGGGACTTAATTGAACTGATTTTAGACTTTGACCTTATAAAAGTCATCAATGAGACAATTGAACTCCAGTAAATAACATTCTTCTCAATTTGACCTGATTGCTGGAACTCAGCGATTACACTGTGCGCTGCGGTAGCACTTCATTTAAAAATTTGGATAAATAAGTCTTTTTGCGCTGTGGGTCCAATCGTAGCCGTTAGCGCGCGCTGAAGAAATAGACCCTGTTTCAAAGACTAAATTTCATTAGCGTTATCAATCCGTTTGAGTTACAACGGTTGCGTCACATATTCGTACCAACATGTATTAAGCGATATTTTTCTGATATTACTAGATTGCATTGTTATTAACAGTGAAACAGTTTACTATGGGACTTAATTGAACTGATTTTAGCCTTTGAACTGCATAAATGAGATAAATGGGCCAATTGAACTTCAAGAAGTAACATTCCTCTTAATTTGACATGATTGCTGTATCTGTGGAATTACACTGGGCGCTGTGATAGCACTTTATTTAAAAATGTAGATAAATAAGTCATTCTTAACCGTGGGACCAATCCTAGCCCTTAGTTCGCTCTGAAGAAATAGAGACAGTTTCAAAAACAACATTTCATTGACTTTCTAACAGTATCAATTCGTTTGAGTTACAACTGTTGCATCACATATTGGTACCAACATGTATTTAGCGATATGTTTCTGTTCTTACAATGTTGCATCTCTATTAACAGTAAAACGATTGACTGTGGGACTTAATTGAGCTTACTTTAGACTTTGACCTTATAAAGGTCATCAATCAGACAATTGGACTCCAAGAAATAACATTCTTTTTAATTTGACATGATTGCTTGAACTCAACGATTACACTGGGCGCTATGATAGCGCTTTATGAAAAAATCTAGATAAGTAAGTCATTTTTTACTGTGGAATCAATCCTAGGCGTTAGCTCGCGCTGAAGAAATAGATATATATCCAGAAAATAAATTTCATTGACCTTCTAGCGGTATCAATCCGTTTGAGTTACAACCGTTGCGTCACATATTCGTACCACAATGTATTAAGCGATGTTTTTCCGATGTTACTAGGTTGCTTCGCTTTTAACAGTGAAACGATTTACTGTGGGACTTAATTGAACTAATTTTAGACTGTGAATTTGTAACTGTGATAAATGAGTCAATTGAGCTCCAGGAAATAACATTCCTCTTAATTTGACATGATTGCTGTAACTGTGGGATTACACTGGGCGCTGTGATAGCGCTATATTTAAAAATGTAGAGAAGTAGGTCATTCTTAACCGTGGGACGAATCCTAGCCCTGCTGGCTCTGAAGAAATAGTGACCGTTTCAAAAACTACATTATATTGACTATCCAGCGGTATCAGTCCGTTTGAGTTACAACTGTTGCGTCACATATTGGTACCAACATGTATTTAGCGATATGTTTCTGTTCTTACAAGGTTGCATCGCTATTGACAGTAAAACGATTGACTGTGGTACTTAATTGAACTGTCTTTAGACTTTGACCTTATAAAGGTCATCAATGAGACAATTGGATTCCAAGAAATAACATTCTTCTTAATTTGACCTGATTGGTGGAACTCAGCGATTACACTGTGCGTTGTGGTAGCGTTTCATTTAAAAATTTTGATAAATAAGTCCTTGCTGTTAGATCGCGCTGAAGAAATAGAGACAGTTTCAAAGACTACGTTTCCTTGACTTTCCAACGGTATCAATTCGTTTGAGTTACAACTGTTGCGTCACATATTGGTACCAACATGTATTTAGCGATATGTTTCTGTGCTTACAAGGTTGCATCGCTATTAACAGTAAAACGATTGACTGTGGGACTTAATTGAGCTTAATTTAGACTTTGACCTTATAAAGGTCATCAATCAGACAATTGGACTCCAAGAAATAACATTCTTTTTAATTTGACATGATTGCTTGAACTCAACGATTACACTGGGCGCTATGATAGCGCTATATGAAAAAAGCTAGATAAGTAAGTCATTTTTTACTGTGGGATCAATCCTAGGCGTTAGCTCGCGCTGAAGAAGTAGAGATATTTTTAGAAAATAAATTTCATTGACCTTCTAGCGGTATAAATCCGTTTGAGTTACAACGGTTGCGTCACACATTCGTACCAACATGTATTAAGCGATATTTTTCCGATATTACTAGATTGCATCGTTTTTAACAGTGAAACAGTTTACTATGGGGATTAATTGAACTGATTTTAGACTGTGAATTTGTAACTGTGATAAATGAGTCAATTGAGCTCCAGGAAATAACATTCCTCTTAATTTGACATGATTGCTGTAACTGTGGGATTACACTGGGCGCTGTGATAGCGCTATAATTAAAAATGTAGAGAAGTAGGTCATTCTTAACCGTGGGACGAATCCTAGCCCTGCTGGCTCTGAAGAAATAGTGACCGTTTCAAAAACTACATTATATTGACTATCCAGCGGTATCAGTCCGTTTGAGTTACAACTGTTGCGTCACATATTGGTACCAACATGTATTTAGCGATATGTTTCTGTTCTTACAAGGTTGCATCGCTATTGACAGTAAAACGATTGACTGTGGTACTTAATTGAACTGTCTTTAGACTTTGACCTTATAAAGGTCATCAATGAGACAATTGGATTCCAAGAAATAACATTCTTCTTAATTTGACCTGATTGGTGGAACTCAGCGATTACACTGTGCGTTGTGGTAGCGTTTCATTTAAAAATTTTGATAAATAAGTCCTTGCTGTTAGATCGCGCTGAAGAAATAGAGACAGTTTCAAAGACTACGTTTCATTGACTTTCCAACGGTATCAATTCGTTTGAGTTACAACTGTTGCGTCACATATTGGTACCAACATGTATTTAGCGATATGTTTCTGTGCTTACAAGGTTGCATCGCTATTAACAGTAAAACGATTGACTGTGGGACTTAATTGAGCTTAATTTAGACTTTGACCTTATAAAGGTCATCAATCAGACAATTGGACTCCAAGAAATAACATTCTTTCTAATTTGACATGATTGCTTGAACTCAACGATTACACTGGGCGCTATGATAGCGCTTTATGAAAAAAGCTAGATAAGTAAGTCATTTTTTTCTGTGGGATCAATCCTAGGCGTTAGCTCGCGCTGAAGAAGTGGACATATTTCCAGAAAATAAATTTCATTGACCTTCTAGCGGTATAAATCCGTTTGAGTTACAACGGTTGCGTCACACATTCGTACCAACATGTATTAAGCGATATTTTTCCGATATTACTAGATTGCATCGTTTTTAACAGTGAAACGATTGAGTGTGGCATCTAATTGAAATGATTTTAGACTTTGAACTTATAAATGATAAAAATGAGAAAATTGCTCTCCAAGAAATAACATTCTTCTTAATTTGACGTGACTCTTTGAACTCAACGATTACACTGGGCGCTATGATAGCTTTATTAAAAAATGTAGATAAGTAAATCATTTTTTACTGTGGCACCAATCCTAGCCGTTAGCTCGCGCTGAAGAAATAGAGATATTTCCACAAACTTAATATCATTGACTTTCTAGCGGTATCAGTCCGTTTGAGTTAAAACTGTTGCGTCACACATTCGTACCAACATGTATTAAGCGATATTTTTCCGATATTACTAGATTGCATCGTTTTTAACAGTGAAACAGTTTACTATGGGGATTAAATGAATTGATTTTGGACTTTGACCTTATAACTTTGATAAATGAGCCAATTGAATTTCAAGAAATAACATTCCTCTTAATTTGACATGATTGCTGTATCTGTGGAATTACACTGGGCGCTGTGATAGCGCTTTATTTAAAAATGTAGATAAATAAGTCATTCTTAACCGTGGGACCAATCCTAGCCCTTAGTTCGCTCTGAAGAAATAAAGACAGTTTCAAAAACTACATTTCATTGACTATCTAACGGTATCAATTCGTTTGAGTTACAACTGTTGTGTCACATATTGGTACCAACATGTATTTAGCGATATGTTTCTGTTATTACAAGGTTGCATCGCTATTAAAAGTGAAAAAGTGAAAGGATTCACTGTGGGACTTAATTAAACTGATTTTAGATTTTGACCTTATAAAAGTCAACAATGAGACAATTGAACTCCAGTAAATAACATTCTTCTTAATTTGACCTGATTGCTTGAACTCAGCGATTACACTGTGCGCTGCGGTAGCACTTCATTTAAAAATTTGGATAAATAAGTCATTTTTTACTGTGGGACCAATCCTAGCCGTTTGCGCGCGCTGAAGAAATAGAGACATTTCCAGAAACTAAATTTCATTGACTTTCTATCCGTATCAATCCGTTTGAGTTACAACTGTTGCGTCACATATTCGTGCCAACATGTATTAAGCGATATTTTTCCGATATTACTAGGTTGCATAACTTTTAACAGAGAAACGATGGACTGTGGGACTTAATTGAACTGATTTTAGACTTTGACCTTATAAAAGTCATCAATGAGACAATTGAATTCCAGTAAATAACATTCTTCTTAATTTGACCTGATTGCTGGAACTCAGCGATTACACTGTGGGTTGTGGTAGCGCTTCATTTAAAAATTTATATAAATAAGTCTTTTTTTAGTGTGGGACCAATCCTAGCCCTTATCCCGCGCTGGAGAAATAGAGACAGGTTCAAAAACTACATTCCATTGAGTTTCTAACCGTATCCGTCCGCTTGAAATACAACGGCTGCATCACATATTCGTACAAACATGTACTTAGCGATATTTTCTGGCATTACTAGGTTGCATCGTTTCTAACAGTGAAACGATTGACTGTGGGACTTAATTGAACTGCTATGGACTTTGACCTTATGAATGTGATAAATGAGATAATTGAATTCCAGTAAATAACATTCTTCTTAATTTGACCTAATGGCGTGAACTCAGCGATTATACTGTGCGTTGTGGTAGCGCTTCATTTAAAAATTTGGATAAATAAGTCATTTTTTACTGTGGGACCAATCCTAGCCGTTTGCGCGCGCTGAAGAAATAGAGACATTTCCAGAAACTAAATTTCATTGACTTTCTATCCGTATCAATCCGTTTGAGTTACAACTGTTGCGTCACATATTCGTGCCAACATGTATTAAGCGATATTTTTCCGATATTACTAGGTTGCATAACTTTTAACAGAGAAACGATGGACTGTGGGACTTAATTGAACTGATTTTAGACTTTGACCTTATAAAAGTCATCAATGAGACAATTGAATTCCAGTAAATAACATTCTTCTTAATTTGACCTGATTGCTGGAACTCAGCGATTACACTGTGGGTTGTGGTAGCGCTTCATTTAAAAATTTATATAAATAAGTCTTTTTTTAGTGTGGGACCAATCCTAGCCCTTATCCCGCGCTGGAGAAATAGAGACAGGTTCAAAAACTACATTCCATTGAGTTTCTAACCGTATCCGTCCGCTTGAAATACAACGGCTGCATCACATATTCGTACAAACATGTACTTAGCGATATTTTCTGGCATTACTAGGTTGCATCGTTTCTAACAGTGAAACGATTGACTGTGGGACTTAATTGAACTGCTATGGACTTTGACCTTATGAATGTGATAAATGAGATAATTGAATTCCAGTAAATAACATTCTTCTTAATTTGACCTAATGGCGTGAACTCAGCGATTATACTGTGCGTTGTGGTAGCGCTTCATTTAAAAATTTATATAAATAAGTCTTTTTTAGTGTGGGACCAATCCTTGCTGTTAGCCCGCGCTGAAGAAATAGAGACAGGTTCAAAAACTTCACTTCATTGACTTTCTAGCGGTATCAATCCGCTTGAGTTACAACGGTTGCGTCACATATTCGTACCAGCATGTATTAAGCGATATTTTTCCGATATTACTATGTTGCATCGTTTTTAACAGTGAAACGATTGACTGTGCGACTTAATTGAACTGCTTTGGACTTTGACCTTACTAATGTGATAAATGAGACAATTGAACTCCAAGAAATAATTTTCTTCTTAAATCGACATGATTGCCTGAACTCAACGATTACATTGGGCACTGTGGAAGCGCCTCATTTAAAAATTTTCATAAATAAGTCATTTTTTTAACCGTGGGACCAATCCCAGCCCTTAGCTCGCGCTGTAGAAATAGAGACAGTTTCAAAAACTACATTATACTGACTATCTAACAGTATAAATCCGTTTGAGTTAGAACTGTTGCGTCACATATTGGTGCCAACATGTATTAAGCGATATTTTTCCGATAATACTAGGTTGCATCGCTTTTAACAGTGAAACGATTGACTGTGGGACTTAATTGAACTGCTTTGGACTTTGACCTTATAAATGTGATAAATGAGACAATTGAATTCCAGGAAATAATATTCTTCTTAATTCGACATGATTGCTTGAACTCAACGATTACACTGGGCGCTGTGATAGGGCTTTATTAAAAAATGTAGATAAATAAGTCAATATTTACTGTGGGACCGATTCTAGCCGTTAGCTCGCACTGAAGAAATAGGGATAATTCCAGAGACTAAATTTTTTTGACTTTCTAGCGGTATCAATCCGTTTGAGTTACAACGTTTGCGTCACATATTCGTACCAACATGTATTAAACGATATTTTTCCGATATTACTAGGTTGCATAGCTTTTAACTGAGAAACGATTGACTGTGGGACTTAATTGAACAGATTTTGGACTTTGACCTTATAACTGTGATAAATGAGCCAATTGGACTCCGAGAAATAACATTCCTCTTAATTTGACATGATTGCTGTAACTCTGGGATTACACTGGGCGCTGTGATAGCGCTTTATTTAAAAATGTAGTTAAATAAGTCATTTTTTACTGTGGGACCAATCCTAGCCGTTAGCTCGCGCTGAAGAAATAGAGACATTTTCAAAAACTGCATTTCATTGACTTTCTAGCGGTGTCAATCCGTTTGAGTTACAACGGTTGCGTCACATATTCGTACCAACATGTATTGAGCGATATTTTTCCAATGTTGCTATGCTGCATTGCTTTTAACAGTGAAACGATTGACTGTGGGACTTAATTGAACTGATTTTGGACTTTGACCTTATAAAAATTATCAATGAGACAATTGAATTCCAGTAAATAACATTATTCTTAATTTGACCTGATTGCTGGAACTCTGGGATTACACTGGGCGCTGTGATAGCGCTTTATTTAAAAATGTAGATAAATAAGTCATTTTTTACCGTGAGACCAATCCTTGCCCTTAGCTCGTGCTGAAGAAATAGAGACCGCTTCCAAAAATACATTGTATTGACCATCTAATGGTATCAGTTTATTTGAGTTACAACTGTTGCGTCATATATTGGTACCAACATGTATTTAACAATATTTTTCCGATGATACTAGCTTGCATCGCTTTTAACAGTGAAACGATTGACTGTGGGACTTAATTGAACTGATTTTAGAATTTGAACTTATAAATGTAATAAATGAGACAATTGGACTGCAAGAAATAACATGTTTCTTAATTTGACATGATTGCTTGAACTCAACGATTACACTGGGCGCAGTGATAGCGCTTTATCAAAAAATGTAGATAAATAAGTCATTTTTTACTGTGGGTCAAATCCTAACCGTTAGCTCGCGCTGAAGAAATAGAGACATTTCCATAAACTAAATTTCATTGACTTCCTAGCGGTATCAATCCGTTTGAAGTACAACTGTTGCGTCATATATTGGTACCAACATGTATTTAACAATATTTTTCCAATGATACTAGCTTGCATCGCTTTTAACAGTGAAACGATTGACTGTGGGACTTAATTGAACTGATTTTAGAATTTGACTTCATAACTGTGATAAATGAGCCAATTGAACTCCAAGAAAAAACATTCCTCTTAATTTGACATGATTGCTGTAACTGTGGGATTACACTGGGCGCTGTGATTGCGCTTTATTTCAAAATGTAGATAAATAAATCATTCTTAAGCGTGGGACCAATCTTAGCCCTTAGGTCGCTCTGAAGAAGTAGAGACCGTTTCAAAAACTACATTATATTGACTATCTAACGGTATCAGTCCGTTTGAGTTACAACTGTTGCGTCACATATTGGTACCAACATGTATTTAGAGATATGTTTCTGTTATTACAAGGTTGCATTGCTATTAACAGTAAAAGGATTGACTGTGTGACTTAATTGAAATGATTTTAGACTTTGACCTTATAAAAGTCATCAATGAGACAATTGAACTCCAGTAAATAACATTTTTTTCCTAATTTGAACTGCTTGCTGGAACTCAGCGATTATACTGTGCGTTGTGGTAGCGCTTCATTTAAAAATTTATATAAATAAGTCTTTTTTTAGTGTGGGACAAATCCTAGCCGTTAGCCCGCGCTGAAGAAATAGAGACAGGTTCAAAAACTTCACTTCATTGACTTTCTAGCGGTATCAATCCGTTTGAAGTACAACGGTTGCGTCACATATTCGTACCAACATGTATTAAGCGATATTTTTCCGATATGACTAGGTTGCATCGCTTTTAACAGTGGAACGATTGACTGTGGGACTTAATTGACCTGATTTTAGACTTTGATCTGATAAAAATTATCAATGAGACAATTGAATTCCAGTAAATAACATTTTTTTCCTAATTTGAACTGCTTGCTGGAACTCAGCGATTATACTGTGCGTTGTGGTAGCGCTTCATTTAAAAATTTATATAAATAAGTCTTTTTTTAGTGTGGGACCAATCCTAGCCGTTATATTGACTATCTAACGGTATCAGTCCGTTTGAGTTACAACTGTTGCGTCACATATTGGTACCAACATGTATTTAGAGATATGTTTCTGTTATTACAAGGTTGCATTGCTATTAACAGTAAATAGATTGACTGTGTGACTTAATTGAATTGATTTTAGACTTTGACCTTATAAAAGTCATCAATGAGACAATTGAACTCCAGTAAATAACATTTTTTTCCTAATTTGAACTGCTTGCTGGAACTCAGCGATTATACTGTGCGTTGTGGTAGCGCTTCATTTAAAAATTTATATAAATAAGTCTTTTTTTAGTGTGGGACCAATCCTAGCCGTTATATTGACTATCTAACGGTATCAGTCCGTTTGAGTTACAACTGTTGCGTCACATATTGGTACCAACATGTATTTAGAGATATTTTTCCGATATGACTAGGTTGCATCGCTTTTAACAGTGGAACGATTGACTGTGGGACTTAATTGACCTGATTTTAGACTTTGATCTGATAAAAATTATCAATGAGACAATTGAATTCCAGTAAATAACATTCTTCTTAATTTGACATGATTGCTTGATCTCAACGATTAAACTGGGCGCTCTGATAGCGCTTTATTAAAAAATCTAGATAAGTAATTCATTTTTTATTGTGGGACTAATCGTAGCCGTTAGCTCGCGCTGAAGAAATAGAGATATTTCCAGAAACTAAATTTCATTGACTTTCTAGCGCTATGAGTCCATTTGAGTTACCACGGTTGCGTCACATATTCGTACCAACATGTATTAAGCGATATTTTTCCGATATTACTAGGTTGCATCGCTTTTAACAGTGAAACGATTTATTGTAGGACTTAATTGAGCTGATTTTGATTTTGACCTCATAACTGTGATAAATGAGCCAATTGAACTCCAAGAAAAAACATTCCTCTTAATTTGACATGATTGCTGTAACTGTGGGATTACACTGGGCGCTGTGATTGCGCTTTATTTCAAAATGTAGATAAATAAATCATTCTTAACCGTGGGACCAATCTTAGCCCTTAGGTCGCTCTGAAGAAGTAGAGACCGTTTCAAAAACTACATTATATTGACTATCTAACGGTATCAGTCCGTTTGAGTTACAACTGTTGCGTCACATATTGGTACCAACATGTATTTAGAGATATGTTTCTGTTATTACAAGGTTGCATTGCTATTAACAGTAAAAGGATTGACTGTGTGACTTAATTGAATTGATTTTAGACTTTGACCTTATAAAAGTCATCAATGAGACAATTGAACTCCAGTAAATAACATTTTTTTCCTAATTTGAACTGCTTGCTGGAACTCAGCGATTATACTGTGCGTTGTGGTAGCGCTTCATTTAAAAATTTATATAAATAAGTCTTTTTTTAGTGTGGGACCAATCCTAGCCGTTATATTGACTATCTAACGGTATCAGTCCGTTTGAGTTACAACTGTTGCGTCACATATTGGTACCAACATGTATTTAGAGATATTTTTCCGATATGACTAGGTTGCATCGCTTTTAACAGTGGAACGATTGACTGTGGGACTTAATTGACCTGATTTTAGACTTTGATCTGATAAAAATTATCAATGAGACAATTGAATTCCAGTAAATAACATTCTTCTTAATTTGACATGATTGCTTGAACTCAGCGATTACACTGTGGTAGCGCTTCATTTGAAGATTTAGATAAAAAAGTAATTTTTTACTGTGAGACCAATCCTAGCCGTTAGCGCGCGCTGAAGAAATAGAGACAGTTTCAAAAACTTCACTTCATTGAGTTTCTAAGGGTATTTGTCCGCTTGAAGTACAACGGTTGGGTCACATATTCGTACAAACATGTACTTAGCGATATTTTTCTGGTATTGCTAGGTTGCATCGCTTCTAACAGTGAAACCATAGACTGTGGCACTTAATTGAACTGCCTTGGACTTTGATCTTATGAATGTGAGAAAAGAGACAATTAAACTCCAAGAAGTAACATTCTACTTAATTTAATATGATTGCTGGAACTCAGCGATTACACTGGGCAAGTCATTTTTTTACCCGTGGGACCAATCCTAGCCCTTAGCTAGCGCCGAAGAAATAGAGACAGTTTCAAAAACTACATTATACTGACTATCTAACGGTATCAGTCCGTTTGAGTTAAAACTGTTGCGTCACATATTGGTGCCAACACACGCGTAGAAATTAACGATCTTCTTAATATGGACGAAAACGACAATACTGAAGAACAAATTGCTAATAACATCGTTAACATAGCAGATAAATGTAAAGAGCATGGCGTGGAAAAAGTTTTTATATCAAGTATCATCAGGTGCAAGCGAGTATGTTTTGAGAAAATTAATAAAGTGAATAGAGCCGTAGAAGATAAAGCTATTGCACACGACCATATTTTTGTAAACAACGAAATGATTAAAGAGCTCAACTTGTGGAAAGATGGTCTACACTTAAATGATAATGGGAAAGTATTTTTAGCCAATAATTTTTTGAATTATTTAAATAATTTTTTATATGTAAACACGGTTTCTTGGGATGTTCCGTAACTTTAAGTGATGTCTCAAATAAGGAGCAAGATGGTTTTTCTAATGAATGTGATTTAGAAAATGCTAAACATTTGCGGCTTAAGCATCCGAATAATCCTTTGCTTTGCTATTTAAACTTAAATAGCTTAAGGAACAAGATAGTAGATGTTCGCGAAGTTGTAACAAAAATATCACCAGATTACTTTGTTTTGACAGAAACTAAATTAAACCTTATGAAATAATTATGAAATACGAAACAGAAGGGACAGGGATAAAAATGGAGGGGGACTTATTGAATATGTCAAAAAAGGGCTGATTTGTAAGCAATTATCGAACCTTGAGCCAAAGAAAAATGAAGTTATTTGTTCTGAGATTACAGTGAGAAATAAAAAATGGGCCATTTTTAGTGTATATAGACCACCAGAATCTTCTAACTTAAGTAACTTTTTTATTGAGATAGAACGCTCACTTGATTTGGCTTTCAAAACTTATGATAATGTTGTAGTCATGGGCGATATAAATATTGATTGTGATGACTCAAGTTCGACAGGTTTTGACAGTTTTACAACTTTTTGCGAAACCTACAATTTAAAAAATTTAATAAAACAAAAAACATGTTTCACAAACACTCGTGCATCACAAATAGATGTGTTTTTAACAAATAAACATGCATGTTTCCATAATTCTAAATCTTTTGAAACTGGACTTAGTGACCACCACCATATGATTTCTACTTTTATGAAGACTTTTTTAGTACGTTTAAAATCGAAAGAGATATCGTATAGGTGTTTTAAAAAATTTGATGAGCAAGTTTTTCTTGAAGAAGTGAGGAGCACAGATTTTTGTTGTGATAACATAGATCCAAATGAAAGTTATGAGAACCTTGTACTGAAATTTCGAAGTATAATTGATAAACATGCAGCTATAAAATTAAATTAGTTTGGGGTAACGAAGCCCCGTTTATGAATAAAAAATTACAAAAAGCAATTTACACAAGATCTCGTCTTAAAAACAATTTTAACAAAAATCGAACAGATGAAAATAGGGCAAAATATAAAAAACAAAGAAATAAGTGTGTTAGTATGAGACGACAGGCGATTGTTATGATTGTTCACGATGATATTATAGTAACGGATGAAAATGAATTAGCGGAAATTTTCAATGAAGAGTACATACATATAGTTGAAAAATATAGTGGAGTTAAACCAGTGTCGCTACGAAATTATCAATCTGAAAATAGAAATGAAGTTATCTCAAAGATTCTGGAAACATATAAAAATCACCCTAGTATTCTTGAAATTAAAAATTCACTAATTGATCAAAATAATGAAATTTTGTTTAACTTTAAGGAAGTCTCGGAAAATGAAGTCTCTAAACTTTTCGGGGATCTAAAAGTAGGTGTGGCATCTGGAGAGGACAAGATAACGGCTAAAATGGTGAAGTTAGCAAAACCTTATTTGATAAAACCCTTAACAAATGCCATTAACAACAGTATTTGTCTCTCTGTTTTTCCGAGGAGAGCCAAACGCGCTACTGTATCCCCTATTGATAAAAGTGGGAAAGATAAATTATGTGTAAGCAACTATAGACCAGTCAGCATTTTAAATATATTTTCAAAATTTTTTAAATTAAATCTCAAATTGTTGTTTATATTGATAATAAACTTTCAGAATTTTTATCAGCCTATAGGGAATCATATGGCACACAACATGTACTTATAAGATTATTGGAAGAATGGAAACAAAAATTAGATAAACATTACGTAGTTGGTGCAGTTTTAATGGATCTATCTAAAGCTTTTGATTGCGTGCCTCATGATTTACTTATTGCTAAATTAAATGCCTATGGCTTTAGCCAGGATGCCGTACTTCTAATTTTATCGTACCTTTCTGACAGAGAGCAATCTACCCGCATAAATAATCAGCATAGTCTTTCCAATTAATTCTATCTGGAGTACCCCAAGGATCAATTTTAGGACCTATTTTATTGAACATTTTTATTAATGACTTTATTTATTTTATTAAAAAAGCCAGTGTACACAATTATGCTGATGACAATTCCCTTTCTGCTTTCTCAAACTCAATTTCAAACTTAATTAAACTTTTAGAATGTGAATCTAATATAGCACTAGTGTGGTTGAAAAATAACAAAATGATGGCCAATCCAAAAAAATTTCAATCAATCATTGTCAACAGAGATAAATGTAACAATTGTGATTTAGTGGTAAAAATTGGTGACAATTCAATTTAAACAGAAAGCGAAGTTAATTTACTAGGAGTGACCTTTGATAATGGCTTGAATTTCGACTCTCACATTTCTAAATTTATCAAAAAATCATCAGCACAATTGAATGCACTGTTTAGACTTAGCACGTTTTTATCTCACAAAGCCAAATTAGCGCTGGTACAAAGTTTTATATACTCTAACTTTAATTATTGCCCTTTAGTATGGAATTTCTCTTCATATAAATCTTTGTTGAAGATTGAACAAATTCAAAAGAGAGCTTTGCGTTTCTTATTAAATGATAATGATAGTACTTACGACGAACTCCTTTTGAAAGCAGGAAAATACCAAATGAGCGTCCATAGACTTAAAACATTATGTACAGAAATATATAAGACTTTGCACGAACACAATCCGACATACATTAAAGATATCTTTAAATTTCATGGGAGTGATAGACCAGTGAGACCACAAAATGTTAATAATTTAACAGGCCCAAATATAGATACCGTTAGTTTTGGAACAAAAAGTCTCTCTTCCCTGGGGCCAAAAATATGGAATAAATTACCCAATCACTTGAAATCCTCAGAGTCTCTTAGTACTTTTAAAAATGCGATCAAAAGTTGGAATGGAAGTAAATGTTTTTGTGAGGTATGTGAATTGTCCCAAACACGCTTTTAGTTAAATTTTATTCTTTTTTGTATATATAAAAATTTGAAAATATTTTCTCTCATTCAATTAATATTATTTAATATTATTTCTATTTGCACTTTAATTTCAGTCGGTTTTGATTAGCACTACTTTTTAGAGCTATGCATATAATTTTTCTTTTCACGAAACTTGTATATAATGTACCGACTATAAATAAATTTACAAACAAACAAACATTTATTTAGCGATATGTTTCTGTTATTACCACGTTGCATCGCTATTAAGAGTAAAACGATTGACTGTGGGACTTAATTGAACTGATTTTAGACTTTGAACTTATAAATGAGATAGATGAGACAATTGAACTCCGAGAAATATTATTCTTCTTAATTCGACATGATTGCTTGAACTCAACGATTACACTGGGCGCTGTGATAGCGCTTTATTAAAAAATGTAGATAAATAAGTCAATTTTTACTGTGAGACCGATTCTAGCCGTTAGCTCGCACTGATGAAATAGAGATATTTCCAGAGAGTAAATTTCATTGACTTTCTAGCGGTATCAATCCGTTTGAGTTACAACCGTTGCGTCACATATTCGTACCAACATGTATTAAGCGATATTTTTCCTATATTACTAGGTTGCATAACTTTTAGCAGAGAAACGATTGACTGTGGGACTTAATTGAACTGATTTTTGACTTTGAACTTATAAATGTGATAAATGAGACAATTGGACTCCAAGAAATAACATTCTTCTTAACTTGACATGATTGCTTGAACTCAACGATTACACTGGGCGCAGTGATAGCGCTTTATTAAAAAATGTAGATAAATAAGTCATTTTTAAGCGTGGTACCAATCCTTGCCGTTAGCTCGCGCTGAAAAAATAGAGACAGTTTCAAAAACTACATTATATTGACTATCTAACGGTATCAGTCCGTTTCAGTTACAACTGTTGCGTCACATATTGGTACCAACATGTATGTAGCGCTATGTTTCGGTTATTACAAGGTTGCATCGCTATTAACAGTAAAACGATTGACTGTGGGACTTAATTGATCTGTCTTTAGACTTTGACCTTATAAAGGTCATCAATGAGACAATTGGAATCCAAGAAATGACATTCTTCTTAATTTGACCTGATTGCTGGAACTCAGCGATTACATTGTGCACTGTGGTAGCGCTTCATTTAAAAATTTAAATAAATAAGTCATTCTTTAGTGTGGGACCAATCCTAGCCGTTATCTCGCGCTGAAGAAATAGAGACATTTTCGAAAAGTGCATTTCATTGACTTTCTAGAGGTATCAATCCGTTTGAGTTAAAAGGTTGCGTCACATATTCGTACCAACATGTATTTAGCGATATTTCTCCGATGTTACTAGGCTGCATCGCTTTTAACAGTGAAACGATTGACTGTGGGACTTAATTGAACTGCTTTGGACTTTGACCTTATGAATGTGATAAATGAGAAAATTGAACTCCAAGAAATAATATTCTTCTTAATTTAAAATGATTGCTTGAACTCAACGAATACAGTGGGCGCTGTGGTAGCGCTTCATTTAAAAATGTAGATAAGTAAGTCATTTTTTACTGGGGGAACAATCCTAGCCGTTAGCTCGCGCTGAAGAAATAGAGACATTTTCAAAAACTACATTTCATTGACTTTCTAGCGGTATCAATCCGTTTGAGTTACAACGATTGCGTCACATAATCGTACCAACATGTACTTAGCGTTATTTTTCCGATGTTACTAGGTTGCATCGCTTTTAACAGTGAAACGATTGACTGTGGGACTTAATTGAACTGATTTTAGACTTTGAACTTTTAAATGTGATAAATGAGACAATTGGACTACAAGAAATAATATTCTTTTTAATTTGACATGATTGCTTGAACTCAACGATTACACTGGCGCTGTGGTAGGGCTTTATTAAAAAATGTAGATAAATAAGTCATTTTTTTCTGTGGGACAAATCCTAACCGTTAGCGCACGCTGAAGAAATAAAGACATTTTCAAAAACTACATTTCATTGACTTTCTAGCGGTATTAACCCGTTTGAGTTACAACGATTGCGTCACATAATCGTACCAACATGTATTAAGCGATATTTTTCCGATATTACTAGGTTGCATCACTTTTACCAGTAAAACAATTGACTGTGGGACTTAATTGAACTGATTTTAGACTTTGACCTTATAAATGTGATAAATGAGACAACTGGACTGCAAGAAATAACATTCTACTTAATTTGACTTGATTGCTGGAACATAGCGGTTACACTGAGCGCTGTGGTAGCACTTTATTTAAAAATTTAGATAAATAAGTCATGTTTTACTGTGGGACCGATCCTAGCCGTTAGCGCACGCTGAAGAATAAGAGACATTTTCAAAAAGTGCATTTCATTGACTTTCTAGTGGTATCAATTCGTTTGAGTTACAACGGTTGCATGACATATTCGTACAAACATGAATTTTGCGATATGTTTCAGATATTACTAGGTTGCATCGCTTTCAACAGTAAAACGATTGACTGTGGGACTTAATTGAACTGATTTTAGACTTTGACCTTATAAATGTGATAAATGAGACAACTGGACTCCAAGAAATAACATTCTACTTAATTTGACTTGATTGCTGGAACTTAGCGATTACACTGGGCGCTGTGGTAGCGCTCCATTTAAAAATTTAGATAAATTAGTCATTTTTTACTGTGGGAACAATCCTAGCCGTTAGCGCACGCTGAAAAAGTAGAGACATTTTCAAAAAGTGCATCTCATTGACTTTCTAGCGCTATCAATCCTCTTGAGTTACAACGGTTGCGTGACATATTCGAACCAACATGTATTTCGCGTTATTTTTCCGATGTTACTAGGTTGCATCGCTCTTAACAGTGAAACGATTGACTGTGGGACTTAATTGAACTGATTTTAGACTTTGAACTTATAAATGTGATAAATGAGACAATTGGTCTCCAAGAAATAACATTCTTCTTAATTTGACATGATTGCTTGAACTCAACGATGACACTGGGCGCTGTGATAGCGCTTTATTTAAAAATGTAGATAAGTAAGTCATTTTTTACTGTGGGAACAATCCTAGCCGTTAGCTCGCGCTGAAGAAATAGAGATATTTCCAAAAACTAAATTTCATTGACTTTCTAGCGGTATCAATCCGCTTAAGTTACAACGATTGCGTCACATATTCGTACCAACATGTATTTTGCGATCTTTTTCCGATGTTACTAGGCTGCATCGCTTTTAACAGTGAAACGATTGACTATGGGACTTAATTTAACTGCTTTGGACTTTGACCTTATGAATGTGATAATAGAGAAAATTGAACTCCAAGAAATAATATACTTCTTAATTTGAAATGATTGCTTGAACTCAACGAATACAGTGGGCGTTGTGGTAGCGCTTCATTTAAAAATGTAGATAAATAAGTCACTTTTTACTGTGGGACCAATCCTAGCCGTTAGCACGCGTTGAAAAAGTAGCGACAGCTTTAAAAACTACATTTCATTGAGTTTCTAACGGTATCACTCGTTTAAGTTACAACGGTTGCGTCAAATATTCGTACAAACATGAATTTTGCGATATGTTTCAGATATTACTAGGTTGCATCGCTTTCAACAGTAAAACGATTGACTGTGGGACTTAATTGAACTGATTTTAGACTTTGACCTTATAAATGTGATAAATGAGACAACTGGACTCCAAGAAATAACATTCTACTTAATTTGACTTGATTGCTGGAACTTAGCGATTACACTGGGCGCTGTGGTAGCGCTCCATTTAAAAATTTAGATAAATTAGTCATTTTTTACTGTGGGAACAATCCTAGCCGTTAGCGCACGCTGAAAAAGTAGAGACATTTTCAAAAAGTATATTTCATTGACTTTCTAGCGCTATCAATCCGTTTGAGTTACAACGGTTGCGTGACATATTCGAACCAACATGTATTTCGCGTTATTTTTCCGATGTTACTAGGTTGCATCGCTTTTAACAGTGAAACGATTGACTGTGGGACTTAATTGAACTGATTTTAGACTTTGAACTTATAAATGTGATAAATGAGACAATTGGACTCCAAGAAATAACATTCTACTTAATTTGACATGATTGCTTGAACTCAACGATGACACTGGGCGCTGTGATAGCGCTTTATTTAAAAATGTAGATAAGTAAGTCATTTTTTACTGTGGGAACAATCCTAGCCGTTAGCTCGCGCTGAAGAAATAGAGATATTTCCAAAAACTAAATTTCATTGACTTTCTAGCGGTATCAATCCGCTTAAGTTACAACGATTGCGTCACATATTTGTACCAACATGTATTTTGCGATCTTTTTCCGATGTTACTAGGCTGCATCGCTTTTAACAGTGAAACGATTGACTGTGGGACTTAATTGAACTGCTTTGGACTTTGACGTTATGAATGTGATAAATAAAACAATTGAACTCCAAAAATAGTACTCTTCTTAATTTGACATGATTGCTTGAACTCAACGATTACACTGGGCGCTGTGGTAGGGCTTTATTTAAAAATGTATATAAATAAGTCATATTTTTCAGTGGGACAAATCCTAACCGTTAGCTCGCACTGATGAAATAGAGATATTTCCAGAGAGTAAATTTCATTGACTATCTAGCGGTATCAATCCGTTTGAGTTACAACGATTGCGTCACATATTCGTACCAACATGTATTAAGCGATATTTTTCTGATATTACTGGGTTGCATCACTTTTACCAGTGAAACGATTGACTATGGGATTTAATTTAACTGCTTTGAACTTTGACCTTATGAATGTGATAAATGAGAAAATTGAACTCCAAGAAATAATATTCTTCTTAATTTGAAATGATTCCTTGAACTCAACTAATACAGCGGGCGCTGTGGTAGCGCTTCATTTAAAAATGTAGATAAATAAGTTACTTTTTACTGTGGGACCAATCCTAGCCGTTAGCACGCGCTGAAGGAATAGCGACAGTTTTAAAAACTACATTTCATTGAGTTTCTAACACTATCAGTCCGTTTAAGTTACAACGGTTGCGTCACATATTCGCACAAACATGTATTTTGCGATATGTTTCAGATATTACTAGGTTGCATCGCTTTTAACAGTAAAACGATTGACTGTGGGACTTAACTGAACTGATTTTAGACTTTGAACTTATAAATGTGATAAATGAGACAATTGGACTCCAAGAAATAACATTCTTCTTAATTTGAAATGATTGCTTGAACTCAACGATTACACTTGGCGCTGTGGTGGCGCTTTACTTAAAAATTTAGATAAATAAGTCATTTTGTACTGTGGGACCAATCGTAGCCGTTAGCGGGTGCTGAAGAAATAGAGACAGTTTCAAAAACTACATTTCATTGAGTTTCTTACAGTATCCGTCCGTTTGGGGTACAACGGTTTCGTCACATATTTGTACCAACATGCATTTAGCCATATGTTTTTAACATTACTAGGTTGCATCGCTTTTAACAGTAAAACGATTGATTGTGGGACTTAACTGAACTGATTTTAGACTTTGACCTTATAAATGTGATAAGTAAGACAATTGGACTCCAACAAATAACATTTTTCTTAACTTGACATGAGTGTTGGAACGCAGTTATAACATTGGCGCTGTGGTAGTGCTTCATTTAAAAATTTAGATAAATAAGTCATTTTTTACTGCGGGACAAATCCTAGCCGTTAGAGCGCGTTGAAAAATAGAGACATTTTCAAAAACTACATTTCAGTGTCTTTCTAGCAGTATTCTTCCGTTTGAGGTACAACGGTTGCGTCACATATTCATACCAACATGTATTAAGCGATATTTTTCCGATATTACTAGGTTGCATCACTTTTACCAGTGAAACGATTCACTGTGGGACTTAATTGAACTGCTTTTGTCTTTGACCTTATGAATGTGATAAATGAGAAAATTGAACTCCAAGAAATAATGTTCTTCTTAATTTGAAATGATTGCTTGAACTCAACGAATACACTGGGCGTTGTGGGAGCGCATCATTTAAAAACGTAGATAAATAAGTCATTTTTTTACCGTGGTACCAGTCCTTGCTGTTAGCTCGCGCTGAAAAAATAGAGACAGTTTCAAAAAACTACATTTCATTGACTTTCTAACGGTATGAATTCGTTTGAGTTACAACGGATGCGACAAGTATTCGTACCAACATGTATTTAGAGCTTTGTTTTAGATATTACTAGGTTGCATCGCTTTTAACAATGAAATTGGCTGTGGGACTTAATTGAACTGATTCTTGACTTTGACCTTATAAATGTGATAAGTGAGACAATTGGACTCCAAGAAGTGACATTCTTCTTAACTTGACATGGTTGGTGGAACTCAGCGATTACACTAGGAGCTGTGGTAGCGCTTCATTTAAAGATTTAGATAAGTAAGTCATTCTTTACTGTGGGACCAATCCTAGGCGTTAGCTCGCGCTGAAGAAATAGAGATATTTTCAAAAACTACATTTCATTGTCTTTCTAGCAGTATTCTTCCGTTTGAGGTACAACGGTTGCATCACATATTCGTACCAACATGCATTTAGCCATATGTTTCTAACATTACTAAGTTGCATCGCTTTTAACAGTGAAACGATTAATTGTGGGACTTAATTGAACTGATTTTAGATTTTGACCTTATAAATGTGATAAATGAGAAAATTGGACTCCAAGAAATAACATTCTTCTTAACTTGACATGATTGCTGAAACACAACGATTACACTGGGCGCTGCGGTAGCGCTTTATTTAAAAATATAGATAAATAAGTTATTTTTTTACCGTGGTAACAGTCCTTGCTGTTAACTCGCGCTGAAAAAACAGAGATATTTTCAAAAACTACATTTCATTGAGTTTGTAACAGTGTCCGTCCGTTTGAGGTGCAACAGTTGCGTCATATGTTAGTAACAACATACATTTAGTGATGTGATTCTGATATCACTAGGTTGCATCGCTTTTAACAGTGAAACGATTGATTCTGGCACTTAATTGAATTGATTTTAGACTTTGACCTTATAAATGTGATAAATGAGAAAATTGGACTCCAAGAAATAACATTCTTCTTAACTTGACATGATTGCTGAAACACTGCGGTAGCGCTTCATTTTAAAATTCAAATAAATAAGTCATTCCTTACTGTGGGACCAATCCTAGGCGTTAGCTCGCGCTGAAGAAACAGAGATATTTCCAAAAACTAAATTTCATTGACTTTCTAGCGGTATCAATCCACTTAAGTTACAACGATTGCGTCACATATTCGTACCAACATGTATTTTGCGATCTTTTTCCGATGTTACTAGGCTGCATCGCTTTTAACAGTGAAACGATTGACTGTGGGACTTAATTGAACTGCTTTGGACTTTGACGTTATGAATGTGATAAATGAAACAATTGAACTCCAAAAATAGTACTCTTCTTAATTTGACATGATTGCTTGAACTCAACGATTACACTGGGCGCTGTGGTAGGGCTTTATTTAAAAATGTATATAAATAAGTCATATTTTTCAGTGGGACAAATCCTAACCGTTAGCGCGCGCTGAAGAAATAGAGACATTTTCAAAAACTATATTTCATTGACTTTCTAGCGGTATCAATCCGTTTGAGTTACAACGATTGCGTCACATATTCGTACCAACATGTATTAAGCGATATTTTTCCGATATTACTGGGTTGCATCACTTTTACCAGTGAAACGATTGACTATGGGATTTAATTTAACTGCTTTGAACTTTGACCTTATGAATGTGATAAATGAGAAAATTGAACTCCAAGAAATAATATTCTTCTTAATTTGAAATGATTCCTTGAACTCAACTAATACAGCGGGCGCTGTGGTAGCGCTTCATTTAAAAATGTAGATAAATAAGTTACTTTTTACTGTGGGACCAATCCTAGCCGTTAGCACGCGCTGAAGGAATAGCGACAGTTTTAAAAACTACATTTCATTGAGTTTCTAACACTATCAGTCCGTTTAAGTTACAACGGTTGCGTCACATATTCGTACAAACATGTATTTTGCGATATGTTTCAGATATTACTAGGTTGCATCGCTTTTAACAGTAAAACAATTGACTGTGGGACTTAATTGAACTGATTTTAGACTTTGACCATATAAATGTGATAAATGAGACAACTGGACTCCAAGAAATAACATTCTACTTAATTTGACATGATTGTTGTAACTGTGGGATTACACTGGGCGCTGTGATAGCGCTTTATTTAAAAATGTAGATAAATAAGTCATTCTTAACCGTGGGACCAATACTAGCCCTTAGCTCGCTCTGAAGAAATAGAGACCGTTTCAAAAACTACATTATATTGACTATCTAACGGAATCAGTCCGTTTAAGTTACAACTGTTGCGTCACATATTCGTACCAACATGTATTTAGCGATATTTTTCCGATGTTACTAGGTTGCATCGCTTTTAACAGTAAAACGATTGACTGTGGGACTTAATTGAACTGATTTTAGACTTTGAACTTATAAATGTGATAAATGAGACAATTGGACTCCAAGAAATAACATTCTTCTTAATTTGAAATGATTGCTTGAACTCAACGATTACACTTGGCGCTGTGGTGGCGCTTTACTTAAAAATTTAGATAAATAAGTCATTTTGTACTGTGGGACCAATCGTAGCCGTTAGCGGGTGCTGAAGAAATAGAGACAGTTTCAAAAACTACATTTCATTGAGTTTCTTACAGTATCCGTCCGTTTGGGGTACAACGGTTTCGTCACATATTTGTACCAACATGCATTTAGCCATATGTTTCTAACATTACTAGGTTGCATCGCTTTTAACAGTGAAACGATTGATTGTGGGACTTAACTGAACTGATTTTAGACTTTGACCTTATAAATGTGATAAGTAAGACAATTGGACTCCAACAAATAACATTTTTCTTAACTTGACATGAGTGGTGGAACGCAGTGATAACATTGGCGCTGTGGTAGTGCTTCATTTAAAAATTTAGATAAATAAGTCATTTTTTACTGCGGGACAAATCCTAGCCGTTAGAGCGCGTTGAAAAATAGAGACATTTTCAAAAACTACATTTCAGTGTCTTTCTAGCAGTATTCTTCCGTTTGAGGTACAACGGTTGCGTCACATATTCATACCAACATGTATTAAGCGATATTTTTCCGATATTACTAGGTTGCATCACTTTTACCAGTGAAACGATTCACTGTGGGACTTGATTGAACTGCTTTTGTCTTTGACCTTATGAATGTGATAAATGAGAAAATTGAACTCCAAGAAATAATGTTCTTCTTAATTTGAAATGATTGCTTGAACTCAACGAATACACTGGGCGTTGTGGGAGCGCATCATTTAAAAACGTAGATAAATAAGTCATTTTTTTACCGTGGTACCAGTCCTTGCTGTTAGCTCGCGCTGAAGAAATAGAGACAGTTTCAAAAAACTACATTTCATTGACTTTCTAACGGTATGAATTCGTTTGAGTTACAACGGATGCGACAAGTATTCGTACCAACATGTATTTAGAGCTTTGTTTTAGATATTACTAGGTTGCATCGCTTTTAACAATGAAATTGGCTGTGGGACTTAATTGAACTGATTCTTGACTTTGACCTTATAAATGTGATAAGTGAGACAATTGGACTCCAAGAAGTGACATTCTTCTTAACTTGACATGGTTGGTGGACCTCAGCGATTACACTAGGAGCTGTGGTAGCGCTTCATTTAAAGATTTAGATAAGTAAGTCATTCTTTACTGTGGGACCAATCCTAGGCGTTAGCTCGCGCTGAAGAAATAGAGATATTTTCAAAAACTACATTTCATTGTCTTTCTAGCAGTATTCTTCCGTTTGAGGTACAACGGTTGCGTCACATATTCGTACCAACATGCATTTAGCCATATGTTTCTAACATTACTAAGTTGCATCGCTTTTAACAGTGAAACGATTAATTGTGGGACTTAATTGAACTGATTTTAGACTTTGACCTTATAAATGTGATAAATAAGAAAATTGGACTCCAAGAAATAACATTCTTCTTAACTTGACATGATTGCTGAAACACAACGATTACACTGGGCGCTGCGGTAGCGCTTTATTTAAAAATATAGATAAATAAGTTATTTTTTTACCGTGGTAACAGTCCTTGCTGTTAACTCGCGCTGAAAAAACAGAGATATTTTCAAAAACTACATTTCATTGAGTTTGTAACAGTGTCCGTCCGTTTGAGGTGCAACAGTTGCGTCATATGTTAGTAACAACATACATTTAGTGATGTGATTCTGATATCACTAGGTTGCATCGCTTTTAACAGTGAAACGATTGATTCTGGCACTTAATTGAATTGATTTTAGACTTTGACCTTATAAATGTGATAAATGAGAAAATTGGACTCCAAGAAATAACATTCTTCTTAACTTGACATGATTGCTGAAACACTGCGGTAGCGCTTCATTTTAAAATTCAAATAAATAAGTCATTCTTTACTGTGGGATTAATCCTAGGCGTTAGCTCGCGCTGAAGAAACAGAGATATTTTTAAAAACTACATTTCATTGTCTTTCTAGCAGTATTCTTGCGTTTGAGGCACAACGGTTGCGTCACATATTCGTACCAACATGCATTTAGCCATATGTTTCTAACATTACTAGGTTTCATCGCTTTTAACAGTGAAACTATTGCTTGTGGGACTTAATTGAACTGATTTTAGACTTTGACCTTATAAATGTGATAAATGAGAAAATTGGACTCCAAGAAGTGACATTCATCTTAACTTGACATGGTTGGTGGACCTCAGCGATTACACTAGGAGCTGTGGTAGCGCTTCATTTAAAGATTTAGATAAGTAAGTCATTCTTTACTGTGGGACCAATCCTAGGCGTTAGCTCGCGCTGAAGAAATAGAGATATTTTCAAAAACTACATTTCATTGTCTTTCTAGCAGTATTCTTCCGTTTGAGGTACAACGGTTGCGTCACATATTCGTACCAACATGCATTTAGCCATATGTTTCTAACATTACTAAGTTGCATCGCTTTTAACAGTGAAACGATTAATTGTGGGACTTAATTGAACTGATTTTAGACTTTGACCTTATAAATGTGATAAATAAGAAAATTGGACTCCAAGAAATAACATTCTTCTTAACTTGACATGATTGCTGAAACACAACGATTACACTGGGCGCTGCGGTAGCGCTTTATTTAAAAATATAGATAAATAAGTTATTTTTTTACCGTGGTAACAGTCCTTGCTGTTAACTCGCGCTGAAAAAACAGAGATATTTTCAAAAACTACATTTCATTGAGTTTGTAACAGTGTCCGTCCGTTTGAGGTGCAACAGTTGCGTCATATGTTAGTAACAACATACATTTAGTGATGTGATTCTGATATCACTAGGTTGCATCGCTTTTAACAGTGAAACGATTGATTCTGGCACTTAATTGAATTGATTTTAGACTTTGACCTTATAAATGTGATAAATGAGAAAATTGGACTCCAAGAAATAACATTCTTCTTAACTTGACATGATTGCTGAAACACTGCGGTAGCGCTTCATTTTAAAATTCAAATAAATAAGTCATTCTTTACTGTGGGATTAATCCTAGGCGTTAGCTCGCGCTGAAGAAACAGAGATATTTTTAAAAACTACATTTCATTGTCTTTCTAGCAGTATTCTTGCGTTTGAGGCACAACGGTTGCGTCACATATTCGTACCAACATGCATTTAGCCATATGTTTCTAACATTACTAGGTTTCATCGCTTTTAACAGTGAAACTATTGCTTGTGGGACTTAATTGAACTGATTTTAGACTTTGACCTTATAAATGTGATAAATGAGAAAATTGGACTCCAAGAAGTGACATTCATCTTAACTTGCCATGGTTGGTGGAACTCAGCGATTACACTAGGAGCTGTGGTAGCGCTTCATTTAAAGATTTAGATAAGTAAGTCATTTTTTACCGTAGTAACAGTCCTTGCTGTTAGCTCGCGCTGAAGAAATAGAAACATTTTCAAAAACTACATTTCATTGTCTTTCTACCTGTATTCTTCCGTTTGAGGTACAACGGTTGCGTCACATGTTCATACAAACATGTATTAAGCGATATTTTTCCGATATCACTAGGTTGCATCGCTTTTAACAGTGAAACGATTGATTCTGGCACTTAATTGAATTGATTTTAGACATTGACCTTATAAATGTGATAAATGAGAAAATTGGACTCCAAGAAATAACATTCTTCTTAACTTGACATGATTGCTGAAACACTGCGGTAGCGCTTCATTTAAAAATTTAGATAAATAAGTCATTTTTTACTGTGGGACCAATCCTAGCCGTTAGCGCGCGCTGAGGAAATAGAGACAGTTTCAAACACTACATTTCATTGAGTTTCTTACAGCATCCGTCCGTTTAGTGTACAACGGTTGCGTCACATATTCGTACCAACATGCATTTAGCCATATGTTTCTAACATTACTAGGTTGCATCGCTTTTAACAGTGAAACGATTGATTGTGGGAATTAATTGAACTGATTTTAGACTTTGACCTTATAAATGTGATAAGTGGGACAATTGGACTCCAACAAATAACATTCTTCTTAACTTGACATGATTGGTGGAACTCAGAGATTACACTGGCCGCTGTGGTAGCGCTTTATTTAGAAATGTAGATAAGTAAGTCATTTTGTACTGTGGGACCAATCCTAGCAGTTAGCGCGCGCTGAGGAAATAGAGATAGTTTCAAAAACTACATTTCATTGAGTTTCTCAGAGTATCCGTCTGTTAGGGGTACAACGGTTGCGTCACATATTCGTACCAACATGCATTTAGCCATATTTTTCTCACATTACTAGGTTGAATCGCTTTTAACAGTGAAACTATTTCTTGTGGGACTTAATTGAACTGCTTTGGACTTTGATCTCATGAATTTGATAAATAAGACAATTGGACTCGAAGAAATAACATTCTTCTTAATTTGACATGATTTCTTGAACTGAACGATTACCCTGGGCGCTGTGATAGCTCTTTATTAAAAAATGTAGATAAGTAAGTCATTCTTTACTGTGAGACCAATCCTAGCCGTTAGCTCGCGCTGAAGAAACAGAGATACTTTCAAAAACTAAATTTCATTGACTTTCTAGCGGTATCAATCCGTTTGAGTTACAACGGTTGCGTCATATATTTGCACCAACATGTATTAAGCGATATTTTTCTGATATTGCTAGGTTGCATCGCTTTTAACAGTGAAAGGATTGACTGTCGGACTTAATTGAATTGATTTTGGACTTTGACCTTATAAATGTGATAAATGACACAACAGTCAAACGATTGACTGTGGGACTTAATTGAACTGATTTTAGACTCTGTCCCCATAACTGTGATAAATAAGCTAATTGGGCTCCAAGAAATAACATTCCTCTTAATTTGACATGACTGCTGTAACACTGGGATTTCACTGGGCGCTGTGATAGCTCTTTATTGAAAAATGCAGTTAAATCAGTCATTTTATTCCGTAAGACCATTCTTAGCTTTTAGCTCGCGCTGAAGAAATAGAGACCGTTTCAAAAACTACATTTTATTGACTATCTAACGGTATCAGCCGGTTTGAGTTTCAACTGTTGCGTCACATATTGGTACCAACATGTATTTAGCGATATGTTTCTGTTGTCACAAGGTTGCATCGCTATTAACAGTAAAACGATTGACTGTGGGACTTAATTGAACTGCTTTGGACTTTGACCTTATGAATGTGATAAATGAGACAATTGAACTCCAAGAAAAAATATTCTTCTTAATTTGACACGATTGCTTGAACTGAACGATTACCCTGGGCGCTGTGATAGCTCTTTATTAAAAAATGTAGATAAGTAAGTCATTCTTTACTGTGGGACCAATCCTAGCCGTTAGCTCGCGCTGAAGAAACAGAGATACTTTCAAAAACTACATTTCATTGTCTTTCTAGCAGTATTCTTGCGTTTGAGGCACAACGGTTGCGTCACATATTCGTACCAACATGCATTTAGCCATATGTTTCTAACATTACTAGGTTTCATCGCTTTTAACAGTGAAACTATTGCTTGTGGGACTTAATTGAACTGATTTTAGACTTTGACCTTATAAATGTGATAAATGAGAAAATTGGACTCCAAGAAGTGACATTCATCTTAACTTGACATGGTTGGTGGAACTCAGCGATTACACTAGGAGCTGTGGTAGCGCTTCATTTAAAGATTTAGATAAGTAAGTCATTTTTTACCGTAGTAACAGTCCTTGCTGTTAGCTCGCGCTGAAGAAATAGAAACATTTTCAAAAACTACATTTCATTGTCTTTCTACCTGTATTCTTCCGTTTGAGGTACAACGGTTGCGTCACATGTTCATACAAACATGTATTAAGCGATATTTTTCCGATATCACTAGGTTGCATCGCTTTTAACAGTGAAACGATTGATTCTGGCACTTAATTGAATTGATTTTAGACATTGACCTTATAAATGTGATAAATGAGAAAATTGGACTCCAAGAAATAACATTCTTCTTAACTTGACATGATTGCTGAAACACTGCGGTAGCGCTTCATTTAAAAATTTAGATAAATAAGTCATTTTTTACTGTGGGACCAATCCTAGCCGTTAGCGCGCGCTGAGGAAATAGAGACAGTTTCAAACACTACATTTCATTGAGTTTCTTACAGCATCCGTCCGTTTAGTGTACAACGGTTGCGTCACATATTCGTACCAACATGCATTTAGCCATATGTTTCTAACATTACTAGGTTGCATCGCTTTTAACAGTGAAACGATTGATTGTGGGAATTAATTGAACTGATTTTAGACTTTGACCTTATAAATGTGATAAGTGGGACAATTGGACTCCAACAAATAACATTCTTCTTAACTTGACATGATTGGTGGAACTCAGAGATTACACTGGCCGCTGTGGTAGCGCTTTATTTAGAAATGTAGATAAGTAAGTCATTTTGTACTGTGGGACCAATCCTAGCAGTTAGCGCGCGCTGAGGAAATAGAGATAGTTTCAAAAACTACATTTCATTGAGTTTCTCAGAGTATCCGTCTGTTAGGGGTACAACGGTTGCGTCACATATTCGTACCAACATGCATTTAGCCATATTTTTCTCACATTACTAGGTTGAATCGCTTTTAACAGTGAAACTATTTCTTGTGGGACTTAATTGAACTGCTTTGGACTTTGATCTCATGAATTTGATAAATAAGACAATTGGACTCGAAGAAATAACATTCTTCTTAATTTGACATGATTTCTTGAACTGAACGATTACCCTGGGCGCTGTGATAGCTCTTTATTAAAAAATGTAGATAAGTAAGTCATTCTTTACTGTGAGACCAATCCTAGCCGTTAGCTCGCGCTGAAGAAACAGAGATACTTTCAAAAACTAAATTTCATTGACTTTCTAGCGGTATCAATCCGTTTGAGTTACAACGGTTGCGTCATATATTTGCACCAACATGTATTAAGCGATATTTTTCTGATATTGCTAGGTTGCATCGCTTTTAACAGTGAAAGGATTGACTGTCGGACTTAATTGAATTGATTTTGGACTTTGACCTTATAAATGTGATAAATGACACAACAGTCAAACGATTGACTGTGGGACTTAATTGAACTGATTTTAGACTCTGTCCCCATAACTGTGATAAATAAGCTAATTGGGCTCCAAGAAATAACATTCCTCTTAATTTGACATGACTGCTGTAACACTGGGATTTCACTGGGCGCTGTGATAGCTCTTTATTGAAAAATGCAGTTAAATCAGTCATTTTATTCCGTAAGACCATTCCTAGCTTTTAGCTCGCGCTGAAGAAATAGAGACCGTTTCAAAAACTACATTTTATTGACTATCTAACGGTATCAGCCGGTTTGAGTTTCAACTGTTGCGTCACATATTGGTACCAACATGTATTTAGCGATATGTTTCTGTTGTCACAAGGTTGCATCGCTATTAACAGTAAAACGATTGACTGTGGGACTTAATTGAACTGCTTTGGACTTTGACCTTATGAATGTGATAAATGAGACAATTGAACTCCAAGAAAAAATATTCTTCTTAATTTGACACGATTGCTTGAACTGAACGATTACCCTGGGCGCTGTGATAGCTCTTTATTAAAAAATGTAGATAAGTAAGTCATTCTTTACTGTGGGACCAATCCTAGCCGTTAGCTCGCGCTGAAGAAACAGAGATACTTTCAAAAACTAAATTTCATTGACTTTCTAGCGGTATCAATCCGTTTGAGTTACAACGGTTGCGTCACATATTTGCACAAACATATATTTAGGGATAGTTTCCCGAAGTTACTAGGTTTCATCGCTTTTAACAGTGAAACGATTGACTGTGGGACTTAATTCAACTGCTTTTAGCCTTTGAACTTATAAATGTGATAAATGAGACAGTTGGACACCAAGAAATAACATTCTTCTTAATTTGAAATGATTGCTTGAACTCAACGAATACACAGGGCGCTGTGGTAGCGCTTTATTTAAACATTTAGATAAATAATTCCTTTTGTACTATGGGACCAATCGTATCCGTTAGCGCGCGCTGAAGAAGTAGAGATAGTTTCAAAAGCTACATTTCATTGACTTTCTAAAGGTATCAGTCCGTTTGAGGTACAACAGTTGCGTAACATATTCGTACCAACCTCTGTTTAGCGATATTTTTCCGATATTACTAGGTTGCATCGCTTTTAACAGTGAAAAGATTCACTGTGGGACTTAATTGAACTGCTTTGGACTTTGACCTTATGAATGTGATAAATGAGACAATTGAACTCCAAGAAATACTATTCTTCTTAATTTGACATGATTGCTTGAACTCAACGAATACACTGGGCGCTGTGGTAGCGCTTTATTTAAACATTTAGATAAATAATTCCTTTTGTACTATGGGACCAATCGTATCCGTTAGCGCACGCTGAAGAAGTAGAGACAGTTTCAAAATCTACATTTCATTGACTTTCTAAAGGTATCAGTCCGTTTGAGGTACAACAGTTGCGTAACATATTCGTACCAACCTCTGTTTAGCGATATTTTTCTGATATTACTTAGTTGCATCGCTTTTAACAGTGAAGCGATTGACTGTGGGACTTATTTGCACTGATTTTGGACTTTGACCTTATAAATGTGATAAATGACACAACAGTGAAACGATTGGCTGTGGGACTTAATTGAACTGATTTCGGACTGTGACCTTATAGATGTGATAAAAGAGCGAATTGGACTCCAAGAAGTAACATTCGTCTTACTTTGACATCATTGCAAGAACTTAGCGATTACACTGGGCGCTGGGGTAGCGCTTTATTTAAGCATTTAGATAAAAAAGTCTTTTTCTACTGTGGGTCCAATCGTAGCCGGTAGCGCGCGCTGAAGAAGTAGAGACAGTTTCAAAAGCTACATTTCATTGACTTTCTAACGGTATCAATCCGTTTGAGGTAAAACAGTTGCGTAACATATTCGTACCAACCTCTATTTAGCGATATTTTTCTGATATTACTGTGGGATTTAATTTTGGCTGTGGGATTTAATTGAACTGATTTCGGACTGTGACCTTATAGATGTGATAAATGAGACAATTGGACTCCAAGAACTAACATTCTTCTTAATTTGACATGATTTCTTGAACTGAACGATTACCCTGGGCGCTGTGATAGCTCTTTATTAAAAAATGTAGATAAGTAAGTCATTCTTTACTGTGAGACCAATCCTAGCCGTTAGCTCGCGCTGAAGAAACAGAGATACTTTCAAAAACTAAATTTCATTGACTTTCTAGCGGTATCAATCCGTTTGAGTTACAACGGTTGCGTCACATATTTGCACCAACATGTATTAAGCGATATTTTTCTGATATTACTAGGTTGCATCGCTTTTAACAGTGAAACGATTGACTGTCGGACTTAATTGAACCGATTTTGGACTTTGACCTTATAAATGTGATAAATGACACAACAGTCAAACGATTGACTGTGGGACTTAATTGAACTGATTTTAGACTCTGTCACCATAACTGTGATAAATAAGCTAATTGGGCTCCAAGAAATAACATTCCTCTTAATTTGACATGATTGCTGTAACTCTGGGGTTACACTGGGCGCTGTGATAGCTCTTTATTGAAAAATGCAGTTAAATCAGTCATTTTATTCCGTAAGACCATTCCTAGCTTTTAGCTCGCGCTGAAGAAATAGAGACCGTTTCAAAAACTACATTTTATTGACTATCTAACGGTATCAGTCCGTTTGAGTTTCAACTGTTGCGTCACATATTGGTACCAACATGTATTTAGCGATATGCTTCTGTTGTCACAAGGTTGCATCGCTATTAACAGTAAAACGAATGACTGTGGGACTTAATTGAACTGCTTTGGACTTTGACCTTATGAATGTGATAAATGAGACAATTGAACTCCAGGAAAAAATATTCTTCTTAATTTGACACGATTGCTTGAACTGAACGATTACCCTGGGCACTGTGATAGCTCTTTATTAAAAAATGTAGATAAGTAAGTCATTCTTTACTGTGGGACCAATCTTAGCCGTTGGCTCGCGCTGAAGAAACAGAGATACTTTCAAAAACTACGTTTCATTGACTTTCTAGCGGTATCAATCCGTTTGAGTTACAACGGTTGCGTCACATATTTGCACCAGCATGTATTAAGCGATATTTTTCCGATATTACTAGGTTGCATCGCCTTGAACAGTGAAAAGATTCACTGTGGAACTTTATTGAACTGCTTTGGACTTTGACCTTATGAATGTGATAAATGAGACAATTGAACTCCAAGAAATACTATTCTTCTTAATTTGACATGATTGCTTGAACTCAACGATTACACTGGGAGCTGTGGTAGCGCTTTATTTAAAAATGTAGATAAATGTGTCATTTTTTACCGGGGGACCAATCCTAGCAGTTAGCGCGCGCTGAAGAAGTAGAGACAGTTTCAAAAGCTACATTTCATTGACTTTCTAAAGGTATCAGTCCGTTTGAGGTACAACAGTTGCGTAACATATTCGTACCAACCTCTGTTTAGCGATATTTTTCTGATATTACTTAGTTGCATCGCTTTTAACAGTGAAGCGATTGACTGTGGGACTTATTTGCACTGATTTTGGACTTTGACCTTATTAATGTGATAAATGACGCAACAGTGAAACGATTGGCTGTGGGACTTAATTGAACTGATTTCGGACTGTGACCTTATAGATGTGATAAAAGAGCGAATTGGACTCCAAGAAGTAACATTCGTCTTACTTTGACATCATTGCTTGACCTTAGCGATTACACTGGCGCTGGGGAAGCGCTTTATTTAAGCATTTAGATAAAAAAGTCTTTTTGTACTGTGGGTCCAATCGTTGCCGTTAGCGCGCGCTGAAGAAGTAGAGACAGTTTCAAAAGCTACATTTCATTGACTTTCTAACGGTATCAGTCCGTTTGAGGTAAAACAGTTACGTAACATATTCGTACCAACCTCTATTTAGCGATATTTTTCTGATATTACTGTGGGATTTAATTTTGGCTGTGGGATTTAATTGAACTGATTTCGGACTGTGACCTTATAGATGTGATAAATGAGACAACTGGACTCCAAGAAATAACGTTCTTCTTAATTTGAAATGATTGCTGGAAGTGAGCAATTACACTGGGCGCTGTGGTAACGTTTTATTTAAACATTTAGGTAAATAATTCCTTTTGTACTGTAGGACCAATCGTACCCGTTAGAGCGTGCTGAAGAAGTATTGACAGTTTCAAAAACTACATTTCATTGACTTTATAACGGTGTCAGTCCGTTTGAGGTACAGCAGTTGCGTAACATATTCGTACCACCACCTATTTAGCGATATTTTTCTTATATTACTAGGTTGCATCGCTTTTAACAGTGAAACGATTGACTGTCGGACTTAATTGAACCGATTTTGGACTTTGACCTTATAAATGTGATGAATGACACAACAGTCAAACGATTGACTGTGGGACTTAATTGAACTGATTTTAGACTCTGTCCCCATAACTGTGATAAATAAGCTAATTGGGCTCCAAGAAATAACATTCCTCTTAATTTGAAATGATTGCTGTAACTCTGGGATTACACTGGGCGCTGTGATAGCTCTTTATTGAAAAATGCAGTTAAATCAGTCATTTTATTCCGTAGGACCATTCCTAGCTTTTAGCTCGCGCAGAAGAAATAGAGACCGTTTCAAAAACTACATTTTATTGACTATCTAACAGTATCAGTCCGTTTGAGTTTCAATTGTTGCGTCACATATTGGTACCAACATGTATTTAGCGATATGTTTCTGTTGTCACAAGGTTGCATCGCTATTAACAGTAAAACGATTGACTGTGGGACTTAATTGAACTGCTTTGGACTTTGACCTTATGAATGTGATAAATGAGACAATTGAACTGCAAGAAAAAATATTCTTCTTAATTTGACACGATTGCTTGAACTCAACGATTACCCTGGGCGCTGTGATAGCTCTTTATTAAAAAATGTAGATAAGTAAGTCATCTTTTACTGTGGGACCAATCCTAGCCGTTAGCTCGCGCTGAAGAAACAGAGATACTTTCAAAAACTAAATTTCATTGACTTTCTAGCGGTATCAATCCGTTTGAGTTACAACGGTTGTGTCACATATTTGCACCAACATGTATTAAGCGATATTTTTCCGATATTACTAGGTTGCATCGCTTTTAACAGTGAAAAGATTCACTGTTGGACTTAATTGAACTGCTTTGAACTTTGACCTTATGAATGTGATAAATGAGACAATTGAACTCCAAGAAATACTATTCTTCTTAATTTGACATGATTGCTTGAACTCAACGATTACACTGGGCGCTGCGGTAGCGCTTTATTTAAAAATGTAGATGAATGTGTCATTTTTTACCGTGGGACCAATCCTAGCAGTTAGCACGCGCTAAAGAAATAGAGATATTATCAAAAACTACATCTCATTGACTTTCTAGCGGTATCAATCCGTTTCAGTTACAACGATTGCGTCACATATTTGCACCAACATATATTTAGGGATAGTTTCCCGAAGTTACTAGGTTTCATCGCTTTTAACAGTGAAACGATTGACTGTGGGACTTAATTCAACTGATTTTAGCCTTTGAACTTATAAATGTGATAAATGAGACAGTTGGACTCCAAGAAATAACTTTCTTCTTAATTTGAAATGATTGCTTGAACTCAACGAATACACTGGGCGCTGTGGTAGCGCTTTATTTAAACATTTAGATAAATAATTCCTTTTGTACTATGGGACCAATCGTATCCGTTAGCGCGCGCTGAAGACGTAGAGACATTTTCAAAAGCTACATTTCATTGACTTTCTAACGGTATCAGTCCGTTTGAGGTAAAACAGTTGCGTAACATATTCGTACCAACCTCTATTTAGCGATATTTTTCTGATACTACTTGGGATTTAATTTTGGCTGTGGGATTTAATTGAACTGATTTCGAACTGTGACCTTATAGATGTGATAAATGAGACAACTGGACTCCAAGAAATAACGTTCTTCTTAATTTGAAATGATTGCTGGAAGTGAGCAATTACACTGGGCGCTGTGGTAACGCTTTATTTAAACATTTAGGTAAATAATTCCTTTTGTACTGTGGGACCAATCTTACCCGTTAGAGCGTGCTGAAGATGTAGAGACAGTTTCAAAAACTACATTTCATCGACTTTCTAACGGTATCAGTCCGTTTGAGGTACAACAGTTGCGTAACATATTCGTACCACCATCTATTTAGCGATATTTTTCTGACATTACTAGGTTGCATCGCTTCTAACAGTGAAACGATTGACTGTCGGACTTAATTGTACCGATTTTGGACTTTTACCTTATAAATGTGATAAATGACACAACATTCAAACGATTGACTGTGGGACTTAATTGAACTGATTTTAGACTCTGTCCCCATAACTGTGATAAATAAGCTAATTGGGCTCCAAGAAATAACATTCCTCTTAATTTGACATGATTGCTGTAACTCTGGGATTACACTGGGCGCTGTGATAGCTCTTTAATTAAAAATGTAGTTAAATGTGTCATTTTATTCCGTAGGACCATTCCTAGCTTTTAGCTCGCGCTGAAGAAATAGAGACCGTTTCAAAAACTGCATTTTATTGACTATCTAACGGAATCAGTCCGTTTGAGTTTCAACTGTTGCGTCACATATTGGTACCAACATGTATTTAGCGATATGTTTCTGTTGTCACAAGGTTGCATCGCTATTAACAGTAAAACGAATGACTGTGGGACTTAATTGAACTGCTTTGGACTTTGACCTTATGAATGTGACAAATGAGACAATTGAACTCCAAGAAAAAATATTTTTCTTAATTAGTTAGCAGTTAGCGCGCGCTGAAGAAATAGAGATATTATCAAAAACTCCATTTCATTGACTTTCTAGCGGTATCAATCCGTTTGAGTTACAACGATTGCGTCACATATTTGCACCAACATATATTTAGGGATAGTTTCCCGAAGTTACTAGGTTTCATCGCTTTTAACAGTGAAACGATTGACTGTGGGACTTAATTCAACTGATTTTAGCTTTTGAACTTATAAATGTGATAAATGAGACAGTTGGACTCCAAGAAATAACATACTTCTTAATTTGAAATGATTGCTTGAACTCAACGAATACACTGGGCGCTGTGGTAGCGCTTTATTTAAACATTTAGATAAATAATTCCTTTTGTACTATGGGACCAATCGAATCCGTTAGCGCGCGCTGAAGAAGTAGAGACAGTTTCAAAAGCTACATTTCATTGACTTTCTAACGGTATCAGTCCGTTTGAGGTAAAACAGTTGCGTAACATATTCGTACCAACCTCTATTTAGCTATATTTTTCTGATATTACTGTGGGATTTAATTTTTGCTGTGGGATTTAATTGAACTGATTTCGGACTGTGACCTTATAGATGTGATAAATGAGACAACTGGACTCCAAGAAAAAACGTTCTTCTTAATTTGAAATGATTGCTGGAAGTGAGCAATTACACTGGGCGCTGTGGTAACGCTTTATTTAAACATTTAGGTAAATAATTCCTTTTGTACTGTGGGACCAATCGTACCCGTTAGAGCGCGCTGAAGATGTAGAGACAGTTTCAAAAACTACATTTCATTGACTTTCTATCGGTAGCACTCAGTTTGAGGTACAACAGTTGCGTAACATATTCGCACCACCATCTATTTAGCGATATTTTTCTGATATTACTAGGTTGCATCGCTTTTAACAGTGAAACGATTGACTGTCGGACTTAATTGAACCGATTTTGGACTTTGACCTAATAAATGCGATAAATGACACAACATTCAAACGATTGACTGTGGGACTTAATTGAACTGATTTTAGACTCTGTCCCCATAACTGTGATAAATAAGCTAATTGGGCTCCAAGAAATAAGATTCCTCTTAATTTGACATGATTGCTGTAACTCTGGGATTACACTGGGCGCTGTGATAGCTCTTTAATTAAAAATGTAGTTAAATGAGTCATTTTACTCCGTAGGACCATTCCTAGCTTTTAGCTCGCGCTGAAGAAATAGAGACCGTTTCAAAAACTACATTTCATTGTCTTTCTAGCAGTATTCTTCCCTTTGAGGTACAACGGTTGCGTCACATGTTCATACCAACATGTATTAAGCGATATTTTTCCGATATTACTAGGTTGCATCACTTTTACCAGTGAAACGATTGACTGTGGGACTTAATTGAACTGCTATGGAATTTGAACTTATGAATGTGATAAATGAGAAAATTGAACTCCAAGTAATAATGTTCTTTTTAATTTGAAATGATTGCTTGAACTCAACGAATACACTGGGCGCTGTGGTAGCGCTTCATTTAAAAATTTAGATAAATAAGTCATTTTTTACTGTGGGACCAATCCTAGCCGTTAGCGCGCGCTAAAGAAAGAGAGACAGTTTCAAAATACTACATTTCATTGACTTTCTAACGGTATGAATCCGTTTGAATAACAACGAAAGCGTCAAGTATTCGTACTAAAATGTGTTTAGAGCTTTGTTTCAGATATTACTAGTTGTATCGCTTTTAACAGTGAAACAGTGAAATTGCCTGTGGGACTTAATTGAACTAATTTTGGACTTTGACCTTATAACTGTGATAAATGAGCCAATTGGACTCCAAGAAATAACATTCTTCTTAATTTGACATGATTGCTTAAACTGAACGATTACACTGGGCGCTGTGAGAGCTCTTTATTAAAAAATGTAAATAAGTAAGTCATTCTTTACTGTGGGACCAATCCTAGCAGTTAGCTCGCGCTGAAGAAACAGAGATATTTTCAAAAACTAAATTTTATTGAATTTCTAGCCGTATCAATCCGTTTGAGTTACAACGGTTGCGTCACATATTCGCACCAACATGTATTAACGATATTTTTCCGATATTACTAGGTTGCATCGGTTTTAACAGTGAAAAGATTGACTGTGGGACTTAATTGAACTGCTTTGGACTTTGACCTTATGAATGTGATAATTGAGACAATTGAACTCCAAGAAATTCTATTCTTCTTAATTTGACATGATTGCTTGAACTCAACGATTACACTGGGCGCTGCGGTAGCGCTTTATTTAAAAATGTAGATAAATGAGTCATTTTTCACCGTGGGACCAATCCTAGCAGTTAGCGCGGGCTGAAAAAATAGAGATATTATCAAAAACTACATTACATTGACTTTCTCGCGGTATCAGGCCCTTTGAGTTACAACGATTGCGTCACATATTCGTTCCAACATATACTTAGGGATAGTTTCCCGAAGTTACTAGGTTTCATCACTTTTAACAGAGAAACGATTGACTGTGGGACTTAATTGAACTGATTTTAGCCTTTGAACTTATAAATGTGATAAATGAGACAGTTGGACTCCAAGAAATAACATTCTTCTTAATTTGACATGATTGCTTAAACTGAACGATTACACTGGGCGCTGTGAGAGCTCTTTATTAAAAAATGTAGATAAGTAAGTCATTCTTTACTGTGGGACCAATCCTAGCCGTTAGCTCGCGCTGAAGAAACAGAGATATTTTCAAAAACTAAATTTTATTGACTTTCTAGCGGTATCAATCCGTTTGAGTTACAACGGTTGCGTCACATATTCGCACCAACATGTATTCAGCGATATTTTTCCGATATTACTAGGTTGCATCGGTTTTAACAGTGAAAAGATTGACTGTGGGACTTAATTGAACTGCTTTGGACTTTGACCTTTTGAATGTGATAAATGAGACAATTGAACTCCAAGAAATTCTATTCTTCTTAATATGACATCATTGCTTGAACTCAACGATTACACTGGACGCTGCGGTAGCGCTTTATTTAAAAATGTAGATAAATGAGTCATTTTTCACCGTGGGACCAATCCTAGCAGTTAGCGCGCGCTGAAGAAATAGAGATATTCTCAAAAACTACATTTCATTGACTTTCTAGCGGTATCAATCCCTTTAAGTTACAACGATTGCGTCACATATTCGTACCAACATATATTTAGGAATAGTTTCCCGAAATTACTAGGTTTCATCACTTTTAACAGTGAAACGATTGACTGTGGGACTTTATTGAACTGATTTTAGCCTTTGAACTTAAAAATGTGATAAATGAGACAGTTGGACTACAAGAAGTAACATTCCTCTTACTTTGAAATGAATACTTGAACTCAACGATTACACTGGGCTCTGTGGTAGCGCTTTATTTGAAAATGTAGATAAGTAAGTCATTTTTTACTGTGGGACCAATCCTAGCTGTTAGCGCGCGCTGAGGAAATAGAGACAGTTTCAAAAACTACATTTCATTGAGTTTCTCAGAGAATCCGTCCGTTGGGGGTACAACGGTTGCTTCACATATTCGTACCAACATGCATTTAGCCATATTTTTCTCACATTATTAGGTTGAATCGCTTTTAACAGTGAAATGATTGACTGTGGGACTTAATTGAACTGCTTTGGACTTTGACCTTATTAATGTGATAAATGAGACAGTTGGAGTCCAAGAAATAACATTCCTCTTAATTTGACATGATTGCTTGAACTCAACAATTACACTGGGCGCTGCGGTAGGGCTTTATTTAAAAATGTAGATAAATGAGTCATTTTTTACCGTGGGACCAATCCTAGCAGTTAGCGCGCGCTGAAGAAATAGAGATATTATCAAAAACTACATTTCATTGACTTTCTAGCGGTATCAATCCCTTTGAGTTACAACGATTGCGTCACATATTCGTACCAACATATATTTAGGAATAGTTTCCCGAAGTTACTAGGTTTCATCACTTTTAACAGTGAAACGATTGACTGTGGGACTTAATTGAACTGATTTTAGCCTTTGAACTTAAAAATGTGATAAATGAGACAGTTGGACTACAAGAAGTAACATTCCTCTTACTTTGAAATGAATACTTGAACTCAACGATTACACTGGGCGCTGTGGTAGCGCTTTATTTGAAAATGTAGATAAGTAAGTCATTTTTTACTGTGGGACCAATCCTAGCTGTTAGCGCGCGCTGAGGAAATAGAGACAGTTTCAAAAACTACATTTTATTGAGTTTCTCAGAGAATCCGTCCGTTGGGGGTACAACGGTTGCTTCACATATTCGTACCAACATGCATTTAGCCATATTTTTCTCACATTATTAGGTTGAATCGCTTTTAACAGTGAAACGATTGCTTGTGGGACTTAATTGAACTGATTTTAGACTTTGACCTTATAAATGTGATAAGTGAGACAATTGGACTCCAAGAAATAACATTCTTCTTAACTTGACATGATTGGTGGAACTCAGCGATTACACTAGGAGCTGTGGTAGCTTTTTATTGGAAAATTTAGATAAGTATGTCATTTTTTACTGTGGCACAAATCCTAGCTGTTAGTGCGCGCTGAAGAAATAGAGACATTTTCAAAAAGTGTATTTCATTGACTTTCTAGCGGTATCAATCCGTTTAAGTTACAACGGTTGCGTCACATATTCGCACCAACATGTATTAAGCGATATTTTTCCGATATTACTAGGTTGCATCGGTTTTAACAGTGAAAAGATTGACTGTGGGACTTAATTGAACTGCTTTGGACTTTGACCTTATGAATGTGATAAATTAGACAACTGAACTCCAAGAAATTCTATTCTTTTTAATTTGACATGATTGCTTGAACTCAACGATTACACTGGGCGCTGCGGTAGCGCTTTATTTAAAAATGTAGATAAGTGAGTCATTTTTCACCGTGGGACCAATCCTAGCAGTTAGCGCGCGCTGAAAAAATAGAGATATTATCAAAAGCTACATTTCATTGAGTTTTTCAGAGTATCCGTCCGTTGGGGGTACAACGGTTGCGTCACATATTTTTCTCACATTACTAGGTTGAATCGCTTTTAACAGTGAAATGATTGACTGTGGGACTTAATTGAACTGCTTTGGACTTTGACCTTAGTAATGTGATAAATGAGACAATTGAACTCCAAAAAAATTCTATTCTTCTTAATTTGACATGATTGCTTGAACTCAACAGTTACACTGGGCGCTGCAGTAGGGCTTTGTTTAAAAATGCAGATAAATGAGTCATTTTTACCGTGGGACCAATCCTAGCAGTTAGCGCGCGCTGAAAAAATAGAGATATTATCAAAAACTACATTTCATTGACTTTCTAGCGGTATCAATCCCTTTGAGTTACAACGATTGCGTCACATATTTGTACCAACATATATTTAGGGATAGTTTCCCGAAGTTACTAGGTTTCATCACTTTTAACAGAGAAACGATTGACTGTGGGACTTAATTGAACTGATTTTAGCCTTTGAACTTAAAAATGTGATAAATGAGACAGTTGGACTACAAGAAATAACATTCCTCTTAATTTGAAATGATTAGTTGCACTCAACGATTTCACTGGGCGCTGTGGTAGCGCTTTATTGAAAAATGTGGATAAATGAGTCATTTTTTACCGTGGGACCAATCCTAGCAGTTAGCGCGCGGAAGAAATAGAGATATTATCAAAAACTACATTTCATTGACTTTCTGGTGGTATCAATCCCTTTGAGTTACAACGATTGCGTCACATATTCGTACCAACATATATTTAGGGATAGTTTCCCGAAGTTACTAGGTTTCATCACTTTTAACAGTGAAACGATTGACTGTGGGACTTAATTGAACTGATTTTAGCCTTTGAACTTAAAAATGTGATAAATGAGACAGTTGGACTACAAGAAGTAACATTCCTCTTAATTTGAAATGATTACTTGAACTCAACGATTACACTGGGCGCCGTGGTAGCGCTTTATTTAAAAATGTAGATAAGTAAGTCATTTTTTACTGTGGGCCCAATCCTAGCTGTTAGCGCGCGCTGAGGAAATAGAGACAGTTTCACGAACTACATTTCATTGAGTTTCTCAGAGTATCCGTCCGTTGGGGGTACAACGGTTGCGTCACATATTCGTACCAACATGCATTTAGCCATATTTTTCTCACATTACTAGGTTGAATCGCTTTTAACAGTGAAACGATTGCTTGTGGGACTTAATTGAACTGATTTTAGACTTTGACCTTATAAATGTGATAAGTGAGACAATTGGACTCCAAGAAATAACATTCTTCTTAACTTGTCATGATTGGTGGAACTCAGCGATTACACTAGGAGCTGTGGTAGCTTTTTATTGGAAAATTTAGATAAGTATGTCATTTTTTACTGTGGCACAAATCCTAGCTGTTAGTGCGCGCTGAAGAAATAGAGACATTTTCAAAAAGTGTATTTCATTGACTTTCTAGCGGTATCAATCCGTTTAAGTTACAACGGTTGCGTCACATATTCGCACCAACATGTATTAAGCGATATTTTTCCGATATTACTAGGTTGCATCGGTTTTAACAGTGAAAAGATTGACTGTTGGACTTAATTGAACTGCTTTGGACTTTGACCTTATGAATGTGATAAATTAGACAACTGAACTCCAAGAAATTCTATTCTTTTTAATTTGACATGATTGCTTGAACTCAACGATTACACTGGGCGCTGCGGTAGCGCTTTATTTAAAAATGTAGATAAATGACTCATTTTTCACCGTGGGACCAATCCTAGAAGTTAGCGCGCGCTGAAAAAATAGAGATATTATCAAAAACTACATTTCATTGAGTTTTTCAGAGTATCCGTCCGTTGGGGGTACAACGGTTGCGTCACATATTTTTCTCACATTACTAGGTTGAATCGCTTTTAACAGTGAAATGATTGACTGTGGGACTTAATTGAACTGCTTTGGACTTTGACCTTAGTAATGTGATAAATAAGACAATTGAACTCCAAAAAATTCTATTCTTCTTAATTTGACATGATTGCTTGAACTCAACAGTTACACTGGGCGCTGCGGTAGGGCTTTGTTTAAAAATGCAGATAAATGAGTCATTTTTACCGTGGGACCAATCCTAGCAGTTAGCGCGCGCTGAAAAAATAGAGATATTATCAAAAATTACATTTCATTGACTTTCTAGCGGTATCAATCCCTTTGAGTTACAACGATTGCGTCACATATTTGTACCAACATATATTTAGGGATAGTTTCCCGAAGTTACTAGGTTTCATCACTTTTAACAGAGAAACGATTGACTGTGGGACTTAATTGAACTGATTTTAGCCTTTGAACTTAAAAATGTGATAAATGAGACAGTTGGACTACAAGAAATAACATTCCTCTTAATTTGAAATGATTACTTGAACTCAACGATTTCACTGGGCGCTGTGGTAGCGCTTTATTTAAAAATGTAGATAAGTATGTCATTTTTTACTGTGGGACCAATCCTAGCTGTTAGCGCGCGCTGAGGAAATAGAGACAGTTTCACGAACTACATTTCATTGAGTTTCTCAGAGTATCCGTCCGTTGGGGGTACAACGGTTGCGTCACATATTCGTACCAACATGCATTTAGCCATATTTTTCTCACATTACTAGGTTGAATCGCTTTTAACAGTGAAACGATTGCTTGTGGGACTTAATTGAACTGATTTTAGACTTTGACCTTATAAATGTGATAAGTGAGACAATTGGACTCCAAGAAATAACATTCTTCTTAACTTGACATGATTGGTGGAACTCAGCGATTACACTAGGAGCTGTGGTAGCGCTTTATTTAAAAATGTGGATAAATGAGTCATTTTTTTACCGTGGTACCAGTCCTTGCTGTTAGATCGCGCTGAAAAAACAGAGATATTTTCAAAAACTAAATTTCATTGACTTTCTAGCGGTCTCAATCCGTTTGAGTAACAACGGTTGCGTCACATATTCGCACCAACATGAATTAACCGATATTATTCCGATATTACTAGGTTGCATCGCTTTTAACAGTGAAACGATTCACTGTGGCACTTAATTGAACTGCCTTGGACTTTGACATTATGAATGTGATAAATGAGACAATTGAACTCCAAGAAATACTATTCTTCTTAATTTGACATGATTGCTTGAACTCAACGATTACACTGGTCGCTCTGGTAGCGCTTTATTTAAAAATGTAGATAAGTAAGTCGTTTTTTACTGTGGGACCAACCCTAGCTGTTATCGCGCGCTGAAGAAATAGAGACAGTTTCAAAAGCTACGTTTCATTGACTTTCTAACGGTATCAATCCGTTTGAGTTACAACGGTTGCGTCAAGGATTCGTACCAACATGTATTTAGAGATTTGTTTCCGATATTACTAGGTTGCGTAGCTTTTAACAGGGAAACGATTATATTGCTGGAACTCAGCGATTACATTGTGCGCTGTGGCATCACTTGATTTAAAAATTTAGATAAATAAGTCAATTTTTACTGTGGGACCAATCCCAGCCGTTAGCGCGCGCTGAAGAAATAGAGACAGTTTCAAAAACTACATTTCATTGAGTTTCTCACAGAATCCGTCCGTTTGGGGTACAACGGTTGCGTCACAAATTCGTACCAACATGCATTTAGCCATATGTTTCTGACATTACTAGGTTGCATCGTTTTTAACAGTGAAACGATTGATTGTGGGACTTAATTGAACTGAATTTAGACTTTGACCTTATAAATGTAATAAGTGAGACAATTGGACTCCAAGAAATAACATTCTTCTTAATTTGAAATGATTGCTTGAACTCAACGAATACACTGGGCGCTGTGGTAGCGCTTTATTTAAACATTTAGATAAATAACTCCTTTTGTACTATGGGACCAATCGTATCCGTTAGCGCGCGCTGAAGATGTAGAGACAGTTTCAAAAACTACATTTCATTGACTTTCTAACGGTATCAGTCCGCTTGAGGTACAACAGTTGCGTAACATATTCGTACCAATATGTATTTAGCGATACTTTTCTCATAATACTAGGTTGCATCGCTTTTAACATTAAAGCGATTGACTGTTGGACTTTTTTGAACTGATTGTGGACTTTGACCTTATAAATGTGATAAATGACACAACAGTCAAACGATTGACTGTGGGATTTAATTTAACTGATTTCGGACTGTGACCTTATAGATGTGATAAATGAAACAACTGGACTCCAAGAGATAACGTTCTTCTTAATTTGAAATGATTGCTGGAACTGAGCAATTACACTGAGCGCTGTGGTAGCGCTTTATTTAAAAATGTAGATAGATATGTCATTTTGTACTGTGGGACCAATCGTAGTCGTTAGCGCGCACTGAAGAAATAGAGACAGTTTCAAAAACTACATTTCATTGACTTTCTAACGGTATCAGTCCGTTTGAGGTACAACAGTTGCGAAACATATTCGTACCAATATGTATTTAGCGATATTTTTCTCATATTACTGGGTTGCATCGCTTTTAACAGTGAAACGATTGACTGTTGGAGTTATTTGAATTGATTGTGGACTTTGACCTTATAAATGTCATAAATGACACAACAGTGAAACGATTAACTGTGGCAATTAATTGAACTGATTTTGGACTGTGACCTTATAGATTTAATAAATGAGACAACTGGACTCCAACAAATAACGTTCTTCTTAATTTGAAATGATTGCCGGACGTGAGCAATTACACTGGGCGCTGTGGTAGCGCTTTATTTAAACACCTAGATAAATAAGTCATTTTGTACTGTGGGACAAGTCGTATCCGTTAGCGCGCACTGAAGAAATAGAGACATTTTCAAGAACTACATTTCATTGAGTTTCTAACGGTATCAGTCCCTTTGAGTTACAACAGTTGCGTAACATATTTGTACCAATATGTATTTAGCGATATTTTTCTGATATTATTAGGTTGCATCGCTTTTAACAGTGAAACGATTGACTGTGGGACTTAATTGAACTGATTTTAGACTTTGACCTTATAAATGTGATAAATGACACAACAGTGAAACAATTGACTGTGGCAATTAATTGAACTGATTTTGGACTGTGACCTTATAGATGTGATAAATGAGACAACTGGACTCCAAGAAATAACGTTCTTCTTAATTTGAAATGATTGCCGGACGTGAGCAATTACACTGGGCGCTGTGGTAGCGCTTCATTTAAAAATGTAGATAAATAAGCTTTTTTTTACTGTGGGACCAATCCTGGCCGTTAGCGCGGGCTATAGAAGTAGGAACAATTCCAAAAACTATATTTCATTGAGTTTCTAACGGTATCAGTCCCTTTGAGTTACAACGGCTGCGTCACATATTCGTACCAACATCTATTTAACGACATTTTTCTGATATTACTAGGTTACATCGCTTTTAACAGTGAAACGATTGACTGTGGGACTTAATTGAACCGATGTTGGACTTTGACCTCATAAATGTGATAATGGAGTCAATTGGACTCCAAGAAATAACATTCGTCTTACTTTGCCATGATTGCTAAAACTCAGCGATTACACTGGTCGCTGTGGTAGCGCTTTATTTAAAAATGTATATAAATAACCCACTTTTTAATGTGGGACCAATCCTAGCCGTTAGCTCACGCTGAAGAAATAGACACTGTTTCAAAAACTACATTTCATTGACTTTCTAACGGTATCAGTCAGTTTGAGGTACAAGGGTTGCGTCACATATTCGTACCAATATGTACTTAGAGATATTTTTCTAATATTACTAGGTTGGATCGCTTTTAACAGTGAAACAATTGACTGTGGCAATTAGTTGAACTGGTTTTGGACTGTGACCTTATAGATGTGATAAATGACACAACTGGACTCCAAGAAATAACGTTCTTTTTAATTTGAAATGATTGCTGGAACTGAGCAATTACACTGAGCGCTGTGGTGGAGCTTTATTTAAAAATTTGGATAGATAAGTCATTTTCTACTGTGGGACCAATCGTAGTCGTTAGCGCGCACTGAAGAAATAGAGACAGTTTCAATAACTAGATTTCATTGAGTTTCTAACGCTTTCAGTCCCTTTGAGTTACAACAGTTGCGTAACATACTCGTACCAATATGTATTTAGCGATATTTTTGTGATATTACTAGGTTACATCGCTTTTAACAGTGAAACGATTGACTGTGGGACTTAATTGAACTGATTTTAGACTTTGACCTTTTAAATGTGATAAATGACACAACAGTGAAACGAATAACTGTGGCAATTAATTGAACTGATTTTGGACTGTGACCTTATAGATTTGATAAATGAGACAACTGGACTCCAACAAATAACGTTCTTCTTAATTTGAAATGATTGCCGGACGTGAGCAATTACACTGGGCGCTGTGGTAGCGCTTTATTTAAACACTTAGATAAATAAGTCATTTTGTACTGTGGGACAAGTCGTATCCGTTAGCGCGCACTGAAGAAATAGAGACATTTTCAAGAACTACATTTCATTGAGTTTCTAACGGTATCAGTCCCTTTGAGTTACAACAGTTGCGTAACATATTTGTACCAATATGTATTTAGCGATATTTTTCTGGTATTATTAGGTTGCATCGCTTTTAACAGTGAAACGATTGACTGTGGGACTTAATTGAACTGATTTTAGACTTTGACCTTATAAATGTGATAAATGACACAACAGTGAAACGATTGACTGTGGCAATTAATTGAACTGATTTTGGACTGTGACCTTATAGATGTGATAAATGAGACAACTGGACTCCAAGAAATAACGTTCTTCTTAATTTGAAATGATTGCCGGACGTGAGCAATTACACTGGGCGCTGTGGTAGCGCTTCATTTAAAAATGTAGATAAATAAGCTTTTTTTTACTGTGGGACCAATCCTGGCCGTTAGCGCGGGCTATAGAAGTAGGAACAATTCCAAAAACTATATTTCATTGAGTTTCTAACGGTATCAGTCCCTTTGAGTTACAACGGCTGCGTCACATATTCGTACCAACATCTATTTAGCGACATTTTTCTGATATTACTAGGTTGCATCGCTTTTAACAGTGAAACAAATGACTGTGGGACTTAATTGAACTGATTTCGGACTGTGACCTTATAGATGTGATAAATGAGACAACTGGAGACCAAGAATTATCCTTCTTCTTAATTTGAAATGATTGCTGGAAGTGAGCAATTACGCTGGACTTTGTTGTAGCGCTCTATTTAAGCATTCAGATAAATAAGTCTTTTTGTACTGAGGGTCCAATCGTAGCCGTTAGCGCGCGCTGAAGAAATAGAAACATTTTCAAGAACTATATTTCATTGAGTTTCTAACGGTATTAGTCCGTTTGAGGTACAACAGTTGCGTAACATATTCGGACCAACATCTATTTAGCGATATTTTCTGATATTACTAGGTTGCATCGCTTTTAACAGTGAAACGATTGACTGCGGGATTTAATTGAACCGATGTTGGACTTTGACCTTATAAATGTGATAATGGAGTCAATTGGATTCCAAGAAATAACATTCGTCTTACTTTACCATGATTGCAAAAACTCAGCGATTACACTGCTCGCTGTGATAGCGCTTTATTTAAGCTTTAGATAAATAAGTCATTTTGTACTGTGGGACCAATCCTAGCCGCTTGCGGGCGCAGAAGAAGTAGAGACAGTTTCAAAAACTACATTTCATTGACTTTCTAACGGTATCAGTCCCTTTGAGTAACAACGGTTGCGTCACATATTCGTACCAATATGTATTTAGTGATATTTTTCTAATATTACTAGGTTGCATCGCTTTTAACAGTGAAACGATTGATTGGGCGACTTAATTGAGCTGATTTTTGACTTTGAACTTATAAATGTGACAAATGAGACAATTGGACTGCAAGAAATAACATTCTTCTTAATTTTACATGATTATGGAACTCAACGATTACACTGCGGACTGTGGAAGCGCTTCATTTAAAAATATAGATAAACAAGTCATTTTTTTACCGTGGGACCAATCCTTCCCGTTAGCTCGCGCTGAAGCAATAGAGACATTTTCAAAAAGTGCATTTCATTGACTTTCTAGCGGTATCATTCCGTTTGAGTTACAACAGTTGCGTCACATATCTTGCCAACATGTATTTAGCGATATTTTTCCGATGTTACTAGGCTGCATAGCTTTTAACAGTGAAACGATTAACTGTGGGTCTGATTTAAACTGATTTTGGACTTTGACCTTATAACTGTGATAAATGAGCCAATTGAACTCCACGAAAAAACATTCCTCTTAATTTGACATGATTGCTGTAACTCTGGGATTATACTGGGCGCTGTGATAGCGTTTTTTTTAAAAAAACTTAGATAAATAAGTCATTTTAAACCGTGGATCCAATCCTAGCCCTTCGCTCGTGCTGAAGAAATAGAGACCGTTTGAAAAACTACATTATATTGACTATCTAACGATATCAGTCCGTTTGAGTTACAACTGTTGCATCACATATTGGTACAACATGTGTCTAGCGATATTTTTCTGATACTACTAGCTTGCATCGCTTTTAACACTGAAACGATTGACTGTGGGACTTAATTAAACCGATTTTGGACTTTGACGTTATAAATGTGAATGATGAGCCAATTGGACTTCAAGAAATAACATTCGTCTTACTTTGACATGATTGCTAGAACTTAGCAATTACACTGAGCGCTGTGGTAGCGCTTCATTTAAAAATGTAGATAAATAAGCTATTTTTTACTGTGGGACCAATCCTGGCCGTTAGCGCGGGCTATAGAAGTAGGAACAATTCCAAAAACTATATTTCATTGAGTTTCTAACGGTATCAGTCCCTTTGAGTTACAACGGCTGCGGCACATATTCGTACCAACATCTATTTAGCGACATTTTTCTGATATTACTAGGTTGCATCGCTTTTAACAGTGAAACGATTGACTGTGGGACTTAAGTGAACCGATTTGGACTTTGACGTTATAAATGTGAATGATGAGCCAATTGGACTTCAAGAAATAACATTCGTCTTACTTTGACATGATTATGGAACTCAACGATTACACTGCGGATTGTGGAAGCGCTTCATTTAAAAATATAGATAAACAAGTCATTTTTTACCGTGGGACCAATCCTTCCCGTTAGCTCGCGCTGAAGCAATAGAGACATTTTCAAAAAGTGCATTTCATTGAGTTTCTAGCGTTATCAATCCGTTTGAGTTACAACAGTCGCGTCACATATCTTGCCAACATCTATTTAGCGACATTTTTCTGATATTATTAGGTTGCATCGCTTTTAACAGTGAAACGATTGACTGTGGGACTTAAGTGAACCGATTTGGACTTTGACGTTATAAATGTGAAAGATGAGCCAATTGGACTTCAAGAAATAACATTCGTCTTACTTTGACATGATTGCTAGAACTTAGCGATTACACTGAACGCTGTTGTAGCGCTTCATTTAAAACTGTAGATAAATAAGCTATTTTTTACTGTGGGACCAATCCTGGCCGTTAGCGCGGGCTATAGAAGTAGGAACAATTCCAAAAACTATATTTCATTGAGTTTCTAACGGGATCAGTCCCTTTGAGTTACAACGGCTGCGTCACATTATCGTACCAACATCTCTTTAGCGACATTTTTCTGATATTACTAGGTTGCATCGCTTTTAACAGTGAAACGATTGACTGTGGGACTTAAGTGAACCGATTTGGACTTTGACCTTTTAAATGTGAAAAATGAGCCAATTGGACTCCAAGAAATAACATTCGTCTTACTTTGACATGATTGCTAGAACTTAGCGATTACACTGGCAGCTGTGGTAGCGCTTTATTTAAGCTTTATATAAATAAGTCATTTTGGACTGTGGGACCAATCCTAGCCGCTTGCGGGCGCAGAAGAAGTAGAGACAGTTTTGAAAAACTACATTTCATTGACTTTCTAACGGTATCAGTCCGTTTAAGGTACAACGGTTGCGTCACATATTCGTACCAACATGCATTTAGCGATATGTTTCAGATACTAGTAGGTTGCATCGCTTTTAACAGTAAAACGATTGACTGTGGGACTTTTTTGAACTGATTTTGGACTTTTACGATATAAATGTGAAAAATGAGCCAATTGGACTCCAACAAATAACATTCGTCTTCCTTTGACATGATTGCTAGAACTTAGCGATTGCACTGAGCGTTGTGGTAGCGCTTCATTAAAAAATGTAGATAAATAAGCTATCATTTACTGTGGGACCAATCCTAGCCGTTAGCGCGGGCTGAAGAAATAGGAACATTTTCAAAGACTACATTTCATTGAGTTTCTAACGGTATCAGTCCCTTTGAGTTACAACGGTTGCGTCACATATTCGTACCAATATGTATTTAGCGATATTTTTCTAATATTACTAGGTTGCATCGCTTTTAACAGTGAAACGATTGACTGTGCGACTTAATTGAACTGAATTTTGACTTTGAACTTATAAATGTGACAAATGAGACAATTGGACTGCAAGAAATAACATTCTTCTTAATTTTACATGATTATGGAACTCAACGATTACACTACGGACTGTGGAAGCGATTCATTTAAAATTATAGATAAACAAGTCATTTTTTACCGTGGGACCAATCCTTCCCGTTAGCTCGCGCTGAAGCAATAGAGACATTTTCAAAAGGTGCATTTCATTGACCTTCTAGCGTTATCATTCCGTTTGAGTTACAACAGTTGCGTCACATATCTTGCCAACATGTATTTAGCGATATTTTTCCGATGTTACTAGGCTGCATAGCTTTTAACAGTGAAACGATTGACTGTGGGTCTGATTTGAACTGATTTTGGACTTTCACCTTATACCTGTGATAAATGAGCCAATTGAACTACAAGAAAAAACATTCCTCTTAATTTGACATGATTGCTGTAACTCTGGGATTATACTGGGCGCTGTGATAGCGCTTTATTTAAAAACTTAGATAAATAAGTCATTTTAAACCGTGGATCCAATCCTAGCCCTTCGCTCGTGCTGAAGAAATAGAGACCGTTTGAAAAACTACATTATATTGACTATCTAACGGTATCAGTTCGTTTGAGTTACAACTGTTGCGTCACATATTGGTACAACATGTGTCTAGCGATATTTTTCTGATACTACTAGCTTGCATCGCTTTTAACATTGAAACGATTGACTGTGGGACTTAATTGAACCGATTTTGGACTTTGACGTTATAAATGTGAATGATGAGCCAATTGGACTTCAAGAAATAACATTCGTCTTACTTTGACATGATTGCTAGAACTTAGCGATTACACTGAGCGCTGTGGTAGCGCTTCATTTAAAAATGTAGATAAATAAGCTATTTTTTACTGTGGGACCAATCCTGGCCGTTAGCGCGGGCTGTAGAAGTAGGAACAATTTCAAAAAGCTATATTTCATTGAGTTTCTAACGGTATCAGTCCCTTTGAGTTACAACGGCTGCGTCACATATTCGTACCAACATCTATTTAGCTACATTTTTCTGATATTACTAGGTTGCATCGCTTTTAACAGTGAAACGATTGACTGTGGGACTTAAGTGAACCGATTTGGACTTTGACCTTTTAAATGTGAAAAATGAGCCAATTGGACTCCAAGAAATAACATTCGTCTTACTTTGACATGATTGCTAGAACTTAGCGATTACACTTTTTCTTTCTTTTCTTTTCAATTTATTTAAAGTCGATTATTCACATATTTACAATAGTTTCCAAAAAAAAAAATAATTAAGAAAACTAATCTAAATCGACTAAATTTTTTTTATGTTTACATTTAAATAAAATCATTTTCTTTATATATATATAAACAATAATAACAACAAAGTTCTATAAAGGGACCTTACATTCATCACAGTTACATTTAGATCCGTCCCACATTTTAATCATGCTTTTAAAAACTTTAAGGTTGTCACATCGTTGCAAATGTGATGGTTGGTTATTCCAAATCTTTGGTCCCAGGGCTGATAAGCTATTAGTTCCAAAAGTCGCCGTCCTTTTCCTTGAGACTACCAAATTATTTGTATTTTGTTCTCTGACTGTCCTACCGTTATCATTTAAACAAAATATATCTTTCATTAAAAGAGGGCTGCTGTTATTTATAGTTTTAGAGATTTCTATACACAATGACCGTAAGCGATTTACATTCATGTGACTCTTGCTGGAATTTTTAAGTAAATTTTCGTATGTACTTACCGTATCATTATACAGAAATCTTAATGCTCGTTTTTGTATCATTTCGACTTTAGATAAAGATTTAGAAGAAGAAAAATGCCATATAAGGGAACAATAATTGAAATTTGCGTAGATAAAACTTTGAACTAAAATATATTTTGCTTGAAAGGATAAGAAACTTCTAAATCGAAATAAGGCATTTAGTTGGGCTGATGCTTTGCGACACAAATCACTAACGTGTCTGTCAAAATTTAATTTATTGTCTATAGTCACACCTAGTAATTTCACGTTATTTTCACTTTCAATAGTTTTATTTCCTATATTAAATTTTAGACCTAGATTATCTGCCTTATTCTTTGTCAGAATTATCGAGTGAAACTTTTCAGGGTTTGCAATCCTTTTATTCTCTTTTAACCAGGAGAGGGCAGTTTTAGCTTCGTTTTCTAAAGTATTTATCAAATTAGGAATATAATTTGAGAAGTTGGATATTGTGTTATCATCAGCGTAATTATGTAGCTTATGTTTTTCTATAAAAAGAAACAAATCAGTTATAAATATATTGAATATGATAGGTCCCAAAATAGAACCTTGTGGTACACCAGATAAGATAATTTGAAATAGACTATAGATCCCATTTATTCGAGTGGCTTGCTCTCTATCAGTAAGATAAGATAGAATAAATTGAAGAGACTTTGTCAAATCCATAAGCAGCTAATTTCTCAATTAGTAAGTCATGTGGTACACAGTCAAAAGCTTTTGAAAGATCCATCAAGATCGCACCCACCACATAATTCTTATCAAGTTTACTCTTCCATTCCTCTATTAAGCGAATTAGTACTTGTTGGGTACTATAGCATTTCCTATAGGCGGAGAGAAAGGTCGACAATTTTGATTCCATATAAGCGGTAAATTGTTCTTTCATAACCCTTTCGTAAAATTTAGAAAAAACATTTAAAACACTGACAGGCCTGTAGTTTGATATTTTAGTTTTATCTTTTCCTCCCTTATCCAATGGCGTTACAGCAGCTCGCTTAGCTTTGCTTGGAAATTTGTTTGAAACTATGCTACTATTTATAGCATCTGTTAGTGGCGTTACTAGGTGCCTTTTTGCTAATTTTGTCAGCTTTGATGGTATTGTATCTTCACCTGTTGATACTTTGGTGTTTAAATCATTAAACAGTTTAGAAATTGTATTTTCATCAACTTCTTGGAATGTGAAGTTCTCATTGTTGTTAGAATCATTGATTTCCTTTATTTTAATGATACATGGATGATTTTCAAAACTATCAACAATTTCTTCAATCATTTTTGACTTATCATTTACATTCTTATATTTTATAGGATTTGGTTTCATGCCACAAGAATTTTCTAAAATATTGATGTAGTATTCGTTGAAAAGTTTGGTTAGCTGTTTTTTATCAGTAACTAAACTTTCATTTTGAACGATCGCTATATCTCCTTTGCTTATTCCACTTTTATTTGATATCAAGGGTTTAACAGTTTCCCAAAACGTTTTTTTGGAAATAAAACCTGATTCTGTTACCCTTTTGAAATGGTTTTTGATAGCCTTTTTGCGTAAATTTACACACTTGTTTCTCTGTTTCTTGTACGTGATTTTGTTTTCAAAAGTAGGATTTTTATTGTATTTATTTTTGAACCTAGACCTTGTATATATTGCCTTTTTTAACTCTTTTGTTATAAATGGTGCCTCGTTTCCACGCAGAGTTTTTTTGCTTTTGTGGGGCATGCTTTTCTATGATAGATGTGAAAACATTGATGAGGTTTTCATAATTCAGTTCAGGATCTTTACTATTACAAATAAAATTTGCGTTCTCAACATCACGTAAAAAGTTGGCTTCATTAAAATTTTTGTAACTTCTGTAAATAATTTTCTTGGATGCTAAGCGTGCTAAATGAGATTTTAAAAATGTTGTTACCATTTGATGATGATCACTTAATCCTGTTTCACATGTTAGTGTGTGTTGAAAACATCTGGGTCCATTTGTAAGAATGACATCTATAGCTGTTCCGTTAGGACTAGCAAAACAGGTTTTGTTTTTGACAAGATTTTCAAGATTAAAAATATCACAGAAATTATTTAAGGTTTCGAAACCAGAATCGTTCGAGTTATGGCAATCGATATTTATATCACCCATAATTATTATGTTTTCGACTTTAGATAGAGCTTTATTTAAAGCTATCTCTAATTCCTCAAAAACGTTGTTTAAGTTTGAATAATGAGGTGGTCTATAAATACTGATAACTGTCCATTTTATATTTCTTATCGTTAATTCTGAGCAAATGATTTCATTATTTGTTATACCCAAATCATTAACTTGTCTACAGGCTATTCCGTTCTTAACATATTCAATTAACCCTCCTCCATTTTTGTTCCTATCTTTTCTAGTTCTAATTTCATAGTTATCAATATAGAATTGTTCGTTTGGAAAACTCTCATCTAGTTTGGTTTCAGCAAATACAAAATAATCAGGTGAAAATTTTGTCAGAATTTCTCTTGCATCAATTACTTTGTTTCTGAGACTATTAATGTTTAAATAGCCTAAAAGAGGATTGGAAGGGTACTTAATTCGTAATTTATGTATTTCATCTAAAGAACTTTGGTGAGAATTATGTGTCGGATTTTGATCATTTCTATATTGACTCCCAACACATTCATCAGGAAAATCAGATTTATTATCATCGCAAACTAGTCCAAGCCTATTGAATACCCCTGCTGATCTAAAAAGTTATTTATAAAAGCTATAAAATTTCGTGCTAACATTATCTTACCATTCTCTCGTGAATGTATGCCATCTTTCCATAGGTGTTCTTCTCTGATATTGTTGTGTCTGATGTAGCCATAACCGTGTAGATCGGATCATTCTCTTAATAGTTTTTTAATACTGTTTATTCTATCAGAGTCGACACAACTGCTCGTAACCAAGGCAGAGATAAAAACTTTTTCTACTCCGTTACGCACACATTTTTTTCCGATGTCCAGGATCTGTTCGGCAATTTTGTTATCTGACGCTGCATTTTGATTCCTACATGGATAACGACAATATCAGGTTTTTCTTGTTCCAGTGTTGGTTGTACGTAATAATTTAAGTTTTCGACACTTGCTCCTGGGAATATCTTAAATCTCACATTTCCATTTTTTATTTGCTCATTAAATTCTTTCACTCGAATACCTTTTGGTATACTATCGGTCATTATCCGTATCTTCTTAGAATGGTGTACATTTTGATGCTCAAGATTCGTAGCTAATTGATCTCTTTCGGGAAACGGATTTATAACAGGGTTGGGTCTTCGTCTGTGTGTTACATTATTTTTAAAGATATTTGACGAACGAATATGGTTGTTAACATCTACGTGGTGCGTATTTTGACTCTCCTTCGTAAAATTACAATCTTGATCACCCCAACTTTGTTGATTAGAATCGTCATTATCTTCAACTCTTAGGTCGTTAAATCTGTTATGATGTAATTCTTCATTTCTATTAACTTTATTTGTAGAAAACCTTGAGGGATCTTTGATTACGTTGTTCCATTGATTATGCTGTTTAATCGGTTCCACATGTTTACACGTTTCAACTGAATGATCACGTTGATTACTGTTTAAAATTTCGCTAACCAATTTTTTGTAATCCTTTATTTCTTCTTTAAGGAAATCTATTTCACTCCTCAGTTGTATAATTAATATATTTGACGAGTTGTCCCCGATCTTGCTCAGTTTATACGAAATAAATTCTTTTAAATCGCAAACCTGTGTTGTCAAACTTTTAAATTTAATAAACTGGCCAAAATTTTTAACTTCTTCCTCGTACAGATATCCACTTTTATCTTCGATTAAATCGTCAACAACATCTTTCTTTTCCTCTGAAAAAGATTCGTCTGTGCTATTTTCTTTCTCCTCTTCTACTTGTTTCAAAAATAAATAACTTTCGGTACCATTTCTCTCCGTTTTGTTTAATATATTCTGTTGACATAAATCTTTTAGCGTTTGCTCAATAATTTCAGGATACAAGTCTTTTGTGTTAGTTACTATGCTGTCATAGTCAGCTTTCTTTTTCCTTCTATGTATTTCTTTAACAGAATTTAAAACAATATTTTCAAACTCCATTTGTCAACAGTTAAACAACAAGTTTTACTAAGTTTTAAAAACACGTCCGCTCCTTCCGCTTGCTAGCCCAACTAAATGCCTTATTTCGATTTAGAAGTTTCTTATCCTTTCAAGCAAAATATATTATAGTTCAAAGTTTTATCCACGCAAATTTCAATTATTGTTCCCTTATATGGCATTTTTCTTCTTCTAAATCTTTATCTAAAGTCGAAATGATACAAAAACGAGCATTAAGATTTCTGTATAATGATACGGTAAGTACATACGAAAATTTACTTAAAAATTCCAGCAAGAGTCACATGAATGTAAATCGCTTACGGTCATTGTGTATAGAAATCTCTAAAACTATAAATAACAGCAGCCCTCTTTTAATGAAAGATATATTTTGTTTAAATGATAACGGTAGGACAGTCAGAGAACAAAATACAAATAATTTGGTAGTCTCAAGGAAAAGGACCGCGACTTTTGGAACTAATAGCTTATCAGCCCTGGGACCAAAGATTTGGAATAACCTACCATCACATTTGAAACGATGTGACAACCTTAAAGTTTTTAAAAGCATGATTAAAATGTGGGACGGATCTAAATGTAACTGTGATGAATGTAAGGTCCCTTTATAGAACTTTGTTGTTATTATTGTTTATATGTATGAAAAAAAATGATTTTATTTAATTGTGAACATAAAAAAATTTAGTCGATTTAGATTAGTTTTCTTAATTAATTTTTTTTGGAAACTATTGTAAATATGTGAATAATCGACTTTAAAAAAATTGAAAAGAAAAGAAAGAAAAAGTGTAATCGCTAAGTTCTAGCAATCATGTCAAAGTAAGACGAATGTTATTTCTTGGAGTCCAATTGCTCATTTTTCACATTTAAAAGGTCAAAGTCCAAATCGGTTCACTTAAGTCCCACAGTCAATCGTTCCACTGTTAAAAGCGATGCAACCTAGTAATATCAGAGAAATGTCGCTAAAGAGATGTTGGTACGAATATGTGACGCAGCCGTTGTAACTCAAAGAGACTGATACCGTTAGAAACTCAATGAAATATAGTTTTTGGAATTGTTCCTACTTCTATAGCCCGCGCTAACGGCCAGGATTGGTCCCACAGTAAAAAATAGCTTATTTATCTACATTTTTAAATGAAGCGCTACCACAGCGTTCAGTGTAATCGCTAAGTTCTAGCAATCATGTCAAAGTAAGACGAATGTTATTTCTTGAAGTCCAATTGGCTCATCTTTCACATTTATAACGTCAAAGTCCAAAATCGGTTCAATTAAGTCCCACAGTCAATCGTTTCAGTGTTAAAAGAGATGCAAGCTAGTAGTATCAGAAAAATATCGCTAGACACATGTTGTACCAATATGTGACGCAACAGTTGTAACTCAAACGGACTGATACCGTTAGATAGTCAATATAATGTAGTTTTTCACACGGTCGCTACTTCTTCAGCACGAGCGAAGGGCTAGGATTGGATCCACGGTTTAAAATGACTTACTGTGGGACCAATCCTATCCGTTAGCGCGCGCTGAAGAAATGGAGACATAGTGAGAATAGAGAAATAGCTTCAAAAACTACATTTCATTGAGTTTCTCACAGTATCCGTCCGTTTGAGGTACAAAGGTTGCGTCACATATTTGTTCCAACATGCATTTAGCCATATGTTTCTGACATTACTAGGTTGCATCGCTTTTAACAGTGAAACGATTGACTGTGGGTATTAATTGAACTGATGTTAGTCTTTCAACTTATAAATGTGATAAATGAGACAATTAAACTCCAAGAAATAACATTCTTCTTAATTTGACATGATTCTTGAACTCAACGATTACACTGAGCGCTGTGATAGCGCTTTATAAAAAAATGTAGATAAATAAGTCATTTTTTACTGTGGGACCAATCCTAGCCGTTAGCTCGTGCTGAAGAAATAGAGACATTTCCAAAAACTAAATTTCATTGACTTTCTAGCAGTATCAATCCGTTTGAGTTGCAACGGTTGCGTCACATATTCGTACCAACATACATTAAGCGATATTTTTCCGATATTAATAGGTTACAACGCTTTTAACAGTGAAACGATTGACTGTGGGACTTAATTGAACTGCTTTGGACTTTGACCTTATAAATGTGATAAATGATACAATTGAACTCCAAGAAATAATATTCTTCTTAATTTGACATAATTTCTTGAACTCAACGATTACACTGGGCGCTGTGGTAGCGCTTTATTTGAAAATGTTGATAAATAATTCATTTTTTACTGTGGGACCAATCCTAGCCGTTAGCGCGCGCTGAAGAAATGGAGACATAGTGAGAATAGAGAAATAGTTTCAAAAACTACATTTCATTGAGTTTCTCACAGTATCCGTCCGTTTGAGGTACAAAGGTTGCGTCACATATTTGTTCCAACATGCATTTAGGCATATGTTTCTGACATTACTAGGTTGCATCGCTTTTAACAGTGAAACGATTGACTGTGGGTATTAATTGAACTGATATTAGTCTTTCAACTTGTAAATGAAGAAATAGAGATATTTTTAAAAATACATTTCATTCACTTTCTAGCGGCATCAATTCGTTTGAGTTACAGCAATTGCGTCACATATTCGTACAAACATGCATTTAGCCATATTTTTCTGATACTACTAGGTTGCATCGCTTCTAACAGTGAAATAATTGACTGTGGGACTTGTTTGAACTGATCTTGGAGTCTGACCTTATAAATGTGATAAATGAGACAATTGGACTCCAAGATGTAACATTCTTCTTAATTTGACATGATTGCTGGAACTCAGCGATTACACTTGGCGCTGTGGTAGCGCTTCGTTTAAAAATATAGATAGTGAAGTCATTTTTTACTGTGGGACCAATCCTATCCGTTAGCGCGCGCTGAAGAAATAGAGACAGTTTCAAAAACCACATTTCATTGAGTTTCTCACAGTATCCGTGCGTTTGAGGTGCAAACGTTACGTCACATAATCGTACCAACATGCATTTAGCCATATATTTCTGACATTCCTAGATTGCATTGCTTTTAACAGTGAAACGATTGATTGTGGGACTTAATTGAACTGATTGTGGAGTTTGACCTTATGAATGTGATAAATGAGACAATTTGACTCCAAGATATAACATTCTTCTTAATTTGACATGATTGCTGGAACTCAGCGATTACACTGGTCGCTGTGGTAGCGCTTTATTTAAAAATTTAGATAAATAAGTCATTTTGCACTGTGGGACCAATCGTAGCCGCTAGCGCACGCTGAAGAAGTAGAGACAGTTTCAAAAACTACATTTCATTGACTTTCTAACGGTATCAGTCCGTTTGAGGTACAACAGTTGCGTAACATATTCGTACCAACATGTATTTAACGATATTTTTCTGACGCTACTAGGTTGCATCGCCTTTAACAGTGAAATAATTGACTGTGGGACTTGTTTGAACTGATTTTGGAGTTTGACCTTATAAATGTGATAGATGAGACAATTGAACTCCAAGATATTACATTCTTCTTAATTTGCCATGATTGCTGGAACTCAGCGTTACACTGGGCGCTGTGGTAGCGCTTCATTTGAAAATGTTGATAAATAAGTCATTTTTTACTGTGGGACCAATCCTATCCGTTAGCGCGCGCTGAAGAAATAGAGACAGTTTCAAAAACTACATTTCATTGACTTTCTAGCAGTATCAATCCGTTTGAGTTGCAACGGTTGCGTCACATATTCTTACCAACATACATTAAGCGATACTTTTCCGATATTACTAGGTTACATCGCTTTTAACAGTGAAACAATTGACTGTGGGACTCAATTGAACTGCTTTGGACTTTGACCTTATAAATGTGATAAATGAGACAATTGAACTCCAAGAAATAATATTCTTCTTAGTTTGACATAATTTCTTGAACTCAACGATTACACTGGGCGCTGTGGTAGCGCTTTATTTGAAAATGTTGATAAATAAGTCATTTTTTACTGTGGGACCAATCCTAGCCGTTAGCGCGCTGAAGAAATAGAGACATTTTCAAAAACTACATTTCATTGACTTTCTAGCAGTATCAATCCGTTTGAGTTACAACTGTTGCGTCACATATTCGTACCAACATGCATTAGGCGATATTTTTCTGATACTACTAGGTTGCATCGCTTTTAACATTGAAATAATTGATTGTGGGACTTGTTTGAACTGACATTGGAGTTTGACTTTATAAATGTGATAAATGTGACAATTGGACCCCAAGATATAACATTCTTCTTAATTTGACATGATTGCTGGAACTCAGCAATTACACTGAGCGCTGTCGTAGCGCTTTATTTAAAAATTTAGATAGATAAGTCATTTTGTACTGTGGGACCAATCCTAGCCGTTAGCTCGTGCTGAAGAAATAGAGACATTTTCAAAAGCTAAATTTCATTGACTTTCTAGCAGTATCAATCCGTTTGAGTTGCAACGGTTGCGTCACATATTCTTACCAACATACATTAAGCGATACTTTTCCGATATTACTAGGTTACATCGCTTTTAACAGTGAAACAATTGACTGTGGGACTTAATTGAACTGCTTTGGACTTTGACCTTATAAATGCGATAAATGAGACAATTGAACTCCAAGAAATAATATTCTTCTTAGTTTGACATAATTTCTTGAACTCAACGATTACACTGGGCGCTGTGGTAGCGCTTTATTTGAAAATGTTGATAAATAAGTCATTTTTTACTGTGGGACCAATCCTAGCCGTTAGCGCGCTGAAGAAATAGAGACATTTTCAAAAACTACATTTCATTGACTTTCTAGCAGTATCAATCCGTTTGAGTTACAACGGTTGCGTCACATATTCGTACCAACATGCATTAAGCGATATTTTTCTGATACTACTAGGTTGCATCGCTTTTAACATTGAAATAATTGATTGTGGGACTTGTTTGAACTGACATTGGAGTTTGACTTTATAAATGTGATAAATGAGACAATTGGACCCCAAGATATAACATTCTTCTTAATTTGACATGATTGCTGGAACTCAGCAATTACACTGAGCGCTGTCGTAGCGCTTTATTTGAAAATTTTGATAAATAAGTCATTTCTTACTGTGGGACCAATCCTAGCCGTTAGCGCGCTGAAGAAATAGAGATATTTTCAAAAATACATTTCATTGACCTTCTAGCGGCATCAATTCGTTTCAGTTACAGCAATTGCGTCACATATTCGTACCAACATGCATTTAGCCATATTTTTCTGATTTTACTAGGTTGCATCGCTTTTAACAGTGAAATAATTGACTGTGGGACTTGTTTGAACTGATCTTGGAGTTTGACCTTATAAATGTGATAAATGAGACAATTGGACTCCAAGATATAACATTCTTCTTAATTTGACATGATTGCTGGAACTCAGCGATTACACTTGGGGCTGTGGTAGCGCTTCGTTTGAAAATATAGATAATGAAGTCATTTTTTACTGTGGGACCAATCCTATCCGTTAGCGCGCGCTGAAGAAATAGAGACAGTTTCAAAAACTACATTTTATTGAGTTTCTCACAGTATCCGTGCGTTTGAGGTGCAAAGGTTGCGTCACATATTCGTAACAACATGCATTAAGCGATATTTTCCGATATTACTAGATTACATCGCTTGAAACAGTGAAACGATTGACTGTGGGACTTATTTGAACTGCTTTGGACTTTGACCTTATAAATGTGATAAATGAGACAATTGAACTCCACGAAATAATATTCTTCTTAATTTGACATATGTGCTTGAACTCAACGATTGCACTGGGCGCTGTGGTAGCGCTTTATTTGAAAATGTAGATAAATAAGTCATTTTTTACTGTGGGACCAATCCTAGCCGTTAGCGCGCTGAAGAAATAGAGACATTTTCAAAAACTACATTTCATTGACTTTCTAGCAGTATCAATCCGTTTGAGTTACAACGGTTGCGTCACATATTCGTACCAACATGCATTAAGCGATATTTTTCTGATACTACTAGGTTGCATCGCTTTTAACATTGAAATAATTGATTGTGGGACTTGTTTGAACTGACATTGGAGTTTGACTTTATAAATGTGATAAATGAGACAATTGGACCCCAAGATATAACATTCTTCTTAATTTGACATGATTGCTGGAACTCAGCAATTACACTGAGCGCTGTCGTAGCGCTTTATTTAAAAATTTAGATAGATAAGTCATTTTGTACTGTGGGACCAATCCTAGCCGTTAGCTCGTGCTGAAGAAATAGAGACATTTTCAAAAACTAAATTTCATTGACTTTCTAGCAGTATCAATCCGTTTGAGTTGCAACGGTTGCGTCACATATTCTTACCAACATACATTAAGCGATACTTTTCCGATATTACTAGGTTACATCGCTTTTAACAGTGAAACAATTGACTGTGGGACTTAATTGAACTGCTTTGGACTTTGACCTTATAAATGCGATAAATGAGACAATTGAACTCCAAGAAATAATATTCTTCTTAGTTTGACATAATTTCTTGAACTCAACGATTACACTGGGCGCTGTGGTAGCGCTTTATTTGAAAATTTTGATAAATAAGTCATTTCTTACTGTGGGACCAATCCTAGCCGTTAGCGCGCTGAAGAAATAGAGATATTTTCAAAAATACATTTCATTGACCTTCTAGCGGCATCAATTCGTTTCAGTTACAGCAATTGCGTCACATATTCGTACCAACATGCATTTAGCCATATTTTTCTGATTCTACTAGGTTGCATCGCTTTTAACAGTGAAATAATTGACTGTGGGACTTGTTTGAACTGATCTTGGAGTTTGACCTTATAAATGTGATAAATGAGACAATTGGACTCCAAGATATAACATTCTTCTTAATTTGACATGATTGCTGGAACTCAGCGATTACACTTGGGGCTGTGGTAGCGCTTCGTTTGAAAATATAGATAATGAAGTCATTTTTTACTGTGGGACCAATCCTATCCGTTAGCGCGCGCTGAAGAAATAGAGACAGTTTCAAAAACTACATTTTATTGAGTTTCTCACAGTATCCGTGCGTTTGAGGTGCAAAGGTTGCGTCACATATTCGTAACAACATGCATTAAGCGATATTTTCCGATATTACTAGATTACATCGCTTGAAACAGTGAAACGATTGACTGTGGGACTTATTTGAACTGCTTTGGACTTTGACCTTATAAATGTGATAAATGAGACAATTGAACTCCACGAAATAATATTCTTCTTAATTTGACATATGTGCTTGAACTCAACGATTGCACTGGGCGCTGTGGTAGCGCTTTATTTGAAAATGTAGATAAATAAGTCATTTTTTACTGTGGGACCAATCCTAGCCGTTAGCGCGCTGAAGAAATAGAGACATTTTCAAAAACTACATTTCATTGACTTTCTAGCAGTATCAATCCGTTTGAGTTACAACGGTTGCGTCACATATTCGTACCAACATGCATTAAGCGATATTTTTCTGATACTACTAGGTTGCATCGCTTTTAACAGTGAAATAATTGATTGTGGGACTTGTTTGAACTGACATTGGAGTTTGACTTTATAAATGTGATAAATGAGACAATTGGACTCCAAGATATAACATTCTTCTTAATTTGACATGATTGCTGGAACTCAGCAATTACACTGAGCGCTGTGGTAGCGCTTTATTTAAAATTTTAGATAGATAAGTCATTTTTGTACTGTGGGACCAATCCTAGCCGTTAGCACGTGCTGAAGAAAGAGAGACATTTTCAAAAACTAAATTTCATTGACTTTCTAGCAGTATCAATCCGTTTGAGTTGCAACGGTTGCGTCACATATTCTTACCAACATACATTAGGCGATATTTTTCCGATATTACTAGGTTACATCGCTTTTAACAGTGAAACAATTGACTGTGGGACTTAATTGAACTGCTTTGGGCTTTGACCTTATAAATGTGATAAATGAGATAATTGGACTCCAAGATATAACATTCTTCTTACTTTGACATGATTGCTGGAACTGAGGGATTACACTGGGCGCTGTGGTGGCGCTTTATTTGAAAATGTTGATAAATAAGTCATTTTTTACTGTGGGACCAATACCCTAGTCGTTAGCGCGCTGAAGAAATAGAGATATTTTCAAAAATACATTTCATTGACCTTCTAACGGCATCAATTCGTTTGAGTTACAGCAATTGCGTCACATATTCGTACCAACATGCATTTAGCCATATTTTTCTGATACTACTAGGTTGCATCGCTTTTAACAGTGAAATAATTGACTGTGGGACTTGTTTGAACTGATCTTGGAGTTTGACCTTATAAATGTGATAAATGAGACAATTGGACTCCAAGATATAACATTCTTCTTAATTTGACATGATTGCTGGAACTCAGCAATCACACTGAGCGCTGTGGTAGCGCTTTATTTAAAAATTTAAATAGATAAGTCATTTTGTACTGTGGGACCAATCGTAGTCGTTAGCGCGTACTGAAGAAATAGAGACAGTTTCAAAAACTACATTTGATTTATTTTCTAACGGTATCAGTCCCTTTGAGTTACAACAGTTGCGTAACGTATTCGTACCAATATGTACTTAGCGACATTTTTCTGATACTACTAGGTTGCGTCGTTTTCAACAGTGAAACAATTGACTGTGGGACTTAATTGAACTGATTTTAGACTTTGACCTTATAAGTGTGATAAATGACACAAAAGTGAAACTATTGACTGTGGCAATTAATTGAACTGATTTTGGGCTGTGACCTTATAGATGTGATAAATGAGACAACTGGACTCCAAGAAATAACGTTTTTCTTAATTTGAAATAATTGCCGGAAGTGAGCAATTACACTGGGCGCTGTGGTAGCGCTTTATTTGAAAATGTTGATAAATAAGTCATTTTTTACTGTGGGACCAATCCTAGCCGTTAGCGCGCTGAAGAAATAGAGATATTTTCAAAAATACATTTCATTGACCTTCTAGCGGCATCAATTCGTTTGAGTTACAGCAATTGCGTCACATATTCGTACCAACATGCATTTAGCCATATTTTTCTGATACTACTAGGTTGCATCGCTTTTAACAGTGAAATAATTGACTGTGGGACTTGTTTGAACTGATCTTGGAGTTTGACCTTATAAATGTGATAAATGAGACAATTGGACTGCAAGATATAACATTGTTCTTAATTTGACATGATTGCTGGAACTCAGCGATTGCACTTGGCGCTGTGGTAGCGCTTCGTTTGAAAATATAGATAATGAAGTCATTTTTTATTGTGGGACCAATGCTAGCCGTTAGCGCGCGCTGAAGAAATAAAGATATTTTCAAAAACTACATTTCATTGACTTTCTAGCGGTATCACTTCGTTTGAGTTACAGCAATTGCGTCGCATATTCGTACCAACATACATTTAGCGATATTTTTCTGATACTACTAGGTTGCATCGCTTTTAACTGTGAAAAAATTGACTGTGGGACTTGTTTGAACTGATTTTAAAGTTTGACCTTATAAATGTGATAAATGAGACAATTGGACTCCAAGATATAACATTCTTCTTAATTTGACATGATTGCTGGAACTCAGCAATTACACTGAGCGCTGTGGTAGCGCTTTATTTAAAAATTTAGATAGATAAGTCGTTTTGTACTGTGGGACCAATCCTAGCCGTTAGCTCGTGCTGAAGAAATAGAGACATTTTCAAAAACTAAATTTCATTGACTTTCTAGCAGTATCAATCCGTTTGAGTTGCAACGGTTGCGTCACATATTCTTACCAACATACATTAGGCGATATTTTTCCGATATTACTAGGTTACATCGCTTTTAACAGTGAAACAATTGACTGTGGGACTTAATTGAACTGCTTTGGACTTTGACCTTATAAATGTGATAAATGAGACAATTGGACTCCACGATATAACATTCTTCTTAATTTGACATGATTGCTGGAACTCAGCGATTACACTTGGCGCTGTGGTAGCGCTTCGTTTGAAAATATAGATAATGAAGTCATTTTTTACTGTGGGACCTATCCTATCCGTTAGCGCGCCCTGAAGAAATAGAGACAGTTTCAAAAACTACATTTCATTGAGTTTCTCACAGTATCCGTGCGTTTGAGGTGCAAAGGTTGCGTCACATATTCGTACCAACATGCATTAAGCGATATTTTCCGATATTACTAGGTTACATCGCTTGTAACAGTGAAACGATTGACTGTGGGAATTATTTGAACTGCTTTGGACTTTGACCTTATAAATGTGATAAATGAGACAATTGAACTCCACGAAATAATTTTCTTCTTAATTTGACATATGTGCTTGAACTCAACGATTGCACTGGGCGCTGTGGTAGCGCTGTATTTGAAAATGTAGATAAATAAGTCATTTTTTACTGTGGGACAAATCCTAGCCGTTAGCGCGCTGAAGAAATAGAGACATTTTCAAAAACTACATTTCATTGACTTTCTAGCAGTATCAGTCCCTTTGAGTTACAACAGTTGCGTAACATATTCGTACCAATATGTACTTAGCGACATTTTTCTGATACTACTAGGTTGCGTCGTTTTCAACAGTGAAACAATTGACTGTGGGACTTAATTGAACTGATTTTAGACTTTGACCTTATAAGTGTGATAAATGACACAAAAGTGAAACTATTGACTGTGGCAATTAATTGAACTGATTTTGGACTCTGACCTTATAGATGTGATAAATGAGACAACTGGACTCCAAGAAATAACGTTTTTCTTAATTTGAAATAATTGCCGGAAGTGAGCAATTACACTGGGCGCTGTGGTAGCGCTTTATTTGAAAATGTTGATAAATAAGTCATTTTTTACTGTGGGACCAATCCTAGCCGTTAGCGCGCTGAAGAAATAGAGATATTTTCAAAAATACATTTCATTGACCTTCTAGCGGCATCAATCCGTTTGAGTTGCAACGGTTGCGTCACATATTCGTACCAACATGCATTTAGCCATATTTTTCTGATTCTACTAGGTTGCATTGCTTTTAACAGTGAAATAATTGACTGTGGGACTTGTTTGAACTGATCTTGGAGTTTGACCTTATAAATGTGATAAATGAGACAATTGGACTCCATCATATAACATGCTTCTTAATTTGACATGATTGCTGGAACTCAGCGATTACACTTGGCGCTGTGGTAGCGCTTCGTTTGAAAATATAGATAATGAAGTCATTTTTTACTGTGGGACCAATCCTATCCGTTAGTGCGCGCTGAAGAAATAGAGACAGTTTCAAAAACTACATTTCATTGAGTTTCTCACAGTATCCGTGCGTTTGAGGTGCAAAGGTTGCGTCACATATTCGTACCAACATGCATTAAGCGATATTTTCCGATATTACTAGGTTACATCGCTTGTAACAGTGAAACGATTGACTGTGGGACTTATTTGAACTGCTTTGGACTTTGACCTTATAAATGTGATAAATGAGACAATTGAACTCCACGAAATAATTTTCTTCTTAATTTGACATATGTGCTTGAACTCAACGATTGCACTGGGCGCTGTGGTAGCGCTGTATTTGAAAATGTAGATAAATAAGTCATTTTTTACTGTGGGACAAATCCTAGCCGTTAGCGCGCTGAAGAAATAGAGACATTCTCAAAAACTACATTTCATTGACTTTCTAGCAGTATCAGTCCCTTTGAGTTACAACAGTTGCGTAACATATTCGTACCAATATGTACTTAGCGACATTTTTCTGATACTACTAGGTTGCGTCGTTTTCAACAGTGAAACAATTGACTGTGGGACTTAATTGAACTGATTTTAGACTTTGACCTTATAAGTGTGATAAATGACACAAAAGTGAAACTATTGACTGTGGCAATTAATTGAACTGATTTTGGACTGTGACCTTATAGATGTGATAAATGAGACAACTGGACTCCAAGAAATAACGTTTTTCTTAATTTGAAATAATTGCCGGAAGTGAGCAATTACACTGGGCGCTGTGGTAGCGCTTTATTTGAAAATGTTGACAAATAAGTCATTTTTTACTGTGGGACCAATCCTAGCCGTTAGCGCGCTGAAGAAATAGAGATATTTTCAAAAATACATTTCATTGACCTTCTAGCGGCATCAATTCGTTTGAGTTACAGCAATTGCGTCACATATTCGTACCAACATGCATTTAGCCATATTTTTCTGATACTACTAGGTTGCATCGCTTTTAACAGTGAAATAATTGACTGTGGGACTTGTTTGAACTGATCTTGGAGTTTGACCTTATAAATGTGATAAATGAGACAATTGGACTCCAAGATATAACATTCTTCTTAATTTGACATGATTGCTGGAACTCAGCGATTACACTTGGCGCTGTGGTAGCGCTTCGTTTGAAAATATAGATAATGAAGTCATTTTATACTGTGGGACCAATCCTATCCGTTAGCGCGCGCTGAAGAAATAGAGACAGTTTCAAAAACTACATTTCATTGAATTTCTCACAGTATCCGTGCGTTTGAGGTGCAAAGGTTGCGTCACATATTCGTACCAACATGCATTAAGCAATATTTTCCGATATTACTAGGTTACATCGCTTGTAACAGTGAAACGATTGACTGTGGGACTTAATTGAACTGCTTTGGACTTTGACCTTATAAATGTGATAAATGAGACAATTGAACTCCACGAAATAATATTCTTCTTAATTTGACATATGTGCTTGAACTCAACGATTGCACTGGGCGCTGTGGTAGCGCTGTATTTGAAAATGTATATAAATAAGTCATTTTTTACTGTGGGACCAATCCTAGCCGTTAGCGCGCTGAAGAAATAGAGACATTTTCAAAAACTACATTTCATTGACTTTCTAGCAGTATCAATCCGTTTGAGTTACAACGGTTGCGTCACATATTCGTACCAACATGCATTAAGCGATATTTTTCTGATACTACTAGGTTGCATCGCTTTTAACAGTGAAGTAATTGATTGTGGGACTTGTTTGAACTGACATTGGAGTTTGACTTTATAAATGTGATAAATGAGACAATTGAACTCCAAGATATAACATTCTTCTTAATTTGACATGATTGCTGGAACTCAGCAATCACACTGAGCGCTGTGGTAGCGCTTTAATTAAAAATTTAGATAGATAAGTCATTTTGTACTGTGGGAACAATCGTAGTCGTTAGCGCGTACTGAAGAAATAGAGACAGTTTCAAAAACTACATTTGATTAATTTTCTAACGGTATCTGTCCCTTTGAGTTACAACAGTTGCGTAACATATTCGTACCAATATGTACTTAGCGACATTTTTCTGATACTACTAGGTTGCGTCGTTTTCAACAGTGAAACAATTGACTGTGGGACTTAATTGAACTGATTTTAGACTTTGACCTTATAAGTGTGATAAATGACACAAAAGTGAAACTATTGACTGTGGCAATTAACTGAGCTGATTTTGGACTGTGACCTTATAGATGTGATAAATGAGACAACTGGACTCCAAGAAATAACGTTTTTCTTAATTTGAAATAATTGCCGGAAGTGAGCAATTACACTGGGCGCTGTGGTAGCGCTTTATTTAAACATTTAGATAAATAAGTCATTTTGTACTGTTGGACCAATCGTAGCCGTTAGCGCGCGCTGAAGAAGAAGAGACAGTTTCAAAAACTACATTTCATTGACATTCTAACGGTATCAGTCCGTTTTAGGTACAACAGTTGCGTAACATATTCGTACCAATATGTATTTAGCGATATTTTTTTAATATTACTAGGTTGCATCGCTTTTAACAGTGAAACGATTGACTGTGGGACTTAATTGAACTGATTTTAGACTTTGACCTTATAAATGTGATAAATGAGACAACTGGACTCCAAGAAATAACGTTCTTCTTACTTTGACATGATTGCTAGAACTTAGCGATTACACTGAGCGCTGTGGTAGCGCTTCATTTAAAAATGTGGAAAAATAAGATATTTTTTACTGTGGGACCAATCCTAGCCAATAGCGCGGGCTGAAGAAATAGTAACAGTTTCAAAAACTACATTTCATTGAGTTTTTAACGGTATCAGTCCCTTTGAGTTACAACGGTTGCGTTACATAGCCGTACCAATATGTATTTAGCGATATTTTTCTAATATTACTATGTTGCATCGCTTTTAACAGTGAAACGATTGACTGTGGGACTTAATTGAACTGATTTAAGACTTTGACCTTATAAATATGATAAGTGAGACAACTGGACTCCAAGAAATAGCGTTCTTCTTAATTTGAAATTATTGGTGGAACTGAGCAATTACACTGGTCGCTGTGGTAGCGCTTTATTTAAAAATTTAGATAGATAAGTTATCTTGTACTGTGGGACCAATCGTAGTCGTTAGCGCGGACTGAAGAAATAGAGACAGTCTCAAAAACTACATTTCATTGAGTTTCTTACGGTATCAGTGCCTTTGAGTTGCAACAGTTGCGTAACATATTCGTACCAATATGTATTTAGCGGTATCTTTCTGATACTACTAGGTTGCATCGCTTTTAAGAGTGAAACGATTGACTGCAGGACTTAATTGAACGGACTTTGGACTTTGACGTTATAAATGTGAAAAATGAGCCAATTGGACTTCAAGAAATAACATTCGTCTTACTTTGACAAGATTGCTAGAACTTAGCGATTACACTGAGCGCTGTGGTAGCGCTTCGTTTAAAAATGTAGAAAAATAAGCTATTTCTTACTGTGGGACCAATCCTAGCCGTTAGCGCGGGCTGAAGAAATAGGAACAGTTTCAAAAACTACATTTCATTAATTTTCTAACGGTATCAGTCCCTTTGAGTTACAACGGTTGCGTCACATATTCGTATCAATATGTATTTAGCGATATTTTTCTAATATTACTAGGTTGCATCGCTTTTAACAGTGAAACGATTGACTGTGGCAATTAATTGAACTGATTTTAGACTTTGACTTTATAAATATGATAAGTAAGACAAATGGACTCCAAGAAATAACGTTCTTCTTAATTTAAAATGATAGCTGGAACTGAGCAATTACACTGAGCGCTGTGGTAGCGCTTTATTTAAGAATTTAGATAGATAAGTTATTTTGTACTGTGGGACCAATCATAGTCGTTAGCGCGGACTGAAGAAATAGAGACAGTTTCAAAAACTACATTTCATTGACTTTCTAACGGTATCAGTCCGTTTGAGGTACAAGGGTTGCGTCACATATTCGTACCAACATGCATTTAGCGATATGTTTCAGATACTACTAGGTTGCATCGCTTTTAACAGCAAAACGATTGACTTTGGGACTTATTTGAACTGATTTTGGACTTTGACGTTATAAATGTGAAAAATGAGCCAATTGGGCTCCAAAAAATAACATTCGTCTTACTTTGACATGATTGCTAGATCTTAGCGATTACACTGAGCGCTGTGGTAGCGCTTTATTTAAAAATGTAGATACATAAGCTATTTTTTACTGTAGGACCAATCCTAGCCGTTAGCGTAGGCTGAAGAAATAGGAACAGTTTCAAAAACCGCATTTCATTGAGTTTCTAACGGTATCAGTCCCTTTGAGTTACAACGGTTGCGTCACATATTCGTACCAATATGTACTTAGCGATATTTTTCTAATATTACTAGGTTGCATCGCTTTTAACAGTGAAACGTTGGACTGTGGGACTTAATTGAACTGATTTTAGACTTTGACCTTGTAAATATGATAAGTGAGACAATTGGACTCCAAGAAATAACGTTCTTCTTAATTTGAAATGATTGCTGGAACTGAGCAATTACACTGAGCGCTGTGGTAGCGCTTAGTTTAGGAATTTAGGTTGATAAGTTATTTTGTACTGTGGTACCAATCGTAGTCGTTAGCGCGGACTGAAGAAATAGAGACAGTTTCAAAAACTACATTTCATTGAGTTTCTAACGGTATCAGTCCCTCTGAGTTACAACAGTTTCGTAACATATTCGTACCAATATGTGTTTAGCGATATCTTTCTGATACTACTAGGTTGCATCGCTTTTAACAGTGAAACGATTGACTGTGGGACTTAATTGAACTGATTTTAGACTTTGACCTTATCAATGTGATAAATGACACAACAGTGAAACGATTGACTGTGGCAATTAATTGAACTGATTTTGGACTGTGACCTTATAGATGTGATAAATGAGAGAACTGGACTCCAAGAAATAACGTTCTTCTTTATTTGAAAAGATTGCCGGAAGTGAGCAATTAGACTGGGCGCTGTGGTAGCGCTTTATTTAAACATTTAGATAACTAAGTCATTTTGTACTGTGGGACCAATCGTAGCCGTTAGCGCGCGCTGAAGAAGTAGAGACAGTTTAAAAAACTACATTTCATTGACATTCTAACGGTATCAGTCCGTTTGAGGTACAACAGTTGCGTAACATATTCGTACTAACATCTATTTAGTGATACTTTTCTGATATTACTAGGTTGCATCGCTTTTAACAGAGAAAGGATTGACTGTGGGACTTAATTGAACCGATTTTGGACTTTGACGTTATAAATGTGAAAGATGAGCCAATTGGACTCCAAGAAATAACATTCGTCTTACTTTGACATGATTGCTAGAACTTAGCGATTACACGGAGCGCTGTGGTAGCGCTTCATTTAAAAATGTAGATAAATAAGCTATTTTTTACTGTGGGACCATTCCCAGCCGTTAGCGCTGGCTGAAGAAATAGGAACAGTTCCAAAAACTATATTTCATTGACTTTCTCACGGTATCAGTCCCTTTGAGTTACAACGGTTGCGTCACATATTCGTACCAATATGTATATAGCGATATTTTTCTAATATTACTAGGTTGCATCGCTTTTAACAGTGAAACGATTGACTGTGGGACTTAATTGAACCGATTTTGGACTTTGACCTTATTAATATGAAAAATGAGCCAATTGGACTCCCAGAAACAACATTCCTCTTAATTTGACATGATCGCTGGAACTCAGCGATTACACTTGTTGCTGTGGTAGCGCTTTGTTTAAAATGTATATAAAGAACCCACTTTTCAATGTGGCACCAATCCTAGCCGCTAGCGCGGGTTGAAGAAATAGGAACAGTTTCAAAAACTACATTTCTTTGACTTTCTAACGGTATCAGTTCGTTTGAGGTACAACGGTTGCGTCACATATTCGTAACAACATGCATTTAGCGATATGTTTCAGATACTACTAGGTTGCATCGCTTTTAACAGCAAAACGATTGACTGTGGGACTTATTTGAACTGATTTTGGACTTTGACGTTATAAATGTGAAAAATAAGCCAATTGGGCTCCAAAAAATAACGTTCGTCTTACTTTGACATGATTGCTAGATCTTAGCGATTACACTGAGCGCTGTGGTAGCGCTTCATTTAAAAATGTAGATACATAAGCTATTTTTTACTGTGGGACCAATCCTAGCCGTTAGCGTGGGCTGAAGAAATAGGAACAGTTTCAAAAACCGCATTTCATTGAGTTTCTAACAGTATCAGTCCCTTTGAGTTACAACGGTTGCGTCACATATTCGTACCAATATGTACTTAGCGATATTTTTCAAATATTACTAGGTTGCATCGCTTTTAACAGTGAAACGTTTGACTGTGGGACTTAATTGAACTGATTTTAGACTTTGACCTTATAAATATGATAAGTGAGACAATTGGACTCCAAGAAATAACGTTCTTCTTAATTTGAAATGATTGCTGGAACTGAGCAATTACACTGAGCGCTGTGGTAGCGCTTTATTTAAAAATTTAGATAGATAAGTTATTTTGTACTGTGGGACCAATCGTAGTCGTTAGCGCGGACTGAAGAAATAGAGACAGTTTCAAAAACTACATTTCATTGAGTTTCTAACGGTATCAGTCCCTCTGAGTTACAACAGTTTCGTAACATATTCGTACCAATATGTGTTTAGCGATATCTTTCTGATACTAATAGGTTGCATCGCTTTTAACAGTGAAACGATTGACTGTGGGACTTAATTGAACTGATTTTAGAGTTTGACCTTATAAATGTGATAAATGACACAACAGTAAAACGATTGACTGTGGCAATTAATTGAACTGATTTTGGACTGTGACCTTATAAATGTGATAAATGAGACAACTGGACTCCAAGAAATAACGTTCTTCTTTATTTGAAAAGATTGCCGGAAGTGAGCAATTAGACTGGGCGCTGTGGTAGCGCTTTATTTAAACATTTAGATAGATAAGTCATTTTGTACTGTGGGACCAATCGTAGCTGTTAGCGCGCGCTGAAGAAGTAGAGACAGTTTCAAAAAGTACATTTCATTGACATTCTAACGGTATCAGTCCGTTTGAGGTACGACAGTTGCGTAACATATTCGTACCAACATCTATTTAGCGATACTTTTCTGATATTACTAGGTTGCATCGCTTTTAACAGAGAAAGGATTGACTGTGGGACTTAATTGAACCGATTTTGGACTTTGACGTTATAAATGTGAAAGATGAGCCAATTGGACTCCAAGAAATAACATTCGTCTTACTTTGACATGATTGCTAGAACTTAGCGATTACACGGAGAGCTGCGGTAGCGCTTCATTTAAAAATGTAGATAAATAAGCTATTTTTTACTGTGGGACCAATCCCAGCCGTTAGCGCTGGCTGAAGAAATAGGAACAGTTCCAAAAACTATATTTCATTGACTTTCTCACGGTATCAGTCCCTTTGAGTTACAACGGTTGCGTCACATATCGTACCAATATGTATATAGCGATATTTTTCTAATATTACTAGGTTGCATCGCTTTTAAAAGTGAAACGATTGACTGTGGGACTTAATTAAACCGATTTTGGACTTTGACCTTATTAATATGAAAAATGAGCCAATTGGACTCCAAGAAACAACATTCCTCTTAATTTGACATGATTGCTAGAACTTAGCGATTACACTGAGCGCTGTGGTAGCGCTTCATTTAGAAATGTAGATAAGTAAGCTATTTTTACTGTGGGACCAATCCTAGCCGTTAGCGCGGGCTGAAGAAATAGGAACAGTTTCAAAAACTACATTTCATTGAGTTTCTAACGGTATCAGTCCCTTTGAGTTACAACGGTTGCGTCACATATTCCTACCAATATGTTTTTAGCGATATTTTTCTAATATTACTAGGTTGCATCGCTGTTAACAGTGAAACGATTGACTGTGGGACTTAATTGAACTGATTTTAGACTTTGACCTTATAAATATGATAAGTGGGACAACTGGACTCCAAGAAATAACGTTCTTCTTAATTTGAAATGATTGCTGGAACTGAGCAATTACACTGGTCGCTGTGGTAGCGCTTTATTTAAAAATTTAGATAGATAAGTTATTTTGTACTGTGGGACCAATCGTAGTCATTAGCGCGGACTGAAGAAATAGAGACAGTTTCAAGAACTACATTTCATTGAGTTTCTAACGGTATCAGTCCCTTTGAGTTGCAACAGTTGCGTAACATATTCGTACCAATATGTATTTAGCGATATCTTTCTGAAACTACTAGGTTGCATCGCTTTTAACAATGAAACGATTGACTGTGGGACTTAATTGAACTGATTTTAAACTTTGACCTGATGAATGTGATATATGACACAACAGTGAAACGATTGACTGTGGCAATTAATTGAACTGATTTTAGACTTTTACTTTATATATATGATAAGTGAGACAACTGGACTCCAAGAAATAACGTTCTTCTTAATTTGAAATGATAGCTGGAACTGAGCAATTACACTGAGCGCTGTGGTAGCGCTTTATTTAAAAATGTATATAAAGAAACCACTTTTTAATGTGGGACCAATCCAAGCCATTAGCTTACGCTGAAAAAATAGATACTGTTTCAAAAGCTACATTTCATTGACTTTCTAACGGTATCAGTCCGTTTGAGGTACAAGGATTGCGTCACATACTCGTACCAACATGCATTTAGCGATATGTTTCAGATACTACTAGGTTGCATCGCTTTAAAAGCAAAACGATTGATTGTGGGACTTATTTGAACTGATTGTGGAGTTTGACGGTATAAATGTGAAAAATGAGCCAATTGGACTCCAAAAAATAACATTCGTCTTACTTTGAGATGAGTGCTAGAACTTAGTGATTACACTGAGCGCTGTGGTAGCGCTTTATTTAAGAATTTAGATAGATAAGTTATTTTGTACTGCGGTACCAATCGTAGCCGTTAGCGCGGGCTGAAGAAATAGGAACAGTTTCAAAAACTACATTTCATTGAGTTTCTAACGATATCAGTCCGTTTGAGGTACAACAGTTGCGTAACATGTTCGTACCAACATCTACTTAGCGATATTTTTCTGATATTACTAGGTTGCATCGCTTTTAACAGTGAAACGATTGACTGTAGGACTTAATTGAACTGATTTTAGACTTTGACCTTATAAATATAAAAAATGAGCCAATTGGACTCCAAGAAACAACATTATTCTTAACTTGACATGATCGCTGGAACTCAGCGATTACACTTGTCGCTGTGGTAGCGCTTTATTTAAAAATGTATATAAAGAACCCACTTTTCAATGTGGGACCAATCCTAGCCGTTAGCGCGGGCTGAAGAAATAGGAACAGTTTCAAAAACTACATTTCATTGACTTTCTAACGGTATCAGTCTGTTTGAGGTACAACAGTTGCGTAACTTATTTGTACCAATATGTATTTAGCGATATTTTTTAATATTACTAGGTTGCATCGCTTTTAACAGTGAAACGATTGACTGTGGGACTTAATTGAACTGATTTTAGACTTTGACCTTATAAATGTGATAAATGAGACAACTGGACCCCAAGAAATAACGTTCTTTTTAATTCGAAATGATTGCTGGAACTGAGCAGTGACACTGAGCGCAGTGGTAGCGCTTTATTTAAAAATTTAGATAAATCAGTTATTTTGTGCTGTGGGACCAATCGTAGTCGTTAGGGCGCACTGAAGAAATAGAGACAGTTTCAAAAACTACATTTCATTGGGTTTCTAACAGTATCAGTCCCTTTGAGTTACAACAGTTGCGTAACATATTCGTACCAACATCTATTTAGCGATAATTTTCTGATACTACTAGGTTGCATCGCTTTTAACAGTGAAACGATTGACTGCAGGATTAATTGAACCGACTTTGGACTTTGACGTTAAAAATGTGAAAAATGAGCCAATTGGACTCCAAGAAATAACATTCGTCTTACTTTGACATGATTGCTAGAACTTAGCGATTACACTGACCGCTGTGGTAGCGCTTCATTTAAAAATGTAGATAAGTAAGCTATTTTTTACTGTTGGACCAATCCTAGCCGTTAGCGCGGGCTGAAGAAATAGGAACGGTTTCAAAAACTACATTTCATTGAGTTTCTAACGATATCAGTCCGTTTGAGGTACAACAGTTGCGTAACATGTTCGTACCAACATCTACTTAGCGATATTTTTCTGATATTACTAGGTTGCATCGCTTTTAACAGTGAAACGATTGACTGTAGGACTTAATTGAACTGATTTTAGACTTTGACCTTATAAATGTCATAAATGACTCAACCGTGAAACAATTGACTGTGGCAATTAATGGAACTGATTTTGGACTGTGACCTTATAGATGTGATAAATGAGACAACTGGACTCCAAGAAATAGCGATCTTCTTAATTTGAAGTGATTGCCGGAAGTGAGGAATTACACTGGCCGCTGTGGTAGCGCTTTATTTAAACATTTAGATAAATAAGTCATTTTGTACTGTGGGACCAATCGTAGCCGTTACCGCGCACTGAAGAAGTGGAGACAGTTTCAAAAACTACATTTCATTGAGTTTCTAACGGTATCAGTCCCTTTGAGGTACAACAGTTGCGTAACATATTCGTACCAACATCTATTTAGCGATAATTTTCTGATACTACTAGGTTGCATCGCTTTTAACAGTGAAACAATTGACTGCAGGACTTAACTGAACCGACTTTGGACTTTGACGTTATAAATGTGAAAAATGAGCCAATTGGACTCCAACAAATAACATTCGTCTTACTATGACATGATTGCTAGAACTTAGCGATTACACTGATCGCTGTGGTAGCGCTTCATTTAGAAATGTAGATAAATAAACTATTTTTTACTGTGGGACCAATCCTAGCCGTTAGCGCGGGCTGAAGAAATAGAGACAGTTGCAAAAACTACATTTCATTGAGTTTCTAACGGTATCAGTCCATTTGAGTTACAACAGTTGCGTAACATATTCGTACCAATATGTATTTAGCGATATCTTTCTGATACTACTAAGTTGCATTGCTTTTAACAGAGAAACACGATTGACTGTGGGACTTAATTGAACTGATTTTAGACTTTGACCTTATAAATATAAAAAATGAGCCAATTGGAGTCCAAGAAACAACATTGTTCTTAACTTGACATGATCGCTGCAACTCAGCGATTACACTTGTCGCTGTGGTAGCGCTTTATTTAAAAATGTATATAAAGAACCCACTTTTCAATGTGGAACCAATCCTAGCCGTTAGCGCAGGCTGAAGAAATAGGAACAGTTTCAAAAACTACATTTCATTGACTTTCTAACGGTATCAGTCTGTTTGAGGTACAACAGTTGCGTAACTTATTTGTACCAATATGTATTTAGCGATATTTTTTAATATTACTAGGTTGCATCGCTTTTAACAGTGAAACGATTGACTGTGGGACTTAATTGAACTGATTTTAGACTTTGACCTTATAAATGTGATAAATGAGACAACTGGACCCCAAGAAATAACGTTCTTTTTAATTCGAAATGATTGCTGGAACTGAGCAGTGACACTGAGCGCAGTGGTAGCGCTTTATTTAAAAATTTAGATAGATCAGTTATTTTCTGCTGTGGGACCAATCGTAGTCGTTAGGGCGCACTGAAGAAATAGAGACAGTTTCAAAAACTACATTTCATTGGGTTTCTAACAGTATCAGTCCCTTTGAGTTACAACAGTTGCGTAACATATTCGTGCCAATATGTATTTCGCGATATCTTTCTGATACTACTAGGTTGCATCGCTTTTAACGGTGAAACGATTCACTGTGGCACTTAATTAAACTGATTTTAGACTTTGACCTTATAAATGTGATAAATGACACAACAGTGAAACGATTGACTGTGGCAATTAATTGAACTGATTTTGGGCTGTGACCTTATAGATGTGATAAATGAGACAACTGGACTCCAAGAAATAACGTTCTTCTTAATTTGAAATTATTGCCGGAAGTGAGGAATTACACTGGCTGCTGTGGTAGCGCTTTATTTAAACATTTAGATAAATAAGTCATTTTGTACTGTGGGACCAATCGTAGCCTTTACCGCGCACTGAAGAAGTAGAGACAGTTTCAAAAACTACATTTCATTGAGTTTCTAACAGTAACAGTCCCTTTGAGGTACAACAGTTGCGTAACATATTCGTACCAACATCTATTTAGCGATAATTTTCTGATACTACTAGGTTGCATCGCTTTTAACAGTGAAACGATTGACTGCAGGATTAATTGAACCGACTTTGGACTTTGACCTTATAAATATAAAAAATGAGCCAATTGGACTCCAAGAAACAACATTATTCTTAACTTGACATGATCGCTGGAACTCAGCGATTACACTTGTCGCTGTGGTAGCGCTTTATTTAAAAATGTATATAAAGAACGCACTTTTCAATGTGGGACCAATCCTAGCCGTTAGCGCGGGCTGAAGAAATAGGAACAGTTTCAAAAACTAAATTTCATTGACTTTCTAACGGTATCAGTCTGTTTGAGGTACAACAGTTGCGTAACTTATTTGTACCAATATGTATTTAGCGATATTTTTTAATATTACTAGGTTGCATCGCTTTTAACAGTGAAACGATTGACTGTGGGACTTAATTGAACTGATTTTAGACTTTGACCTTATAAATGTGATAAATGAGACAACTGGACCCCAAGAAATAACGTTCTTTTTAATTCGAAATGATTGCTGGAACTGAGCAGTGACACTGAGCGCAGTGGTAGCGCTTTATTTAAAAATTTAGATAGATCAGTTATTTTGTGCTGTGGGACCAATCGTAGTCGTTAGGGCGCACTGAAGAAATAGAGACAGTTTCAAAAACTACATTTCATTGGGTTTCTAACAGTATCAGTCCCTTTGAGTTACAACAGTTGCGTAACATATTCGTGCCAATATGTATTTCGCGATATCTTTCTGATACTACTAGGTTGCATCGCTTTTAACGGTGAAACGATTGACTGTGGCACTTAATTAAACTGATTTTAGACTTTGACCTTATAAATGTGATAAATGACACAACAGTGAAACGATTGACTGTGGCAATTAATTGAACTGATTTTGGGCTGTGACCTTATAGATGTGATAAATGAGACAACTGGACTCCAAGAAATAACGTTCTTCTTAATTTGAAATTATTGCCGGAAGTGAGGAATTACCCTGGCTGCTGTGGTAGCGCTTTATTTAAACATTTAGATAAATAAGTCATTTTGTACTGTGGGACCAATCGTAGCCTTTACCGCGCACTGAAGAAGTAGAGACAGTTTCAAAAACTACATTTCATTGAGTTTCTAACAGTAACAGTCCCTTTGTGGTACAACAGTTGCGTAACATATTCGTACCAACATCTATTTAGCGATAATTTTCTGATACTACTAGGTTGCATCGCTTTTAACAGTGAAACGATTGACTGCAGGATTAAGTGAACCGACTTTGGACTTTGACGTTAAAAATGTCATAAATGACTCAACAGTGAAACAATTGACTGTGGCAATTAATGGAACTGATTTTGGGCTGTGACCTTATAGATGTGATAAATGAGACAACTGGACTCCAAGAAATAGCGATCTTCTTAATTTGAAGTGATTGCCGGAAGTGAGGAATTACACTGGCCGCTGTGGTAACGCTTTATTTAAACATTTAGATAAATAAGTCATTTTGTACTGTGGGACCAATCGTAGCCGTTACCGCGCACTGAAGAGGTGCAGACAGTTTCAAAAACTACATTTCATTGAGTTTCTAACGGTATCAGTCCCTTTGAGGTACAACAGTTGCGTAACATATTCGTACCAACATCTATTTAGCGATATCTTTCTGATACTACTAGGTTGCATCCCTTTTAACAGTGAAACGATTGACTGTGGGACTTAATTGAACTGATTTGAGACTTTGACCTTATAAATGTGATAAATGACACAACAGTAAAACGATTGACTGCGGCAATTAATTGAACTGATTTTGGGCTGTGACCTTATAGATGTGATAAATGAGACAACTGGACTTCAAGAAATAACGTTCTTCTTAATTTGAAGTGATTGCCGGAAGTGAGGAATTACACTGGCCGCTGTGGTAGCGCTTTATTTAAACATTTAGATAAATAAGTCATTTTGTACTGTGGGACCAATCGTAGCCGTTACCGCGCACTGAAGAAGTGGAGACAGTTTCAAAAACTACATTTCATTGAGTTTCTAATGGTATCAGTCCCTTTGAGGTACAACAGTTGCGTAACATATTCGTACCAACATCTATTTAGCGATAATTTTCTGATACTACTAGGTGGCATCGCTTTTAACAGTGAAACGATTGACTGCAGGACTTAATTGAACCGGCTTTGGACTTTGACGTTATAAATGTGAAAAATGAGCCAATTGGACTCCATGAAACAACATTCGTCTTACTCTGACATGATTGCTAGAACATAGCGATTACACTGATCGCTGTGGTAGCGCTTCATTTAGAAATGTAGATAAATAAGCCATTTTTTACTGTATAAATGACACAACAGTTAAACGATTGACTGTGGCAATTAATTGAACTGATTTTGGGCTGTGACCTTATAGATGTGATAAATGAGACAACTGGACTCCAAGAAATAACGTTCTTCTTAATTTGAAATATTTGCCGGAAGTGAGGAATTACACTGGCCGCTGTGGTAGCGCTTTATTTAAACATTTAGATAAATAAGTCATTTTGTACTATGGGACCAATCGTAGCCGTAAGCGCGCACTGAAGAAGTATAGACAGTTTCAAAAACTACATTTCATTGAGTTTCTAACGGTATCAGTCCCTTTGAGTTACAACGGTTGCGTCACATATTCTTACCAATATGTATTTAGCGATATTTTTCTAATATTACTAGGTTGCATCGCTTTTAACAGTGAAACGATTGACTGTGGGACTTAATTGAACTGATTTTGGACTTTGACCTTATAAATATAATAAGTGAGACAACCGGACTCCAAGAAATAACGTTCTTCTTAATTTGAAATGATTGCTGGAAGTGAGCAATTACACTGGGCGCTGTGGTAGCGCTTTATTTAAACATTTAGATAAATAAGTCATTTTGTACCGTGGGACCAATCGTAGCCGTTAGCGCGCACTAAAGAAGTAGACACAGTTTCAAAAACCACATTTCATTGACTTTCTAACGATATCAGTTCGTTTGAGGTACAACAGTTGCGTAACATGTTCGTACTAACATCTACTTAGCGATATTTTTCTGATATTACTAGGTTGCATCGCTTTTAACAGTGAAACGATTGACTGTGGGACTTAATTGAACCGATTTTGGACTTTGACCTGGTGAATGTGAAAAATGAGCCAATTGGACTCCAAGAAACAACATTCGTCTTACTTTGACATGATTGCTAGAACTTAGCGATTACACTGAGCGCTGTGATAGCGCTTTATTTAAAACTGTAGATAAAGGAGCCATTTTTTACTGTGGGACCAATCCTAGCCGTTAGCGCGGGCTGAAGAAATAGAGACAGTTTCAAAAACTACACTTCATTGAGTTTCTAACGGTATCAGTCCCTTTGAGTTACAACGGTTGCGTCACATATTCGTACCAAAATGTATTTAGCGATATCTTTCTGATACTACTAGGTTGCATCCCTTTTAACAGTGAAACGATTGACTGTGGGACTTAATTGAACTGATTTGAGACTTTGACCTTATAAATGTGATAAATGACACAACAGTAAAACGATTGACTGCGGCAATTAATTGAACTGATTTTGGGCTGTGACCTTATAGATGTGATAAATGAGACAACTGGACTTCAAGAAATAACGTTCTTCTTAATTTGAAGTGATTGCCGGAAGTGAGGAATTACACTGGCCGCTGTGGTAGCCCTTTATTTAAACATTTAGATAAATAAGTCATTTTGTACTGTGGGACCAATCGTAGCCGTTACCGCGCACTGAAGAAGTGGAGACAGTTTCAAAAACTACATTTCATTGAGTTTCTAACGGTATCAGTCCCTTTGAGGTACAACAGTTGCGTAACATATTCGTACCAACATCTATTTAGCGATAATTTTCTGATACTACTAGGTTGCATCGCTTTTAACAGTGAAACGATTGACTGCAGGACTTAATTGAACCGGCTTTGGACTTTGACGTTATAAATGTGAAAAATGAGCCAATTGGACTCCATGAAACAACGTTCTTCTTATTTTGAAATGATTGCTGGAACTGAGCAATTACACTGGTCGCTGTGGTAGCGCTTTATTTAAAAATTTAGATAGATAAGTTATTTTGTACTGTGGGACCAATCGTAGTCGTTTGCGCGGACTGAAGAAATAGAGACAGTTTCAAAAACTACATTTCATTGAGTTTCTATCGGTATCAGTCCCTTTGAGTTGCAACAGTTGCGTAACATATGCGTACCAATATGTATTTAGCGATATTTTTCTGATGCTACTAGGTTGCATCGCTTTTAACAGTGAAACGATTGACTGTGGGACTTAATTGAACTGATTTTAGACTTTGACCTTATAAATATGATAAGTGAGACAACTGGACTCCAGGCAATAACGTTCTTCTTAATTTGAAATGATTGCCGGAAGTGAGGAATTACACTGGCCGCTGTGGTAGCGCTTTATTTAAACATTTAGATAAATAAGTCATTTTGTACTGTGGGACCAATCGTAGCCGTTACCGCGCACTGAAGAAGTGGAGACAGTTTCAAAAACTACATTTCATTGAGTTTCTAACGGTATCAGTCCCTTTGAGGTACAACAGTTGCGTAACATATTCGTACCAACATCTATTTAGCGATAACTTTCTGATACTACTAGGTTGCATCGCTTTTAACAGTGAAACGACTGACTGCAGGACTTAATTGAACCGGCTTTGGACTTTGACGTTATAAATGTGAAAAATGAGCCAATTGGACTCCATGAAACAACATTCGTCTTACTTTGACATGATTGCTAGAACATAGCGATTACACTGAGCGCTGTGGTAGCGCTTCATTTAAAAATGTAGATAAATAAGCTATTTTCTACTGTGGGACCAATCCTAGCCGTTAGCGCGAGCTGAAGAAATAGGAACAGTTTCAAAAACTACATTTCATTGAGTTTCTAACGGTATCAGTCCCTTTGAGTTACAACGGTTGCGTCACATATTCGTACCAATATGTATTTAGCGAAATTTTTCTAATATTACTAGGTTGCATCGCTTTTAACAGTAAAACGATTGACTGTGGGACTTAATTGAACTGATTTTAGACTTTGACCTTATAAATATGATAAGTGAGACAACTGGACGCCAGGAAATAACGTTCTTCTTAATTTGAAATGATTGCCGGAGGTGAGGAATTACACTGGCTGCTGTGGTAGCGCTTTATTTAAACATTTAGATAAATAAGTCATTTTGTACTGTGGGACCAATCGTAGCCGTTACCGCGCACTGAAGAAGTGGAGACAGTTTCAAAAACTACATTTCATTGAGTTTCTAACGGTATCAGTCCCTTTGAGGTACAACAGTTGCGTAACATATTCGTACCAACATCTATTTAGCGATAATTTTCGGATACTACTAGGTTGCATCGCTTTTAACAGTGAAACGATTGACTGCAGGACTTAATTGAACCGGCTTTGGATTTTGACGTTATAAATGTGAAAAATGAGCCAATTGGACTCCATGCAACAACATTCGTCTTACTTTGACATGATTGCTAGAACATAGCGATTACACTGAGCGCTGTGGTAGCGCTTCATTTAAAAATGTAGATAAATAAGCTATTTTTTACTGTGGGACCAATCCTAGCCGTTAGCGCGAGCTGAAGAAATATGTACAGTTTCAAAAACTACATTTCATTGAGTTTCTAACGGTATCAGTCCCTTTGAGTTACAACAGTTGCGTCACATATTCGTACCAATATGTATTTAGCGACATTTTTCTAATATTACTAGGTTGCATCGCTTTTAACAGTGAAACGATTGACTGTGGGACTTAATTGAACTGATTTTAGACTTTGACCTTATAAATATGATAAGTGAGACAACTGGACTCCAAGAAATAACGTTCTTTTTAATTTGAAATGATTGCTGGAACTGAGCAATTACACTGGTCGCTGTGGTAGCGCTTTATTTAAAAATTTAGATAGATAAGTTATTTTGTACTGTGGGACCAATCGTAGTCGTTCGCGCGGACTGAAGAAATAGAGACAGTTTCAAAAACTACATTTTATTGAGTTTCTTACGGTATCAGTCCCTTTGAGTTGCAACAGTTGCGTAACATATTCGTACCAATATGTATTTAGCGATATCTTTCTGATGCTACTAGGATGCATCCCTTTTAACAGTGAAACGATTGACTGTGGGACTTAATTGAACTGACTTTAGACTTTGACCTTATAAATGTGATAAATGACACAACAGTGAAACGATTGACTGTGGCAATTAATTGAACTGATTTTAGACTTTGGCCTTATATATATGATCAATGAGACAACTGGACTCCAAGAAATAACGTTCTTTTTAATTTGAAATGATTGCTGGAACTGAGCAGTGACACTGAGCGCAGTGGTAGCGCTTTATTTAAAAATTTAGAAAGATAAGTTATTTTGTACTGTGGGACCAATCGTAGTTGTTAGCGCGCACTGAAGAAATATATGCAGTATCAAAAACTACATTTCATTGGGTTTCTAACAGTATCAGTCCCTTTGAGTTACAACAGTTGCGTAACATATTCGTACCAATATGTATTTAGCGATATCTTTCTGATGCTACTAGATGGCATCGCTTTTAACAGTGAAACGATTGACTGTGGGACTTAATTGAACTGATTTTAGACTTTGACCTTATAAATGTGATAAATGACACAACAGTGAAACGATTGACTGTGGCAATTAGTTGAACTGATTTTGGGCTGTGACCTTATAGATGTGATAAATGAGACAATTGGACTCCAAAAAATAACGTTCTTCCTAATTTGGAATATTTGCCGGAAGTGAGGAATTACACTGGCCGCTGTGGTAGCGCTTTATTTAAACATTTAGATAATTAAGTCATTTTGTACTGTGGGACCAATCGTAGCCGTAAGCGCGCACTGAAGAAGTGGAGACAGTTTCAAAAACTACATTTCATTGAGTTTCTAACGGTATCAGTCCCTTTGAGGTACAACAGTTGCGTAACATATTCGTACCAACATCTATTTAGCGATAATTTTCTGATACTACTAGGTTGCATCGCTTTTAACAGTGAAACGATTGACTGCAGGACTTAATTGAACCGACTTTGGACTTTGACGTTATAAATGTGAAAAATGAGCCAATTGGACTCCATGAAATAACATTCGTCTTACTTTGACATGATTGCTAGAACTTAGCGATTACACTGAGCGCTGTGGTAGCGCTTCATTTAAAAATGTAGATAAATAAGCTATCTTCTACTGTGGGACCAATCCTAGCCGTTAGCGCGAGCTGAAGAAATATGTACAGTTTCAAAAACTACATTTCATTGAGTTTCTAACGGTATCAGTCCCTTTGAGTTACAACGGTTGCGTCACATATTCGTACCAATATGTATTTAGCGATATTTTTCTAATATTACTAGGTTGCATCGCTTTTAACAGTGAAACGATTGACTGTGGGACTTACTTGAACTGATTTTAGACTTTGACCTTATAAATATGATAAGTGAGACAACTGGACTCCAAGAAATAACGTTCTTCTTAAGTTGAAATGATTGTTGAAACTGAGCAATTACACTGGTCGCTGGGGTAGCGCTTTATTTAAATATTTAGATAGATAAGTTATTTTGTACTGTGGGAACAATCGTAGTCGTTAGCGCGGACTGAAGAAATAGAGACAGTTTCAAAAACTACATTTCATTGAGTTTCTATCGGTATCAGTCCCTTTGAGTTGCAACAGTTGCGTAACATATTCGTACCAATATGTATTTAGCGATATCTTTCTGATGCTACTAGGTTGCATCGCTTTTAACAGTGAAACGATTGACTTTGGGACTTAATTGAACTGATTTTAGACTTTGACCTTATAAATATGATAAGTGAGACAACTGGACTCCAGGAAATAACGTTCTTCTTAATTTGAAATGATTGCTGGAACTGAGCAATTACACTGGTCGCTGTGGTAGCGCTTTATTTAAAAATTTAGATAGATAAGTTATTTTGTACTGTTGGACCAATCGTAGTCGTCAGCGCGGACTGAAGAAATAGAGAAAGTTTCAAAAACTACATTTCATTGAGTTTCTAACGGTATCAGTCCCTTTGAGTTGCAACAGTTGCGTCACATATTCGTACCAATATGTATTTAGCGATATCTTTCTGATACTACTAGGTTGCATCCCTTTTAACAGTGAAACGATTGACTGTGGGACTTAATTGAACTGATTTTAGACTTTGACCTTATAAATGTGATAAATGACACAACAGTGAAACGGTTGACTGTGGCAATTAATTGAACTGATTTCGGGCTGTGACCTTATAGATGTGATAAATGAGACAACTGGACTCCAAGAAATAACGTTCTTCTTAATTTGAAATGATTGCCGGAAGTGAGGAATTACACTGGCCGCTGTGGTAGCGCTTAATTTAAACATTTAGATAAATAAGTCATTTTGTACTGTGGGACCAATCGTAGCCGTTACCGCGCACTGAAGAAGTAGAGACAGTTTCAAAATCTACATTTCATTGAGTTTCTAACGGTATCAGTCCCTTTGAGGTACAACAGTTGCGTAACATATTCGTACCAACATCTATTTAGCGATAATTTTCTGATACTACTAGGTTGCATCGCTTTTAACAGTGAAACGATTGACTGCAGGACTTAATTGAACCGACTTTGGACTTTGACGTTATAAATTTGAAGAATGAGACAATTGGACTCCAAGAAATAACATTTGTCTTACTTTGACATGATTGCTAGAACTTAGCGATTACACTGAGCGCTGTGGTAGCGCTTCATTTAAAAATGTAGATAAATAAGCTATCTTCTACTGTGGGACCAATCCTAGCCGTCAGCGCGAGCTGAAGAAATAGAGAAAGTTTCAAAAACTACATTTCATTGAGTTTCTAACGGTATCAGTCCCTTTGAGTTGCAACAGTTGCGTCACATATTCGTACCAATATGTATTTAGCGATATCTTTCTGATACTACTAGGTTGCATCCCTTTTAACAGTGAAACGATTGACTGTGGGACTTAATTGAACTGATTTTAGACTTTGACCTTATAAATGTGATAAATGACACAACAGTGAAACGGTTGACTGTGGCAATTAATTGAACTGATTTCGGGCTGTGACCTTATAGATGTGATAAATGAGACAACTGGACTCCAAGAAATAACGTTCTTCTTAATTTGAAATGATTGCCGGAAGTGAGGAATTACACTGGCCGCTGTGGTAGCGCTTAATTTAAACATTTAGATAAATAAGTCATTTTGTACTGTGGGACCAATCGTAGCCGTTACCGCGCACTGAAGAAGTAGAGACAGTTTCAAAATCTACATTTCATTGAGTTTCTAACGGTATCAGTCCCTTTGAGGTACAACAGTTGCGTAACATATTCGTACCAACATCTATTTAGCGATAATTTTCTGATACTACTAGGTTGCATCGCTTTTAACAGTGAAACGATTGACTGCAGGACTTAATTGAACCGACTTTGGACTTTGACGTTATAAATTTGAAGAATGAGACAATTGGACTCCAAGAAATAACATTTGTCTTACTTTGACATGATTGCTAGAACTTAGCGATTACACTGAGCGCTGTGGTAGCGCTTCATTTAAAAATGTAGATAAATAAGCTATCTTCTACTGTGGGACCAATCCTAGCCGTCAGCGCGAGCTGAAGAAATAGAGAAAGTTTCAAAAACTACATTTCATTGAGTTTCTAACGGTATCAGTCCCTTTGAGTTGCAACAGTTGCGTCACATATTCGTACCAATATGTATTTAGCGATATCTTTCTGATACTACTAGGTTGCATCCCTTTTAACAGTGAAACGATTGACTGTGGGACTTAATTGAACTGATTTTAGACTTTGACCTTATAAATGTGATAAATGACACAACAGTGAAACGGTTGACTGTGGCAATTAATTGAACTGATTTCGGGCTGTGACCTTATAGATGTGATAAATGAGACAACTGGACTCCAAGAAATAACGTTCTTCTTAATTTGAAATGATTGCCGGAAGTGAGGAATTACACTGGCCGCTGTGGTAGCGCTTAATTTAAACATTTAGATAAATAAGTCATTTTGTACTGTGGGACCAATCGTAGTCGTTAGCGCGGACTGAAGAAATAGAGACAGTTTCAAAAACTACATTTCATTGAGTTTCTATCGGTATCAGTCCCTTTGAGTTGCAACAGTTGCGTAACATATTCGTACCAATATGTATTTAGCGATATCTTTCTGATGCTACTAGGTTGCATCGCTTTTAACAGTGAAACGATTGACTGCAGGACTTAATTGAACCGACTTTGGACTTTAACGTTATAAATGTGAAAAATGAGCCAATTGGACTCCATGAAATAACATTCGTATTACTTTGACATGATTGCTAGAACTTAGCAATTACACTGAGCGCTGTGGTAGCGCTTCATTTAAAAATGTAGATAAATAAGCTATCTTCTACTGTGGGACCAATCCTAGCCGTTAGCGCGAGCTGAAGAAATATGTACAGTTTCAAAAACTACATTTCATTGAGTTTCTAACGGTATCAGTCCCTTTGAGTTACAACGGTTGCGTCACATATTCGTACCAATATGTATTTAGCAATATTTTTCTAATATTACTAGGTTGCATCGCTTTTAACAGTGAAACGATTGACTGTGGGACTTACTTGAACTGATTTTAGACTTTAATCTTATAAATATGATAAGTGAGACAACTAGACTCCAAGAAATAACGTTCTTCTTAAGTTGAAATGATTGCTGGAACTGAGCAATTACACTGGTCGCTGGGGTAGCGCTTTATTTAAATATTTAGATAGATAAGTTATTTTGTACTGTGGGACCAATCGTAGTCGTTAGCGCGGACTGAAGAAATAGAGACAGTTTCAAAAACTACATTTCATTGAGTTTCTATCGGTATCAGTCCCTTTGAGTTGCAACAGTTGCGTAACATATTCGTACCAATATGTATTTAGCGATATCTTTCTGATGCTACTAGGTTGCATCGCTTTTAACAGTAAAACGATTGACTTTGGGACTTAATTGAACTGATTTTAGACTTTGACCTTATAAATATGATAAGTGAGACAACTGGACTCCAGGAAATAACGTTCTTCTTAATTTGAAATGATTGCTGGAACTGAGCAATTACACTGGTCGCTGTGGTAGCGCTTTATTTAAAAATTTAGATAGATAAGTTATTTTGTACTGTGGGACCAATCGTAGTCGTCAGCGCGGACTGAAGAAATAGAGACAGTTTCAAAAACTAAATTTCATTGAGTTTCTAACGGTATCAGTCCCTTTGAGTTGCAACAGTTGCGTAACATATTCGTACCAATATGTATTTAGCGATATCTTTCTGATACTACTAGGTTGCATCCCTTTTAACAGTGAAACGATTGACTGTGGGACTTAATTGAACTGATTTTAGACTTTGACCTTATAAATGTGATAAATGACACAACAGTGAAACGGTTGACTGTGGCAATTAATTGAACTGATTTCGGGCTGTGACCTTATAGATGTGATAAATGAGACAACTGGACTCCAAGAAATAACGTTCTTCTTAATTTGAAATGATTGCCGGAAGTGAGGAATTACACTGGCCGCTGTGGTAGCGCTTAATTTAAACATTTAGATAAATAAGTCATTTTGTACTGTGGGACCAATCGTAGCCGTTACCGCGCACTGAAGAAGTAGAGACAGTTTCAAAATCTACATTTCATTGAGTTTCTAACGGTATCAGTCCCTTTGAGGTACAACAGTTGCGTAACATATTCGTACCAACATCTATTTAGCGATAATTTTCTGATACTACTAGGTTGCATCGCTTTTAACAGTGAAACGATTGACTGCAGGACTTAATTGAACCGACTTTGGACTTTGAGGTTATAAATATGAAGAATGAGCCAATTGGACGCCAAGAAATAACATTTGTCTTACTTTGACATGATTGCTAGAACTTAGCGATTACACTGACCGCTGTGGTAGCGCTTCATTTAAAAATGTAGATAAATAAGCTATCTTCTACTGTGGGACCAATCCTAGCCGTTAGCGCGAGCTGAAGAAATATGTACAGTTTCAAAAACTACATTTCATTGAGTTTCTAACGGTATCAGTCCCTTTGAGTTACAACGGTTGCGTCACATATTCGTACCAATATGTATTTAGCGATATTTTTCTAATATTACTAGGTTGCATCGCTTTTAACAGTGAAACGATTGACTGTGGGACTTACTTGAACTGATTTTAGACTTTGACCTTATAAATATGATAAGTGAGACAACTGGACTCCAAGAAATAACGTTCTTCTTAAGTTGAAATGATTGCTGGAACTGAGCAATTACACTGGTCGCTGGGGTAGCGCTTTATTTAAATATTTAGATAGATAAGTTATTTTGTACTGTGGGACCAATCGTAGTCGTTAGCGCGGACTGAAGAAATAGAGACAGTTTCAAAAACTACATTTCATTGAGTTTCTATCGGTATCAGTCCCTTTGAGTTGCAACAGTAGCGTAACATATTCGTACAAATATGTATTTAGCGATATCTTTCTGATGCTACTAGGTTGCATCGCTTTTAACAGTGAAACGATTGACTTTGGAACTTAATTGAACTGAGTTTAGACTTTGACCTTATAAATATGATAAGTGAGACAACTGGACTCCAGGAAATAACGTTCTTCTTAATTTGAAATGATTGCCGGAAGTGAGGAATTACACTGGCCGCTGTGGTAGCGCTTTATTTAAACATTTAGATAAATAAGTCATTTTGTAGTGTGGAACCAATCGTAGCCGTTACCGCGCACTGAAGAAGTGGAGACAGTTTCAAAAACTACATTTCATTGAGTTTCTAACGGTATCAGTCCCTTTGAGGTACAACAGTTGCGTAACATATTCGTACCAACATCTATTTAGCGATAATTTTCTGATACTACTAGGTTGCATCGCTTTTAACAGTGAAACGATTGACTGCAGGACTTAATTGAAACGGCTTTGGACTTTGACGTTATAAATGTGAAAAATGAGCCAATTGGACTCCATGCAACAACATTCGTCTTACTTTGACATGATTGCTAGAACATAGCGATTACACTGAGCGCTGTGGTAGCGCTTCATTTAAAAACGTAGATAAATAAGCTATTTTCTACTGTGGGACCAATCCTAGCCGTTAGCGCGAGCTGAAGAAAAAGGAACAGTTTCAAAAACTACATTTCATTGAGTTTCTAACGGTTTCAGTCCCTTTGAGTTACAACGGTTGCGTCACATATTCGTACCAATATGTATTTAGCGACATTTTTCTAATATTACTAGGTTGCATCGCTTTTAACAGTAAAACGATTGACTGTGGGACTTAATTGAACTGATTTTAGACTTTGACCTTATAAATATGATAAGTGAGACAACTGGACGCCAGGAAATAACGTTCTTCTTAATTTGAAATGATTGCCGGAGGTGAGGAATTACACTGGCTGCTGTGGTAGCGCTTTATTTAAACATTTAGATAAATAAGTCATTTTGTACTGTGGGACCAATCGTAGCCGTTACCGCGCACTGAAGAAGTGGAGACAGTTTCAAAAACTACATTTCATTGAGTTTCTAACGGTATCAGTCCCTTTGAGGTACAACAGTTGCGTAACATATTCGTACCAACATCTATTTAGCGATAATTTTCGGATACTACTAGGTTGCATCGCTTTTAACAGTGAAACGATTGACTGCAGGACTTAATTGAACGGGCTTTGGATTTTGACGTTATAAATGTGAAAAATGAGCCAATTGGACTCCATGCAACAACATTCGTCTTACTTTGACATGATTGCTAGAACATAGCGATTACACTGAGCGCTGTGGTAGCGCTTCATTTAAAAATGTAGATAAATAAGCTATTTTTTACTGTGGGACCAATCCTAGCCGTTAGCGCGAGCTGAAGAAATAGGAACAGTTTCAAAAACTACATTTCATTGAGTTTCTAACGGTATCAGTCCCTTTGAGTTACAACAGTTGCGTCACATATTCGTACCAATATGTATTTAGCGACATTTTTCTAATATTACTAGGTTGCATCGCTTTTAACAGTGAAACGATTGACTGTGGGACTTAATTGAACTGATTTTAGACTTTGACCTTATAAATATGATAAGTGAGACAACTGGACTCCAAGAAATAACGTTCTTTTTAATTTGAAATGATTGCTGGAACTGAGCAATTACACTGGTCGCTGTGGTAGCGCTTTATTTAAAAATTTAGATAGATAAGTTATTTTGTACTGTGGGACCAATCGTAGTCGTTCGCGCGGACTGAAGAAATAGAGACAGTTTCAAAAACTACATTTTATTGAGTTTCTTACGGTATCAGTCCCTTTGAGTTGCAACAGTTGCGTAACATATTCGTACCAATATGTATTTAGCGATATCTTTCTGATGCTACTAGGATGCATCCCTTTTAACAGTGAAACGATTGACTGTGGGACTTAATTGAACTGACTTTAGACTTTGACCTTATAAATGTGATAAATGACACAACAGTGAAACGATTGACTGTGGCAATTAATTGAACTGATTTTAGACTTTGGCCTTATATATATGATCAATGAGACAACTGGACTCCAAGAAATAACGTTCTTTTTAATTTGAAATGATTGCTGGAACTGAGCAGTGACACTGAGCGCAGTGGTAGCGCTTTATTTAAAAATTTAGAAAGATAAGTTATTTTGTACTGTGGGACCAATCGTAGTTGTTAGCGCGCACTGAAGAAATATATACAGTATCAAAAACTACATTTCATTGGGTTTCTAACAGTATCAGTCCCTTTGAGTTACAACAGTTGCGTAACATATTCGTACCAATATGTATTTAGCGATATCTTTCTGATGCTACTAGATGGCATCGCTTTTAACAGTGAAACGATTGACTGTGGGACTTAATTGAACTGATTTTAGACTTTGACCTTATAAATGTGATAAATGACACAACAGTGAAACGATTGACTGTGGCAATTAGTTGAACTGATTTTGGGCTGTGACCTTATAGATGTGATAAATGAGACAATTGGACTCCAAAAAATAACGTTCTTCCTAATTTGGAATATTTGCCGGAAGTGAGGAATTACACTGGCCGCTGTGGTAGCGCTTTATTTAAACATTTAGATAATTAAGTCATTTTGTACTGTGGGACCAATCGTAGCCGTAAGCGCGCACTGAAGAAGTGGAGACAGTTTCAAAAACTACATTTCATTGAGTTTCTAACGGTATCAGTCCCTTTGAGGTACAACAGTTGCGTAACATATTCGTACCAACATCTATTTAGCGATAATTTTCTGATACTACTAGGTTGCATCGCTTTTAACAGTGAAACGATTGACTGCAGGAATTAATTGAACCGACTTTGGACTTTGACGTTATAAATGTGAAAAATGAGCCAATTGGACTCCATGAAATAACATTCGTCTTACTTTGACATGATTGCTAGAACTTAGCGATTACACTGAGCGCTGTGGTAGCGCTTCATTTAAAAATGTAGATAAATAAGCTATCTTCTACTGTGGGACCAATCCTAGCCGTTAGCGCGAGCTGAAGAAATATGTACAGTTTCAAAAACTACATTTCATTGAGTTTCTAACGGTATCAGTCCCTTTGAGTTACAACGGTTGCGTCACATATTCGTACCAATATGTATTTAGCGATATTTTTCTAATATTACTAGGTTGCATCGCTTTTAACAGTGAAACGATTGACTGTGGGACTTACTTGAACTGATTTTAGACTTTGATCTTATAAATATGATAAGTGAGACAACTGGACTCCAAGAAATAACGTTCTTCTTAAGTTGAAATGATTGTTGAAACTGAGCAATTACACTGGTCGCTGGGGTAGCGCTTTATTTAAATATTTAGATAGATAAGTTATTTTGTACTGTGGGAACAATCGTAGTCGTTAGCGCGGACTGAAGAAATAGAGACAGTTTCAAAAACTACATTTCATTGAGTTTCTATCGGTATCAGTCCCTTTGAGTTGCAACAGTTGCGTAACATATTCGTACCAATATGTATTTAGCGATATCTTTCTGATGCTACTAGGTTGCATCGCTTTTAACAGTGAAACGATTGACTTTGGGACTTAATTGAACTGATTTTAGACTTTGACCTTATAAATGTGATAAGTGAGACAACTGGACTCCAGGAAATAACGTTCTTCTTAATTTGAAATGATTGCTGGAACTGAGCAATTACACTGGTCGCTGTGGTAGCGCTTTATTTAAAAATTTAGATAGATAAGTTATTTTGTACTGTTGGACCAATCGTAGTCGTCAGCGCGGACTGAAGAAATAGAGAAAGTTTCAAAAACTACATTTCATTGAGTTTCTAACGGTATCAGTCCCTTTGAGTTGCAACAGTTGCGTCACATATTCGTACCAATATGTATTTAGCGATATCTTTCTGATGCTACTAGGTTGCATCGCTTTTAACAGTGAAACGATTGACTTTGGGACTTAATTGAACTGATTTTAGACTTTGACCTTATAAATGTGATAAGTGAGACAACTGGACTCCAGGAAATAACGTTCTTCTTAATTTGAAATGATTGCTGGAACTGAGCAATTACACTGGTCGCTGTGGTAGCGCTTTATTTAAAAATTTAGATAGATAAGTTATTTTGTACTGTTGGACCAATCGTAGTCGTCAGCGCGGACTGAAGAAATAGAGAAAGTTTCAAAAACTACATTTCATTGAGTTTCTAACGGTATCAGTCCCTTTGAGTTGCAACAGTTGCGTCACATATTCGTACCAATATGTATTTAGCGATATCTTTCTGATACTACTAGGTTGCATCCCTTTTAACAGTGAAACGATTGACTGTGGGACTTAATTGAACTGATTTTAGACTTTGACCTTATAAATGTGATAAATGACACAACAGTGAAACGGTTGACTGTGGCAATTAATTGAACTGATTTCGGGCTGTGACCTTATAGATGTGATAAATGAGACAACTGGACTCCAAGAAATAACGTTCTTCTTAATTTGAAATGATTGCCGGAAGTGAGGAATTACACTGGCCGCTGTGGTAGCGCTTAATTTAAACATTTAGATAAATAAGTCATTTTGTACTGTGGGACCAATCGTAGCCGTTACCGCGCACTGAAGAAGTAGAGACAGTTTCAAAATCTACATTTCATTGAGTTTCTAACGGTATCAGTCCCTTTGAGGTACAACAGTTGCGTAACATATTCGTACCAACATCTATTTAGCGATAATTTTCTGATACTACTAGGTTGCATCGCTTTTAACAGTGAAACGATTGACTGCAGGACTTAATTGAACCGACTTTGGACTTTGACGTTATAAATATGAAGAATGAGCCAATTGGACTCCAAGAAATAACATTTGTCTTACTTTGACATGATTGCTAGAACTTAGCGATTACACTGAGCGCTGTGGTAGCGCTTCATTTAAAAATGTAGATAAATAAGCTATCTTCTACTGTGGGACCAATCCTAGCCGTCAGCGCGAGCTGAAGAAATAGAGAAAGTTTCAAAAACTACATTTCATTGAGTTTCTAACGGTATCAGTCCCTTTGAGTTGCAACAGTTGCGTCACATATTCGTACCAATATGTATTTAGCGATATCTTTCTGATACTACTAGGTTGCATCCCTTTTAACAGTGAAACGATTGACTGTGGGACTTAATTGAACTGATTTTAGACTTTGACCTTATAAATGTGATAAATGACACAACAGTGAAACGGTTGACTGTGGCAATTAATTGAACTGATTTCGGGCTGTGACCTTATAGATGTGATAAATGAGACAACTGGACTCCAAGAAATAACGTTCTTCTTAATTTGAAATGATTGCCGGAAGTGAGGAATTACACTGGCCGCTGTGGTAGCGCTTAATTTAAACATTTAGATAAATAAGTCATTTTGTACTGTGGGACCAATCGTAGCCGTTACCGCGCACTGAAGAAGTAGAGACAGTTTCAAAGTCTACATTTCATTGAGTTTCTAACGGTATCAGTCCCTTTGAGGTACAACAGTTGCGTAACATATTCGTACCAACATCTATTTAGCGATAATTTTCTGATACTACTAGGTTGCATCGCTTTTAACAGTGAAACGATTGACTGCAGGACTTAATTGAACCGACTTTGGACTTTGACGTTATAAATATGAAGAATGAGCCAATTGGACTCCAAGAAATAACATTTGTCTTACTTTGACATGATTGCTAGAACTTAGCGATTACACTGAGCGCTGTGGTAGCGCTTCATTTAAAAATGTAGATAAATAAGCTATCTTCTACTGTGGGACCAATCCTAGCCGTTAGCGCGAGCTGAAGAAATATGTACAGTTTCAAAAACTACATTTCATTGAGTTTCTTACGTTATCGGTCCCTTTGAGTTACAACGGTTGCGTCACATATTCGTACCAATATGTATTTAGCGCTATTTTTCTAATATTACTAGGTTGCATCGCTTTTAACAGTGAAACGATTGACTGTGGGACTTACATGAACTGATTTTAGACTTTGACCTTATAAATATGATAAGTGAGACAACTGGACTCCAAGAAATAACGTTCTTCTTAAGTTGAAATGATTGCTGGAACTGAGCAATTACACTGGTCGCTGGGGTAGCGCTTTATTTAAATATTTAGATAGATAAGTTATTTTGTACTGTGGGACCAATCGTAGTCGTTAGCGCGGACTGAAGAAATAGAGACAGTTTCAAAAACTACATTTCATTGAGTTTCTATCGGTATCAGTCCCTTTGAGTTGCAACAGTTGCGCAACATATTCGTACCAATATGTATTTAGCGATATCTTTCTGATGCTACTAGGTTGCATCGCTTTTAACAGTGAAACGATTGACTGCAGGACTTAATTGAACCGACTTTGGACTTTAACGTTATAAATGTGAAAAATGAGCCAATTGGACTCCATGAAATAACATTCGTATTACTTTGACATGATTGCTAGAACTTAGCAATTACACTGAGCGCTGTGGTAGCGCTTCATTTAAAAATGTAGATAAATAAGCTATCTTCTACTGTGGGACCAATCCTAGCCGTTAGCGCGAGCTGAAGAAATATGTACAGTTTCAAAAACTACATTTCATTGAGTTTCTAACGGTATCAGTCCCTTTGAGTTACAACGGTTGCGTCACATATTCGTACCAATATGTATTTAGCAATATTTTTCTAATATTACTAGGTTGCATCGCTTTTAACAGTGAAACGATTGACTGTGGGACTTACTTGAACTGATTTTAGACTTTAATCTTATAAATATGATAAGTGAGACAACTGGACTCCAAGAAATAACGTTCTTCTTAAGTTGAAATGATTGCTGGAACTGAGCAATTACACTGGTCGCTGGGGTAGCGCTTTATTTAAATATTTAGATAGATAAGTTATTTTGTACTGTGGGACCAATCGTAGTCGTTAGCGCGGACTGAAGAAATAGAGACAGTTTCAAAAACTACATTTCATTGAGTTTCTATCGGTATCAGTCCCTTTGAGTTGCAACAGTTGCGTAACATATTCGTACCAATATGTATTTAGCGATATCTTTCTGATGCTACTAGGTTGCATCGCTTTTAACAGTAAAACGATTGACTTTGGGACTTAATTGAACTGATTTTAGTCTTTGACCTTATAAATATGATAAGTGAGACAACTGGACTCCAGGAAATAACGTTCTTCTTAATTTGAAATGATTGCTGGAACTGAGCAATTACACTGGTCGCTGTGGTAGCGCTTTATTTAAAAATTTAGATAGATAAGTTATTTTGTACTGTGGGACCAATCGTAGTCGTCAGCGCGGACTGAAGAAATAGAGACAGTTTCAAAAACTAAATTTCATTGAGTTTCTAACGGTATCAGTCCCTTTGAGTTGCAACAGTTGCGTAACATATTCGTACCAATATGTATTTAGCGATATCTTTCTGATACTACTAGGTTGCATCCCTTTTAACAGTGAAACGATTGACTGTGGGACTTAATTGAACTGATTTTAGACTTTGACCTTATAAATGTGATAAATGACACAACAGTGAAACGGTTGACTGTGGCAATTAATTGAACTGATTTCGGGCTGTGACCTTATAGATGTGATAAATGAGACAACTGGACTCCAAGAAATAACGTTCTTCTTAATTTGAAATGATTGCCGGAAGTGAGGAATTACACTGGCCGCTGTGGTAGCGCTTAATTTAAACATTTAGATAAATAAGTCATTTTGTACTGTGGGACCAATCGTAGCCGTTACCGCGCACTGAAGAAGTAGAGACAGTTTCAAAATCTACATTTCATTGAGTTTCTAACGGTATCAGTCCCTTTGAGGTACAACAGTTGCGTAACATATTCGTACCAACATCTATTTAGCGATAATTTTCTGATACTACTAGGTTGCATCGCTTTTAACAGTGAAACGATTGACTGCAGGACTTAATTGAACCGACTTTGGACTTTGAGGTTATAAATATGAAGAATGAGCCAATTGGACGCCAAGAAATAACATTTGTCTTACTTTGACATGATTGCTAGAACTTAGCGATTACACTGAGCGCTGTGGTAGCGCTTCATTTAAAAATGTAGATAAATAAGCTATCTTCTACTGTGGGACCAATCCTAGCCGTTAGCGCGAGCTGAAGAAATATGTACAGTTTCAAAAACTACATTTCATTGAGTTTCTAACGGTATCAGTCCCTTTGAGTTACAACGGTTGCGTCACATATTCGTACCAATATGTATTTAGCGATATTTTTCTAATATTACTAGGTTGCATCGCTTTTAACAGTGAAACGATTGACTGTGGGACTTACTTGAACTGATTTTAGACTTTGACCTTATAAATATGATAAGTGAGACAACTGGACTCCAAGAAATAACGTTCTTCTTAAGTTGAAATGATTGCTGGAACTGAGCAATTACACTGGTCGCTGGGGTAGCGCTTTATTTAAATATTTAGATAGATAAGTTATTTTGTACTGTGGGACCAATCGTAGTCGTTAGCGCGGACTGAAGAAATAGAGACAGTTTCAAAAACTACATTTCATTGAGTTTCTATCGGTATCAGTCCCTTTGAGTTGCAACAGTAGCGTAACATATTCGTACCAATATGTATTTAGCGATATCTTTCTGATGCTACTAGGTTGCATCGCTTTTAACAGTGAAACGATTGACTTTGGAACTTAATTGAACTGATTTTAGACTTTGACCTTATAAATATGATAAGTGAGACAACTGGACTCCAGGAAATAACGTTCTTCTTAATTTGAAATGATTACTGGAACTGAGCAATTACACTGGTCGCTGTGGTAGCGCTTTATTTAAAAATTTAGATAGATAAGTTATTTTGTACTGTGGGACCAATCGTAGTCGTCAGCGCGGACTGAAGAAATAGAGACAGTTTCAAAAACTACATTTCATTGAGTTTCTAACGGTATCAGTCCCTTTGAGTTGCAACAGTTGCGTAACATATTCGTACCAATATGTATTTAGCGATATCTTTCTGATACTACTAGGTTGCATCCCTTTTAACAGTGAAACAATTGACTGTGGGACTTAATTGAACTGATTTAAGACTTTGATCTTATAAATGTGATAAATGACACAACAGTGAAACGGTTGACTGTGGCAATTAATTAAACTGATTTCGGGCTGTGACCTTATAGATGTGATAAATGAGACAACTGGACTCCAAGAAATAACGTTCTTCTTAATTTGAAATGATTGCCGGAAGTGAGGAATTACACTGGCCGCTGTGGTAGCGCTTAATTTAAACATTTAGATAAATAAGTCATTTTGTACTGTGGGACCAATCGTAGCCGTTACCGCTCACTGAAGAAGTAGAGACTGTTTCAAAATCTACATTTCATTGAGTTTCTAACGGTATCAGTCCCTTTGAGGTACAACAGTTGCGTAACATATTCGTACCAACATCTATTTAGCGATAATTTTCTGATACTACTAGGTTGCATCGCTTTTAACAGTGAAACGATTGACTGCAGGACTTAATTGAACCGACTTTGGACTTTGACGTTATAAATGTGAAGAATGAGCCAATTGGACTCCAAGAAATAACATTTGTCTTACTTTGACATGATTGCTAGAACTTAGCAATTACACTGAGCGCTGTGGTAGCGCTTCATTTAGAAATGTAGATAAATAAGCTATTTTTTACTGTGGGACCAATCCTAGCCGTTAGCGCGGGCTGAAGAAATAGGAACAGTTTCGAAAACTACATTTCATTGAGTTTCTAACGGTATCAGTCCCTTTGAGTTACAACGGTTGCGTCACATATTCGTACCAACATGTATTTAGCGGTATTTTTCGAATATTACTAGGTTGCATCGGTTTAAACAGTGAAACGGTTGACTGTGGGACTTAATTGAACTGATTTTAGACTTTGACCTTATAAATATGATAAGTGAGACAACTGGACTCCAAGAAAAAACGTTTTTCTTAATTTGAAATGATTGCTGGAACTGAGAAAATTACACTGGTCGCTGTGGTAGCGCTTTATTTAAAAATTTAGATAGATAAGTTATTTTGTACTGTGGGATCAATCGTAGTCGTTAGCGCGGACTGAAGAAATAGAGACAGTTTCAAAAACTACATTTCATTGAGTTTCTAACGGTATCAGTCCCTTTGAGTTGCAACAGTTGCGTAACATGTTCGTACCAATATGTATTTAGCGATATCTTTCTGATGCTACTAGGATGCATCGCTTTCAATAGTGAAACGATTGACTGTGGGACTTAATTGAACTGATTTTAGACTTTGACCTTATAAATGTGATAAATGACACAACAGTGAAACGATTGACTGTGGCAATTAATTGAACTGATTTTAGACTTTGACCTTCTATAGATGATCAATGAGACAACTGGACTCCAAGAAATAACGTTCTTTTTAATTTGAAATGATTGCTGGAACTGAGCAGTGACACTGAGCGCAGTGGTAGCGCTTTATTTAAAAATTTAGAAAGATAAGTTATTTTGTACTGTAGGACCAATCGTAGTCGTTAGCGCGCACTGAAGAAATAGAGACAGTATCAAAAACTACATTTCATTGGGTTTCTAACAGTATCAGTCCTTTTGACTTACAACAGTTGTGTAACATATTCGTACCAATATGTATTTAGCGATATCTTTCTGATGCTACTAGTTTGCATCGCTTTTAACAGTGAAACGATTGACTGTGGGACTTAATTGAACTGATTTTAGACTTTGACCTTATAAATGTGATAAATGACATAACAGTGAAACGATTGACTGTGGCAATTAATTGAACTGATTTTGGGCTGTGACCTTATAGATGTGATAAATGAGACAACTGGACTCCAAGAAATAACGTTCTTCTTAATTTGAAATAATTGCCGGAAGTGAGGAATTACACTGGCCGCTGTGGTAGCGCTTTATTTAAACATTTAGATAAATAAGTCATTTTGTACTGTGGGACCAATCGTAGCCGTAAGCGCGCACTGAAGAAGTGGAGACAGTTTCAAAAACTACATTTCAATGAGTTTCTAACGGTATCAGTCCCTTTGAGGTACAACAGTTGCGTAACATAGTCGTACCAACATCTATTTAGCGATAATTTTCTGATACTACTAGGTTGCATCGCTTTTAACAGTGAAACGATTGACTGCAGGACTTAATTGAACCGACTTTGGACTTTGACGTTATAAATGTGAAAAATGAGCCAATTGGACTCCATGAAATAACATTCGTCTTACTTTGACATGATTGCTAGAACTTAGCGATTACACTGAGCGCTGTGGTAGCACTTCATTTAAAAATGTAGATAAATAAGTTATTTTTTACTGTGGGACCAATCCTAGCCGTTAGCGCGGGATGAAGAAATAGGAACAGTTTCAAAAACTACATTTCATTGAGTTTCTAACGGTATCAGTCCCTTTGAGTTACAAAGGTTGCGTCACATATTCGTACCAATATGTATTTAGCGATATTTTTCTAATATTACTAGGTTGCATCGCCTTTAACAGTGAAACGATTGACTGTGGGACTTAATTGAACTGATTTTAGACTTTGACCTTATAAATATGAAAAGTGAGACAACTGGACTCGAAGAAATAACGTTCTTCTTAATTTGAAATGATTGCTGGAACTGAGCAATTACACTGGTCGCTGTGGTAGCGCTTTATCTAAAAATTTAGATAGATAAGTTATTTTGTACTGTGGGACCAATCGTAGTCGTTAGCGCAGACTGAAGAAATAGAGACAGTTTCAAAAACTACATTTCATTGAGTTTCTAACGGTATCAGTCCCTTTGAGTTGCAACAGTTGCGTAACATATTCGTACCAATATGTATTTAGCGATTTCTTTCTGATACTACTAGTTTGCATCCCTTTTAAAAGTGAAACGATTGACTGTGGGACTTAATTGAACTGATTTTAGACTTTGACCTTATAAATGTGATAAATGACACAACAGTGAAACGATTGACTGCGGCAATTAATTGAACTGATTTTGGGCTGTGACCTTACAGATGTGATAAATGAGACAGCTGGACTCCAAGAAATAACGTTCTTCCTAATTTGAAATATTTGCCGGAAGTGAGGAATTACACTGGCCGCTGTGGTAGCGCTTTATTTAAACATTTAGATAAATAAGTCATTTTGTACTGTGGGACCAATCGTAGCCGTAAGCGCGCACTGAAGAAGTAGAGACAGTTTTAAAAACTACATTTTATTGAGTTTCTAACGGTATCAGTCCCTTTGAGGTACAACAGTTGCGTAACATATTCGTACCAACATCTATTTAGCGATAATTTTCTGATACTACTAGGTTGCATCGCTTTTAACAGTGAAACGATTGACTGCAGGACTTAATTGAACCGACTTTGACTTTTACGTTATAAATGTGAAAAATGAGCCAATTGGACTCCAAGAAATAACATTCGTCTTACTTTGACATGATTGCTAGAACTTAGCGATTACACTGAGCGCTGTGGTAGCGCTTCATTTAAAAATGTAGATAAATAAGCTATTTTTTACTGTGGGACCAATCCTAGCCGTTAGCGCGGGCTGAAGAAATTGGAACAGTTTCAAAAACTACATTTCATTGAGTTTCTAACGGTATCAGTCCCTTTGAGTTACCACGGTTGCGTCAAATATTCGTACCAATATGTATTTAGCGATATTTTTCTAATATTACTAGGTTGCATCGCTTTTAACAGTGAAACGATTGACTGTGGGACTTAATTGAACCGATTTTGGACTTTGACCTTATTAATATGAAAAATGAGCCAATTGGACTCCAAGAAATAACGTTCTTCTTAATTTGAAATGATTGCTGGAACTGAGCAATTACATTGGTCGCTGTGGTAGCGCTTTATCTAAAAATTTAGATAGATAAGTTATTTTGTACTGTGGGACCAATCGTAGTCGTTAGCGCAGACTCAAGAAATAGAGACAGTTTCAAAAACTACATTTCATTGAGTTTCTAACGGTATCAGTCCCTTTGAGTTGCAACAGTTGCGTAACATATTCGTACCAATATGTACTTAGCGATTTCTTTCTGATACTACTAGTTTGCATCCCTTTTAAAAGTGAAACGATTGACTGTGGGACTTAATTTAACTGATTTTAGACTTTGACCTTATAAATGTGATAAATGACACAACAGTGAAACGATTGACTGTGGCAATTAGTTGAACTGATTTTGGGCTGTGACCTTATAGATGTGATAAATGAGACAACTGGACTCCAAGAAATAACGTTCTTCCTAATTTGAAATATTTGCCGGAAGTGAGGAATTACACTGGCCGCTGTGGTAGCGCTTTATTTAAACATTTAGATAAATAAGTCATTTTGTACTGTGGGACCAATCGTAGCCGTAAGCGCGCACTGAAGAAGTAGAGACAGTTTCAAAAACTACATTTCATTGAGTTTCTAACGGTATCAGTCCCTTTGAGGTACAACAGTTGCGTAACATATTCGTACCAACATCTATTTAGCGATAATTTTCTGATACTACTAGGTTGCATCGCTTTTAACAGTGAAACGATTGACTGCAGGACTTAATTGAACCGAGTTTGGACTTTTACGTTATAAATGTGAAAAATGAGCTAATTGGACTCCAAGAAATAACATTCGTCTTACTTTGACATGATTGCTAGAACTTAGCGATTACACTGAGCGCTGTGGTAGCGCTTCATTTAAAAATGTAGATAAATAAGCTATTTTTTACTGTGGGACCAATCCTAGCCGTTAGCGCGGGCTGAAGAAATTGGAACAGTTTCAAAAACTACATTTCATTGAGTTTCTAACGGTATCAGTCCCTTTGAGTTACCACGGTTGCGTCAAATATTCGTACCAATATGTATTTAGCGATTTTTTTCTAATATTACTAGGTTGCATCGCTTTTAACAGTGAAACGATTGACTGTGGGACTAAATTGAACTGATTTTCGACTTTGACTTTATAAATATGATAAGTGACACAACAGTGAAACGATTGACTGTGGCAATTAATTGAACTGATTTTGGGCTGTGACCTTATAGATGTGATAAATGAGACAACTGGACTCCAAGAAATAACGTTCTTCTTAATTTGAAATGATTGCCGGAAGTGAGGAATTACACTGGCCGCTGTGGTAGCGCTTTATTTAAACATTTAGATAAATAAGTAATTTTGTACTGTGGGACCAATCGTAGCCGTTACCGCGCACTGAAGAAGTAGAGACAGTTTCAAAAACTACATTTCATTGAGTTTCTAACAGTATTGAGGTACAACAGTTGCGTAACATATTCGTACCAACATCTATTTAGCGATAATTTTCTGATACTACTAGGTTGCATCGCTTTTAAGAGTGAAACGATTGACTGCAGGACTTATTTGAACCGACTTTGGACTTTGACGTTATAAATGTGAAAAATGAGCCAATTGGACTCCAAGAAATAACATTCGTCTTACTTTGACATGATTGCTAGAACTTAGCGATTACACTGAGCACTGTGGTAGCGCTTCATTTAAAAATGTAGATAAATAAGCCATTTTTTACTGTGGAACCAATCCTAGCCGTTAGTGCGGGCTAAAGAAATAGATACTGTTTCAAAAACTACATTTCATTAAGTTTCTAACGATATCAGTCCCTTTGAGTTACAACAGTTGCGTAACATATTCCTACCAATATGTATTTAGCGATATCTTTCTGATACTACTAGGTTGCATCGCTTTTAACAGTGAAACGATTGACTGTGGGATTTAATTGAACTGATTTTAGACTTTGACCTTGTAAATGTGATAAATGACACAACAGAGAAACGATTGACTGTGGCAATTAATTGAACTGATTTTAGACTTTGACATTATAAATATGATAAGTGAGACAACTGGACTCCAAGAAATAACGTTCTTCTTAATTTGAAATGATAGCTGGAACTGAGCAATTACACTGAGCGCTGTGGTAGCGCTTTATTGAAATATGTATATAAAGAAACCACTTTTTAATGTGGGACCTATCCTAACCGTTAGCTTACGCTGACAAAATAGATACTGTTTCAAAAACTATATTTCATTGAGTTTCTAACGGTATCAGTCCCTATGAGTTACAACGGTTGCGTCACATATTCGTACCAATATGTACTTAGCTATATTTTTCTAATATTACTAGGTTGCATCGCTTTTAACAGTGAAACGATTGACTGTGGGACTTAATTGAACTGATTTTAGACTTTGACCTTATAAATGTGATAAATGACACAACAGTGAAACGATTGACTGCGGCAATTAATTGAACTGATTTTGGGCTGTGACCTTATAGATGTAATAAATGAGACAACTGGACTCCAAGAAATAACGTTCTTCCTAATTTAAAATATTTGCCGGAAGGGAGGAATTACACTGGCCGCTGTGGTAGCGCTTTATTTAAACATTTAGATAAATAAGTCATTTTGTACTGTGGGACCAATCGTAGCCGTAAGCGCGCACTGAAGAAGTAGAGACAGTTTCAAAAACTACATTTCATTGAGTTTCTAACGGTATCAGTCCCTTTGAGGTACAACAGTTGCGTAACATATTCGTACCAACATCTATTTAGCGATAATTTTCTGATACTACTAGGTTGCATCGCTTTTAACAGTGAAACGATTGACTGCAGGACTTAATTGAACCGAGTTTGGACTTTTACGTTATAAATGTGAAAAATGAGCTAATTGGACTCCAAGAAATAACATTCGTCTTACTTTGACATGATTGCTAGAACTTAGCGATTACACTGAGCGCTGTGGTAGCGCTTCATTTAAAAATGTAGATAAATAAGCTCTTTTTTACTGTGGGACCAATCCTAGCCGTTAGCGCGGGCTGAAGAAATTGGAACAGTTTCAAAAACTACATTTCATTGAGTTTCTAACGGTATCAGTCCCTTTGAGTTACCACGGTTGCGTCAAATATTCGTACCAATATGTATTTAGCGATATTTTTCTAATATTACTAGGTTGCATCGCTTTTAACAGTGAAACGATTGACTGTGGGACTAAATTGAACTGATTTTAGACTTTGACTTTATAAATATGATAAGTGACACAACAGTGAAACGATTGACTGTGGCAATTATTTGAACTGATTTTGGGCTGTGACCTTATAGATGTGATAAATGAGACAACTGGACTCCAAGAAATAACGTTCTTCTTAATTTGAAATGATTGCCGGAAGTGAGGAATTACACTGGCCGCTGTGGTAGCGCTTTATTTAAACATTTAGATAAATAAGTAATTTTGTACTGTGGGACCAATCGTAGCCGTTACCGCGCACTGAAGAAGTAGAGACAGTTTCAAAAACTACATTTCATTGAGTTTCTAACAGTATTGAGGTACAACAGTTGCGTAACATATTCGTACCAACATCTATTTAGCGATAATTTTCTGATACTACTAGGTTGCATCGCTTTTAAGAGTGAAACGATTGACTGCAGGACTTAATTGAACCGACTTTGGACTTTGACGTTATAAATGTGAAAAATGAGCCAATTGGACTCCAAGAAATAACATTCGTCTTACTTTGACATGATTGCTAGAACTTAGCGATTACACTGAGCGCTGTGGTAGCGCTTCATTTAAAAATGTAGATAAAAAAGCCATTTTTTACTGTGGGACCAATCCTAGCCGTTAGCGCGGGCTAAAGAAATAGATACTGTTTCAAAAACTACATTTCATTAAGTTTCTAACGATATCAGTCCCTTTGAGTTACAACAGTTGCGTAACATATTCCTACCAATATGTATTTAGCGATATCTTTCTGATACTACTAGGTTGCATCGCTTTTAACAGTGAAACGATTGACTGTGGGATTTAATTGAACTGATTTTAGACTTTGACCTTGTAAATGTGATAAATGACACAACAGAGAAACGATTGACTGTGGCAATTAATTGAACTGATTTTAGACTTTGACATTATAAATATGATAAGTGAGACAACTGGACTCCAAGAAATAACGTTCTTCTTAATTTGAAATGATAGCTGGAACTGAGCAATTACAATGAGCGCTGTGGTAGCGCTTTATTGAAATATGTATATAAAGAAACCACTTTTTAATGTGGGACCTATCCTAACCGTTAGCTTACGCTGACAAAATAGATACTGTTTCAAAAACTATATTTCATTGAGTTTCTAACGGTATCAGTCCCTATGAGTTACAACGGTTGCGTCACATATTCGTACCAATATGTACTTAGCTATATTTTTCTAATATTACTAGGTTGCATCGCTTTTAACAGTGAAACGATTGACTGTGGGACTTAAATGAACTGATTTTAGACTTTGACCTTATAAATGTGATAAATGACACAACAGTGAAACGATTGACTGCGGCAATTAATTGAACTGATTTTGGGCTGTGACCTTATAGATGTGATAAATGAGACAGCTGGACTCCAAGAAATAACATTCGTCTAACTTTGACATGATTGCTAGAACTTTGCGATTACACTGAGCGCTGTGGTAGCGCTTCATTTAAAAATGTAGATAACTAAGCTATTTTTTACTGTGGGACCAATCCTAGCCGCTACGCGGGCTGAAGAAATTGGAACAGTTTCAAAAACTACATTTCATTGAGTTTCTAACGGTATCAGTCCGTTTGAGGTACAACGGTTGCGTCACATATTCGTACCAACATGCATTTAGCGATATGTTTCTAATATTACTAGGTTGCATCGCTTTTAACAGTGAAACGATTGACTGTGGGACTTAATTGAACCGATTTTGGACTTTGACCTTATAAATATGAAAAATGAGCCAATTGGACTCCAAGAAACAACATTCCTCTTAATTTGACATGATCGCTTGAACTCAGCGATTACACTTGTCGCTGTGGTAGCTCTTCATTTAAAAATGTAGATAAATAATCTATTTTTTACTGTGGGACCAATCGTAGTCGTTAGCGCGCACTGAAGAAATAGAGGCAGTTTCAAAAACTACAATTCATTGAGTTTCTAACGGTATCAGCCCCTTTGAGTTACAACAGTTGCGTAACATATTCGTACTTATATGTATTTAGCGATATTTTTCTGATATTACTAGGTTGCATCGCTTTTAACAGTGAAACGATTGACTGTGGGACTTAATTGAACCGATTTTGAACTTTGACCTTATAAGCATGAAAAATGAGCATATTGGACTCCAAGAAACAACATTTTTCTTAATTTGACATGATCGCTGGAACTCAGCGATTACACTGGTCGCTGTGGTAGCGCTTTATTTAAAAATGTATATAAAGAAACCACTTTTTAATGTGGGACCAATCCTAGCCGTTAGCTTACGCTGAAAAAAAAGACACTGTTTCAAAAACTACATTTCATTGAGTTTCTAACGGTATCAGTCCGTTTGAGGTACAACGGTTGCGTCACATATTCGTACCAACATGCATTTAGCGATATGTTTCTAATATTACTAGGTTGCATCGCTTTTAACAGTGAAACGATTGACTGTGGGACTTAATTGAACCGATTTTGGACTTTGACCTTATAAATATGAAAAATGAGCCAATTGGACTTCAAGAAATAACGCTCTTCTTAATTTGAAATGATTGCTGGAACTGAGCAATTACACTGAGCGCTGTGGTAGCGCTTTATTTAAAAATTTAGATAGATAAGTCATTTTGTACTGTGGGATCAATCGTAGTCGTTAGCGCGCACTGAAGAAATAGAGACAGTTTCAAAAACTACATTTCATTGAGTTTCTTACGGTATCAGTCCTTTTGAATTACAACAGTTGCGTAACATATTCGTACCAATATGTGTTTAGCGATAGTTTTCTGATACTACTTGGTTGCATCGCTTTTAACAGTGAAACGATTGACTGTGGGACTTAATTGAACAGATTTTGGACTTTGACGTTATAAATTGTGAAAAATGAGCCAATTGGACTCCAAGAAATAGCATTCGTCTAACTTTGACATGATGGCTGGAACTTAGCGATTTCACTGAGCGCTGTGGTAGCGCTTCATTTAAAAATGTAGATAAATAATCTATTTTTTACTGTTGGACCAATCGTAGTCGTTAGCGCGCACTGAAGAAATAGAGGCAGTTTCAAAAACTACATTTCATAGAGCTTCTAACGGTATCAGCCCCTTTGAGTTACAACAGTTGCGTAACATATTCGTACCAATATATATTTAGCGATATTTTTCTGATACTACTAGGTTGCATCTCTTTTAACAGTGAAACGATTGACTGTGGCAATTAATTAAACTGATTTTGGACTGTGACCATATAGATGTGATAAATGAGACAACTGGACTCCACGAAATACCGCTCTTCTTAATTTGAAATGATTGCTGGAACTGAGCAATTACACTGAGCGCTGTGGTAGTGCTTTATTTAAAAATTTAGATAGATAAGTCATTTTGTACTGTGGGATCAATCGTAGTCGTTAGCGCGCACTGAAGAAATAGAGACAGTTTCAAAAACTACATTTCATTGAGTTTCTAACGGTATCAGTCCCTTTGAGTTACAACAGTTGCGTAACATATTCGTACCAATATGTATTTAGCGATATTTTTCTGATACTACTAGGTTGCATCGCTTTTAACAGTGAAACGATTGACTGCGGGACTTATTTAAACCGATTTTGGACTTTGACGTTATAAATTGTGAAAAATGAGCCAATTGGACTCCAAGAAATAACATTCGTCTAACTTTGACATGATGGCTGGAACTTAGCGATTACACTGAGCGCTGTGGTAGCGCTTCATTTAAAAATGTAGATAAATAATCTATTTTTTAATGTGGGACCAATCCTAGCCATTAGCGCGCGCTGAAGAAACAGGGACAGTTTCAATAACTGCATTTTATTGAGTTTCTAACGGTATCCGTCCGCTTGAAGTACAACGGTTGACGTTATAAATTGTGAAAAATGAGCCAATTGGACTCCAAGAAATAGCATTCGTCTAACTTTGACATGATGGCTGGAACTTAGCGATTTCACTGAGCGCTGTGGTAGCGCTTCATTTAAAAATGTAGATAAATAATCTATTTTTTACTGTTGGACCAATCGTAGTCGTTAGCGCGCACTGAAGAAATAGAGGCAGTTTCAAAAACTACATTTCATAGAGTTTCTAACGGTATCAGCCCCTTTGAGTTACAACAGTTGCGTAACATATTCGTACCAATATATATTTAGCGATATTTTTCAGATACTACTAGGTTGCATCTCTTTTAACAGTGAAACGATTGACTGTGGCAATTAATTAAACTGATTTTGGACTGTGACCATATAGATGTGATAAATGAGACAACTGGACTCCACGAAATACCGCTCTTCTTAATTTGAAATGATTGCTGGAACTGAGCAATTACACTGAGCGCTGTGGTAGTGCTTTATTTAAAAATTTAGATAGATAAGTCATTACTGTGGGATCAATCGTAGTCGTTAGCGCGCACTGAAGAAATAGAGACAGTTTCAAAAACTACATTTCATTGAGTTTTTAACGGTATCAGTCCCTTTGAGTTACAACAGTTGCGTAACATATTCGTACCAATATGTATTTAGCGATATTTTTCTGATACTACTAGGTTGCATCGCTTTTAACAGTGAAACGATTGACTGCGGGACTTAATTAAACCGATTTTGGACTTTGACGTTATAAATTGTGAAAAATGAGCCAATTGGACTCCAAGAAATAACATTCGTCTAACTTTGACATGATGGCTGGATCTTAGCGATTACACTGAGCGCTGTGGTAGCGCTTCATTTAAAAATGTAGATAAATAATCTATTTTTTAATGTGGGACCAATCCTAACCGTTAGCTCACGCTGAAAAAAAAGACACTGTTTCAAAAACTACATTTCATTGAGTTTCTAACGGTATCAGTCCGTTTGAGGTACAACGGTTGCGTCACATATTCGTACCAACATGCATTTAGCGATATGTTTCTAATATTACTAGGTTTCATCGCTTTTAACAGTGAAACGATTGACTGTGGGACTTAATTGAACCGATGTTGGACTTTGACCTTATAAATATGAAAAATGAGCCAATTGGACTTCAAGAAATAACGCTCTTCTTAATTTGAACTGATTGCTGGAACTGAGCAATTACACTGAGCGCTGTGGTAGCGCTTTATTTAAAAATTTAGATAGATAAGTCATTTTGTACTGTGGGATCAATCGTAGTCGTTAGCGCGCACTGAAGAAATAGAGACAGTTTCAAAAACTACATTTCATTGAGTTTCTAACGGTATCAGTCCTTTTGAATTACAACAGTTGCGTAACATATTCGTACCAATATGTGTTTAGCGATATTTTTCTGATACTACTTGGTTGCATCGCTTTTAACAGTGAAACGATTGACTGTGGGACTTAATTGAACAGATTTTGGACTTTGACGTTATAAATTGTGAAAAATGAGCCAATTGGACTCCAAGAAATAGCATTCGTCTAACTTTGACATGATGGCTGGAACTTAGCGATTTCACTGAGCGCTGTGGTAGCGCTTCATTTAAAAATGTAGATAAATAATCTATTTTTTACTGTTGGACCAATCGTAGTCGTTAGCGCGCACTGAAGAAATAGAGGCAGTTTCAAAAACTACATTTCATAGAGTTTCTAACGGTATCAGCCCCTTTGAGTTACAACAGTTGCGTAACATATTCGTACCAATATATATTTAGCGATATTTTTCAGATACTACTAGGTTGCATCTCTTTTAACAGTGAAACGATTTACTGTGGCAATTAATTAAACTGATTTTGGACTGTGACCATATAGATGTGATAAATGAGACAACTGGACTCCACGAAATACCGCTCTTCTTAATTTGAAATGATTGCTGGAACTGAGCAATTACACTGAGCGCTGTGGTAGTGCTTTATTTAAAAATTTAGATAGATAAGTCATTACTGTGGGATCAATCGTAGTCGTTAGCGCGCACTGAAGAAATAGAGACAGTTTCAAAAACTACATTTCATTGAGTTTCTAACGGTATCAGTCCCTTTGAGTTACAACAGTTGCGTAACATATTCGTACCAATATGTATTTAGCGATATTTTTCTGATACTACTAGGTTGCATCGCTTTTAACAGTGAAACGATTGACTGCGGGACTTAATTAAACCGATTTTGGACTTTGACGTTATAAATTGTGAAAAATGAGCCAATTGGACTCCAAGAAATAACATTCGTCTAACTTTGACATGATGGCTGGAACTTAGCGATTACACTGAGCGCTGTGGTAGCGCTTCATTTAAAAATGTAGATAAATAATCTATTTTTTAATGTGGGACCAATCCTAGCCATTAGCGCGCGCTGAAGAAACAGGGACAGTTTCAATAACTGCATTTCATTGAGTTTCTAACGGTATCCGTCCGCTTGAAGTACAACGGTTGCGTCACATATTCGTACAAACATGTACTTAGCGATATTTTTCTGGTATTACTAGGTTGCATCACTTCTAACAGTGAAGCGATTGACTGTGGCACTTAATTGAACTGCCTTGGACTTAGATCTTATAAGGTGAGAAAAGAGAAAATTGAACTGCAAGAAATAACATTCTACTTAATTTGACATGGTTGCTGGAACTCAACGATTACACTGGGCACTGTGGAAGCGCTTCATTCAAAAATTTTATTAAAGTAGTCATTTTTTTACCGTGGTACCATTCCTTGCCGTTAGCTCGCGCTGAAGAAATAGAGACAGTTTCAAAAACTACATTGTATTGACTATCTAACGGTATCAGTCCGTTTGAGTTACAACTGTTGCGTCACATATTAGTACCAACATGTATTTAGCGATATGTTTTTGTTATTACAAGGTTGCGTCGCTATTAACAGTAAAACTATTGACTGTGGGACTTAATTGAATTGATTTTAGACTTTGACCTTATAAAGATCAACAATGAGACAACTGGACTCCAAGAAATAACGCTGTTCTTAATTTGAAATGATTGCTGGAACTGAGCAATTACACTGAGCGCTGTGGTAGCGCTTTATTTAAAAATTTAGATAGATAAGTCATTTTGTACTGTGGGACCAATCGTAGTCGTTAGCGCGCACTGAAGAAATAGGGACAGTTTCAAAAACTACATTTCATTGAAATTCTAAAGGTATCAGTCCCTTTGAGTTACAACGGTTGCGTCACATATTCGTACCAATATGTATTTAGCGATATTTTTTTAATATTACTAGGTTGCATCGCTTTTAACAGTGAAACGATTGACTGTGGGACTTAATTGAACTTGTTTTAGGCTTTGACCTTTTAAATGTGATAAATGACACAACTGGACTCCAAGAAATAACGTTCTTCTTAATTTGAAAGGATTGCTGGAACTGAGCAATTACACTGGTCGCTGTGGTAGCGCTTTATTTAAATATTTAGATAAATAACTCATTTTGTACTGTGGGACCAATCGTAGCCGTTAGGGCGCGCTGAAGAGGTGGAGACAGTTTCAAAAACTACATTGCATTGACTTTCTAACGGTATCAGTCCGTTTGAGGTACAACAGTTGCGTACCATATTCGTACCAACATCTATTTAGCGATACTTTTCTGATATTACTAGGTTGCATCGCTTTTAACAGTGAAACGATTGACTGTGGGACTTAATTGAACCGATTTTGGACTTTGACCTTATGAATGTGAAAAATGAGGCAATTGGACTCCAAGAAATAACATTCGTCTTACTTTCACATGATTGCTAGAACTTAGCGATTACACTGTGCGCTGTGGTAGCGCTTAATTTAAGCATTTAGATAAATAAGTCTTTTTGTACTGTGAGTCCAATCGTAGCCATTAGCGCAGGCTGAAGAAATAGACACTGTTTCAAAAACTACATTTCATTGACTTTTTAACGGTATCAGTCCGTTTGAGGAACAAGGGTTGCGTCACATATTCCTACCAACATGAATTTAGCGATATGTTTCAGATATTACTATGTTGCATCGCTTTCAACAGTAAAACGTTTGACTGTAGCACTTATTTGAACTGATTTTGGACATTGACGTTATAAATGTGAAAAATGAGTCAATTGGACTCCAAGAAATAACATTCGTCTTACTTTGACATGATTGCTAGAACTTAGCGATTACACTCTGGTAGCGCTTCATTTAAAAATTTTAGATAAATAAGTAATTTTTACTGTGGGACCAATCCTAGCCGTTAGCGCGGGCTGAAGAAACAGAGACAGTTTCAATAACTGCATTTCATTGAGTTTCTAACGGTATCCGTCCGCTTGAAGTACAACGGTTGCGTCACATATTCGTACAAACATGTACTTAGCGATATTTTTCTGGTATTACTAGGTTGCATCACTTCTAACAGTGAAGCGATTGACTGTGGCACTTAATTGAACTGCCTTGGACTTAGATCTTATAATGTGAGAAAAGAGAAAATTGAACTGCAAGAAATAACATTCTACTTAAATTGACATGGTTGCTGGAACTCAACGATTACACTGGGCACTGTGGAAGCGCTTCATTCAAAAATTTTATTAAAGTAGTCATTTTTTTACCGTGGTACCATTCCTTGCCGTTAGCTCGCGCTGAAGAAATAGAGGCAGTTTCAAAAACTACATTTCATAGAGTTTCTAACGGTATCAGCCCCTTTGAGTTACAACAGTTGCGTAACATATTCGTACCAACATGTATATAGCAATATTTTTCTGATACTACTAGGTTGCATCGCTTTTAACAGTGAAACGATTGACTGTGGCAATTAATTAAACTGATTTTGGACTGTGACCATATAGATGTGATAAATGAGACAACTGGACTCCACGAAATAACGTTCTTTTTAATTTGAAATGAAGGCCGGAAGTGAGCAATTACACTGGGCGCTGTGGTAGCGCTTTATTTAAACATTTAGATAAATAAGTCATTTTGTATTGTGGGACCAATCGTAGCCGTTAGAGCGCGCTGAAGAAGTAGAGACAGTTTCAAAAACTACATTGCATTGACTTTCTAACGGTATCAGTCCGTTTGAGGTACAACAGTTGCGTACCATGTTCGTACAAACATCTATTTAGCGATACTTTTCTGATATTACTAGGTTGCATCGCTTTTAACAGTGAAACGATTGACTGTGGGACTTAATTGAACCGATTTTGGACTTTGACCTTATGAATGTGAAAAATGAGCCAATTGGACTCCAAGAAATAACATTCGTCTTACTTTCACATGATTGCTAGAACTTAGCGATTACACTCTGGTAGCGCTTCATTTAAAAATTTAGAGAAATAAGTAATTTTTTACTGTGGGACCAATCCTAGCCGTTAGCGCGCGCTGAAGAAACAGGGACAGTTTCAATAACTGCATTTCATTGAGTTTCTAACGGTATCCGTCCGCTTGAAGTACAACGGTTGCGTCACATATTCGTACAAACATGTACTTAGCGATATTTTTCTGGTATTACTAGGTTGCATCACTTCTAACAGTGAAGCGATTGACTGTGGCACTTAATTGAACTGCCTTGGACTTAGATCTTATAATGTGAGAAAAGAGAAAATTGAACTGCAAGAAATAACATTCTACTTAATTTGACATGGTTGCTGGAACTCAACGATTACACTGGGCACTGTGGAAGCGCTTCATTCAAAAATTTTATTAAAGTAGTCATTTTTTTACCGTGGTACCATTCCTTGCCGTTAGCTCGCGCTGAAGAAATAGAGACAGTTTCAAAAACTACATTGTATTGACTATCTAACGGTATCAGTCCGTTTGAGTTACAACTGTTGCGTCACATATTAGTACCAACATGTATTTAGCGATATGTTTTTGTTATTACAAGGTTGCGTCGCTATTAACAGTAAAACTATTGACTGTGGGACTTAATTGAATTGATTTTAGACTTTGACCTTATAAAGATCAACAATGAGACAACTGGACTCCAAGAAATAACGCTGTTCTTAATTTGAAATGATTGCTGGAACTGAGCAATTACACTGAGCGCTGTGGTAGCGCTTTATTTAAAAATTTAGATAGATAAGTCATTTTGTACTGTGGGACCAATCGTAGTCGTTAGCGCGCACTGAAGAAATAGGGACAGTTTCAAAAACTACATTTCATTGAAATTCTAAAGGTATCAGTCCCTTTGAGTTACAACGGTTGCGTCACATATTCGTACCAATATGTATTTAGCGATATTTTTTTAATATTACTAGGTTGCATCGCTTTTAACAGTGAAACGATTGACTGTGGGACTTAATTGAACTTGTTTTTGGCTTTGACCTTATAAATGTGATAAATGACACAACTGGACTCCAAGAAATAACGTTCTTCTTAATTTGAAAGGATTGCTGGAACTGAGCAATTACACTGGTCGCTGTGGTAGCGCTTTATTTAAACATTTAGATAAATAACTCATTTTGTACTGTGGGACCAATCGTAGCCGTTAGGGCGCGCTGAAGAGGTGGAGACAGTTTCAAAAACTACATTGCATTGACTTTCTAACGGTATCAGTCCGTTTGAGGTACAACAGTTGCGTACCATATTCGTACCAACATCTATTTAGCGATACTTTTCTGATATTACTAGGTCGCATCGCTTATAACAGTGAAACGATTGACTGTGGGACTTAATTGAACCGATTTTGGACATTGACCTTATGAATGTGAAAAATGAGGCAATTGGACTCCAAGAAATAACATTCGTCTTACTTTCACATGATTGCTAGAACTTAGCGATTACACTGTGCGCTGTGGTAGCGCTTAATTTAAGCATTTAGATAAATAAGTCTTTTTGTACTGTGAGTCCAATCGTAGCCATTAGCGCAGGCTGAAGAAATAGACACTGTTTCAAAAACTACAATTCATTGACTTTTTAACGGTATCAGTCCGTTTGAGGAACAAGGGTTGCGTCACATATTCGTACCAACATGAATTTAGCGATATGTTTCAGATATTACTATGTTGCATCGCTTTCAACAGTAAAACGTTTGACTGTAGCACTTATTTGAACTGATTTTGGACATTGACGTTATAAATGTGAAAAATGAGTCAATTGGACTCCAAGAAATAACATTCGTCTTACTTTGACATGATTGCTAGAACTTAGCGATTACACTCTGGTAGCGCTTCATTTAAAAATTTTAGATAAATAAGTAATTTTTACTGTGGGACCAATCCTAGCGGTTAGCGCGGGCTGAAGAAACAGAGACAGTTTCAATAACTGCATTTCATTGAGTTTCTAACGGTATCTGTCCGCTTGAAGTACAACGGTTGCGTCACATATTCGTACAAACATGTACTTAGCGATATTTTTCTGGTATTACTAGGTTGCATCACTTCTAACAGTGAAGCGATTGACTGTGGCACTTAATTGAACTGCCTTGGACTTAGATCTTATAATGTGAGGAAAGAGAAAATTGAACTGCAAGAAATAACATTCTACTTAATTTGACATGGTTGTTGGAACTCAACGATTACACTGGGCATTGTGGAAGCGCTTCATTCAAAAATTTTATTAAAGTAGTCATTTTTTTACCGTGGTACCATTCCTTGCCGTTAGCTCGCGCTGAAGAAATAGAGACAGTTTCAAAAACTACATTGTATTGACTATCTAACGGTATCAGTCCGTTTGAGTTACAACTGTTGCGTCACATATTAGTACCAACATGTATTTAGCGATATGTTTCTGTTATTACAAGGTTGCGTCGCCATTAACAGTAAAACTATTGACTGTGGGACATAATTGAATTGATTTTAGACTTTGACCTTATAAAGGTCAACAATGAGACAACTGGACTCCAAGAAATAACGCGGTTCTTAATTTGAAATGATTGCTGGAACTGAGCAATTACACTGAGCGCTGTGGTAGCGCTTTATTTAAAAATTTAGATAGATAAGTCATTTTGTACTGTGGGACCAATCGTAGTCGTTAGCACGCACTGAAGAAATAGAGACAGTTTCAAAAACTACATTTCATTGCAATTCTAAGGGTATCAGTCCCTTTGAGTTACAACGGTTGCGTCACATATTCGTACCAATATGTATTTAGCGATATTTTTTTAATATTACTAGGTTGCATCGCTTTTAACAGTGAAACGATTGACTGTGGGACTTAATTGAACTTATTTTAGGCTTTGACCTTATAAATGTGATAAATGACACAATTGGACTGCAAGAAATAACGTTCTTCTTAATATGAAGGGATTGCTGGAACTGAGCAATTACACGGGTCGCTGTGGTAGCGCTTTATTTAAACATTTAGATAAATAAGTCATTTTGTACTGTGGGACCAATTGTAGCCGTTAGGGCGCGCTGAAGAAGTGGAGACAGTTTCAAAAACTACATTGCATTGACTTTTTAACGGTATCAGTCCGTTTGAGGTACAACAGTTGCGTACCATATTCGTACCAACATCTATTTAGCGATACTTTTCTGATATTACTAGGTTGCATCGCTTTTAACAGTGAAACGATTGACTGTGGGACTTAATTGAACCGATTTTGGACTTTGACCTTATGAATGTGAAAAATGAGCCAATTGGATTCCAAGAAATAACATTCGACTTACTTTGACATGATTGCTAGAACTTAGCGATTACACTGTGCGCTGTGGTAGCGCTTAATTTAAGCATTTAGATAAATAAGTCTTTTTGTACTGTGAGTCCAATCGTAGCCGTTAGCGCGCGCTGAAGAAATAGACACTGTTTCAAAAACAACATTTCATTGACTTTCTAACGGTATCAGTCCGTTTAAGGAACAAGGGTTGCGTCACATATTCGTACCAACATGAATTTAGCGATATGTTTCAGATATTACTAGGTTGCATCGCTTTTAACAGTAAAACGTTTGACTGTGGGACTTATTTGAACTGATTTTGGACTTTGACGTTATAAATGTAAAAAATGAGCCAATTGGACTCCAAGAAATGACATTCGTCTTACTTTGACATGATTGCTAAAACTTAGCGATTACAATCTGGTAGCGCTTCATTTAAAAATTTAGATAAATAAGTAATTTTTTACTGTGGGACCAATCCTAGCCGTTAGCGCGCGCTAAAGAAATAGAGACAGTTTCAAAAACTACATTGTATTGACTATCTAACGGTATCAGTCCGTTTGAGTTACAACTGTTGCGTCACATATTAATACCAACATGTACTTAGCGATATGTTTCTGTTATTACAAGGTTGCATCGCTATTAACAGTAAAACGATTGACTGTGGGACTTAATTGAATTGATTTTAGACTTTGACCTTATAAAGGTCAACAATGAGACAACTGGACTCCAAGAAATAACGCTCTTCTTAATTTGACATGATCGCTGGAACTCAGCGATTACAGTGGTCGCTGTGGTAGCGCTTTATTTAAAAATGTATATAAAGAAACCACTTTTTAATGTGGGACCAATCCTAGCCGTTAGTTTACGCTAAAGAAATAGACACTGTTTCAAAAACTACATTTCATTGAGTTTCTAACGGTATCAGTCCGGTTGAGGAACAACGGTTGCGTCACATATTCGTACCAATATGTATTTAGCAATATTTTTTTAATATTACTAGGTTGCATCGCTTTTAACAGTGAAACGATTGACTGTGGGACTTAATTGAACTGATTTTAGACTTTGACCTTATAAATGTGATAAATGACAGAACTGGACTCCAAGAAATAACGTTCTTCTTAATTTGAAATAATTCCCGGAAGTGAGCAATTACACTGGGCGCTGTGGTAGCACTTTATTTAAACATTTATAAATAAGTCATTTTGTACTGTGGGACCAATCGTAGCCGTTAGAGCGCGCTGAAGAAGTAGAGACTGTTTCAGAAACTACATTGCATTGACTTTCTAACGGTATCAGTCCGTTTGAGGTGCAACAGTTGCGTACCATACTCGTACCAACATCTATTTAGCGATACTTTTCTGATATTACTAGGTTGCATCGCGTTTAACAGTGAAACGATTGACTGTGGGACTTAATTGAACCGATTTTTGACTTTGACGTTATAAATGTGAAAGATAAGCCAATTGGACTTCAAGAAATAAAATTCGTCTTACTTTGACATGATTGCTAGAACTTAGCGATTAAACTGAACGCTGTGGTAGCGCTTCATTTAAAAATGTAGATAAATAAGCTATTTTTTACTGTGGGACCAATCCTAGCCGTTAGCGCTGGCTGAAGAAATAGGAACAGTTCCAAAAACTTATATTTCGTTGAGTTTATAACGGTATCAGTCCCCTTGAGTTACAACGGTTGCGTCACATATTCGTACCAATATGTATTTAGCGATATTTTTTAATATTACTAGATTGCATCGCTTTTAACAGTGAAACGATTGACTGTGGGACTTAATTGAACTGTTTTTAGACTTTGACCTTATAAATGTGATAAATGAGACAACTGGATTCCAAGAAATAACGTTCTTCTTAATTTGAAATGATTGCTGGAACTGAGCAATTACACTGAGCGCTGTGGTAGCGCTTTATTTAAAAATTTAGATAGATAAGTCATTTTGTACTGTGGGACCAATCGTAGTAAGTAGTGCGCACTGAAGAAATAGAGACAGTTTCAAAAACTACATTTCATTGACTTTCTAACGGTATCAGTCCGTTTGAGGTACAACAACTGCGTAACATATTCGTACTAACATCTATATAGCGATATTTTTCTGACATTACTAGGTTGCATCGCTTTTAACAGTAAAACGATTGACTGTGGAACTTAATTGAACCGATTTTAGACTTTGACGTTATAAATATGAAAAATGAGCCAATTGGACTCCAAGAAATAACATTCGTCTTACTTTGAAATGATTGCTAGAACTTAGCGATTACACTGGGCGCTGTGGTAGCGCTTTATTTAAGCATTTAGATAAGTAAGAGATTTTTTACTGTGGGACCAATCGTAGCCGTTAACGCGCACTGAAGAAGAAGAGACAGTTTCAAAAACTACATTTCATTGACTTTCTAACGGTATCAGTCCGTGTGAGGTGTAACAGTTGCGTAACATATTCGTACCAACATCTATTTAGCGATATTTTTCTGATATTACTAGGTTGCATCGCTTTTAACAGTGAAACGATTGACTGTGGGACTTAATTGAACCGGCATTGGACTTTGACGTTATAAATGTGAAAAATCAGCCAATTGGACTCCAAAAAATAACATTTGTCTTACTTTGACATGATTGCCGGAATTGAGCAATTACACTGGGCGCTGTGGTAGCGCTTTATTTAAACATTTAGATAAGTAAGAGATTTTTTACTGTGGGTCCAATCCTAGCCGTTAGCGCGGGCTGAAGAAGTAGGAACAGTTTCAAAAATTACATTTCATTGAGTTTCTAACGGTATCAGTCCCTTTGAGTTTCAACGGTTGCGTCACATAATCGTACCAAGGTGTATTTAGCGATATTATTCCAATATTACTAGGTTGCATCGCTTTTAACAGTGAAACGATTGACTGTGGCAATTAATTGAACTGATTTTGGACTGTGACCTTTTAGATGTGATAAATGAGACAACTGGACGCAAGAAATAACGTTCTTCTTAATTTGAAATGATTGCGGGAACTGAGCAATTACACTGGGCGCTGTGGTAGCGCTTTATTTAAAAATTTAGTTAGATAAGTCATTTTGTACTGTGGGACCAATCGTAACCGTTAGCGCGCGCTGAAAAAATCGAGACAGTTTCAAAAACTACATTTTATTGACTTTCTAACGGTATCAGTCCGTTTGAGGTACAACAATTGCGTAACATATTCGTACCAATATCTATTTAGCGATATTATTCTAATATTACTAGGTTGCATCGCTTCTAACAGTGAAAAGATTGACTGTGGCAATTAATTGAACTGATTTTGGACTGTGACCTTATATATGTGATAAATGAGACATTTGAACTCCAAGTAATGACATTCGTCTTACTTTGACATGATTGCTAGAACTTAGCGATTACACTGGGCGCTGTGGTAGCGCTTTATTTAAGCATTTAGATAAATAAGTCTTCTTGTACTGTGGGTGCAATTGCAGCCTTTAGCGCGCTGAAGAAATAGACACTGTTTCAAAAACAACAATTCATTGACTTTCTAACGGTATCAGTCTGCTTGAGGTACAAGGGTTGTGTAACATATTCGTACCAACATGCATTTAGCGATATGTTTCAGATATTACTAGGTTGCATCGCTTTTAACAGTAAAACGTTTGACTGTGGGACATATTTGAATTGATTTTGGACTTTGACGTTATAAATGTGAAAAATGAGCCAATTGGACTCCATGAAATAACATTCGTCTTACTTTGACATGATTGTTAGAACTTACCGATTACACTGAGCGCTGTGGTAGCGCTTCATTTAAAAATATAGATAAATAAGCTATTTTTTACTGTGGGATCAATCCTAGCCGTTAGGGCGCGCTGAAGAAATGGAAACAGTTTCAAAAATTACGTTTCATTGAGTTTCCAACGGTATCAGTCCCTTTGAGTTACAACGGTTTCGTCACATAATCGTACCAAGGTGTATTTAGCGATATTATTCTAATATTACTAGGTTGCATCGCTTTTAACAGTGAAACGACTGACTGTGGCAATTAATTGAACTGATTTTGGACTGTGACCTTATAGATGTGATAAATGAGACAACTGGGCCCAAGAAATAACGTTCTTCTTAATTTGAAATGATTGCCGGAATTGAGCAATTACACTGGGCGCTGTGGTAGCGCTTTATTTAAACATTTAGATAAGTAAGAGATTTTTTACTGTGGGACCAATCGTAGCCGTTAACGCGCACTGGAGAAGTAGAGACAGTTTCAAAAACTAAATTTCATGGAATTTCTAACGGTATCAGTCCCTTTGAGTTACAACAGTTGCGTAACATATTCGTACCAATATGTATTTAGCGATATTTTTCTGATATTACTAGGTTGCATCGCTTTTAACAGTGAAACGATTGACTGTGGGACTTAATTGAACCGATTTTGGACTTTGACATTATAAGCATGAAAAATGAGCATATTGGACTCCAAGAAACAACATTCTTCTTAAATTGACATGATCGCTGGAACTCAGCGATTACACTGGTCGCTGTGGTAGCGCTTTATTTAAAAATGTATATAAAGAAACCACTTTTTAATGTGGGACCAATCCTAGCCGTTAGCTTACGCTGAAGAAATAGACACTGTTTCAAAAACTACATTTCATTGAGTTTCTAACGGTATCAGTCCGTTTGAGGTACAACGGATGCGTCACATATTCGTACCAACATGCATTTACCGATATGTTGCAGATACTACTAGGTTGCATCGCTTTTAACAGTAAAACGATTGACTGTGGGACTTATTTGAACTGATTTTGGACTTTGACGATATAAATGTAAAAAATGAGCCAATTTGACTCCAAGAAATAACATTCGTCATACTTTGACATGATTAATAGAACTTAGCGATTACACTGAGCGCTGTGGTATCGCTTCATTTAAAAATGTAGATAAATAAGCTATTTTTTACTGTGGGACCAATCCTAGCCGTTAGCGCGGGCTAAAGAAATAGGAACAGTTTCAAAAACTACATTTCATTAAGTTTCTAACGGTATCAGTCACTTTGAGTTACAACGGTTGTGCACATATTCATACCAATATGTATTTAGCAATATTTTTTTTAATATTACTAGGTTGCATCGCTTTTAACAGTGAAACGATTGACTGTGGGACTCAATTGAACTGATTTTAGACTTTAAACTTATAAATGTGATAAATGACACAAATGGACTCCAAGAAATAACGTTCTTCTTAATTTGACATGATTGCCGGAAGTGAGCAATTACACTGGGCGCTGTGGTAGCGCTTTATTTAAACATTTAGATAAATAAGTCATTTCGTACTGTGGGACCAATCGTAGCCGTTAGAGCGCGCTGAAGAAGTAGAGACATTTCCAAAAACTAAATTTCATTGACTTTCTAGCAGTATCAATCCGTTTGAGTTACAATAGTTGCGTCACATATTCGTACCAATATGTATTTAGCGATATTTTTCTAATATTACTAGGTTGCATCGCTTTTAACTGTGAAACGATTGACTGTGGGACTTAATTGAACCGATTTTGGACTTTGACCTTATGAATGTGAAAACTGAGCCAATTGGACTCCAAGAAATAACATTCGTCATACTTTGACATGATTGCTCGAACTTAGCGATTACACTTGTCGCTGTGGTAGCGCTTTATTTAAAAATGCATATAAAGAACCCACTTTTCAATGTGGGACAAATCCTAGCCGTTAGCTTACGCTGAAAAAATAGACACTGCTTCAAAAACTATATTTCATTGAGTTTCTAACGGTATCAGTCCCTTTGAGTTACAACGGTTGCATCACATATTCGTACCAAAATGTATTTAGCGATATTTTTCTAATATTTATAAGTTGCGTTGCTTTTAACAGTGAAGCGATTGACTGTGGGACTTAATTGAACTGATTTTAGACTTTGACCTTATAAATGCGATAAATGAGACAACTGGACTCCAAGAAATAACGCTCTTCTTAATTTGAAATGATTGCTGGAACTGAGCAATTACACTGAGCGCTGTGGTAGCGCTTTATTTAAAAATTTAGATAGATAAGTCATTTTGTACTGTGGGACCAATCGTAGTCGTTAGCGCGCACTGAAGAAATAGAGACAGTTTCAAAAACTACATTTCATTGAGTTTCTAACGGTATCAGTCCCCTTGAGTTACAACAGTTGCGTAACATATTCGTACCAATATGTATTTAGCGACATTTTTCTGATACTACTAGGTTGCATCGCTTTTAACAGTGAAACGATTGACTGTGGGACTTAATTGAGCCGATTTTGGACTTTGACGTTATAAATTGTGAAAAATGAGTCAATTGGACTCCAAGAAATAACATTCGTCTAACTTTGACATGATGGCTAGAACTTAGCGATTACACTGAGCGCTGTGGTAGCGCTTCATTTAAAAATGTAGATAAATAATCTATTTTTTACTGTGGGACCAATCGTAGTCATTAGCACGCACTGAAGAAATAGAGGCAGTTTCAAAAACTACAATTCATTGAGTTTCTAACGGTATCATCCCCTTTGAGTTACAACAGTTGCGTAACATATTCGTACCAATATGTATTAAGCGATATTTTTCTGATATTACTAGGTTGCATCGCTTTTAACAGTGAAACGATTGACTGTGGGACTTAATTGAACCGAATTTGGACTTTTACCTTATAAGCATGAAAAATGAGCATATTGGACTCCAAGAAACAACATTCTTCTTAATTTGACATGATCGCTGGAACTCAGCGACTACACTGGTCGCTGTGGTAGCGCTTTATTTAAAAATGTAGATCAATAATCTATTTTTTACTGTGGGACCAATCGTAGTCATTAGCGCGCACTGAAGAAATAGAGGCAGTTTCAAAAACTACAATTCATTGAGTTTCTAACGGTATCAGCCCATTTGAGTTACAACAGTTGCGTAACATATTCGTACCAAAATGTATTAAGCGATATTTTTCTGATATTACTAGGTTGCATCGCTTTTAACAGTGAAACGATTGACTGTGGGACTTAATTGAACCGAATTTGGACTTTGACCTTATAAGCATGAAAAATGAGCATATTGGACTCCAAGAAACAACATTCTTCTTAATTTGACATGATCGCTGGAACTCAGCGACTACACTGGTCGCTGTGGTAGCGCTTTATTTAAAAATGTATATAAAGAAACCACTTTTTAATGTGGGACCAATCGTAGCCGTTAGAGCGCGCTGAGGAAGTAGAGACATTTCCAAAAACTAAATTTCATTGACTTTCTAGCAGTATCAATCCGTTTGAGTTACAATAGTTGCGTCAAATATTCGTACCAATATGTATTTAGCGATATTTTTCTAATATTACTAGGTCGCATCGCTTTTAACAGTGAAACGATTGACTGTGTGACTTAATTGAACCGATTTTGGACTTTGACCTTATAAATATGAAAAATGAGCCAATTGGACTTTAAGAAATAACGCTCTTCTTAATTTGAAATGATTGCTGGAACTGAGCAATTATACTGAGCGCTGTGGTAGCGCTTTATTTAAAAATTTAGATAGATAAGTGATTTTGTACTGTGGGACCAATCCTAACCGTTAGCGCGGGCTGAAGAAATAGGAACAGTTTCAAAAACTACATTTCATTAAGTTCCTAACGGTATCAGTCCCTTTGAGTTACAACGGTTGCGTCACATATTCATACCAATATGTATTTAGCAATATTTTTTTATATTACTAGGTTGCATCGCTTTTAACAGTGAAACGATTGACTGTGGGACTCAATTGAACTGATATTAGACTTTGACCTTATAAATGTGATAAATGACACAACTGGACTCCAAGAAATAACGTTCTTCTTAATTTGAAATGATTGCCGGAAGTGAGCAATTACACTAGGCGCTGTGGTAGCACTTTATTTAGGCATTTAGATAAATAAGTCATTTTGTACTGTGGGACCAATCGTAGCAGTTAGAGCGCGCTGAAGAAGTAGAGACATTTCCAAAAACTAAATTTCATTGACTTTCTAGCAGTATCAATCCGTTTGAGTTACAATAGTTGCGTCACATATTCGAACCAATATGTATTTAGCGATATTTTTATAATATTACTAGGTTGCATCGCTTTTAACAGTGAAACGATTGACTGTGGGACTTAATTGAACCGATTTTGGACTTTGACCTTATAAATATGAAAAATGAGCCAATTGGACTCCAAGAAATAACGCTCTTCTTAATTTGAAATGATTGCTGGAACTGAGCAATTACACTGAGCGCTGTGGTAGCGCTTTATTTAAAAATTTAGATAGATAAGTCATTTTGTACTGTGGGATCAATCGTAGTCGTTAGCGCACACTGAAGAAATAGATACAGTTTCAAAAACTACATTTCATTGAGTTTCTAACGGTATCAGTCCCTTTGAGTTACAACAGTTGCGTAACATATTCGTACCAATATGTATTTAGCGATATTTTTCTGATACTACTAGGTTGCATCGCTTTTAACAGTGAAACGATTGACTGTGGGACTTAATTGAACCGATTTTGGACTTTCACGTTATAAATTGTGAAAAATGAGCCAATTGGACTCCAAGAGATAACATTCGTCTAACTTTGACATGATGGCTGGAACTTAGCGATTACACTGAGCGCTGTGGTAGCGCTTCATTTAAAAATGTAGATAAATAATCTATTTTTTACTGTTGGACCAATCGTAGTCGTTAGCGCGCACTGAAGAAATAGAAGCAGTTTCAAAAACTACATTTCATAGAGTTTCTAACGGTATCAGCCCCTTTGAGTTACAACAGTTGCGTCACATATTCGTACCAATATGTATTTAGCGATATTTTTCTAATATTACTAGGTTGCATCGCTTTTAACTGTGAAACGATTGACTGTGGGACTTAATTGAACCGATTTTGGACTTTGACCTTATGAATGTGAAAAATGAGCCAATTGGACTCCAAGAAATAACATTCGTCTTACTTTGACATGATTGCTCGAACTTAGCGATTACACTTGTCGCTGTGGTAGCGCTTTATTTAAAAATGCATATAAAGAACCCACTTTTCAATGTGGGACAAATCCTAGCCGTTAGCTTACGCTGAAGAAATAGACACTGCTTCAAAAACTATATTTCATTGAGTTTCTAACGGTATCAGTCCCTTTGAGTTACAACGGTTGCATCACATATTCGTACCAAAATGTATTTAGCGATATTTTTCTAATATTTATAAGTTGCGTCGCTTTTAACAGTGAAGCGATTGACTGTGGGACTTAATTGAACTGATTTTAGACTTTGACCTTATAAATGCGATAAATGAGACAACTGGACTCCAAGAAATAACGCTCTTCTTAATTTGAAATGATTGCTGGAACTGAGCAATTACACTGAGCGCTGTGGTAGCGCTTTATTTAAAAATTTAGATAGATAAGTCATTTTGTACTGTGGGACCAATCGTAGTCGTTAGCGCGCACTGAAGAAATAGAGACAGCTTCAAAAACTACATTTCATTGAGTTTCTAACGGTATCAGTCCCCTTGAGTTACAACAGTTGCGTAACATATTCGTACCACTATGTATTTAGCGACATTTTTCTGATACTACTAGGTTGCATCGCTTTTAACAGTGAAACGATTGACTGTGGGACTTAATTGAACCGATTTTGGACTTTGACGTTATAAATTGTGAAAAATGAGCCAATTGGACTCCAAGAAATAACATTCGTCTAACTTTGACATGATGGCTAGAACTTAGCGATTACACTGAGCGCTGTGGTAGCGCTTCATTTAAAAATGTAGATAAATAATCTATTTTTTACTGTGGGACCAATCGTAGTCATTAGCGCGCACTGAAGAAATAGAGGCAGTTTCAAAAACTACAATTCATTGAGTTTCTAACGGTATCAGCCCCTTTGAGTTACAACAGTTGCGTAACATATTCGTACCAATATGTATTAAGCGATATTTTTCTGATATTACTAGGTTGCATCGCTTTTAACAGTGAAACGATTGACTGTGGGACTTAATTGAACCGAATTTGGACTTTGACCTTATAAGCATGAAAAATGAGCATATTGGACTCCAAGAAACAACATTCTTCTTAATTTTGACATGATCGCTGGAACTCAGCGACTACACTGGTCGCTGTGGTAGCGCTTTATTTAAAAATGTATATAAAGAAACCACTTTTTAATGTGGGACCAATCGTAGCCGTTAGAGCGCGCTGAGGAAGTAGAGACATTTCCAAATCTAAATTTCATTGACTTTCTAGCAGTATCAATCCGTTTGAGTTACAATAGTTGCGTCACATATTCGTACCAATATGTATTTAGCGATATTTTTCTAATATTACTAGGTTGCATCGCTTTTAACAGTGAAACGATTGACTGTGTGACTTAATTGAACCGATTTTGGACTTTGACCTTATAAATATGAAAAATGAGCCAATTGGACTTCAAGAAATAACGCTCTTCTTAATTTGAAATGATTGCTGGAACTGAGCAATTACACTGAGCGCTGTGGTAGCGCTTTATTTAAAAATTTAGATAGATAAGTGATTTTGTACTGTGGGACCAATCCTAACCGTTAGCGCGGGCTGAAGAAATAGGAACAGTTTCAAAAACTACATTTCATTAAGTCTCTAACGGTATCAGTCCCTTTGAGTTACAATAGTTGCGTCACATATTCGAACCAATATGTATTTAGCGATATTTTTATAATATTACTAGGTTGCATCGCTTTTAACAGTGAAACGATTGACTGTGGGACTTAATTGAACCGATTTTGGACTTTGACCTTATAAATATGAAAAATGAGCCAATTGGACTCCAAGAAATAACGCTCTTCTTAATTTGAAATGATTGCTGGAACTGAGCAATTACACTGAGCGCTGTGGTAGCGCTTTATTTAAAAATTTAGATAGATAAGTCATTTTGTACTGTGGGATCAATCGTAGTCGTTAGCGCACACTGAAGAAATAGATACAGTTTCAAAAACTACATTTCATTGAGTTTCTAACGGTATCAGTCCCTTTGAGTTACAACAGTTGCGTAACATATTCGTACCAATATGTATTTAGCGATATTTTTCTGATACTACTAGGTTGCATCGCTTTTAACAGTGAAACGATTGACTGTGGGACTTAATTGAACCGATTTTGGACTTTCACGTTATAAATTGTGAAAAATGAGCCAATTGGACTCCAAGAGATAACATTCGTCTAACTTTGACATGATGGCTGGAACTTAGCAATTACACTGAGCGCTGTGATAGCGCTTCATTTAAAAATGTAGATAAATAATCTATTTTTTACTGTTGGACCAATCGTAGTCGTTAGCGCGCACTGAAGAAATAGAAGCAATTTCAAAAACTACATTTCATAGAGTTTCTAACGGTATCAGCCCCTTTGAGTTACAACAGTTGCGTAACATATTCGTACCAATATGTATTTAGCGATATTTTCCTGATACTACTAGGTTGCATCGCTTTTAACAGTGAAACGATTGACTGTGGCAATTAATTAAACTGATTCTGGACTGTGACCATATAGATGTGATAAATGAGACAACTGGACTCCACGAAATAACGTTCTTCTTAATTTGAAATGATGGCCGGAAGTGAGCAATTACACTGGGCGCTGTGGTAGCGCTTCATTTAAACATTTAGATAAATAAGTCATTTTGTACTGTGGGACCAATCGTAGCCGTTAGAGGGGCTGAAGAAGTAGAGACAGTTTCAAAAACTACATTGCATTGACTTTCTAACGGTATCAGTCCCTTTGAGTTACAATAGTTGCGTCACATATTCGAACCAATATGTGTTTAGCGATATTTTTATAATATTACTAGGTTGCATCGCTTTTAACAGTGAAACGATTGACTGTGGGACTTAATTGAACCGATTTTGGACTTTGACCTTATAAATATGAAAAATGAGCCAATTGGACTCCAAGAAATAACGCTCTTCTTAATTTGAAATGATTGCTGGAACTGAGCAATTACACTGAGCGCTGTGGTAGCGCTTTATTTAAAAATTTAGATAGATAAGTCATTTTGTACTGTGGGATCAATCGTAGTCGTTAGCGCACACTGAAGAAATAGATACAGTTTCAAAAACTACATTTCATTGAGTTTCTAACGGTATCAGTCCCTTTGAGTTACAACAGTTGCGTAACATATTCGTACCAATATGTATTTAGCGATATTTTTCTGATACTACTAGGTTGCATCGCTTTTAACAGTGAAACGATTGACTGTGGGACTTAATTGAACCGATTTTGGACTTTCACGTTATAAATTGTGAAAAATGAGCCAATTGGACTCCAAGAGATAACATTCGTCTAACTTTGACATGATGGCTGGAACTTAGCAATTACACTGAGCGCTGTGATAGCGCTTCATTTAAAAATGTAGATAAATAATCTATTTTTTACTGTTGGACCAATCGTAGTCGTTAGCGCGCACTGAAGAAATAGAAGCAATTTCAAAAACTACATTTCATAGAGTTTCTAACGGTATCAGCCCCTTTGAGTTACAACAGTTGCGTAACATATTCGTACCAATATGTATTTAGCGATATTTTCCTGATACTACTAGGTTGCATCGCTTTTAACAGTGAAACGATTGACTGTGGCAATTAATTAAACTGATTCTGGACTGTGACCATATAGATGTGATAAATGAGACAACTGGACTCCACGAAATAACGTTCTTCTTAATTTGAAATGATGGCCGGAAGTGAGCAATTACACTGGGCGCTGTGGTAGCGCTTTATTTAAACATTTAGATAAATAAGTCATTTTGTACTGTGGGACCAATCGTAGCCGTTAGAGGGGCTGAAGAAGTAGAGACAGTTTCAAAAACTACATTGCATTGACTTTCTAACGGTATCAGTCCGTTTGAGGTACAACAGTTGCGTACCATGTTCGTACCAACATCTATTTAGCGATACTTTTCTGATATTACTAGGTTGCATCGCTTTTAACAGTGAAACGATTGACTGTGGGACTTAATTGAACCGATTTTGGACTTTGACCTTATGAATGTGAAAAATGAGCCAATTGGACTCCAAGAAATAACATTCGTCTTACTTTGACATGATTGCTAGAACTTAGCGATTACACTGTGCGCTGTGGTAGCGCTTAATTTAAGCATTTAGATAAATAAGTCTTTTTGTACTGTGAGTCCAATCGTAGCCGTTAGCGCACGCTGAAGAAATAGACACTGTTTCAAAAACTACATTTCATTGACTTTTTAACGGTATCAGTCCGTTTGAGGAACAAGGGTTGCGTCACATATTCGTACCAAAATGAATTTAGCGATATGTTTCAGATATTACTATGTTGCATCGCTTTTAACAGTAAAACGTTTGACTGTAGGACTTATTTGAACTGATTTTGGACATTGACGTTATAAATGTGAAAAATGAGTCAATTGGACTCCAAGAAATAACATTCGTCTTACTTTGACATGATTGCTAGAACTTAGCGATTACACTCTGGTAGCGTTTCATTTAAAAATTTAGATAGATAAGTCATTTTGTACTGTGGGATCAATCGTAGTCGTTAGCGCGCACTGAAGAAGTAGAGACAGTTTCAAAAACTACATTTCATTGAGTTTCTAACGGTATCAGTCCCCTTGAGTTACAACAGTTGCGTAACATATTCGTACCAATATGTATTTAGCGATATTTTTCTGATACTACTAGGTTGCATCGCTTTTAACAGTGTAACGATTGACTGTGGGACTTAATTGAACCGATTTTTGACTTTGACGTTATAAATTGTGAAAAATGAGCCAATTGGACTCCAAGAAATAACATTCGTCTAACTTTGACATGATGGCTGGAACTTAGCGATTACACTGAGCGCTGTGGTAGCGCTTCATTTAAAAATGTAGATAAATAATCTATTTTTTACTGTTGGACCAATCGTAGTCGTTAGCGCGCACTGAAAAAATAGAGGCAGTTTCAAAAACTACATTTCATAGAGTTTCTAACGGTATCAGCCCCTTTGAGTTACAACAGTTGCGTAACATATTCGTACCAATATGTATTTAGCGATATTTTTCTGATACTACTAGGTTGCATCGCTTTTAACAGTGAAACGATTGACTGTGGGACTTAATTGAACTGATTTTAGACTTTGACCTTATAAATGTGATAAATGGCAGAACTGGACTCCAAGAAATAGCGTTCTTCTTAATTTGAAATGATTGCCGGAAGTGAGCAATTACACTGGGCGCTGTGGTAGCACTTTATTTAAACATTTAGATAAATAAGTCATTTTGTACTGTGGGACCAATCGTAGCCGTTAGGGCGCGCTGAAGAAGTGGAGACAGTTTCAAAAACTACATTGCATTGACTTTCTAACGGTATCAGTCCGTTTGAGGTACAACAGTTGCGTACCATATTCGTACCAACATCTATTTAGCGATACTTTTCTGATATTACTAGGTTGCATCGCTTTTAACAGTGAAACGATTGACTGTGGGACTTAATTGAACCGATTTTGGACTTTGACGTTATAAATGTGAAAAATGAGCCAATTGGACTCCAAGAAATGACATTCGTCTTACTTTGACATGATTGCTAAAACTTAGAGATTACAATCTGGTAGCGCTTCATTTAAAAACTTAGATAAATAAGTAATTTTTTACTGTGGGACCAATCCTAGCCGTTAGCGCGCGCTGAAGAAATAGAGACAGTTTCAAAAACTACATTGTATTGACTATCTAACGGTATCAGTCCGTTTTAGTTACAACTGTTGCGTCACATATTAGTACCAACATGTATTTAGCGATATGTTTCTGTTATTACAAGGTTGCATCGCTATTAACAGTAAAACGATTGACTGTGGGACTTAATTGAATTGATTTTAGACTTTGACCTTATAAAGGTCAACAATGAGACAACTGGACTCCAAGAAATAACGCTCTTCTTAATTTGACATGATCGCTGGAACTCAGCGATTACACTGGTCGCTGTGGTAGCGCTTTATTTAAAAATGTATATAAAGAAACCACTTTTTAATGTGGGAGCAATCCTAGCCGTTAGTTTACGCTAAACAAATAGACACTGTTTCAAAAACTACATTTCATTGAGTTTATAACGGTATCAGTCCGTTTGAGGAACAACGGTTGCGTCACATATTCGTACCAATATGTATTTAGCGATATTTTTTTAATATTACTAGGTTGCATCGCTTTTAACATTGAAACGATTGACTGTGGGACTTAATTGAACTGATTTTAGACTTTGACCTTATAAATGTGATAAATGGCAGAACTGGACTCCAAGAAATAGCGTTCTTCTTAATTTGAAATGATTGCCGGAAGTGAGCAATTACACTGGGCGCTGTGGTAGCACTTTATTTAAACATTTAGATAAATAAGTCATTTTGTACTGTGGGACCAATCGTAGCCGTTAGGGCGCGCTGAAGAAGTGGAGACAGTTTCAAAAACTACATTGCATTGACTTTCTAACGGTATCAGTCCGTTTGAGGTACAACAGTTGCGTACCATATTCGTACCAACATCTATTTAACGATACTTTTCTGATATTACTAGGTTGCATCGCTTTTAACAGTGAAACGATTGACTGTGGGACTTAATTGAACCGATTTTGGACTTTGACGTTATAAATGTGAAAAATGAGCCAATTGGACTCCAAAAAATGACATTCGTCTTACTTTGACATGATTGCTAAAACTTAGAGATTACAATCTGGTAGCGCTTCATTTAAAAACTTAGATAAATAAGTAATTTTTTACTGTGGGACCAATCCTAGCCGTTAGCGCGCGCTGAAGAAATAGAGACAGTTTCAAAAACTACATTGTATTGACTATCTAACGGTATCAGTCCGTTTTAGTTACAACTGTTGCGTCACATATTAGTACCAACATGTATTTAGCGATATGCTTCTGTTATTACAAGGTTGCATCGCTATTAACAGTAAAACGATTGACTGTGGGACTTAATTGAATTGATTTTAGACTTTGACCTTATAAAGGTCAACAATTAGACAACTGGACTCCAAGAAATAACGCTCTTCTTAATTTGACATGATCGCTGGAACTCAGCGATTACACTGGTCGCTGTGGTAGCGCTTTATTTAAAAATGTATATAAAGAAACCACTTTTTAATGTGGGAGCAATCCTAGCCGTTAGTTTACGCTAAACAAATAGACACTGTTTCAAAAACTACATTTCATTGAGTTTATAACGGTATCAGTCCGTTTGAGGAACAACGGTTGCGTCACATATTCGTACCAATATGTATTTAGCGATATTTTTTTAATATTACTAGGTTGCATCGCTTTTAACATTGAAACGATTGACTGTGGGACTTAATTGAACTGATTTTAGACTTTGACCTTATAAATGTGATAAATGGCAGAACTGGACTCCAAGAAATAGCGTTCTTCTTAATTTGAAATGATTGCCGGAAGTGAGCAATTACACTGGGCGCTGTGGTAGCACTTTATTTAAACATTTAGATAAATAAGTCATTTTGTACTGTGGGACCAGTCGTAGCCGTTAGGGCGCGCTGAAGAAGTGGAGACAGTTTCAAAAACTACATTGCATTGACTTTCTAACGGTATCAGTCCGTTTGAGGTACAACAGTTGCGTACCATATTCGTACCAACATCTATTTAGCGATACTTTTCTGATATTACTAGGTTGCATCGCTTTTAACAGTGAAACGATTGACTGTGGGACTTAATTGAACCGATTTTGGACTTTGACCTTATGAATGTGAAAAATGAGCCAATTGGACTCCAAGAAATAACATTCGTCTTACTTTGACATGATTGCTAGAACTTAGCGATTACACTGTGCGCTGTGGTAGCGCTTAATTTAAGCATTTAGATAAATAAGTCTTTTTGTAGTGCGAGTCCAATCGTAGCCGTTAGCGCGCCCTGAAGAAATAGACACTGTTTCAAAAACTACATTTCATTGACTTTCTAACGGTATCAGTCTGTTTGAGGAACAAGGGTTGCGTCGCATATTCGTACCAACATGAATTTAGCGATATGTTTCAGATATTACTAGGTTGCATCGCTTTTAACAGTAAAACGTTTGACTGTGGGACTTATTTGAACTGATTTTGGACTTTGACGTTATAAATGTGAAAAATGAGCCAATTGGACTCCAAGAAATGACATTCGTCTTACTTTGACATGATTGCTAAAACTTAGCGATTACAATCTGGTAGCGCTTCATTTAAAAACTTAGATAAATAAGTAATTTTTTACTGTGGGACCAATCCTAGCCGTTAGCGCGCGCTGAAGAAACAGAGACAGTTTCAAAAACTACATTGTATTGACTATCTAACGGTATCAGTCCGTTTTAGTTACAACTGTTGCGTCACATATTAGTACCAACATGTATTTAGCGATATGTTTCTGTTATTACAAGGTTGCATCGCTATTAACAGTAAAACGATTGACTGTGGGACTTAATTGAATTGATTTTAGACTTTGACCTTATAAAGGTCAACAATGAGACAACTGGACTCCAAGAAATAACGCTCTTCTTAATTTGACATGATCGCTGGAACTCAGCGATTACACTGGTCGCTGTGGTAGCGCTTTATTTAAAAATGTATATAAAGAAACCACTTTTTAATGTGGGAGCAATCCTAGCCGTTAGTTTACGCTAAACAAATAGACACTGTTTCAAAAACTACATTTCATTGAGTTTATAACGGTATCAGTCCGTTTGAGGAACAACGGTTGCGTCACATATTCGTACCAATATGTATTTAGCGATATTTTTTTAATATTACTAGGTTGCATCGCTTTTAACAGTGAAACGATTGACTGTGGGACTTAATTGAACTGATTTTAGACTTTGACCTTATAAATGTGATAAATGGCAGAACTGGACTCCAAGAAATAGCGTTCTTCTTAATTTGAAATGATTGCCGGAAGTGAGCAATTACACTGGGCGCTGTGGTAGCACTTTATTTAAACATTTAGATAACTAAGTCATTTTGTACTGTGGGACCAATCGTAGCCGTTAGGGCGCGCTGAAGAAGTGGAGACAGTTTCAAAAACTACATTGCATTGACTTTCTAACGGTATCAGTCCGTTTGAGGTACAACAGTTGCGTACCATATTCGTACCAACATCTATTTAGCGATACTTTTCTGATATTACTAGGTTGCATCGCTTTTAACAGTGAAACGATTGACTGTGGGACTTAATTGAACCGATTTTGGACTTTGACCTTATGAATGTGAAAAATGAGCCAATTGGACTCCAAGAAATAACATTCGTCTAACTTTGACATGATTGCTAGAACTTAGCGATTACACTGTGCGCTGTGGTAGCGCTTAATTTAAGCATTTAGATAAATAAGTCTTTTTGTACTGTGAGTCTAATCGTAGCCGTTACGCGCGCTGAAGAAATAGACACTGTTTCAAAAACTACATTTCATTGACTTTCTAACGGTATCAGTCCGTTTGAGGAACAAGGGTTGCGTCGCATATTCGTACCAACATGAATTTAGCGATATGTTTCAGATATTACTAGGTTGCATCGCTTTTAACAGTAAAACGTTTGACTGTGGGACTTATTTGAACTGATTTTGGACTTTGACGTTATAAATGTGAAAAATGAGCCAATTGGACTCCAAGAAATGATATTCGTCTTACTTTGACATGATTGCTAAAACTTAGCGATTACAATCTGGTAGCGCTTCATTTAAAAACTTAGATAAATAAGTAATTTTTTACTGTGGGACCAATCCTAGCCGTTAGCGCGCGCTGAAGAAATAGAGACAGTTTCAAAAACTACATTGTATTGACTATCTAACGGTATCAGTCCCTTTGAGTTACAACGGTTGCGTCACATATTCGTACCAATATGTATTTAGCGATATTTTTCTAATATTACTAGGTTGCATCGCTTTTAACTGTGAAACGATTGACTGTGGGACTTAATTGAACCGATTTTGGACTTTGACCTTATGAATGTGAAAAATGAGCCAATTGGACTCCAAGAAATAACATTCGTCTTACTTTGACATGATTGCTCGAACTTAGCGATTACACTTGTCGCTGTGGTAGCGCTTTATTTAAAAATGCATATAAAGAACCCACTTTTCAATGTGGGACAAATCCTAGCCGTTAGCTTACGCTGAAGAAATAGACACTGCTTCAAAAACTATATTTCATTGAGTTTCTAACGGTATCAGTCCCTTTGAGTTACAACGGTTGCATCACATATTCGTACCAAAATGTATTTAGCGATATTTTTCTAATATTTATAAGTTGCGTCGCTTTTAACAGTGAAGCGATTGACTGTGGGACTTAATTGAACTGATTTTAGACTTTGACCTTATAAATGCGATAAATGAGACAACTGGACTCCAAGAAATAACGCTCTTCTTAATTTGAAATGATTGCTGGAACTGAGCAATTACACTGAGCGCTGTGGTAGCGCTTTATTTAAAAATTTAGATAGATAAGTCATTTTGTACTGTGGGACCAATCGTAGTCGTTAGCGCGCACTGAAGAAATAGAGACAGCTTCAAAAACTACATTTCATTGAGTTTCTAACGGTATCAGTCCCCTTGAGTTACAACAGTTGCGTAACATATTCGTACCACTATGTATTTAGCGACATTTTTCTGATACTACTAGGTTGCATCGCTTTTAACAGTGAAACGATTGACTGTGGGACTTAATTGAACCGATTTTGGACTTTGACGTTATAAATTGTGAAAAATGAGCCAATTGGACTCCAAGAAATAACATTCGTCTAACTTTGACATGATGGCTAGAACTTAGCGATTACACTGAGCGCTGTGGTAGCGCTTCATTTAAAAATGTAGATAAATAATCTATTTTTTACTGTGGGACCAATCGTAGTCATTAGCGCGCACTGAAGAAATAGAGGCAGTTTCAAAAACTACAATTCATTGAGTTTCTAACGGTATCAGCCCCTTTGAGTTACAACAGTTGCGTAACATATTCGTACCAATATGTATTAAGCGATATTTTTCTGATATTACTAGGTTGCATCGCTTTTAACAGTGAAACGATTGACTGTGGGACTTAATTGAACCGAATTTGGACTTTGACCTTATAAGCATGAAAAATGAGCATATTGGACTCCAAGAAACAACATTCTTCTTAATTTTGACATGATCGCTGGAACTCAGCGACTACACTGGTCGCTGTGGTAGCGCTTTATTTAAAAATGTAGATAAATAATCTATTTTTTACTGTGGGACCAATCGTAGTCATTAGCGCGCACTGAAGAAATAGAGGCAGTTTCAAAAACTACAATTCATTGAGTTTCTAACGGTATCAGCCCCTTTGTGTTACAACAGTTGCGTAACATATTCGTACCAATATGTATTAAGCGATATTTTTTTGATATTACTAGGTTGCATCGCTTTTAACAGTGAAACGATTGACTGTGGGACTTAATTGAACCGAATTGGGACTTTGACCTTATAAGCATGAAAAATGAGCATATTGGACTCTAAGAAACAACATTCTTCTTAATTTGACATGATCGCTGGAACTCAGCGACTACACTGGTCGCTGTGGTAGCGCTTTATTTAAAAATGTATATAAAGAAACCACTTTTTAATGTGGGACCAATCGTAGCCGTTAGAGCGCGCTGAGGAAGTAGAGACATTTCCAAATCTAAATTTCATTGACTTTCTAGCAGTATCAATCCGTTTGAGTTACAATAGTTGCGTCACATATTCGTACCAATATGTATTTAGCGATATTTTTCTAATATTACTAGGTTGCATCGCTTTTAACAGTGAAACGATTGACTGTGTGACTTAATTGAACCGATTTTGGACTTTGACCTTATAAATATGAAAAATGAGCCAATTGGACTTCAAGAAATAACGCTCTTCTTAATTTGAAATGATTGCTGGAACTGAGCAATTACACTGAGCGCTGTGGTAGCGCTTTATTTAAAAATTTAGATAGATAAGTGATTTTGTACTGTGGGACCAATCCTAACCGTTAGCGCGGGCTGAAGAAATAGGAACAGTTTCAAAAACTACATTTCATTAAGTCTCTAACGGTATCAGTCCCTTTGAGTTACAATAGTTGCGTCACATATTCGAACCAATATGTATTTAGCGATATTTTTATAATATTACTAGGTTGCATCGCTTTTAACAGTGAAACGATTGACTGTGGGACTTAATTGAACCGATTTTGGACTTTGACCTTATAAATATGAAAAATGAGCCAATTGGACTCCAAGAAATAACGCTCTTCTTAATTTGAAATGATTGCTGGAACTGAGCAATTACACTGAGCGCTGTGGTAGCGCTTTATTTAAAAATTTAGATAGATAAGTCATTTTGTACTGTGGGATCAATCGTAGTCGTTAGCGCACACTGAAGAAATAGATACAGTTTCAAAAACTACATTTCATTGAGTTTCTAACGGTATCAGTCCCTTTGAGTTACAACAGTTGCGTAACATATTCGTACCAATATGTATTTAGCGATATTTTTCTGATACTACTAGGTTGCATCGCTTTTAACAGTGAAACGATTGACTGTGGGACTTAATTGAACCGATTTTGGACTTTCACGTTATAAATTGTGAAAAATGAGCCAATTGGACTCCAAGAGATAACATTCGTCTAACTTTGACATGATGGCTGGAACTTAGCAATTACACTGAGCGCTGTGATAGCGCTTCATTTAAAAATGTAGATAAATAATCTATTTTTTACTGTTGGACCAATCGTAGTCGTTAGCGCGCACTGAAGAAATAGAAGCAATTTCAAAAACTACATTTCATAGAGTTTCTAACGGTATCAGCCCCTTTGAGTTACAACAGTTGCGTAACATATTCGTACCAATATGTATTTAGCGATATTTTCCTGATACTACTAGGTTGCATCGCTTTTAACAGTGAAACGATTGACTGTGGCAATTAATTAAACTGATTCTGGACTGTGACCATATAGATGTGATAAATGAGACAACTGGACTCCACGAAATAACGTTCTTCTTAATTTGAAATGATGGCCGGAAGTGAGCAATTACACTGGGCGCTGTGGTAGCGCTTTATTTAAACATTTAGATAAATAAGTCATTTTGTACTGTGGGACCAATCGTAGCCGTTAGAGGGGCTGAAGAAGTAGAGACAGTTTCAAAACTACATTGCATTGACTTTCTAACGGTATCAGTCCCTTTGAGTTACAATAGTTGCGTCACATATTCGAACCAATATGTATTTAGCGATATTTTTATAATATTACTAGGTTGCATCGCTTTTAACAGTGAAACGATTGACTGTGGGACTTAATTGAACCGATTTTGGACTTTGACCTTATAAATATGAAAAATGAGCCAATTGGACTCCAAGAAATAACGCTCTTCTTAATTTGAAATGATTGCTGGAACTGAGCAATTACACTGAGCGCTGTGGTAGCGCTTTATTTAAAAATTTAGATAGATAAGTCATTTTGTACTGTGGGATCAATCGTAGTCGTTAGCGCACACTGAAGAAATAGATACAGTTTCAAAAACTACATTTCATTGAGTTTCTAACGGTATCAGTCCCTTTGAGTTACAACAGTTGCGTAACATATTCGTACCAATATGTATTTAGCGATATTTTTCTGATACTACTAGGTTGCATCGCTTTTAACAGTGAAACGATTGACTGTGGGACTTAATTGAACCGATTTTGGACTTTCACGTTATAAATTGTGAAAAATGAGCCAATTGGACTCCAAGAGATAACATTCGTCTAACTTTGACATGATGGCTGGAACTTAGCAATTACACTGAGCGCTGTGATAGCGCTTCATTTAAAAATGTAGATAAATAATCTATTTTTTACTGTTGGACCAATCGTAGTCGTTAGCGCGCACTGAAGAAATAGAAGCAATTTCAAAAACTACATTTCATAGAGTTTCTAACGGTATCAGCCCCTTTGAGTTACAACAGTTGCGTAACATATTCGTACCAATATGTATTTAGCGATATTTTCCTGATACTACTAGGTTGCATCGCTTTTAACAGTGAAACGATTGACTGTGGCAATTAATTAAACTGATTCTGGACTGTGACCATATAGATGTGATAAATGAGACAACTGGACTCCACGAAATAACGTTCTTCTTAATTTGAAATGATGGCCGGAAGTGAGCAATTACACTGGGCGCTGTGGTAGCGCTTTATTTAAACATTTAGATAAATAAGTCATTTTGTACTGTGGGACCAATCGTAGCCGTTAGAGGGGCTGAAGAAGTAGAGACAGTTTCAAAAACTACATTGCATTGACTTTCTAACGGTATCAGTCCGTTTGAGGTACAACAGTTGCGTACCATGTTCGTACCAACATCTATTTAGCGATACTTTTCTGATATTACTAGGTTGCATCGCTTTTAACAGTGAAACGATTGACTGTGGGACTTAATTGAACCGATTTTGGACTTTGACCTTATGAATGTGAAAAATGAGCCAATTGGACTCCAAGAAATAACATTCGTCTTACTTTGACATGATTGCTAGAACTTAGCGATTACACTGTGCGCTGTGGTAGCGCTTAATTTAAGCATTTAGATAAATAAGTCTTTTTGTACTGTGAGTCCAATCGTAGCCGTTAGCGCACGCTGAAGAAATAGACACTGTTTCAAAAACTACATTTCATTGACTTTTTAACGGTATCAGTCCGTTTGAGGAACAAGGGTTGCGTCACATATTCGTACCAAAATGAATTTAGCGATATGTTTCAGATATTACTATGTTGCATCGCTTTTAACAGTAAAACGTTTGACTGTAGGACTTATTTGAACTGATTTTGGACATTGACGTTATAAATGTGAAAAATGAGTCAATTGGACTCCAAGAAATAACATTCGTCTTACTTTGACATGATTGCTAGAACTTAGCGATTACACTCTGGTAGCGTTTCATTTAAAAATTTAGATAGATAAGTCATTTTGTACTGTGGGATCAATCGTAGTCGTTAGCGCGCACTGAAGAAGTAGAGACAGTTTCAAAAACTACATTTCATTGAGTTTCTAACGGTATCAGTCCCCTTGAGTTACAACAGTTGCGTAACATATTCGTACCAATATGTATTTAGCGATATTTTTCTGATACTACTAGGTTGCATCGCTTTTAACAGTGTAACGATTGACTGTGGGACTTAATTGAACCGATTTTTGACTTTGACGTTATAAATTGTGAAAAATGAGCCAATTGGACTCCAAGAAATAACATTCGTCTAACTTTGACATGATGGCTGGAACTTAGCGATTACACTGAGCGCTGTGGTAGCGCTTCATTTAAAAATGTAGATAAATAATCTATTTTTTACTGTTGGACCAATCGTAGTCGTTAGCGCGCACTGAAAAAATAGAGGCAGTTTCAAAAACTACATTTCATAGAGTTTCTAACGGTATCAGCCCCTTTGAGTTACAACAGTTGCGTAACATATTCGTACCAATATGTATTTAGCGATATTTTTCTGATACTACTAGGTTGCATCGCTTTTAACAGTGAAACGATTGACTGTGGGACTTAATTGAACTGATTTTAGACTTTGACCTTATAAATGTGATAAATGGCAGAACTGGACTCCAAGAAATAGCGTTCTTCTTAATTTGAAATGATTGCCGGAAGTGAGCAATTACACTGGGCGCTGTGGTAGCACTTTATTTAAACATTTAGATAAATAAGTCATTTTGTACTGTGGGACCAATCGTAGCCGTTAGGGCGCGCTGAAGAAGTGGAGACAGTTTCAAAAACTACATTGCATTGACTTTCTAACGGTATCAGTCCGTTTGAGGTACAACAGTTGCGTACCATATTCGTACCAACATCTATTTAGCGATACTTTTCTGATATTACTAGGTTGCATCGCTTTTAACAGTGAAACGATTGACTGTGGGACTTAATTGAACCGATTTTGGACTTTGACGTTATAAATGTGAAAAATGAGCCAATTGGACTCCAAGAAATGACATTCGTCTTACTTTGACATGATTGCTAAAACTTAGAGATTACAATCTGGTAGCGCTTCATTTAAAAACTTAGATAAATAAGTAATTTTTTACTGTGGGACCAATCCTAGCCGTTAGCGCGCGCTGAAGAAATAGAGACAGTTTCAAAAACTACATTGTATTGACTATCTAACGGTATCAGTCCGTTTTAGTTACAACTGTTGCGTCACATATTAGTACCAACATGTATTTAGCGATATGTTTCTGTTATTACAAGGTTGCATCGCTATTAACAGTAAAACGATTGACTGTGGGACTTAATTGAATTGATTTTAGACTTTGACCTTATAAAGGTCAACAATGAGACAACTGGACTCCAAGAAATAACGCTCTTCTTAATTTGACATGATCGCTGGAACTCAGCGATTACACTGGTCGCTGTGGTAGCGCTTTATTTAAAAATGTATATAAAGAAACCACTTTTTAATGTGGGAGCAATCCTAGCCGTTAGTTTACGCTAAACAAATAGACACTGTTTCAAAAACTACATTTCATTGAGTTTATAACGGTATCAGTCCGTTTGAGGAACAACGGTTGCGTCACATATTCGTACCAATATGTATTTAGCGATATTTTTTTAATATTACTAGGTTGCATCGCTTTTAACATTGAAACGATTGACTGTGGGACTTAATTGAACTGATTTTAGACTTTGACCTTATAAATGTGATAAATGGCAGAACTGGACTCCAAGAAATAGCGTTCTTCTTAATTTGAAATGATTGCCGGAAGTGAGCAATTACACTGGGCGCTGTGGTAGCACTTTATTTAAACATTTAGATAAATAAGTCATTTTGTACTGTGGGACCAATCGTAGCCGTTAGGGCGCGCTGAAGAAGTGGCGACAGTTTCAAAAACTACATTGCATTGACTTTCTAACGGTATCAGTCCGTTTGAGGTACAACAGTTGCGTACCATATTCGTACCAACATCTATTTAACGATACTTTTCTGATATTACTAGGTTGCATCGCTTTTAACAGTGAAACGATTGACTGTGGGACTTAATTGAACCGATTTTGGACTTTGACGTTATAAATGTGAAAAATGAGCCAATTGGACTCCAAAAAATGACATTCGTCTTACTTTGACATGATTGCTAAAACTTAGAGATTACAATCTGGTAGCGCTTCATTTAAAAACTTAGATAAATAAGTAATTTTTTACTGTGGGACCAATCCTAGCCGTTAGCGCGCGCTGAAGAAATAGAGACAGTTTCAAAAAATACATTGTATTGACTATCTAACGGTATCAGTCCGTTTTAGTTACAACTGTTGCGTCACATATTAGTACCAACATGTATTTAGCGATATGCTTCTGTTATTACAAGGTTGCATCGCTATTAACAGTAAAACGATTGACTGTGGGACTTAATTGAATTGATTTTAGACTTTGACCTTATAAAGGTCAACAATTAGACAACTGGACTCCAAGAAATAACGCTCTTCTTAATTTGACATGATCGCTGGAACTCAGCGATTACACTGGTCGCTGTGGTAGCGCTTTATTTAAAAATGTATATAAAGAAACCACTTTTTAATGTGGGAGCAATCCTAGCCGTTAGTTTACGCTAAACAAATAGACACTGTTTCAAAAACTACATTTCATTGAGTTTATAACGGTATCAGTCCGTTTGAGGAACAACGGTTGCGTCACATATTCGTACCAATATGTATTTAGCGATATTTTTTTAATATTACTAGGTTGCATCGCTTTTAACATTGAAACGATTGACTGTGGGACTTAATTGAACTGATTTTAGACTTTGACCTTATAAATGTGATAAATGGCAGAACTGGACTCCAAGAAATAGCGTTCTTCTTAATTTGAAATGATTGCCGGAAGTGAGCAATTACACTGGGCGCTGTGGTAGCACTTTATTTAAACATTTAGATAAATAAGTCATTTTGTACTGTGGGACCAGTCGTAGCCGTTAGGGCGCGCTGAAGAAGTGGAGACAGTTTCAAAAACTACATTGCATTGACTTTCTAACGGTATCAGTCCGTTTGAGGTACAACAGTTGCGTACCATATTCGTACCAACATCTATTTAGCGATACTTTTCTGATATTACTAGGTTGCATCGCTTTTAACAGTGAAACGATTGACTGTGGGACTTAATTGAACCGATTTTGGACTTTGACCTTATGAATGTGAAAAATGAGCCAATTGGACTCCAAGAAATAACATTCGTCTTACTTTGACATGATTGCTAGAACTTAGCGATTACACTGTGCGCTGTGGTAGCGCTTAATTTAAGCATTTAGATAAATAAGTCTTTTTGTAGTGCGAGTCCAATCGTAGCCGTTAGCGCGCCCTGAAGAAATAGACACTGTTTCAAAAACTACATTTCATTGACTTTCTAACGGTATCAGTCTGTTTGAGGAACAAGGGTTGCGTCGCATATTCGTACCAACATGAATTTAGCGATATGTTTCAGATATTACTAGGTTGCATCGCTTTTAACAGTAAAACGTTTGACTGTGGGACTTATTTGAACTGATTTTGGACTTTGACGTTATAAATGTGAAAAATGAGCCAATTGGACTCCAAGAAATGACATTCGTCTTACTTTGACATGATTGCTAAAACTTAGCGATTACAATCTGGTAGCGCTTCATTTAAAAACTTAGATAAATAAGTAATTTTTTACTGTGGGACCAATCCTAGCCGTTAGCGCGCGCTGAAGAAATAGAGACAGTTTCAAAAACTACATTGTATTGACTATCTAACGGTATCAGTCCGTTTTAGTTACAACTGTTGCGTCACATATTAGTACCAACATGTATTTAGCGATATGTTTCTGTTATTACAAGGTTGCATCGCTATTAACAGTAAAACGATTGACTGTGGGACTTAATTGAATTGATTTTAGACTTTGACCTTATAAAGGTCAACAATGAGACAACTGGACTCCAAGAAATAACGCTCTTCTTAATTTGACATGATCGCTGGAACTCAGCGATTACACTGGTCGCTGTGGTAGCGCTTTATTTAAAAATGTATATAAAGAAACCACTTTTTAATGTGGGAGCAATCCTAGCCGTTAGTTTACGCTAAACAAATAGACACTGTTTCAAAAACTACATTTCATTGAGTTTATAACGGTATCAGTCCGTTTGAGGAACAACGGTTGCGTCACATATTCGTACCAATATGTATTTAGCGATATTTTTTTAATATTACTAGGTTGCATCGCTTTTAACAGTGAAACGATTGACTGTGGGACTTAATTGAACTGATTTTAGACTTTGACCTTATAAATGTGATAAATGGCAGAACTGGACTCCAAGAAATAGCGTTCTTCTTAATTTGAAATGATTGCCGGAAGTGAGCAATTACACTGGGCGCTGTGGTAGCACTTTATTTAAACATTTAGATAACTAAGTCATTTTGTACTGTGGGACCAATCGTAGCCGTTAGGGCGCGCTGAAGAAGTGGAGACAGTTTCAAAAACTACATTGCATTGACTTTCTAACGGTATCAGTCCGTTTGAGGTACAACAGTTGCGTACCATATTCGTACCAACATCTATTTAGCGATACTTTTCTGATATTACTAGGTTGCATCGCTTTTAACAGTGAAACGATTGACTGTGGGACTTAATTGAACCGATTTTGGACTTTGACCTTATGAATGTGAAAAATGAGCCAATTGGACTCCAAGAAATAACATTCGTCTAACTTTGACATGATTGCTAGAACTTAGCGATTACACTGTGCGCTGTGGTAGCGCTTAATTTAAGCATTTAGATAAATAAGTCTTTTTGTACTGTGAGTCTAATCGTAGCCGTTACGCGCGCTGAAGAAATAGACACTGTTTCAAAAACTACATTTCATTGACTTTCTAACGGTATCAGTCCGTTTGAGGAACAAGGGTTGCGTCGCATATTCGTACCAACATGAATTTAGCGATATGTTTCAGATATTACTAGGTTGCATCGCTTTTAACAGTAAAACGTTTGACTGTGGGACTTATTTGAACTGATTTTGGACTTTGACGTTATAAATGTGAAAAATGAGCCAATTGGACTCCAAGAAATGATATTCGTCTTACTTTGACATGATTGCTAAAACTTAGCGATTACAATCTGGTAGCGCTTCATTTAAAAACTTAGATAAATAAGTAATTTTTTACTGTGGGACCAATCCTAGCCGTTAGCGCGCGCTGAAGAAATAGAGACAGTTTCAAAAACTACATTGTATTGACTATCTAACGGTATCAGTCCGTTTTAGTTACAACTGTTGCGTCACATATTAGTACCAACATGTATTTAGCGATATGTTTCTGTTATTACAAGGTTGCATCGCTATTAACAGTAAAACGATTGACTGTGGGACTTAATTGAATTGATTTTAGACTTTGACCTTATAAAGGTCAACAATGAGACAACTGGACTCCAAAAAATAACGCTCTTCTTAGTTTGACATGATCGCTGGAACTCAGCGATTACACTGGTCGCTGTGGTAGCGCTTTATTTAAAAATGTATATAAAGAAACCACTTTTTAATGTGGGAGCAATCCTAGCCGTTAGTTTACGCTAAACAAATAGACACTGTTTCAAAAACTACATTTCATTGAGTTTATAACGGTATCAGTCCGTTTGAGGAACAAGGGTTGCGTCGCATATTCGTACCAACATGAATTTAGCGATATGTTTCAGATATTACTAGGTTGCATCGCTTTTAACAGTAAAACGTTTGACTGTGGGACTTATTTGAACTGATTTTGGACTTTGACGTTATAAATGTGAAAAATGAGCCAATTGGACTCCAAGAAATGACATTCGTCTTACTTTGACATGATTGCTAAAACTTAGCGATTACAATCTGGTAGCGCTTCATTTAAAAACTTAGATAAATAAGTAATTTTTTACTGTGGGACCAATCCTAGCCGTTAGCGCGCGCTGAAGAAATAGAGACAGTTTCAAAAACTACATTGTATTGACTATCTAACGGTATCAGTCCGTTTTAGTTACAACTGTTGCGTCACATATTAGTACCAACATATATTTAGCGATGTGTTTCTGTTATTACAAGGTTGCATCGCTATTAACAGTAAAACGATTGAATGTGGGTCTTAATTGAATTGATTTTAGACTTTGACCTTATAAAGGTCAACAATGAGACAACTGGACTCCAAGAAATAACGCTCTTCTTAATTTGACATGATCGCTGGAACTCAGCGATTACACTGGTCGCTGTGGTAGCGCTTTATTTAAAAATGTATATAAAGAAACCACTTTTTAATGTGGGAGCAATCCTAGCCGTTAGTTTACGCTAAACAAATAGACACTGTTTCAAAAACTACATTTCATTGAGTTTATAACGGTATCAGTCCGTTTGAGGAACAACGGTTGCGTCACATATTCGTACCAATATGTATTTAGCGATATTTTTTTAATATTACTAGGTTGCATCGCTTTTAACAGTGAAACGATTGACTGTGGGACTTAATTGAACTGATTTTAGACTTTGACCTTATAAATGTGATAAATGACAGAACTGGACTCCAAGAAATAGCGTTCTTCTTAATTTGAAATGATTTCCGGAAGTGAGCAATTACACTGGGCGCTGTGGTAGCACTTTATTTAAACATTTAGATAAATAAGTCATTTTGTACTGTGGGACCAATCGTAGCCGTTAGGGCGCGCTGAAGAAGTGGAGACAGTTTCAAAAACTACATTGCATTGACTTTCTAACGGTATCAGTCCGTTTGAGGTACAACAGTTGCGTACCATATTCGTACCAACATCTATTTAGCGATACTTTTCTGATATTACTAGGTTGCATCGCTTTTAACAGTGAAACGATTGACTGTGGGACTTAATTGAACCGATTTTGGACTTTGACGTTATAAATGTGAAAAATGAGCCAATTGGACTCCAAGAAATGACATTCGTCTTACTTTGACATGATTGCTAACACTTAGCGATTACAATCTGGTAGCGCTTTATTTAAAAACTTAGATAAATAAGTAATTTTTTACTGTGGGACCAATCCTAGCCGTTAGCGCGATGAAGAAATAGAGACAGTTTCAAAAACTATATTGTTTTGACTATCTAACGGTATCAGTCCGTTTTAGTTACAACTGTTGCGTCACATATTGGTACCAACATGTATTTAGCGATATGTTTCTGTTATTACAAGGTTGCATCGCTATTAACAGTAAAACGATTGACTGTGGGACTTAATTGAATTGATTTTAGACTTTGACCTTATAAAGGTCAACAATGAGACAACTGGACTCCAAAAAATAACGCTCTTCTTAATTTGACATTATCGCTGGAACTCAGCGATTACACTGGTCGCTGTGGTAGCGCTTTATTTAAAAATGTATATAAAGAAACCACTTTTTAATGTGGGACCAATCCTAGCCGTTAGTTTACGCTAAAGAAATAGACACTGCTTCAAAAACTACATTTCATTGAGTTTATAACGGTATCAGTCCGTTTGAGGAACAACGGTTGCGTCACATATTCGTACCAATATGTATTTAGCGATATTTTTTTAATATTACTAGGTTGCATCGCTTTTAACAGTGAAACGATTGACTGTGGGACTTAATTGAACTGATTTTAGACTTTGACCTTATAAATGTGATAAATGACAGAACTGGACTCCAAGAAATAGCGTTCTTCTTAATTTGAAATGATTGCCGGAAGTGAGCAATTACACTGGGCGCTGTGGTAGCTCTTTATTTAAGCATTTAGATAAGTAAGAGATTTTTTACTGTGGGACCAATCGTAGCCGTTAACGCGCACTGAAGAAGAAGAGACAGTTTCAAAAACTACATTTCATTGACTTTCTAACGGTATCAGTCCGTGTGAGGTACAACAGTTGCGTAACATATTCGTACCAACATCTATTTAGCGATATTTTTCTGATATTACTAGGTTGCGTCGCTTTTAACAGTGAAACGATTGACTGTGGGACTTAATTGAACCGGCATTGGACTTTGACGTTATAAATGTGAAAAATCAGCCAATTGGACTCCAAAAAATAACATTCGTCTTACTTTGACATGATTGCCGGAATTGAGCAATTACACTGGGCGCTGTGGTAGCGCTTTATTTAAACATTTAGATAAGTAAGAGATTTTTTACTGTGGGTCCAATCGTAGCCGTTAGCGCGGGCTGAAGAAGTAGGAACAGTTTCAAAAATTACATTTCATTGAGTTTCTAACGGTATCAGTCCCTTTGCGTTTCAACGGTTGCGTCACATAATCGTACCAAGGTGTATTTAGCAATATTATTTTAATATTGCTAGGTTGCATCGCTTTTAACTGTGAAACGATTGACTGTGGCAATTATTTCAACTGATTTTGGACTGTGACCTTTTAGATGTGATAAATGAGACAACTGGACGCAAGAAATAACGTTCTTCTTAATTTGAAATGATTGCGGGAACTGAGCAATTACACTGGGCGCTGTGGTAGCGCTTTATTTAAAAATTTAGTTAGATAAGTCATTTTGTACTGTGGGACCAATCGTAACCGTTAGCGCGCGCTGAAGAAATCGAGACAGTTTCAAAAACTACATTTCATTGACTTTCTAACGGTATCAGTCCGTTTGAGGTACAACAATTGCGTAACATATTCGTACCAACATCTATTTAGCGATATTATTCTAATATTACTAGGTTGCATCGCTTCTAACAGTAAAACGATTGACTGTGGCAATTAATTGAACTGATTTTTGACTGTGACCTTATATATGTGATAAATGAGACAATTGAACTCCACGTAATGACATTCGTCTTACTTTGACATGATTGCTAGAACTTAGCGATTACACTGGGCGCTGTGGTAGCGCTTTATTTAAGCATTTAGATAAATAAGTCTTCTTTTACTGTGGGTCCAATTGCAGCCTTTAGCGCGCTGAAGAAATAGACACTGTTTCAAAAACAACATTTCATTGACTTTCTAACGGTATCAGTACGCTTGAGGAACAAGGGTTGCGTCGCATATTCGTACCAACATGAATTTAGCGATATGTTTCAGATATTACTAGGTTGCATCGCTTTTAACAGTAAAACGTTTGACTGTGGGATTTTTTTGAACTGATTTTGGACTTTGACGTTATAAATGTGAAAAATGAGCCAATTGGACTCCAAAAAATGACATTCGTCTTACTTTGACATGATTGCTAAAACTTAGCGATTACAATCTGGTAGCGCTTCATTTAAAAACTTAGATAAATAAGTAATTTTTTACTGTTAGACCAATCCTAGCCGTTAGCGCGCGCTGAAGAAATAGAGACAGTTTCAAAAACTACATTGTATTGACTATCTAACGGAATCAGTCCGTTTTAGTTACAACTGTTGCGTCACATATTAGTACCAACATGTATTTAGCGATGTGTTTCTGTTATTACAAGGTTGCATCGCTATTAACAGTAAAACGATTGAATGTGGGACTTAATTGAATTGATTTTAGACTTTGACCTTATAAAGGTCAACAATGAGACAACTGGACTCCAAGAAATACCGCTCTTCTTACTTTGACATGATCGCTGGAACTCAGCGATTACACTGGTCGCTGTGGTAGCGCTTTATTTAAAAATGTATATAAAGAAACCACTTTTTAATGTGGGAGCAATTCTAGCCGTTAGTTTACGCTAAACAAATAGACACTGTTTCAAAAACTACGTTTCATTGAGTTTATAACGGTATCAGTCCGTTTGAGGAACAACGGTTGCGTCACATATTCGTACCAATATGTATTTAGCGATATTTTTTTAATATTACTAGGTTGCATCGCTTTTAACAGTGAAACGATTGACTGTGGGACTTAATTGAACTGATTTTAGACTTTGACCTTATAAATGTGATAAATGACAGAACTGGACTCCAAGAAATAGCGTTCTTCTTAATTTGAAATGATTGCCGGAAGTGAGCAATTACACTGGGCGCTGTGGTAGCACTTTATTTAAACATTTAGATAAATAAGTCATTTTGTACTGTGGGACCAATCGTAGCCGTTAGGGCGCGCTGAAGAAGTGGAGACAGTTTCAAAAACTACATTGCATTGACTTTCTAACGGTATCAGTCCGTTTGAGGTACAACAGTTGCGTACCATATTCGTACTAACATCTATTTAGCGATACTTTTCTGATATTACTAGGTTGCATCGCTTTTAACAGTGAAACGATTGACTGTGGGACTTAATTGAACCGATTTTGGACTTTGACGTTATAAATGTGAAAAATGAGCCAATTGGACTCCAAGAAATGACATTCGTCTTACTTTGATATGATTGCTAACACTTAGCGATTACAATCTGGTAGCGCTTTATTTAAAAATTTAGATAAATAAGTAATTTTTTACTGTGGGACCAATCCTAGCCGTTAGCGCGATGAAGAAATAGAGACAGTTTCAAAAACTATATTGTTTTGACTATCTAACGGTATCAGTCCGTTTTAGTTACAACTGTTGCGTCACATATTGGTACCAACATGTATTTAGCGATATGTTTCTGTTATTACAAGGTTGCATCGCTATTAACAGTAAAACGATTGACTGTGGGACTTAATTGAATTGATTTTAGACTTTGACCTTATAAAGGTCAACAATGAGACAACTGGACTCCAAAAAATAACGCTCTTCTTAATTTGACATGATCGCTGGAACTCAGCGATTACACTGGTCGCTGTGGTAGCGCTTTATTTAAAAATGTATATAAAGAAACCACTTTTTAATGTGGGACCAATCCTAGCCGTTAGTTTACGCTAAAGAAATAGACACTGCTTCAAAAACTACATTTCATTGAGTTTATAACGGTATCAGTCCGTTTGAGGAACAACGGCTGCGTCACATATTCGTACCAATATGTATTTAGCGATATTTTTTTAATATTACTAGGTTGCATCGCTTTTATCAGTGAAACGATTGACTGTGGGACTTAATTGAACTGATTTTAGACTTTGACCTTATAAATGTGATAAATGACAGAACTGGACTCCAAGAAATAGCGTTCTTCTTAATTTGAAATGATTGCCGGAAGTGAGCAATTACACTGGGCGCTGTGGTAGCACTTTATTTAAACATTTAGATAAATAAGTCATTTTGTACTGTGGGACCAATTGTAGCCGTTAGAGCGCGCTGAAGAAGTAGAGACAGTTTCAAAAACTACATTGCATTAACTTTCTAACGGTATCAGTCCGTTTGAGGTGCAACAGTTGCGTACCATATTCGTACCAACATCTATTTAGCGATACTTTTCTGATATTACCAGGTTGCATCGCTTTTAACAGTGAAACGATTGACTGTGGGACTTAATTGAACCGATTTTTGACTTAGACGTTATAAATGTGAAAGATAAGCCAATTGGACTTCAAGAAATAAAATTCGTCTTACTTTGACATGATTGCTAGAACTTAGCGATTACACTGGGCGCTGTGGTAGCTCTTTATTTAAGCATTTAGATAAGTAAGAGATTTTTTACTGTGGGACCAATCGTAGCCGTTAACGCGCACTGAAGAAGAAGAGACAGTTTCAAAAACTACATTTCATTGACTTTCTAACGGTATCAGTCCGTGTGAGGTACAACAGTTGCGTAACATATTCGTACCAACATCTATTTAGCGATATTTTTCTGATATTACTAGGTTGCGTCGCTTTTAACAGTGAAACGATTGACTGTGGGACTTAATTGAACCGGCATTGGACTTTGACGTTATAAATGTGAAAAATAAGCCAATTGGACTCCAAAAATTAACATTTGTCTTACTTTGACATGATTGCCGGAATTGAGCAATTACACTAGGCGCTGTGGTAGCGCTTTATTTAAACATTTAGATAAGTAAGAGATTTTTTACTGTGGGTCCAATCGTAGCCGTTAGCGCGGGCTGAAGAAGTAGGAACAGTTTCAAAAATTACATTTCATTGAGTTTCTAACGGTATCAGTCCCTTTGCGTTTCAACGGTTGCGTCACATAATCGTACCAAGGTGTATTTAGCAATATTATTTTAATATTGCTAGGTTGCATCGCTTTTAACTGTGAAACGATTGACTGTGGCAATTATTTGAACTGATTTTGGACTGTGACCTTTTAGATGTGATAAATGAGACAACTGGACGCAAGAAATAACGTTCTTCTTAATTTGAAATGATTGCGGGAACTGAGCAATTACACTGGGCGCTGTGGTAGCGCTTTATTTAAAAATTTAGTTAGATAAGTCATTTTGTACTGTGGGACCAATCGTAACCGTTAGCGCGCGCTGAAGAAATCGAGACAGTTTCAAAAACTACATTTCATTGACTTTCTAACGGTATCAGTCCGTTTGAGGTACAACAATTGCGTAACATATTCGTACCAACATCTATTTAGCGATATTATTCTAATATTACTAGGTTGCATCGCTTCTAACAGTAAAACGATTGACTGTGGCAATTAATTGAACTGATTTTTGACTGTGACCTTATATATGTGATAAATGAGACAATTGAACTCCACGTAATGACATTCGTCTTACTTTGACATGATTGATAGAACTTAGCGATTACACTGGGCTCTGTGGTAGCGCTTTATTTAAGCATTTAGATAAATAAGTCTTCTTTTACTGTGGGTCCAATTGCAGCCTTTAGCGCGCTGAAGAAATAGACACTGTTTCAAAAACAACATTTCATTGACTTTCTAACGGTATCAGTACGCTTGAGGTACAAGGGTTGTGTAACATATTCGTACCAACATGTATTTAGCGATATGTTTCAGATATTACTAGGTTGCATCGCTTTTAACAGTAAAACGTTTGACTGTGGGACATATTTGAATAGATTTTGGACTTTGACGTTATAAATGTGAAAAATGAGCCTATTGGACTCCAAGAAATAACATTCGTCTTACTTTGACATGATTGTTAGAACTTAGCGATTACACTGTGCGCTGTGGTAGCGCTTAATTTAAGCATTTAGATAAATAAGTCTTTTTGTACTGTGAGTCCAATCGTAGCCGTTAGCGCGCGCTGAAGAAATAGACACTGTTTCAAAAACTACATTTCATTGACTTTCTAACGGTATCAGTCCGTTTGAGGAACAAGGGTTGCGTCGCATATTCGTACCAACATGAATTTAGCGATATGTTTCAGATATTACTAGGTTGCATCGCTTTTAACAGTAAAACGTTTGACTGTGGGATTATTTGAACTGATTTTGGACTTTGACGTTATAAATGTGAAAAATGAGCCAATTGGACTCCAAGAAATGACATTCGTCTTACTTTGACATGATTGCTAACACTTAGCGATTACAATCTGGTAGCGCTTCATTTAAAAATTTAGATAAATAAGTAATTTTTTACTGTAGGACCAATCCTAGCCGTTAGCGCGCGCTGAAGAAATAGAGACAGTTTCAAAAACTATATTGTATTGACTATCTAACGGTATCAGTCCGTTTTAGTTACAACTGTTGCGTCACATATTGGTACCAACATGTATTTAGCGATATGTTTCTGTTAATACAAGGTTGCATCGCTATTAACAGTAAAACGATTGACTGTGGGACTTAATTGAATTGATTTTAGACTTTGACCTTATAAAGGTCAACAATGAGACAACTGGACTCCAAGAAATAACGCTCTTCTTAATTTGACATGATCGCTGGAACTCAGCGATTACACTGGTCGCTGTGGTAGCGCTTTATTTAAAAATGTATATAAAGAAACCACTTTTTAATGTGGGACCAATCCTAGCCGTTAGTTTACGCTAAAGAAATAGACACTGCTTCAAAAACTACATTTCAATGAGTTTATAACGGTATCAGTCCGTTTGAGGAACAACGGTTGCGTCACATATTCGTACCAATATGTATTTAGCGATATTTTTTTAATATTACTAGGTTGCATCGCTTTTAACAGTAAAACGATTGACTGTGGGACTTAATTGAACTGATTTTAGACTTTGACCTTATAAATGTGATAAATGACAGAACTGGACGCAAGAAATAACGTTCTTCTTAATTTGAAATGATTGCGGGAACTGAGCAATTACACTGGGCGCTGTGGTAGCGCTTTATTTAAAAATTTAGTTAGATAAGTCATTTTGTACTGTGGGACCAATCGTAACCGTTAGCGCGCGCTGAAGAAATCGAGACAGTTTCAAAAACTACATTTCATTGACTTTCTAACGGTATCAGTCCGTTTGAGGTACAACAATTGCGTAACATATTCGTACCAACATCTATTTAGCGATATTATTCTAATATTACTAGGTTGCATCGCTTCTAACAGTAAAACGATTGACTGTGGCAATTAATTGAACTGATTTTTGACTGTGACCTTATATATGTGATAAATGAGACAATTGAACTCCACGTAATGACATTCGTCTTACTTTGACATGATTGATAGAACTTAGCGATTACACTGGGCTCTGTGGTAGCGCTTTATTTAAGCATTTAGATAAATAAGTCTTCTTTTACTGTGGGTCCAATTGCAGCCTTTAGCGCGCTGAAGAAATAGACACTGTTTCAAAAACAACATTTCATTGACTTTCTAACGGTATCAGTACGCTTGAGGTACAAGGGTTGTGTAACATATTCGTACCAACATGTATTTAGCGATATGTTTCAGATATTACTAGGTTGCATCGCTTTTAACAGTAAAACGTTTGACTGTGGGACATATTTGAATAGATTTTGGACTTTGACGTTATAAATGTGAAAAATGAGCCTATTGGACTCCAAGAAATAACATTCGTCTTACTTTGACATGATTGTTAGAACTTAGCGATTACACTGTGCGCTGTGGTAGCGCTTAATTTAAGCATTTAGATAAATAAGTCTTTTTGTACTGTGAGTCCAATCGTAGCCGTTAGCGCGCGCTGAAGAAATAGACACTGTTTCAAAAACTACATTTCATTGACTTTCTAACGGTATCAGTCCGTTTGAGGAACAAGGGTTGCGTCGCATATTCGTACCAACATGAATTTAGCGATATGTTTCAGATATTACTAGGTTGCATCGCTTTTAACAGTAAAACGTTTGACTGTGGGATTATTTGAACTGATTTTGGACTTTGACGTTATAAATGTGAAAAATGAGCCAATTGGACTCCAAGAAATGACATTCGTCTTACTTTGACATGATTGCTAACACTTAGCGATTACAATCTGGTAGCGCTTCATTTAAAAATTTAGATAAATAAGTAATTTTTTACTGTAGGACCAATCCTAGCCGTTAGCGCGCGCTGAAGAAATAGAGACAGTTTCAAAAACTATATTGTATTGACTATCTAACGGTATCAGTCCGTTTTAGTTACAACTGTTGCGTCACATATTGGTACCAACATGTATTTAGCGATATGTTTCTGTTAATACAAGGTTGCATCGCTATTAACAGTAAAACGATTGACTGTGGGACTTAATTGAATTGATTTTAGACTTTGACCTTATAAAGGTCAACAATGAGACAACTGGACTCCAAGAAATAACGCTCTTCTTAATTTGACATGATCGCTGGAACTCAGCGATTACACTGGTCGCTGTGGTAGCGCTTTATTTAAAAATGTATATAAAGAAACCACTTTTTAATGTGGGACCAATCCTAGCCGTTAGTTTACGCTAAAGAAATAGACACTGCTTCAAAAACTACATTTCAATGAGTTTATAACGGTATCAGTCCGTTTGAGGAACAACGGTTGCGTCACATATTCGTACCAATATGTATTTAGCGATATTTTTTTAATATTACTAGGTTGCATCGCTTTTAACAGTAAAACGATTGACTGTGGGACTTAATTGAACTGATTTTAGACTTTGACCTTATAAATGTGATAAATGACAGAACTGGACTCCAAGAAATAGCGTTCTTCTTAATTTGAAATGATTGCCGGAAGTGAGGAATTACACTGGGCGCTGTGGTAGCACTTTATTTAAACATTTAGATAAATAAGTCATTTTGTACTGTGGGAGCAATCGTAGCCGTTAGAGCGCGCTGAAGAAGTAGAGACAGTTTCAGAAACTACATTGCATTAACTTTCTAACGGTATCAGTCCGTTTGAGGTGCAACAGTTGCGTACCATATTCGTACCAACATCTATTTAGCGATACTTTTCTGATATTACTAGGTTGCATCGCTTTTAACAGTGAAACGATTGACTGTGGGACTTAATTGAACCGATTTTTGACTTAGACGTTATAAATGTGAAAGATAAGCCAATTGGTCTTCAAGAAATAAAATTCGTCTTACTTTGAGATGATTGCTAGAACTTAGCGATTACACTGGGCGCTGTGGTATCGCTTTATTTAAGCATTTAGATAAGTAAGAGATTTTTTACTGTGGGACCAATCGTAGCCGTTAACACGCACTGAAGAAGAAGAGACAGTTTCAAAAACTACATTTCATTGACTTTCTAACGGTATCAGTCCGTGTGAGGTACAACAGTTGCGTAACATATTCGTACCAACATCTATTTAACGATATTTTTCTGATATTACTAGGTTGCGTCGCTTTTAACAGTGAAACGATTGACTGTGGGACTTAATTGAACCGGCATTGGACTTTGACATTATAAATGTGAAAAATGAGCCAATTGGACTCCAAAAAATAACATTTGTCTTACTTTGACATGATTGCCGGAATTGAGCAATTACACTGGGCGCTGTGGTAGCGCTTTATTTAAACATTTAGATAAGTAAGAGATTTTTTACTGTGGGTCCAATCGTAGCCGTTAGCGCGGGTTGAAGAAGTAGGAACAGTTTCAAAAATTACATTTCATTGAGTTTCTAACGGTATCAGTCCCTTTGCGTTTCAACGGTTGCGTCACATAATCGTACCAAGGTGTATTTAGCAATATTATTCTAATATTGCTAGGTTGCATCGCTTTTAACAGTGAAACGATTGACTGTGGCAATTATTTGAACTGATTTTGGACTGTGACCTTTTAGATGTGATAAATGAGACAACTGGACGCAAGAAATAACGTTCTTCTTAATTTGAAATAATTGCGGGAACTGAGCAATTACACTGGGCGCTGTGGTAGCACTTTATTTAAAAATTTAGTTAGATAAGTCATTTTGTACTGTGGGACCAATCGTAACCGTTAGCGCGCGCTGAAGAAATCGAGACAGTTTCAAAAACTACATTTCATTGACTTTCTAACGGTATCAGTCCGTTTGAGGTACAACAATTGCGTAACATATTCGTACCAACATCTATTTAGCGATATTATTCTAATATTACTAGGTTGCATCGCTTCTAACAGTAAAACGATTGACTGTGGCAAATAATTGAACTGATTTTTGACTGTGACCTTATACATGTGATAAATGAGACAATTGATCTCCACGTAATGACATTCGTCTCACTTTGACATGATTGCTAGAACTTAGCGATTACACTGGGCGCTGTGGTAGCGCTTTATTTAAGCATTTAGATAAATAAGTCTTCTTTTACTGTGGGTCCAATTGCAGCCTTTAGCGCGCTGAAGAAATTGACACTGTTTCAAAAACAACATTTCATTGACTTACTAACGGTATCAGTCCGCTTGAGGTACAAGGGTTGTGTAACATATTCGTACCAACATGCATTTAGCGATATGTTTCAGATATTACTAGGTTGCATCGCTTTTAACAGTAAAACGTTTGACTGTGGGACATATTTGAATTGATTTTGGACTTTGACGTTATAAATGTGAAAAATGAGCCAATTGGACTCCAAGAAATAACATTCGTCTTACTTTGACATGATTGTTAGAACTTAGCGATTACACTGAGCGCTGTGGTAGCGCTTCATTTAAAAATGTAGATAAATAAGCTATTTTTTACTGTGGGACCAATCCTAGCCGTTAGCGCGCGCTGAAGAAATAGAAACAGTTTCAAAAATTACATTTCATTGAGTTTCTAACGGTATCAGTCCCTTTGAGTTACAACGGTTGCGTGACATAATGGTACCAAGGTGTATTTCGCGATATTATTCTAATATTACTAGGTTGCATCGCTTTTAACAGTGAAACGACTGAATGTGGCAATTAATTGAACTAATTTTGGACTGTGACCTTACAGATGTGATAAATGAGACAACAGTGAAACGATTGACTGTGGCAATTAATTGAACTGACTTTGGACTGTAACATTATAGATGGGATAAATAAGACAACTGGACTCCAAGAAATAACGCTCTTCTTAATTTGAAATGATGGCCGGAAATGAGCAATTACACTGGGCGCTGTGGTAGCGCTTTATTTAAACATTTAGATAACTTAGTCATTTTGTACCGTGGAACCAATCGTAGCCGTTAGCGCGCGCTGAAGAAGTAGACACAGTTTCAAACTACATTTCATTGACTTTTTAACGGTATCAGTCCGTTTGAGGTACAACAGTTGCGTAACATATTCGTACCAACATCTATTTAGATATTTTTTTCTGATATTACTAGGTTGCCTCGCTTTCAACAGTGAAACGATTGAATGTGGGACTTAATTGAACCGATTTTGGACTTTGACCTTATGAATGTAAAAAATAAGCCAATTGGACTCCAAGAAATAACATTCGTCTTACTTTGACATGATTGCTAGGACTTAGCGATTACACTGGGTGCTGTGGTAGCGCTTTATTTAAGCATTTAAATAAATAAGTCTTTTTGTACTGTGGGTCCAGTCGTAGTCGTTAGCGCGCGCTGAAGAAATAGACACTGTTTCAAAAACTACATTTCATTGACTTTCTAACGGTATCAATCCGTTTGAGGTACAAGGGTTGCGTCACATATTCGTACCAACACGCATTTAGCGATATGTTTCAGATATTACTAGGTTGCATCGCTTTTAACAGTAAAACGATTGACTGTGGGACTTATTTGAACTGATTTTGGACTTTGACGTTATAAAAGTGAAAAATGAGCCAATTGGACTCCAAGAAATAACATTCGTCTTACTTTGACATGATTGCTTGAACTTAGCGATTACACTGAGAGCTGTGGTAGCGCTTCATTTAAAAATGTAGATAAATAAGCTATTTTTTACTGTGGGACCAATCCTAGCAGATAGCGCGCGCTGAAGAAATAGACACTGTTTTAAAAACTACATTTCATTGACTTTCTCACGATATCAGTCCCTTTCAGTTACAACGGTTGCGTCACATAATCGTACCAAGGTGTATTTAGCGATATTATTCTAATATTACTAGGTTGCATTGCTTTTAACAATGAAACAATTGACTGTGGGACTTACTTGAACTGATTTTAGACTTTGACCTCAGAAATGTGATAAATGAGACAACTGAACTCCAAGAAATAACGTTCTTCTTAATTTGAAATGATTGCTGGAACTGAGCAATTACACTGGGCGCTGTGGTAACGCTTTATTTAAAAATTTAGATAGATAAGTCATTCTGTACTGTGGGACCAATCGTAATCGTTAGCGCGCGCTGAAGAAATCGAGACAGTTTCAAAAACTACATTTCATTGACTTTCTAAAGGTATCAGTCCGTTTGAGGTACAACAGTTGCGTAACATATTCGTACCAACATGTATTTAGCGATATTTTTCTGATACTACTAGGTTGCATCGCTTTTAATAGTAAAACGATTGACTGTGGGACTTAATTGAACTAATTTTAGACTTTGACCTTATGAATTTGATAAATGACACAACAGTGAAACAATTGACTGTGGCAATTAATTGAACTGACTTTGGACTGTGACCTTATAGATGTGATAAATGAGACAACTGGACTCCAAGAAATAACGCTTTTCTTAATTTGAAATTATGGCCGGAAGTGAGAGATTACACTGGGCGCTGTGGTAGCGCTTTGTTTAAACATTTAGATAAATAAGTCATTTTGTACTGTGGGACCAATCGTAGCCGTTTGCGCGCGCTGAAGAAGTAGACACAGTTTCAAAAACTACATTTCATTGACTTTCTAACGGTATCAGTCCGTTTGAGGTACAACAGTTGCGTAACATATTTTTTTTGTACTGTGGGTCCAGTCGTAGCCGTTAGCGCGCTGAAGAAATAGACACTGTTTCAAAAACTACATTTTATTGACTTTTTAACGGTATCAGTCCGTTTGAGGTACAAGGGTTGCGTCACATATTCGTACCAACATGCATTTAGCGATATGTTTCAGATATTACTAGGTTGCATCGCTTTTAACAGTGAAACAATTGACTGTGGGACTTACTTGAACTGATTTTAGACTTTGACCTCATAAATGTGATAAATGAGACAACTGAACTCCAAGAAATAACGTTCTTCTTAATTTGAAATGATTGCGGGAACTGAGCAATTACACTGGGCGCTGTGGTAACGCTTTATTTAAAAATTTAGATAGATAAGTCATTTTGTACTGTGGGACCAATCGTAACCGTTAGCGCGCGCTGAAGAAGTCAAGACAGTTTCAAAAATTACATTTCATTGACTTTCTAACGGTATCAGTCCGTTTGAGGTACAACAGTTGCGTAACATATTCGTACCAACATGTATTTAGCGATATTTTTCTGATACTACTAGGTTGCATCGCTTTTAACAGTGAAACGATTGACTGTGGGACTTAATTGAACTGATTTTAGACTTTGACCTCATAAATGTTATAAATGAGACAACTGAACTACAAGAAATAACGTTCTTCTTAATTTGAAATGATTGCGGGAACTGAGCAATTACACTGGGCGCTGTGGTAACGCTTTATTTAAAAATTTAGATATATAACTCATTTTGTACTGTGGGACCAATCGTAACAGTTAGCGCGCGCTGAAGAAATCAAGACAGTTTCAAAAACTACATTTCATTGACTTTCTAACGGTATCAGTCCGTTTGAGGTACAACAGTTGCGTAACATATTCGTACCAACATGTATTTAGAGATATTTTTCTGATACTACTAGATTGCATCGCTTTTAACAGTGAAACGATTGACTGTGGGACTTAATTGAACTGATTTTAGACTTTGACCTTATGAATGTGATAAATGACACAACAGTGAAACAATTGACTGTGGCAATTAATTGAACTGACTTTGAACTGTGACCTTATAGATGTGATAAATGAGACAACTGGACTCCAAGAAATAACGCTCTTCTTAATTTGAAATGATGGCCGGAAGTGAGAGATTACACTGGGCGCTGTGGTAGCGTTTTATTTAAACATTTAGATAAATAAGTCATTTTGTACCGTGGGACCAATCGTAGCCGTTAGCGCGCGCTGAAGAAGTAGACACAGTTTCAAAAACTACATTTCATTGACTTTCTAACGGTATCAGTCCGTTTGAGGTACAACAGTTGCGTAACATATTCGTACAAACATCTATTTAGCGATTTTTTTCTGATATTACTAGGTTGCATCGCTTTTAACAGTGAAACAATTGACTGTGGGACTTAATTGAACCGATTTTGGACTTTGACCTTATGAATGTGAAAAATGAGCCAATTGGACTCCAAGAGATAACATTCGTCTTACTTTGACATGATTGCTAGAACTTAGCGATTACACTGGGCGCTGTGGTGGCGCTTTATTTATGCATTTAGATAAATAAGTTTTTTGTACTGTGGGTCCAGTCGTAGCCGTTAGCGCGCTGAAGAAATAGGCACTGTTTCAAAAACTACATTTTATTGACTTTTTAACGGTATCAGTCCGTTTGAGGTACAAGGGTTGCGTCACATATTCGAACGAACATGCATTTAGCGATATATTTCAGATATTACTAGATTGCATCGCTTTTAACAGTAAAACGATTTACTATGGGACTTATTTGAACTGATTTTGGGCTTTGACGTTAAAAATGTGAAAAATGAGCCAATTGGACTCCAAGAAATAACATTCGTCTTACTTTGACATGATTGCTAGAACTTAGCGATTACACTGAGAGCTGTGGTAGCGCTTCATTTAAAAATGTAGATAAATAAGCTATTTTTTACTGTGGGATCAATCCTAGCAGTTAGCGCGCGCTGAATAAATAGACACTGTTTCAAAAACTTCATTTTATTGACTTTCTAACGGTATCAGTCCCTTTGAGTTACAACGGCTGCGTCACATAATCGTACCAAGGTGTATTTAGCGATATTATTCTAATATTACTAGGTTGCATCGCTTTTAACAGTGAAACAATTGACTGTGGGACTTACTTGAACTGATTTTAGACTTTGACCTTATAAATGTGATAAATGAGACAACTGAACTCCAAGAAATAACGTTCTTCTTAATTTGAAATGATTGCGGGAACTGAGCAATTACAGTGGGCGCTGTGGTAACGCTTTATTTAAAAATTTAGATAGATAAGTCATTCTGTACTGTGGGACCAATCGTAACCGTTAGTGCGCGCTGAAGAAATCGAGACAGTTTCAGAAACTACATTTCATTGACTTTCTAACGATATCTGTCCGTTTGAGGTACAACAGTTTCGTAACATATCCGTACCAACATGTATTTAGCGATATTTTTCTGATACTACTAGGTTGCATCGCTTTTAATAGTAAAACGATTGACTGTGGGACTTAATTGAACTGATTTTAGACTTTGACATTATGAATGTGATAAATGACACAACAGTCAAACAATTGACTGTGGCAATTAATTGAACTGACTTTGGACTGTGACCTTATAGATGTGATAAATGAGACAACTGGACTCCAAGAAATAACGCTCTTCTTAATTTGAAATGATGGCCGGAATTGAGAGATTACACTGGGCGCTGTGGTAGCGCTTTATTTAAACATTTAGATAAATAAGTCATTTTGTACCGTGGGACCAATCGTAGCCGTTAGCGCGCGCTGAAGAAATCGAGACAGTTTCAAAAACTACATTTCATTGACTTTCTAACGGTATCAGTCCGCTTGAGTTACAACAGTTGCGTAACATATTCGTACCAACATGTATTTAGCGATATTTTTCTGATACCACTAGGGTGCATCGCTTTTAACAGTGAAACGATTGACTGTGAGACTTAATTGCACCGATTTTGGACGTTGACCTTATGAATGAGAAAAATGAGCCGATTGAACTCCAAGTAACAACATTCGTCTTAATTTGAAATGATTGCTGAAACTGAGCAATTACACTGAGCGCTGTGGTAGCGCTTTATTTAAAAATTTAGATAGATAAGTCATTTTGTACTGTGGGACCAATCGTAGTCGGTAGTGCGCACTGAAGAAATAGAGACAGTTTCAAAAACTACATTTCATTGACTTTCTAACGGTATCAGTCCGTTTGAGGTACAACAATTGCGTAACATATTCGTACCAACATCTATTTAGCGATATTTTTCTGATATTACTAGGTTGCATCGCTTTTATCAGTGAAACGATTGACTGTGGGACTTAATTGAACCGATTTTGGACGTTGACCTTATGAATGTGAAAAATGAGCCAATTAAACTCCAAGTAATAACATTCGTCTTACTTTGAAATGATTGCTAGAACGTAGCGAATACACTGGGCGCTGTGGTAGCGCTTTATTTAAACATTTAGATAAATAAGTCATTTTGTACTGTGGGACCAATCGTAGCCGTTTGCGCGCGCTGAAGAAGTAGACACAGTTTCAAAAACTACATTTCATTGACTTTCTAACGGTATCAGTCCGTTTGAGGTACAACAGTTGCGTAACATATTTTTTTTGTACTGTGGGTCCAGTCGTAGCCGTTAGCGCGCTGAAGAAATAGACACTGTTTCAAAAACTACATTTTATTGAATTTTTAACGGTATCAGTCCGTTTGAGGTACAAGGGTTGCGTCACATATTCGTACCAACATGCATTTAGCGATATGTTTCAGATATTACTAGGTTGCATCGCTTTTAACAGTGAAACAATTGACTGTGGGACTTACTTGAACTGATTTTAGACTTTGACCTCATAAATGTGATAAATGAGACAACTGAACTCCAAGAAATAACGTTCTTCTTAATTTGAAATGATTGCGGGAACTGAGCAATTACACTGGGCGCTGTGGTAACGCTTTATTTAAAAATTTAGATAGATAAGTCATTTTGTACTGTGGGACCAATCGTAACCGTTAGCGCACGCTGAAGAAGTCAAGACAGTTTCAAAAATTACATTTCATTGACTTTCTAACGGTATCAGTCCGTTTGAGGTACAACAGTTGCGTAACATATTCGTACCAACATGTATTTAGCGATATTTTTCTGATACTACTAGGTTGCATCGCTTTTAACAGTGAAACGATTGACTGTGGGACTTAATTGAACTGATTTTAGACTTTGACCTCATAAATGTGATAAATGAGACAACTGAACTACAAGAAATAACGTTCTTCTTAATTTGAAATGATTGCGGGAACTGAGCAATTACACTGGGCGCTGTGGTAACGCTTTATTTAAAAATTTAGATATATAACTCATTTTGTACTGTGGGACCAATCGTAACAGTTAGCGCGCGCTGAAGAAATCAAGACAGTTTCAAAAACTACATTTCATTGACTTTCTAACGGTATCAGTCCGTTTGAGGTACAACAGTTGCGTAACATATTCGTACCAACATGTATTTAGAGATATTTTTCTGATACTACTAGATTGCATCGCTTTTAACAGTGAAACGATTGACTGTGGGACTTAATTGAACTGATTTTAGACTTTGACCTTATGAATGTGATAAATGACACAACAGTGAAACAATTGACTGTGGCAATTAATTGAACTGACTTTGAACTGTGACCTTATAGATGTGATAAATGAGACAACTGGACTCCAAGAAATAACGCTCTTCTTAATTTGAAATGATGGCCGGAAGTGAGAGATTACACTGGGCGCTGTGGTAGCGTTTTATTTAAACATTTAGATAAATAAGTCATTTTGTACCGTGGGACCAATCGTAGCCGTTAGCGCGCGCTGAAGAAGTAGACACAGTTTCAAAAACTACATTTCATTGACTTTCTAACGGTATCAGTCCGTTTGAGGTACAACAGTTGCGTAACATATTCGTACAAACATCTATTTAGCGATTTTTTTCTGATATTACTAGGTTGCATCGCTTTTAACAGTGAAACAATTGACTGTGGGACTTAATTGAACCGATTTTGGACTTTGACCTTATGAATGTGAAAAATGAGCCAATTGGACTCCAAGAGATAACATTCGTCTTACTTTGACATGATTGCTAGAACTTAGCGATTACACTGGGCGCTGTGGTGGCGCTTTATTTATGCATTTAGATAAATAAGTTTTTTGTACTGTGGGTCCAGTCGTAGCCGTTAGCGCGCTGAAGAAATAGGCACTGTTTCAAAAACTACATTTTATTGACTTTTTAACGGTATCAGTCCGTTTGAGGTACAAGGGTTGCGTCACATATTCGAACGAACATGCATTTAGCGATATATTTCAGATATTACTAGATTGCATCGCTTTTAACAGTAAAACGATTGCCTATGGGACTTATTTGAACTGATTTTGGGCTTTGACGTTAAAAATGTGAAAAATGAGCCAAGTGGACTCCAAGAAATAACATTCGTCTTACTTTGACATGATTGCTAGAACTTAGCGATTACACTGAGAGCTGTGGTAGCGCTTCATTTAAAAATGTAGATAAATAAGCTATTTTTTACTGTGTGATCAATCCTAGCAGTTAGCGCGCGCTGAATAAATAGACACTGTTTCAAAAACTTCATTTTATTGACTTTCTAACGGTATCAGTCCCTTTGAGTTACAACGGTTGCGTCACATAATCGTACCAAGGTGTATTTAGCGATATTATTCTAATATTACTAGGTTGCATCGCTTTTAACAGTGAAACAATTGACTGTGGGACTTACTTGAACTGATTTTAGACTTTGACCTTATAGATGTGATAAATGAGACAACTGAACTCCAAGAAATAACGTTCTTCTTAATTTGAAATGATTGCGGGAACTGAGCAATTACACTGGGCGCTGTGGTAACGCTTTATTTAAAAATTTAGATAGATAAGTCATTCTGTACTGTGGGACCAATCGTAACCGTTAGCGCGCGCTGAAGAAATCGAGACAGTTTCAGAAACTACATTTCATTGACTTTCTAAAGATATCTGTCCGTTTGAGGTACAACAGTTGCGTAACATATTCGTACCAACATGTATTTAGCGATATTTTTCTGATACTACTAGGTTGCATCGCTTTTAATAGTAAAACGATTGACTGTGGGACTTAATTGAACTGATTTTAGACTTTGACATTATGAATGTGATAAATGACACAACAGTCAAACAATTGACTGTGGCAATTAATTGAACTGACTTTGGACTGTGACCTTATAGATGTGATAAATGAGACAACTGGACTCCAAGAAATAACGCTCTTCTTAATTTGAAATGATGGCCGGAATTGAGAGATTACACTGGGCGCTGTGGTAGCGCTTTATTTAAACATTTAGATAAATAAGTCATTTTGTACCGTGGGACCAATCGTAGCCGTTAGCGCGCGCTGAAGAAATCGAGACAGTTTCAAAAACTACATTTCATTGACTTTCTAACGGTATCAGTCCGCTTGAGTTACAACAGTTGCGTAACATATTCGTACCAACATGTATTTAGCGATATTTTTCTGATACCACTAGGGTGCATCGCTTTTAACAGTGAAACGATTGACTGTGAGATTTAATTGCACCGATTTTGGACGTTGACCTTATGAATGAGAAAAATGAGCCGATTGAACTCCAAGTAACAACATTCGTCTAAATTTGAAATGATTGCTGAAACTGAGCAATTACACTGAGCGCTGTGGTAGCGCTTTATTTAAAAATTTAGATAGATAAGTCATTTTGTACTGTGGGACCAATCGTAGTCGGTAGTGCGCACTGAAGAAATAGAGACAGTTTCAAAAACTACATTTCATTGACTTTCTAACGGTATCAGTCCGTTTGAGGTACAACAATTGCGTAACATATTCGTACCAACATCTATTTAGCGATATTTTTCTGATATTACTAGGTTGCATCGCTTTTATCAGTGAAACGATTGACTGTGGGACTTAATTGAACCGATTTTGGACGTTGACCTTATGAATGTGAAAAATGAGCCAATTAAACTCCAAGTAATAACATTCGTCTTACTTTGAAATGATTGCTAGAACGTAGCGAATACACTGGGCGCTGTGGTAGCGCTTTATTTAAAAATTTAGATAGATAAGTCATTCTGTACTCTGGGACCAATCGTAACCGTTAGCGCGCGCTGAAGAAATCGAGACAGTTTCAAAAACTACATTTCATTGACTTTCTAACGATATCAGTCCGCTTGAGTTACAACAGTTGCGTAACATATTCGTACCAACATGTATTTAGCGATATTTTTCTGATACCACTAGGGTGCATCGCTTTTAACAGTGAAACGATTGACTGTGGGACTTAATTGAACTGATTTTAGACTTTGACATTATGAATGTGATAAATGACACAACAGTCAAACAATTGACTGTGGCAATTAATTGAACTGACTTTGGACTGTGACCTTATAGATGTGATAAATGAGACAACTGGACTCCAAGAAATAACGCTCTTCTTAATTTGAAATGATGGCCGGAATTGAGAGATTACACTGGGCGCTGTGGTAGCGCTTTATTTAAACATTTAGATAACTTAGTCATTTTGTACCGTGGGACCAATCGTAGCCGTTAGTGCGCGCTGAAGAAGTAGACACAGTTTCAAACTACATTTCATTGACTTTTTAACGGTATCAGTCCGTTTGAGGTACAACAGTTGCGTAACATATTCGTACCAACATCTATTTAGCTATTTTTTTCTGATATTACTAGGTTGCATCGCTTTTAACAGTGAAACAATTGACTGTGGGACTTACTTGAACTGATTTTAGACTTTGACCTTATAAATGTGATAAATGACACAACAGTGAAACGATTGACTGTGGCAATTAATTGAACTGACTTTGGACTGTGACCTTATAGATGTGATAAATGAGACAACTCGACTACAAGAAATAACGCATACGTAACATATTCGTACCAACATGTATTTAGCGATATTTTTCTGATACCACTAGGGTGCATCGCTTTTAACAGTGAAACGATTGACTGTGAGACTTAATTGCACCGATTTTTGACGTTGACCTTATGAATGAGAAAAATGAGCCGATTGAACTCCAAGTAACAACATTCGTCTTAATTTGAAATGATTGCTGAAACTGAGCAATTACACTGAGCGCTGTGGTAGCGCTTTATTTAAAAATTTAGATAGATAAGTCATTCTGTACTGTGGGACCAATCGTAACCGTTAGCGCGCGCTGAAGAAATCGAGACAGTTTCAGAAACTACATTTCATTGACTTTCTAAAGATATCTGTCCGTTTGAGGTACAACAGTTGCGTAACATATTCGTACCAACATGTATTTAGCGATATTTTTCTGATACTACTAGGTTGCATCGCTTTTAATAGTAAAACGATTGACTGTGGGACTTAATTGAACTGATTTTAGACTTTGACATTATGAATGTGATAAATGACACAACAGTCAAACAATTGACTGTGGCAATTAATTGAACTGACTTTGGACTGTGACCTTATAGATGTGATAAATGAGACAACTGGACTCCAAGAAATAACGCTCTTCTTAATTTGAAATGATGGCCGGAATTGAGAGATTACACTGGGCGCTGTGGTAACGCTTTATTTAAACATTTAGATAAATAAGTCATTTTGTACCGTGGGACCAATCGTAGCCGTTAGCGCGCGCTGAAGAAATCGAGACAGTTTCAAAAACTACATTTCATTGACTTTCTAACGGTATCAGTCCGCTTGAGTTACAACAGTTGCGTAACATATTCGTACCAACATGTATTTAGCGATATTTTTCTGATACCACTAGGGTGCATCGCTTTTAACAGTGAAACGATTGACTGTGAGATTTAATTGCACCGATTTTGGACGTTGACCTTATGAATGAGAAAAATGAGCCGATTGAACTCCAAGTAACAACATTCGTCTAAATTTGAAATGATTGCTGAAACTGAGCAATTACACTGAGCGCTGTGGTAGCGCTTTATTTAAAAATTTAGATAGATAAGTCATTTTGTACTGTGGGACCAATCGTAGTCGGTAGTGCGCACTGAAGAAATAGAGACAGTTTCAAAAACTACATTTCATTGACTTTCTAACGGTATCAGTCCGTTTGAGGTACAACAATTGCGTAACATATTCGTACCAACATCTATTTAGCGATATTTTTCTGATATTACTAGGTTGCATCGCTTTTATCAGTGAAACGATTGACTGTGGGACTTAATTGAACCGATTTTGGACGTTGACCTTATGAATGTGAAAAATGAGCCAATTAAACTCCAAGTAATAACATTCGTCTTACTTTGAAATGATTGCTAGAACGTAGCGAATACACTGGGCGCTGTGGTAGCGCTTTATTTAAAAATTTAGATAGATAAGTCATTCTGTACTCTGGGACCAATCGTAACCGTTAGCGCGCGCTGAAGAAATCGAGACAGTTTCAAAAACTACATTTCATTGACTTTCTAACGATATCAGTCCGCTTGAGTTACAACAGTTGCGTAACATATTCGTACCAACATGTATTTAGCGATATTTTTCTGATACCACTAGGGTGCATCGCTTTTAACAGTGAAACGATTGACTGTGGGACTTAATTGAACTGATTTTAGACTTTGACATTATGAATGTGATAAATGACACAACAGTCAAACAATTGACTGTGGCAATTAATTGAACTGACTTTGGACTGTGACCTTATAGATGTGATAAATGAGACAACTGGACTCCAAGAAATAACGCTCTTCTTAATTTGAAATGATGGCCGGAATTGAGAGATTACACTGGGCGCTGTGGTAGCGCTTTATTTAAACATTTAGATAACTTAGTCATTTTGTACCGTGGGACCAATCGTAGCCGTTAGTGCGCGCTGAAGAAGTAGACACAGTTTCAAACTACATTTCATTGACTTTTTAACGGTATCAGTCCGTTTGAGGTACAACAGTTGCGTAACATATTCGTACCAACATCTATTTAGCTATTTTTTTCTGATATTACTAGGTTGCATCGCTTTTAACAGTGAAACAATTGACTGTGGGACTTACTTGAACTGATTTTAGACTTTGACCTTATAAATGTGATAAATGACACAACAGTGAAACGATTGACTGTGGCAATTAATTGAACTGACTTTGGACTGTGACCTTATAGATGTGATAAATGAGACAACTCGACTACAAGAAATAACGCATACGTAACATATTCGTACCAACATGTATTTAGCGATATTTTTCTGATACCACTAGGGTGCATCGCTTTTAACAGTGAAACGATTGACTGTGAGACTTAATTGCACCGATTTTTGACGTTGACCTTATGAATGAGAAAAATGAGCCGATTGAACTCCAAGTAACAACATTCGTCTTAATTTGAAATGATTGCTGAAACTGAGCAATTACACTGAGCGCTGTGGTAGCGCTTTATTTAAAAATTTAGATAGATAAGTCATTCTGTACTGTGGGACCAATCGTAACCGTTAGCGCGCGCTGAAGAAATCGAGACAGTTTCAGAAACTACATTTCATTGACTTTCTAAAGATATCTGTCCGTTTGAGGTACAACAGTTGCGTAACATATTCGTACCAACATGTATTTAGCGATATTTTTCTGATACTACTAGGTTGCATCGCTTTTAATAGTAAAACGATTGACTGTGGGACTTAATTGAACTGATTTTAGACTTTGACATTATGAATGTGATAAATGACACAACAGTCAAACAATTGACTGTGGCAATTAATTGAACTGACTTTGGACTGTGACCTTATAGATGTGATAAATGAGACAACTGGACTCCAAGAAATAACGCTCTTCTTAATTTGAAATGATGGCCGGAATTGAGAGATTACACTGGGCGCTGTGGTAGCGCTTTATTTAAACATTTAGATAAATAAGTCATTTTGTACCGTGGGACCAATCGTAGCCGTTAGCGCGCGCTGAAGAAATCGAGACAGTTTCAAAAACTACATTTCATTGACTTTCTAACGGTATCAGTCCGCTTGAGTTACAACAGTTGCGTAACATATTCGTACCAACATGTATTTAGCGATATTTTTCTGATACCACTAGGGTGCATCGCTTTTAACAGTGAAACGATTGACTGTGAGATTTAATTGCACCGATTTTGGACGTTGACCTTATGAATGAGAAAAATGAGCCGATTGAACTCCAAGTAACAACATTCGTCTAAATTTGAAATGATTGCTGAAACTGAGCAATTACACTGAGCGCTGTGGTAGCGCTTTATTTAAAAATTTAGATAGATAAGTCATTTTGTACTGTGGGACCAATCGTAGTCGGTAGTGCGCACTGAAGAAATAGAGACAGTTTCAAAAACTACATTTCATTGACTTTCTAACGGTATCAGTCCGTTTGAGGTACAACAATTGCGTAACATATTCGTACCAACATCTATTTAGCGATATTTTTCTGATATTACTAGGTTGCATCGCTTTTATCAGTGAAACGATTGACTGTGGGACTTAATTGAACCGATTTTGGACGTTGACCTTATGAATGTGAAAAATGAGCCAATTAAACTCCAAGTAATAACATTCGTCTTACTTTGAAATGATTGCTAGAACGTAGCGAATACACTGGGCGCTGTGGTAGCGCTTTATTTAAAAATTTAGATAGATTAGTCATTCTGTACTCTGGGACCAATCGTAACCGTTAGCGCGCGCTGAAGAAATCGAGACAGTTTCAAAAACTACATTTCATTGACTTTCTAACGATATCAGTCCGCTTGAGTTACAACAGTTGCGTAACATATTCGTACCAACATGTATTTAGCGATATTTTTCTGATACCACTAGGGTGCATCGCTTTTAACAGTGAAACGATTGACTGTGGGACTTAATTGAACTGATTTTAGACTTTGACATTATGAATGTGATAAATGACACAACAGTCAAACAATTGACTGTGGCAATTAATTGAACTGACTTTGGACTGTGACCTTATAGATGTGATAAATGAGACAACTGGACTCCAAGAAATAACGCTCTTCTTAATTTGAAATGATGGCCGGAATTGAGAGATTACACTGGGCGCTGTGGTAGCGCTTTATTTAAACATTTAGATAACTTAGTCATTTTGTACCGTGGGACCAATCGTAGCCGTTAGTGCGCGCTGAAGAAGTAGACACAGTTTCAAACTACATTTCATTGACTTTTTAACGGTATCAGTCCGTTTGAGGTACAACAGTTGCGTAACATATTCGTACCAACATCTATTTAGCTATTTTTTTCTGATATTACTAGGTTGCATCGCTTTTAACAGTGAAACAATTGACTGTGGGACTTACTTGAACTGATTTTAGACTTTGACCTTATAAATGTGATAAATGACACAACAGTGAAACGATTGACTGTGGCAATTAATTGAACTGACTTTGGACTGTGACCTTATAGATGTGATAAATGAGACAACTCGACTACAAGAAATAACGCATACGTAACATATTCGTACCAACATGTATTTAGCGATATTTTTCTGATACCACTAGGGTGCATCGCTTTTAACAGTGAAACGATTGACTGTGAGACTTAATTGCACCGATTTTTGACGTTGACCTTATGAATGAGAAAAATGAGCCGATTGAACTCCAAGTAACAACATTCGTCTTAATTTGAAATGATTGCTGAAACTGAGCAATTACACTGAGCGCTGTGGTAGCGCTTTATTTAAAAATTTAGATAGATAAGTCATTTTGTACTGTGGGACCAATCGTAGTCGGTAGTGCGCACTGAAGAAATAGAGACAGTTTCAAAAACTACATTTCATTGACTTTCTAACGGTATCAGTCCGTTTGAGGTACAACAATTGCGTAACATATTCGTACCAACATCTATTTAGCGATATTTTTCTGATATTACTAGGTTGCATCGCTTTTATCAGTGAAACGATTGACTGTGGGACTTAATTGAACCGATTTTGGACGTTGATCTTATGAATGTGAAAAATGAGCCAATTGAACTCCAAGTAATAACATTCGTCTTACTTTGACATGATTGCTAGAACGTAGCGAATACACTGGGCGCTGTGGTAGCGCTTTATTTAAACATTTAGATAAATAAGTCATTTTGTACCGTGGGACCAATCGTAGCCGTTAGCGCGCGCTGAAGAAATCGAGACAGTTTTAAAAACTGCATTTCATTGACTTTCTAACGGTATCAGTCCGCTTGAGTTACAACAGTTGCGTAACATAATCGTACCAACATGTATTTAGCGATATTTTTCTGATACCACTAGGGTGCATCGCTTTTAACAGTGAAACGATTGACTGTGGGACTTAATTGAACTGATTTTAGACTTTGACCTTAAAAATGTGATAAATGACACAACAGTGAAACGATTGACCGTGGCAATTAATTGAACTGACTTTGGACTGTGACCTTATAGATGTGATAAATGAGACAATTGGACTACAAGAAATAACGCTCTTCTTAATTTGAAATGATGGCCGGAAGTGAGCAATTACACTGGGCGCTGTGGTAGCGCTTTATTTAAACATTTAGATAACTTAGTCATTTTGTACCGTGGGACCAATCGTAGCCGTTAGCGCGCGCTGAAGAAGTAGACACAGTTTCAAACTACATTTCATTGACTTTTTAACGGTATCAGTCCGTTTGAGGTACAACAGTTGCGTAACATATTCGTACCAACATCTATTTAGCTATTTTTTTCTGATATTACTAGGTTGCCTCGCTTTCAACAGTGAAACGATTGACTGTGGGACTTAATTGATCCGATTTTGGACTTTGACCTTATGAATATAAAAAATGAGCCAATTGGATTCCAAGAAATAACATTCGTTTTACTTTGACATGATTGCTAGAACTTAGCGATTACACTGCGCGCTGTGGTAGCGCTTTATTTAAGCATTTAGATAAATATGTCTTTTTGTACTGTGGGTCCAGTCGTAGCCGTTAGCGCGCGCTGAAGGAATAGACACTGTTTCAAAAACTACATTTCATTGACTTTCTAACGGTATCAGGCCGTTTGAGGTACAAGGGTTGCCTCACATATTCGTACCAACATGCATTTAGCGATATGTTTCAGATATTACTAGGTTGCATCGCTTTTAACAGTAAAACAATTGACTGTGGGACTTATTTGAACTGATTTTGGACTTTGACGTGATAAATGTGAAAAATGAGCCAATTGGACTCCAAGAAATAACATTCGTCTTACTTTGACATGATTGCTTGAACTTAGCGATTACACTGAGAGCTGTGGTAGCGCTTCATGTAAAAATGTAGATAAATAAGCTATTTTTTACTGTGGGACCAATCCTAGCAGTTAGCGCGCGCTGAAGAAATAGACACTGTTTCAAAAACTACATTTCATTGACTTTCTAACGGTATCAGTCCCTTTGAGTTAGATCAGTTGCGTCACATAATCGTACCAACGTGTATTTAGCGATATTTTTCTGATACCACTAGGGTGCATCGCTTTTAACAGTGAAACGATTGACTGTGAGACTTAATTGCACCGATTTTTGACGTTGACCTTATGAATGAGAAAAATGAGCCGATTGAACTCCAAGTAACAACATTCGTCTTAATTTGAAATGATTGCTGAAACTGAGCAATTACACTGAGCGCTGTGGTAGCGCTTTATTTAAAAATTTAGATAGATAAGTCATTTTGTACTGTGGGACCAATCGTAGTCGGTAGTGCGCACTGAAGAAATAGAGACAGTTTCAAAAACTACATTTCATTGACTTTCTAACGGTATCAGTCCGTTTGAGGTACAACAATTGCGTAACATATTCGTACCAACATCTATTTAGCGATATTTTTCTGATATTACTAGGTTGCATCGCTTTTATCAGTGAAACGATTGACTGTGGGACTTAATTGAACCGATTTTGGACGTTGATCTTATGAATGTGAAAAATGAGCCAATTGAACTCCAAGTAATAACATTCGTCTTACTTTGACATGATTGCTAGAACGTAGCGAATACACTGGGCGCTGTGGTAGCGCTTTATTTAAACATTTAGATAAATAAGTCATTTTGTACCGTGGGACCAATCGTAGCCGTTAGCGCGCGCTGAAGAAATCGAGACAGTTTTAAAAACTGCATTTCATTGACTTTCTAACGGTATCAGTCCGCTTGAGTTACAACAGTTGCGTAACATAATCGTACCAACATGTATTTAGCGATATTTTTCTGATACCACTAGGGTGCATCGCTTTTAACAGTGAAACGATTGACTGTGGGACTTAATTGAACTGATTTTAGACTTTGACCTTAAAAATGTGATAAATGACACAACAGTGAAACGATTGACCGTGGCAATTAATTGAACTGACTTTGGACTGTGACCTTATAGATGTGATAAATGAGACAATTGGACTACAAGAAATAACGCTCTTCTTAATTTGAAATGATGGCCGGAAGTGAGCAATTACACTGGGCGCTGTGGTAGCGCTTTATTTAAACATTTAGATAACTTAGTCATTTTGTACCGTGGGACCAATCGTAGCCGTTAGCGCGCGCTGAAGAAGTAGACACAGTTTCAAACTACATTTCATTGACTTTTTAACGGTATCAGTCCGTTTGAGGTACAACAGTTGCGTAACATATTCGTACCAACATCTATTTAGCTATTTTTTTCTGATATTACTAGGTTGCCTCGCTTTCAACAGTGAAACGATTGACTGTGGGACTTAATTGATCCGATTTTGGACTTTGACCTTATGAATATAAAAAATGAGCCAATTGGATTCCAAGAAATAACATTCGTTTTACTTTGACATGATTGCTAGAACTTAGCGATTACACTGCGCGCTGTGGTAGCGCTTTATTTAAGCATTTAGATAAATATGTCTTTTTGTACTGTGGGTCCAGTCGTAGCCGTTAGCGCGCGCTGAAGGAATAGACACTGTTTCAAAAACTACATTTCATTGACTTTCTAACGGTATCAGGCCGTTTGAGGTACAAGGGTTGCCTCACATATTCGTACCAACATGCATTTAGCGATATGTTTCAGATATTACTAGGTTGCATCGCTTTTAACAGTAAAACAATTGACTGTGGGACTTATTTGAACTGATTTTGGACTTTGACGTGATAAATGTGAAAAATGAGCCAATTGGACTCCAAGAAATAACATTCGTCTTACTTTGACATGATTGCTTGAACTTAGCGATTACACTGAGAGCTGTGGTAGCGCTTCTTGTAAAAATGTAGATAAATAAGCTATTTTTTACTGTGGGACCAATCCTAGCAGTTCGCGCGCGCTGAAGAAATAGACACTGTTTCAAAAACTACATTTCATTGACTTTCTAACGGTATCAGTCCCTTTGAGTTAGATCAGTTGCGTCACATAATCGTACCAACGTGTATTTAGCGATATTATTCTAATATTACTAGGTTGCATCGCATTTAACAGTGAAACAATTGACTGTGGGACTTACTTGAACTGATTTTAGACTTTGACCTTATAAATGTGATAAATGAGACAACTGAACTCCAAGAAATAACGTTCTTCTTAATTTGAAATGATTGCGGGAACTGAGCAATTACACTTTGCGCTGTGGTAACGCTTTATTTAAAAATTTAGATAGATAAGTCATTTTGTACTGTGGGACCAATCGTAACCGTTAGCGCGCGCTGAAGAAATCGAGACAGTTTCAAAAACTACATTTCATTGACTTTCTAACGGTATCAGTCCGTTTGAGGTACAACAGTTGCGTGACATATTCGTACCAACATGTATTTAGCGATATTTTTCTGATACTACTAGGTTGCATAGCTTTTAAAAGTGAAACGATTGACTGTGGGACTTAATTGAACTGATTTTAGACTTTAACCTTATAAATGTGATAAATGACACAAAAGTGAAACAATTGACTGTGGCAATTAATTGAACTGACTTTGGACTGTGACCTTATAGATGTGATAAATGAGACAACTGGACTCCAAGAAATAACGCTCTTCTTAATTTGAAATGATGGCCGGAAGTGAGAGATTACACTGGGCGCTGTGGTAGCGCTTTATTTAAACATTTAGAGAACTTAGTCATTTTGTACCGTGGGACCAATCGTAGCAGTTAGCGCGCGCTGAAGAAGTAGACACAGTCTCAAACTACATTTCATTCACTTTTTAACGGTATCAGTCCGTTTGAGGTACAACAGTTGCGTAACATATTCGTACAAACATGCATTTAGCGATATTTTTCTGATACTACTAGGTTGCATCGCTTTTAACAGTAAAACGATTGACTGTGGGACTTATTTGAACTGATTTTGGACTTTGACGTGATAAATGTGAAAAATGAGCCAATTGGACTCCAAGAAATAACATTCGTCTTACTTTGACATGATTGCTTGAACTTAGCGATTACACTGAGAGCTGTGGTAGCGCTTCATTTAAAAATGTAGATAAATAAGCTATTTTTTACTGTGGGACCAATCCTAGCAGTTAGCGCGCGCTGAAGAAATAGACACTGTTTCAAAAACTACATTTCATTGACTTTCTAACGGTATCAGTCCCTTTGAGTTACAACAGTTGCGTCACATAATCGTACCAACGTGTATTTAGCAATATTATTCTAATATTACTAGGTTGCATCGCATTTAACAGTGAAACAATTGACTGTGGGACTTACTTGAACTGATTTTAGACTTTGACCTTATAAATGTGATAAATGAGACAACTGAACTCCAAGAAATAACGTTCTTCTTAATTTGAAATGATTGCGGGAACTGAGCAATTACACTGGGCGCTGTGGTAACGCTTTATTTAAAAATTTAGATAGATAAGTCATTTTGTACTGTGGGACCAATCGTAACCGTTAGCGCGCGCTGAAGAAATCGAGACAGTTTCAAAAACTACATTTCATTGACTTTCTAACGGTATCAGTCCGTTTGAGGTACAACAGTTGCGTGACATATTCGTACCAACATGTATTTAGCGATATTTTTCTGATACTACTAGGTTGCATAGCTTTTAAAAGTGAAACGATTGACTGTGGGACTTAATTGAACTGATTTTAGACTTTAACCTTATAAATGTGATAAATGACACAAAAGTGAAACAATTGACTGTGGCAATTAATTGAACTGACTTTGGACTGTGACCTTGTAGATGTGATAAATGAGACAACTGGACTCCAAGAAATAACGCTCTTCTTAATTTGAAATGATGGCCGGAAGTGAGAGATTACACTGGGCGCTGTGGTAGCGCTTTATTTAAACATTTAGAGAACTTAGTCATTTTGTACCGTGGGAACAATCGTAGCAGTTAGCGCGCGCTGAAGAAGTAGACACAGTTTCAAACTACATTTCATTCACTTTTTAACGGTATCAGTCCGTTTGAGGTACAACAGTTGCGTAACATATTCGTACAAACATGCATTTAGCGATATTTTTCTGATACTACTAGGTTGCATCGCTTTTAACAGTAAAACGATTGACTGTGGGACTTATTTGAACTGATTTTGGACTTTGACGTGATAAATGTGAAAAATGAGCCAATTGGACTCCAAGAAATAACATTCGTCTTACTTTGACATGATTGCTTGAACTTAGCGATTACACTGAGAGCTGTGGTAGCGCTTCATTTAAAAATGTAGATAAATAAGCTATTTTTTACTGTGGGACCAATCCTAGCAGTTAACGCGCTTAAGAAATAGACACTGTTTCAAAAACTACATTTCATTGACTTTCTAACGGTATCAGTCCCTTTGAGTTACCACGGTTGCGTCACATAATCGTACCAACGTGTATTTAGCGATATTATTCTAATATTACTAGGTTGCATCGCATTTAACAGTGAAACAATTGACTGTGGGACTTACTTGAACTGATTTTAGACTTTGACCTTATAAATGTGATAAATGAGACAACTGAACTCCAAGACATAACGTTCTTCTTAATTTGAAATGATTGCGGGAACTGAGCAATTACACTGGGCGCTGTGGTAACGCTTTATTTAAAAATTTAGATAGATGAGTCATTTTGTACTGTGGGACCAATCGTAACCATTAGCGCGCGCTGAAGAAATCGAGACAGTTTCAAAAACTACATTTCATTGACTTTCTAACGGTATCAGTCCGTTTGAGGTACAACAGTTGCGTGACATATTCGTACCAACATGTATTTAGCGACATTTTTCTGATACTATTAGGTTGCATAGCTTTTAAAAGTGAAACGATTGACTGTGCTACTTAATTGAACTGATTTTAGACTTTAACCTTATAAATGTGATAAATGACACAACAGTGAAACAATTGACTGTGGCAATTAATTAAACTGACTTTGGACTGTGACCTTATACATGTGATAAATGAGACAACTGGACTCCATGAAATAACGCTCTTCTTAATTTGAAATGATGGCCGGAAGTGAGAGATTACACTGGGCGCTGTGGTAGCGCTTTATTTAAACATTTAGATAAATAAGTCATTTTGTACCGTGGGACCAATCGTAGCCGTTAGCGTGCGCTGAAGAAGTAGACACAGTTTCGAAAACTACATTTCATTGACTTTTGTAACGGTATCAGTCCGTTTGAAGTACAACAGTTGCGTAACATATTCGTACCAACATCTATTTAGCAATTTTTTTCTGATATTACAAGGTTGCATCGCTTTTAACAGTGAAATGATTGACTGTGGGACTTAATTGAACCGATTCTGGACTTTGACCTTATGAATGTGAAAAATGAGCCAATTGGACTCCAAGAAATAACAATCGTCTTACTTTGACATGATTGCTAGAACTTAGCGATTACACTGGGCGCTGTGGTAGCGCTTTATTTAAGCATTTAGATAAATACGTCTTTTTGTACTGTGGGTCCAGTTGTAGCCGTTAGCGCGCGCTGAAGGAATAGACACTGTTTCAAAAACTACATTTCATTGACTTTCTAACGGTATCAGTCCGTTTGAGGTACAAGGGTTGCGTCACATATTCGTACCAACATGCATTTAGCGATATGTTTCAGATATTACTAGGTTGCATCGCCTTTAACAGTAAAACGATTGACTGTGGGACTTATTTGAACTGATTTTGGACTTTGACGTGATAAATGTGAAAAATGAGCCAATTGGACTCCAAGAAATAACATTCGTCTTACTTTGACATGATTGCTTGAACTTAGCGATTACACTGAGAGCTGTGGTAGCGCTTCATTTAAAAATGTAGATAAATAAGCTATTTTTTACTGTGGGACCAATCCTAGCAGTTAGCGCGCGCTGAAGAAATAGACACTGTTTCAAAAACTACATTTCATTGACTTTCTAACGGTATCAGTCCGTTTGAGGTACAACAGTTGCGTGACATATTCGTACCAACATGTATTTAGCGATATTTTTCTGATACTACTAGGTTGCATAGCTTTTAAAAGTGAAACGATTGACTGTGGGACTTAATTGAACTGATTTTAGACTTTAACCTTATAAATGTGATAAATGACACAAAAGTGAAACAATTGACTGTGGCAATTAATTGAACTGACTTTGGACTGTGACCTTATAGATGTGATAAATGAGACAAGTGGACTCCAAGAAATAAGGCTCTTCTTAATTTGAAATGATGGCCGGAAGTGAGAGATTACACTGGGCGCTGTGGTAGCGCTTTATTTAAACATTTAGAGAACTTAGTCATTTTGTACCGTGGGACCAATCGTAGCCGTTAGCGCGCGCTGAAGAAGTAGACACAGTTTCAAACTACATTTCATTGACTTTCTAACGGTATCAGTCCGTTTGAGGTACAACAGTTGCGTAACATATTCGTACCAACATCTATTTAGCGATTTTTTTCTGATATTACAAGGTTGCATCGCTTTTAACAGTGAAACGATTGACTGTGGGACTTAATTGAACCGATTTTGGACTTTGACCTTATGAATGTGAAAAATGAGCCAATTGGACTCCAAGAAATAACAATCGTCTTACTTTGACATGATTGCTAGAACTTAGCGATTACACTGGGCGCTGTGGTAGCGCTTTATTTAAGCATTTAGATAAATACGTCTTTTTGTACTGTGGGTCCAGTCGTAGCCGTTAGCGCGCGCTGAAGGAATAGACACTGTTTCAAAAACTACATTTCATTGACTTTCTAACGGTATCAGTCCGTTAGAGGTACAAGGGTTGCGTCACATATTCGTACCAACATGCATTTAGCGATATGTTTCAGATATTACTAGGTTGCATCGCTTTTAACAGTAAAACGATTGACTGTGGGACTTATTTGAACTGATTTTGGACTTTGACGTGATAAATGTGAAAAATGAGCCAATTGGACTCTAAGAAATAACATTCGTCTTTCTTTGACATGATTGTTTAAACTTAGCGATTACACTGAGAGCTGTGGTAGCGCTTCATTTAAAAATGTAGATAAATAAGAAGTTTTTTACTGTGGGACCAATTCCAGCAGTTAGCGCGCGCTGAAGAAATAGACACTGTTTCAAAAACTACATTTCATTGACTTTCTAACGGTATCAGTCCCTTTGAGTTACAACGGTTGCGTCACATAATCGTACCAACGTGTATTTAGCGATATTATTCTAGTATTACTAGGTTGCATGGCATTTAACAGTGAAACAATTGACTGTGGGACTTACTTGAACTGATTTTAGACTTTGACCTTATAAATGTGATAAATGAGACAACTGAACTCCAAGAAATAACGTTCTTCTTAATTTGAAATGATTGCGGGAACTGAGCAATTACACTGGGCGCTGTTGTAACGCTTTATTTAAAAATTTAGATAGATAAGTCATTTTGTACTGTGGGACCAATCGTAACCGTTAGCGCGCGCTGAAGAAATCGAGACAGTTTCAAAACTACATTTCATTGACTTTCTAACGGTATCAGTCCGTTTGAGGTACAACAGTTGCGTGACATATTCGTACCAATATGTATTTAGCGATATTTTTCTGATACTACTAGGTTGCATAGCTTTTAAAAGTGAAACGATTGACTGTGGGACTTAATTGAACTGATTTTAGCCTTTAACCTTATAAATGTGATAAATGACACAACAGTGAAACAATTGACTGTGGCAATTAATTGAACTGACTTTGGACTGTGACCTTAGAGATGTGATAAATGAGACAACTGGACTCCAAGAAATAACGCTCTTCTTAATTTGAAATGATGGCCGGAAGTGAGAGATTACACTGGGCGCTGTGGTAGCGCTTTATTTAAACATTTAGATAAATAAGTCATTTTGTACCGTGGGACCAATCGTAGCCGTTAGCGTGCGCTGAAGAAGTAGACACAGTTTCAAAAACTACATTTCATTGACTTTCTAACGGTATCAGTCCGTTTGAGGTACAACAGTTGCGTAACATATTCGTACCAACATCTATTTAACGATTTTTTTCTGATATTACTAGGTTGCATCGCTTTTAACAGTGAAACGATTGACTGTGGGACTTAATTGGACCGATTTTGGACTTTGACCTTATGAATGTGAAAAATGAGCCAATTGGACTCCAAGAAATAACATTCGTCTTACTTTGACATGATTGCTAGAACTTAGTGATTACACTGGGCGCTGTGGTAGCGCTTTATTTATGCATTTAGATAAATAAGTTTTTTTGTACCGTGGGACCAATCGTAGCCGTTAGCGTGCGCTGAAGAAGTAGACACAGTTTCAAAAACTACATTTCATTGACTTTCTAACGGTATCAGTCCGTTTGAGGTACAAAAGTTGCGTAACATATTCGTACCAACATCTATTTAGCGATTTTTTTCTGATATTACTAGGTTGCATCGCTTTTAACAGTGAAACGATTGACTGTGGGACTTAATTGAACCGATTTTGGACTTTGACCTTATGAATGTGAAAAATGAGCCAATTGGACTCCAAGAAACAACATTCGTCTTACTTTGACATGATTGCTAGAACTTAGCGATTACACTGGGCGCTGTGGTAGCGCTTTATTTATGCATTTAGATAAATAAGTGTTTTTGTACTGTGGGTTTAGTCGTAGCCGTTAGCGCGCTGAAGAAATAGACACTGTTTCAAAAACTACATTTTATTGACTTTTTAACGGCATCAGTCCGTTTGAGGTACAAGGGTTACGTCACATATTCGTACCAACATGCATTTAGCGATATGTTTCAGATATTACTAGATTGCATCGCTTTTAACAGCAAAACGATTGACTGTGGGACTTATTTGAACTGATTTTGGACTTTGACGTTAAAAATGTGAAAAATGAGCCAATTGGACTCCAAGAAATAACATTCGTCTTACTTTGACATGATTGCCGGAATTGAGCAATTACACTGAGAGCTGTGGTAGCGCTTTATTTAAAAATGTAGATAAATAAGCTATTTTTTACTGTGGGACCAATCCTAGCAGATAGCGCGCGCTGAAGAAATAGACACTGTTTCAAAAACTACATTTCATTGACTTTCTAACGGTATCAGTCCCTTTGAGTTACCACGGTTGCGTCACATAATCGTACCAACGTGTATTTAGCGATAATATTCTAATATTACTAGGTTGCATCGCATTTAACAGTGAAACAATTGACTGTGGGACTTACTTGATCTGATTTTAGACTTTGACCTATTAAATGTGATAAATGAGACAACTGAACTCCAAGAAATAACGTTCTTCTTAATTTGAAATGATTGCGGGAACTGAGCAATTACACTGGGCGCTGTGGTAATGCTTTATTTAAAAATTTAGATAGATAAGTCATTTTGTACTGTGGGACCAATCGCAACCGTTAGCGCGCGCTGAAAAAATCGAGACAGTTTCAAAAACTACATTTCATTGACTTTCTAACGGTATCAGTCCGTTTGAGGTACAACAGTTGCGTGACATATTCGTACCAACATGTATTTAGCGATATTTTTCGGATACTACTAGGTTGCATAGCTTTTAAAAGTGAAACGATTGACTGTGGGACTTAATTGAACTGATTTTAGACTTTAACCTTATAAATGTGATAAATGACACAACAGTGAAACAATTGACTGTGGCAATTAATTGAACTGACTTTGGACTGTGTCCTTATAGATGTGATAATTGAGACAACTGGACTCCAAGAAGTAACGCTCTTCTTAATTTGAAATGATGGCCGGAAGTGAGAGATTACACTGGGCGCTGTGGTAGCGGTTTATTTAAACATTTAGATAAATAAGTCATTTTGTACCGTGGGACCAATCGTAGCCGTTAGCGTGCGCTGAAGAAGTAGACACAGTTTCAAAAACTACATTTCATTGACTTTCTAACGGTATCAGTCCGTTTGAGGTACAACAGTTGCGTAACATATTCGTACCAACATCTATTTAGCGATATTTTCCTGATATTACTAGGTTGCATCGCTTTTAACAGTGAAACGATTGACTGTGGGACTTAATTGAACTGATTTTGGACTTTGACCTTATGAATGTAAAAAATGAGCCAATTGGATTCCAAGAAATAACATTCGTCTTACTTTGACATGATTGCTAGAACTTAGCGATTACACTGGGCGCTGTGTTAGCGCTTTATTTAAGCATTTAGATAAATAAGTCTTTTTGTACTGTGGGTCCAGTCGTAGCCGTTAGCGCGCGCTGAAGAAATCGACACTGTTTCAAAAACTACATTTCATTGACTTTCCAACGGTATCAGTCCGTTTGAGGTACGACAGTTGCGTAACATATTCGTACCAACATCTATTTAGCGATATTTTCCTGATATTACTAGGTTGCATCGCTTTTAAAAGTGAAACGATTGACTGTTGGACTTAAATGAACCGACTTTGGAATTTGTCGTTATAAATGTGAAAAATGAGGCAATTGGACCCAAGAAATAACGTTCTTCTTAATTTGAAATGATTGCCGGAATTGAGCAATTACACTGGGCGCTGTGGTAGCGCTTTATTTAAACATTTAGATAAGTAAGAGATTTTTTACTGTGGGACCAATCGTAGCCATTAACGCGCACTGAAGAAGCAGAGACAGTTTCAAAAACTACATTTCATTGACCTTCCCACGGTATCAGTCCGTTTGAGGTACAACAGTTGCGTAACATATTCCTACCAACATCTATTTAGCGATATTTTCCTGATATTACTAGGTTGCATCGCTTTTAACAGTGAAACGATTGACTGAGGGACTTAATTGAACCGACTTTGGAATTTGACGTTATAAATGTGAAAAATGAGGCAATTGGACTCCAAGAAATAACATTTGTCTTACTTTGACATGATTGTTAGAACTTAGCGATTACACTGAGCGCTGTGGTAGCGCTTCATTTAAAAGTGTAGATAAATAGGCTATTTCTTACTGTGGAACCAATCCTAGCTGTTAGCGCGCTGAAGAAATAGAAACAGTTTCAAGAATTACATTTCATTGAGTTTCTAACGATATCAGTCCCTTTGAGTTACAACGGTTGCGTCACATAATTGTACCAAGGTGTATTTAGCGATATTATTCTAATATTACTAGGTTGCATCGCTTCTAACAGTGAAACGATTGACTGTGGCAATTAATTGAACTGATTTTGGACTGTGACCTTATATATGTGATAAATGAGACAACTGGACCCAAGAAATAACGTTCTTCTTAATTTGAAATGATTGCCGGAATTGAGCAATTACACTGGGCGCTGTGGTAGCGCTTTATTTAAACATTTAGATAAGTAAGAGATTTTTTACTGTGGGACCAATCGTAGCCGTTAACGCGCACTGAAGAAGCAGAGACAGTTTCAAAAACTACATTTCATTGACCTTCCAACGGTATCAGTCCGTTTGAGGTACAACAGTTGCGTAACATATTCCTACCAACATCTATTTAGCGATATTTTCCTGATATTACTAGGTTGCATCGCTTTTAACAGTGAAACGATTGACTGTGGGACTTAATTGAACCGACTTTGGAATTTGACGTTATAAATGTGAAAAATGAGGCAGTTGGACTCCAAGAAAAACACATTCGTCTTACTTTGACATGATTGCTAGAACTTAGCGATTTCCCTGAGCGCTGTGGTAGCACTTCATTTAAAAATGTAGATAAATAAGCTATTTTTTACTGTGGGACCAATCCTAGCCGTTAGCGCGGGCTGAAGAAGCATGAACAGTTTCAAAGACTACATTTCATTGAGTTTCTAACGTTATCAGTCCCTCTGAGTTACAACGGTTTCGTCACATAATTGTACCAAGGTGTATTTCCCGATATTTTTCCAATATTACTATGTTGCATCGCTTCTAACAGTGAAACGATTGACTGTGGCAATTAATTGAACTGATTTTGGACTGTGACCTTATATATGTGATAAATGAGACAACTGGACCCAAGAAATAACGTTCTTCTTAATTTGAAATGATTGCCGGAATTGAGCAATTACACTGGGCGCTGTGGTAGCGCTTTACTTAAACATTAAGATAAGTAAGAGATTTTTTACTGTGGGACCAATCGCAGCCGTTAACGCGCACAGAAGAACCAGAGACAGTTTTAAAAACTACATTTCATTGACTTTCTAACGGTATCAGTCCGTTTGAGGTACAACAGTTGCGTAACATAATCGTACAAACATCTATTTAGCGATATTTTCCTGATATTACTAGGTTGCATCGCTTTTAACAGTGAAACGATTGACTGTGGGACTTAATTGAACCGACTTTCGAATTTGATGTTATAAATGTAAAAAATGAGGCAATTTTACTCCAAGAAATAACATTTGTCTTACTTTGACATGATTGCTAGAACTTAGCGATTACACTGAGAGCTGTGGTAGCACTTCATTTAAAAATGTAGACAAATAAGCTTTTTTTTACTGCGGAACCAATCCTAGCCGTTAGCGCGGGCTGAAGAAGTGGGAACAGTTTTAAAAATTACATTTCATTGAGTTTCTAACGGTATCAGTCCCTTTGAGTCACAACGGTTTCGTCACATAATCGTACCAAGGTGTATTTAGCGATATTATTCTAATATTACTAGGTTGCATCGCTTCTAACAGTGAAACGATTGACTGTGGCAATTAATTGAACTGATTTTGGACTGTGACCTTATATATGTGATAAATAAGACAACTGGACCAAAGAAATAACGTTCTTCTTAATTTGAAATAATGGCCGGAATTGAGCAATTACACTGGGCGCTGTGGTAGCGTTTTATTTAAACACTTAGATAAGTAAGAGATTTTTTACTGTGGGACCAATCGTAGCCGTTAACGCGCATTGAAGAAGCAGAGACAGTTTCAACAACTACATTTCATTGACTTTCTAACGGTATCAGTCCGTTTGAGGTACAACAGTTGCGTAACATAATCGTACAAACATCTATTTAGCGATATTTTCCTTATATTACTAGGTTGCATCGCTTTTAACAGTGAAACGATTGACTGTGGGACTTAATTGAACCGACTTTCGAATTTGATGTTATAAATGTAAAAAATGAGGCAATTTTACTCCAAGAAATAACATTTGTCTTACTTTGATATGATTGCTAGAACTTAGCGATTACACTGAGAGCTGTGGTAGCACTTCATTTAAAAATGTAGACAAATAAGCTATTTTTTACTGCGGAACCAATCCTAGCCGTTAGCGCGGGCTGAAGAAGTGGGAACAGTTTTAAAAATTACATTTCATTGAGTTTCTAACGGTATCAGTCCCTTTGAGTCACAACGGTTTCGTCACATAATCGTACCAAGGTGTATTTAGCGATATTATTCTAATATTACTAGGTTGCATCGCTTCTAACAGTGAAACGATTGACTGTGGCAATTAATTGAACTGATTTTGGACTGTGACCTTATATATGTGATAAATAAGACAACTGGACCAAAGAAATAACGTTCTTCTTAATTTGAAATGATGGCCGGAATTGAGCAATTACACTGGGCGCTGTGGTAGCGTTTTATTTTAACACTTAGATAAGTAAGAGATTTTTTACTGTGGGACCAATCGTAGCCGTTAACGCGCATTGAAGAAGCAGAGACAGTTTCAACAACTACATTTCATTGACTTTCTAACGGTATCAGTCCGTTTGAGGTACAACAGTTGCGTAACATATTCGTACCAACGACTATTTAGCGATATTTTCCTGATATTACTAGGTTGCATCGCTTTTAACAGTGAAACGATTGACTGTGGGACTTAATTGAACCGACTTTGGAATTTAACGTTATAAATGTGAAAAATGAGGCAGTTGGACTCCAAGAAATAACATTCGTCTTACTTTGACATGATTGCTAAAACTTAGCGATTTCCCTGAGCGCTGTGGTAGCACTTCATTTAAAAATGTAGAAAAATAAGCTATTTTTTACTGTAGGACCAATCCTAGCCGTTAGCGCGGGCTGAAGAAGCATGAATAGTTTCAAAGACTACATTTCATTGTGTTTCTAACGTTATCAGTCCCTCTGAGTTACAACGGTTGCATCACATATTCGTACCAATATGTATTTAGCGATATGTTTCTAATATTACTAGGTTGCATCGCTTTTAACAGTGAAACGATTAACTGTGGGACTTAATTGAACTGATTTTAGATTTTGACATTATAAATGTGATACATGAGACAACTGGACTCCAAGAAATAACGTTCTTCTTAATTTGAAATGATTGCTGGAACTGAGCAATTACACTGAGCGCTGTGGTAGCGCTTTATTTAAAAATTTAGATAGATAAGTCATTTTGTACTGTGGGACCAATCGTAGTTGGTAGTGCGCACTGAAGGAATAGAGACCCTAACTACATTTCATTGACTTTCTAACGGTATCAGTCCGTTTGAGGTACAACAGTTGCGTAACATATTCGTACAAACATCTATTTAGCGATATTTTCCTGATATTACTTTGCATCGCTTTTAACAGTGAAACGATTGACTGTGGGACTTAATTGAACCGACTTTGGAATTTGACAATATAAATGTGAAAAATGAGGCAATTGGACTCCAAGAAATAACATTCGTCTTACTTTGACATGATTGCTAGAACTTAGCGATTACCCTGAGCGCTGTGGTAGCACTTCATTTAAAAATGTAGATAAATAAGCTATTTTTTACTGTGGGACCAATCCTAGCCGTTAGCGCGGGCTGAAGAAGTAGGAACAGTTTCAAAGACTACATTTCATTGAGTTTCTAACGTTATCAGTCCCTTTCAGTTACAATGGTTGCATCACATAATTGTAGCAAGGTGTATTTAGCGATATTATTCTAATATTACTAGGTTGCATCGCTTCTAACAGTGAAACGATTGACTGTGGGACTTAATTGAACTGATTTTGGACTGTGACCTTATATATGTGATAAATAAGACAACTGGACCAAAGAAATAACGTTCTTCTTAATTTGAAATGATGGCCGGAATTGAGCAATTACACTGGGCGCTTTGGTAGCGCTTTATTTAAACACTTAGATAAGTAAGAGATTTTTTACTGTGGGACCAATCGTAGCCGTTAACGCGCACTGAAGAAGCAGAGACAGTTTCAACAACTACATTTCATTGACTTTCTAACGGTATCAGTCCGTTTGAGGTACAACAGTTGCGTAACATATTCGTACCAACGACTATTTAGCGATATTTTCCTGATATTACTAGGTTGCATCGCTTTTAACAGTGAAACGATTGACTGTGGGACTTAATTGAACCGACTTTGGAATTTGACGTTATAAATGTGAAAAATGAGGCAGTTGGACTCCAAGAAATAACATTCGTCTTACTTTGACATGATTGCTAGAACTTAGCGATTTCCCTGAGCGCTGTGGTAGCACTTCATTTAAAAATGTAGATAAATAAGCTATTTTTTACTGTGGGACCAATCCTAGCCGTTAGCGCGGGCTGAAGAAGTGGGAACAGTTTTAAAAATTACATTTCATTGAGTTTCTAACGGTATCAGTCCCTTTGAGTCACAACGGTTTCGTCACATAATCGTACCAAGGTGTATTTAGCGATATTATTCTAATATTACTAGGTTGCATCGCTTCTAACAGTGAAACGATTGACTGTGGCAATTAATTGAACTGATTTTGGACTGTGACCTTATATATGTGATAAATAAGACAACTGGACCAAAGAAATAACGTTCTTCTTAATTTGAAATGATGGCCGGAATTGAGCAATTACACTGGGCGCTGTGGTAGCGTTTTATTTAAACACATAGATAAGTAAGAGATTTTTTACTGTGGGACCAATCGTAGCCGTTAACGCGCACTGAAGAAGCAGAGACAGTTTCAACAACTACATTTCATTGACTTTCTAACGGTATCAGTCCGTTTGAGGTACAACAGTTGCGTAACATATTCGTACCAACGACTATTTAGCGATATGTTTCTAATATTACTAGGTTGCATCGCTTTTAACAGTGAAACGATTAACTGTGGGACTTAATTGAACTGATTTTAGATTTTGACATTATAAATGTAATACATGAGACAACTGGACTCCAAGAAATAACGTTCTTCTTAATTTGAAATGATTGCTGGAACTGAGCAATTACACTGAGCGCTGTTGTAGCGCTTTATTTAAAAATTTAGATAGATAAGTCATTTTGTACTGTGGGACCAATCGTAGTTGGTAGTGCGCACTGCAGGAATAGAGACCCTAACTACATTTCATTGACTTTCTAACGGTATCAGTCCGTTTGAGGTACAACAGTTGCGTAACATATTCGTACAAACATCTATTTAGCGATATTTTCCTGATATTACTTTGCATCGCTTTTAACAGTGAAACGATTGACTGTGGGACTTAATTGAACCGACTTTGGAATTTGACGTTATAAATATGAAAAATGAGGCAATTGGACTCCAAGAAATAACATTCATCTTACTTTGACATGATTGCTAGAGCTTAGCGATTACCCTGAGCGCTGTGGTAGCGCTTTATTTAAACACTTAGATAAGTAAGAGATTTTTTACTGTGGGACCAATCGCTGCCGTTAACGCGCACTGAAGAAGCAGAGAAAGTTTTAAAAACTACATTTCATTGACTTTCTAACGGTATCAGTCCGTTTGAGGTACAACAGTTGCGTAACATATTCGTACCAACATGTATTTAGCGATATTTTCCTGATATTACTATGTTACATCGCTTTTAACAGTGAAACGATTGACTGTGGGACTTAATTGAACCGACTTTGGAATTTGACGTTATAAATATGAAAAATGAGGCAATTGGACTCCAAGAAATAACATTCATCTTACTTTGACATGATTGCTAGAACTTAGCGATTACCCTGAGCGCTGTGGTAGCACTTCATTTAAAAATGTAGATAAATAAGCTATTTTTTACTGTGGGACCAATCCTAGCCGTTAGCGCGGGCTGAAAAAGTAGGAACAGTTTCAAAGACTACATTTCATTGAGTTTCTAACGTTATCAGTCCCTTTGAGTTACAACGGTTGCGTCACATAATTGTAGCAAGGTGTACTTAGCGATATTATTCTAATATTACTAGGTTGCATCGCTTTTAACAGTGAAACGATTGACTGTGGGACTTAATTGAACTGATTTTGGACTGTGACCTTATATATGTGATAAATGAGACAACTGGACCCAAGAAATAACGTTCTTCTTAATTTGAAATGATTGCCGGAATTGAGCAATTACACTGGGCGCTGTGGTAGCGCTTTATTTAAACACTTAGATAAGTAAGAGATTTTTTACTGTGGGACCAATCGCAGCCGTTAACGCGCACTGAAGAAGCAGAGAAAGTTTTAAAAACTACATTTCATTGACTTTCTAACGGTATCAGTCCGTTTGAGGTACAACAGTTGCGTAACATATTCGTACAAACATCTATTTAGCGATATTTTACTGACATTACTAGGTTGCATCGCTTTTAACAGTGAAACGATTGACTGTGGGACTTAATTCAAACGACTTTGGAATTTGACAATATAAATGTGAAAAATGAGGCAATTGGACTCCAAGAAATAACATTTGTCTTACTTTGACATGATTGTTAGAACTTAGCGATTACACTGAGCGCTGTGGTAGCTCTTCATTTAAAATTGTAGATAAATAAGCTATTTTTTACTGTTGAACCAATCCCAGCCGTTAGCGCGCTGAAGAAATAGAAACAGTTTCAAAAATTACATTTCATTGAGTTTATAACGGTATCAGTCCCTTTGAGTTACAACGGTCGCGTCACATAATTGTAGCAAGGTGTATTTAGCGATATTATTCTAATATTACTAGGTTGCATCGCTTCTAACAGTGAAACGATTAACTGTGGCAATTAATTGAACTGATTTTGGACTGTGACCTTATATATGTGATAAATGAGACAATTGGACCCAAGAAATAACGTTCTTCTTAATTTGAAATGATGGCCGGAATTGAGCAATTACACTGGGCGTTGTGGTAGCGCTTTATTTAAACATTTAGATAGGTAAGAGATTTTTTACTGTGGGACCAATCGTACCCGTTAACGCGCACTGAAGATGCAGAGACAGTTTCAAAAACTACATTTCATTGACTTTCTAACGGTATCAGTCCGTTTGAGGTACAACAGTTGCGTAACATATTCGTACCAACATCAATTTTGCGATATTTTCCTGATATTACTAGGTTGCATCGCTTTTAACAGTGAAACGATTGACTGTGGGACTTAATTGAACTGATTTTAGACTTTGACCTTATAAATATGATAAGTGAGACAACTGGACTCCAGGAAATAACGTTCTTCTTAATTTGAAATGATTGCTGGAACTGAGCAATTACACTGACCGCTGTGGTAGGGCTTTATTTAAAAATTTAGATAGATAAGTCATTTTGTACTGTGGGACCAATCGTAGTCGGTAGTGCGCACTAAAGAAATAGAGACATTTTCAAAAACTACATTTCATTGACTTTCTAACGGTATCAGTCCGTTTAAGGTACACCAATTGCGTAACATATTCGTACCAACATCTATTTAGCAATATTTTCCTGATATTACTAGGTTGCATCGCTTTTAACAGTGAAACGATTGACTGTGGGACTTAATTAAACCGACTTTGGAATTTGAAGTTATAAATATGAAAAATGAGGCAATTGGACTCCAAGAAATAACATTCGTCTTACTTTGACATGATTGCTAGAACTTAGCGATTACCCTGAGCGCTGTGGTAGCACTTCATTTAAAAATGTAGATAAATAAGCTATTTTTTACTGTGGGACCAATCCTAGCCGTTAGCGCGGGCTGAAGAAGTAGGAACAGTTTCAAAGACTACATTTCATTGAGTTTCTAACGTTATCAGTCCCTTTGAGTTACAACGGTTGCGTCACATAATTGTAGCAAGGTGTATTTAGCGATGTTATTCTAATATTACTAGGTTGCATCGCTTTTAACCGTGAAACGATTGACTGTGGGACTTAATTGAACTGATTTTGGACTGTGACCTTGTATATGTGATAAATGAGACAACTGGACCCAAGAAATAACGTTCGTTTTACTTTGACATGATTGTTAGAACTTAGCGATTACACTGAGCGCTGTGGTAGCACTTCATTTAAAAATGTAGATAAATAAGCTATTTTTTACTGTGGGACCAATCCTAGCTGTTAGCGCGGCCTGAAGAAGTGAGAACAGTTTCAAAAATTACATTTCATTGAGTTTCTAACGGTATCAGTCCCTTTGAGTCACAACGGTTTCGTCACATAATCGTACCAAGGTGTATTTAGCGATATTAATCTAATATTACTAGGTTGCATCGCTTTTAACAGTGAAACGATTGACTGTGCCAATTAATTGAACTGATTTTGGACTTTGACCTTATAGATGTGATAAATGAGACAACTGGACCCAAGAAATAACATTCTTCTTAATTTGAAATGATTGCCGGAATTGAGCAATTACACTGGGCGCTGTGGTAGCGCTTTATTTAAACATTTAGATAAGTAAGAGATTTTTTACTGTGGGACCAATCGTAGCCGTTAACGCGCACTGAAGATGCAGAGACAGTTTCAAAAAGTACATTTCATTGACTTTCTAACGGTATCAGTCCGTTTGAGGTACAACAGTTGCGTAACATATTCGTACCAACATCTATTTAGCGATTTTTTTCTGATATTACTAGGTTGCCTCGCTTTCAACAGTGAAACGATTGACTGTGGGACTTAAATGAACCGATTTTGGACTTTGACCTTATGACTGTAAAAAATGAGCCAATTGGACTCCAAGAAATAACATTCGTCTTACTTTGACATGATTGCTAGAACTTAGCGATTACACTGGGCACTGTGGTAGCGCTTTATTTAAGCATTTAGATAGATAAGTCATTTTGTACTGTGGGACCAATCGTAGTCGGTAGTGCGCACTGAAGAAATAGAGACAGTTTCAAAAACTACATTTCAATGACTTTCTAACGGTATCAGTCCGTTTGAGGTACAACAATTGCGTAACATATTCGTACCAACATCTATTTAGCGATTTTTTTCTGATATTACTAGGTTGCCTCGCTTTCAACAGTGAAACGATTGACTGTGGGACTTATTTGAACTGATTTTGGACATTGACCTTATAAATGTGAAAAATGAGCCAATTGGACTCCAAGAAATAACATTCGTCTTACTTTGACATGATTGCTAGAACTTAGCGATTACACTGAGAGTTGTGGTAGCACTTCATTTAAAAATGTAGATAAATAAGCTATTTTTTGCTGTTGGACCAATCCTAGCCGTTAGCGCGGGCTGAAGAAGTATGAACAGTTTCAAAGACTACATTTCATTGAGTTTCTAACGGTATCAGTCCCTTTGAGTTACAGCGGTTGCGTCACATAATCGTACCAAGGTGTATTTAGCGATATTATTCAAATATTACTAGGTTGCATCGCTTTTAACAGTGAAACGATTAACTTTGGGACTTAATTGAACTGATTTTAGATTTTGACGTTGTAAATGTGTTAAATGAGACAACTGGACTCCAAGAAATAACGTTCTTCTTAATTTGAAATGATTGCTGGAACTGAGCAATTACACTGAGCGCTGTGGTAGCGCTTTATTTAAAAATTTAGATAGATAAGTCATTTTGTACTGTGGGACCAATCGTAGTCGGTAGTGCGCACTGAAGAAATAGAGGCAGTTTCAAAAACTACATTTCATTGACTTTCTAACGGTATCAGTCCGTTTGAGGTACAACAATTGCGTAACATATTCGTACCAACATCTATTTAGCGATTTTTTTCTGATATTACTAGGTTGCCTCGCTTTCAACAGTGAAACGATTGACTGTGGGACTTATTTGAACTGATTTTGAACTTTCACCTTATAAATGTGAAAAATGAGCCCATTGGACTCCAAGAAATAACATTCGTCTTACTTTGACATGATTGCTAGAACTTAGCGATTACACTGAGAGTTGTAGTAGCGCTTCATTTAAAAATGTAGATAAAGAAGCTATTTTTTAGTGCGGGACCAATCCTAGCAGTTAGCGCGCACTGAAGAAATAGACACTGTTTCAAAAACTACATTTCATTGACTTTCTAGCGGTATCAATTCGTTTGAGTTACAGCAATTGCGTAACATATTCGTACCAACATGTATTTAGCGATATTTTTCTGATACTACCAGCTTGCATCGCTTTTAACAGTGAAACGATTGACTGTGGGACTTAATTGAACCGATTTTGTACTTTGACCTTATGAATGTGAAAAATGAGACAATTGGACTCCAAGAAATAACATTCGTCTTACTTTGACATGATTGCTAGAACTTAGCGATTACACTGGGCGCTGTGGTTGCGCTTCGTTTAAAAATTTAGATAATGGAGTCATTTTTTACTGTTGGACAAATCCTAGCCGTTAGCGCGCGGTGAAGAAATAGACACTGTTTCAAAAACTACATTTTATTGACTTTTTAACGGTATCAGTCCGTTTGAGGTACAAGGGTTGCGTCACATATTCGTACCATCATGCATTTAGCGATATGTTTCAGATATTACTAGATTGCATCGCTTTTAACAATAAAACGATTGACTGTGGGACTTATTTGAACTGATTTTGAACTTTGACGGTAAAAATGTGAAAAATGAGCCAATTGGACTCCAAGAAATAACATTCGTCTTACTTTGACATGATTGCTAGAACTTAGCGATTACACTGACAGCGGTGGTAGCGCTTCATTTAAAAATGTAGATAAATAAGCTATTTTTTACTGTGGGACCAATCCTAGCCGTTAGCGCGCGCTGAAGAAATAGAAACAGTTTCAAAAAGTACATTTCATTGAGTTTCTAACGGTATCAGTCCCTTTGAGTTACAACGGTTGCATCACATATTCGTACCAACATGTATTTAGCGATAATTTCCTGACATTACTAGGTTGCATCGCTATTAACAGTAAAACGATTGACTGTGGTACTTATTTGAACTGATTTTGGACTTTGACGTTATAAATGTGAAAATTGAGCCAATTGGACTCTAAGAAATAACATTCGTCTTACTTTGACATGATTGCTAGATCTTAGCGATTACACTGAGAGCTGTGGTAGCGCTTCATTTAAAAATGTAGATAAATAAGCTATTTTTTACTGTGGGACCAATCGTAGCCGTTAGCGCGCGCTGAAGAAATAGAAACAGTTTCAAAAATTACATTTCATTGAGTTTCTAACGGTATCAGTCCCTTTGAGTTACAACGGTTGCGTCACATAATCTTACCAAGGTGTATTTAGCAATATTATTCTAATAATACTAGGTTGCATCGCTTTTAACAGTGAAACAATTGACTGTTGGACTTAACTGAGCTGATTTTAGACTTTGACCTTATAAATGTGATAAATGAAACAATTGGAATACAAGATATAACCTTCTTCTTAATTTGACATGATTGCTGAAACTCAGCGATTACACTGGGCGCTGTGGTAGCGCTTCGTTTAAAAATTTAGATAATGGAGTCATTTTTTACTGTTGGACCAATCCTAGCCGTTAGCGCGCGCTAAAGAAATAGAAACATTTTCAAAAAGTGCATTTCATTGACTTTCTAGCGGTATGAATCCGTTTGAGGTACAAGGGTTGTGTCACATATTCGTACCAACATGCATTTAGCGATATGTTTCAGATATTACTAGGTTGCATCGCTTTTAACAGTAAAACAATTGACTGTGGGACTTATTTGAACTGATTTTGGACTTTGACGTTATAAATATGAAGAATGAGCCCATTGGACTCCAAGAAATAACATTCGTCTTACTTTGACATGATTGCTAGGACTTAGCGATTACACTGGGCGCTGTGGTAGCGCTTTACTTATGCATTTAGATAAATAAGTCTTTTTGTACTGTGGGTCCAGTCGTAGCCGTTAGCGCGCGTGAAGATATAGACACTGTTTCAAAAACTACATTTTATTGACTTTTTAACGGTATCAGTCCGTTTGAGGTACAAGGGTTGCGTCACATATTCGTACCATCATGCATTTAGCGTTATGTTTCAGATATTACTAGATTGCATCGCTTTTAACAGTAAAACGATTGACTGTGAGACTTATTTGAACTGATTTTGGACTTTGACGTTGAAAATGTAAAAAATGAGCCAATTGGACTCCAAGAAATAACATTCGTCTTACTTTGACATGATTGCTAGAACTTAGCGATTACACTGAGCGCGGTGGTAGCGCTTCATTTAAAATTGTAGATAAATAAGCTATTTTTTACTGTGGAACCAATCCTAGCCGTTAGCGCGCGCTGAAGAAATAGAGACAGTTTCAAAAAGTACATTTCATTGAGTTTCTAACGGTATCAGTCCCTTTGAGTTACAACGGTTGCGTCACATAATCGTACCAATATGTATTTAGCGATATTATTCTAATATTACTAGGTTGCATCGCTTTTAACAGTGAAACAATTGACTGTGGGACTTAATTGAACTTATTTTAGACTTTCAGCTTATAAATGTGATAAATGAGACAACTGAACTCCAAGAAATAACGTTCTTCTTAACTTGAAACGATTGCTGGAACTGAGCAATTACACTAGGCGCTGTGGTAGCGCTCTATTAAAAAATTTAGATAGATAAGTCATTTTTTACTGTGGGACCAAACCTACCCGTTAGCCCGCGCTAAAGATATAGAAACATTTTCAAAAAGTCCATTTCATTGACTTTCTAGCGGTATCAATCCGTTTGAGGTACAAGGGTTGTGTCACATATTCGTACCAACATGCATTTAGCGATATGTTTCAGATATTACTAGGTTGCATCGCTTTTAACAGTAAAACGATTGACTGTGGGACTTATTTGAACTGATTTTGGACTTTGACGTTATAAATATGAAAAATGAGCCCATTGTACTCCAAGAAATAACATTCGTCTTACTTTGACATGTTTGTTAGGACTTAGCTATTACACTGAGCGCTGTGGTAGCGCTTCATTTAAAAATGTAGATAAATAAGCTATTTTTTTACTGTGGGACCAAACCTAGCCGTTAGCGCGCGCTGAAGAAGCAGAAACAGTTTAAAAAATTACATTTCGTTGAGTTTCTAACGGTATCAGTCCCTTTGAGTTACAACGGTTGCGTCACATAATCTTACCAAGGTGTATTTAGCGATACTATTCTAATATTGCTAGGTTGCATCGCTTTTAACAGTGAAACAATTGACTGTTGGACTTAATTGAGCTGATTTTAGACTTTGACCTTATAAATGTGATAAATGAAACAATTGGAATACAAGATATAACCTTCTTCTTAATTTGACATGATTGCTGAAACTCAGCGATTACACTAGGCGCTGTGGTAGCGCTTCGTTTAAAAATTTGGATAATGGAGTCATTTTTTACTGTGGGACCAATCCTAGCCGTTAGCGCGCGCTAAAGAAATAGAAACATTTTCAAAAAGTGCATTTCATTGACTTTCTAGCGGTATGAATCCGTTCGAGTTACAAGGGTTGTGTCACATATTCGTACCATCATGCATTTAGCGTTATGTTTCAGATATTACTAGATTGCATCGCTTTTAACAGTAAAACGATTGACTGTGAGACTTATTTGAACTGATTTTGGACTTTGACGTTGAAAATGTAAAAAATGAGCCAATTGGACTCCAAGAAATAACATTCGTCTTACTTTGACATGATTGCTAGAACTTAGCAATTACACTGAGCGCGGTGGTAGCGCTTCATTTAAAAATGTAGATAAATAAGCTATTTTTTACTGTGGAACCAATCCTAGCCGTTAGCGCGCGCTGAAGAAATAGAGACAGTTTCAAAAAGTACATTTCATTGAGTTTCTAACGGTATCAGTCCCTTTGAGTTACAACGGTTGCGTCACATAATCGTACCAATATGTATTTAGCGATATTATTCTAATATTACTAGGTTGCATCGCTTTTAACAGTGAAACAATTGACTGTGGGACTTAATTGAACTTATTTTAGACTTTGACCTTATAAATGTGATAAATGAGACAACTGAACTCCAAGAAAAAACGTTCTTCTTAACTTGAAACGATTGCTGGAACTGAGCAATTACACTAAGCGCTGTGGTAGCGCTCTATTAAAAAATTTAGATAGATAAGTCATTTTTTACTGTGGGACCAAACCTACCCGTTAGCCCGCGCTAAAGATATAGAAACATTTTCAAAAAGTGCATTTCATTGACTTTCTAGCGGTATCAATCCGTTTGAGGTACAAGGGTTGTGTCACATATTCGTACCAACATGCATTTAGCGATATGTTTCAGATATTACTAGGTTGCATCGCTTTTAACAGTAAAACGATTGACTGTGGGACTTATTTGAACTGATTTTGGACTTTGACGTTATAAATATGAAAAATGAGCCCATTGTACTCCAAGAAATAACATTCGTCTTACTTTGACATGTTTGTTAGGACTTAGCTATTACACTGAGCGCTGTGGTAGCGCTTCATTTAAAAATGTAGATAAATAAGCTATTTTTTTACTGTGGGACCAATCCTAGCTGTTAGCGCACGCTGAAGAAGTAGAAACAGTTTCAAAAATTACATTTCGTTGAGTTTCTAACGGTATCAGTCCCTTTGAGTTACAACGGTTGCGTCACATAATCTTACCAAGGTGTATTTAGCGATACTATTCTAATATTACTAGGTTGCATCGCTTTTAACAGTGAAACAATTGACTGTTGGACTTAATTGAGCTGATTTTAGACTTTGACCTTATAAATGTGATAAATGAAACAATTGGAATACAAGATATAACGTTCTTCTTAATTTGACATGATTGCTGAAACTCAGCGATTACACTAGGCGCTGTGGTAGCGCTTCGTTTAAAAATTTAGATAATGGAGTCATTCTTTACTGTGGGACCAATCCTAGCCGTTAGCGCGCGCTAAAGAAATAGAAACATTTTCAAAAAGTGCATTTCATTGACTTTCTAGCGGTATGAATCCGTTTGAGGTACAAGGGTTGTGTCACATATTCGTACCAACATGCATTTAGCGATATGTTTCAGATATTACTAGGTTGCATCGCTTTTAACAGTAAAACGATTGACTGTGGGACTTATTTGAACTGATTTTGGACTTTGACGTTATAAATATGAAGCATGACCCCAATGGACTCCAAGAAATAACATTCGTCTTACTTTGACATGATTGTTAGAACTTAGCGATTACACTGAGCGCTGTGGTAGCGCTTCATTTAAAAATGTAGAAAAATAAGCTATTTTTTACTGTGGGACCAATCCTAGCCGTTAGCGCGCGCTGAAGAAATAGAAACAGGTTCAAAAATTACATTTCATTGAGTTTCTAACGGTATCAGTCCCTTTGAGTTACAACGGTTGCGTCACATAATCTTACCAAGGTGTATTTAGCGATATTATTCTAATATTACTAGGTTGCATCTCTTTTAACAGAGAAACAATTGACTGTTGGACTTAATTGAGCTGATTTTAGACTTTGGCCTTATAAATGTGATAAAGGAAACAATTGGAATACAAGATATAACCTTCTTCTTAATTTGACATGATTGCTGAAACTCAGCGGTTACACTAGGCGCTGTGGTAGCGCTTCGTTTAAAAGTTTAGATAATGGAATGATTTTTTACTGTGGGACCAATCCTAGCAGTTAGCGCGCGCTGAAGAAATAGACACTGTTTCAAAAACTACATTTCATTGACTTTCTAGCGGTATCAATTCGTTTGAGTTACAGCAATTGCGTAACATATTCGTACCAACATGTATTTAGCGATATTTTTCTGATACTACCAGGTTGCATCGCTTTTAACAGTGAAACGATTGACTGTGGGACTTAATTGAACCGATTTTGGACTTTGACCTTATGAATGTGAAAAATGAAACAATTGGACTCCAAGAAATAACATTCGTCTTACTTTGACATGATTGCTAGAACTTAGCGATTACACTGGGCGCTGTGGTTGCGCTTCGTTTAAATATTTAGATAATGGAGTCATTTTTTACTGTTGGACAAATCCTAGCCGTTAGCGCGCGGTGAAGAAATAGACACTGTTTCAAAAACTACATTTTATTGACTTTTTAACGGTATCAGTCCGTTTGAGGTACAAGGGTTGCGTCACATATTCGTACCATCATGCATTTAGCGATATGTTTCAGATATTACTAGATTGCATCGCTTTTAACAATAAAACGATTGACTGTGGGACTTATTTGAACTGATTTTGAACTTTGACGGTAAAAATGTGAAAAATGAGCCAATTGGACTCCAAGAAATAACATTCGTCTTACTTTGACATGATTGCTAGAACTTAGCGATTACACTGACAGCGGTGGTAGCGCTTCATTTAAAAATGTAGATAAATAAGCTATTTTTTACTGTGGGACCAATCCTAGCCGTTAGCGCGCGCTGAAGAAAGAGAAACAGTTTCAAAAAGTACATTTCATTGAGTTTCTAACGGTATCAGTCCCTTTGAGTTACAACGGTTGCGTCACATAATCGTACCAATATGTATTTAGCGATATTATTCTAATATTACTAGGTTGCATCGCTTTTAACAGTGAAACAATTGACTGTTGGACTTAATTGAACTTATTTTAGACTTTGACCTTATAAATGTGATAAATGAGACAACTGAACTCCAAGAAATAACGTTCTTCTTAATTTGAAATGATTGCTGGAACTGAGCAATTACACTAGGCGCTGTGGTAGCGCTCTAATAAAAAATTTAGATAGATCAGTCATTTTTTACTGTGGGACCAAACCTACACGTTAGCGAGCGATGAAAAAATCGATACAGTTTCAAAAACTACATTTCATTGACTTTCTAACGGTATCAGTCCGTTTGAGGTACAACAGTTGCGTAACATATTCGTACCAACATGTATTTAGCGATATGTTTCTGCTACTACTATGTTGCGTCGCTTTTACCAGTGAAACGATTGACTGTGGGACTTATTTAAACGGATTTCGGACTTTGACCTTATAAATGTGATAAATGAAACAATTGGAATACAAGATATAACCTTCTTCTTAAGTTGACATGATTGCTGAAACTCAGCGATTACAATGGGCGCTGTGGTTGCGCTTCGTTTAAAAATTTAGATAATGGAGTCATTTTTTACTGTTGGACAAATCCTAGCCGTTAGCGCGCAGTGAAGAAATAGAGACAGTTTCAAAAACTAAATTTCATTGAGTCTTTAACGGTATTCGTCCGTTTGAAGTACAACGGTTGCATCACATATTCGTACCAACATGTATTTAGCGATAATTTCCTGACATTACTAGGTTGCATCGCTATTAACAGTAAAACGATTGACTGTGGTACTTATTTGAACTGATTTTGGACTTTGACGTTATAAATGTGAAAATTGAGCCAATTGGACTCTAAGAAATAACATTCGTCTTACTTTGACATGATTGCTAGATCTTAGCGATTACACTGAGAGCTGTGGTAGCGCTTCATTTAAAAATGTAGATAAATAAGCTATTTTTTACTGTGGGACCAATCGTAGCCGTTAGCGCGCGTTGAAGAAATAGAGACAGTTTCAAAAAGTAAATTTCATTGAGTTTCTAACGGTATCAGTCCCTTTGAGTTACAACGGTTGCGTCACATAATCGTACCAATATGTATTTAGCGATATTATTCTAATATTACTAGGTTGCATCGCTTTTAACAGTGAAACAATTGACTGTGGGACTTAATTGAACTTATTTTAGACTTTGACCTTATAAATGTGATAAATGAGACAACTGAACTCCAAGAAAAAACGTTCTTCTTAACTTGAAACGATTGCTGGAACTGAGCAATTACACTAGGCGCTGTGGTAGCGCTCTATTAAAAAATTTAGATAGATAAGTCATTTTTTACTGTGGGACCAAACCTACCCGTTAGCCCGCGCTAAAGATATAGAAACATTTTCAAAAAGTGCATTTCATTGACTTTCTAGCGGTATCAATCCGTTTGAGGTACAAGGGTTGTGTCACATATTCGTACCAACATGCATTTAGCGATATGTTTCAGATATTACTAGGTTGCATCGCTTTTAACAGTAAAACGATTGACTGTGGGACTTATTTGAACTGATTTTGGACTTTGACGTTATAAATATGAAAAATGAGCCCATTGTACTCCAAGAAATAACATTCGTCTTACTTTGACATGTTTGTTAGGACTTAGCTATTACACTGAGCGCTGTGGTAGCGCTTCATTTAAAAATGTAGATAAATAAGCTATTTTTTTACTGTGGGACCAATCCTAGCCGTTAGCGCACGCTGAAGAAGTAGAAACAGTTTCAAAAATTACATTTCGTTGAGTTTCTAACGGTATCAGTCCCTTTGAGTTACAACGGTTGCGTCACATAATCTTACCAAGGTGTATTTAGCGATACTATTCTAATATTACTAGGTTGCATCGCTTTTAACAGTGAAACAATTGACTGTTGGACTTAATTGAGCTGATTTTAGACTTTGACCTTATAAATGTGATAAATGAAACAATTGGAATACAAGATATAACGTTCTTCTTAATTTGACATGATTGCTGAAACTCAGCGATTACACTAGGCGCTGTGGTAGCGCTTCGTTTAAAAATTTAGATAATGGAGTCATTCTTTACTGTGGGACCAACCCTAGCCGTTAGCGCGCGCTAAAGAAATAGAAACATTTTCAAAAAGTGCATTTCATTGACTTTCTAGCGGTATGAATCCGTTTGAGGTACAAGGGTTGTGTCACATATTCGTACCAACATGCATTTAGCGATATGTTTCAGATATTACTAGGTTGCATCGCTTTTAACAGTAAAACGATTGACTGTGGGACTTATTTGAACTGATTTTGGACTTTGACGTTATAAATATGAAGCATGACCCCAATGGACTCCAAGAAATAACATTCGTCTTACTTTGACATGATTGTTAGAACTTAGCGATTACACTGAGCGCTGTGGTAGCGCTTCATTTAAAAATGTAGAAAAATAAGCTATTTTTTACTGTGGGACCAATCCTAGCTGTTAGCGCGCGCTGAAGAAATAGAAACAGGTTCAAAAATTACATTTCATTGAGTTTCTAACGGTATCAGTCCCTTTGAGTTACAACGGTTGCGTCACATAATCTTACCAAGGTGTATTTAGCGATATTATTCTAATATTACTAGGTTGCATCTCTTTTAACAGAGAAACAATTGACTGTTGGACTTAATTGAGCTGATTTTAGACTTTGGCCTTATAAATGTGATAAAGGAAACAATTGGAATACAAGATATAACCTTCTTCTTAATTTGACATGATTGCTGAAACTCAGCGGTTACACTAGGCGCTGTGGTAGCGCTTCGTTTAAAAGTTTAGATAATGGAATGATTTTTTACTGTGGGACCAATCCTAGCAGTTAGCGCGCGCTGAAGAAATAGACACTGTTTCAAAAACTACATTTCATTGACTTTCTAGCGGTATCAATTCGTTTGAGTTACAGCAATTGCGTAACATATTCGTACCAACATGTATTTAGCGATATTTTTCTGATACTACCAGGTTGCATCGCTTTTAACAGTGAAACGATTGACTGTGGGACTTAATTGAACCGATTTTGGACTTTGACCTTATGAATGTGAAAAATGAAACAATTGGACTCCAAGAAATAACATTCGTCTTACTTTGACATGATTGCTAGAACTTAGCGATTACACTGGGCGCTGTGGTGGCGCTTCGTTTAAATATTTAGATAATGGAGTCATTTTTTACTGTTGGACAAATCCTAGCCGTTAGCGCGCGGTGAAGAAATAGACACTGTTTCAAAAACTACATTTTATTGACTTTTTAACGGTATCAGTCCGTTTGAGGTACAAGGGTTGCGTCACATATTCGTACCATCATGCATTTAGCGATATGTTTCAGATATTACTAGATTGCATCGCTTTTAACAATAAAACGATTGACTGTGGGACTTATTTGAACTGATTTTGAACTTTGACGGTAAAAATGTGAAAAATGAGCCAATTGGACTCCAAGAAATAACATTCGTCTTACTTTGACATGATTGCTAGAACTTAGCGATTACACTGAGAGCGGTGGTAGCGCTTCATTTAAAAATGTAGATAAATAAGCTATTTTTTACTGTGGGACCAATCCTAGCCGTTAGCGCGCGCTGAAGAAAGAGAAACAGTTTCAAAAAGTACATTTCATTGAGTTTCTAACGGTATCAGTCCCTTTGAGTTACAACGGTTGCGTCACATAATCGTACCAATATGTATTTAGCGATATTATTCTAATATTACTAGGTTGCATCGCTTTTAACAGTGAAACAATTGACTGTTGGACTTAATTGAACTTATTTTAGACTTTGACCTTATAAATGTGATAAATGAGACAACTGAACTCCAAGAAATAACGTTCTTCTTAATTTGAAATGATTGCTGGAACTGAGCAATTACACTAGGCGCTGTGGTAGCGCTCTAATAAAAAATTTAGATAGATCAGTCATTTTTTACTGTGGGACCAAACCTACACGTTAGCGAGCGATGAAAAAATCGATACAGTTTCAAAAACTACATTTCATTGACTTTCTAACGGTATCAGTCCGTTTGAGGTACAACAGTTGCGTAACATATTCGTACCAACATGTATTTAGCGATATGTTTCTGCTACTACTATGTTGCGTCGCTTTTACCAGTGAAACGATTGACTGTGGGACTTATTTAAACGGATTTCGGACTTTGACCTTATAAATGTGATAAATGAAACAATTGGAATACAAGATATAACCTTCTTCTTAAGTTGACATGATTGCTGAAACTCAGCGATTACAATGGGCGCTGTGGTTGCGCTTCGTTTAAAAATTTAGATAATGGAGTCATTTTTTACTGTTGGACAAATCCTAGCCGTTAGCGCGCAGTGAAGAAATAGAGACAGTTTCAAAAACTAAATTTCATTGAGTCTTTAACGGTTTTCGTCCGTTTGAAGTACAACGGTTGCATCACATATTCGTACCAACATGTATTTAGCGATAATTTCCTGACATTACTAGGTTGCATCGCTATTAACAGTAAAACGATTGACTGTGGTACTTATTTGAACTGATTTTGGACTTTGACGTTATAAATGTGAAAATTGAGCCAATTGGACTCTAAGAAATAACATTCGTCTTACTTTGACATGATTGCTAGATCTTAGCGATTACACTGAGAGCTGTGGTAGCGCTTCATTTAAAAATGTAGATAAATAAGCTATTTTTTACTGTGGGACCAATCGTAGCCGTTAGCGCGCGCTGAAGAAATAGAAACAGTTTCAAAAATTAAATTTCATTGAGTTTCTAACGGTATCAGTCCCTTTGAGTTACAACGGTTGCGTCACATAATCTTACCAAGGTGTATTTAGAAATATTATTCTAATAATACTAGGTTGCATCGCTTTTAACAGTGAAACAATTGACTGTTGGACTTAACTGAGCTGATTTTAGACTTTGACCTTATAAATGTGATAAATGAAACAATTGGAATACAAGATATAACCTTCTTCTTAATTTGACATGATTGCTGAAACTCAGCGATTACACTGGGCGCTGTGGTAGCGCTTCGTTTAAAAATTTAGATAATGGAGTCATTTTTTACTGTGGGACCAATCCTAGCCGTTAGCGCGCGCTAAAGAAATAGAAACATTTTCAAAAAGTGCATTTCATTGACTTTCTAGCGGTATGAATCCGTTTGAGGTACAAGGGTTGTGTCACATATTCGTACCAACATGCATTTAGCGATATGTTTCAGATATTACTAGGTTGCATCGCTTTTAACAGTAAAACGATTGACTGTGGGACTTATTTGAACTGATTTTGGACTTTGACGTTATAAATATGAAGAATGAGCCCATTGGACTCCAAGAAATAACATTCGTCTTACTTTGACATGATTGCTAGAACTTAGCGATTACACTGGGCGCTGTGGTAGCGCTTTACTTATGCATTTAGATAAATAAGTCTTTTTGTACTGTGGGTCCAGTCGTAGCCGTTAGCGCGCGTGAAGATATAGACACTGTTTCAAAAACTACATTTTATTGACTTTTTAACGGTATCAGTCCGTTTGAGGTACAAGGGTTGCGTCACATATTCGTACCATCATGCATTTAGCGTTATGTTTCAGATATTACTAGATTGCATCGCTTTTAACAGTAAAACGATTGACTGTGAGACTTATTTGAACTGATTTTGGACTTTGACGTTGAAAATGTAAAAAATGAGCCAATTGGACTCCAAGAAATAACATTCGTCTTACTTTGACATGATTGCTAGAACTTAGCGATTACACTGAGCGCGGTGGTAGCGCTTCATTTAAAAATGTAGATAAATAATCTATTTTTTACTGTGGAACCAATCTTAGCCGTTAGCGCGCGCTGAAGAAATAGAGACAGTTTCAAAAAGTACATTTCATTGAGTTTCTAACGGTATCAGTCCCTTTGAGTTACAACGGTTGCGTCACATAATCGTACCAATATGTATTTAGCGATATTATTCTAATATTACTAGGTTGCATCGCTTTTAACAGTGAAACAATTGACTGTGGGACTTAATTGAACTTATTTTAGACTTTGACCTTATAAATGTGATAAATGAGACAACTGAACTCCAAGAAATAACGTTCTTCTTAACTTGAAACGATTGCTGGAACTGAGCAATTACACTAGGCGCTGTGGTAGCGCTCTATTAAAAAATTTAGATAGATAAGTCATTTTTTACTGTGGGACCAAACCTACCCGTTAGCCCGCGCTAAAGATATAGAAACATTTTCAAAAAGTGCATTTCATTGACTTTCTAGCGGTATCAATCCGTTTGAGGTACAAGGGTTGTGTCACATATTCGTACCAACATGCATTTAGCGATATGTTTCAGATATTACTAGGTTGCATCGCTTTTAACAGTAAAACGATTGACTGTGGGACTTATTTGAACTGATTTTGGACTTTGACGTTATAAATATGAAAAATGAGCCCATTGTACTCCAAGAAATAACATTCGTCTTACTTTGACATGTTTGTTAGGACTTAGCTATTACACTGAGCGCTGTGGTAGCGCTTCATTTAAAAATGTAGATAAATAAGCTATTTTTTTACTGTGGGACCAATCCTAGCCGTTAGCGCGCGCTGAAGAAGTAGAAACAGTTTCAAAAATTACATTTCGTTGAGTTTCTAACGGTATCAGTCCCTTTGAGTTACAACGGTTGCGTCACATAATCTTACCAAGGTGTATTTAGCGATACTATTCTAATATTACTAGGTTGCATCGCTTTTAACAGTGAAACAATTGACTGTTGGACTTAATTCAGCTGATTTTAGACTTTGACCTTATAAATGTGATAAATGAAACAATTGGAATACAAGATATAACGTTCTTCTTAATTTGACATGATTGCTGAAACTCAGCGATTACACTAGGCGCTGTGGTAGCGCTTCGTTTAAAAATTTAGATAATGGATTCATTCTTTACTGTGGGACCAATCCTAGCCGTTAGCGCGCGCTAAAGAAATAGAAACATTTTCAAAAAGTGCATTTCATTGACTCTCTAGCGGTATGAATCCGTTTGAGGTACAAGGGTTGTGTCACATATTCGTACCAACATGCATTTAGCGATATGTTTCAGATATTACTAGGTTGCATCGCTTTTAACAGTAAAACGATTGACTGTGGGACTTATTTGAACTGATTTTGGACTTTGACGTTATAAATATGAAGCATGACCCCAATGGACTCCAAGAAATAACATTCGTCTTACTTTGACATGATTGTTAGAACTTAGCGATTACACTGAGCGCTGTGGTAGCGCTTCATTTAAAAATGTAGAAAAATAAGCTATTTTTTACTGTGGGACCAATCCTAGCCGTTAGCGCGCGCTGAAGAAATAGAAACAGGTTCAAAAATTACATTTCATTGAGTTTCTAACGGTATCAGTCCCTTTGAGTTACAACGGTTGCGTCACATAATCTTACCAAGGTGTATTTAGCGATATTATTCTAATATTACTAGGTTGCATCGCTTTTAACAGTGAAACAATTGACTGTTGGACTTAATTGAGCTGATTTTAGACTTTGACCTTATAAATGTGATAAATGAAACAATTGGAATACAAGATATAACGTTCTTCTTAATTTGACATGATTGCTGAAACTCAGCGATTACACTAGGCGCTGTGGTAGCGCTTCGTTTAAAAATTTAGATAATGGAGTCATTCTTTACTGTGGGACCAATCCTAGCCGTTAGCGCGCGCTAAAGAAATAGAAACATTTTCAAAAAGTGCATTTCATTGACTTTCTAGCTGTATGAATCCGTTTGAGGTACAAGGGTTGTGTCACATATTCGTACCAACATGCATTTAGCGATATGTTTCAGATATTACTAGGTTGCATCGCTTTTAACAGTAAAACGATTGACTGTGGGACTTATTTGAACTGATTTTGGACTTTGACGTTATAAATATGAAGCATGACCCCAATGGACTCCAAGAAATAACATTCGTCTTACTTTGACATGATTGTTAGAACTTAGCGATTACACTGAGCGCTGTGGTAGCGCTTCATTTAAAAATGTAGAAAAATAAGCTATTTTTTACTGTGGGACCAATCCTAGCCGTTAGCGCGCGCTGAAGAAATAGAAACAGGTTCAAAAATTACATTTCATTGAGTTTCTAACGGTATCAGTCCCTTTGAGTTACAACGGTTGCGTCACATAATCTTACCAAGGTGTATTTAGCGATATTATTCTAATATTACTAGGTTGCATCGCTTTTAACAGTGAAACAATTGACTGTTGGACTTAATTGAGCTGATTTTAGACTTTGACCTTATAAATGTGATAAATGAAACAATTGGAATACAAGATATAACGTTCTTCTTAATTTGACATGATTGCTGAAACTCAGCGATTACACTAGGCGCTGTGGTAGCGCTTCGTTTAAAAATTTAGATAATGGAGTCATTCTTTACTGTGGGACCAATCCTAGCCGTTAGCGCGCGCTAAAGAAATAGAAACATTTTCAAAAAGTGCATTTCATTGACTTTCTAGCGGTATGAATCCGTTTGAGGTACAAGGGTTGTGTCACATATTCGTACCAACATGCATTTAGCGATATGTTTCAGATATTACTAGGTTGCATCGCTTTTAACAGTAAAACGATTGACTGTGGGACTTATTTGAACTGATTTTGGACTTTGACGTTATAAATATGAAGCATGACCCCAATGGACTCCAAGAAATAACATTCGTCTTACTTTGACATGATTGCTAGAACTTAGCGATTACACTGAGCGCGGTGGTAGCGCTTCATTTAAAAATGTAGATAAATAAGCTATTTTTTACTGTGGAACCAATCTTAGCCGTTAGCGCGCGCTGAAGAAATAGAGACAGTTTCAAAAAGTACATTTCATTGAGTTTCTAACGGTATCAGTCCCTTTGAGTTACAACGGTTGCGTCACATAATCGTACCAATATGTATTTAGCGATATTATTCTAATATTACTAGGTTGCATCGCTTTTAACAGTGAAACAATTGACTGTGGGACTTAATTGAACTTATTTTAGACTTTGACCTTATAAATGTGATAAATGAGACAACTGAACTCCAAGAAATAACGTTCTTCTTAACTTGAAACGATTGCTGGAACTGAGCAATTACACTAGGCGCTGTGGTAGCGCTCTATTAAAAAATTTAGATAGATAAGTCATTTTTTACTGTGGGACCAAACCTACCCGTTAGCCCGCGCTAAAGATATAGAAACATTTTCAAAAAGTGCATTTCATTGACTTTCTAGCGGTATCAATCCGTTTGAGGTACAAGGGTTGTGTCACATATTCGTACCAACATGCATTTAGCGATATGTTTCAGATATTACTAGGTTGCATCGCTTTTAACAGTAAAACGATTGACTGTGGGACTTATTTGAACTGATTTTGGACTTTGACGTTATAAATATGAAGCATGACCCCATTGTACTCCAAGAAATAACATTCGTCTTACTTTGACATGTTTGTTAGGACTTAGCTATTACACTGAGCGCTGTGGTAGCGCTTCATTTAAAAATGTAGATAAATAAGCTATTTTTTTACTGTGGGACCAATCCTAGCCGTTAGCGCGCGCTGAAGAAGTAGAAACAGTTTCAAAAATTACATTTCGTTGAGTTTCTAACGGTATCAGTCCCTTTGAGTTACAACGGTTGCGTCACATAATCTTACCAAGGTGTATTTAGCGATACTATTCTAATATTACTAGGTTGCATCGCTTTTAACAGTGAAACAATTGACTGTTGGACTTAATTGAGCTGATTTTAGACTTTGACCTTATAAATGTGATAAATGAAACAATTGGAATACAAGATATAACGTTCTTCTTAATTTGACATGATTGCTGAAACTCAGCGATTACACTAGGCGCTGTGGTAGCGCTTCGTTTAAAAATTTAGATAATGGAGTCATTCTTTACTGTGGGACCAATCCTAGCCGTTAGCGCGCGCTAAAGAAATAGAAACATTTTCAAAAAGTGCATTTCATTGACTCTCTAGCGGTATGAATCCGTTTGAGGTACAAGGGTTGTGTCACATATTCGTACCAACATGCATTTAGCGATATGTTTCAGATATTACTAGGTTGCATCGCTTTTAACAGTAAAACGATTGACTGTGGGACTTATTTGAACTGATTTTGGACTTTGACGTTATAAATATGAAGCATGACCCCAATGGACTCCAAGAAATAACATTCGTCTTACTTTGACATGATTGTTAGAACTTAGCGATTACACTGAGCGCTGTGGTAGCGCTTCATTTAAAAATGTAGAAAAATAAGCTATTTTTTACTGTGGGACCAATCCTAGCCGTTAGCGCGCGCTGAAGAAATAGAAACAGGTTCAAAAATTACATTTCATTGAGTTTCTAACGGTATCAGTCCCTTTGAGTTACAACGGTTGCGTCACATAATCTTACCAAGGTGTATTTAGCGATATTATTCTAATATTACTAGGTTGCATCGCTTTTAACAGTGAAACAATTGACTGTTGGACTTAATTGAGCTGATTTTAGACTTTGACCTTATAAATGTGATAAATGAAACAATTGGAATACAAGATATAACGTTCTTCTTAATTTGACATGATTGCTGAAACTCAGCGATTACACTAGGCGCTGTGGTAGCGCTTCGTTTAAAAGTTTAGATAATGGAATGATTTTTTACTGTGGGACCAATCCTAGCCGCTAGCGCGCGCTAAAGAAATACAAACATTTTCAAAAAGGGCATTTCATTGACTTTCTAGCGGTATCAATCCGTTTGAGGTACAAGGGTTGTGTCACATATTCGTACCAGCATGCATTTAGCGATATCTTTCAGATATTACTAGGTTGCATCGCTTTTAACAGTAAAACGATTGACTGTGGGAGTTATTTGAACTGATTTTGGACTTTGACGTTAAAAATGTGAAAAATGAGCCAATTGGAGTCCAAGAAATAACATTCGTCTTACTTTGACATGATTGCTAGAACTTAGCGATTACACTGGGCGCTGTGGTAGCGCTTTACTTATGCATTTAGATAAATAAGTCTTTTTGTACTGTGGGTCCAGTCGTAGCCGTTAGCGCGCGTGAAGATATAGACACTGTTTCAAAAACTACATTTTATTGACTTTTTAACGGTATCAGTCCGTTTGAGGTACAAGGGTTGCGTTACATATTCGTACCATCATGCATTTAGCGATATGTTTCAGGTATTACTAGATTGCATCGCTTTTAACAGTAAAACGATTGACTGTGGGACTTATTTGAACTGATTTTGGACTTTGACGTTAAAAATGTGAAAAATGAGCCAATTGGACTCCAAGAAATAACATTCGTCTTACTTTGACATGATTGCTAGAACTTAGCGATTACACTGAGAGCGGTGGTAGCGCTTCATTTAAAAATGTAGATAAATAAGCTATTTTTTACTGTGGAACCAATCCTAGCCGTTAGCGCGCGCTGAAGAAATAGAGACAGTTTCAAAAAGTACATTTCATTGAGTTTCTAACGGTATCAGTCCCTTTGAGTTACAACGGTTGCGTCACATAATCGTTCCAATATGTATTTAGCGATATTATTCTAATATTACTAGGTTGCATCGCTTTTAACAGTGAAACAATTGACTGTGGGACTTAATTGAACTTATTTTAGACTTTGACCTTATAAATGTGATAAATGAGACAACTGAACTCCAAGAAATAACGTTCTTCTTAATTTGACATGATTGCTGAAACTCAGCGATTACACTGGGCGCTGTGGTAGCGCTTCGTTTGAAAATTTAGATAATGGAGTCATTTTTTACTGTGGGACAAATCCTAGCCGTTAGTGCGCGGTGAAGAAATAGAGACATTTTTAAAAAGTGCATTTCATTGACTTTCTAGCGGTATCAATCCGTTTGAGTTACAACGGTTGCGTCACATATTCGTACCAACATGCATTAAGCGATATTTTTCCGATATTACTAGGTTACATCGCTTTTAACAGTGAAACGATTGACTGTGGGACTTAATTGAACTGCTTTGGACTTTGACCTTTAAATATGTGATAAATGAGACAATTGAACTCCACGAAATAATATTCTTCTTAATTTGACATATGTGCATGAACTCAACGATTACACAGGCGCTGTGGTAGCGCTTTATTTGAAAATGCAGATAAATAAGTCATTTTTTACTGTGGGACCAATCCTAGCCGTTAGCGCGCTGAAGAAATAGAGATATTTTCAAAAACTACATTTCATTCACTTTCTAGCGGTATCAATCCGTTTGAGTTACAGCAATTGCGTCACATATTCATACCAACATGTATTTAACGATATTTTTCTGATACTACTAGGTTGCATCACTTTTAACAGTGAAATAATTGACTGTGGGTCTTGTTTGAACTGATTTTGGAGTTTGACCTTAAAAATGTGATAAATGAGACAATTGGACACCAAGATATAACATTCTTCTTAATTTGACATGATTGCTGGAACTCAGCGATTACACTGAGCGCTGTGGTCGCGCTTCATTTAAAAATGTAGCTAAATAAGCTTAAGTTCAAGCAATCATGTCAAATTAAGAAGAATGTTACTTCTTGGAGTCCAAATGTCTCATGTCAAAGTCTAAAATCAGTTCAATTAAGACCCACAGTCAATCGTTTCACTGTTAAAAGCGATGCAACCTAGTAACATCGGAAGTTTTACGCTAAATACATGTTGGTACGAATATGTGACGCAACCGTTGTAACTCAAACGGATTGATACCGCTAGAAAGTCAATGAAATACACTTTTTGGAAATGTCTCTATTTCTTCAGCACGAGCTAACGGCTAGGATTGGTCCCACAGTAAAATATGACTTATTTATCTAAATTTTTAAATGAAGCGCTACCACAGCGCCCGGTGTAATCGCTGAGTTCCAACATTCATGTCAAATTAAGAAGAATATTATATCTTGGAGTCAAATTGTCTCATTTATCACATTCATAAGGTCAAAGTCTAAAATCAGTTCAATTAAGTCCCACAATCAATCGTTTCACTGTTAAAAGCGATGCAGCCTAGTAATGTCAGAAACATATGGCTAAATGCATGTTGGTACGAATATGTGACGTAACCTTTGTACCTCAAATGGACGGACACTGTGGGAAACTCAATGAAATGTAGTTTTTGAAACTGCCTCTATTTCTTCAGCGCGCGCTAGCGGATAGGATTGTTCCCACAGTAAAAAATGACTTCATTATCTATATTTTCAAACGAAGCGGTACCACAGCGCCAAGTGTAATCGCTGAGTTCGAGCAATCATGTCAAATTAAAAAGAATGTTAAATCTTGGTGTCCAATTGTCTCATTTATCACATTTTTAAGGTCAAACTCCAAAATCAGTTCAAACAAGTCCCACAGTCAATTATTTCACTGTTAAAAGCGATGCAACTTAGTAGTATCAGAAAAATATCGTTAAATACATGTTGGTATGAATATGTGACGCAATTGCTGTAACTCAAACGGATTGCTACCGCTAGAAAGTCAATGAAATGTAGTTTTTGAAAATGTCTCTATTTCTTCAGCACGAGCTAACGGCTAGGATTGGTCCCACAGTAAAAAATGACTTATTTATCTACATTTTCAAATAAAACGCTACCACAGCGCCCGGTGTATTCGTTGAGTTCAAGCACATATGTCAAATTAAGAAGAATATTATTTTGTGGAGTTCAATTGTCTCATTTATCACATTTTTAAGGTCAAAGTCCAAAGCAGTTCAATTAAGTCCCACAGTCAATCGTTTCACTGTTAAAAGCGATGTAACCTAGTAATATCGGAAAAATATCGCTTAATGCATGTTGGTACGAATATGTGACGCAACCGATGTAACTCAAACGGATTGATACCGCTAAAAAGTCAATGAAGTGCACTTTTTGGAAATGTCTCTATTTCTTCAGCACGAGCTAACGGCTAGGATTGGTACCACAGTAAAAAATGACTTATTTATCTAAATTTTTAAATGAAGCGCTACCACAGCGCCCAGTGTACTCGCTGAGTTCCAACAATCATGTCAAATTAAGAAGAATGTTATTTCTTGGAGTCCAAATGTCTCATGTCAAAGTCTAAAATCAGTTCAATTAAGACCCACAGTCAATCGTTTCACTGTTAAAAGCGATGCAATCTAGTAATGTCAGAAACATATCGCTAAATACATGTTGGTACGAATATGTTACGCAACTGTTGTACCTCAAACGGACTGATACCGTTAGAAATTTAATTAAATGTAGTTTTTGAAACTGTCTCTATTTCTTCATCGCTCGCTAACGGCTAGGATTGGTCTCACAGTAAAAAATGGCTTATTTATCTACATTTTTAAATGAAGTGCTACCACAGCTCCCAGTGTAATCGCTAAGTTCTAGCAATCATGTCAAAGTAAGACGAATGTTATTTCTTGCAGTCCAATTGGCTCATTTTTCACATTTATAACGTCAAAGTCCAAAATCAGTTCAAATAAGTCCCACAGTTAATCGTTTTACTGTTAAAAGCGATGTAACCTAGTAATATCTGAAACATATCGCTAAATGCACATTGGTACGAATATGTGACGCAACCCTTGTACCTCAAACGGACTGATATTGTTAGAAAGTCAATGAAATTTAGTTTTTAAAACAGTGTCTATTTCTTCAGCGCGCGCTAACGGCTACGACTGGACCCACAGTTTAAAAGACTCATTTATCTAAATGCTTAAATAAAGCGCTACCACAGTGCCCAGTGTAATCGCTAAGTTCCAGTAATCGTGTCAAAGTAAGACGAATGTTATATCCTGGAGTCCAATTCGCTCATTTTTCACATTCATAAGGTCAAATTCCAAAATCGGTTCAATTAAGTCCCACAGTCAATCGTTTCACTGTTGAAAGCGATGCAACCTAGCAATATCAGAAGAAAATCGCTAAATAGATGTTGGTACGAATATGTTACGCAACTGTTGTACCTCAAGCGGACTGATACCGTTAGAGAGTCAATAAAATGTAGTTTTTGAAACTGTGTCTACTTCTTCAGCGCGCGCTAAGGGCTACGATTGAACCCACGGTACAAAAAGACTTATTTATCTAAATGATTAAATAAAGCGCTACCACAGCGCCCAGTGTAATTGCTCATTTCCGGCCATCATTTCAAATTAAGAAGAACGTTATTTCTTCGAGTCCAGTTGTCTCATTTATCACATCTATAAGGTCACAGTCCAAAATCAGTTCAATTAATTGCCACAGTCAATTGTTTCTCTGTTAAAAGCGATGCAACCTAGTAACATCGGAAATTTATCGCTAAATACATGTTGGTACGAATATGTGACGCAACCGTTGTAACTCAAACGGATTGATACCGCTAGAACGTCAATAAAATGCACTTTTTGAAAATATTTCTATTTCTTCAGCGCGCGCTAACGGCTAGGATTGGTCCCACAGTAAAAAATGACTTATTTATCTGAATTTTTAAATAAAGCGCTACCACAGCGCCCAGTGTAATCGTTGAGTTCCAGCAATAATGTGAAATTAAGAGGAATGTTATTTCTTGGAATTCAATTGTCTCATTTATCACATTTATAAGGTAAAAGTCTAAAGTCATTTCAATTAAGTCTCACACTCAATCGTTTTACTGTTGTGTCATTTATCACATTTATAAGGTCAAAGTCTAAAATCAGTTCAATTAAGTCCCACAGTCAATCGTTTCACTGTTAAAAGCGATGCAAACTAGTAGTATCAGAAAAATATCGCTATATACATGTTGGTACGAATATGTTACGCAACTGATGTACCTCAAACAAACTGATACCGTTAGAAAGTCAATGAAATGTAGTTTTTGAAAATATCTCTATTTCTTCATTGCGCGCTAGCGGCTAGGATTGGTCCCACAGTAAAAAATGACTTCATTATCTATATTTTCAAACGAAGCGCTACCACAGCTCCCATTGTAATCGCTGAGTTCCAGCAATCATGTCAAATTAAGAAGAATGTTATATCTTGGAGTCCAATTGTCTCATTTATCACATTTATAAGGTCAAAGTCGAAAGCAGTTCAATTAAGTCCCACAGTCAATCGTATCACTGTTAAAAGTGATGTAACCTAGTAATATCGGAAAAATATCGCTTAATGCATGTTGGTACGAATATGTGACGCAACCGTTGTAGCTCAAACGGATTGATACCGCTAGAAAGTCAATGAAATTTAGTTTTTGGAAATGTCTCTATTTCTTCAGCGCGAGCTATCGGCTAGGATTGGTCCAACAGTAAATCAGCGATTACACTGTGCGGTGTGGTAACGCTTCATTTAAAAATTTAGATAAATAAGTCTTTTTTTACTGTGGGATCAATCCTAGCTGTTTGCGCGCGCTGAAGAAATAGAGACATTTTTAAAAAGTGCATTTCATTGACTTTGTAGCGGTATCAATCCGTTTGAGTTACAACGGTTGCGTCACATATTCGTACCAACATGCATTTAGTCATATGTTTCTGACATTACTAGGTTGCATCGCTTTTAACAGTGAAACGATTGATTGTGGGACTTAATTGAACTGATTTTAGACTTTGACCTTATAAATGTGATAAATGAGACAACTGGACTCCAAGAAATAACATTCTACATAATTTGACTTGATTGCTGGAACTTAGCGATTTCACTGGGCGCTGTGGTAGCGCTTCATTTAAAAATTTAGATAAATATGTCTTTTTTTTACTTTGGGACCAATCCTAGCCGTTTGCGCGCGCTGAAGAAATAGAGACATTTTTAAAAAGTGCATGTCATTGACGTTCTAGCGGTATCAATCCGTTTGAGTAACAACAGTTGCGTGACATATTCGTACCAACATGTATTTAGCGATATTTTTCCGTTGTCACTAGGCTGCATCGCTTTTAACAATAAAACGATTGACTGTGGGACTTAATTGAACTGATTTTGGACTTTGACGTTACACAGGTCATCAATGAGACAATTGGACTCCAAGAAATAACATTCTTCTTAATATGACCTGATTACTGGAACTTAGCGATTACACTGGGCGCTATGGTAGCGCTTCATATAAAAATTTAGATAAATAAGTCATATTTACTGTGGGACTAATCCTAGCCGTTATCGCGCGCTGAGGAAATAGAGACAGTTTCAAAAACTATATTTCATTGACTTTCTAGCGGTATCAATCCGTTTGAGTTATAACGCTTGCGTCACATATTCGTACCAACATGCATTTAGCCATATGTTTCTGACATTACTAGGTTGCATCGCTTTTAACAGTGAAACGATTGATTGTGGGACTTAATTGAACTGATTTTAGACTTTGACCTTATAAAGGTCATCAATGAGACAATTGGACTCCAAGAAATAACATTCTTCTTAATTTGACCTGATTGCTGGAACTCAGCGATTACACTGTGCGGTGTGGTAACGCTTCATTTAAAAATTTAGATAAATAAGTCTTTTTTTACTGTGGGATCAATCCTAGCTGTTTCCGCGCGCTGAAGAAATAGAGACATTTTTAAAAAGTGCATTTCATTGACTTTCTAGCGGTATCAATCCGTTTGAGTTACAACGGTTGCGTCACATATTCGTACCAACATGCATTTAGTCATATGTTTCTGACATTACTAGGTTGCATCGCTTTTAACAGTGAAACGATTGATTGTGGGACTTAATTGAACTGATTTTAGACTTTGACCTTATAAATGTGATAAATGAGACAACTGGACTCCAAGAAATAACATTCTACATAATTTGACTTGATTGCTGGAACTTAGCGATTTCACTGGGCGCTGTGGTAGCGCTTCATTTAAAAATTTAGATAAATATGTCTTTTTTTTACTTTGGGACCAATCCTAGCCGTTTGCGCGCGCTGAAGAAATAGAGACATTTTTAAAAAGTGCATGTCATTGACGTTCTAGCGGTATCAATCCGTTTGAGTAACAACAGTTGCGTGACATATTCGTACCAACATGTATTTAGCGATATTTTTCCGTTGTCACTAGGCTGCATCGCTTTTAACAATAAAACGATTGACTGTGGGACTTAATTGAACTGATTTTGGACTTTGACGTTACACAGGTCATCAATGAGACAATTGGACTCCAAGAAATAACATTCTTCTTAATATGACCTGATTACTGGAACTTAGCGATTACACTGGGCGCTATGGTAGCGCTTCATATAAAAATTTAGATAAATAAGTCATATTTACTGTGGGACTAATCCTAGCCGTTATCGCGCGCTGAGGAAATAGAGACAGTTTCAAAAACTATATTTCATTGACTTTCTAGCGGTATCAATCCGTTTGAGTTATAACGCTTGCGTCACATATTCGTACCAACATGCATTTAGCCATATGTTTCTGACATTACTAGGTTGCATCGCTTTTAACAGTGAAACGATTGATTGTGGGACTTAATTGAACTGATTTTAGACTTTGACCTTATAAAGGTCATCAATGAGACAATTGGACTCCAAGAAATAACATTCTTCTTAATTTGACCTGATTGCTGGAACTCAGCGATTACACTGTGCGGTGTGGTAACGCTTTATTTAAAAATTTAGATAAATAAGTCTATTTTTACTGTGGGATCAATACTAGCTGTTTGCGCGCGCTGAAGAAATAGAGACATTTTTAAAAAGTGCATTTCATTGACTTTCTAGCGGTATCAATCCGTTTGAGTTACAACGGTTGCGTCACATATTCGTACCAACATGCATTTAGCCATATGTTTCTGACATTACTAGGTTGCATCGCTTTTAACAGTGAAACGATTGATTGTGGGACTTAATTGAACTGATTTTAGACTTTGACCTTATAAATGTGATAAATGAGACAACTGGACTCCAAGAAATAACATTCTACTTAATTTGACTTGATTGCTGGAACTTAGCGATTACACTGGGCGCTGTGGTAGCGCTTCATTTAAAAATTTAGATAAATAAGTCAATTTTTACTGTGGGACCAATCCTAACCGTTAGCGCACGCTGAAAAAGTAGAGACATTTTTAAAAAGTGCATTTCATTCACTTTCTAGCGGTATCAATCCGTTTGAGTTACAACGGTTGCGTGACATGTTTGTACCAACATGTATTTAGCGTTATTTTTCCGATGTTACTAGGTTGCATCGCTTTTAACAGTGAAACGATTGACTGTGGGACTTAATTGAACTGATTTTAGACTTTGAACTTATAAATGTGATAAATGAGACAATTGGACTCCAAGAAATGACATTCTTCTTAATTTGACATGATTGCTTGAACTCAACGATTACACTGGGCGCTGTGGTGGCGCTTTACTTAAAATATTTAGATAAGTAAGTCATTTTATACTGTGGGACCAATCGTAGCTGTTTGCGCGCCCTGAAGAAATAGAGACATTTTTAAAAAGTGCATTTCATTGACGTTCTAGCGGTATCAATCCGTTGGAGTTACAACTGTTGCGTCACATATTAGTACCAACATGTATTTAGCGATATGTTTCTGTTATTACAAGGTTGCATCGCTATTAACAGTAAAACGATTGACTGACTTAATTGAATTGACTTTTGACTTTGACCTTATAAAGGTCATCAATGAGACAATTGAACTCCAAGAAATAACATTCTTCTGAATTTGACCTGATTGCTGGAACTCAGCGATTACACTGTGCGGTGTGGTAGCGCTTCATTCAAAAATTTAGATAAATAAGTCTTTTTTTATTGTGGGACCAATCCTAGCCGTTTTCGCGCGCCGAAGAAATAGAGATATTTTCAAAAAGTGCATTTCATTGACGTTCTAGCGGTATCAATCCGTTTGAGGTACAACGGTTGCGTCACATATTCGCACCAACATATATTTAACGATATTTGTCTGATATAACTAGGTTGCATCGCTTTTAACAGTGAAACGATTGATTATGGGACTTAATTGAACTTATTTTAGACTTTGACCATATAAATGTGATAAATGAGAAAATTGGACTCCAAGAAATAATATTCTACTTAATTTCACATGGTTGCTGGAACTCAACGATTACACTGGGCACTGTGGAAGCGCTTCACTCAAAAATTTTAATAAATCAGTCATTTTTTTACCGTGGTACCAATCCTTGTCGTTAGCTCGCGCTGAAGTAATAGAGACAGTTTCAAAAACTGCATTATATTGACTATATAACGGTATCAGTCCGCTTGAGTTACAACTGTTGCGTCACATATTAGTACCAACATGTAATTAGCGATATGTTTCTGTTATTACAAGGGTGCATCGCTATTAACAGTAAAACGATTGACTGTGGGACTTACTGGAACTGATTTTAGACTTTAACCTTATAAATGTGATAAATGAGACAATTGGTCTCCAAGAAAAAACATTCTTTTTAACTTGACATGATTGCTTGAACTTAACGATTACACTGGGCGCTGTGATAGCGCTTTATTAAAAAATGTAGATAAATAAACCATTTTTTACTGTGGGACCAATCCTAGCCGTTATCGCGCGCTCAGGAAATAGAGACAGTTTCAAAAACTATATTTCATTGAATTTCTAACGGTATCAGTCCGTTTGAGTTACAACGGTTGCGTCAAGTATTCGTACCAACATGTATTTAGAGATTTGATTCCCCTATTACTAGGTTGCATAGGTTTTAACAGAGAAACGATTGACAGTGGGTATTAATTGAACCGATTTTAGACTTTGAACTTATAAATGTGATAAATGAGACAATTGGTGTCCAAGAAAGAACATTCTTCTTAATTTGACATGATTGCTTGAACTCAAAGATTACACTGGGCGCTGTGATAGCGCTTTATTAAAAAATGTAGATAAATTATTCAATTACTGTGGGACCAATCCTAGCCGTTTGCGCGCGCTGAAGAAATAGAGACATTTTTAAAAATTGCATATCATTGACGTTCTAGCGGTATCCGTCCGTTTGAGTAACAACAGTTGCGTGACATATTCGTACAAACATGTATTTAGCGATATTTTTCTGGTATTACTATGTTGCATCGCTTCTAACAGTGAAACGATTGACTGTGGCACTTAATTGAACTGCCTTGGACTTTGATCTTATGAATGTGAGAAAAGAGAAAATTGAACTCCAAGAAATAACATTCTCCTTAATTTGACATGGAACTGAACGATTACACTGGGCGCTGTGGAAGCACTTCATTCAAAAATTTTAAAAAATAAGTCATTTTCTTACCGTGGTACCAATCCTTGCCGTTAGCTCGGGATGAAGAAATAGAGACAGTTTCAAAAACTACATCATATTGACTATCTAACGGTATCAGTCCGCTTGAGTTACAACTTTTGTGTCACATATTAGTACCAACACGTAATTTGCGATATGTTTCTGTTATTACTTAGTTGCATCGCTATTAACAGTAAAACGATTGACTGTGGGACTTAATTGAACTGCTTTGGACTTTGAACTTATAAATATGACAAATGAGACAATTGTACTCCAAGAAATAACATTCTTCTTAATTTGACATGATTACTGGAACTCAGCGATTACACTGGGCGCTATGGTAGCGCTTCATATAAAAATTTAGGTAAATAAGTCACTTTTACTGTGGGACCAATCCTAGCCGTTATCGCGCGCTGAGGAAATAGAGACAGTTTTAAAAACTATATTTCATTGAGTTTCTAACCGTATCAGTCCGTTTGAGTTACAACGGTTGCGTCAAGTATTCGTACCAACATGTATTTAGAGATTTGTTTCCCCTATTACTAGGTAGCATAGGTTTTAACAGAGAAACGATTGACTGTGGGTATTAATTGAACCGATTTTAGACTTTGAACCTTTAAATGTGATAAATGAGACAATTGGTCTCCAAGAAAGAACATTCTTCTTAATTTGACATGATTGCTGGAACTCAACGATTACACTGGGCACTGTGGAAGCGTTTCATTCAAAAATTTTAATAAATAAGTCATTTTTTTACCGTGGTACCAATCCTTGCCGTTAGCTCGCGCTGCAGAAATAGAGACAGTTTCAAAAACTACATTTTATTGACTATCTAAAGGTATCAGCCCGTTCGAGTTACAACTGTTGCGTCATATAATAGTACCAACATCTATTTGGCGATAAGTTTCTGTTATTTCAAGGTTGCATCGCTATTAAAAGCAAAACAATTCACTTTGGGACTTAATTAAATTGAATTTAGACTTTGACCTTATAAAGGTCATCAATGAGACAATTGAACTCTAAGAAATAATATTCTACTTAATTTCACATGGTTGCTGGAACTCAACGATTACACTGGGCACTGTGGAAGCGCTTCATTCAAAAATTTTAATAAATAAGTCATTTTTTTACCGTGGTACCAATCCTTGTCGTTAGCTTGCGCTGAAGTAATAGAGACAGTTTCAAAAACCGCATTATATTGACTATATAACGGTATCAGTCCGCTTGAGTTACAACTGTTGCGTCACATATTAGTACCAACATGTAATTAGCGATATGTTTCTGTTATTACAAGGGTGCATCGCTATTAACAGTAAAACGATTGACTGTGGGACTTACTGGAACTGACTTTAGACTTTAGCCTTATAAATGTGATAAATAAGACAATTGGTCTTCAAGAAATAACATTCTTTTTAACTTGACATGATTGCTTGAACTTAACGATTACACTGGGCGCTGTGATAGCGCTTTATTAAAAAATGTAGAGAAATAAACCATTTTTTACTGTGGGACCAATCCTAGCCGTTATCGCGCGCTGAGGAAATAGAGACAGTTTCAAAAACTATATTTCATTGAATTTCTAACGGTATCAGTCCGTTTGAGTTACAACGGTTGCGTCAAGTATTCGTACCAACATGTATTTAGAGATTTGATTCCCCTATTACTAGGTTGCATAGGTTTTAACAGAGAAACGATTGACTGTGGGTATTAATTGAACCGATTTTAGACTTTGAACTTATAAATGTGATAAATGAGACAATTGGTGTCCAAGAAAGAACATTCTTCTTAATTTGACATGATTGCTTGAACTCAAAGATTACACTGGGCGCTGTGATAGCACTTTATTAAAAAATGTAGATAAATTAGTCAATTACTGTGGGACCAATCCTAGCCGTTTGCGCGCGCTGAAGAAATAGAGACATTTTGAAAAAGTGCATTTCATTGACGTTCTAGCGGTATCCGTCCGTTTGAGTAACAACAGTTGCGTGACATATTCGTACAAACATGTATTTAGCGATATTTTTCTGGTATTACTATGTTGCATCGCTTCTAACAGTGAAACGATTGACTGTGGCACTTAATTGAACTGCCTTGGACGTTGATCTTATGAATGTGAGAAAAGAGAAAATTGAACTCCAAGAAGTAACATTCTCCTTAATTTGACATGGAACTGAACGATTACACTGGCACTGTGGAAGCGCTTCATTCAAAAATTTTTATGAATAAGTCATTTTCTTACCGTGGTACCAATCCTTGCCATTAGCTCGGGCTGAAGAAATAGAGACAGTTTCAAAAACTATATTTCATTGAATTTCTAACGGTATCAGTCCGTTTGAGTTACAACGGTTGCGTCAAGTATTCGTTCCAACAAGTATTTAGCGATATGTTTCTGACATTACTAGGTTGCATCGCTTTTAACAGTGAAACGATTGAATGTGGGACTTACTGGAACTGATTTTAGACTTTGACCATATAAATGTGATAAATGAGAAAATTGGACTCCAAGAAATAATATTCTACTTTATTTCACATGGTTGCTGGAACTCAACGATTACACTGGGCACTGTGGAAGCACTTCATTCAAAAATTTTAATAAATAAGTCATTTTTTTACCGTGGTACCAATCCTTGTCGTTAGCTTGCGCTGAAGTAGTAGAGACAGTTTCAAAAACTGCATTATATTCACTATATAACGGTATCAGTCCGGTTGAGTTACAACTGTTGCGTCACATATTAGTACCAACATGTAATTAGCGATATGTTTCTGACATTACTAGGTTGCATCGCTTTTAACAGTGAAACGATTGATTGTGGGACTTACTGGAACTGATTTTAGACTTTGACATTATACAGGTCATCAATGAGACTATTGGACTCCAAGAAATAACATTCTTCTTAATGTGACTTAATTGCTGGAACTCAGCGATTACACTGTGCGGTGTGGTAATGCTTCATTTAAAAATTTAGATAAATAACTCATTTTTTACTGTGGGATCAATCCTAGCTGTTTGCGCGCGCTGAAGAAATAGAGACATTTTTAAAAAGTGCATTTCATTGACTTTCTAGCGGTATCAATCCGTTTGAGTTACAACGGTGGCGTCACATATTCGTACCAACATGCATTTAGCCATATGTTTCTGACATTACTAGGTTGCATCGCTTTTAACAGTGAAACGATTGATTGTGGGACTTACTGGAACTGATTTTAGACTTTGACCTTATAAATGTGATAAATGAGACAATTGGACTCCAAGAAATGACATTCTTCTTAATTTGACATGATTGCTTGAACTCAACGAGTACACTGGGCGCTGTGGTGGCGCTTTACTTAAAAAATTTAGATAAATAAGTCATTTTGTACTGTGGGACCAATCGTAGCCGTTAGCGCGTCCTGAAGAGATAGAAACAGTTTCAAAAACTACATTTCATTGAGTTTTTTACAGTATCCGTCCGTTTGGGGTACAACGGTTGCGTCACATATTCGTACCAACATGCAAGAAATAACTTTCAACATGATTGTGGGACTTAATTGAACTGATTTTAGACTTTGACCTTATAAAGGTCATCAATGAGACAATTGCACTCCAAGATATAACATTCTTCTTAATTTGACCTGATTGCTGGAACTCAGCGATTACACTGTGCGGTGTGGTACCGCTTTATTTAAAAATTTAGATAAATAAGTCCTTTTTTACTGTGGTATCAATCCTAGCTGTTTGCGCGCGCTGAAGAAATAGAGACATTTTTAAAAAGTGCATTTCATTGACCTTCTAGCGGTATCAATCCGTTGGAGTTACAACTGTTGCGTCACATATTAGTACCAACATGTGTTTAGCGATATGTTTCTGTTATTACAAGGTTGCATCGCTATTAACAGTAAAACGATTGACTAACTTAATTGAATTGACTTTTGACTTTGACCTTATAAAGGTCATCAATGAGAAAATTGAACTCCAAGAAATAACATTATTCTGAATTTGACCTGATTGCTGGAACTCAGCGATTACACTGTGCGGTGTGGTAGCGCTTCATTCAAATAATTTAGATAAATAAGTCTTTTTTTACTGTGGGACCAATCCTAGCCGTTTTCGCGCGCCGAAGAAATAGAGATATTTTCAAAAAGTGCATTTCATTGACGTTCTAGCGGTATCAATCCGTTTGAGGTACAACGGTTGCGTCACATATTCGCACCAACATATATTTAACGATATTTGTCTGATATAACTAGGTTGCATCGCTATTAACAGTGAAACGATTGATTATGGGACTTAATTGAACTTATTTTAGACTTTGAACTTATAAAGGTCATCAATGAGACAATTGAACTCCAAGAAATAATATTCTACTTAATTTCACATGTTTGCTGGAACTCAACGATTACACTGGGCACTGTGGAAGCGCTTCATTCAAAAATTTTAATAAATAAGTCATTTTTTTACCGTGGTACCAATCCTTGTCGCTAGCTTGCGCTGAAGTAATAGAGACAGTTTCAAAAACCGCATTATATTGACTATATAACGGTATCAGTCCGCTTGAGTTACAACTGTTGCGTCACATATTAGTACCAACATGTAATTAGCGATATGTTTCTGTTATTACAAGGGTGCATCGCTATTAACAGTAAAACGATTGACTGTGGGACTTACTGGAACTGATTTTAGACTTTAACCTTATAAATGTGATAAATGAGACAATTGGTCTCCAAGAAATAACATTCTTTTTAACTTGACATGATTGCTTGAACTTAACGATTACACTGGGCGCTGTGATAGCGCTTTATTAAAAAATGTAGAGAAATAAACCATTTTTTACTGTGGGACCAATCCTAGCCGTTATCGCGCGCTGAGGAAATAGAGACAGTTTCAAAAACTATATTTCATTGAATTTCTAACGGTATCAGTCCGTTTGAGTTACAACGGTTGCGTCAAGTATTCGTACCAACATGTATTTAGAGATTTGATTCCCCTATTACTAGGTTGCATAGGTTTTAACAGAGAAACGATTGACTGTGGGTATTAATTGAACCGATTTTAGACTTTGAACTTATAAATGTAATAAATGAGACAATTGGTGTCCAAGAAAGAACATTCTTCTTAATTTGACATGATTGCTTGAACTCAAAGATTACACTGGGCGCTGTGATAGCACTTTATTAAAAAATGTAGATAAATTAGTCAATTACTGTGGGACCAATCCTAGCCGTTTGCGCGCGCTGAAGAAATAGAGACATTTTGAAAAAGTGCATTTCATTGACGTTCTAGCGGTATCCGTCCGTTTGAGTAACAACAGTTGCGTGACATATTCGTACAAACATGTATTTAGCGATATTTTTCTGGTATTACTATGTTGCATTGCTTCTAACAGTGAAACGATTGACTGTGGCACTTAATTGAACTGCCTTGGACGTTGATCTTATGAATGTGAGAAAAGAGAAAATTGAACTCCAAGAAGTAACATTCTCCTTAATTTGACATGGAACTGAACGATTACACTGGCACTGTGGAAGCGCTTCATTCAAAAATTTTTATGAATAAGTCATTTTCTTACCGTGGTACCAATCCTTGCCATTAGCTCGGGCTGAAGAAATAGAGACAGTTTCAAAAACTATATTTCATTGAATTTCTAACGGTATCAGTCCGTTTGAGTTACAACGGTTGCGTCAAGTATTCGTTCCAACAAGTATTTAGCGATATGTTTCTGACATTACTAGGTTGCATCGCTTTTAACAGTGAAACGATTGATTGTGGGACTTACTGGAACTGATTTTAGACTTTGACCATATAAATGTGATAAATGAGAAAATTGGACTCCAAGAAATAATATTCTACTTTATTTCACATGGTTGCTGGAACTCAACGATTACACTGGGCACTGTGGAAGCACTTCATTCAAAAATTTTAATAAATAAGTCATTTTTTTACCGTGGTACCAATCCTTGTCGTTAGCTTGCGCTGAAGTAGTAGAGACAGTTTCAAAAACTGCATTATATTGACTATATAACGGTATCAGTCCGCTTGAGTTACAACTGTTGCGTCACATATTAGTACCAACATGTAATTAGCGATATGTTTCTGTTATTACAAGGGTGCATCGCTATTAACAGTAAAACGATTGACTGTGGGACTTACTGGAACTGATTTTAGACTTTAACCTTATAAATGTGATAAATGAGACAATTGGTCTTCAAGAAATAACATTCTTTTTAACTTGACATGATTGCTTGAACTTAACGATTACACTGGGCGCTGTGATAGCGCTTTATTAAAAAATGTAGATAAATAAACCATTTTTTACTGTAAGACCAATCCTAGCCGTTATCGCGCGCTGAGGAAATAGAGACAGTTTCAAAAACTATATTTCATTGAATTTCTAACGGTATCAGTCCGTTTGAGTTACAACGGTTGCGTCAAGTATTCGTACCAACATGTATTTAGAGATTTGATTCCCCTATTACTAGGTTGCATAGGTTTTAACAGAGAAACGATTGACTGTGGGTATTAATTGAACCGATTTTAGACTTTGAACTTATAAATGTGATAAATGAGACAATTGGTGTCCAAGAAAGAACATTCTTCTTAATTTGACATGATTGCTTGAACTCAAAGATTACACTGGGCGCTGTGATAGCGCTTTATTAAAAAATGTAGATAAATTAGTCAATTACTGTGGGACCAATCCTAGCCGTTTGCGCGCGCTGAAGAAATAGAGACATTTTGAAAAAGTGCATGTCATTGACGTTCTAGCGGTATCCGTCCCTTTGAGTAACAACAGTTGCGTGACATATTCGTACAAACATGTATTTAGCGATATTTTTCTGGTATTACTATGTTGCATCGCTTCTAACAGTGAAACGATTGACTGTGGCACTTAATTGAACTGCCTTGGACGTTGATCTTATGAATGTGAGAAAAGAGAAATTTGAACTCCAAGAAGTAACATTCTCCTTAATTTGACATGGAACTGAACGATTACACTGGCACTGTGGAAGCGCTTCATTCAAAAATTTTTATGAATAAGTCATTTTCTTACCGTGGTACCAATCCTTGCCATTAGCTCGGGCTGAAGAAATAGAGACAGTTTTAAAAACTATATTTCATTGAGTTTCTAACGGTATCAGTCCGTTTGAGTTACAACGGTTGCGTCAAGTATTCGTACCAACAAGTATTTAGCGATATGTTTCTGACATTACTAGGTTGCATCGCTTTTAACAGTGAAACGATTGATTGTGGGACTTACTGGAACTGATTTTAGACTTTGAAGTTATACAGGTCATCAATGAGACAATTGGACTCCAAGAAAAAACAATCTCCTTAATGTGACTTAATTGCTGGAACTCAGCGATTACACTGTGCGGTGTGGTAACGCTTCATTTAAAAATTTAGATAAATAACTCTTTTTTTACTGTGGGATCAATCCTAGCTGTTTGCGCGCGCTGAAGAAATAGAGACATTTATAAAAAGTGCATTTCATTGACTTTCTAGCGGTATCAATCCGTTTGAGTTACAACGGTTGCGTCACATATTCGTACCAACATGCATTTAGCCATATGTTTCTGACATTACTAGGTTGCATCGCTTTTAACAGTGAAACGATTGATTGTGGGACTTACTGGAACTGATTTTAGACTTTGACCTTATAAATGTGATAAATGAGACAATTGGTCTCCAAGAAATAGCATTCTCCTTAATTTGACATGGAACTGAACGATTACATTGGCACTGTGGAAGCGCTTCATTCAAAATTTTTTATGAATAAGTCATTTTCTTACCGTGGTACCAATCCTTGCCGTTAGCTCGGGCTGAAGAAATAGAGACAGTTTCAAAAACTATATTTCATGGAGTTTCTAACGGTATCAGTCCGTTTGAGTTACAACGGTTGCGTCAAGTATTCGTAGCAACAAGTATTTAGCGATATGTTTCTGTTATTACAAGGTTGCATCGCTATTAACAGTAAAACGATTTACTGTGGGACTTAATTGAACTGCTTTGGACTTTGAACTTATAAATGTGATAAATGAGACAATTGGACTCTAAGAAATAACATTCTTCTTAATTTGACATGATTACTGGAACTCAGCGATTACACTGGGCGCTATGGTAGCGCTTCATTTAAAAATTTAGATAAATAAGTCTTTTTTTACTGTGGGACCAATCCTAGCCGTTTGCGCGCGCTGAAGACATAGAGACATCTTTAAAAAGTGCATGTCATTGACGTTCTAGCGGTATCAATCCGTTTGAGTAACAACAGTTGCGTGACATATTCGTACCAACATGTATTTAGCGATATTTCTCCGATGTCACTAGGCTGCATCGCTTTTAACAGTAAAACGATTGACTGTGGGACTTAATTGAACTGATTTTAGACTTTGACCTTATAAAGGTCATCAATGAGACAATTGCACTCCAAGATATAACATTCTTCTTAATTTGACCTGATTGCTGGAACTCAGCGATTACACTGTGCGGTGTGGTACCGCTTTATTTAAAAATTTAGATAAATAAGTCCTTTTTTACTGTGGTATCAATCCTAGCTGTTTGCGCGCGCTTAAGAAATAGAGACATTTTTAAAAAGTGCATTTCATTGACCTTCTAGCGGTATCAATCCGTTGGAGTTACAACTGTTGCGTCACATATTCGCACCAACATATATTTAACGATATTTGTCTGATATAACTAGGTTGCATCGCTATTAACAGTGAAACGATTGATTATGGGACTTAATTGAACTTATTTTAGACTTTGAACTTATAAAGGTCATCAATGAGACAATTGAACTCCAAGAAATAATATTCTACTTAATTTCACATGGTTGCTGGAACTCAACGATTACACTGGGCACTGTGGAAGCGCTTCATTCAAAAATTTTAATAAATAAGTCATTTTTTTACCGTGGTACCAATCCTTGTCGTTAGCTTGCGCTGAAGTAATAGAGACAGTTTCAAAAACCGCATTATATTGACTATATAACGGTATCAGTCCGCTTGAGTTACAACTGTTGCGTCACATATTAGTACCAACATGTAATTAGCGATATGTTTCTGTTATTACAAGGGTGCATCGCTATTAACAGTAAAACGATTGACTGTGGGACTTACTGGAACTGATTTTAGACTTTAACCTTATAAATGTGATAAATGAGACAATTGGTCTCCAAGAAATAACATTCTTTTTAACTTGACATGATTGCTTGAATTTAACGATTACACTGGGCGCTGTGATAGCGCTTTATTAAAAAATGTAGAGAAATAAACCATTTTTTACTGTGGGACCAATCCTAGCCGTTATCGCGCGCTGAGGAAATAGAGACAGTTTCAAAAACTATATTTCATTGAATTTCTAACGGTATCAGTCCGTTTGAGTTACAACGGTTGCGTCAAGTATTCGTACCAACATGTATTTAGAGATTTGATTCCCCTATTACTAGGTTGCATAGGTTTTAACAGAGAAACGATTGACTGTGGGTATTAATTGAACCGATTTTAGACTTTGAACTTATAAATGTGATAAATGAGACAATTGGTGTCCAAGAAAGAACATTCTTCTTAATTTGACATGATTGCTTGAACTCAAAGATTACACTGGGCGCTGTGATAGCACTTTATTAAAAAATGTACATAAATTAGTCAATTACTGTGGGACCAATCCTAGCCGTTTGCGCGCGCTGAAGAAATAGAGACATTTTGAAAAAGTGCATTTCATTGACGTTCTAGCGGTATCCGTCCGTTTGAGTAACAACAGTTGCGTGACATATTCGTACAAACATGTATTTAGCGATATTTTTCTGGTATTACTATGTTGCATTGCTTCTAACAGTGAAACGATTGACTGTGGCACTTAATTGAACTGCCTTGGACGTTGATCTTATGAATGTGAGAAAAGAGAAAATTGAACTCCAAGAAGTAACATTCTCCTTAATTTGACATGGAACTGAACGATTACACTGGCACTGTGGAAGCGCTTCATTCAAAAATTTTTATGAATAAGTCATTTTCTTACCGTGGTACCAATCCTTGCCATTAGCTCGGGCTGAAGAAATAGAGACAGTTTCAAAAACTATATTTCATTGAATTTCTAACGGTATCAGTCCGTTTGAGTTACAACGGTTGCGTCAAGTATTCGTTCAAACAAGTATTTAGTGATATGTTTCTGACATTACTAGGTTGCATCGCTTTTAACAGTGAAACGATTGATTGTGGGACTTACTGGAACTGATTTTAGACTTTGACCATATAAATGTGATAAATGAGAAAATTGGACTCCAAGAAATAATATTCTACTTTATTTCACATGGTTGCTGGAACTCAACGATTACACTGGGCACTGTGGAAGCACTTCATTCAAAAATTTTAATAAATAAGTCATTTTTTTACCGTGGTACCAATCCTTGTCGTTAGCTTGCGCTGAAGTAGTAGAGACAGTTTCAAAAACTGCATTATATTGACTAAATAACGGTATCAGTCCGCTTGAGTTACAACTGTTGCGTCACATATTAGTACCAACATGTAATTAGCGATATGTTTCTGTTATTACAAGGGTGCATCGCTATTAACAGTAAAACGATTGACTGTGGGACTTACTGGAACTGATTTTAGACTTTAACCTTATAAATGTGATAAATGAGACAATTGGTCTTCAAGAAATAACATTCTTTTTAACTTGACATGATTGCTTGAACTTAACGATTACACTGGGCGCTGTGATAGCGCTTTATTAAAAAATGTAGATAAATAAACCATTTTTTACTGTAAGACCAATCCTAGCCGTTATCGCGCGCTGAGGAAATAGAGACAGTTTCAAAAACTATATTTCATTGAATTTCTAACGGTATCAGTCCGTTTGAGTTACAACGGTTGCGTCAAGTATTCGTACCAACATGTATTTAGAGATTTGATTCCCCTATTACTAGGTTGCATAGGTTTTAACAGAGAAACGATTGACTGTGGGTATTAATTGAACCGATTTTAGACTTTGAACTTATAAATGTGATAAATGAGACAATTGGTGTCCAAGAAAGAACATTCTTCTTAATTTGACATGATTGCTTGAACTCAAAGATTACACTGGGCGCTGTGATAGCGCTTTATTAAAAAATGTAGATAAATTAGTCAATTACTGTGGGACCAATCCTAGCCGTTTGCGCGCGCTGAAGAAATAGAGACATTTTGAAAAAGTGCATGTCATTGACGTTCTAGCGGTATCCGTCCCTTTGAGTAACAACAGTTGCGTGACATATTCGTACAAACATGTATTTAGCGATATTTTTCTGGTATTACTATGTTGCATCGCTTCTAACAGTGAAACGATTGACTGTGGCACTTAATTGAACTGCCTTGGACGTTGATCTTATGAATGTGAGAAAAGAGAAAATTGAACTCCAAGAAGTAACATTCTCCTTAATTTGACATGGAACTGAACGATTACACTGGCACTGTGGAAGCGCTTCATTCAAAAATTTTTATGAATAAGTCATTTTCTTACCGTGGTACCAATCCTTGCCATTAGCTCGGGCTGAAGAAATAGAGACAGTTTTAAAAACTATATTTCATTGAGTTTCTAACGGTATCAGTCCGTTTGAGTTACAACGGTTGCGTCAAGTATTCGTACCAACAAGTATTTAGCGATATGTTTCTGACATTACTAGGTTGCATCGCTTTTAACAGTGAAACGATTGATTGTGGGACTTACTGGAACTGATTTTAGACTTTGACGTTATACAGGTCATCAATGAGACAATTGGACTCCAAGAAAAAACAATCTCCTTAATGTGACTTAATTGCTGGAACTCAGCGATTACACTGTGCGGTGTGGTAACGCTTCATTTAAAAATTTAGATAAATAACTCTTTTTTTACTGTGGGATCAATCCTAGCTGTTTGCGCGCGCTGAAGAAATAGAGACATTTATAAAAAGTGCATTTCATTGACTTTCTAGCGGTATCAATCCGTTTGAGTTACAACGGTTGCGTCACATATTCGTACCAACATGCATTTAGCCATATGTTTCTGACATTACTAGGTTGCATCGCTTTTAACAGTGAAACGATTGATTGTGGGACTTACTGGAACTGATTTTAGACTTTGACCTTATAAATGTGATAAATGAGACAATTGGTCTCCAAGAAATAGCATTCTCCTTAATTTGACATGGAACTGAACGATTACATTGGCACTGTGGAAGCGCTTCATTCAAAATTTTTTATGAATAAGTCATTTTCTTACCGTGGTACCAATCCTTGCCGTTAGCTCGGGCTGAAGAAATAGAGACAGTTTCAAAAACTATATTTCATGGAGTTTCTAACGGTATCAGTCCGTTTGAGTTACAACGGTTGCGTCAAGTATTCGTAGCAACAAGTATTTAGCGATATGTTTCTGTTATTACAAGGTTGCATCGCTATTAACAGTAAAACGATTTACTGTGGGACTTAATTGAACTGCTTTGGACTTTGAACTTATAAATGTGATAAATGAGACAATTGGACTCTAAGAAATAACATTCTTCTTAATTTGACATGATTACTGGAACTCAGCGATTACACTGGGCGCTATGGTAGCGCTTCATTTAAAAATTTAGATAAATAAGTCTTTTTTTACTGTGGGACCAATCCTAGCCGTTTGCGCGCGCTGAAGACATAGAGACATTTTTAAAAAGTGCATGTCATTGACGTTCTAGCGGTATCAATCCGTTTGAGTAACAACAGTTGCGTGACATATTCGTACCAACATGTATTTAGCGATATTTCTCCGATGTCACTAGGCTGCATCGCTTTTAACAGTAAAACGATTGACTGTGGGACTTAATTGAACTGATTTTAGACTTTGACGTTATACAAGTCATCAATGAGACAATTGGACTCCAAGAAATAACATTCATCTTAATGTGACCTGATTGCTGGAACTCAGCGATTACACTGTGCGGTGTGGTAACGCTTCATTTAAAAATTTAGATAAATAAGTCTTTTTTTACTGTGGGACCAATCCTAGCCGTTTTCGCGCGCCGAAGAAATAGAGATATTTTCAAAAAGTGCATTTCATTGACGTTCTAGCGGTATCAATCCGTTTGAGGTACAACGGTTGCGTCACATATTCGCACCAACATATATTTAACGATATTTGTCTGATATAACTAGGTTGCATCGCTTTTAACAGTGAAACGATTGATTATGAGACTTAATTGAACTTATTTTAGACTTTGACCATATAAATGTGATAAATGAGAAAACTGGACTCCAAGAAATAATATTCTACTTAATTTCACATGGTTGCTGGAACTCAACGATTACACTGGGCACTGTGGAAGCGCTTCATTTAAAAATTTTAATAAATAAGTCATTTTTTTACCGTGGTACCAATCCTTGTCGTTAGCTTGCGCTGAAGTAATAGAGACAGTTTCAAAAACTGCATTATATTGACTATATAACGGTATCAGTCCGCTTGAGTTACAACTGTTGCGTCACATATTAGTACCAACATGTAATTAGCGATATGTTTCTGTTATTACAAGGGTGCATCGCTATTAACAGTAAAACGATTGACTGTGGGACTTACTGGAACTGATTTTAGACTTTAACCTTATAAATGTGATAAATGAGACAATTGGTCTCCAAGAAATAACATTCTTCTTAATTTGACATGATTGCTTGAACTCAACGATTACACTGGGCGCTGTGATAGCACTTTATTAAAGAATGTAGATAAATTAGTCAATTTTTACTGTAGGACCAATCCTAGCCGTTAGCTCTTGCTTTTAACAGGGAAACGATTGACTGTGCGACTTAATTGAACTGCTTTGGACTTTGACCTTATAAATCTGATAAATGAGACAATTGAACTCCAAGAAATAATATTCTTCTTAATTTGTCATGATTGCTTAAACTCAACGATTACACTGGGCGCTGTGGTACGCTTTATTTGAAAATGTAGATAAATCGCGCTGAAGAAATAGAGACATTTTTAAAAAGTGCATGTCATTGACGTTCTAGCGGTATCAATCCGTTTGAGTAACAACAGTTGCGTGACATATTCGTACAAACATGTATTTAGCGATATTTTTCTGGTATTACTATGTTGCATCGCTTCTAACAGTGAAACGATTGACTGTGGCACTTAATTGAACTGCCTTGGACTTTGATCTTATGAATGTGAGAAAAGAGAAAATTGAACTCCAAGAAATAACATTCTCCTTAATTTGACATGGAACTGAACGATTACACTGGCACTGTGGAAGCGCTTCATTCAAAAAGTTTTATGAATAAGTCATTTTCTTACGGTGGTACCAATCCTTGCCGTTAGCTCGGGCTGAAGAAATAGAGACAGTTTCAAAAACTATATTTCATTGAGTTTCTAACGGTATCAGTCCGTTTGAGTTACAACGGTTGCGTCAAGTATTCGTAGCAACAAGTATTTAGCGATATGTTTCTGTTATTACAAGGTTGCATCGCTATTAACAGTAAAACGATTTACTGTGGGACTTAATTGAACTGCTTTGGACTTTGAACTTATAAATGTGATAAATGAGACAATTGGACTCTAAGAAATAACATTCTTCTTAATTGGACATGATTTCTGGAACTCAGCGATTACACTGGGCGCTATGGTAGCCCTTAATTTAAAAATTTAGATAAATAAGTCTTTTTTTACTGTGGGACCAATCCTAGCCGTTTGCGCGCGCTGAAGACATAGAGACATTTTTAAAAAGTGCATGTCATTGACGTTCTAGCGGTATCAATCCGTTTGAGTAACAACAGTTGCGTGACATATTCGTACAAACATGTATTTAGCGATATTTTTCTGGTATTACTATGTTGCATCGCTTCTAACAGTGAAACGATTGACTGTGGCACTTAATTGAACTGCCTTGGACTTTGATCTTATGAATGTAAGAAAAGAGAAAATTGAACTCCAAGAAATAACATTCTCCTTAATTTGACATGGAACTGAACGATTACACTGGCACTGTGGAAGCGCTTCATTCAAAAATTTTTATGAATAAGTCATTTTCTTACCGTGGTACCAATCCTTGTCGTTAGCTTGCGCTGAAGTAATAGAGACAGTTTCAAAAACTGCATTATATTGACTATATAACGTTATCAGTCCGCTTGAGTTACAACTGTTGCGTCACATATTAGTACCAACATGTAATTAGCGATATGTTTCTGTTATTACAAGGGTGCATCGCTATTAACAGTAAAACGATTGACTGTGGGACTTACTGGAACTGATTTTAGACTTTAACCTTATAAATGTGATAAATGAGACAATTGGTCTCCAAGAAATAACATTCTTTTTAACTTGACATGATTGCTTGAACTTAACGATTACACTGGGCGCTGTGATAGCGCTTTATTAAAAAATGTAGATAAATAAACCATTTTTTACTGTGGGACCAATCCTAGCCGTTATCGCGCGCTGAGGAAATAGAGACAGTTTCAAAAGCTATATTTCATTGAATTTCTAACGGTATCAGTCCGTTTGAGTTACAACGGTTGCGTCAAGTATTCGTACCAACATGTATTTAGACATTTGATTCCCCTATTACTAGGTTGCATAGGTTTTAACAGAGAAACGATTGACTGTGGGTATTAATTGAACCGATTTTAGACTTTGAACTTATAAATGTGATAAATGAGACAATTGGTCTCCAAGAAAGAACATTCTTCTTAATTTGACATGATTGCTTGAACTCAACGATTACACTGGGCGCTGTGATAACGCCTAACTAAAAAATGTAGATAAATAAGTCAATTACTGTGGGACCAATCCTAGCCGTTTGCGCGCGCTGAAGAAATAGAGACAGTTTTAAAAAGTGCATGTCATTGACGTTCTATCGGTATCAATCCGTTTGAGTAACAACAGTTGCGTGACATATTCGTACAAACATGTATTTATCGATATTTTTCTGGTATTACTATGTTGCATCACTTCTAACAATGAAACGATTGACTGTGGCACTTAATTGAACTGCCTTGGACTTTGATCTTATGAATGTTAGAAAAGAGAAAATTGAACTCCAAGAAATAACATTCTCCTTAATTTGACATGGAACTGAACGATTACACTGGCACTGTGGAAGCGCTTCATTCAAACATTTTTATGAATAAGTCATTTTCTTACCGTGGTACCAATCCTTGCCGTTAGCTCGGGCTGAAGAAATAGAGACAGTTTCAAAAACTATATTTCATGGAGTTTCTAACGGTATCAGTCCGTTTGAGTTACAACTGTTGCGTCAAGTATTCGTAGCAACAAGTATTTAGCGATATGTTTCTGTTATTACAAGGTTGCATCGCTATTAACAGTAAAACGATTTACTGTGGGACTTAATTGAACTGCTTTGGACTTTGAACTTATAAATGTGATAAATGAGACAATTGGACTCTAAGAAATAACATTCTTTTTAATTTGACATGATTACTGGAACTCAGCGATTACACTGGGCGCTATGGTAGCGCTTCATTTAAAAATTTAGATAAATAAGTCTTTTTTTACTGTGGGACCAATCCTAGCCGTTTGCGCGCGCTGAAGACATAGAGACATTTTTAAAAAGTGCATGTCATTGACGTTCTAGCCGTATCAATCCGTTTGAGTAACAACAGTTGCGTGACATATTCGTACCAACATGTATTTAGCGATATTTCTCCGATGTCACTAGGCTGCATCGCTTTTAACAGTAAAACGATTGACTGTGGGACTTAGTTGAACTGATTTTAGACTTTGACGTTATACAGGTCATGAATGAGACAATTGGACTCCAAGAAATAACATTCATCTTAATGTGACTTGATTGCTGGAACTCAGCGATTACACTGTGCGGTGTGGTAACGCTTCATTTAAAAATTTAGATAAATAAGTCTTTTTTTACTGTGGGACCAATCCTAGCCGTTTTCGCGCGCCGAAGAAATAGAGATATTTTCAAAAAGTGCATTTCATTGACGTTCTAGCGGTATCAATCCGTTTGAGGTACAACGGTTGCGTCACATATTCGCACCAACATATATTTAACGATATTTGTCTGATATAACTAGGTTGCATCGCTTTTAACAGTGAAACGATTGATTATGGGACTTAATTGAACTTATTTTAGACTTTGACCATATAAATGTGATAAATGAGAAAATTTGACTCCAAGAAATAATATTCTACTTAATTTCACATGGTTGCTGGAACTCAACGATTACACTGGGCACTGTGGAAGCGCTTCATTCAAAAATTTTAATAAATAAGTCATTTTTTTACCGTGGTACCAATCCTTGTCGTTAGCTTGCGCTGAAGTAATAGAGACAGTTTCAAAAACTGCATTATATTGACTATATAACGGTATCAGTCCGCTTGAGTTACAACTGTTGCGTCACATATTACTACCAACATGTAATTAGCGATATGTTTCTGTTATTACAAGGGTGCATCGCTATTAACAGTAAAACGATTGACTGTGGGACTTACTGGAACTGATTTTAGACTTTAACCTTATAAATGTGATAAATGAGACAATTGGTCTCCAAGAAATAACATTCTTTTTAACTTGACATGGTTGCTTGAACTTAACGATTACACTGGGCGCTGTGATAGCGCTTTATTAAAAAATGTAGATAAATAAACCATTTTTTACTGTGGGACCAATCCTAGCCGTTATCGCGCGCTGAGGAAATGAGACAGTTTCAAAAACTATATTTTATTGAGTTTCTAACGGTATCAGTCCGTTTGAGTTACAACGGTTGCGTCAAGTATTCGTACCAACATGTATTTAGAGATTTGATTTCCCTATTACTAGGTTGCATAGGTTTTAACAGAGAAACGATTGACTGTGGGTATTAATTGAACCGATTTTAGACTTTGAACTTATAAATGTGATAAATGAGACAATTGGTCTCCAAGAAAGAACATTCTTCTTAATTTGACATGATTGCTTGAACTCAACGATTACACTGGGCGCTGTGATAGCACTTTATTAAAGAATGTAGATAAATTAGTCAATTTTTACTGTAGGACCAATCCTAGCCGTTAGCTCTTGCTTTTAACAGGGAACCGATTGACTGTGCGACTTAATTGAACTGCTTTAGACTTTGACCTTATAAATCTGATAAATGAGACAATTGAACTCCAAGAAATAATATTCTTCTTAATTTGTCATGATTGCTTAAACTCAACGATTACACTGGGCGCTGTGGTACGCTTTATTTGAAAATGTAGATAAATCGCGCTGAAGAAATAGAGACATTTTTAAAAAGTGCATGTCATTGACGTTCTAGCGGTATCAATCCGTTTGAGTAACAACAGTTGCGTGACATATTCGTACAAACATGTATTTAGCGATATTTTTCTGGTATTACTATGTTGCATCGCTTCTAACAGTGAAACGATTGACTGTGGCACTTAATTGAACTGCCTTGGACTTTGATCTTATGAATGTGAGAAAAGAGAAAATTGAACTCCAAGAAATAACATTCTCCTTAATTTGACATGGAACTGAACGATTACACTGGCACTGTGGAAGCGCTTCATTCAAAAATTTTTATGAATAAGTCATTTTCTTACGGTGGTACCAATCCTTGCCGTTAGCTCGGGCTGAAGAAATAGAGACAGTTTCAAAAACTATATTTCATTGAGTTTCTAACGGTATCAGTCCGTTTGAGTTACAACGGTTGCGTCAAGTATTCGTAGCAACAAGTATTTAGCGATATGTTTCTGTTATTACAAGGTTGCATCGCTATTAACAGTAAAACGATTTACTGTGGGACTTAATTGAACTGCTTTGGACTTTGAACTTATAAATGTGATAAATGAGACAATTGGACTCTAAGAAATAACATTCTTCTTAATTTGTCATGATTGCTTAAACTCAACGATTACACTGGGCGCTGTGGTACGCTTTATTTGAAAATGTAGATAAATCGCGCTGAAGAAATAGAGACATTTTTAAAAAGTGCATGTCATTGACGTTCTAGCGGTATCAATCCGTTTGAGTAACAACAGTTGCGTGACATATTCGTACAAACATGTATTTAGCGATATTTTTCTGGTATTCCTATGTTGCATCGCTTCTAACAGTGAAACGATTGACTGTGGCACTTAATTGAACTGCCTTGGACTTTGATCTTATGAATGTGAGAAAAGAGAAAATTGAACTCCAAGAAATAACATTCTCCTTAATTTGACATGGAACTGAACGATTACACTGGCACTGTGGAAGCGCTTCATTCAAAAATTTTTATGAATAAGTCATTTTCTTACGGTGGTACCAATCCTTGCCGTTAGCTCGGGCTGAAGAAATAGAGACAGTTTCAAAAACTACATTTCATTGAGTTTCTAACGGTATCAGTCCGTTTGAGTTACAACGGTTGCGTCAAGTATTCGTAGCAACAAGTATTTAGCGATATGTTTCTGTTATTACAAGGTTGCATCGCTATTAACAGTAAAACGATTTACTGTGGGACTTAATTGAACTGCTTTGGACTTTGAACTTATAAATGTGATAAATGAGACAATTGGACTCTAAGAAATAACATTCTTCTTAATTGGACATGATTTCTGGAACTCAGCGATTACACTGGGCGCTATGGTAGCGCTTAATTTAAAAATTTAGATAAATAAGTCTTTTTTTACTGTGGGACCAATCCTAGCCGTTTGCGCGCGCTGAAGACATAGAGACATTTTTAAAAAGTGCATGTCATTGACGTTCTAGCGGTATCAATCCGTTTGAGTAACAACAGTTGCGTGACATATTCGTACAAACATGTATTTAGCGATATTTTTCTGGTATTACTATGTTGCATCGCTTCTAACAGTGAAACAATTGACTGTGGCACTTAATTGAACTGCCTTGGACTTTGATCTTATGAATGTGAGAAAAGAGAAAATTGAACTCCAAGAAATAACATTCTCCTTAATTTGACATGGAACTGAACGATTACACTGGCACTGTGGAAGCGCTTCATTCAAAAATTTTTATGAATAAGTCATTTTCTTACCGTGGTACCAATCCTTGCCGTTAGCTCGGGCTGAAGAAATAGAGACAGTTTCAAAAACTATATTTCATTGAGTTTCTAACGGTATCAGTCCGTTTGAGTTACAACGGTTGCGTCAAGTATTCGTAGCAACAAGTGTTTAGCGATATGTTTCTGTTATTACAAGGTTGCATCGCTATTAACAGTAAAACGATTTACTGTGGGACTTAATTGAACTGCTTTGGACTTTGAACTTATAAATGTGATAAATGAGACAATTGGACTCTAAGAAATAACATTCTTCTTAATTGGACATGATTTCTGGAACTCAGCGATTACACTGGGCGCTATGGTAGCGCTTCATTTAAAAATTTAGATAAATAAGTCTTTTTTTACTGTGGGACCAATCCTAGCCGTTTGCGCGCGCTGAAGACATAGACACATTTTTAAAAAGTGCATGTCATTGACGTTCTAGCGGTATCAATCCGTTTGAGTAACAACAGTTGCGTGACATATTCGTACCAACATGTATTTAGCGATATTTCTCCGATGTCACTAGGCTGCATCGCTTTTAACAGTAAAACGATTGACTGTGGGACTTAATTGAACTGATTTTAGACTTTGACGTTGTACAGGTCATCAATGAGACAATTGGACTCCAAGAAATAACATTCATCTTAATGTGACTTGATTGCTGGAACTCAACGATTACACTGGGCGCTGTGATAGTGCTTTATTTAAAAATGTAGATAAGTAAGTCATTTTTTGCTGTGGGACCAATCCTAGCCGGTAGCTCGCACTGAAGAAATAGAGACATTGTCAAAAACAACATTTCATTGACTTTCTAGCGGTATCAATCCGTTTGAGTTACAAAGATTGCGTCACATATTAGGACTAACATGTATTTAAGGATATTCTTCCGATGTTACTATGTTTCATCGCTGTTAACAGTGAAACGATTGCCGTGGGACTTAATTGAACTTATTTTAGACTTTGAACTTATAAAGGTCATCAATGAGACAATTAGACTCCAAGAACTAACATTCTTCTTAATTTGAAATGATTGCTTGAACTCAACGATTACACTGGGCGCTGTGGTGGCGCTTTACTTAAAAATTTAGATAAATAAGTCATTTTGTACTGTGGGACCAATCGTAGCCGTTAGCGCGTCCTGAAGAAATAGAGACAGTTTCAAAAACTACATTTCATTGAGTTTCTTACAGTATCCCTCCGTTTGGGGTACAACGTTTGCGTCACATATTCGTACCAACATGCAAGAAATAACATTCTTCTTAATTTGAAATGATTGCTTGAACTCAACGATTACACTGGGCGCTGTGGTAGCGCTTCATTTAAAAATTTAGATAAATAAGTTATTTTTTACTGTGGATCCTAGCCGTTAGCGCACGCTGAAAAAGTAGAGACATTTTTAAAAAGTGCATTTCATTGACTTTCTAGCGGTATCATTCCGTTTGAGTTACAACGGTTGCGTGACATATTTGTACCAACATGTATTTAGCGTTATTTTTCCGATGTTACTAGGTTGCATCGCTTTTAACAGTGAAAGGATTGACTGTGGGACTTAAATGAACTGATTTTAGACTTTAAACTTATAAATGTGATAAATGAGACAATTGCACTCCAAGAAATAACATTCTTCTTAATTTGACATGATTGCTTGAACTTAACGATTACACTGGGCGCTGTGGTGGCGCTTTACTTAAAAATTTAGATAAATAAGTCATTTTGTACTGTGGGACCAATCGTAGCCGTTAGCGCGTCCTGAAGAAATTGAGACAGTTTCAAACACAACACTTCATTGAGTTTCTTACAGTATCCGTCCGTTTGGGGTACAACGGTTGCGTCACATATTCGTACCAACATGCAAGAAATAACATTCAACATGATTGTGGGACTTAATTGAACTGATTTTAGACTTTGACCTTATAAAGGACTTCAATGAGACAATTGCACTCCAAGAAATAACATTCTTCTTAATTTTACCTGATTGCTGGAACTCAGCGATTACACTGTGCGGTGTGGTACCGCTTTATTTAAAAATTTAGATAAATAAATCACTTTTTACTGTGGGACCAATCCTAGCCGTTATCGCGCGCTGAGGAAATAGAGACAGTTTCAAAAACTATATTTTATTGAGTTTCTAACGGTATCAGTCCGTTTGAGTTACAACGGTTGCGTCACATATTAGTACCAACATGTATTTGGCGATATGTTTCTGTTATTACAAGGTTGCATCGCTATTAACAGCAAAACGATTGACTGACTTAATTGAATTGACTTTTGACTTTGACCTTATAAAGGTCATCAATGAGACAATTGAACTCCAAGAAATAACATTCTTCTGAATTTGACCTGATTGCTGGAACTCAGCGACTACACTGTGCGGTGTGGTAGCGCTTCATTCAAAAATTTAGATAAATAAGTCTTTTTTTACTGTGGGACCAATCCTAGCCGTTTTCGCGCGCCGAAGATTTAAAGATATTTTCAAAAAGTGCATTTCATTAACGTTCTAGCGGTATCAATCCGTTTGAGTAACAACAGTTGCGTGACATATTCGTACAAACATGTATTTAGCGATATTTTTCTGGTATTACTATGTTGCATCGCTTCTAACAGTGAAACGATTGACTGTGGCACTTAATTGAACTGCCTTGGACTTTGATCTTATGAATGTGAGAAAAGAGAAAATTGAACTCCAAGAAATAACATTCTCCTTAATTTGACATGGAACTGAACGATTACACTGGCACTGTGGAAGCTCTTCATTCAAAAATTTTTATGAATAAGTCATTTTCTTACCGTGGTACCAATCCTTGCCGTTAGCTTGGGCTGAAGAAATAGAGACAGTTTCAAAAACTGCATTTCATTGACTTTCTAGAGGTATCAATCCGTTTGAGTTACAACGGTTGCGTCACGTATTCGTACCAACATGCTTTTAGCCATATGTTTCTGACATTACTAGGTTGCATTGCTTTTAACAGTGAAACGATTGATTGTGGGACTTAATTGAAGTGATTTTAGACTTTGACCTTATAAAGGTCATCAATGAGACAATTGGACTCCAAGAAATAACATTCTTCTTAATTTGACCTGATTGCTGGAACTCAGCGATTACACTGTGCGGTGTGGTAACGCTTCATTTAAAAATTTAGATAAATAAGTCTTTGTTTACTGTGGGATCAATCCTAGCTGTTTGAGCGCGCTGAAGAAATAGAGACATTTTTAAAAAGTGCATTTAATTGACGTTCTAGCGGTATCAATCCGTTTGAGTTACAAGAGTTGCGTGACATATTCGTACCAACATGTATTTAGCGATATTTTTCCGATGTCACTTGGCTGCATCGCTTTTAACAGTAAAACGATTGACTGTGGGACTTAATTGAACTGATTTTAGACTTTGACGTTATACAGGTCATCAATGAGACAATTGGACTCCAAGAAATAACATTCTTCTTAATTTGACCTGATTGCTGGAACTCAGCGATTACACTGTGCGCTGTGGTAGCGCTTTGTTTAAATATTTAAATAAATAACTCATTTTTAACTGTGGAACCAATCCTAGCCGTTAGCACGCGCTGAAGAAATAGAAACATTTTGAAAAAGTGCATTTCAGTGACTTTTTAGCGGTATCAATCCGTTTGAGTTACAACGGTTGCGTCACATATTCGTACCAACATGCATTTAGCCATATGTTTCTGACATTACTAGGTTGCATCGCTTTTAACAGTGAAACGATTGATTGTGGGACTTAATTGAACTGATTTTAGACTTTGACCTTATAAATGTGATAAATGAGACAACTGGACTCCAAGAAATAACATTCTACTTAATTTGACTTGATTGCTGGAACTTAGCGATTACACTGGGCGCTGTGGTAGCGCTTCATTTAAAAATTTAGATAAATAAGTCATTTTGTACTGTGGGACCAATCGTAGCCGTTAGCGCGTCCTGAAGAAATTGAGACAGTTTCAAACACTACATTTCATTGAGTTTCTTACAGTATCCGTCCGTTTGGGGTACAACGGTTGCGTCACATATTCGTACCAACATGCAAGAAATAACATTCAACATGATTGTGGGACTTAATTGAACTGATTTTAGACTTTGACCTTATAAAGGTCATCAATGAGACAATTGCACTCCAAGAAATAACATTCTTCTTAATTTGACCTGATTGCTGCAACTCAACGATTACACTGGGCACTGTGGAAGCGCTTCATTCAAAAATTTTAATAAATAGGTCATTTTTTTACCGTGGTACCAATCCTTGTCGTTAGCTCGCGCTGAAGTAATAGAGACAGTTTCAAATACTGCATTATATTGACTATATAACGGTATCAGTCCGCTTGAGTTACAACTGTTGCGTCACATATTAGTACCAACATGTAATTAGCGATATGTTTCTGTTATTACAAGGGTGCATCGCTATTAACAGTAAAACGATTGACTGTGGGACTTACTGGAACTGATTTTAGACTTTGACCTTATAAATGTGATAAATGAGACAATTGGTCTCCAAGAAATAACATTCTTTTTAACTTGACATGATTGCTTGAAATTAACGATTACACTGGGCGCTGTGATAGCGCTTTATTAAAAAATGTAGATAAATAAATCATTTTTTACTCTGGGACCAATCCTAGCCGTTATCGCGCGCTGAGTAAATAGAGACAGTTTCAAAAACTATATTTCATTGAGTTTCTAACGGTATCAGTCCGTTTGAGTTACAACGGTTGCGTCAAGTATTCGTACCAACATGTACTTAGAGATTTGATTCCCCTATTACTAGGTTCCATCGGTTTTAACAGAGAAACGATTGACTGTGGGTATTAATTGAACCGATTTTATACTTTGAACTTATAAATGTGATAAATGAGACAATTGGTCTCCAAGAAAGAACACTCTTCTTAATTTGACATGATTGCTTGAACTCAACGATTACACTGGGCGCTGTGATAGCACTTTATTAAAAAATGAAGATAAATTAGTCAATTTTTACTGTAGGACCAATACTAGCCGTTAGCTCTTGCTTTTAACAGGGAAACGAGTGACTGTGCGACTTAAGTGAACTGCTTTGGACTTTGACCTTATAAATCTGATAAATGAGACAATTGAACTCCAAGAAATAATATTCTTCTTAATTTGTCATGATTGCTTGAACTCAACGATTACACTGGGCGCTGTGGTACGCTTTATTTGAAAATGTAGATAAATAAGTAATTTTTTACTACGGGACCAATCCTAGCTGTTTGCGCGCACTGAAGAAATAGAGACATTTTTAAAAAGTGCATGTCATTGACGTTCTAGTGGTATCAATCCGTTTGAGTTACAACGGTTGCGTCACATATTCGTACCAACATGCATTTAGCCATATGTTTCTGACATTACTAGGTTGCATCGCTATTAACAGCAAAACGATTGACTGACTTAATTGAATTGACTTTTGACTTTGACCTTATAAAGGTCATCAATGAGACAATTGAACTCCAAGAAATAACATTCTTCTGAATTTGACCTGATTGCTGGAACTCAGCGACTACACTGTGCGGTGTGGTAGCGCTTCATTCAAAAATTTAGATAAATAAGTCTTTTTTTACTGTGGGACCAATCCTAGCCGTTTTCGCGCGCCGAAGAATTAGAGATATTTTCAAAAAGTGCATTTCATTAACGTTCTAGCGGTATCAATCCGTTTGAGTAACAACAGTTGCGTGACATATTCGTACAAACATGTATTTAGCGATATTTTTCTGGTATTACTATGTTGCATCGCTTCTAACAGTGAAACGATTGACTGTGGCACTTAATTGAACTGCCTTGGACTTTGATCTTATGAATGTGAGAAAAGAGAAAATTGAACTCCAAGAAATAACATTCTCCTTAATTTGACATGGAACTGAACGATTACACTGGCACTGTGGAAGCTCTTCATTCAAAAATTTTTATGAATAAGTCATTTTCTTACCGTGGTACCAATCCTTGCCGTTAGCTTGGGCTGAAGAAATAGAGACAGTTTCAAAAACTGCATTTCATTGACTTTCTAGAGGTATCAATCCGTTTGAGTTACAACGGTTGCGTCACGTATTCGTACCAACATGCTTTTAGCCATATGTTTCTGACATTACTAGGTTGCATTGCTTTTAACAGTGAAACGATTGATTGTGGGACTTAATTGAAGTGATTTTAGACTTTGACCTTATAAAGGTCATCAATGAGACAATTGGACTCCAAGAAATAACATTCTTCTTAATTTGACCTGATTGCTGGAACTCAGCGATTACACTGTGCGGTGTGGTAACGCTTCATTTAAAAATTTAGATAAATAAGTCTTTGTTTACTGTGGGATCAATCCTAGCTGTTTGAGCGCGCTGAAGAAATAGAGACATTTTTAAAAAGTGCATTTAATTGACGTTCTAGCGGTATCAATCCGTTTGAGTTACAAGAGTTGCGTGACATATTCGTACCAACATGTATTTAGCGATATTTTTCCGATGTCACTTGGCTGCATCGCTTTTAGCAGTAAAACGATTGACTGTGGGACTTAATTGAACTGATTTTAGACTTTGACGTTATACAGGTCATCAATGAGACAATTGGACTCCAAGAAATAACATTCTTCTTAATTTGACCTGATTGCTGGAACTCAGCGATTACACTGTGCGCTGTGGTAGCGCTTTGTTTAAATATTTAAATAAATAACTCATTTTTAACTGTGGAACCAATCCTAGCCGTTAGCACGCGCTGAAGAAATAGAGACATTTTGAAAAAGTGCATTTCAGTGACTTTTTAGCGGTATCAATCCGTTTGAGTTACAACGGTTGCGTCACATATTCGTACCAACATGCATTTAGCCATATGTTTCTGACATTACTAGGTTGCATCGCTTTTAACAGTGAAACGATTGATTGTGGGACTTAATTGAACTGATTTTAGACTTTGACCTTATAAATGTGATAAATGAGACAACTGGACTCCAAGAAATAACATTCTACTTAATTTGACTTGATTGCTGGAACTTAGCGATTACACTGGGCGCTGTGGTAGCGCTTCATTTAAAAATTTAGATAAATAAGTCATTTTGTACTGTGGGACCAATCGTAGCCGTTAGCGCGTCCTGAAGAAATTGAGACAGTTTCAAACACTACATTTCATTGAGTTTCTTACAGTATCCGTCCGTTTGGGGTACAACGGTTGCGTCACATATTCGTACCAACATGCAAGAAATAACATTCAACATGATTGTGGGACTTAATTGAACTGATTTTAGACTTTGACCTTATAAAGGTCATCAATGAGACAATTGCACTCCAAGAAATAACATTCTTCTTAATTTGACCTGATTGCTGCAACTCAACGATTACACTGGGCACTGTGGAAGCGCTTCATTCAAAAATTTTAATAAATAGGTCATTTTTTTACCGTGGTACCAATCCTTGTCGTTAGCTCGCGCTGAAGTAATAGAGACAGTTTCAAATACTGCATTATATTGACTATATAACGGTATCAGTCCGCTTGAGTTACAACTGTTGCGTCACATATTAGTACCAACATGTAATTAGCGATATGTTTCTGTTATTACAAGGGTGCATCGCTATTAACAGTAAAACGATTGACTGTGGGACTTACTGGAACTGATTTTAGACTTTGACCTTCTAAATGTGATAAATGAGACAATTGGTCTCCAAGAAATAACATTCTTTTTAACTTGACATGATTGCTTGAAATTAACGATTACACTGGGCGCTGTGATAGCGCTTTATTAAAAAATGTAGATAAATAAATCATTTTTTACTCTGGGACCAATCCTAGCCGTTATCGCGCGCTGAGTAAATAGAGACAGTTTCAAAAACTATATTTCATTGAGTTTCTAACGGTATCAGTCCGTTTGAGTTACAACGGTTGCGTCAAGTATTCGTACCAACATGTACTTAGAGATTTGATTCCCCTATTACTAGGTTCCATCGGTTTTAACAGAGAAACGATTGACTGTGGGTATTAATTGAACCGATTTTATACTTTGAACTTATAAATGTGATAAATGAGACAATTGGTCTCCAAGAAAGAACATTCTTCTTAATTTGACATGATTGCTTGAACTCAACGATTACACTGGGCGCTGTGATAGCACTTTATTAAAAAATGTAGATAAATTAGTCAATTTTTACTGTAGGACCAATACTAGCCGTTAGCTCTTGCTTTTAACAGGGAAACGAGTGACTGTGCGACTTAAGTGAACTGCTTTGGACTTTGACCTTATAAATCTGATAAATGAGACAATTGAACTCCAAGAAATAATATTCTTCTTAATTTGTCATGATTGCTTGAACTCAACGATTACACTGGGCGCTGTGGTACGCTTTATTTGAAAATGTAGATAAATAAGTAATTTTTTACTACGGGACCAATCCTAGCTGTTTGCGCGCACTGAAGAAATAGAGACATTTTTAAAAAGTGCATGTCATTGACGTTCTAGTGGTATCAATCCGTTTGAGTTACAACGGTTGCGTCACATATTCGTACCAACATGCATTTAGCCATATGTTTCTGACATTACTAGGTTGCATCGCTATTAACAGCAAAACGATTAACTGACTTAATTGAATTGACTTTTGACTTTGACCTTATAAAGGTCATCAATGAGACAATTGAACTCCAAGAAATAACATTCTTCTTAATTTGACCTGATTGCTGCAACTCAACGATTACACTGGGCACTGTGGAAGCGCTTCATTCAAAAATTTTAATAAATAGGTCATTTTTTTACCGTGGTACCAATCCTTGTCGTTAGCTCGCGCTGAAGTAATAGAGACAGTTTCAAATACTGCATTATATTGACTATATAACGGTATCAGTCCGCTTGAGTTACAACTGTTGCGTCACATATTAGTACCAACATGTAATTAGCGATATGTTTCTGTTATTACAAGGGTGCATCGCTATTAACAGTAAAACGATTGACTGTGGGACTTACTGGAACTGATTTTAGACTTTGACCTTATAAATGTGATAAATGAGACAATTGGACTCCAAGAAATAAAATTCTTCTTAATTTGACATGATTACTGGAACTCAGCGATTACACTGGGCGCTATGGGAGCGCTTCATTTAAAAATTTAGATAAATAAGTCTTTTTTTACTGTGGGACCAATCCTAGCCCTTTGCGCGCGCTGAAGACATAGAGACATTTTTAAAAAGTGCATGTCCTTGACGTTCTAGCGGTATCAATCTGTTTGAGTAACAACAGTTGCGTGACATATTCGTACCAACATGTATTTAGCGATATTTCTCCGATGTCACTAGGCTGCATCGCTTTTACCAGTAAAACGATTGACTGTGGGACTTAATTGAACTGATTTTAGACTTTGACCTTATAAAGGTCATCAATGAGACAATTGGACTCCAAGAAATAACATTCTTCTTAACTTGACCTGATTGCTGGAACTCAGCGATTACACTGTGCGGTGTGGTAACGCTTCATTTAAAAATTTAGATAAATAAGTCTATGTTTACTGTGGGATCAATCCTAGCTGTTTGCGCGCGCTGAAGAAATAGAGACATTTTTAAAAAGTGCATTTAATTGACGTTCTAGCGGTATCAATCCGTTTGAGTTACAAGAGTTGCGTGACATATTCGTACCAACATGTATTTAGCCATATGTTTCTGACATTACTAGGTTTGATTGAGACAGTTTCAAACACTACATTTCATTGAGTTTCTTACAGTATCCGTCCGTTTGGGGTACAACGGTTGCGTCACATATTCGTACCAACATGCAAGAAATAACATTCAACATGATTGTGGGACTTAATTGAACTGATTTTAGACTTTGACCTTATAAAGGTCATCAATGAGACAATTGCACTCCAAGAAATAACATTCTTCTTAATTTGACCTGATTGCTGCAACTCAACGATTACACTGGGCACTGTGGAAGCGCTTCATTCAAAAATTTTAATAAATAGGTCATTTTTTTACCGTGGTACCAATCCTTGTCGTTAGCTCGCGCTGAAGTAATAGAGACAGTTTCAAATACTGCATTATATTGACTATATAACGGTATCAGTCCGCTTGAGTTACAACTGTTGCGTCACATATTAGTACCAACATGTAATTAGCGATATGTTTCTGTTATTACAAGGGTGCATCGCTATTAACAGTAAAACGATTGACTGTGGGACTTACTGGAACTGATTTTAGACTTTGACCTTATAAATGTGATAAATGAGACAATTGTTCTCCAAGAAATAACATTCTTTTTAACTTGACATGATTGCTTGAAATTAACGATTACACTGGGCGCTGTGATAGCGCTTTATTAAAAAATGTAGATAAATAAATCATTTTTTACTCTGGGACCAATCCTAGCCGTTATCGCGCGCTGAGTAAATAGAGACAGTTTCAAAAACTATATTTCATTGAGTTTCTAACGGTATCAGTCCGTTTGAGTTACAACGGTTGCGTCAAGTATTCGTACCAACATGTACTTAGAGATTTGATTCCCCTATTACTAGGTTCCATCGGTTTTAACAGAGAAACGATTGACTGTGGGTATTAATTGAACCGATTTTATACTTTGAACTTATAAATGTGATAAATGAGACAATTGGTCTCCAAGAAAGAACATTCTTCTTAATTTGACATGATTGCTTGAACTCAACGATTACACTGGGCGCTGTGATAGCACTTTATTAAAAAATGTAGATAAATTAGTCAATTTTTACTGTAGGACCAATACTAGCCGTTAGCTCTTGCTTTTAACAGGGAAACGAGTGACTGTGCGACTTAAGTGAACTGCTTTGGACTTTGACCTTATAAATCTGATAAATGAGACAATTGAACTCCAAGAAATAATATTCTTCTTAATTTGTCATGATTGCTTGAACTCAACGATTACACTGGGCGCTGTGGTACGCTTTATTTGAAAATGTAGATAAATAAGTAATTTTTTACTACGGGACCAATCCTAGCTGTTTGCGCGCACTGAAGAAATAGAGACATTTTTAAAAAGTGCATGTCATTGACGTTCTAGTGGTATCAATCCGTTTGAGTTACAACGGTTGCGTCACATATTCGTACCAACATGCATTTAGCCATATGTTTCTGACATTACTAGGTTGCATCGCTATTAACAGCAAAACGATTGACTGACTTAATTGAATTGACTTTTGACTTTGACCTTATAAAGGTCATCAATGAGACAATTGAACTCCAAGAAATAACATTCTTCTTAATTTGACCTGATTGCTGCAACTCAACGATTACACTGGGCACTGTGGAAGCGCTTCATTCAAAAATTTTAATAAATAGGTCATTTTTTTACCGTGGTACCAATCCTTGTCGTTAGCTCGCGCTGAAGTAATAGAGACAGTTTCAAATACTGCATTATATTGACTATATAACGGTATCAGTCCGCTTGAGTTACAACTGTTGCGTCACATATTAGTACCAACATGTAATTAGCGATATGTTTCTGTTATTACAAGGGTGCATCGCTATTAACAGTAAAACGATTGACTGTGGGACTTACTGGAACTGATTTTAGACTTTGACCTTATAAATGTGATAAATGAGACAATTGGACTCCAAGAAATAAAATTCTTCTTAATTTGACATGATTACTGGAACTCAGCGATTACACTGGGCGCTATGGGAGCGCTTCATTTAAAAATTTAGATAAATAAGTCTTTTTTTACTGTGGGACCAATCCTAGCCCTTTGCGCGCGCTGAAGACATAGAGACATTTTTAAAAAGTGCATGTCCTTGACGTTCTAGCGGTATCAATCTGTTTGAGTAACAACAGTTGCGTGACATATTCGTACCAACATGTATTTAGCGATATTTCTCCGATGTCACTAGGCTGCATCGCTTTTAACAGTAAAACGATTGACTGTGGGACTTAATTGAACTGATTTTAGACTTTGACCTTATAAAGGTCATCAATGAGACAATTGGACTCCAAGAAATAACATTCTTCTTAACTTGACCTGATTGCTGGAACTCAGCGATTACACTGTGCGGTGTGGTAACGCTTCATTTAAAAATTTAGATAAATAAGTCTATGTTTACTGTGGGATCAATCCTAGCTGTTTGCGCGCGCTGAAGAAATAGAGACATTTTTAAAAAGTGCATTTAATTGACGTTCTAGCGGTATCAATCCGTTTGAGTTACAAGAGTTGCGTGACATATTCGTACCAACATGTATTTAGCGATTTTTTTCCGATGTCACTAGGCTGCATCGCTTTTAACAGTAAAACGATTGACTGTGGGACTTAATTGAACTGATTTTAGACTTTGACCTTATAAATGTTATAAATGAGACAATTGGTCTCCAAGAAATAGCATTCTTTTTAACTTGACATGATTGCTTGAACTGAACGATTACACTGGCACTGTGGAAGCGCTTCGTTCAAAAATTTTTATGAATAAGTCATTTTCTTACCGTGGTACCAATCCTTGCCGTTAGCTCGGGTTGAAGAAATAGAGACAGTTTCAAAAACTATATTTCATTGAGTTTCTAACGGTATCAGTCCGTTTGAGTTACAACGGTTGCGTCAAGTATTCGTACCAACAAGTATTTAGCGATATGTTTCTGTTATTACAAGGTTGCATCGCTATTAACAGTAAAACGATTGACTGTGGGACTTAATTGAACTGCTTTGGACTTTGAACTTATAAATCTGATAAATGAGACAATTGAACTCCAAGAAATAATACTCTTCTTAATTTGTCATGATTGCTTGAACTCAACGATTACACTGGGCGCTGTGGTACGCTTTATTTGAAAATGTAGATAAATAAGTAATTTTTTACTACGGGACCAATCCTAGCTGTTTGCGCGCACTGAAAAAATAGAGACATTTTTAAAAAGTGCATGTCATTGACGTTCTAGTGGTATCAATCCGTTTGAGTTACAACGGTTGCGTCACATATTCGTACCAACATGCATTTAACCATATGTTTCTGACATTACTAGGTTGCATCTCTTTTAACAGTAAAACGATTGATTGTGGCACTTAATTGAACTGATTTTAGACTTTGACCTTATAAAGGTCATCAATGAGACAATTGGACTCCAAGAAATAACATTCTTCTTAATTTGACCTGATTGCTGGAACTCAGCGATTACACTGTGCGGTGTGGTAACGCTTCATTTAAAAATTTAGATAAATAAGTCTTTGTTTACTGTGGGATCAATCCTAGCTGTTTGCGCGCGCTGAAGAAATAGAGACATTTTTAAAAAGTGCATTTAATTGACGTTCTAGCGGTATCAATCCGTTTGAGTTACAAGAGTTGCGTGACATGTTCGTACCAACATATATTTAGCGATATTTTTCCGATGTCACTAGGCTGCATCGCTTTTAGCAGTAAAACGATTGACTGTGGGACTTAATTGAACTGATTTTAGACGTTGACGTTATACAGGTCATCAATGAGACAATTGGACTCCAAGAAATAACATTCTTCTTAATTTGACCTGATTGCTGGAACTCAGCGATTACACTGTGCGCTGTGGTAGCGCTTTGTTTAAATATTTTAATAAATAACTCATTTTTAACTGTGGAACCAATCCTAGCCGTTAGCACGCGCTGAAGAAATAGAGACATTTTCAAAAAGTGCATTTCAGTGACTTTCTAGCGGTATCAATCCGTTTGAGTTACAACGGTTGCGTCACATATTCGTACCAACATGCATTTAGCCATATGTTTCTGACATTACTAGGTTGCATCGCTTTTAACAGTGAAACGATTGATTGTGGGACTTAATTGAACTGATTTTAGACTTTGACCTTATAAATGTGATAAATGAGACAACTGGACTACAAGAAATAACATTAAACTTAATTTGACTTGATTGCTGGAACTTAGCGATTACACTGGGCGCTGTGGTAGCGCTTCATTTAAAAATTTAGATAAATAAGTCATTTTGTACTGTGGGACCAATCGTAGCCGTTAGCGCGTCCTGAAGAAATTGAGACAGTTTCAAACACTACATTTCATTGAGTTTCTTACAGTATCCGTCCGTTTGGGGTACAACGGTTGCGTCACATATTCGTACCAACATGCAAGAAATAACATTCAACATGATTGTGGGACTTAATTGAACTGATTTTAGACTTTGACCTTATAAAGGTCATCAATGAGACAATTGCACTCCAAGGAATAACATTCTTCTTAATTTGACCTGATTGCTGGAACTCAGCGATTACACTGTGCGGTGTGGTACCGCTTTATTTAAAAATTTAGATAAATAAGTCTTTTTTTACTGTGGGATCAATCCTAGCTGTTTGCGCGCGCTGAAGAAATAGAGACATTTTTAAAAAGTGCATTTCATTGACGTTCTAGCGGTATCATTCCGTTGGAGTTACTACTGTTGCGTCACATATTAGTATCAACATGTATTTGGCGATATGTTTCTGTTATTACAAGGTTGCATCGCTATTAACAGTAAAACGATTGACTGACTTAATTGAATTGACTTTTGACATTGACCTTATAAAGGTCATCAATGAGACAATTGAACTCCAAGAAATAACATTCTCCTTAATTTGACATGGAACTGAACGATTACACTGGCACTGTGGAAGCGCTTCATTCAAAAATTTTTATGAATAAGTCATTTTCTTACCGTGGTACCAATCCTTGCCGTTAGCTCGGGCTGAAGAAATAGAGACAGTTTCAAAAACTATATTTCATTGAGTTTCTAACGGTATCAGTCCGTTTGAGTTACAACGGTTGCGTCAAGTATTCGTACCAACAAGTATTTAGCAATATGTTTCTGTTATTACAAGGTTGCATTGCTATTAACAGTAAAACGATTGACTGTGGGACTTAATTAAACTGCTTTGGACTTTGAACTTATAAATGTGATAAATGAGACAATTGGACTCCAAGAAATAAAATTCTTCTTAATTTGACATGATTACTGGAACTCAGCGATTACACTGGGCGCTATGGGAGCGCTTCATTTAAAAATTTAGATAAATAAGTCTTTTTTTACTGTGGGACCAATCCTAGCCCTTTGCGCGCGCTGAAAACATAGAGACATTTTTAAAAAGTGCATGTCCTTGACGTTCTAGCGGTATCAATCCGTTTGAGTAACAACAGTTGCGTGACATATTCGTACCAACATGTAGTTAGCGATATTTCTCCGATGTCACTAGGCTGCATCGCTTTTAACAGTAAAACGATTGACTGTGGGACTTAATTGAACTGATTTAAGACATTGACGTTATACAGGTCATTAATGAGACAATTGGACACCAAGAAATAACATTCTTCTTAATGTGACTTGATTGCTGTAACTCAGCGATTACACTGTGCGCTGTGGTTGCGCTTTGTTTAAATATTTAAATAAATAAGTCATTTTTAACTGTGGGACCAATACTAGCCGTTAGCACGTGTGAAGAAATAGAAACATTTTCAAAAAGTGCATTTAATTGACTTTCTAGCGGTATCAATCCGTTTGAGTTACAATGGTTGCGTCAAGTATTCGTACCAACAAGTATTTAGCGATATGTTTCTGTTATTACAAGGTTGCATCGCTATTAACAGTAAAACGATTGACTGTGGGACTTAATTGAACTGCTTTGGACTTTGAACTTATAAATGTGATAAATGAGACAATTGGACTCCAAGAAATAAAATTCTTCTTAATTTGACATGATTACTGGAACTCAGCGATTACACTGGGCGCTATGGGAGCGCTTCATTTAAAAATTTAGATAAATAAGTCTTTTTTTACTGTGGGACCAATCCTAGCTGTTTGCGCGCGCTGAAGACATAGAGACATTTTTAAAAAGTGCATGTCCTTGACGTTCTAGCGGTATCAATCCGTTTGAGTAACAACAGTTGCGTGACATATTCGTACCAACATGTATTTAGCGATATTTCTCCGATGTCACTAGGCTGCATCGCTTTTAACAGTAAAACGATTGACTGTGGGACTTAATTGAACTGATTTTAGACTTTGACGTTATACAGGTCATTAATGAGACAATTGGACACCAAGAAATAACATTCTTCTTAATGTGACTTGATTGCTATAACTCAGCGATTACACTGTGCGCTGTGGTTGCGCTTTGATTAAATATTTAAATAAATAAGTCATTTTTAACTGTGGGACCAATACTAGCCGTTAGCACGTGCTGAAGAAATAGAAACATTTTCAAAAAGTGCATTTCATTGACTTTCTAGCGGTATCAATCCGTTTGAGTTACAATGGTTGCGTCACATATTCGTAACAACATGCATTTAGCCATATGTTTCTGACATTACTAGGTTGCATCGCTTTTAACAGTGAAACGATTGATTGTGGGACTTAATTGAACTAATTTTAGACTTTGACCTTATAAAGGTCATCAATGAGACAATTGGACCCCAAGAAATAACATTCTTCTTAACTTGACCTGATTGCTGGAACTCAGCGATTACACTGTGCGGTGTGGTAACGCTTCATTTAAAAATTTAGATAAATAAGTCTTTGTTTACTGTGGAATCAATCCTAGCTGTTTGCGCGCGCTGAAGACATTTTTAAAAAGTGCATTTAATTGACGTTCTAGCGGTATCAATCCGTTTGAGTTACAAGAGTTGCGTGACATATTCGTACCAACATGTATTTAGCGATATTTTTCCGATGTCACTAGGCTGCATCGCTTTTAACAGTAAAACGATTGACTGTGGGACTTAATTGAACTGATTTTAGACTTTGACCTTTTAAATGTGATAAATGAGACAATTGGTCTCCAAGAAATAACATTCTTTTTAACTTGACATGATTGCTTGAACTTAACGATTACACTGGGCGCTGTGATAGCGCTTTATTAAAAAATGTAGATAAATAAATCATTTTTTACTGTGGGACCAATCCTAGCCGTTATCGCGCGCTGAGTAAATAGAGACAGTTTCAAAAACTATATTTCATTGAGTTTCTAAAGGTATAAGTCCGTTTGAGTTACAACGGTTGCGTCAAGTATTCGTACCAACATGTACTTAGAGATTTGATTCCCCTATTACTAGGTTGCATAGGTTTTAACAGAGAAACGATTGACTGTGGGTATTAATTGAACCGAATTTAGACTTTGAACTTATAAATGTGATAAATGAGACAATTGGTCTCCAAGAAAGAACATTCTTCTTAATTTGACATGATTGCTTGAACTCAACGATTACACTGGGCGCTGTGATAGCACTTTATTAAAAAATGTAGATAAATTAGTCAATTTTTACTGTAGGACCAATCCTAGCCGTTAGCTCTTGCTTTTAACAGGGAAACGATTGACTGTGCGACTTAATTGAACTGCTTTGGACTTTGACCTTATAAATCTGATAAATGAGACAATTGAACTCCAAGAAATATAATCTTCTTAATTTGTCATGATTGCTTGAACTCAACGATTACACTGGGCGCTGTGGTACGCTTTATTTGAAAATGTAGATAAATAAGTAATTTTTTACTGCGGGACCAATCCTAGCTGTTTGCGCGCGCTGAAGAAATAGAGACATTTTTAAAAAGTGCATGTCATTGACGTTCTAGTGGTATCAATCCGTTTGAGTTACAACGGTTGCGTCACATATTCGTACCAACATGAATTTAGCCATATGTTTCTGACATTAGTAGGTTGCATCGCTTTTACCAGTGAAACGATTGATTGTGGGACTTAATTGAACTGATTTTAGACTTTGACCTTATAAAGGTCATCAATGAGACAATTGGACTCCAAGAAATAACATTCTTCTTAATTTGACCTGATTGCTGGAACTCGGCGATTACACTGTGCGGTGTGGTAACGCTTCATTTAAAAATTTAGATAAATAAGTCTTAGTTTACTGTGGGATCAATCCTAGCTGTTTGCGCGCGCTGAAGAAATAGAGACATTTTTAAAAAGTGCATTTAATTGACGTTCTAGCGGTATCAATCCGTTTGAGTTACAAGAGTTGCGTGACATATTCGTACCAACATGTATTTAGCGATATGTTTCTGACATTACTAGGTTGCATCGCTTTTAACAGTGAAACGATTGATTGTGGGACTTAATTGAACTGATATTAGACTTTGACCTTATAAATGTGATAAATGAGACAACTGGACTCCAAGAAAGAACATTCTACTTAATTTGACTTGATTGCTGGAACATAGCGATTACACTGGGCGCTGTGGTAGCGCTTCATTAAAAATTTAGATAAATAAGTCATTTTGTACTGTGGGACCAATCGTAGCCGTTAGCGCGTCCTGAAGAAATTGAGACAGTTTCAAACACTACATTTCATTGAGTTTCTTACAGTATCCGTCCGTTTGGGGTACAACGGTTGCGTCACATATTCGTACCAACATGCAAGAAATAACATTCAACATGATTGTGGGACTTAATTGAACTGATTTTAGACTTTGACCTTATAAAGGTCATCAATGAGACAATTGCACTCCAAGAAATAACATTCTTCTTAATTTGACCTGATTGCTGGAACTCAGCGATAACACTGTGCGGTGTGGTACCGCTTTATTTAAAAATTTAGATAAATAAGTCTTTGTTTACTGTGGGATCAATCCTAGCTGTTTGCGCGCGCTGAAGAAATAGAGACATTTTTAAAAAGTGCATTTAATTGACGTTCTAGCGGTATCAATCCGTTTGAGTTACAAGAGTTGCGTGACATATTCGTACCAACATGTATTTAGCGATATTTTTCCGATGTCACTAGGCTGCATCGCTTTTAACAGTAAAACGATTGACTGTGGGACTTAATTGAACTGATTTTAGACTTTGACGTTATACAGGTCATCAATGAGACAATTGGACTCCAAGAAGTAACATTCTTCTTAATTTGACCTGATTGCTGGAACTCAGCGATTACACTGTACGGTGTGGTAACGCTTCATTTAAAAATTTAGATAAATAAGTCTTTGTTTACTGTGGGATCAATCCTAGCTGTTTGCTCGCGCTGAAGACATTTTTAAAAAGTGCATTTAATTGACGTTCTAGCGGTATCAATCCGTTTGAGTTACAAAGGTTGCGTCACATATTCGTACCAACATGCATTTAGCCATATGTTTCTGACATTACTAGGTTGCATCGCTTTTAACAGTGAAACGATTGACTGTGGGACTTAATTGAACTGATTTTAGACTTTGACGTTATACAGGTCATCAATGAGACAATTGGACTCCAAGAAATAACATTCTTCTTAATTTGACCTGATTGCTGGAACTCAGCGATTACACTGTGCGCTGTGGTAGCGCTTTGTTTAAATATTTAAATAAATAACTCATTTTTAACTGTGGAACCAATCCTAGCCGTTAGCACGCGCTGAAGAAATAGAGACATTTTCAAAAAGTGCATTTCAGTGACTTTCTAGCGGTATCAATCCGTTTGAGTTACAACGGTTGCGTCACATATTCGTACCAACATGCATTTAGCCATATGTTTCTGACATTACTAGGTTGCATCGCTTTCAACAGTGAAACGATTGATTTTGGGACTTAATTGAACTGATTTTAGACTTTGACCTTATAAATGTGATAAATGAGACAACTGGACTCCAAGAAAGAACATTCTACTTAATTTGACTTGATTGCTGGAACTTAGCGATTACACTGGGCGCTGTGGTAGCGCTTCATTTAAAAATTTAGATAAATAAGTCATTTTGTACTATGGGACCAATCGTAGCCGTTAGCGGGTCCTGAAGAAATTGAGACAGTTTCAAACACTACATTTCATTGAGTTCCTTACAGTATCCGTCCGTTTGGGGTACAACGGTTGCGTCACATATTCGTACCAACATGCAAGAAATAACATTCAACATGATTGTGGGACGTAATTGAACTGATTTTAGACTTTGACCTTATAAAGGTCATCAATGAGACAATTGCACTCCAAGAAATAACAATCTTCTTAATTTGACCTGATTGCTGGAACTCAGCGATTACACTGTGCGGTGTGGTACCGCTTTATTTAAAAATTTAGATAAATAAGTCTTTGTTTACTGTGGGATCAATCCTAGCTGTTTGCGCGCGCTGAAGACATTTTTAAAAAGTGCATTTAATTGACGTTCTAGCGGTATCAATCCGTTTGAGTTACAAAGGTTGCGTCACATATTCGTACCAACATGCATTTAGCCATATGTTTCTGACATTACTAGGTTGCATCGCTTTTAACAGTGAAACGATTGACTGTGGGACTTAATTGAACTGATGTTAGACTTTGACGTTATACAGGTCATCAATGAGACAATTGGACTCCAAGAAATAACATTCTTCTTAATTTGACCTGATTGCTGGAACTCAGCGATTACACTGTGCGCTGTGGTAGCGCTTTGTTTAAATATTTAAATAAATAACTCATTTTTAACTGTGGAACCAATCCTAGCCGTTAGCACGCGCTGAAGAAATAGAGACATTTTCAAAAAGTGCATTTCAGTGAATTTCTAGCGGTATCAATCCGTTTGAGTTACAACGGTTGCGTCACATATTCGTACCAACATGCATTTAGCCATATGTTTCTGACATTACTAGGTTGCATCGCTTTCAACAGTGACACGATTGATTTTGGGACTTAATTGAACTGATTTTAGACTTTGACCTTATAAATGTGATAAATGAGACAACTGGACTCCAAGAAAGAACATTCTACTTAATTTGACTTGATTGCTGGAACTTAGAGATTACACTGGGCGCTGTGGTAGCGCTTCATTTAAAAATTTAGATAAATAAGTCATTTTGTACTATGGGACCAATCGTAGCCGTTAGCGCGTCCTGAAGAAATTGAGACAGTTTCAAACACTACATTTCATTGAGTTTCTTACAGTATCCGTCCGTTTGGGGTACAACGGTTGCGTCACATATTCGTACCAACATGCAAGAAATAACATTCAACATGATTGTGGGACTTAATTGAACTGATTTTAGACTTTGACCTTATAAAGGTCATCAATGAGACAATTGGACTCCAAGAAGTAACATTCTTCTTAATTTGACCTGATTGCTGGAACTCAGCGATTACACTGTACGGTGTGGTAACGCTTCATTTAAAAATTTAGATAAATAAGTCTTTGTTTACTGTGGGATCAATCCTAGCTGTTTGCGCGCGCTGAAGACATTTTTAAAAAGTGCATTTAATTGACGTTCTAGCGGTATCAATCCGTTTGAGTTACAAAGGTTGCGTCACATATTCGTACCAACATGCATTTAGCCATATGTTTCTGACATTACTAGGTTGCATCGCTTTTAACAGTGAAACGATTGACTGTGGGACTTAATTGAACTGATTTTAGACTTTGACGTTATACAGGTCATCAATGAGACAATTGGACTCCAAGAAATAACATTCTTCTTAATTTGACCTGATTGCTGGAACTCAGCGATTACACTGTGCGCTGTGGTAGCGCTTTGTTTAAATATTTAAATAAATAACTCATTTTTAACTGTGGAACCAATCCTAGCCGTTAGCACGCGCTGAAAAAATAGAGACATTTTCAAAAAGTGCATTTCAGTGACTTTCTAGCGGTATCAATCCGTTTGAGTTACAACGGTTGCGTCACATATTCGTACCAACATGCATTTAGCCATATGTTTCTGACATTACTAGGTTGCATCGCTTTCAACAGTGAAACGATTGATTTTGGGACTTAATTGAACTGATTTTAGACTTTGACCTTATAAATGTGATAAATGAGACAACTGGACTCCAAGAAAGAACATTCTACTTAATTTGACTTGATTGCTGGAACTTAGCGATTACACTGGGCGCTGTGGTAGCGCTTCATTTAAAAATTTAGATAAATAAGTCATTTTGTACTATGGGACCAATCGTAGCCGTTAGCGCGTCCTGAAGAAATTGAGACAGTTTCAAACACTACATTTCATTGAGTTTCTTACAGTATCCGTCCGTTTGGGGTACAACGGTTGCGTCACATATTCGTACCAACATGCAAGAAATAACATTCAACATGATTGTGGGACATAATTGAACTGATTTTAGACTTTGACCTTATAAAGGTCATCAATGAGACAATTGCACTCCAAGAAATAACAATCTTCTTAATTTGACCTGATTGCTGGAACTCAGCGATTACACTGTGCGGTGTGGTACCGCTTTATTTAAAAATTTAGATAAATAAGTCTTTGTTTACTGTGGGATCAATCCTAGCTGTTTGCGCGCGCTGAAGACATTTTTAAAAAGTGCATTTAATTGACGTTCTAGCGGTATCAATCCGTTTGAGTTACAAAGGTTGCGTCACATATTCGTACCAACATGCATTTAGCCATATGTTTCTGACATTACTAGGTTGCATCGCTTTTAACAGTGAAACGATTGACTGTGGGACTTAATTGAACTGATTTTAGACTTTGACGTTATACAGGTCATCAATGAGACAATTGGACTCCAAGAAATAACATTCTTCTTAATTTGACCTGATTGCTGGAACTCAGCGATTACACTGTGCGCTGTGGTAGCGCTTTGTTTAAATATTTAAATAAATAACTCATTTTTAACTGTGGAACCAATCCTAGCCGTTAGCACGCGCTGAAGAAATAGAGACATTTTCAAAAAGTGCATTTCAGTGAATTTCTAGCGGTATCAATCCGTTTGAGTTAGAACGGTTGCGTCACATATTCGTACCAACATGCATTTAGCCATATGTTTCTGACATTACTAGGTTGCATCGCTTTCAACAGTGACACGATTGATTTTGGGACTTAATTGAACTGATTTTAGACTTTGACCTTATAAATGTGATAAATGAGACAACTGGACTCCAAGAAAGAACATTCTACTTAATTTGACTTGATTGCTGGAACTTAGAGATTACACAGGGCGCTGTGGTAGCGCTTCATTTAAAAATTTAGATAAATAAGTCATTTTGTACTATGGGACCAATCGTAGCCGTTAGCGCGTCCTGAAGAAATTGAGACAGTTTCAAACACTACATTTCATTGAGTTTCTTACAGTATCCGTCCGTTTGGGGTACAACGGTTGCGTCACATATTCGTACCAACATGCAAGAAATAACATTCAACATGATTGTGGGACTTAATTGAACTGATTTTAGACTTTGACCTTATAAAGGTCATCAATGAGACAATTGGACTCCAAGAAATAACATTCTTCTTAATTTGACCTGATTGCTGGAACTCAGCGATTACACTGTGCGGTGTGGAACCGCTTTATTTAAAAATTTAGATAAATAAGTCTTTGTTTACTGTGGGATCAATCCTAGCTGTTTGCGCGCGCTGAAGAAATAGAGACATTTTTAAAAAGTGCATTTAATTGACGTTCTAGCGGTATCAATCCGTTTGAGTTACAAGAGTTGCGTGACATATTCGTACCAACATGTATTTAGCGATATTTTTCCGATGTCACTAGGCTGCATCGCTTTTAACAGGAAAAAGATTGACTGTTGGACTTAATTGAACTGATTTTAGACTTTGACGTTATACAGGTCATCAATGAGACAATTGGACTCCAAGAATTAACATTCTTCTTAATTTGACCTGATTGCTGGGACTCAGCGATTACACTGTGCACTGTGGTTGCGCTTTGTTGAAATATTTAAATAAATAACTCATTTTTAACTGTGGAACCAATCCTAGCCGTTAGCACGCGCTGAAGAAATAGAGACATTTTCAAAAAGTGCATTTCCATGACTTTCTAGCGGTATCAATCCGTTTCAGTTACAACGGTTGCGTCAAGTATTCGTACCAACATGTACTTAGAGATTTGATTCCCCTATTACTAGGTTGCATAGGTTTTAACAGAGAAACGATTGACTGTGGGTATTAATTGAACCGATTTTAGACTTTGAACTTATAAATGTGATAAATGAGACAATTGGTCTCCAAGAAAGAACATTCTTCTTAATTTGACATGATTGCTTGAACTCAACGATTACACTGGGCGCTGTGATAGCACTTTATTAAAAATGTAGATAAATTAGTCAATTTTTACTGTAGGACCAAACCTAGCCGTTAGCTCTTGCTTTTAACACGGAAACGATTGACTGTGCGACTTAATTGAACTGCTTTGGACTTTGACTTTATAAATCTGATAAATGAGACAATTGAACTCCAAGAAATAATATTCTTCTTAATTTTTCATGATTGCTTGAACTCAACGATTACACTGGGCGCTGTGGTACGCTTTATTTGAAAATGTAGATAAATAAGTAATTTTTTACTGCGGGACCATTCCTAGCTGTTTGCGCGCGCTGAAGAAATAGAGACATTTTTAAAAAGTGCATGTCATTGACGTTCTAGTGGTATCAATCCGTTTGAGTTACAACGGTTGCGTCACATATTCGTACCAACATGCATTTAACCATATGTTTCTGACATTACTAGGTTGCATCGCTTTTAACAGTAAAACGATTGATTGTGGGACTTAATTGAACTGATTTTAGACTTTGACCTTATAAAGGTCATCAATGAGACAATTGGACTCCAAGAAATAACATTCTTCTTAATTTGACCTGATTGCTGGAACTCAGCGATTACACTGTGCGGTGTGGTAACGCTTCATTTAAAAATTTAGATAAATAAGTCTTTGTTTACTGTGGGATCAATCCTAGCTGTTTGCGCGCGCTGAAGAAATAGAGACATTTTTAAAAAGTGCATTTAATTGACGTTCTAGCGGTATCAATCCGTTTGAGTTACAAGAGTTGCGTAACATCTTCGTACCAACATGTATTTAGCGATATTTTTCCGATGTCACTAGGCTGCATCGCCTTTAACAGCAAAACGATTGACTGTGGGACTTAATTGAACTGATTTTAGACTTTGACGTTATACAGGTCATCAATGAGACAATTGGACTCCAAGAAATAACATTCTTCTTAATTTGACCTGATTGCTGGAACTCAGCGATTACACTGTGCGCTGTGGTAGCGCTTTGTTTAAATATTTAAATAAATAACTCATTTTTAACTGTGGAACCAATCCTAGCCGTTAGCACGCGCTGAAGAAATAGAGACATTTTCAAAAAGTGCATTTCAGTGACTTTTTAGCGGTATCAATCCGTTTGAGTTACAACGGTTGCGTCACATATTCGTACCAACATGCATTTAGCCATATGTTTCTGACATTACTAGGTTGCATCGCTTTTAACAGTGAAACGATTGATTGTGGGACTTAATTGAACTGATTTTAGACTTTGACCTTATAAATGTGATAAATGAGACAACTGGACTCCAAGAAATAACATTCGACTTAATTTGACTTGATTGCTGGGACTTAGCGATTACACTGGGCGCTGTGGTAGCGCTTCATTTAAAAATTTAGATAAATAAGTCATTTTGTACTGTGGGACCAATCGTAGCCGTTAGCGCGTCCTAAAGAAATTGAGACAGTTTCAAACACTACATTTCATTGAGTTTCTTACAGTATCCGTCCGTTTGGGGTACAATGGTTGCGTCACATATTCGTACCAACATGCAAGAAATAACATTCAACATGATTGTGGGACTTAATTGAACTGATTTTAGACTTTGACCTTATAAAGGTCATCAATGAGACAATTGCACTCCAAGAAATAACATTCTTCTTAATTTGACCTGATTGCTGGAACTCAGTGATTACACTGTGCGGTGTGGTACCGCTTTATTTAAAAATTTAGATAAATAAGTCTTTTTTTACTGTGGGATCAATCCTAGCTGTTTGCGCGCGCTGAAGAAATAGAGACATTTTTAAAAAGTGCATTTCATTGACGTTCTAGCGGTATCAATCCGTTGGAGTTACTACTGTTGCGTCACATATTAGTACCAACATGTATTTGGCGATATGTTTCTGTTATTACAAGGTTGCATCGCTATTAACAGTAAAACGATTGACTGACTTAATTGAATTGACTTTTGACTTTGACCTTATAAAGGTCATCAATGAGACAATTGAACTCCAAGAAATAACATTCTCCTTAATTTGACATGGAACTGAACGATTACACTGGCACTGTGGAAGCGCTTCATTCAAAAATTTTTATGAATAAGTCTTTTTCTTACCGTGGTACCAATCCTTGCCGTTAGCTCGGGCTGAAGAAATAGAGACAGTTTCAAAAACTATATTTTATTGAGTTTCTAACTGTATCAGTCCGTTTGAGTTACAACGGTTGCGTCAAGTATTCGTACCAACAAGTATTTAGCGATATGTTTCTGTTATTACAAGGTTGCATCGCTATTAACAGTAAAACGACTGACTGTGGAACTTAATTGAACTGCTTTAGACTTTGAACTTATAAATGTGATAAATGAGACAAGTGGACTCCAAGAAATAAAATTCTTCTTAATTTGACATGATTACTGGAACTCAGCGATTACACTGGGCGCTATGGGAGCGCTTCATTCAAAAATTTAGATAAATAAGTCTTTTTTTACTGTGGGACCAATCCTAGCCGTTTGCGCGCGCTGAAGACATAGAGAAATTTTTAAAAAATGCATGTCCTTGACGTTCTAGCGGTATCAATCCGTTTGAGTTACAATGGTTGCGTCACATATTCGTACCAACATGCATTTAGCCATATGTTTCTGACATTACTAGGTTGCATCGCTTTTAACAGTGAAACGATTGATTGTGGGACTTAATTGAACGGATTTTAGACTTTGACCTTATAAAGGTCATCAATGAGACAATTGGACTCCAAGAAATAACATTCTTCTTAACTTGACCTGATTGCTGGAACTCAGCGATTACACTGTGCGGTGTGGTAACGCTTCATTTAAAAATTTAGATAAATAAGTCTTTGTTTACTGTGGGATCAATCCTAGCTGTTTGCGCGCGCTGAAGAAATAGAAACATTTTTAAAAAGTGCATTTAATTGATGTTCTAGCGGTATCAATCCGTTTGAGTTAGAAGAGTTGCGTGACATATTCGTACCAACATGTATTTAGCGATATTTTTCCGATGTCACTAGGCTGCATCGCTTTTATCAGTAAAACGATTGACTGTGGGACTTAATTGAACTGATTTTAAAGTTTGACGTTATACAGGTCATCAATGAGACAATTGGACTCCAAGAAATAACATTCTTCTTAATTTGACCTGATTGCTGGAACTCAGCCATTACACTGTGCGCTGTGGTAACGCTTCATTTAAAAATTTAGATAAATAAGTCTTTGTTTACTGTGGGATCAATCCTAGCTGTTTGCGCGCGCTGAAGAAATAGAGACATTTTTAAAAAGTGCATTTAATTGACGTTCTAGCGGTATCAATCCGTTTGAGTTACAAGAGTTGCGTGACATATTCGTACCAACATGTATTTAGCGATAATTTTCCGATGTCACTAGGCTGCATCGCTTTTAACAGTAAAACGATTGACTATGGGACTTAATTGAACTGATTTTAGACTTTGACGTTATACAGGTCATCAATAAGACAATTGGACTCCAAGAAATAACATTCTTCTAAATTTGACCTGATTGCTGGAACTCAGCGATTACACTGTGCGCTGTTGTAGCGCTTTGTTGAAATATTCAGATAAATAAGTCATTTTGTACTGTGGGACCAATCGTAGCCGTTAGCGCGTCCTGAAGAAATTGAGACATTTTTAAAAAGTGCATTTCATTGACGTTCTAGCGGTATCAATCCGTTGGAGTTACTACTGTTGCGTCACATATTAGTACCAACATGTATTTGGCGATATGTTTCTGTTATTACAATGTTGCATCGCTATTAACAGTAAAACGACTGACTGACTTAATTGAATTGACTTTTGACTTTGACCTTATAAAGGTCATCAATGAGACAATTGAACTCCAAGAAATAACATTCTCCTTAATTTGACATGGAACTGAACGATTACACTGGCACTGTGAAAGCACTTCATTCAAAAATTTTTATGAATAAGTCATTTTCTTACCGTGGTACCAATCCTTGCCGTTAGCTCGGGCTGAAGAAATAGAGACAGTTTTAAAAACTATATTTCATTGAGTTTCTAACTGTATCAGTCCGTTTGAGTTACAACGGTTGCGTCAAGTATTCGTACCAACAAGTATTTAGCGATATGTTTCTGTTATTACAAGGTTGCATCGCTATTAACAGTAAAACGATTGACTGTGGAACTTAATTGAACTGCTTTGAACTTTGAACTTATAAATGTGATAAATGAGACAAGTGGACTCCAAGAAATAAAATTCTTCTTAATTTGACATGATTACTGGAACTCAGCGATTACACTGGGCGCTATGGGAGCGCTTCATTCAAAAATTTAGATAAATAAGTCTTTTTTTACTGTGGGACCAATCCTAGCCGTTTGCGCGCGCTGAAGACATAGAGACATTTTTAAAAAGTGCATGTCCTTGACGTTCTAGCGGTATCAATCCGTTTGAGTAACAACAGTTGCGTGACAAATTCGTACCAACATGTATTTAGCGATATTTCTTCGATGTCACTAGGCTGCATCGCTTTTAACAGTAAAACGATTGACTGTGGGACTTAATTGAACTGATTTTAGACTTTGACGTTATACAGGTCATTAATGAGACAATTGGACACCAAGAAATAACATTCTTCTTAATGTGACTTGATTGCTGTAACTCAGCGATTACACTGTGCGCTGTGGTAGCGCTTTGTTTAAATATTTAAATAAATAAGTCATTTTTAACTGTGGGACCAATACTAGCCGTTAGCACGTGCTGAAGAAATAGAAACATTTTCAAAAAGTGCATTTCATTGACTTTCTAGCGGTATCAATCCGTTTGAGTTACAATGGTTGCGTCACATATTCGTACCAACATGCATCTAGCCATATATTTCTGACATTACTAGGTTGCATCGCTTTTAACAGTGAAACGATTGATTGTGGGACTTAATTGAACTGATTTTAGACTTTGACCTTATAAAGTCATCAATGAGACAATTGGACTCCAAGAATAAACATTCTTCTTAACTTGACCTGATTGCTGGAACTCAGCGATTACACTGTGCGGTGTGGTGACGCTTCATTTAAAAATTTAGATAAATAAGTCTTTGTTTACTGTGGGATCAATCCTAGCTGTTCGCGCGCGCTGAAGAAATAGAGACATTTTTAAAAAGTGCATTTAATTGACGTTCTAGCGGTATCAATCCGTTTGAGTTACAAGAGTTGCGTGACATATTCGTACCAACATGTATTTAGCGATAATTTTCCGATGTCACTAGGCTGCATCGCTTTTAACGGTAAAACGATTGACTGTGGGACTTAATTGAACTGATTTTAGACTTTGACGTTATACAGGTCATCAATGAGACAATTGGACTCCAAGAAATAACATTCTCCTTAATTTGACCTGATTGCTGGAACTCAGCGATTACACTGTGCGCTGTGGTAGCGCTTTGTTGAAATATTTAAATAAATAACTCATTTTTAACTGTGGAACCAATCCTAGCCGTTAGCACGCGCTGAAGAAATAGAGACATTTTAAAAAAGTGCATTTCATTGACTTTCTAGCGGTATCAATCCGTTTCAGTTACAACGGTAGCGTCACATATTCGTACCAACATGCATTTAGCCATATGTTTCTGACATTACTAGGTTGCATCGCTTTTAACAGTGAAACGATTGATTGCGGGACTTATTTGAACTGATTTTAGACTTTGACCTTATAAATGTGATAAATGAGACAATTGGACTCCAAAAAATAAAATTCTTCTTAATTTGACATGATTACTGGAACTCAACGATTACACTGGGCGCTGTGATAGCGCTTTATTAAAAAATGTAGATAAATTAGACAATTTCTACTGTAGGACCAATCCTAGCCGTTAGCTCTTGCTTTTAACAGGGAAACGATTGACTGTGCGACTTAATTGAACTGCTTTGGACTTTGACCTTATAAATATGATAATTGAGACAATTGAACTCCAAGAAATAATATTCTTCTTAATTTGTCATGATTGCTTGAACTCAACGATTACACTGGGCGCTGTGGTACGCTTTATTTGAAAATGTAGATAAATAAGTAATTTTTTACTGTGGGACCAATCCTAGCCGTTTGCGCGCGCTGAAGAAATAGAGACATTTTTAAAAAGTGCATGTCATTGACGTTCTAGCGGTATCAATCCGTTTGAGTAACAACAGTTGCGTGACATATTCGTACAAACATGTATTTTGCGATATTTTTCTGGTATTACTATGTTGCATCGCTTCTAACAGTGAAACGATTGACTGTGGCACTTAATTGAACTGCCTTGGACTTTGATCTTATGAATGTGAGAAAAGAGAAAATTGAACTCCAAGAAATAACATTCTCCTTAATTTGACATGGAACTGAACGATTACACTGGCACTGTGGAAGCGCTTTATTCAAAAATTTTCATGAATAAGTCAGTTTCTTACCGTGGTACCAATCCTTGCCGTTAGCTCGGGCTGAAGAAATAGAGACAGTTTCAAAAACTATATTTCATTGAGTTTCTAACGGTATCAGTCCGTTTGAGTTACAACGGTTGTGTCAATTATTCGTACCAACAAGTATTTAGCGATATGTTTCTGTTATTACAAGGTTGCATCGCTGTTAACAGTAAAACCATTGACTGTGGGACTTAATTGAACTGCTTTGGACTTTGAACTTATAAATGTGATAAATGAGACAATTGGACTCCAAGAAATAGCATTCTTCTTAATTTGACATGATTACTGGAACTCAGCGATTACACTGGGCGCTATGGTAGCGCTTCATTTAAAAATTTAGATAAATAAGCCTTTTTTTACTTTGGGACCAATCCTAGCCGTTTGCGCGCGCTGAAGACATAGAGACATTTTTAAAAAGTGCATGTCCTTGACGTTCTAGCGGTATCAATCCGTTTGAGTAACAACAGTTGCGTGACATATTCGTACCAACATGTATTTAGCGATATTTCTCCGATGTAACTAGGCTGCATCGCTTTTAACAGTAAAACGATTGACTGTGGGACTTAATTGAACCGATTTTAGACTTTGACCTTATAAATGTGATAAATGAGACAATTGGACTCCAAGAAATAAAATTCTTCTTAATTTGACATGATTACTGGAACTCAACGATTACAATGGGCGCTGTGATAGCGCTTTATTAAAAAATGTAGATAAGTTAGACAATTTTTACTGTAGGACCAATCCTAGCCTTTAGCTCTTGCTTTTAACAGTAAAACGATTGACTGTGGGACTTAATTGAACTGCTTTGGACTTTGAATTTATAAATGTGATAAATGAGAGAATTGGACTCCAAGAAATAACATTCTTCTTAATTTGACATGATTACTGGAACTCAGCGATTACACTGGGCGCTATTGTAGCGCTTCATTTAAAAATTTAGATAAATAAGCCTTTTTTTACTGTGGGACCAATCCTAGCCGTTTGCGCGCGCTGAAGACATAGAGACATTTTTAAAAAGTGCATGTCCTTGACGTTCTAGCGGTATCAATCCGTTTGAGTAACAACAGTTGCGTGACATATTCGTACCAACATGTATTTAGCGATATTACTCCGATGTCACTAGGCTGCATCGCTTTTAACAGTAAAACGATTGACTGTGGGACTTAATTGAACTGATTTTAGACTTTGACGTTATACAGGTCATCAATGAGACAATTGGACACCAAGAAATAACATTCTTCTTAATGTGACTTGATTGCTGTAACTCAGCGATTACACTGTGCGCTGTGGTAGCGCTTTGTTTATATATTTAAATAAATAAGTCATTTTTAACTGTGGGACCAATACTAGCCGTTAGCACGTGCTGAAGAAATAGAAACATTTTCAAAAAGTGCATTTCATTGACTTTCTAGTGGTATCAATCCGTTTGAGTTACAACGGTTGCGTCACATATTCGTACCAACATGCATTTAGCCATATGTTTCTGACATTACTAGGTTGCATCGCTTTTAACAGTGAAACGATTGATTGTGGGACTTAATTGAACTGATTTTAGACTTTGACCTTATAAAGGTCATCAATGAGACAATTGGACTCCAAGAAATAACAATCTTCTTAATTTGACCTGATTGCTAGAACTCAGCGATTACACTGTGCGGTGTGGTAACGCTTCATTAAAAAATTTAGATAAATAAGTCTTTGATTACTGTGGGATCAATCCTAGCTGTTTGCGCGCGCTGAAGAAATAGAGACATTTTTAAAAAGTGCATTTAATTGACGTTCTAGCGGTATCAATCCGTTTGAGTTACAAGAGTTCCGTGACAAATTCGTACCAACATGTATTTAGCGATATTTTTCCGATGTCACTAGGCTGCATCGCTTTTAACAGTAAAACGATTGACTTTGGGACTTAATTGAACTGATTTTAGACTTTGACGTTATACAGGTCATCAATGAGACAATTGGACTCCAAGAGTTAACATTCTTCTTAATTTGACCTGATTGCTGGAACTCAGCGATTACACTGTGCGCTGTGGTAGCGCTTTGTTTAAATATTTAAATAAATAACTCATTTTTAACTGTGGAACCAATCCTAGCCGTTAGCACGCGCTGAAGAAATAGAGACATTTTCAAAAAGTGCATTTCATTGACTTTCTAGCGGTATAAATCCGTTTGAGTTACAACGGTAGCGTCACATATTCGTACCAACATGCATTTAGCCATATGTTTCTGACATTACTAGGTTGCATCGCTTTTAACAGTGAAACGATTGACTGTGGGACTTAATTGAACTGATTTTAGACTTTGAACTTATAAATGTGATAAATGAGACAATTGGACTCGAAGAAATAACATTCTTCTTAATTTGACATGATTGCTTGAACTCAACGATTACACTGGGCGCTTTGATAGCGCTTTATTTAAAAATGTTGATAAGTAAGTCATTCTTCGCTGTGGGACCAATCCTAGCCGTTAGCTCGCGTTGAAGAAATAGAGAAATTGTGAAAAGCTATATTTTATTGACTTTCTAGCGGTATCAATCCATTTGAGTTACAACGATTGCGACACATACTCGTACCAACATGTATTTAGCCATATGTTTTTGACATTACTAGGTTGCATCGCTTTTAACAGTGAAACGATTGACCGTGGGACTTAATTGAACTGATTTTAGACTTTGAACTTATAAATGTGATAAATGAGACAATTGGACTCCAAGAACTAACATTCTTCTTAGTTTGAAGTGATTGCTTGAACTCAACGATACACTGGGCGCTGTGGTGGCGCTTTACTTAAAAATTTAAATAAATAAGTCATTTTGAACTGTGGGACCAATCGTAGCCGTTAGCGCGTCCTGAAGAAATAGAGACAGTTTCAAAAACTACATTTCATTGAGTTTTTTACAGTATCCGTCCGTTTGGGGTACAACGGTTGCATCACATATTCGTACCGAACATGCATTTAGCCATATTTTTCCGATGTCACTAGGCTGCATCGCTTTTAACAGTAAACCGATTGACTGTGGGACTTAATTGAACTGATTTTAGACTTTGACGTTATACAGGTCAATAATGAGACAATTGGACTCCAAGAAATAACATTCTTCTTAATTTGACCTGATTGCTGGAACTCAGCGATTACACTGTGCGCTGTGGTAGCGCTTTGTTTAAATATTTAAATAATAACTCATTTTTAACTATGGAACCAATCCTAGCCGTTAGCACGCGCTGAAGAAATAGAGACATTTTCAAAAAGTGCATTTCATTGACTTTCTAGCGGTATCAATCCGTTTGAGTTACAACGGTTGCGTCACATATTCGTACCAACATGCATTTAGCCATATGTTTCTGACATTACTAGGTTGCATCGCTTTTAACAGTGAAACGATTGACTGTGGGACTTAATTGAACTGATTTTAGACTTTGAACTTATAAATGTGATAAATGAGACAATTGGCCTCGAAGAAATAACATTCTTCTTAACTTAACCTAACTAAAAGCACGTGCTAAAGAAATAGAAACATTTTCAAAAAGTGCAATTCATTGACTTTCCAGCGGCATCAATCCGTTTGAGTTACAGCGGTTGCGTCACATATTCGTACCAACATGCATTTAGCCATATGTTTCTGACATTACTAGGTTGCATCGCTTTAAACAGTGAAACGATTGATTGTGGGACTTAATTGAACTGATTTTAGACTTTGACCTTATAAATGTGATAAATGAGACAACTGGACTCCAAGAAATAACATTCTACTTAATTTGACTTGATTGCTGGAACTTAGCGATTACACTGGGCGCTGTGATAGCGCTTTATTTTAAAATGTAGATAAGTAAGTCATTTTTTGCTGTGGGACCAATCCTAGCCGTTAGCTGGCGCTGAAGAAATAGAGACATTGTCAAAAACTACATTTCATTGACTTTCTAGCGGTATCAATCCGTTTGAGTTACAACGATTGCGTCACATATTAGTACTAACATGTATTTAGGGATATTTTTTCGATGTCACTAGGTTTCATCGCTTTTAACAGTGAAACGATTGATTGTGGGACTTAATTGAACTGATTTTAGACTTTGATCTTATAAATGTAATAAATGAGACAACTGGACTCCAAGAAATAACATTCTTCTTAATTTAATCTGATTGCTGGAACTCAGCCATTACACTGTGCGCTGTGGTAGCGCTTTGTTTAAATATTTAAATAAATAATTCATTTTTAACTGTGGAACAAATCCTAGCCGTTAGCACGCGCTGAAGAAATAGGGACATTTTTAAAAAGTGCATTTAATTGACGCTCTAGCGGTATCAATCCGTTTGAGTTACAAGAGTTGCGTGACATATTCGTACCAACATGTATTTAGCGATATTTTTCCGATATCACTAGGTTGCATCGCTTTTAACAGTAAAACGATTGACTGTGGGACTTAATTGAACTGATTTTAGACTTTGACGTTATACAGGTCATCAATGAGACAATTGGACTCCTAGAAATAACATTCTTCCTAATTTGACCTGATTGCTGGAACTCAGCGATTACACTGTGCGCTGTGGTAGCGCTTTGTTTAAATATTTAAATAAATAACTCATTTTTAACTGTGGAACCAATCCTAGCCGTTAGCACGCGCTGAAGAATTAGAGACATTTTCAAAAAGTGCATTTCATTGACTTTCTAGCTGTATCAATCCGTTTGAGTTACAATAGTTGCGTCACATAATCGTACCAACATACATTTAGCAATATGTTTCTGACATTACTAGGTTGCATCGCTTTTAGCAGTGAAACGATTGATTGTGGGACTTAATTGAACTGATTTTAGACTTTGACCTTATAAATATGATAAATGAGACAACTGGACTCCAAGAAATAACATTCTACTTAATTTGACTTGATTGCTGGAACTTAGCGATTACACTGGGCGCTGTGGTAGCGCTTCATTTAAAAATTTAGATCAATAAGTCATTTTTTACTGTGGGACCAATCCTAGCCGCTAGCACACGCTGAAGAAGTAGAGACATTTTCAAAAAGTGCATTTCATTGACTTTCTAGCGGTATCAATCTGTTTGAGTTACAACGGTTGCGTGATATATTTGTACCAACGTGTATTTAGCGTTATTTTTCCGATGTTACTAGGTTGCATCGCTTTTAACAGTGAAACGATTGACTGTGGGACTTAATTGAACTGATTTTAGACTTTGAACTTATAAATGTGATAAATGAGACAATTGGACTCCAAGAAATAACATTCTTCTTAATTTGACATGATTCCTTGAACTCAACGACTACACTGGGCGCTGTGATAGCGCTTTATTTTAAAATGTAGATAAGTAAGTCATTTTTTGCTGTGGGACCAATCCTAGCCTTTAGCTGGCGCTAAAGAAATAGAGACATTGTCAAAAACTACATTTCATTGACTTTCTAGCGGTATCAATCCGTTTGAGTTACAACGATTGCGTCACATATTAGTACTAACATGTATTTAGGGATATTTTTCCGATGTCACTAGGTTTCATCGCTTTTAACAGTGAAACGATTGATTGTGGGACTTAATTGAACTGATTTTAGACTTTGACCTTATGAATGTAATAAATGAGACAATTGGATTCTAATAAATAACATTTTTCCTAATTTAACCTAACTAATAGCACGTGCTAAAGAAATAGAAACATTTTCAAAAAGTGCATTTCAATGACTTTCTAGCGGTATCAATCCCTTTGAGTTACAACGGTTGCGTCACATATTCGTACCAACATGCATTTAGCCATATGTTTCTGACATTACTAGGTTGCATCGCTTTTAACAGTGAAACGATTGATTGTGGGACTTAATTGAACTGATTTTAGACTTTGACCTTATAAAGGTCATTAATGAGAAAATTGGACTCCAAGAAATAACATTCTTCTTAATTTGACCTGATTGCTGGAACTCAGCGGTTACACTGTGCGGTGTGGTAACGCTTCATTTAAAAATTTAGATAAATAAGTCTTTGTTTACTGTGGGAGTAATCCTAGCTGTTTGCGCGCGCTGAAGAAATAGAGACATTTTTAAAAAGTGCATTTAATTGACGTTCTAGCGGTATCAATCCGTTTGAGTTACAAGAGTTGCGTGACATATTCGTACCAACATGTATTTAGCGATATTTTCCCGATGTCACTAGGCTGCATCGCTTTTAACAGTAAAACGATTGACTGTGGGACTTAATTGAACTGATTTTAGACTTTGACGTTATACAGGTCATCAATGAGACAATTGGACTCCTAGAAATAACATTCTTCTTAATTTGACCTGATTGCTGGAACTCAGCGATTACACTGTGCGCTGTGGTAGCGCTTTGTTTAAATATTTAAATAAATAACTCATTTTTAACTGTGGAACCAATCCTAGCCGTTAGCACGCGCTGAAGAAATAGAGACATTTTCAAAAAGTGCATTTCATTGACTTTTTAGCGGTATCAATCCGTTTGAGTTACAACGGTTGCGTCACATATTCGTACCAACATGCATTTAGCCATATGTTTCTGACATTACTAGGTTGCATCGCTTTTAACAATGAAACGGTTGATTGTGGGACTTAATTGAACTAATTTTAGACTTTGACCTTATAAAGGTCATCAATGAGACAATTGGACTCCAAGAAATAACATTGTTCTTAATTTGACCTGATTGCTGGAACTGAGCGATTACACTGTGCGGTATGGTAGCGCTTCATTTAAAAATTTAGATAAATAAGTCTTTTTTTACTGCGGGACCAATCCTAGCCGTTTTCGCGCGCCGAAGAAATAGAGATATTTTCAAAAAGTGCATTTCATTGACTTTCTAGCGGTATCAATCCGTTTGAGGTACAACGGTTGCGTCACGTATTCGTACCAACATATATTTAGCGATATTTTTCTGATATAACTAGGTTGCATCGCTTTTAACAGTGAAACGACTGATTATGGGACTTAATTGAACTTATTTTAGACTTTGACCATATAAATGTGATAAATGAGAAAATTGGACTCCAAGAAATAATATTCTACTTAGTTTGACATGGTTGCTGGAACTCAACGATTACACTGGGCACTGTGGAAGCGCTTCATTCAAAAATTTTAATAAATAAGTCATTTTTTTACCGTGGTACCAATCCTTGTCGTTAGCTCGCGCTGAAGTAATAGAGACAGTTCCAAAAACTGCATTATATTGACTATCTAACGGTATCAGTCCGTTTAAGTTGCAACTGTTGCGTCACATATTAGTGCCAACATGTATTTAACGATATGTTTCTGTTATTACTAGGTTGCATAGGCTTTAACAGAGAAACGATTGACTGTGTGTATTAATTGAACCGATTTTAGACTTTGAACTTATAAATGTGATAAATGAGACAATTGGTCTCCAAGAAAGAACATTCTTCTTAATTTGACATGATTGCTGGAACTCAACGATTACACTGGGCACTCTGGAAGCGCTTCATTCAAAAATTTTAATAAATAAGTCATTTTTTTACCGTGGTACCAATCCTAGCCGTTAGCACGTGCTGAAGAAATAGAAACATTCTCAAAAATTGCAATTCATTGACTTTCTAGCGGTATCAATCCGTTTGGGTTACAACGGTTCCGTCACATATTCGTACCAACATGCATTTAGCCATATGTTTCTGACATTACTAGGTTGCATCGTTTTTAACAATGAAACGATTGATTGTGGGACTTAATTGAACTGATTTTAGACTTTGACTTTATAAAGGTCTTCAATGAGACAATTGGACTCCAAGAAATAACATTCTTCTTAATTTGACCTGATTGCTGGAACTGAGCGATTACACTGTGCGGTATGGTAGCGCTTCATTTAAAAATTTAGATAAATAAGTCTTTTTTTACTGCTGGACCAATCCTAGCCGTTTGCGCGCGCTGAAGAAATAGAGACATTTTTAAAAAGTGCATGTCATTGACGTTCTAGCGGTACTAATCCGTTTGAGTAAGAACAGTTGCGTGACATATTCGTACCAACATGTATTTAGCGATATTTTTCCGATGTCACTAGGCTGCATAGCATTTAACAGTAAAACGATTGACTGTGGGACTTAATTGAACCGATTTTAGACTTTGACGTTATACAGCTCATCAATGAGACAATTGGACTCCAAAAAATAACTCTCTTCTTAATGTGACTTGATTGCTGGAACTCAGCGATTACACTATGCGCTGTGGTAGCTCTTTGTTTAAATATTTAAATAAATATGTCATTTATTTTCCGTGGTACCAATCCTAGCCGTTAGCACGCGCTGAAGAAATAGAAACATTTTCAAAAAGTGCATTTCATTGACTTTCTAGCGGTATCAATCCGTTTGGGTTACAACGGTTCCGTCACATATTCGTACCAACATGCATTTGACCATATGTTCTGACATTACTAGGTTGCATCGCTTTTAACAATGAAACGATTGATTGTGGGACTAAATTGAACTGATTTTAAACTTTGACCTTATAAAGGTCTTCAATGAGACAATTGGACTCCAAGAAATAACATTCTTCTTAATTTGACCTGATTGCTGGAACTGAGCGATTACACTGTGCGGTATGGTAGCGCTTCATTTAAAAATTTAGATAAATAAGTCTTTTTTTACTGCGGGACCAATCCTAGCCGCTTGCGCGCGCTGAAGAAATAGAGACATTCTTAAAAAGTGCATGTCATTGACGTTCTAGCGGTATCAATCCGTTTGAGTAAGAACAGTTGCGTGACATATTCGTACCAACATGCATTTAGCCATATGTTTCTAACATTACTAGGTTGCATCGCTTTTAACAGTGAAACGATTGATTGTGGGACTTAATTGAACTGATTTAAGACTTTGACCTTATAAAGGTCATCAATGAGACAATTGGACTCCAAGAAATAAGATTCTTCTTAATTTGACCTGATTGCTAGAACTCAGCGATTACACTGTGCGGTGTGGTAGCCCTTCATTTAAAAATTTAGATAAATAAGCCTTTTTTTACTGTGGGACCAATCCTAGCTGTTTGCGCGCGCTGAAGAAATAGAGACATTTTTAAAAAGTGCATTTCATTGACGTTCTAGCGGTATCAATCCGTTTGAGTTACAAGAGTTGCGTGACATATTCGTACCAACATGCATTTAGCCATATGTTTCTGACATCACTAGGTTGCATCGCTTTTAACAGTGAAACGATTGATTGTGGGACTTAATTGAACTGATTTCAGACTTTGACCTTATGAATGTGATAAATGAGACAATTGGACTCCAAGAAAGAACATTTTTCTTAACTTGACATAATTGCTAAAACTCAGCGAGTTCACAGGGCGCTGTGGTAGCGCTTCATTTAAAAGTTTAGATAAATAAGTCATTTTTTACTTTGGGACCAATCCTAGCCGCTAGCGCGCGCTGAAGAAATAGAGAGAGTTTCAAAAACTACATTATATTGACTATCTAACAGTATCAGTCCGTTTGAGTTACAACTGTTGCGTCACATATTAGTACCAACATGTATTTAGCGATATGTTTCTGTTATTACAAGGTTGCATCGCTATTAACAGTAAAACGATTGACTGTGGGACTTAATTGAATTGATTTTTGACTTTGACCTTACAAAGGTCATCAATGAGACAATTGGACTCCAAGAAAAAACATTCTTCTGAATTTGACCTGATTGCTGGAACTCAGCAATTACACTGTGCGGTGTGGAAGCGCTTCATTTAAAAATTTAGATAAATAAGTCATTTTTTACTTTGGGACCAATCCTAGCCGTTAGCCCGCGCTGAAGAAATAGAGAAAGTTTCCAAAACTACATTATATTGACTATCTAACAGTATCAGCTCGTTTGAGTTACAACTGTGGCGTCACATATTAGTACCAACATGTATTTAGCGATATGTTTCTGTCATTACAAGATTGCATCGCTATTAACAGTAAAACGATTGACTGTGGGACTTAATTGAATTGATTTTTGACTTTGACCTTATAAAGGTCATCAATGAGACAATTGGACTCCAAGAAGTAATATTCTTCTGAATTTGACCTGATTGCTGGAACTCAGCGATTATACGCTTTGCGGTGTGGTAGCGCTTCATTTGAAAATTAGATAAATAAGTCTTTTTTTACTGTGGGACCAATCCTAGCCGTTTACGCGCGCTAAAGAAATAGAGACATTTTCGAAAAGTGCATTTCATTGACGTTCTAGCGGTATCAATCCGTTTGAGGTACAACGGTTGCGTCACATATTCGTTCCAACAAATATCTAGCGATATTTTTCTGATATAACTAGGTTGCATCGCTTTCAACAGTGAAACGATTGATTATGGGACTTAATTGATCTTACTTTAGACTTTGACCATATAAATGTGATAAATAAGACAATGGGACTCCAAGAAATAACATTCTACTTAATTTGACATGGTTGCAGGAACTCAACGATTACACTGGGCACTGTGGAAGCGCTTCATTCAAAAATTTTAATAAATAAGTCATTTTTTTACCGTGGTACCAATCCTTGTCGTTAGCTCGCGCTGAAAAAATAGAGACAGTTTCAAAAACTGCATTATATTGACTATCTAACAGTATCAGTCCGTTTGAGTTACAACGTTTGCGTCACATATTAGCGCCAACATGTATTTAACGATATGTTTCTGTTATTACAAGGTTGCATCGCTATTAACAGTAAAACGATTGACTGTGGGACTTAATTGAATTGATTTTAGACTTTGACCTTATAAATGTGATAAATAAGATAATTGGACACCAAGAAATAACATTCTTCTTAATTTGGCATGATTACTTGAACTCAGCGATTACACTGGGCGGTATGGTAGAGCTTCATAAAACAATTTAGATACGTAAGTAATTTTTTTACAGTGGGACAAATCCTAGCCGTTAGCGCGTGGTGAAGAAATAGAGACAGTTTCAAAAACTACATTTCATTGAGTCTCTAACGGTATTCGTCCGTTCGAGGTACAACGGTTGCGTCAAGTGTTCGTACCAACATATATTTAGAGATTTGTTTCAGATATAACTAGGTTGCATCGCTATTAACAGTGAGACGATTGACTGCGGGTCTTAATTGAACTGATTTTGGACTTTGACCTTATAACTGTGATAAATGAGGCAATTGAACTCCAAGAAATAACATTCCTCTTAAGTTGACATGATTGCTGTAACTCTGGGATTTCACAGGGCGCTGTGGTAACGCCTGGTTTAAAAACATAGATAATGAAGTCATTTCTTACTGTGGAACCAATCCTTGCCCTTAGCTCGTGCTGAAGAAATCGAGACATTTTCAATAAGTGCATTTCATTGACGTTCTACCGGTATCAATCCGTTTAAGCTACAACAGTTGCGTCTCATATTCGTACCAACATGTACTTAACGATATTTTGCCGATGTTACTAGGCTGCATCGCTTTTAACATTAAAACGATTGACTGTGGGATTTAATTGAACTGATTTTAGACTTTGACGTTATAAAGGTCATCAATGAGACAATTGGACTCCAAGAAATAACATTCTTCTTAATTTGACCTGATTGCTGGAACTCAGCGATTACTCTGTGCGGTGTGGTAGCGCTTCATTTAAAAATTTAGATAAATAAGTCTTTTTTTACTTTGGGACCAATCCTAGCCGTTAGCCCGCGCTGAAGAAATAGAGAAAGTTTCCAAAACTACATTATATTGACTATCTAACAGTATCAGTCCGTTTGAGTTACAACTGTGGCGTCACATATTAGTACCAACATGTATTTAGCGATATGTTTCTGTTATTACAAGGTTGCATCGCTATTAACAGTAAAACGATTGACTGTGGGACTTAATTGAATTGATTTTTGACTTTGACCTTATAAAGGTCATCAATGAGACAATTGGACTCCAAGAAGTAACATTCTTCTGAATTTGACCTGATTGCTGGAACTCAGCGATTATACGCTTTGCGGTGTGGTAGCGCTTCATTTAAAAATTAGATAAATAAGTCTTTTTTTACTGTGGGACCAATCCTAGCCGTTTACGCGCGCTAAAGAAATAGAGACATTTTCGAAAAGTGCATTTCATTGACGTTCTAGCGGTATCAATCCGTTTGAGGTACAACGGTTGCGTCACATATTCGTTCCAACAAATATCTAGCGATATTTTTCTGATATAACTAGGTTGCATCGCTTTCAACAGTGAAACGATTGATTATGGGACTTAATTGATCTTACTTTAGACTTTGACCATATAAATGTGATAAATAAGACAATTGGACTCCAAGAAATAACATTCTACTTAATTTGACATGGTTCCTGGAACTCAACGATTACACTGGGCATTGCGGAAGCGCTTCATTCAAAAATTTTAATAAATAAGACATTTTTTTACCGTGGTACCAATCCTTGTCGTTAGCTCGCGCTAAAGAAATAGAGACAGTTTCAAAAACTGCATTATATTGACTATCTAACGGTATCAGTCCGTTTGAGTTACAACTGTTGCGTCACATATTAGTGCCAACATGTATTTAACGATATGTTTCTGTTACTACAAGGTTGCATCCCTATTAACAGTAAAACGATTGACTGTGGCACTTAATTCAATTGATTTTAGACTTTGACCTTGTAAATGTGATAAATGAGACAATTGGACTCCAAGAAATAACATTCCTCTTAATTTGACATGATTGCTGTAACTCTGGGATTACACTGAACGATGTGGAAGCGCTTCATTTAATAATGTAGATAAATAAGCTATTTCTTACTGTGGGACCAATCCTAGCCGTTAGCACGGGCTGAAGAAATAGGAACAGTTTCAAAAACTACATTTCATTGAGTTTCTAACGGTATCAGTCCCTTTGAGTTACAACGGTTGCGTCCCATATTCGTACCAATATGTATTTAGCGATATTTTTCCGATGATACTAGGTTGCATCGCTTTCAACAGTGAAACGATTGACTGTGGGTCTTAATTGAACTGATTTTAGACTTTGAACTTATAAATGTGATAAATGAGACAATTGGACTCCAAGAAAAAACATTCTTCTTAATTTGACATGATTGCTTGAACTCAACGATTACACTGGGCGCTGTGAATGCGCTTCATTTAAAAATGTAGATAAATAAGTCATTTTAAACCATGGAACCAATCCTAGCCCTTAGCTCGCGCTGAAGAAATAGAAACAGTTTCAAAAACTACATTGTGTTGACTATCTAACGGTATCAGTCCGTTTGAGTTACAACTGTTGCGTCACATTTTAGTACCAACATGTATTTAGCGATATGTTTCTGTTATTACAAGGTTGCATCGCTATTAACAGTAAAACGATTGACTGTGGGACTTAATTGAATTGATTTTAGACTTTGACCTTATAAAGGTCATCAATGAGGCAATTGGACTCCAAGAAATAACATTCTTCTTAATATGACATGATTGCTTCAACTCAGCGATTACACTATGGTAGTGCTTCATTTAAAAATTTAGATAAATAAGTATATTTTTACTGTGGGACCAATCCTAGCCCTTAGCGCGCGCAGAAGAAATAGAGACAGTTTCCAAAAGTCCATTTCATTGACGTTCTGGCGGTATCAATCCGTTTGAGTTACAACTGTTGCGGCACATATTCGTACCAACATGTACTTAGCGATATTTTTCCGATGTTACTAGGCTGCATTGCTTTTAACAGTAAAACGATTGACTGTGGGACTTAATTGAACTGATTTTAGACTTTGACGTTATAAAGGTCATCAATGAGACAATTGGACTCCAAGAAATAACATTCTTCTTAATTTGACCTGATTGCTGGAACTCAGCGATTACACTGGGCGCTGTGGTAGCGCCTGGTTTAAAAACATAGATAATGAAGTCATTTTTTACTGTGGAACAAATCCTAGCCGTTGGCTCGCGCTGAAGAAGTAGAGACATTTCCAAAAACTAAATTTCATTGTCTTTCTAGAAGTATCCGTTCGTTTGAGGTACAACGATTGCGTCACATATTCGTACCAACATGTATTTAACGATATGTTTCTGTTATTACAAAGCTGCATCCCTATTACCAGTAAAACGATTGACTGAGGGACTTAATTGAATTGATTTTAGACTTTGACCTTGTAAATGTGATAAATGAGACAATTGGACTCCAAGAAATAACATTTTTTTTAATTTGACCTGATTGCTGGAACTCAGCGATTACACTGGGCGCTGTGGTAGCGCCTGGTTTAAAAACATAGATAATGAAGTCATTTTTTACTGTGGAACCAATCCTACCCGTTGGCTCGCGCTGAAGAAATAGAGACATTTCAAAAACTAAATTTCATCGACTTTCTAGCGGTATCAATCCGTTTGAGTTACAACGGTTGCGTCACATATTCGTACCAACATGCATTAAGCTATATTTTTCCGATATTACTAGGTTACATCGCTATTAACAGTGAAACGATTGACTGTGGGACTTAATTGAACTGCTTTGGACTTTAATCTTACAAATCTGATAAATAAGACAATCGAACTCCAAGAAATAATATTCTTCTTAATTTGACATGATTGCTTGAACTCAACGATTACACTGGACGCTATGGTACGCTTTATTTGAACATGTAGATAAATATGTCAATTTTTACTGTGGGACCAATCCTTCCCGCTAGCTCGCGCTGAAGCAATAGAGACAGTTTAAAAAAACAGATTATATTGACTATCTAACAGTATCAGTCCGTTTGAGTTACAACTGTGGCGTCACATATTAGTACCAACATGTATTTAGCGATATGTTTCTGTTATTACAAGGTTGCATCGCTATTAACAGTAAAACGATTGACTGTGGGACTTAATTGAATTGATTTTTGACTTTGACCTTATAGAGGTCATCAATGAGACAATTGGACTCCAAGAAGTAACATTCTTCTGAATTTGACCTGATTGCTGGAACTCAGCGATTATACGCTTTGCGGTGTGGTAGCGCTTCATTTGAAAATTAGATAAATAAGTCTTTTTTTACTGTGGGACCAATCCTAGCCGTTTACGCGCGCTAAAGAAATAGAGACATTTTCGAAAAGTGCATTTCATTGACGTTCTAGCGGTATCAATCCGTTTGAGGTACAACGGTTGCGTCACATATTCGTTCCAACAAATATCTAACGATATGTTTCTGTTATTACAAGGTTGCATCGCTATTAACAGTAAAACGATTGACTGTGGGACTTAATTGAATTGATTTTAGACTTTGACCTTATAAATGTGATAAATAAGATAATTGGACTCCAAGAAATAACATTCTTCTTAATTTGGCATGATTACTTGAACTCAGCGATTACACCGGGCGGTATGGTAGAGCTTCATAAAACAATTTCGATACGTAAGTAATTTTTTTACAGTGGGACAAATCCTAGCCGTTAGCGCGTGGTGAAAAAATAGAGACAGTTTCAAAAACTACATTTCGTTGAGTCTCTAACGGTATTCGTCCGTTCGAGGTACAACGGTTGCGTCAAGTGTTCGTACCAACATATATTTAGAGATTTGTTTCAGATATAACTAGGTTGCATCGCTATTAACAGTGAGACGATTGACTGTGGGTCTTAATTGAACTGATTTTGGACTTTGACCTTATAACTGTGATAAATGAGGCAATTGAACTCCAAGAAATAACATTCCTCTTAATTTGACATGATTGCTGTAACTCTGGGATTTCACAGGGCACTGTGGTAGCGCCTAGTTTAAAAACATAGATAATGAAGTCATTTCTTACTGTGGAACCAATCCTTGCCCTTAGCTCGTGCTGAAGAAATCGAGACATTTTCAATAAGTGCATTTCATTGACGTTCTACCGGTATCAATCCGTTTAAGCTACAACAGTTGCGTCTCATATTCGTACCAACATGTACTTAACGATATTTTTCCGATGTTACTAGGCTGCATCGCTTTTAACATTAAAACGATTGACTGTGGGATTTAATTGAACTGATTTTAGACTTTGACGTTATAAAGGTCATCAATGAAGCAATTGGACTCCAAGAAATAACATTCTTCTTAATATGACATGATTGCTTCAACTCAGCGATTACACTATGGTAGTGCTTCATTTAAAAATTTAGATAAATAAGTATATTTTTACTGTGGGACCAATCCTAGCCGTTAGCGCGCGCTAAAGAAATAGAGACAGTTTCAAAAATTATATTTTATAGAGTTTCTAACGGTATCAGTCCGTTTGAGTTACAACAATTGCGTCAAGTATTCGTACCAACATGTATTTAGAGATTTGTTTCCCGTATTACTAGGTTGCATAGCTTCTAACAGAGAAACGATTGACTGTGGGACTTAATTGAACTTACTTTAGACTTGGACCTTTTAAATGTGATAAATGAGACAATTTGACTCCAAGAAATAACATTCTTCTTAATTTGACATGATTGCTGGAACTCAGCGATTACACTTGGCGCTCTGGTAGCGCTTCATTTAAATATTTAGTGAAATTAGTCATTTTTTACTGTGGGACCAATCCTAGCCGTTAGTGCGCGTTGAAGAAATGGAAACATTTTCAAAAAGTGTATTTCATTGACTTTACAGCGGTATCAATCCGTTTGAGTTACAACGGTTGCGTCACATATTCGTACCAACATGTATTTGGCGATTTTTTTCCGATGTTACTAGGTTGCATCGCTTTTAACAGTGAAACGATTGACTGTGGGTCTTAATTGAACTGATTTTAGACTTTGAACTTATGAATGTGATAAATGAGAGAATAGGTCTCCAAGAAATAACATTCTTCTTAATTTGACATGAGTGCTTGAACTCAACGACTACACTGGGTCCTGGGATAGCGCTTCATTTAAAAATTTAGATAAATTAGTCATTTTTTACTGTGGGACCAATCCTAGCCGTTAGCGCGCGCTAAAGAAATAGAGACATATTCAAAAACTACATTTCATATTTTTTCTAGCAGTATCCGTCCGCTTGAGGTACAACGGTTGCGTCACATATTCGTACCAACATGTATTTAGCGATATTATTCTGATGTTACTAGGTTGCATCGCTTTTAACAGTGAAACGATTGATTGTGGGACTTACTGGAACTGATTTTAGACTTTGACCTTATAAATGTGATAAATAAGACAATTGCACTCCAACAAATAACATTCTTCTTAATTTGACATAATTACTGGCACTCAGCGATTACACTGGGCGCTATGGTAGCGCTTCATATAAAAAATTAGATAAATTAGTCATTTTTTACTGTGGGACCAATCCTAGCCGTTAGCGCGCGCTGAAGAAATAGAAACATTTTCAAAAAGTGTATTTCATTGACTTTCTAGCGGTATCAATCCGTTTGAGTTACAACGGTAGCGTCACATATTCGTACCAACATGCATTTAGCGATTTTTTCCGATGTTACTAGGTTGCCTCGCTTTTAACAGTGAAACAATTGACTGTAGGTCTCAATTGAACAGATTTTAGACTTTGAACTTATAAATGTGATAAATGACACGATTGGTCTCCAAGAAATAACATTCTTCTTAACTTGACATGATTGCTTGAACTTAACGATTACACTGGGCGCTATGGTAGCGCGTCATATAAAAATTTAGATAAATTAGTCATTTTTTACTGTGGGACCAATCCCAGCCGTTAGCGCGCGCTGAAGAAATAGAAACATTTTCAAAAAGTGTATTTCATTGATTTTCTAGCGGTATCAATCCGTTTGACTTACAACGGTTGCGTCACATATTCGTACAAACATGTATTTAGCGATATTTTTTAGGTATTATTGGTTGCATCGCTTCTAACAGTAAAACGATTGACTGTGGCACTTAATTGAACTGCCTTGGACTTTGATCTTATGAATGTGAGAAAAGAGAAAATTGAACTCCAAAAAATAACATTCTACTTTATTTGACATGATTGCTGGAACTCAACGATTACACTGGGCACTGTGGAAGCGCTTCATTCAAAAATTTTAATAAATAAGTCATCTTTTTACCGTGGTACCAATCCTTGCCGTTAGCTCGCGCTGAAGAAATAGAGACAGTTTCCAAAACTACATTATATTGATTATCTAACGGTATAAGTCCGTTTGAGTTACAACTGTTACGTCACATGCTAGTACCAACATGTATTTAGCGATATGTTTCTGTTATTACAAGGATGCATCGCTATTAACAGTAAAACGATTGACTGTGGGACTTAATTGAACTGATCTTATACTTTGACGTTATAAAGGTCATCAATGAGACAATTGGACTCCAAGAAATAACATCCTTCTTAATTTTACCTGATTGCTGGAACTCGGCGATTACACTGGGCACTGTAGTAGCGCTTCCTTTAAAAGTATTGATAATGAAGTCATTTTTTACTGTGGGACCAATCCTAGCCGTTATCGCGCGTTGAGGAAGTAGAGACAGTTTCAAAAATTATATTTCATAGAGTTTCTAACGGTATCAGTCCGTTTGAGTTACAACGGTTCCGTTAAGTATTCGTACCAACATGTATTTAGAGATTTGTTTCCCCTATTACTAGGTTGCATAGCTTCTAACAGAGAAACGATTGACTGTGGGACTTAATTGAACTTACTTTAGACTTTGACCTTTTAAATGTGATCAACGAGAAAATTTGACTCCAAGAAATAACATTTTTTTTAATTTGACATGACTGCTGCAACTCAGCGATTACACTGGGCGCTGTGGTAGCGCTTCATTTAAAAATTTAGATAAATTAGTCATTTTTTACTGTGGGACCAATCCTAGCCGTTGGCGCGCGCTAAAGAAATAGAGACATATTCAAAAACTACATTTCATATTTTTTCTAGCAGTATCCGTCCGCTTGAGGTACAACGGTTGCGTCACATATTCGTACCAACATGCATTTAGCGATTTTTTCCGATGTTACTAGGTTGCCTCGCTTTTAACAGTGAAACGATTGACTGTAGGTCTCAATTGAACAGATTTTAGACTTTGAACTTATAAATGTGATAAATGACACGATTGGTCTCCAAGAAATAACATTCTTCTTAACTTGACATGATTGCTTGAACTTAACGATTACACTGGGCGCTATGGTAGCGCGTCATATAAAAATTTAGATAAATTAGTCATTTTTTACTGTGGGACCAATCCCAGCCGTTAGCACGCGCTGAAGAAATAGAAACATTTTCAAAAAGTGTATTTCATTGACTTTCTAGCGGTATCAATCCGTTTGACTTACAACGGTTGCGTCACATATTCGTACAAACATGTATTTAGCGATATTTTTTAGGTATTATTGGTTGCATCGCTTCTAACAGTAAAACGATTGACTGTGGCACTTAATTGAACTGCCTTGGACTTTGATCTTATGAATGTGAGAAAAGAGAAAATTGAACTCCAAAAAATAACATTCTACTTTATTTGACATGATTGCTGGAACTCAACGATTACACTGGGCACTGTGGAAGCGCTTCATTCAAAAACTTTAATAAATAAGTCATCTTTTTACCGTGGTACCAATCCTTGCCGTTAGCTCGCGCTGAAGAAATAGAGACAGTTTCCAAAACTGCATTATATTGATTATCTAACGGTATAAGTCCGTTTGAGTTACAACTGTTACGTAACATGCTAGTACCAACATGTATTTAGCGATATGTTTCTGTTATTACAAGGATGCATCGCTATTAACAGTAAAACGATTGACTGGGGGACTTAATTGAACTGATCTTATACTTTGACGTTATAAAGGTCATCAATGAGACAATTGGACTCCAAGATATAACATCCTTCTTAATTTTACCTGATTGCTGGAACTCGGCGATTACACTGGGCACTGTAGTAGCGCTTCCTTTAAAAGTATTGATAATGAAGTCATTTTTTACTGTGGGACCAATCCTAGCCGTTATCGCGCGTTGAGGAAGTAGAGACAGTTTCAAAAATTATATTTCATAGAGTTTTTAACGGTATCAGTCCGTTTGAGTTACAACGGTTGCGTTAAGTATTCGTACCAACATGTATTTAGAGATTTGTTTCCCCTATTACTAGGTTGCATAGCTTCTAACAGAGAAACGATTGACTGTGGGACTTAATTGAACTTACTTTAGACTTTGACCTTTTAAATGTGATCAACGAGAAAATTTGACTCCAAGAAATAACATTCTTTTTAATTTGACATGACTGCTGCAACTCAGCGATTACACTGGGCGCTGTGGTAGCGCTTCATTTAAAAATTTAGATAAATTAGTCATTTTTTACTGTGGGACCAATCCTAGCCGTTGGCGCGCGCTAAAGAAATAGAGACATATTCAAAAACTACATTTCATATTTTTTCTAGCAGTATCCGTCCGCTTGAGGTACAACGGTTGCGTCACATATTCGTACCATCATGTATTTAGCGATATTATTCTGATGTTACTAGGTTGCATCGCTTTTAACAGTGAAACGATTGATTGTGGGACTTACTGGAACTGATTTTAGACTTTGACCTTATAAATGTGGTAAATGAAACAATTGGACTCCAAGAAATAACATTCTTCTTTATTTGACATGATTACTGGAACTCAGCGATTACACTGGGCGCTATGGTAGCGCTTCTTATAAAAAATTAGATAAATTAGTCATTTTTTACTGTGGGATCAATCCTAGCCGTTAGCTCGCGCTGAAGAATTAGAGACATTTTCAAAAACTACAATTCATTGTCTTTCTAGCAGCATCCGTCCGTTTGAGTTACAACGGTTGCGTCACATATTCGCACAAACATGTATTTAGCGATATTTTTCCGATATTACTAAGTTGCATCGCTTTTAACAGGGAAACGATTGACTGTGCGACTTAATTGAACTGCTTTGGATTTTGACCTTTTAAATGTGATCAATGAGACAATTTGACTCCAAGAAATAACATTCTTCTTAATTTGACATGATTGCTGGAACTCAGCGATTACACTGGGCGCTGTGGTAGGGCTTCATTTAAAAATTTTGATAAATTAGTCATTTCTTACTGTGGGACCAATCCTAGCCGTTAGCGCGCGCTAAAGAAATAGAGACATATTCAAAAACTACATTTCATTGTCTTTCTAGCAGTATCCGTCCGTTTGAGGTACAACGGTTGCGTCACATATTCATACCAACATGTATTTAGCGATATTATTCCGATGTTACTAGGTTGCATCGCTTTTAACAGTGAAAGGATTGATTGTGGGACTTGCTGGAACTGATTTTAGACTTTGGCCTCATAAATGTGATAAATGAGACAATTGGACTCCAAGAAATAACATTCTTCTTAATTTGACATGATTACTGGAACTCAGCGATTACACTGGGCGCTATGGTAGCGCTTCATATAAAAATTTAGATGAATTAGTCATTTTTTACTGTGGGACCAATCCTAGCCGTTAGCGCGCGCTGAAAAAATAGACACATTTTCAAAAAGTGTATTTCATTGACTTTCTAGCGGTATCAATCCGTTTGAGTTACAACGGTTGCGTCACATATTCGTACCAACATGCATTTAGCGATTTTTTTCCGATGTTACTAGGTTGCATCGCTTTTAACAGTGAAACGATTGATTGTAGGTCTTAATTGAACTGATTTTAGACTTTGAACTTATAAATGTGATAAATGAGACAATTGGTCTCCAGGAAATAACATTCTTCTCAACTTGACATGATTGCTTGAACTTAACGATTACACAGCGCGCTGTGATAGCGCTTTATTAAAAAATGTAGATAAATAAGTCATTTTTTACTGTGGGACCAATCCTAGCCGTTGGCGCGCGCTGAAGAAGTAGAGACAGTTTCAAAAACTACATCATATTGACTATCTAACGGTATCAGTCCGCTTGAGTTACAACTGTTGCATCACATATTAGTACCAACATGTATTTAGCGATATGTTTCTGTTATTACAAGGTTGCATCGCTATTAACAGTAAAACGATTGACTGTGGGACTTAATTGAACTGCTTTGGACTTTGAACTTATAAAAATGATAAATGAGACAATTGGACTCCAAGAAATAACATTCTTCTTAATTTGACATGATTACTGGAACTCAGCGATTACACTGGGCGCTATGGTAGCGCTTCATATAAAAATTTAGATAAAGTAGTCATTTTTTACTGTGGGACCAATCCTGGCCGTTAGCTCTCGCTGAAGAAATAGAGACATTTCTAGAAACTAAATTTCTTTGACTTTCTAGCGGTACCAATCCGTCTGAGTTACAACGGTTGCGCCACATATTCGTACCAACATGCATTAGGCGATGTTTTTCCGATATTACTAAGTTGCAACGCTTTTAACAGGGAAACGATTGACTGTGCGACTTAATTGAACTGCTTTGGACTTTGACCTTATAAATCTGATAAATGAGACAATTGAACTCCAAGAAATAATATTCTTCTTAATTTGTCATGATTGCTTGAACTCAAAGATTACACTGGGCGCTGTGGTACGCTTTAATTGAAAATGTAGATAAATAAGTAATTTTTTACTGTGGGACCAATTCTAGCCGTTAGTACGCTCTGAAGAAATAGAGACATTTTCAAAAACTACATTTCATTGACTTTCTAGCGGTATCAAACCCTTTGAATTACAACGGTTGCCTCACATATTCGTACAAACATGTATTTAGCCATATTTTTCTGGTATTACTAGGTTGCATCGCTTCTAACAGCGAAACGATTGACTGTGGCACTTAATTGAACTGCCTTGGACTTTGATCTTATGAATGTGAGAAAAGAGAAAATTGAACTCCAAGAAATAACATTCTACTTAATTTGACATGGTTGCTGGAACTGAATGATTACACTGGGCACTGTAGAAGCGCTTCATTCAAAAATTTTAATAAATAAGTCATTTTCTTACCGTGGTACCAATCCTTGCCGTTAGCTCGTGCTGAAAAAATAGAGACAGTTTCAAAAATTACATCATATTGTCTATCTAACGGATCAGTCCGCTTGAGTTACAACTGTTGCGTCACATATTAGTACCAACATGTAATTAGCGATATGTTTCTGTTATTACAAGGTTGCATCGCTATTAACAGTAAAACGATTGACTGTGGGACTTAATTGAACTGATTTTAGACTTTGAACTTATAAATGTGATAAATGAGACAATTGGTCTCCAAGAAATAACATTCTTCTTAACTTGACATGATTGCTTGAACTTAACGATTACACTGGGCGCTGTGATAGCGCTTTATTAAAAAATGTAGATAAATAAGTCATTTTTTACTGTGGGACCAATCCTAGCCGTTAGCGCGCGCTGAAGAAATAGACACAGTTTCAAAAACAACATTTCATTGAATTTCTAACGGTATCAGTCCGTTTGAGTTACAACGGTTGCGTCAAGTATTCGTACCAACATGTATTTAGAGATTTGTTTCCCCTATTACTAGGTTGCATAGCTTCTAACAGAGAAACGATTTACTGTGGGACTTAATTGAACTTACTTTAGACTTTGACCTTTTAAATGTGATCAATGAGACAATTTGACTCCAAGAAATAACATTCTTCTTAATTTGACATGATTGCTGGAATTCAGCGATTACACTGGGCGCTGTGGTAGGGCTTCATTTAAAAATTTTGATAAATTAGTCATTTCTTACTGTGGGACCAATCCTAGCCGTTAGCGCGCGCTAAAGAAATAGAGACATATTCAAAAACTTTATTTCATTGTCTTTCTAGCAGTATCCGTCCGTTTGAGGTACAACGGTTGCGTCACATATTCATACCAACATGTATTTAGCGATATTATTCCGATGTTACTAGGTTGCATCGCTTTTAACAGTGAAACGATTGATTGTGGGACTTGCTGGAACTGATTTTAGACTTTGGCCTCATAAATGTGATAAATGAGACAATTGGACTCCAAGAAATAACATTCTTCTTAATTTGACATGATTACTGGAACTCAGCGATTACACTGGGCGCTATGGTAGCGCTTCATATAAAAATTTAGATGAATTAGTCATTTTTTACTGTGGGACCAATCCTAGCCGTTAGCGCGCGCTGAAGAAATAGACACATTTTCAAAAAGTGTATTTCATTGACTTTCTAGCGGTATCAATCCGTTTGAGTTACAACGGTTGCGTCACATATTCGTACCAACATGCATTTAGCGATTTTTTTCCGATGTTACTAGGTTGCATCGCTTTTAACAGTGAAACGATTGATTGTAGGTCTTAATTGAACTGATTTTAGACTTTGAACTTATAAATGTGATAAATGAGACAATTGGTCTCCAGGAAATAACATTCTTCTCAACTTGACATGATTGCTTGAACTTAACGATTACACTGCGCGCTGTGATAGCGCTTTATTAAAAAATGTAGATAAATAAGTCATTTTTTACTGTGGGACCAATCCTAGCCGTTGGCGCGCGCTGAAGAAGTAGAGACAGTTTCAAAAACTACATCATATTGACTATCTAACGGTATCAGTCCGCTTGAGTTACAACTGTTGCATCACATATTAGTACCAACATGTATTTAGCGATATGTTTCTGTTATTACAAGGTTGCATCGCTATTAACAGTAAAACGATTGACTGTGGGACTTAATTGAACTGCTTTGGACTTTGAACTTATAAAAATGATAAATGAGACAATTGGACTCCAAGAAATAACATTCTTCTTAATTTGACATGATTACTGGAACTCAGCGATTACACTGGGCGCTATGGTAGCGCTTCATATAACAATTTAGATAAAGTAGTCATTTTTTACTGTGGGACCAATCCTGGCCGTTAGTTCTCGCTGAAGAAATAGAGACATTTCTAGAAACTAAATTTCTTTGACTTTCTAGCGGTACCAATCCGTCTGAGTTACAACGGTTGCGCCACATATTCGTACCAACATGCATTAGGCGATGTTTTTCCGATATTACTAAGTTGCAACGCTTTTAACAGGGAAACGATTGACTGTGCGACTTAATTGAACTGCTTTGGACTTTGACCTTATAAATCTGATAAATGAGACAATTGAACTCCAAGAAATAATATTCTTCTTAATTTGTCATGATTGCTTGAACTCAACGATTACACTGGGCGCTGTGGTACGCTTTAATTGAAAATGTAGATAAATAAGTAATTTTTTACTGTGGGACCAATTCTAGCCGTTAGCACGCTCTGAAGAAAGAGAGACATTTTCAAAAACTACATTTCATTGACTTTCTAGCGGTATCAAACCCTTTGAATTACAACGGTTGCCTCACATATTCGTACAAACATGTATTTAGCCATATTTTTCTGGCATTACTAGGTTGCATTGCTTCTAACAGCGAAACGATTGACTGTGGCACTTAATTGAACTGCCTTGGACTTTGATCTTATGAATGTGAGAAAAGAGAAAATTGAACTCCAAGAAATAACATTCTACTTAATTTGACATGGTTGCTGGAACTGAATGATTACACTGGGCACTGTAGAAGCGCTTCATTCAAAAATTTTAATAAATAAGTCATTTTCTTACCGTGGTACCAATCCTTGCCGTTAGCTCGTGCTGAAAAAATAGAGACAGTTTCAAAAATTACATCATATTGTCTATCTAACGGATCAGTCCGCTTGAGTTACAACTGTTGCGTCACATATTAGTACCAACATGTAATTAGCGATATGTTTCTGTTATTACAAGGTTGCATCGCTATTAACAGTAAAACGATTGACTGTGGGACTTAATTGAACTGATTTTAGACTTTGAACTTATAAATGTGATAAATGAGACAATTGGTCTCCAAGAAATAACATTCTTCTTAACTTGACATGATTGCTTGAACTTAACGATTACACTGGGCGCTGTGATAGCGCTTTATTAAAAAATGTAGATAAATAAGTCATTTTTTACTGTGGGACCAATCCTAGCCGTTAGCGCGCGCTGAAGAAATAGACACAGTTTCAAAAACAACATTTCATTGAATTTCTAACGGTATCAGTCCGTTTGAGTTACAACGGTTGCGTCAAGTATTCGTACCAACATGTATTTAGAGATTTGTTTCCCCTATTACTAGGTTGCATAGCTTCTAACAGAGAAACGATTTACTGTGGGACTTAATTGAACTTACTTTAGACTTTGACCTTTTAAATGTGATCAATGAGACAATTTGACTCCAAGAAATAACATTCTCCTTAATTTGACATGATTGCTGGAACTCAGCGATTACACTGGGCGCTGTGGTAGGGCTTCATTAAAAAATTTTGATAAATTAGTCATTTCTTACTGTGGGACCAATCCTAGCCGTTAGCGCGCGCTAAAGAAATAGAGACATATTCAAAAACTACATTTCATTGTCTTTCTAGCAGCATCCGTCCGTTTGAGGTACAACAGTTGCGTCACATATTCGTACCAACATGTATTTAGCGATATTATTCCGATGTTACTAGGTTGCATCGCTTTTAACAGTGAAACGATTGATTGTAGGTCTTAATTGAACTGATTTTAGACTTTGAACTTATAAATGTGATAAATGAGACAATTGGTCTCCAGGAAATAACATTCTTCTCAACTTGACATGATTGCTTGAACTTAACGATTACACAGCGCGCTGTGATAGCGCTTTATTAAAAAATGTAGATAAATAAGTCATTTTTTACTGTGGGACCAATCCTAGCCGTTGGCGCGCGCTGAAGAAGTAGAGACAGTTTCAAAAACTACATCATATTGACTATCTAACGGTATCAGTCCGCTTGAGTTACAACTGTTGCATCACATATTAGTACCAACATGTATTTAGCGATATGTTTCTGTTATTACAAGGTTGCATCGCTATTAACAGTAAAACGATTGACTGTGGGACTTAATTGATTTGCTTTGGACTTTGAACTTATAAAAATGATAAATGAGACAATTGGACTCCAAGAAATAACATTCTTCTTAATTTGACATGATTACTGGAACTCAGCGATTACACTGGGCGCTATGGTAGCGCTTCATATAAAAATTTAGATAAAGTAGTCATTTTTTACTGTGGGACCAATCCTGGCCGTTAGCTCTCGCTGAAGAAATAGAGACATTTCTAGAAACTAAATTTCTTTGACTTTCTAGCGGTACCAATCCGTCTGAGTTACAACGGTTGCGCCACATATTCGTACCAACATGCATTAGGCGATGTTTTTCCGATATTACTAAGTTGCAACGCTTTTAACAGGGAAACGATTGACTGTGCGACTTAATTGAACTGCTTTGGACTTTGACCTTATAAATCTGATAAATGAGACAATTGAACTCCAAGAAATAATATTCTTCTTAATTTGTCATGATTGCTTGAACTCAACGATTACACTGGGCGCTGTGGTACGCTTTAATTGAAAATGTAGATAAATAAGTAATTTTTTACTGTGGGACCAATTCTAGCCGTTAGCACGCTCTGAAGAAATAGAGACATTTTCAAAAACTACATTTCATTGACTTTCTAGCGGTATCAAACCCTTTGAATTACAACGGTTGCCTCACATATTCGTACAAACATGTATTTAGCCATATTTTTCTGGTATTACTAGGTTGCATCGCTTCTAACAGCGAAACGATTGACTGTGGCACTTAATTGAACTGCCTTGGACTTTGATCTTATGAATGTGAGAAAAGAGAAAATTGAACTCCAAGAAATAACATTCTACTTAATTTGACATGGTTGCTGGAACTGAATGATTACACTGGGCACTGTAGAAGCGCTTCATTCAAAAATTTTAATAAATAAGTCATTTTCTTACCGTGGTACCAATCCTTGCCGTTAGCTCGTGCTGAAAAAATAGAGACAGTTTCAAAAACTACATCATATTGTCTATCTAACGGATCAGTCCGCTTGAGTTACAACTGTTGCGTCACATATTAGTACCAACATGTAATTAGCGATATGTTTCTGTTATTACAAGGTTGCATCGCTATTAACAGTAAAACGATTGACTGTGGGACTTAATTGAACTGATTTTAGACTTTGAACTTATAAATGTGATAAATGAGACAATTGGTCTCCAAGAAATAACATTCTTCTTAACTTGACATGATTGCTTGAACTTAACGATTACACTGGGCGCTGTGATAGCGCTTTATTAAAAAATGTAGATAAATAAGTCATTTTTTACTGTGGGACCAATCCTAGCCGTTAGCGCGCGCTGAAGAAATAGACACAGTTTCAAAAACAACATTTCATTGAATTTCTAACGGTATCAGTCCGTTTGAGTTACAACGGTTGCGTCAAGTATTCGTACCAACATGTATTTAGAGATTTGTTTCCCCTATTACTAGGTTGCATAGCTTCTAACAGAGAAACGATTTACTGTGGGACTTAATTGAACTTACTTTAGACTTTGACCTTTTAAATGTGATCAATGAGACAATTTGACTCCAAGAAATAACATTCTTCTTAATTTGACATGATTGCTGGAATTCAGCGATTACACTGGGCGCTGTGGTAGGGCTTCATTTAAAAATTTTGATAAATTAGTCATTTCTTACTGTGGGACCAATCCTAGCCGTTAGCGCGCGCTAAAGAAATAGAGACATATTCAAAAACTTTATTTCATTGTCTTTCTAGCAGTATCCGTCCGTTTGAGGTACAACGGTTGCGTCACATATTCATACCAACATGTATTTAGCGATATTATTCCGATGTTACTAGGTTGCATCGCTTTTAACAGTGAAACGATTGATTGTGGGACTTGCTGGAACTGATTTTAGACTTTGGCCTCATAAATGTGATAAATGAGACAATTGGACTCCAAGAAATAACATTCTTCTTAATTTGACATGATTACTGGAACTCAGCGATTACACTGGGCGCTATGGTAGCGCTTCATATAAAAATTTAGATGAATTAGTCATTTTTTACTGTGGGACCAATCCTAGCCGTTAGCGCGCGCTGAAGAAATAGACACATTTTCAAAAAGTGTATTTCATTGAATTTCTAGCGGTATCAATCCGTTTGAGTTACAACGGTTGCGTCACATATTCGTACCAACATGCATTTAGCGATTTTTTTCCGATGTTACTAGGTTGCATCGCTTTTAACAGTGAAACGATTGATTGTAGGTCTTAATTGAACTGATTTTAGACTTTGAACTTATAAATGTGATAAATGAGACAATTGGTCTCCAGGAAATAACATTCTTCTCAACTTGACATGATTGCTTGAACTTAACGATTACACTGCGCGCTGTGATAGCGCTTTATTAAAAAATGTAGATAAATAAGTCATTTTTTACTGTTGGACCAATCCTAGCCGTTGGCGCGCGCTGAAGAAGTAGAGACAGTTTCAAAAACTACATCATATTGACTATCTAACGGTATCAGTCCGCTTGAGTTACAACTGTTGCATCACATATTAGTACCAACATGTATTTAGCGATATGTTTCTGTTATTACAAGGTTGCATCGCTATTAACAGTAAAACGATTGACTGTGGGACTTAATTGAACTGCTTTGGACTTTGAACTTATAAAAATGATAAATGAGACAATTGGACTCCAAGAAATAACATTCTTCTTAATTTGACATGATTACTGGAACTCAGCGATTACACTGGGTGCTATGGTAGCGCTTCATATAAAAATTTAGATAAAGTAGTCATTTTTTACTGTGGGACCAATCCTGGCCGTTAGTTCTCGCTGAAGAAATAGAGACATTTCTAGAAACTAAATTTCTTTGACTTTCTAGCGGTACCAATCCGTCTGAGTTACAACGGTTGCGCCACATATTCGTACCAACATGCATTAGGCGATGTTTTTCCGATATTACTAAGTTGCAACGCTTTTAACAGGGAAACGATTGACTGTGCGACTTAATTGAACTGCTTTGGACTTTGACCTTATAAATCTGATAAATGAGACAATTGAACTCCAAGAAATAATATTCTTCTTAATTTGTCATGATTGCTTGAACTCAACGATTACACTGGGCGCTGTGGTACGCTTTAATTGAAAATGTAGATAAATAAGTAATTTTTTACTGTGGGACCAATTCTAGCCGTTAGCACGCTCTGAAGAAATAGAGACATTTTCAAAAACTACATTTCATTGACTTTCTAGCGGTATCAAACCCTTTGAATTACAACGGTTGCCTCACATATTCGTACAAACATGTATTTAGCCATATTTTTCTGGTATTACTAGGTTGCATTGCTTCTAACAGCGAAACGATTGACTGTGGCACTTAATTGAACTGCCTTGGACTTTGATCTTATGAATGTGAGAAAAGAGAAAATTGAACTCCAAGAAATAACATTCTACTTAATTTGACATGGTTGCTGGAACTGAATGATTACACTGGGCACTGTAGAAGCGCTTCATTCAAAAATTTTAATAAATAAGTCATTTTCTTACCGTGGTACCAATCCTTGCCGTTAGCTCGTGCTGAAAAAATAGAGACAGTTTCAAAAACTACAGCATATTGTCTATCTAACGGATCAGTCCGCTTGAGTTACAACTGTTGCGTCACATATTAGTACCAACATGTAATTAGCGATATGTTTCTGTTATTACAAGGTTGCATCGCTATTAACAGTAAAACGATTGACTGTGGGACTTAATTGAACTGATTTTAGACTTTGAACTTATAAATGTGATAAATGAGACAATTGGTCTCCAAGAAATAACATTCTTCTTAACTTGACATGATTGCTTGAACTTAACGATTACACTGGGCGCTGTGATAGCGCTTTATTAAAAAATGTAGATAAATAAGTCATTTTTTACTGTGGGACCAATCCTAGCCGTTAGCGCGCGCTGAAGAAATAGACACAGTTTCAAAAACAACATTTCATTGAGTTTCTAACGGTATCAGTCCGTTTGAGTTACAACGGTTGCGTCAAGTATTCGTACCAACATGTATTTAGAGATTTGTTTCCCCTATTACTAGGTTGCATAGCTTCTAACAGAGAAACGATTTACTGTGGGACTTAATTGAACTTACTTTAGACTTTGACCTTTTAAATGTGATCAATGAGACAATTTGACTCCAAGAAATAACATTCTCCTTAATTTGACATGATTGCTGGAACTCAGCGATTACACTGGGCGCTGTGGTAGGGCTTCATTAAAAAATTTTGATAAATTAGTCATTTCTTACTGTGGGACCAATCCTAGCCGTTAGCGCGCGCTAAAGAAATAGAGACATATTCAAAAACTACATTTCATTGTCTTTCTAGCAGCATCCGTCCGTTTGAGGTACAACAGTTGCGTCACATATTCGTACCAACATGTATTTAGCGATATTATTCCGATGTTACTAGGTTGCATCGCTTTTAACAGTGAAACGATTGATTGTGGGACTTGCTGGAACTGATTTTAGACTTTGGCCTTATAAATGTGATAAATGAGACAATTGGACTCCGAAAAATAACATTCTTCTTAATTTGACATGATTACTGGAACTCAGCGATTACACTGGGCGCTATGGTAGCGCTTCATATAAAAACTTAGATAACTTAGTCATTCTTTACTGTGGGACCAATCCTAGCCGTTAGCGCGCACTAAAGAAATAGAAACATTTTCAAAAAGTGTATTTCATTGACTTTCTAGCGGTATCAATCCGTTTGAGTTACAACGGTTGCGTCACATATTCGTACCAACATGCATTTAGCGATTTTTTTCCGATGTTACTAGGTTGCATCGCTTTTAACAGTGAAACAATTGATTGTAGCTCTTAATTGAACTGATTTTAGACTTTGAACTAATAAATGTGATAAATGAGACATTTGGTCTCCAAGAAATAACATCCTTCTCAACTTGACATGATTGCTTGAACTTAACGATTACACTGCGCGCTGTGATAGCGCTTAATTAAAAAATGTAGATAAATAAGTCATTTTTTACTGTGGGACCAATCCTAGCCGTTGGCGCGCGCTGAAGAAGTAGAGACAGTTTCAAAAACTATATCATATTGACTATCTAACGGTATCAGTCCGCTTGAGTTACAACTGTTGCATCACATATTAGTACCAACATGTATTTAGCGATATGTTTCTGTTATTACAAGGTTGCATCGCTATTAACAGTAAAACGATTGACTGTGGGACTTAATTGAACTGCTTTGGACTTTGAACTTATAAAAGTGATAAATGAAACAATTGGACTCCAAAAAATAACATTCTTCTTAATTTGACATGATTACTGGAACTCAGCGATTACAATGGGCGCTATGGCAGCGCTTCATATAAAAATTTAGATTAAGTAGTCATTTTTTACTGTGGGACCAATCCTAGCCGTTAGCTCTCGCTAAAGAAATAGAGACATTTCTAGAAACTAATTTCTTTGACTTTCTAGCGGTACCAATCCGTCTGAGTTACAACGGTTGCGTCACATATTCGTACCAACTTGCCTTAAGCGATGTTTTTCCGATATTACTAAGTTGCAACGCTTTTAACAGGGAAACGATTGACTGTGCGACTTAATTGAACTGCTTTGGACTTTGACCTTATAAATCTGATAAATGAGACAATTGAACTCCAAGAAATAATATTCTTCTTAATTTGTCATGATTGCTTGAACTCAACGATTACTCTGACCCTGTGGTACGCTTTAATTGAAAATGTAGATAAATAAGTAATTTTTTACTGTGGGACCAATCCTAGCCGTTAGCACGCTCTGAAGAAATAGAGACATTTTGAAAAGCTACATTTCATTAACTTTCTAGCGGTATCAAACCCTTTGAACTACAACGGTTGCCTCACATATTCGTACAAACATGTATTTAGCGATATTTTTCTGGTATTACTAGGTTGCATCGCTTCTAACAGCGAAACGATTGACTGTGGCACTTAATTGAACTGCCTTGCGCTTTGATCTTATGAATGTGAGAAAAGAGAAAATTGAACTCCAAGAAATAACATTCTACTTAATTTGACATGGTTGCTGGAACTGAACGATTACACTGGGCACTGTGGAAGCGCTTCATTCAAAAATTTTAATAAATAAGTCATTTTCTTACCGTGGTACCAATCTTTGCCGTTAGCTCGCGCTAAAGAAATAGAGACAGTTTCAAAAACTACATCATATTGTCTATCTAACGGCTCAGTCCGCTTGAGTTACAACTGTTGCGTCACATATTAGTACCACCATGTAATTAGCGATATGTTTCTGTTATTACAAGGTTGCATCGCTATTAACAGTAAAACGATTGACTTTGGGACTTAAATGAACTGCTTTGGACTTTGACCTTATAAATCTGATAAATGAGACAATTGAACTCCAAGAAATAATATTCTTCTTAATTTGTCATGATTGCTTGAACTCAACGATTACACTGGGCGCTGTGGTACGCTTTATTTGAAAATGTAGATAAATAAGTAATTTTTTACTGTGGGACCAATCCTAGCCGCTAGCACGCTCTGAAGAAATAGAGACATTTTCAAAAACTACATTTCATTGACTTTCTAGCGGTATCAATCCCTTTGAGTTACAACGGTTGCCTCACATATTCGTACAAACATGTATTTAGCGATATTTTTCTGGTATTACTAGGTTGCATCGCTTCTAACAGTGAAACGATTGACTGTGGGACTTAATTGAATTGATTTTAGACTTTGACCTTATAAAGGTCATCAATGAGACAATTGAAATCCAAGAAATAACATTCTTCTTAATTTGACCTGATTGCTGGAACTTAGCGATTACACTGTGCGGTGTGGTAGCGCTTCATTTAAAAATTTAGATAAATAAGTCTCTTTTTACTGTGGGACCAATCCTAGCCGTTTGCGCGCGCTGTAGAAATAGAGACATTTTTAAAAAGTGCATTTCATTGACGTTCTAGCGGTATCAATCTGTTTGAGTAACAACAGTTGCGTGACATATTCGTACCAACATGTATTTAGCGATATTTTTCCTATGTCACTAGGCTGCATCGCTTTTAACAGTAAAACGATTGACTGTGGGACTTAATTGAACTGATTTTAGACTTTTACGTTATATAGGTCATCACGGAGACAATTGGACTCCAAGAAATAACATTCTTCTTAATGTGACCTGATTGCTGGAACTCAGCGATTACACTGTGCGCTGTGGTAGCGCTTTGTTTAAATATTTAAATAAATAAGTCATTTTTAACTGTGGGACCAATCCCAGCTGTTAACACGCGCTGAAAAAATGGAGACACTTTCAAAAAGTGCATTTCATTGACGTTCTAGCGGTATCAATCTGTTTGAGTAACAAAAGTTGCGTGACATATTAGTACCACCATGTAATTAGCGATATGTTTCAGTTATTACAAGGTTGCATCGCTATTAACAGTAAAACGATTGACTGTGGGACTTAATTGAACTGCTTTGGACTTTGACCTTATAAATCTGATAAATGAGACAAATGAACTCCAAGAAATAATATTCTTCTTAATTTGTCATGATTGCTTGAACTCAACGATTACACTGGGCGCTGTGGTACGCTTTATTTGAAAATGTAGATGAATAAGTAATTTTTTACTGTGGGACCAATCCTAGCCGTTAGCTTTCGCTGAAGAAATAGAGACAGTTTCAAAAACAACATTTCATTGAGTTTCTAACGGTATCCGCCCGCTTAAAGTACAACGATTGCGCAACATATTCGTACAAACATCAATTTAACGATATTTTTCTGGTATTACTAGGTTGCTTTGCTTCTAACAGTGAAACGATTGACTGTGGCACTTAATTGAACTGCCTTGGACTTTGATCTTATGAATGTGAGAAAAGAGAAAATTGAACTCCAAGAAATAACATTCTACTTAATTTGACATGGTTGCTGGAACTGAACGATTACACTGGGCACTGTGGAAGCGCTTCATTCAAAAATTTTAATAAATAAGTCATTTTCTTACCGTGGTACCAATCTTTGCCGTTAGCTCGTGCTAAAGAAATAGAGACAGTTTCAAAAACTACATCATATTGTCTATCTAACGGCTCAGTCCGCTTGAGTTACAACTGTTGCGTCACATATTAGTACCACCATGTAATTAGCGATATGTTTCTGTTATTACAAGGTTGCATCGCTATTAACACTAAAACGATTGACTGTGGGACTTAATTGAACTGCTTTGGACTTTGACCTTATAAATCTGATAAATGAGACAATTGAACTCCAAGAAATAATATTCTTCTTAATTTGTCATGATTGCTTGAACTCAACGATTACACTGGGCGCTGTGGTACGCTTTATTTGAAAATGTAGATAAATAAGTAATTTTTTACTGTGGGACCAATCCTAGCCGCTAGCACGCTCTGAAGAAATAGAGACATTTTCAAAAACTACATTTCATTGACTTTCTAGCGGTATCAATCCCTTTGAGTTACAACGGTTGCCTCACATATTCGTACAAACATGTATTTAGCGATATTTTTCTGGTATTACTAGGTTGCATCGCTTCTAACAGTGAAACGATTGACTGTGGGACTTAATTGAATTGATTTTAGACTTTGACCTTATAAAGGTCATCAATGAGACAATTGAAATCCAAGAAATAACATTCTTCTTAATTTGACCTGATTGCTGGAACTTAGCGATTACACTGTGCGGTGTGGTAGCGCTTCATTTAAAAATTTAGATAAATAAGTCTCTTTTTACTGTGGGACCAATCCTAGCCGTTTGCGCGCGCTGTAGAAATAGAGACATTTTTAAAAAGTGCATTTCATTGACGTTCTAGCGGTATCAATCTGTTTGAGTAACAACAGTTGCGTGACATATTCGTACCAACATGTATTTAGCGATATTTTTCCTATGTCACTAGGCTGCATCGCTTTTAACAGTAAAACGATTGACTGTGGGACTTAATTGAACTGATTTTAGACTTTTACGTTATAAAGGTCATCAATGAGACAATTGAAATCCAAGAAATAACATTCTTCTTAATTTGACCTGATTGCTGGAACTTAGCGATTACACTGTGCGGTGTGGTAGCGCTTCATTTAAAAATTTAGATAAATAAGTCTCTTTTTACTGTGGGACCAATCCTAGCCGTTTGCGCGCGCTGTAGAAATAGAGACATTTTTAAAAAGTGCATTTCATTGACGTTCTAGCGGTATCAATCTGTTTGAGTAACAAAAGTTGCGTGACATATTAGTACCACCATGTAATTAGCGATATGTTTCAGTTATTACAAGGCTGCATCGCTATTAACAGTAAAACGATTGACTGTGGGACTTAATTGAACTGCTTTGGACTTTGACCTTATAAATCTGATAAATGAGACAAATGAACTCCAAGAAATAATATTCTTCTTAATTTGTCATGATTGCTTGAACTCAACGATTACACTGGGCGCTGTGGTACGCTTTATTTGAAAATGTAGATGAATAAGTAATTTTTTACTGTGGGACCAATCCTAGCCGTTAGCTTTCGCTGAAGAAATAGAGACAGTTTCAAAAACAACATTTCATTGAGTTTCTAACGGTATCCGCCCGCTTAAAGTACAACGATTGCGCAACATATTCGTACAAACATCAATTTAACGATATTTTTCTGGTATTACTAGGTTGCTTTGCTTCTAACAGTGAAACGATTGACTGTGGCACTTAATTGAACTGCCTTGGACTTTGATCTTATGAATGTGAGAAAAGAGAAAATTGAACTCCAAGAAATAACATTCTACTTAATTTGACATGGTTGCTGGAACTGAACGATTACACTGGGCACTGTGGAAGCGCTTCATTCAAAAATTTTAATAAATAAGTCATTTTCTTACCGTGGTACCAATCTTTGCCGTTAGCTCGTGCTAAAGAAATAGAGACAGTTTCAAAAACTACATCATATTGTCTATCTAACGGCTCAGTCCGCTTGAGTTACAACTGTTGCGTCACATATTAGTACCACCATGTAATTAGCGATATGTTTCTGTTATTACAAGGTTGCATCGCTATTAACAGTAAAACGATTGACTGTGGGACTTAATTGAACTGCTTTGGACTTTGACCTTATAAATCTGATAAATGAGACAATTGAACTCCAAGAAATAATATTCTTCTTAATTTGTCATGATTGCTTGAACTCAACGATTACACTGGGCGCTGTGGTACGCTTTATTTGAAAATGTAGATAAATAAGTAATTTTTTACTGTGGGACCAATCCTAGCCGCTAGCACGCTCTGAAGAAATAGAGACATTTTCAAAAACTACATTTCATTGACTTTCTAGCGGTATCAATCCCTTTGAGTTACAACGGTTGCCTCACATATTCGTACAAACATGTATTTAGCGATATTTTTCTGGTATTACTAGGTTGCATCGCTTCTAACAGTGAAACGATTGACTGTGGGACTTAATTGAATTGATTTTAGACTTTGACCTTATAAAGGTCATCAATGAGACAATTGAAATCCAAGAAATAACATTCTTCTTAATTTGACCTGATTGCTGGAACTTAGCGATTACACTGTGCGGTGTGGTAGCGCTTCATTTAAAAATTTAGATAAATAAGTCTCTTTTTACTGTGGGACCAATCCTAGCCGTTTGCGTGCGCTGTAGAAATAGAGACATTTTTAAAAAGTGCATTTCATTGACGTTCTAGCGGTATCAATCTGTTTGAGTAACAACAGTTGCGTGACATATTCGTACCAACATGTATTTAGCGATATTTTTCCTATGTCACTAGGCTGCATCGCTTTTAACAGTAAAACGATTGACTGTGGGACTTAATTGAACTGATTTTAGACTTTTACGTTATATAGGTCATCACGGAGACAATTGGACTCCAAGAAATAACATTCTTCTTAATGTGACCTGATTGCTGGAACTCAGCGATTACACTGTGCGCTGTGGTAGCGCTTTGTTTAAATATTTAAATAAATAAGTCATTTTTAACTGTGGGACCAATCCCAGCTGTTAACACGCGCTGAAAAAATGGAGACACTTTCAAAAAGTGCATTTCATTGGCTTTCTAGCGGTATCAATCTGTTTGAGTTACAACGGTTGCGTCACATATTCGTACCAACATGCATTTAGCCATATGTTTCTGACATTACTAGGTTGCATCGCTATTAAAAGTAAAAGGATTGACTGTGGGACTTAATCGAATTGATTTTAGACTTCGACCTTATAAAGGTCATCAATGAGACAATTGGACTCCAACAAAAACATTCTTCTTAATTTGACCTGATTGCTGGAACTCAGCAATTACACTGTGCGGTGTGGTAGCGCTTCATTTAAAAATTTAGATAAATAAGTCTTTTTTTACTTTGGGACCAATCCTAGCCGTTTGTGCCCGCTGAAGAAATAGAGACATTTTTAAAAAGTGCATTTCATTGACGTTCTAGCGGTATCAATCCGTTTGAGTAACAACAGTTGCGTGACATGTTCGTACCAACATGTATTTAGCGATATTTTTCCGATGTCACTAGGCTGCATCGCTTTTAACAGTAAAACGATTGACTGTGGGATTTAATTGAACTGATTTTAGACTTTAACCTTGTAAAGGTCATCAATGAGACAATTGGACTCCAAGAAATACATTCTTCTTAATTTGACCTGATTGCTGGAACTCAGCCATTACACTGTGCGGTGTGGTAGCGCTACATTTAAAAAATTAGATCAATAAGTCTTTTTTTACTGTTGGACCAATCCTAGCTGTTTGCGCGCATTGAAGAAATAGAGACATTTTTAAAAAGTGCATTTCATTGACGTTCTGGCGGTTTCAATCCGTTTGAGTTACAACAGTTGCGTGACATATTCGTACCAACATGTATTTAGCGATATTTTTCCGATGTCACTAGGCTGCATCGTTTTTAACAGTAAAACGATTGACTGTGGGACTTAATTGAACTGATTTTAGACTTTGACCTTATAAAGGTTATCAATGAGACAATTGGACAATTGATGTCACTAGGCTGCATCGCTTTTAACAGTAAAGCGATTGACTGTGGGACTTAATTGAACTGATTTTAGACTTTGACCTTAATAAAGGTCATCAATGAGACAATTGGACTCCAAGAAAAACATTCTTCTTTATTTGACCTGATTGCTGGAACTCAGCCATTACACTGTGCGGTGTGGTAGCGCTACATTTAAAAATTTAGATAAATCAGTCTTTTTTTACTGTTGGACCAATCCTAGCTGTTTGCGCGCGCTAAAGAAATAGAGACATTTTTAAAAAGTGCATTTCATTGAAGTTCTAGCGGTATCAATCCGTTTGAGTTACAACAGTTGCGTGACATATTCGTACCAACAAGTATTTAGCGATATTTTTCCGATGTCACTAGGCTGCATCCCTTTTAACAGTAAAACGATTAACTGTGGGACTTAATTGAACTGATTTTAGACTTTGACCTTATAAAGGTCATCAATGAGACAATTGGACTCCAATAAAAACATTCTTCTTAATTTGACCTGATTGCTGGAACTCAGCGATTACACTGTGCGGTGTGGTAGCGCTTCATTTAAATATTTAAATAAATCAGTCATTTTTTACTGTTGGACCAATCCTAGCTGTTTGCGCGCACTGAAGAAATAGAGACATTTTTAAAAAGTGCATTTCATTGACGTTCTAGCGGTATCAATCTGTTTGAGTTACAACAGTTGCGTGACATATTCGTACCAACATGTATTTAGCGATATTTTTCCGATGTCACTAGGCTGCATCGTTTTTAACAGTAAAACGATTGACTGTGGGACTTAATTGAACTGATTTTAGACTTTGACCTTATAAAGGTTATCAATGAGACAATTGGACAATTGATGTCACTAGGCTGCATCGCTTTTAACAGTAAAGCGATTGACTGTGGGACTTAATTGAACTGATTTTAGACTTTGACCTTATAAAGGTCATCAATGAGACAATTGGACTCCAAGAAAAACATTCTTCTTTATTTGACCTGATTGCTGGAACTCAGCCATTACACTGTGCGGTGTGGTAGCGCCACATTTAAAAAATTAGATCAATAAGTCTTTTTTTACTGTTGGACCAATCCTAGCTGTTTGCGCGCATTGAAGAAATAGAGACATTTTTAAAAAGTGCATTTCATTGACGTTCTGGCGGTTTCAATCCGTTTGAGTTACAACAGTTGCGTGACATATTCGTACCAACATGTATTTAGCGATATTTTTCCGATGTCACTAGGCTGCATCGTTTTTAACAGTAAAACGATTGACTGTGGGACTTAATTGAACTGATTTTAGACTTTGACCTTATAAAGGTTATCAATGAGACAATTGGACAATTGATGTCACTAGGCTGCATCGCTTTTAACAGTAAAGCGATTGACTGTGGGACTTAATTGAACTGATTTTAGACTTTGACCTTAATAAAGGTCATCAATGAGACAATTGGACTCCAAGAAAAACATTCTTCTTTATTTGACCTGATTGCTGGAACTCAGCCATTACACTGTGTGGTGTGGTAGCGCTACATTTAAAAATTTAGATAAATCAGTCTTTTTTTACTGTTGGACCAATCCTAGCTGTTTGCGCGCGCTAAAGAAATAGAGACATTTTTAAAAAGTGCATTTCATTGAAGTTCTAGCGGTATCAATCCGTTTGAGTTACAACAGTTGCGTGACATATTCGTACCAACAAGTATTTAGCGATATTTTTCCGATGTCACTAGGCTGCATCCCTTTTAACAGTAAAACGATTAACTGTGGGACTTAATTGAACTGATTTTAGACTTTGACCTTATAAAGGTCATCAATGAGACAATTGGACTCCAATAAAAACATTCTTCTTAATTTGACCTGATTGCTGGAACTCAGCGATTACACTGTGCGGTGTGGTAGCGCTTCATTTAAATATTTAAATAAATCAGTCATTTTTTACTGTTGGACCAATCCTAGCTGTTTGCGCGCACTGAAGAAATAGAGACATTTTTAAAAAGTGCATTTCATTGACGTTCTAGCGGTATCAATCTGTTTGAGTTACAACAGTTGCGTGACATATTCGTACCAACATGTATTTAGCGATATTTTTCCGATGTCACTAGGCTGCATCGTTTTTAACAGTAAAACGATTGACTGTGGGACTTAATTGAACTGATTTTAGACTTTGACCTTATAAAGGTTATCAATGAGACAATTGGACTCCAAGAAAAACATTCTTCTTTATTTGACCTGATTGCTGGAACTCAGCCATTACACTGTGCGGTGTGGTAGCGCTACATTTAAAAATTTAGATAAATCAGTCTTTTTTTACTGTTGGACCAATCCTAGCTGTTTGCGCGCGCTAAAGAAATAGAGACATTTTTAAAAAGTGCATTTCATTGAAGTTCTAGCGGTATCAATCCGTTTGAGTTACAACAGTTGCGTGACATATTCGTACCAACAAGTATTTAGCGATATTTTTCCGATGTCACTAGGCTGCATCCCTTTTAACAGTAAAACGATTAACTGTGGGACTTAATTGAACTGATTTTAGACTTTGACCTTATAAAGGTCATCAATGAGACAATTGGACTCCAATAAAAACATTCTTCTTAATTTGACCTGATTGCTGGAACTCAGCGATTACACTGTGCGGTGTGGTAGCGCTTCATTTAAATATTTAAATAAATCAGTCATTTTTTACTGTTGGACCAATCCTAGCTGTTTGCGCGCACTGAAGAAATAGAGACATTTTTAAAAAGTGCATTTCATTGACGTTCTAGCGGTATCAATCTGTTTGAGTTACAACAGTTGCGTGACATATTCGTACCAACATGTATTTAGCGATATTTTTCCGATGTCACTAGGCTGCATCGTTTTTAACAGTAAAACGATTGACTGTGGGACTTAATTGAACTGATTTTAGACTTTGACCTTATAAAGGTTATCAATGAGACAATTGGACAATTGATGTCACTAGGCTGCATCGCTTTTAACAGTAAAGCGATTGACTGTGGGACTTAATTGAACTGATTTTAGACTTTGACCTTATAAAGGTCATCAATGAGACAATTGGACTCCAAGAAAAACATTCTTCTTTATTTGACCTGATTGCTGGAACTCAGCCATTACACTGTGCGGTGTGGTAGCGCCACATTTAAAAAATTAGATCAATAAGTCTTTTTTTACTGTTGGACCAATCCTAGCTGTTTGCGCGCATTGAAGAAATAGAGACATTTTTAAAAAGTGCATTTCATTGACGTTCTGGCGGTTTCAATCCGTTTGAGTTACAACAGTTGCGTGACATATTCGTACCAACATGTATTTAGCGATATTTTTCCGATGTCACTAGGCTGCATCGTTTTTAACAGTAAAACGATTGACTGTGGGACTTAATTGAACTGATTTTAGACTTTGACCTTATAAAGGTTATCAATGAGACAATTGGACAATTGATGTCACTAGGCTGCATCGCTTTTAACAGTAAAGCGATTGACTGTGGGACTTAATTGAACTGATTTTAGACTTTGACCTTAATAAAGGTCATCAATGAGACAATTGGACTCCAAGAAAAACATTCTTCTTTATTTGACCTGATTGCTGGAACTCAGCCATTACACTGTGCGGTGTGGTAGCGCTACATTTAAAAATTTAGATAAATCAGTCTTTTTTTACTGTTGGACCAATCCTAGCTGTTTGCGCGCGCTAAAGAAATAGAGACATTTTTAAAAAGTGCATTTCATTGAAGTTCTAGCGGTATCAATCCGTTTGAGTTACAACAGTTGCGTGACATATTCGTACCAACAAGTATTTAGCGATATTTTTCCGATGTCACTAGGCTGCATCCCTTTTAACAGTAAAACGATTAACTGTGGGACTTAATTGAACTGATTTTAGACTTTGACCTTATAAAGGTCATCAATGAGACAATTGGACTCCAATAAAAACATTCTTCTTAATTTGACCTGATTGCTGGAACTCAGCGATTACACTGTGCGGTGTGGTAGCGCTTCATTTAAATATTTAAATAAATCAGTCATTTTTTACTGTTGGACCAATCCTAGCTGTTTGCGCGCACTGAAGAAATAGAGACATTTTTAAAAAGTGCATTTCATTGACGTTCTAGCGGTATCAATCTGTTTGAGTTACAACAGTTGCGTGACATATTCGTACCAACATGTATTTAGCGATATTTTTCCGATGTCACTAGGCTGCATCGTTTTTAACAGTAAAACGATTGACTGTGGGACTTAATTGAACTGATTTTAGACTTTGACCTTATAAAGGTTATCAATGAGACAATTGGACAATTGATGTCACTAGGCTGCATCGCTTTTAACAGTAAAGTGATTGACTGTGGGACTTAATTGAACTGATTTTAGACTTTGACCTTATAAAGGTCATCAATGAGACAATTGGACTCCAAGAAAAACATTCTTCTTTATTTGACCTGATTGCTGGAACTCAGCCATTACACTGTGCGGTGTGGTAGCGCCACATTTAAAAATTTAGATAAATCAGTCTTTTTTTACTGTTGCACCAATCCTAGCTGTTTGCGCGTGCTAAAGAAATAGAGACATTTTAAAAAAGTGCATTTCATTGAAGTTCTAGCGGTATCAATCCGTTTGAGTTACAACAGTTGCGTGACATATTCGTACCAACAAGTATTTAGCGATATTTTTCCGATGTCACTAGGCTGCATCCCTTTTAACAGTAAAACGATTAACTGTGGGACTTAATTGAACTGATTTTAGACTTTGACCTTATAAAGGTCATCAATGAGACAATTGGACTCCAATAAAAACATTCTTCTTAATTTGACCTGATTGCTGGAACTCAGCGATTACACTGTGCGGTGTGGTAGCGCTTCATTTAAATATTTAAATAAATCAGTAATTTTTTACTGTTGGACCAATCCTAGCTGTTTGCGCGCACTGAAGAAATAGAGACATTTTTAAAAAGTGCATTTCATTGACGTTCTAGCGGTATCAATCTGTTTGAGTTACAACTGTAGCGTCACATATTAGTACCAACATGTATTTAGCGATATGTTTCTGTTATTACAAGGTTGCATCGCTATTAACAGTAAAACGATTGACTGTGGGACTTAATTGAATTGATTTTAGACCTTGACCTGATAAAGGTCATCAATGAGACAATTGCACTCCAAGTAATAATATTCTACTTACTTTGACATGGTTGCTGGAACTCAACGATTACACTGGGCACTGTGGAAGCGCTTCATTCAAAAATTTTAATAAATAAGTCATTTTTTTACCGTGGTACCAATCCTTGTCGTTAGCTCGCGCTGAAAAAATAGAGACAGTTTCAAAAACTGCATTATATTGACAATCTAACGGTATCAGTCCGTTTGAGTTACAACAGTGAAACGATTGACTGTGGGTCTTAATTGAACTGATTTTGGACTTTGACCTTATAACTGTGATAAATGAGCGAATTGAACACCAAGAAATAACATTCTTCTTAATTTGACATGATTGCTGTAACTCTGGGATTACACTGAGCGCTGTGGTAGCGCTTCATTTAATAATGTAGATAAATAAGCTATTTTTTACTGTGGGACCAATCCTAGCCGTTAGCGCGGGCTGAAGAAATAGGAACAGTTTCAAAAACTATATTTCATTGAGTATCTAACGGTATCAGTCCCTTTGAGTTACAACGGTTGCGTCCCATATTTGTAACAATATGTATATAGCGATATTTTTCCGATGAAACTAGGTTGAATCGCTTTTAACAGTGAAACGATTGACTGTGGGTCTTAATTGAACTGATTTTAGACTTTGAACTTATAAATGTGATAAATGAGACAATTGGAGTTCAAGAAGTAACATTCTTCTTAATTTGACATGATTGCTTGAACTCAACGATTACACTGGGCGCTGTGAAAGCGCTTTATTAAAAAATGTAGATAAATAAGTCATTTTAAACCGTGGAACCAATCCTAGCCCTTAGCTCGTGCTGAAGAAATAGAGACAGTTTCAAAAACTACATTTCAATGAGTTTCTAACGGTATCCGTCCGCTTGAAGTACAACGGTTGCGTCACATATTCGTACAAACATGTATTTAGCGATATCTTTCTGGTATTACTAGGTTGCATCACTTCTAACAGTGAAACGATTGACTGTGGCACTTAATTGAACTGCCTTGGACTTTGATCTTATGAATGTGAGAAAAGAGAAAATGGAACTCCAAGAAATAAAATTCTACTTAATTTGACATGGTTGCTGGAACTCAACAATTACACTGGGCACTGTGTAAGCGCTTCATTCAAAAAACTTATTAAATTAGTCATTTTTTTACCGTGGTACCAATCCTTGTCGTTAGCTCGCGCTGAAGAAATAGAGACAGTTTTAAAAACTGCATTATATTGACTATATAACGGTATCAGTCCGTTTGAGTTACAACAGTGAAACGATTGACTGTGGGTCTTAATTGAACTGATTTTGGACTTTGACCTTATAACTGTGATAAATGAGCGAATTGAACACCAAGAAATAACATTCCTCTTAATTTGACATGATTGCTGTAACTCTGGGATTACACTGAGCGCTGTGGTAGCGCTTCATTTAATAATGTAGATAAATAAGCTATTTTTTACTGTGGGACCAATCCTAGCCGTTAGCGCGGGCTGAAGAAATAGGAACAGTTTCAAAAACTTCATTTCATTGAGTATCTAACGGTATCAGTCCCTTTGAGTTACAACGGTTGCGTCCCATACTCGTACCAATATGTATATAGCGATATTTTTCCGATGAAACTAGGTTGAAACGCTTTTAACAGTGAAACGATTGACTGTGGGTCTTAATTGAACTGATTTTAGACTTTGAACTTATAAATGTGATAAATGAGACAATTGGACTCCAAGAAGTAACATTCTTCTTAATTTGACATGATTGCTTGAACTCAACGATTACACTGGGCGCTGTGAAAGCGCTTTATCAAAGAATGTAGATAAATAAGTCATTTTAAACCGTGGAACCAATCCTAGCCCTTAGCTCGTGCTGAAGAAATAGAGACAGTTTCAAAAACTACATTTCAATGAGTTTCTAACGGTATCAGTCCGTTCGAGGTACAACTGTTGCGTCACATATTAGCACCAACATGTATTTAGCGATATGCTTCTGTTATTACTTGGTTGCATCGCTTTTAACAGTGAAACGATTGACTGTATGACTTAATTAAACCGATTGTGGACTTTGCCGTTATAAATGTGAAAAATGAGTCAATTGGACTCCAAGAAATAACGTTCTTCTTAATTTGAATTGATTGCCGGAAGTGAGCAATTACACTGGGCGCTGTCGCAGCGCTTTATTTAAACATTTAGATAAATAAGTCATTTTGTACTGTGGGACCAATCCCAGCCGTTAGCACAGGCTGAAGAAGAAGGAACAGTTTCAAAAACTACATTTCATTGAGTTTCTAACGGTATCAGTCTCTTTGTGTTGCAACGGTTGCGTCACATATTCGTACCAATATGTATTTAGCGATATTTTTCTAGTATTACTAGGTTGCATCGCTTTTAACAGTGAAACGGTTAACTGTGGGACTTAATTGAACTGATTTTAGACTTTGACCTTATAAATGTGATAAATGACACAACAGTGAAACGATTGTATGTGGGACTTAATTGAACCGATTTTGGACTTTGACGTTATAAATGTGAAAAATGAGCCAAATGGACTCCAAGAAATAAAATTCGTCTTACTTTGACATGATTGCTAGAACTTACTGATTACACTGAGCGCTGTGCTAGCGTTTCATATAAATATGTAGATAAATAAACTATTTTTTACTGCGAAACCAATCCTAGCCGTTAGCGCGCGCTGAAGAAGTAGAGACAGTTTCAAAAACTACATTTCATTGACTTTCTAACGGTATCAGTCCGTTTGAGGTACAACAGTTGCGTAATATTTTCGTACCAACATCTATTTAGCGATATTTTTCTGATATTACTAGGTTGCATTGCTTTTAACAGTGAAGCGATTGACTGTGGGACTTAATTCAAACGATTTTGAACTTTGACCTTATGAATGTGAAAAATGAGCCAATTTGACTCCAAGAAATAACATTCGTCTTACTTTGACATGATTGCTAGAACTTAGCGATTACACTGGGCGCTGTGGTAGCGCTTGTGTTAAGCATTTAGATAAATAAGTCTTTTTGTACTGTGGGTCCAATTGTAGCCGTTTGCGCGCGCTGAAGAAATAGACACTGTATAAAAAACTATATTTCATTGAATTTCTAGCGGTATCAGTCCCTTTGAGTTACAACGGTTGCGTTACATATTCGTATCAATATGTATTTAGCGATATTTTCCGATGATACTAGGTTGCATCGCTTTTAACAGTGAGACGATTGACTGTGGGTCTTAATTGAACTGATTTTAGACTTTGAACTTATAAATGTGATAAATGAGACAACTGGTCTCCAAGAAGTAACGTTTTTCTAAACTTGAAATGATTCCTAGAACTAAGCAATTACACTGAGCGCTGTGGTAGCGCTTTATTTAAAAATTTAGATAGATAAGTCATTTTGTGCTGTGGGACCAGTCGTAGTCGTTAGAGCGCACTGAAGAAATAGAGACAGTCTCAAAAACTACATTTCATTGAGTTTCTAACGGTATCAGTCCCTTTGAGTTACAACAGTTGCGTAACATAACCGTACCAATATGTGTTTAGCGATATTTCTCTGATACTACTAGGTTGAATCGCTTTTAACAGAGAAACAATTGACTGTGGGACTTAATTGAACTGATTTTAGACTTTGACCTTGTAAATGTGATAAATGACACAACAGTGAAACGATTGAATGTGGGACTTAATTGAACCGATTTTGGACTTTGACCTTATGAATGTGAAAAATGAGCCAATTGGACTCCTAGAAATAACATTCGTCTTACTTTGACATGATTGCTAGAACTTAGCGATTACAATGAGCGCTGTGGTAGCGCTTCATTTAAAAATGTAGATAAATAAGCTATTTTTTACTGTGGGACCAATCCTAGCCGTTAGTGCGCGCTGAAGAAATAGAAACAGTTTCAAAAAGTACATTTCATTGAGTTTCTAACGGTATCAGTCCCTTTGAGTTACAACGGTTGCGTCACATAATCGTACCAATATGTATTTAGCGATATTATTCTAATATTACTGGCTTTCATCGTTTTTAACAGTGAAACAATTGACTGTGTGACTTAATTGAACTGATTTTAGATTTTGACCTTATAGATGTGATAAATGAGACAACTGGACTCCAAGAAATAACGTTCTTCTTAATTTGAAATGATTGCCGGAAGTGAGCAATTACATTGGCACTGTTGCAGCGCTTTCTTTAAACATTTAGAAAAACAAGTCTTTTTGTACTGTGGGATCAATCCTAGCCGTTAGCGCGGGCTAAAGAAATAGGAACAGTTTCAAAAACTACATTTCATTGAGTTTCTAACAGTATCAGTCCCTTTGAGTTACAACGGTTGCGTCACATATTCGTACTAATACGTATTTAGCGATATTTTTCTAATATTACTAGGTTGCATCGCTTTTAACAGTGAAACGATTGACTGTGGGACTTAATTGAACTGATTTTAGACTTTGACCTTATAAATGTGATAAATGACACAACAGTGAAACGATTGTATGTGGCACTTAATTGAACCGATTTTGGACTTTGACGTTATAAATGTGAAAAATGAGCCAATTGGACTCCAAGAAATAACATTCGTCTTACTTTGACATGATTGCTAGAACTTACTGATTACACTGAGTGCTGTGATAGCGCTTCATATAAATATGTAGATAAATAAACTATGTTTTACTGCGGGACCAATCCTAGCCGCTAGCGCGCGCTGAAGAAGTAGAGACAGTTTCAAAAACTACATTTCATTGACTTTCTAACGGTATCAGTCCGTTTAAGGTACAACAGTTGCGTAACATTTTCGTACCAACATCTATTTAGCGATATTTTTCTGATATTACTAGGTTGCATTGCTTTTAACAGTGAAGCGATTGACTGTGGGATTTAATTCAAACGATTTTGAACTTTGACCTTATGAATGTGAAAAATGAGCCAATTGGACTCCAAGAAATAACTTTCGTCTTACTTTGACATGATTGCCAGAACTTAGCGATTACACTGGGCGCTGTGGTAGCGCTTTTGTTAAGCATTTAGATAAATAAGTCTTTTTGTACTGTGGCTCCAATCGTAGCCGTTTGCGCGCGCTGAAGAAATAGACACTGTTTCAAAAACTATATTTCATTGAATTTCTAGCGGTATCAGTCCGTTTGAGGTACAAGGGTTGCGTCACATATTCGTACCAACATGCATTTAGCGATATGTTTCAGATATTACTAGGTTGCATCGCTTTTAAAAGTAAAACGATAGGTTGTGGGACTTATTTGAACTGATTTTGGACTTTGACCTGATAAATGTGAAAAATGAGCCAATTGGACTCCAAGAAATAACATTCGTCTTACTTTGACATGATTGCTAGAACTTACTGATTACACTGAGCGCTGTGATAGCGCTTCATATAAATATGTAGATAAATAAACTATGTTTTACTGCGGGACCAATCCTAGCCGCTAGCGCGCGCTGAAGAAGTAGAGACAGTTTCAAAAACTACATTTCATTGACTTTCTAACGGTATCAGTCCGTTTAAGGTACAACAGTTGCGTAACATTTTCGTACCAACATCTATTTAGCGATATTTTTCTGATATTACTAGGTTGCATTGCTTTTAACAGTGAAGCGATTGACTGTTGGATTTAATTCAAACGATTTTGAACTTTGACCTTATGAATGTGAAAAATGAGACAATTGGACTACAAGATATAACATTCTTCGTAATTTGACTTGATTGCTGAAACTCAGCGGTTACACTGGGCGCAGTGGCAGCTTTACGTTTAAAAATTTAGATGATAAAGTCATTTTTTACTGTGGGACCAACCCTATCATTTTGCGCGCGCTGAAGAAATCGAGACAGTTTCAAAAACTACATTTCATTGAGTTTCTAACGGTATTAGTCCATTTGAGTTACAACGATTGCGTCACATATTTGTACCAACATGTATTGAGCGATATGTTTGTTATATTACTAGGTTGTATCGCTTTTAACAGTAAAATGATTGACTGTGGGACCCAATTGAACTAATTTTAGACCTTGACCTAATAAATGCGATAAATGAGTGAATTGGACTCCAAGAAATAACATCCGTCTTAATTTGCCATGATTTTTAAAACTCAGCGATTACACTTATGGCAGCGGTAGCGCTTTATTCAAAAATGTATATAAAGAACCCACTTTTCAATGTAGGACCAATCCTAGCCGTTTGCTTACGCTGAAGACATAGACACTGCTTCAAAAACTACATTTCATTGACTTTCTAACGGTATCAGTCCGTTTAAGGTACAACGGTATCGTCACATATTCGTACCAACATGCATTTAGCGATATGTTTCAGACATTACTAGATTGCATCGCTTTTAACAGTAAAACGATTGACTGTGGGACTTAATTAAACCGATTGTGGACTTTGACGTTATAAATGTGAAAAATGAGCCAATTGGACTCCAAGAAATAACAATCGTCTTATTTTGACATGATTGCTAGAACTTAGCGATTACACTGAGCGCTGTGCTAGCGCTTCATATAAATATGTAGATAAATAAGCTATTTTTTAATGTGGGACCAATCCTACCCGTTAGCGCGGGCTGAAGAAATAGGAGCAGTTTCAAAAACTACATTTCATTGAGTTTCTAACGGTATCAGTCCCTTTGAGTTACAACGGTTGCGTCACATATTCGTACCAATATGTATTTAGCGATAATTTTCTAATATTACTAGGTTGCATCGCTTTTAACAGTGAAACGATTGATTGTGGGACTTAATTGAACCGATTTTGGACTTTGACGTAATAAATGTGAAAAATGATCCAAATGGACTCCAAGAAACAACAATCGTCTTACTTTGACATGATTGCTAGAACTTAGCGATTACACTGAGCGCTGTGCTAGCGCTTCATATAAATATGTAGATAAATAAGCTATTTTTTAATGTGGGACCAATCCTACCCGTTAGCGCGGGCTGAAGAAATAGGAGCAGTTTCAAAAACTACATTTCATTGAGTTTCTAACGCTATCAGTCCCTTTGAGTTGCAACAGTTGCGTCACATATTCGTACCAATATTTATTTAGCGATATTTTTCTAGTATTACTAGGTTGCATCGCTTTTAACAGTGAAACGATTGACTGTGGGACTTAATTGAACTGATTTTGGACTGTGACCTTATAGATGTGATAAATGAGACAACTAGACTCCAAGAAATAACGTTATTCTTAAATTGAATTGATTGCCGGAAGTGAGCAATTACACTGGGCGCTGTCGCAGCGCTTTATTTAAACATTTAGATAAATAAGTCATTTTGTACTGTGGGACCAATCCTAGCCGTTAGCGCAGGCTGAAGAAGAAGGAACAGTTTCAAAAACTACATTTCATTGAGTTTCTAACGGTATCAGTTCCTTTGAGTTACAACGGTTGCGTCACATATTCGTACCAATATGTATTTAGCGATAATTTTCTAATATTACTAAGTTGCATCGCTTTTAACAGTGAAACGATTGATTGTGGGACTTAATTAAACCGATTTTGGACTTTGATGTTATAAATGTGAAAAATGAGCCAAATGGACTCCAAGAAATAACAATCGTCTTACTTTGACATGATTGCTAGAACTTAGCGATTACACTGAGCGCTGTGGTAGCGCTTTTGTTAAGCATTTAGATAAATAAGTCTTTTTGTACTGTGGGTCCAATCGTAGCCGTTTGCGCGCGCTGAAGAAATAGACACTGTTTCGAAAACTATATTTCATTGAATTTCTAGCGGTATCAGTCCGTTTGAGGTACAAGGGTTGCGTCACATTTTCGTACCAACATGCATTTAGCGATATGTTTCAGATATTACTAGGTTGCATCGCTTTTAAAAGTAGAACGATAGGTTGTGGGACTTTTTTGAACTGATTTAGGACTTTGACCTGATAAATGTGAAAAATGAGCCAATTGGACTCCAAGAAATAACATTCGTCTTACTTTGACATGATTGCCAGAACTTTGCGATTACACTGAGTGCTGTGGTAGCACTGCATTTAAAAATGGAGATAAGTATTCTATTTTATACTGTGGGACAATTCCTAGCCGTTAGCGCGCTAAAAAAATAGAAACATTTTCAAAAAGTGCATTTCATTGGCTTTCTAGCGGTATAAATCCGTTTGAGTTACAACGGTTGCGTCTCATGTTCGTACCAACATGTATTTAGCGATAATTTTTCGATGTTACTAGGTTGCATCACTTTTAACAGTGAAACAATTGACTGTGTGTCTTAATTGAACTGATTTTAGACTTTGACATGAGACATTTGGACTCCAAGAAATAACATTCTTCTTAATTTGACATATTTGCTGGAACTCAGCGATTACACTGGGCGCTGTAGTAGCGCTTCATATAAAAATTTAGATAAATATATCATTTTTACTGTGGGACCTATCCTAGCCGTTATCGCGCGCTGAGGAAAGGGAGACAGCTTCAAAAACTATATTTCATTGACTTTCTAACGGTATCAGTCCCTTTGAGTTACAACACTTGCGTAACATATTCGTACCAACATGTATTTAGCGATATTTTTCTGATACTACTAGGTTGCATCGCTTTTAACAGTGAAACGATTGACTGTGGGACTTAATTGAACTGATTTTAGACTTTGACCTTATAAATGTGATAAATGACACAACAGTGAAACGATTGTATGTGGGACTTAATTGAGCCGATTTTGGACTTTGACGTTATAAATGTGAAAAATGAGCCAAATGGACTCCAAGAAATAACATTCGTCTTACTTTGACATGATTGCTAGAACTTACTGATTACACTGAGCGCTTTGCTAGCGCTTCATATAAATATGTAGATAAATAAACTATTTTTAACTGCGGGACCAATCCTAGCCGTTAGCACGCGCTGAAGAAGTAGAGACAGTTTCAAAAACTACATTTCATTGAGTTTCTAACGGTATCAGTCCCTTTGAGTTACAACACTTGCGTAACATATTCGTACCAACATGTATTTAGCGATATTTTTCTGATACTACTAGGTTGCATCGCTTGTAACAGTGGAACGATTGACTGTGGGACTTATTTGAACTGATTTTGGACTTTGATCTGATAAATGTGATAAATGAGACAATTGGACTCCAAGAAGTAAAATTCCTCTTAGTTAGACATGATTACTGGAACTCAGCGATTACACTGGGCGCTATGGTAGCGCTTCATATAAAAATTTAGATAAATAAATCATTTTTACTGTGGGACCTATCCTAGCCGTAATCGCGCGCTGAGGAAATAGAGACAGTTTCAAAAACTACATTTCATTGAGTTTCTAGCAGTATCCGTCCGTTTGAGGTACAACGGTTGCATCACATATTCGTACCAACATGTATTTAGCGATATTTTTCTGATATTACTGGGTTGCATCGCTTTTAACAGTGAAACGATTGATTGTGGGACTTAATTGAACTGATTTTAGATTTTGACCTTATAATTGTGATAAATGAGACAATTGGACTCCAAAAATAACATTCTTTGTAATTTGACATGATTACTGGAACACAGCGATTACACTGGGCGCTATGGTAGAGCTTCATAAAAAAATTTAGATAAACAAGTCATTTTTTACTGTGGGACAAATCCTAGCCGTTAGGGCGCGGTGAAGAAATAGAGACAGTTTCAAAAATTACAATTCATTGCGTCTCTTACGGTATTTGTGCGTTTAAGGTACAACGGTTGCGTCACATATTCGTACCAACATGTACTTAGCGATATTTTTTTGATATTACTAGGTTGCATCGCTTTTAACAGCGAAACGATCGAGTGTGGGACTTATTGGAAATGATCTTAGACTTTGACCTTATAAATATGATAAATGAGACAATTGAATTCCAAGAAATAACATTCTTCTTAATTTCACATTATTGCTGGAACTCAGCGATTACACTGGGCGCTGTGGTAGCGCTTTATTAAAAAATTCAGATAAATAAGTCATTTCTTACTGTGGGACAATTCCTAGCCGTTAGCGCGCGCTAAAGAAATAGAAACATTTTCAAAAAGTGCATTTCATTGGCGGTATCAATCCGTTTGAGTTACAACAGTTAAGTCACATTTTCGTACCAACATGTATTTAGCGATAATTTTCCGATGTTACTAGGTTGCATCACTTTTAACAGAGAAACAATTGACTGTGGGTCTTAATTGAACTGATTTTAGACTTTGACATGAGACATTTGGACTCCAAGAAATAACATTCTTCTTAATTTGACATATTTGCTTGAACTCAACGATTACAATGGGCGCTGTGGTAGCACTTTATTTGAAAATGTAGATTAATAAGTCATTTTTTACTGTGGGACCAATCCTAGCAGTTATCGCGCGCTGAGGAAATAGAGACTGTTTCAAAAACTATATTTCATTGACTTTCCAACGGTATCAGTCCGTTTGAGGTACAACACTTGCGTAACATATTCGTACCAACATGTATTTAGTGATATTTTTCTGATATTAGTAGGTTGCATCGCTTTTAAAACTGAAACGATTGACTGTGGGACTTATTTGAACTGATTTTGGACTTTGGCCTTATAAATGTGATAAATGAGACAATTGGACTCCAAGAAGTAAAATTCCTCTTAGTTAGACATGATTGCTGGAACTCAGTGATTACACTGGGCGCTGTGTTTGCGCTTTATTTTAAAGTTTAGATAAATAAGTCATTCGTTACTGTGGGACCAATGTTAGCCGTTAGCGCGCGCTGAAGAGATAGAGACAGTTTCAAAAACTACATTTCACTGAGTTTCTAGCAGTATCCGTCTGTTTGTGGTACAACGGTTGCATCACATATTGGTACCAACATGTATTTAGCGATGTTTTTCTGATATTACTAGGTTGCATCGCTTTTAACAGTGAAACGATTGATTGTGGGACTTAATTGAAGTGATTTTAGACTTTGACCTTATAAATGTGATAAATGAGATAATTGAATTCCAAGAAACAACATTCTTCTTAATTTCACATTATTGCTGGAACTCTGCGATTACACTTGGCGCTGTGGTAGCGCTTTATTTAAAAATTCTGATAAATAAGTCATTTCTTACTGTGGGACCAATCCTGGCCGTTAGCGCGCGCTAAAGAAATAGAAACATTTTCAAAAAGTGCATTTCATGGGCTTTCTAGCGGTATCAATCCGTTTCAGTTACAACGGTTAAGTCACATATTCGTACCAACATGTATTTAGCGATAATTTTCCGATGTTACTAGGTTGCATCATTTTTAACAGTGAAACGATTGACTGTGGGTCTTAATTGAACTGATTTTAGACTTTGACATGAGACATTTGGACTCCAAGAAATAACATTCTTCTTAACTTGACATATTTGCTTGAACTCAACGATTACAATGGGCGCTGTGGTAGCACTTTATTTGAAAATGTAGACAAATAAGCTATTTTTTACTGTGGGACCATTCCTAGCCGTTAGCTTACGCTGAAGACATAGACACTGTTTCAAAAACTGCATTTCATTGACTTTTTAACGGTATCAGTCCGTTTGAGGTACAACGGTTGCGTCACATATTCGTACCAACATGCATTTAGCGGTATGTTTCAGATATTACTAGATTGCATCGCTTTCAGCATTAAAACGATTGACTGTGGGACTTATTTGAACTGATTTTGGACTTTGACCTTATAAATGTGAAAAATGAGCCAATTGGACTCCAAGAAATAACATTCGTCTTAATTTGACATGATTGCTAGAACTTAGCGATTACACTGGGCGCTGTGGTAGCGCTTCATTTAAAAATGTAGACAAATACGCTATTTTTTACTGTGAGACCATTCCTAGCCGTTAGCGCGCGCTGAAGAAGTAGAGACAATTTCAAAAACTATATTTCATTGACTTTCTAACGGTATCAGTCCGTTTTAGGTACAACAGTTGCGTAACATATGCGTACCAACATGTATTTAGCGATATTTTTCTGATATTACTAGGTTGCATCGCTTTTAACAGTGAAATGATTGACTGTGGGACCTAATTGAACTAATTTTACCCTTTGACCTTATAAATGTGATAAATGAGTCAATTGGACTCCAAAAAATAACATTCGTCTTACTTTGCCATGATTGCTAAAACTCAGCGATTACACTGGTCGCTGTGGTAGCGCTTTATTTAGAAATGTATATAGAGAACCCATTTTTTAATGTAAGACGAATCCTAGCCGTTAGCTTACGCTGAAGACATAGACACTGTTTCAAAAACTACATTTCATTGACTTTCTAACGGTATCAGTCCGTTTGAGGTACAACGGTTGCGTCACATATTCGTACCAACATGCATTTAGCGATATGTTCCAGATAATACTAGATTGCATCGCTTTTAACAGTAAAACGATTGACTGTGGGACTTATTTGAACTGATTTTGGACTTTGACCTTATAAATGTGAAAAATGAACCAGTTGGACTCCAAGAAATAACATTCGTCTTAATTTGACATGATTGCTAGAACTTAGCGATTACACTGGGCGCTGTGGTAGCGCTTCATTTAAAAATGTAGACAAATAAGCTATTTTTTACTGTGGGACCATTCCTAGCCGTTACCACGCGCTGAAGAAGTAGAGACAGTTTCAAAAACTACATTTCATTGACTTTCTAACGGTATCAGTCCCTTTGAGTTACAACGGTTGTGTAACGTATTCGTACCAACATCTATTTAGCGATGTTTTTCTGATATTACTAGGTTGCATCGCTTTTAACAGTGAAACGATTGACTGTGGGTCATAATTGAACTGATTTTAGACTTTGACATGAGACATTTGGACTCCAAGAAATAACATTCTTTTTAATTTGACATATTTGCTTGAACTCAACGATTACAATGGGCGCTGTGGTACCACTTTATTTGAAAATGTAGATTAATTAGTCATTTTTTACTGTGGGACCAATCCTAGCCGTTATCGCGCGCTGAGGAAATAGAGACAGTTTCAAAAACTATATTTCATTGACTTTCCGACGGTATCAGTCCGTTTGAGGTACAACACTTGCGTAACATATTCGTACCAACATGTATTTAGCGATATTTTTCTGATATTACTAGGTTGCATCGCTTTTAAAACTGAAACGATTGACTGTGGGACTTATTTGAACTGATTTTGGACTTTGGCCTCATAAATGTGATAAATGAGACAATTGGACTCCAAGAAGTAAAATTCCTCTTAGTTAGACATGATTGCTGGAACTCAGTGATTACACTGGCCGCTGTGTTTGCGCTTTATTTTAAAGTTTTGATAAATAAGTCATTCGTTACTGTGGGACCAATGTTAGCCGTTAGCGCGCGCTGAAGAGATAGAGACAGTTTCAAAAACTACATTTCACTGAGTTTCTAGCAGTATCCGTCCGTTTGTGGTACAACGGTTGCATCACATATTCGTACCAACATGTATTTAGCGATGTTTTTCTGATATTATTAGGTTGCATCGCTTTTAACAGTGAAACGATTGATTGTGGGACTTAATTGAAGTGATTTTAGACTTTGACCTTATAAATGTGATAAATGAGACAATTGAATTCCAAGAAACAACATTCTTCTTAATTTCACATTATTGCTGGAACTCTGCGATTACACTTGGCGCTGTGGTAGCGCTTTATTTAAAAATTCTGATAAATAAGTCATTTCTTACTGTGGGACCAATCCTGGCCGTTAGCGCGCGCTAAAGAAATAGAAACATTTTCAAAAAGTGCATTTCATGGGCTTTCTAGCGGTATCAATCCGTTTGAGTTACAACGGTTAAGTCACATATTCGTACCAACATGTATTTAGCGATAATTTTCCGATGTTACTAGGTTGCATCATTTTTAACAGTGAAACGATTGACTGTGGGTCTTAATTGAACTGATTTTAGACTTTGACATGAGACATTTGGACTCCAAGAAATAACATTCTTCTTAACTTGACATATTTGCTTGAACTCAACGATTACAATGGGCGCTGTGGTAGCACTTTATTTGAAAATGTAGACAAATAAGCTATTTTTTACTGTGGGACCATTCCTAGCCGTTAGCTTACGCTGAAGACATAGACACTGTTTCAAAAACTGCATTTCATTGACTTTTTAACGGTATCAGTCCGTTTGAGGTACAACGGTTGCGTCACATATTCGTACCAACATGCATTTAGCGGTATGTTTCAGATATTACTAGATTGCATCGCTTTCAGCATTAAAACGATTGACTGTGGGACTTATTTGAACTGATTTTGGACTTTGACCTTATAAATGTGAAAAATGAGCCGATTGGACTCCAAGAAATAACATTCGTCTTAATTTGACATGATTGCTAGAACTTAGCGATTACAATGGGCGCTGTGGTACCACTTTATTTGAAAATGTAGATTAATTAGTCATTTTTTACTGTGGGACCAATCCTAGCCGTTATCGCGCGCTGAGGAAATAGAGACAGTTTCAAAAACTATATTTCATTGACTTTCCGACGGTATCAGTCCGTTTGAGGTACAACACTTGCGTAACATATTCTTACCAACATGTATTTAGCGATATTTTTCTGATACTACTAGGTTGCATCGCTTTTAAAACTGAAACGATTGACTGTGGGACTTATTTGAACTGATTTTGGACTTTGGCCTTATAAATGTGATAAATGAGACAATTGGACTCCAAGAAATAACATTCGTCTTAATTTGACATGATTGATAGAACTTAGCGATTACACTGGGCGCTGTGTTTGCGCTTTATTTTAAAGTTTAGATAAATAAGTCATTCGTTACTGTGGGACCAATCTTAGCCGTTAGCGCGTGCTGAAGAGATAGAGACAGTTTCAAAAACTACATTTCATTGAGTTTCTCGCAGTATCCGTCCGTTTGTGGTACAACGGTTGCATCACATATTCGTACCAACATGTATTTAGCGATATTTTTCTGATACTAATAGGTTGCATCGCTTTTAAAACTGAAACGATTGACTGTGGGACTTATTTGAACTGATTTTGGACTTTGGCCTTATAAATGTGATAAATGAGACAATTGGACTCCAAGAAATAACATTCGTCTTAATTTGACATGATTGCTAGAACTTAGCGATTACACTGGGCGCTGTGGTAGCGCTTCATTTAAAAATGTAGACAAATAAGCTATTTTTTACTGTGGGACCATTCCTAGCCGTTAGCGCGCGCTGAAGAAGTAGAGACAGTTTCAAAAACTACATTTCATTGACTTTCTAACGGTATCAGTCCCTTTGAGTTACAACGGTTGCGTAACGTATTCGTACCAACATCTATTTAGCGATGTTTTTCTGATATTACTAGGTTGCATCGCCCTTTAACAGTGAAACGATTGACTGTGGGACTTAATTGAACCGATGTTAAACTTTGACCTTATGAATGTGAATAATGAGCCAATTGGACTTCAAGAAACAACATTTGTCTTACTTTGACATGATTGCTAGAACTTAGCGATTACACTTGGCGCTGTGGTAGCGCTTTATTTAAGCATTTAGATAAATAAGTCTTTTTGCACTGTGGGTCCAATCGTAGCCGTTAACGCGCACTGAAGAAATCGAGACAGTTTCAAAAACTACATTTCATTGACTTTCTAACGGTATCAGTCCGTTTTAGGTACGACAGTTGCGTAACATATTCGTACCAACATCTATTTAGCCATGTTTTTCTTGTATTACTAGGTTGCATCGCCCTTTAACAGTGAACCGATTGACTGTGGGACTTAATTGAACCGATGTTGGACTTTGACCTTATAAATGTGAAAAATGAGCCAATTGGACTACAAGAAATAACATTCGTCTTACTTTGACATGATTGCTAGAACTTAGCGATTACACTGAGCGCTGTGGTAGCGCTTCATTTAAAAATGTAGATAAATAACCTATTTTTTACTGTGGGACCAATTCTAGCCGTAAGCGCGCGCTGAAGAAATAGAAACAGTTTCAAAAAGCACCTTTCATTGAGTTTCTAACGGTATCAGTCCGTTTGAGTTACAACGGTTGCGTAACATATTCGTACCAACATGTCTTTAGCGATATTTTTCTGATACTACTAGGTTACATCGCCTTTTTTTTTTTTTTTTTTTTTTATTTATTTCTTTATTTAAAGTTGGATCCAGTATAGTTACAAAGTACTAATTTACACCAACTATCAAATTAAAACATGTAAATACTAAGTGTATATTGATCCCCGAATGAGCAGCACAGAGTTTACATTGGCAGTATATTTCAACGTGCCTGATAACAGATTTGAATTCTTTTAGATCTGTCACATTTTTGACACACGCAGGTAGGTAATTCCAGGCTAGGCTAGCGCGAAATTGAAAAGAATTCTGCCCGATACTGCTTTTAGAAGGTGGAATGACCAGTACAGTACCACGCCTAAGACTGTAAGTAATCTCCTTCTTTCGAAAAATATCCCACATTAGTTCAGGGTTCAATCCATGAAGACACTTATAAACTTCAGTTACAAGGCTTTTCAGATTTCTATCATGGATAGGCATCATACTAGATATTTCCAGTATTTCTGTATAGGTTTTCTGCACCAGACCAGTTTTTGCACACAACGTTCTTTTATGGGTTGCCGAAATGAGATTGTGTGCCTGTTTGCTGCAGAACATCCATACAATGGGGCAATAATTGAAACAAGGTAAAATAAATGAGTTAAATAATAAATCAATCTGATCCTGTTTGAGAAAATTTCGTATCCTCAGGAGTGCTTTTGTCTTTGAGGAAGCACTTTTGCACATCCCTTTTACGTGAGGGTAAAATGAAAGTTTTTCATCCAGAGTAATACCTAGTAACTTAAATTGTTTGGATGGAGCAATAGAAGATGAGCCAATCTGAATGCTGATATTGCCAACATCAGCTCCCAGAATTATCATCTGAAACTTGCTTGGATTTGCAACCATACCATTTGAGTTGAACCAGTTTACCACTTTGACTATGTCAGAGTGCAAACTTTCTAGAACAGCAGTAATGCTACTCTTACAACTAAAAATGGTGTTGTCGTCGGCAAAGTTGCAGATATCACCCTCTAATAACAGGAACAACAAATTATTAATAAACACATTGAATAATATCGGTCCTAGGACAGAGCCTTGAGGAACTCCTAACAAAGTTTCTAACCACTCACTAACCGAGGAGCCTAACCTCACTCGATGTTTCCTGTTTGATAGATAGCTCAGTACAATTTTTAATGTATTATATCCAACGCCATATGCCTCCAGTTTTGCAATTAAAAGACCAAAAGGGAGACAATCAAACGCTTTGGATAAATCCATCAAAATTGCACCGACTTTTTTAGATTTTGAGAGACATTCTTGCCACTTTTGAAGCATATTTAAAATAGCATACTGACAGCTGTAACTCTTTCGAAATCCACAAAGATATTTAGACAAAAAGGTGTTGAAGAATGGTAACAGTTGTTTGGCTAAAATTCTCTCAAATACTTTGGAAACAGTTGGTAACAACCTGACAGGTCTATAATTTACCTTGTCTGTGGAGCTACCCTTATTATATAAAGACTAGGAAAAACAGAACTGTCAATAATAGAACTGTTAAAACATTTTGTAAGTACTGGAACACAATATCTAGCAGCTAATTTAAGCATCTTCGTTGGAATCGAACCACTGACTTTCTTGCTATCATCTAACGCAAGAATTTCCTTAAACATGACATCCTCACAAATTGGAGACAACTCAAAAGTATGTGTCTGTTTCTTCGATTTAATGAAGAGGACACTAGGGTGAGACGCATAATTCTCAACTGCAGCAAGAACAGCATCACACTCGGATGAAAGAGCTTGAGGAATGTGTGGCATGTTAAGGTTGTCAGTAATTTTATTAAAATATTCATTAAATATGTTTGCAATATCACTATCATTATTATATAATATGTCTTTGTCAACAAGAGTAATTCTTTCTTTACCATATTTGGCTTTTTCATTAAACAAAGGTTTTACCGATTTCCAAAAACCTTTACTCATATTACTTCGGGCAAAGTTGGAAAAGAAAGTTTTCTTGTCCTGCCTATTTATATTGACCACCAAGTTTCTTTGTTTTTTAAATGCTCTCACATCATCGTCTTTCCCGGAAGTGTTAGCTACCCTTTTAAGACGCGAACGTTTCATGATCGCTTTTCTGAGAGTTTTAGAGACATGGGGCCTATTATTTGCCCTGAGAAACGTGGTTTTCAATGGAGCATGCCTATCTAATAAAGATGTAAATATACTATGAAAATCATCATAATTTGAGATATTGGTCATAGACCGAGAAATATCCTCTAAAAAATAAGTTTCATCAAAATTCTTATTGCACCGGTAACTAATTTTAAGTGGTGGTAGTTTGACATATTGTGTTTTAAGCATTGTATAAACTAAGGAATGATAATCACTCAACCCAGTTACAGCCGCTCCTGTATGCATGAGAGAGTGTTTCCTGTTGGAAGGAATCAAATCAATGCAAGATCCTGAAGAGGACTTCCAACAAGTTTTCTCCTTCATGTGATTATAAAGGGAGTGAGTTAGTAAAAACTCCCCTAAATCAGTATCAGCTGGATCTAGGTTGAAATCACCATTTATCAAGATATTATCATAATTATAGAAATCTAGAGCTTCTGAAAGTTGAGACAAAAAATATTTGGAGTTTTGACTTGGTGGTCTATAAATACTGCATACTAACCATTTTTGTTTTCGTAGTCTTAATTCAACAATTGTAACTTGAATATTAGGGTTTAAGATAAACTGCTCAAGACGACGTGATGGGATGTCACTCTTAACAAAAGTTAACAATCCACCTCTATTCGCGCTGATGTCTAAACGATATGGATTCGAGTAACCATCCATTACAAATTGACTTGAAGGAAATGAACTATCCAGCTTTGTTTCTGCAACTGTTATGACGTCAAAGAGATCACCCATAACACACTTGAAACTCTCAAACTTATTACGAATTGAGTTGATGTTTATATAACCAATAAAAACATTTTTTGGTTGGTCTCGACGTAAACGATGCATTTTATCAATATTATTCTCCAAATCTGGTTGCTCAGGGGCCATCAACTCAATGTTGCTCGAAGGATATCAATATTTGTTTATAACTTCAGCTAGATTTTTTGTTAATAATTTAGTACCATTTTTGTTCAGATGTTAGTTGCTACCATTAAGATGAATTTTGTTGATGTTGTTGTTGACGATATAGCAAATATTTCTTTCTGAACACATCTGTTTCATTAAACTGTTCACCTTATTAGCTTTTTTCAGCCATTTATCTTCACGATGTGTAATGTTAGAAATTGCAACGCTTGTACTATTAGTGTTGGCAAATGAAGCTAGGTCTACTATCGACTGAGCAATCTGTTGTTCTGTAGCTTCCGTATTTAAGTCATTTGTTCCTACATGAATAATCACTCGATCAGGTTTCTTCTCAAGTGATGTTTTAACATGTTGCTTTATCCGTGCTGTAGTTGTGCCTTTGTGACATTCCATTAGTACTTTATGACTGTTTGTTAATTTGCTTTCAATTTTAGGTGCTTTTACGTCTTTCAAAATACTATCACCTATAATACAAGTGTACTGTATTTTCGGTCTTTTTGTTATGGTCTTGGTTTTTGATGGATAATCTTCACTAACGTTGCTTTTTTGAAGCGAGCTTTTTCCATCATATTTTGTCATATAATTATGGTAGTTTGCCATTTTTTCTAATCTGTATTTCAATGACGTTTTAACTGTTGATTTGTATTCTCTGTATTTATAATTTAACTCATTTCTCACATCTGCTAATTTCTCTTCATTACTATTTTGAATGAGACCATTCAATTTCATATATTTTATATACTCTAATCGTTTCTTTTTTCTGATCTCCTCAAGTTGATGCTTTAAATGATCGTTTGTCTCCTTCTCAGGTGTTTCGTTAATGTGTTCATAATCGCCATGTTCATCCACAACCTCTGAAAGTGATGGTGGAGCGTTTAATGGTACGCAATCGGGAAATTCACTGCAATTTGTTCGATTAAAAAGAGACTTACAAGAAGAAATATATCGGTTTTTATGCATCAGTGATTTCTTCGCTAGTAAAGTTTCAATACATGTATTTTTAAAACTCATCTCTTCTTTTAAAAATATTATCTCTTTTTCCAAGTTGCGTATAGTGGTATTTAGGTTTGTTTCTGAGGCCACATCCTTCAAAACCTTTGATTTTAACGAATCCATTTCATCTAGCACAATACGTTTTATTTCCGTACACAAAACAGTTCTGGACTTTGACTTCACAATTTCATCATATCTCTCGTCGATGAAAGTCTCTAATTTAGAACACTTTTCATCGTTACATTCCTCTTCTGTCGTGACACTTCTGATTGAAACATCATGATTTAGTTTAACCGGTAAAGATGAGTTGATATCATTTAACAATAATTCATTAAGAGTTGTGCTAAACACGTCTGCCATCTTCCGTAAGGTGAAGACTTATGCTTATTAACAGTGAAACAATTGAATGTGGGACTTATTTAAACCGATTTTGGACTTTGACCTTATAAATGTGAAAAGTGAGCCAATTGGACTCCAAGAAATAACATTCGTCTTACTTTGACATGATTGCTAGAACTTTGCGATTACACTGACCGCTGTGGTAGCGCTTCATTTAAAAATGTAGATAAATAAGCTATTTTGCCCTGTGGGACCAATCGTAACCGTTAACACGCACTGAAGAAATCGAGACAGTTTCAAAAACTACATTTCATTGACTTTCTAACGGTATCAGTCCGTTTTAGGTACAACAGTTGCGTAACATATTCGTACCAACATGTATTTAGCGATATTTTTCTGATATTACTAGGTTGCATCGCTTTTAACAGTAAAACGATTGACTGTGGGACTTATTTGAACTGATTTTGGACTTTGACCTTATAAATGTGAAAAATGAGCCAATTGGACTCCACGAAATAACGTTCGTCTTAATTTGACATGATTGCTAGAACTTAGCGATTACACTGGGCGCTGTGGTAGCGCTTCATTTAAAAATGTAGACAAATAAGCTATTTTTTACTTTGGGACCATTCCCAGCCGTTAGCGCGCGCTGAAGAAGTGGAGACAGTTTCAAAAACTACATTTCATTGACTTTCTAACGGTATCAGTCCCTTTGAGCTACAACGGTTGTGTAACGTATTCGTACCAACATCTATTTAGCGATGTTTTTCTGATATTACTAAGTTGCATCGCTTTTAACAGTGAAACGATTGACTGTGGGACTTAATTGAACCGATGTTGGACTTTGATCTTATGAATGTGAATAATAAGCCAATTGGACTTCAAGAAATAACATTCGTCTTACTTTGACATGATTGCTAGAACTTAGCGATTACACTGGGTGCTGTGGTAGAGCTTTATTTAAGCATTCAGATAAGTAAGTCTTTTTGCACTGTGGGTCCAATCGTAACCGTTAGCGCGCGCTGAAGAAAAAGACCCTGTTTCAAAGACTTAATTTCATTGACTTTCTAACAGTATCAGTCCGTTTAAGGTACAACACTTGCGTAACATATTCGTACCAACATGTATTTAGCGATATTTTTCTGATATTACTAGGTTGCATGGCTTTTAACAGTGAAATGATTGACTGTCGGACCTAATTGAACTAATTTTACCCTTTGACCTTATAAATGTGATAAATGAGTATATTGGACTCCAAAAAATAACATTCGTCTTTACTTTGCCATGATTGCTAAAACTCAGCGATTACACTGGTCGCTGTGGTAGCGCTTTATTTAAAAATGTATATAGAGAACCCATTTTTTAATGTAGGACCAATCCTAGCCGTTAGCTTACGCTGAAGACATAGACACTGTTTCAAAAACTTCATTTCATTGATTTTCTAACGGTATCAGTCCGTTTGAGGTACAAAGGTTGCGTCACATATTCGTACCAACATGCATTTAGCGATATGTTTCAGATAATACTAGATTGCATCGCTTTTAACAGTAAAAGGATTGACTGTGGGACTTATTTGAACCGATTTTGGACTTTGACCTTATAAATGTGAAAAATGAGCCAATTGGACTCCAAGAATTCGTCTTAATTTGACATGATTTCTAGAACTTTGCGATTAGACTGAGGCCTGTAGTAGCGCTTCATTTAAAAATGTAGAGAAATAAGCTATTTTTTACTGTGGGACCAATCCTAGCCGTTAGCGCGCGCTGAACAAATAGAAACAGTTTCAAAAACTACATTTCATTGAGTTTCTAACGGTATCAGTCCCTTTGAGATACAACAGTTGCGTAACATATTCGTAACAACATGTCTTTAGCGATATTTTTCTGATACTACTAGGTTGCATCGCTTTTAACAGTGAAACGATTGACTGAGGGACTTATTTGGACTGATTTTGGACTTTGACCTTATAAATGTGATAAATGAGACAATTGGATTCCAAGATGTAACATTCTTCTTAATTTGACATGATTGCTGGAACTCAGCAATTACACCGGGCGCTGTGATAGCGCTTTATTTAAAAATTTAGATAATGAAGTCATTTTTACTGTGGGACCAATCCTATCCGTTAGCGCGCGCCTAAGAAATCGAGACAGTTTTAAAAACCACATTTCATTGACTTTCTAACGGTATCAGTCCGTTTGAGATACAACAGTTGCGTAACATATTCATACCAACATGTATTTAGCGATATTTTTCTGATATTACTAGGTTGCATCGCTTTTAACAGTGAAATGATTGACTGTGGGACCTAATTGAACTAATTTTAGACTTTGACCTTGTAAATGTGATAAATGAGACAATTGGAGTCCAAGAAATAATATTCTTCTTAATTTGACATAATTGCTGGAACTCAGCGATTACACTGGGCGCTGTGTTAGCGCTTCATTTAAAAATTCAGATAAATAAATCATTTCTTACTGTGGGACCAGTCCTAGCCGTTAGCTCGCGCTGAAGAAATAGAGGCATTTCCAAAAACTTAATTTCATTGACTTTCTAGTCGTATCAATCCGTTTCAGTTACAACGGTTGCGTCACATATTCGTACCAACATGCATTAAGCGATAATTTTCCGATATTACTAGATTACATCGCTTTTAGCAGTGAAGGGATTGACTGTGGGACTTATTTGAACGGCTTTGGACTTTGACCTTATAAATGTGATAAATGAGACAATTGAACTCCAAGAAATAATATTCTTCTTAATTTGAAATGATTGCTTGAACTGAGCAATTACAGTGGGCGCTGTGGTAGCGCTTTATTTAAGCATTTAGATAAATAAGTCTTTTTGCACTGTGGGTCCAATCGTAGCCGTTAGCGCGTACTGAATAAATCGAGACAGTTTCAAAAACTAGATTTCATTGAGTTTCTAACGGTATCAGTCCATTTGAGTTTCAACGATTGCGTAACATATTTGTACCAACATGTATTTAGCGATATGTTTCTTATATTACTAGGTTGCATCGCGTTTAACAGTGAAATGATTGACTGTGGGACCTAATTGAACTAATTTTAGACTTTGTTCTTATAAATGTGAAAATGAGCCAATTGGACTCCAAGTAATAACATTCGTCTTAATTTGACATGATTGCTTGAACTTAGCGATCACACTGGGCGCTGTGGTAGCGTTTCATTTAAAAATGTAGACAAATAAGCTATTTTTTAATGTGGGACCATTCCTAGCCGTTAGCTTACGCTGAAGACATAGACACTGTTTCAAAAACTACATTTCATTGACTTTCTAACGGTATCACTCCGTTTGAGGTACAACGGTTGCGTCATATATTCGTACCAACATGCATTTAGCGATATGTTTCAGATATTACTAGATTGCATCGCTTTTAAAACTGAAACGATTGACTGTGGGATTTATTTGAACTGATTTTGGACTTTGACCTTATAAATGTGATAAATGAGACAATTGGACTCCAAGAAGTAAAATTCCTGTTAGTTTGACATGATTGCTGGAACATAGCGATTACACTGGGCGCTGTGGTTGCGCTTCATTTTAAAGTTTAAATAAATAAGTCATTCTTTACTGTGGGACCAATCTTAGCCGTTAGCGCGCGCTGAAGAAATAGAGACAGTTTCAAAAACTAGATTTCATTGCGTCTCTAACGGTATTCGTCCGTTTGAGGTACAACGGTTGCGTCATATATTCGTACCAACAGGCATTTAGCGATATGTTTCAGATATTACTAGATTGCATCGCTTTTAAAACTGAAACGATTGACTGTGGGACTTATTTGAACTGATTTTGGACTTTGACCTTATAAATGTGATAAATGAGACAATTGGACTCCAAGAAGTAAAATTCCTGTTAGTTTGACATGATTGCTGGAACATAGCGATTACACTGGGCGCTGTGGTTGCGCTTTATTTTCAAGTTTATACAAATAAGTCATTCTTTACTGTGGGACTAATCTTAGCCGTTAGCGCGCGCTGAAGAAATAGAGACAGTTTCAAAAACTATATTTCATTGAGTTTTCTAGCAGTATCCGTCCGTTTGAGGTACAACGGTTGCGTCACATATTCGTACCAACATGTATTTAGCGATATTTTTCTGATATTATTAGGTTGCATTGCTTTTAACAGTGAAACGATTGATTGTGGGACTTAATGTAACTGATTTTAGACTTTGACCATATAAATGTGATAAGTGAGACAATTGGACTCCAAGAAATAACATTCTTTTTAATTTGACATGATTACTGGAACTCAGCGATTACAGTGGGCGCTATGGTAGAGCTTCATAAAAAAATTTAGATAAACAAGTCATTTTTTACTGTGGGACAAATTCTAGCCGTTAGGGCGCGGTGAAGAAACAGAGACAGTTTCAAAAACTAGATTTCATTGCGTCTCTAACGGTATTCGTCCGTTTGAGGTACAACGGTTGCGTCACATATTCGTACCAACATATTTTTAGCGATATTTTTTTGATATTACTAGGTTGCATCGCTTTTAACAGTGAAACAATCGAGTGTGGGACTTAATTGAAATGATCTTAGACTTTGACCTTATAAATATGATAAATGAGATAATTGAATTCCAAGAAATAACATTCTTCTTAATTTCACATTATTGCTGGAACTCAGCGATTACAGTGGGCGCTGTGTTAGCGCTTCGTTTAAAAATTCAGATAAATAAGTCATTTCTTACTGTGGGACCAATCCTAGCCGTTAGCGCGCGCTAAAGAAATAGAAACATTTTCAAAAAGTGCATTTCATTAGCTTTCTAGCGGTATCAATCCGTTTGAGTTACAACGGTTGCGTCACATATTCGTAGCAACATGTATTTAGCGATAATTTTCCGATGTTACTAGGTTGCATCACTTTTAGCAGTGAAACGATTGACTGTGGGTCATTATTGAACTGATTTTAGACTTTGACATGAGACATTTGGACTCCAAGAAATAACATTCTTCTTAATTTGACATATTTGCTTGAACTCAACGATTACACTGGGCGCTGTGATAGCGCTTTATTAAAAAATGTAGATAAATAAGTCTTTTTGCGCTGTGGGTCCAATCGTAGCCATTAGCGCGTACTGAATAAATCGAGACAGTTTCAAAAACTAGATTTCATTGAGTTTCTAACGGTATCAGTCCGTTTGAGTTTCAACGATTGCATAACATATTTGTACCAACATGGATTTAGCGATATGTTTCTTATATTAATAGGTTGCATCGTTTTAACAGTAAAACGATTGACTGTGGGACTTATTTGAACTGATTTTGGACTTTGACGTTATCAATGTGAAAACTGAGCCAATTGGACTCCAAGAAAAAAAATTCGTCTTAATTTGACATAATTGCTAGAACTTAGGGATTACACTGGGCGCTGTGGTAGCGCTTCGTTTAAAAATGTAGACAAATAAGCTATTTTTTACTGTGAGACCATTCCTAGCCGTTAGCGCGCGCTGAAGAAATAGAAACAGTTTCAAAACTACATTTCATTGAGTTTCTAAAGGTATCAGTCCCTTTGAGTTATAACGGTTGCGTCACATATTCGTACCAATATGTATTTAGCGATATTTCTCTGATACTACTAGGTTGCATCGCTTTTAACAGTGAAAGGATTGACTGTGGGACTTAATTGAACTGATTTTAGTCTTTGACCTTATGAATGTGATAAATGACACAACAGTGAAGCGATTCACTGTGGGAATTTATTGAATTGATTTTAGACTTTGAGCTTAAAAGGGTCATCAATGAGACAATTGGACTCCAAGAAATAACATTCTTCTTAATTTGACCTGATTGCTGGAACTCAGCGATTACACTGTGCGCTGTGGTAGAGTTTCATTTAAAAATGTAGACAAATAAGCTATTTTTTAATGTGGGACCATTCCTAGCCGTTAGCTTACGCTGAAGACATAGACACTGTTTCAAAAACTACATTTCATTGACTTTCTAACGGTATCAGTCCGTTTGAGGTACAACGGTTGCGTCATATATTCGTACCAACATGCATTTAGCGATATGTTTCAGATATTACTAGATTGCATCGCTTTTAAAACTGAAACGATTGACTGTGGGATTTAATTGAACTGATTTTAGACTTTGACGTTATAAAGGTCATCAATGAGACAATTGGACTCCAAGAAATAACATTCTTTTTAACTTGACCTGATTGCTGGAATCAGCGATTACACTGTGCGGTGTGGTAGCGCTTCATTTAAAAATTTAGATAAATAAGTCTTTTTTTACTTTGGGACCAATCCTAGCCGTTAGCGAGCGCTAAAGAAATAGAGACATTTTCAAAAACTACATTTCATTGTCTTTCTAGAAGTATCCGTCCGTTTGAGGTACAACGGTTGCGTCACATATTCGTACCGACATGCATTTAACGATATGTTTCAGATATTACTAGATTGCATCGCTTTTAAAACTGAAACGATTGACTGTGGGCTTTAATTGAACTGATTTTAGACTTTGACGTTATAAAGGTCATCAATGAGACAATTGGACTCCAAGAAATAACATTCTTCTTAACTTGACCTGATTGCTGGAATCAGCGATTACACTGTGCGGTGTGGTAGCGCTTCATTTAAAAATTTAGATAAATAAGTCTTTTTTTACTTTGGGACCAATCCGAGCCGTTAGCGCGCGCTGAAGAAATAGAAACAGTTTCAAATAGTACCTTTCATTGACTTTCTAACGGTATCAGTCCGTTTGAGGTACAACGGTTGCGTAACATATTCGTACCAACATGTCTTTAGCGATATTTTTCTGATTTTACTAGGTTGCATCGCTTTTAACAGTAAAACGATTGACTGTGGGCTTATTTGAACTGAGTTTGGACTTTGACATCATAAATGTGAAAAATGAGCCAATTGGAGTACAAGAAATAACATTCGTCTTACTTTGACATGATTGCTAGAACTTAGCGATTACATTGAGCGCTGTGGTAGCGCTTCATTTAAAAATGTAGATAAATAAGCTATTTTGCCCTGGGCGACCAATCGTAACCATTAACGCGCACTGAAGAATTCAAGACAGTTTCAAAAACTACATTTCATTGACTTTCTAACGGTATCAGTCCGTTTGAGGTACAACGGTTGCGTCACATATTCGTACCAACATGCATTTAGCAATATGTTTCAGATAATACTAGATTGCATCGCTTTTACCAGTAAAACGATTGACTGTGGGACTTATTTGAACTGATTTTGGACTTTGACCTTAGAAATGTGAAAAATGAGTCAATTGGACTCCCAGAAATAAAATTCGTCTTAATTTGACATGATTGCTAGAACTTTGCGATTAGACTGGGGCCTGTGGTAGCACTTCATTTAAAAATGTAGAGAAATAAGCTATTTTTTACTGTGGGACCTATCCTAGCCGTTAGCGCGCGCTGAAGAAATAGAAACAGTTTCAAAAACTACATTTCATTGAGTTTCTAACGGTATCAGTCCCTTTGAGATACAACAGTTGCGTAACATATTCGTACCAACATGTCTTTAGCGATATTTTTCTGATACTACTAGGTTGCATCGCTTTTAACAGTGAAACGATTGACTGAGGGACTTATTTGGACTGATTTTGGACTTTGACCTTATAAATGTGATAAATGAGACAATTGGATTCCAAGATGTAACATTCTTCTTAATTTGACATGATTGCTGGAACTCAGCAATTACACCGGGCGCTATGGTAGAGCTTCATAAAAAAATTTAGATAAACAAGCTATTTTTTTATTGTGGGACAAATCCTAGCCGTTAGGGCGCGGTGAAGAAACAGGGACAGTTTCAAAAACTAGATTTCAATGCGTCTCTAACGGTATTCGTCCGTTTGAGGTACAACAGTTGCGTCACATATTCGTACCAACATATATTTAGCGATATTTTTTTGATATTACTAGGTTGCATCGCTTTTAACAGTGAAACGATCGAGTGTGGGACTTAATTGAAATGACCTTAGACTTTGTTCTTATAAATGTGAAAATGAGCCAATTGGACTCCAAGAAATAACATTCGTCTTAATTTGACATGATTGCTTGAACTTAGCGATTACACTGGGCGCTGTGGTAGCGTTTCATTTAAAAATGTAGACAAATAAGCTATTTTTTAATGTGGGACCATTCCTAGCCGTTAGCTTACGCTGAAGACATAGACACTGTTTCAAAAACTACATTTCATTGACTTTCTAACGGTATCAGTCCGTTTGAGGTACAACGGTTGCGTCATATATTCGTACCAACATGCATTTAGCGATATGTTTCAGATATTACTAGATTGCATCGCTTTTAAAACTGAAACGATTGACTGTGGGATTTATTTGAACTGATTTTGGACTTTGACCTTATAAATGTGATAAATGAGACAATTGGACTCCAAGAAGTAAAATTCCTGTTAGTTTGACATGATTGCTGGAACATAGCGATTACACTGGGCGCTGTGGTTGCGCTTTATTTTAAAGTTTGAATAAATAAGTCATTATTTACTGTGGGACCAATCTTAGCCGTTAGCGCGCGCTGAAGAAATAGAGACAGTTTCAAAAACTAGATTTCATTGCGTCTCTAACGGTATTCGTCCGTTTGAGGTACAACGGTTGCGTCATATATTCGTACCAACATGCATTAAGCGATATGTTTCAGATATTACTAGATTGCATCGCTTCTAAAACTGAAACGATTGACTGTGGGATTTAATTGAACTGATTTTAGACTTTGACGTTATAAAGGTCATCAATGAGACAATTGGACTCCAAGAAATAACATTCTTCTTAACTTGACCTGATTGCTGGAATCAGCGATTACACTGTGCGGTGTGGTAGCGCTTCATTTAAAAATTTAGATAAATAAGTCTTTTTTTACTTTGGGACCAATCCTACCCGTTAGCGAGCGCTAAAGAAATAGAGACATTTTCAAAAACTACATTTCATTGTCTTTCTAGAAGTATCCGTCCGTTTGAGGTACAACGGTTGCGTCACATATTTGTACCAACATATATTTAGCGATATTTTTCTGATATTACTAGGTTGCATCGCTTTTAACTGTAAAACGATTGACTGTGGGGCTTATTTGAACTGATTTTGGACTTTGACATCATAAATGTGAAAAATGAGCCAATTGGACTACAAGAAATAACATTCGTCTTACTTTGACATGATTGCTAGAACTTAGCGATTACATTGAGCGCTGTGGTAGCGCTTCATTTAAAAATGTAGATAAATAAGCTATTTTTTACTGTGGGACCAATCCGAGCCGTTAGCGCGCGCTGAAGAAATAGAAACAGTTTCAAAAAGTACCTTTCATTGACTTTCTAACGGTATCAGTCCGTTTGAGGTACAACGGTTGCGTAACATATTCGTACCAACATGTCTTTAGCGATATTTTTCTGATACTACTAGGTTACATCGCCTTTAAAGGTGAAACGATTGATTGTGGGTCTTATTTAAACTGATTTTGGACTTTGACCTTATAAATGTGAAAAATGAGCCAATTGGACTCCAAGAAATAACATTCGTCTTACTTTGACATGATTGTTAGAACTTAGCGATTACACTGACCGCTGTGGTAGCGCTTCATTTAAAAATGTAGATAAATAAGCTATTTTGCCCTGGGGGACCAATCGTAACCGTTAACGCGCACTGAAGAATTCGAGACAGTTTCAAAAACTACATTTCATTGACTTTCTAACGGTATCAGTCCATTTTAGGTACAACACTTGCGTAACATATTCGTACCAACATGTATTTAGCGATATTTTTCTGATATTACTAGGTTGCATCGCTTTTAACAGTGAAATGATTGACTGTCGGACCTAATGGAACTAATTTCACCCTTTGACCTTATAAATCTGATAAATGAGTCAATTGGACTCCAAAAATGACATTCGTCTTTACTTTGCCATGATTGCTAAAACTCAGCGATTACACTGGTCGCTGTGGTAGCGCTTTATTTAAAAATGTATATAGAGAACCCATTTTTTAATGTAGGACCAATCCTAGCCGTTAGCTTACGCGGAAGACATAGACACTGTTTCAAAAACTACATTTCATTGACTTTCTAACGGTATCAGTCCGTTTGAGGTACAACGGTTGCGTCACATATTCGTACCAACATGCATTTAGCAATATGTTTCAAATAATACTAGATTGCATCGCTTTTAACAGTAAAACGATGGACTGTGGGACTTTTTTGAACTGATTTTGGACTTTGACCTTATAAATGTGAAAAATGAGCCAATTGGAATCCAAGAAATAAAATTCGTCTTAATTTGACATGATTGCTAGAACTTTGCGATTAGACTGGGGCCTGTGGTAGCGCTTCATTTAAAAATGTAGAGAAATAAGCTATTTTTTACTGTGGGACCAATCCTAGCCGTTAGCGCGCGCTGAAGAAATAGAAACAGTTTCAAAAACTACATTTCATTGAGTTTCTAACGGTATCAGTCCCTTTGAGATACAACAGTTGCGTCATATATTCGTACCAACATGCATTTAGCGATATGTTTCAGATATTACTAGATTGCATCGCTTTTAAAACTGAAACGATTGACTGTGGGATTTAATTGAACTGATTTTAGACTTTGACGTTATAAAGGTCATCAATGAGACAATTGGACTCCAAGAAATAACATTCTTCTTAACTTGACCTGATTGCTGGAATCAGCGATTACACTGTGCGGTGTGGTAGCGCTTCATTTAAAAATTTAGATAAATAAGTCTTTTTTTACTTTGGGACCAATCCTAGCCGTTAGCGAGCGCTAAAGAAATAGAGACATTTTCAAAAACTACATTTCATTGTCTTTCTAGAAGTATCCGTCCGTTTGAGGTACAACGGTTGCGTCACATATTTGTACCAACATATATTTAGCGATATTTTTCTGATATTACTAGGTTGCATCGCTTTTAACTGTAAAACGATTGACTGTGGGGCTTATTTGAACTGATTTTGGACTTTGACATCATAAATGTGAAAAATGAGCCAATTGGACTACAAGAAATAACATTCGTCTTACTTTGACATGATTGCTAGAACTTAGCGATTACATTGAGCGCTGTGGTAGCGCTTCATTTAAAAATGTAGATAAATAAGCTATTTTTTACTGTGGGACCAATCCGAGCCGTTAGCGCGCGCTGAAGAAATAGAAACAGTTTCAAAAAGTACCTTTCATTGACTTTCTAACGGTATCAGTCCGTTTGAGGTACAACGGTTGCGTAACATATTCGTACCAACATGTCTTTAGCGATATTTTTCTGATACTACTAGGTTACATCGCCTTTAAAGGTGAAACGATTGATTGTGGGTCTTATTTAAACTGATTTTGGACTTTGACCTTATAAATGTGAAAAATGAGCCAATTGGACTCCAAGAAATAACATTCGTCTTACTTTGACATGATTGTTAGAACTTAGCGATTACACTGACCGCTGTGGAAGCGCTTCATTTAAAAATGTAGATAAATAAGCTATTTTGCCCTGGGGGACCAATCGTAACCGTTAACGCGCACTGAAGAATTCGAGACAGTTTCAAAAACTACATTTCATTGACTTTCTAACGGTATCAGTCCGTTTTAGGTACAACACTTGCGTAACATATTCGTACCAACATGTATTTAACGATATTTTTTTGATATTACTAGGTTGCATCGCTTTTAACAGTGAAACGATCGAGTGTGGGACTTAATTGAAATGACCTTAGACTTTGACCTTATAAATATGATAAATGAGATAATTGAATTCCAAGAAATAACATTCTTCTTAATTTCACATTAGTGTTGGAACTCAGCGATTACACTGGGCGCTGTGTTAGCGCTTCATTTAAAAATTCCATATAAATAAATCATTTCTTACTGTGGGACCAGTCCTAGCCGTTACCTCGCGCTGAAGAAATAGAGACATTTCCAAAAACTTAATTTCATTGACTTTCTAGTCGTATCAATCCGTTTCAGTTACAACGGTTGCGTCACATATTCGTACCAACATGCATTAAGCGATAATTTTCCGATATTGCTAGATTACATCGCTTTTAGCAGTGAAGGGATTGACTGTGGGACTTAATTGAACGGCTTTGGACTTTGACCTTATAAATGTGATAAATGAGACAATTGAACTCCAAGAAATAATATTCTTCTTAATTTGAAATGATTGCTTGAACTGAGCAATTACAGTGGGCGCTGTGGTAGCGCTTTATTTAAGCATTTAGATAAATAAGTCTTTTTGCACTGTGGGTCCAATCGTAGTCATTAGCGCGTAATGAATAAATCGAGACAGTTTCAAAAACTAGATTTCATTGAGTTTTCTAGCAGTATCCGTCCGTTTGAGGTACAACGGTTGCGTCACATATTCGTACCAACATGTATTTAGCGATATTTTTCTGATATTATTAGGTTGCATCGCTTTTAACAGTGAAACGATTGATTGTGGGACTTAATGTAACTGATTTTAGACTTTGACCTTATAAATGTGAAAAATGAGCCAATTGGACTCCAAGAAATAACATTCGTCTTAATTTGACATGATTGCTTGAACTTAGCGATTACACTGGGCGCTGTGGTAGCGTTTCATTTAAAAATGTAGACAAATAAGCTATTTTTTACTGTGGGACTATTCCTAGCCGTTAGCTTACGCTGAAGACATAGACACTGTTTCAAAAACTACATTTCATTGACTTTCTAACGGTATCAGTCCGTTTGAGGTACAACGGTTGCGTCATATATTTGTACCAACATGCATTTAACGATATGTTTCAGATATTACTAGATTGCATCGCTTTTAAAACTGAAACGATTGACTGTGGGATTTATTTGAACTGATTTTGGACTTTGACCTTATAAATGTGATAAATGAGACAATTGGATTCCAAGAAGTAAAATTCCTGTTAGTTTGACATGATTGCTGGAACATAGCGATTACACTGGGCGCTGTGGTTGCGCTTTATTTTAAAGTTTAAATAAATAAGTCATTCTTTACTGTGGGACCAATCTTAGCCGTTAGCGCGCGCTGAAGAAATAGAGACAGTTTCAAAAACTAGATTTCATTGCGTCTCTAACGGTATTCGTCCGTTTGAGGTACAACGGTTGCGTCATATATTCGTACCAACATGCATTTAGCGATATGTTTCAGATATTACTAGATTGCATCGCTTTTAAAACTGAAACGGTTGACTGTGGGACTTATTTGAACTGATTTTGGACTTTGACCTGATAAATGTGATAAATGAGACAATTGGACTCCAAGAAGTAAAATTCCTGTTAGTTTGACATGATTGCTGGAACATAGCGATTACACTGGGCGCTGTGGTTGCGCTTTATTTTAAAGTTTAGACAAATAAGTCATTCTTTACTGTGGGACCAATCTTAGCCGTTAGCGCGCGCTGAAGAAATAGAGACAGTTTCAAAAACTACATTTCATTGAGTTTTCTAGCAGTATCCGTCCGTTTGAGGTACAACGGTTGCGTCACATATTCGTACCAACATGTATTTAGCGATATTTTTCTGATATTATTAGGTTGCATCGCTTTTAACAGTGAAACGATTGATTGTGGGACTTAATGTAACTGATTTTAGACTTTGACCTTATAAATGTGAAAAATGAGCCAATTGGACTCCAAGAAATAACATTCGTCTTAATTTGACATGATTGCTTGAACTTAGCGATTACACTGGGCCCTGTGGTAGCGTTTCATTTAAAAATGTAGACAATCAAGCTATTTTTTACTGTGGGACTATTCCTAGCCGTTAGCTTACGCTGAAGACATAGACACTGTTTCAAAAACTACATTTCATTGACTTTCTAACGGTATCAGTCCGTTTGAGGTACAACGGTTGCGTCATATATTTGTACCAACATGCATTTAACGATATGTTTCAGATATTACTAGATTGCATCGCTTTTAAAACTGAAACGATTGACTGTGGGATTTATTTGAACTGATTTTGGACTTTGACCTTATAAATGTGATAAATGAGACAATTGGATTCCAAGAAGTAAAATTCCTGTTAGTTTGACATGATTGCTGGAACATAGCGATTACACTGGGCGCTGTGGTTGCGCTTTATTTTAAAGTTTAAATAAATAAGTCATTCTTTACTGTGGGACCAATCTTAGCCGTTAGCGCGCGCTGAAGAAATAGAGACAGTTTCAAAAACTAGATTTCATTGCGTCTCTAACGGTATTCGTCCGTTTGAGGTACAACGGTTGCGTCATATATTCGTACCAACATGCATTTAGCGATATGTTTCAGATATTACTAGATTGCATCGCTTTTAAAACTGAAACGGTTGACTGTGGGACTTATTTGATCTGATTTTGGACTTTGACCTGATAAATGTGATAAATGAGACAATTGGACTCCAAGAAGTAAAATTCCTGTTAGTTTGACATGATTGCTGGAACATAGCGATTACACTGGGCGCTGTGGTTGCGCTTTATTTTAAAGTTTAGACAAATAAGTCATTCTTTACTGTGGGACCAATCTTAGCCGTTAGCGCGCGCTGAAGAAATAGAGACAGTTTCAAAAACTACATTTCATTGAGTTTTCTAGCAGTATCCGTCCGTTTGAGGTACAACGGTTGCGTCACATATTCGTACCAACATGTATTTAGCGATATTTTTCTGATATTATTAGGTTGCATCGCTTTTAACAGTGAAACGATTGATTGTGGGACTTAATGTAACTGATTTTAGACTTTGACCTTATAAATGTGAAAAATTAGCCAATTGGACTCCAAGAAATAACATTCGTCTTAATTTGACATGATTGCTTGAACTTAGCGATTACACTGGGCGCTGTGGTAGCGTTTCATTTAAAAATGTAGACAAATAAGCTATTTTTTACTGTGGGACTATTCCTAGCCGTTAGCTTACGCTGAAGACATAGACACTGTTTCAAAAACTACATTTCATTGACTTTCTAACGGTATCAGTCCGTTTGAGGTACAACGGTTGCGTCATATATTTGTACCAACATGCATTTAGCGATATGTTTCAGATATTACTAGATTGCATCGCTTTTAAAACTGAAACGATTGACTGTGGGATTTATTTGAACTGATTTTGGACTTTGACGTTATAAATGTGATAAATGAGACAATTGGATTCCAAGAAGTAAAATTCCTGTTAGTTTGACATGATTGCTGGAACATAGCGATTACACTGGGCGCTGTGGTTGCGCTTTATTTTAAAGTTTAAATAAATAAGTCATTCTTTACTGTGGGACCAATCTTAGCCGTTAGCGCGCGCTGAAGAAATAGAGACAGTTTCAAAAACTAGATTTCATTGCGTCTCTAACGGTATTCGTCCGTTTGAGGTACAACGGTTGCGTCATATATTCGTACCAACATGCATTTAGCGATATGTTTCAGATATTACTAGATTGCATCGCTTTTAAAACTGAAACGATTGACTGTGGGACTTATTTGAACTGATTTTGGACTTTGACCTGATAAATGTGATAAATGAGACAATTGGACTCCAAGAAGTAAAATTCCTGTTAGTTTGACATGATTGCTGGAACATAGCGATTACACTGGGCGCTGTGGTTGCGCTTTATTTTAAAGTTTAGACAAATAAGTCATTCTTTATTGTGGGACCAATCTTAGCCGTTAGCGCGCGCTGAAGAAATAGAGACAGTTTCAAAAACTACATTTCATTGAGTTTTCTAGCAGTATCCGTCCGTTTGAGGTACAACGGTTGCGTCACATATTCGTACCAACATGTATTTAGCGATATTTTTCTGATATTATTAGGTTGCATCGCTTTTAACAGTGAAACGATTGATTGTGGGACTTAATGTAACTGATTTTAGACTTTGACCTTATAAATGTGAAAAATGAGCCAATTGGACTCCAAGAAATAACATTCGTCTTAATTTAACATGATTGCTTGAACTTAGCGATTACACTGGGCGCTGTGGTAGCGTTTCATTTAAAAATGTAGACAAATAAGCTATTTTTTACTGTGGGACTATTCCTAGCCGTTAGCTTACGCTGAAGACATAGACACTGTTTCAAAAACTACATTTCATTGACTTTCTAACGGTATCAGTCCGTTTGAGGTACAACGGTTGCGTCATATATTTGTACCAACATGCATTTAGCGATATGTTTCAGATATTACTAGATTGCATCGCTTTTAAAACTGAAACGATTGACTGTGGGATTTATTTGAACTGATTTTGGACTTTGACCTTATAAATGTGATAAATGAGGCAATTGGATTCCAAGAAGTAAAATTCCTGTTAGTTTGACATGATTGCTGGAACATAGCGATTACACTGGGCGCTGTGGTTGCGCTTTATTTTAAAGTTTAGACAAATAAGTCATTTTTTACTGTGGGACCAATCTTAGCCGTTAGCGCGCGCTAAAGAAATAGAGACAGTTTCAAAAATTACATTTCATTGAGTTTTCTAGCAGTATCCGTCCGTTTGAGGTACAACGGTTGCGTCACATATTCGTACCAACATGTATTTAGCGATATTTTTCTGATATTATTAGGTTGCATCGCTTTTAACAGTGAAACGATTGATTGTGCGACTTAATGTAACTGATTTTAGACTTTGACCTTATAAATGTGATAAGTGAGACAATTGGACTCCAAGAAATAACATTCTTTTTAATTTGACATGATTACTGGAACTTAGCGATTACAGTGGGCGCTATGGTAGAGCTTCATAAAAAAATTTAGATAAACAAGTCATTTTTTACTGTGGGACAAATTCTAGCCGTTAGGGCGCGGTGAAGAAACAGAGACAGTTCCAAAAACTAGATTTCATTGCGTCTCTAACGGTATTCGTCCGTTTGAGGTACAACGGTTGCGTCACATATTCGTACCAACATATTTTTAGCGATATTTTTTTGATATTACTAGGTTGCATCGCTTTTAACAGTGAAACAATCGAGTGTGGGACTTAATTGAAATGACCTTAGACTTTGACCTTATAAATATGATAAATGAGATAATTGAATTCCAAGAAATAACATTCTTCTTAATTTCACATTATTGCTGGAACTCAGCGATTACACTGGGCGCTGTGTTAGCACTTCGTTTAAAAATTCAGATAAATAAGTCATTTCTTACTGTGGGACCAATCCTAGCCGTTAGCGCGCGCTAAAGAAATAGAAACATTTTCAAAAAGTGCATTTCATTGGCTTTCTAGCGGTATCAATCCGTTTGAGTTACAACGGTTGCGTCACATATTCGTAGTAACATGTATTTAGCGATAATTTTCCGATGTTACTAGGTTGCATCACTTTTAACAGTGAAACGATTGACTGTGGGTCATTATTGAACTGATTTTAGACTTTGACATGAGACATTTGGACTCCAAGAAATAACATTCTTCTTAATTTGACATATTTGCTTGAACTCAACAATTACACTGGGCGCTGTTGTTGCGCTTTATTTTAAAGTTTAAATAAATAAGTCATTCTTTACTGTGGGACCAATCTTAGCCGTTAGCGCGCGCTGAAGAAATAGAGACAGTTTCAAAAACTAGATTTCATTGCGTCTCTAACGGTATTCGTCCGTTTGGGGTACAACGGTTGCGTCATATATTCGTACCAACATACATTTAGCGATATGTTTCAGATATTACTAGATTGCATCGCTTTTAAAACTGAAACGATTGACTGTGGGACTTATTTGAACTGATTTTGGACTTTGACGTTATAAATGTGAAAACTGAGCCAATTGGACTGCAAGAAAAAAAATTCGTCTTAATTTGACATAATTGCTAGAACTTAGGGATTACACTGGGCGCTGTGGTAGCGCTTCATTTAAAAATGTAGACAAATAAGCTATTTTTTACTGTGAGACCATTCCTAGCCGTTAGCGCGCTGAAGAAATAGAAACAGTTTCAAAACCACATTTCATTGAGTTTCTAAAGGTATCAGTCCCTTTGAGTTACAACGGTTGCGTCACATATTCGTACCAATATGTATTTAGCGATATTTCTCTGATACTACTAGGTTGCATCACTTTTAACAGTGAAAGGATTGACTGTGGGACTTAATTGAACTGATTTTAGTCTTTGACCTTATGAATGTGATAAATGAAACAACAGTGAAGCGATTGACTGTGGGAATTTATTGAATTGATTTTAGACTTTGAGCTTAAAAGGGTCATCAATGTGACAATTGGACTCCAAGAAAAAACATTCTTCTTAATTTGACCTGATTGCTGGAACTCAGCGATTACACTGTGCGGTGTGGTAGCGCATCATTTAAAAATTTAGATAAATAAGTCTTTTTTTACTGTGGGACCAATCCTAGCCGTTTACGCGCGCTGAAGAAATAGAGACATTTTCAAAAAGTGCATTTCATTGACGTTCTAGCGGTATCAATCCGTTTGAGTTACAACAGTTGCGTCACATATTCGTACCAACATGTACTTAGCGATATTTTTCCGATGTTACTAGGCTGCATAGCTTTTAACAGTAAAACGATTGACTGTGGGATTTAATTGAACTGATTTTAGACTTTGACGTTATAAAGGTCATCAATGAGACAATTGGACTCCAAGGAATAACATTCTTCTTAACTTGACCTGATTGCTGGAATCAGCGATTACACTGTGCGGTGTGGTAGCGCTTCATTTAAAAATTTAGATAAATAAGTCTTTTTTTACTTTGGGACCAATCCTAGCCGTTAGCGAGCGCTAAAGAAATAGAGACATTTTCAAAAACTACATTTCATTGTCTTTCTAGAAGTATCCGTCCGTTTGAGGTACAACGGTTGCGTCACATATTTGTACCAACATATATTTAGCGATATTTTTCTGATATAACTAGGTTGCATCGCTTTTAACAGTGAAACGATTGATTGTTGGTCTTAATTTAACTGATTTTAGTCTTTGACCTTATGAATGTGATAAATGAAACAACAGTGAAGCGATTGACTGTGGGAATTTATTGAATTGATTTTAGACTTTGAGCTTAAAAGGGTCATCAATGTGACAATTGGATTCCAAGAAAAAACATTCTTCTTAATTAGACCTGATTGCTGGAACTCAGCGATTACACTGTGCAGTGTGGTTGCGCTTCATTTAAAAATTTAGATAAATAAGTCTTTTTTTACTGTGGGACCAATCCTAGCCGTTTACGCGCGCTGAAGAAATAGAGACATTTTCAAAAAGTGCATTTCATTGGGACCAAAGAAAAAACATTCTTCTTAATTTGACCTGATTGCTGGAACTCAGCGATTACACTGTGCAGTGTGGTTGCGCTTCATTTAAAAATTTAGATAAATAAGTCTTTTTTTACTGTGGGACCAATCCTAGCCGTTTACGCGCGCTGAAGAAATAGAGACATTTTCAAAAAGTGCATTTCATTGACGTTCTAGCGGTATCAATCCGTTTGAGTTACAACAGTTGCGTCACATATTCGTACCAACATGTACTTAGCGATATTTTTCCGATGTTACTAGGCTGTATAGCTTTTAACAGTAAAACGATTGACTGTGGGATTTAATTGAACTGATTTTAGACTTTGACGTTATAAAGGTCATCAATGAGACATTTGGACTCCAAGAAATAACATTCTTCTTAACTTGACCTGATTGCTGGAATCAGCGATTACACTGTGCGGTGTGGTAGCGCTTTATTTAAAAATTTAGATAAATAAGTCTTTTTTTACTTTGGGACCAATCCTAGCCGTTAGCGAGCGCTAAAGAAATAGAGACATTTTCAAAAACTACATTTCATTGTCTTTCTAGAAGTATCCGTCCGTTTGAGGTACAACGGTTGCGTCACATATTTGTACTAACATATATTTAGCGATATTTTTCTGATATAACTAGGTTGCATCGCTTTTAACAGTGAAACGATTGATTGTTGGTCTTAATTGAACTGATTTTAGTCTTTGACCTTATGAATGTGATAAATGACACAACAGTGAAGCGATTGACTGTGGGAATTTATTGAATTGATTTTAGACTTTGAGTTTAAAAGGGTCATCAATGTGACAATTGGACTCCAAGAAATAACATTCTTCTTAATTTGACCTGATTGCTGGAACTCAGCGATTACACTGTGCGGTGTGGTAGCGCTTCATTTAAAATGTTAGATAAATAAGTCTTTTTTTACTGTGGGACCAATCCTAGCCGTTAACGCGCGCTGAAGAAATAGAGACATTTTCAAAAAGTGCATTTCATTGACGTTCTAGCGGTATCAATCCGTTTGAGTTACAACAGTTGCGTCACATATTCGTACCAACATGTACTTAGCGATATTTTTCCGATGTTACTAGGCTGCATAGCTTTTAACAGTAAAACGATTGACTGTGGGATTTAATTGAACTGATTTTAGACTTTGACGTTATAAAGGTCATCAATGAGACAATTGGACTCCAAGAAATAACATTCTTCTTAACTTGACCTGATTGCTGGAATCAGCGATTACACTGTGCGGTGTGGTAGCGCTTCATTTAAAAATTTAGATAAATAAGTCTTTTTTTACTTTGGGACCAATCCTAGCCGTTAGCGAGCGCTAAAGAAATAGAGACATTTTCAAAAACTACATTTCATTGTCTTTCTAGAAGTATCCGTCCGTTTGAGATACAACGGTTGCGTGACATATTTGTACCAACATGTATTTAGCGTTATTTTTCCGATGTTACTAGGTTGCATCGCTTTTAACAGTGAAACGATTGACTGTGGGACTTAATTGAACTGATTTTAGACTTTGAACTTATAAATGTGATAAATGAGACAATTGGACTCCAAGAAATGACATTCTTCTTAATTTGACATGATTGCTTGAACTCAACGATTACACTGGGCGCTGTGGTGGCGCTTTACTTAAAAAATTTAGATAAATAAGTCATTTTGTACTGTGGGACCAATCCTAGCCGTTAGCGCGGGCTGAAGAAATAGGAACAGTTTCAAAAACTACATTTCATTGAGTTTCTAACGGTATCCGTCCGCTTGAAGTACAACGGTTGCGTCACATGTTCGTATAAACATGTATTTAGCGATGTTTTTCTGGTAAAACTAGGTTGCATCACTTCTAACAGTGAAACGATTGACTGTGGCACTTAATTGAACTGCCTTGGACTTTGATCTTATGAATGTGAGAAAAGAGAAAATTGAACTCCAAGAAATCACATTCTACATAATTTGACATAGTTGCTGGAACTCAACAATTACATTGGGCACTGTGTAAGCGCTTCATTCAACAATTTTATTAAATTAGTCATTTTTTTACCGTGGTACAAATCCTTGCCGTTAGCTCGCGCTGAAGAAATAGAGGCAGTTTCAAAAACTACATTACATTGACTATCTAACGGTATCAGTCCGTTTGAGGTACAACTGTTGCGTCACATATTAGTACCAACATGTACTTAGCGATATGTTTCTGTTATTACAAGGTTGCATCGCTATTAACAGTAAAACGATTGACTGTGGGACTTAATTGAACTGATTTTGGAATGTGACCTTATAGATGTGATAAATGAGACAACTGGACTCCAAGAAATAACGTTCTTCTTAATTTGAAATGATTGCCGGAAGTTAGCAATTACACTGGGCGCTGTCGCAGCGCTTTATTTAAACATTTAGATAAATAAGTCATTTTGTACTGTGGGACTAATCCTAGCCGTTAGCGCGGGTTGAAGAAATAGGAACAGTTTTAAAAACTACATTTCATTGAGTTTCAAACAGTATCAGTCCCTTTGAGTTACTACGGTTGCGTCACATATTCGTACCAATATATATTTAGCACTATTTTTCTAATATTACTAGGTTGCATCGCTTTTAACAGTGAAACGATTGACTGTGTGACTTAATTGAACCGACTTTGGACATTGACGTTATAAATGTGAAAAATGAGTCAATTGGACTCCAAGAAATAACAATCGTCTTACTTTGACATAATTGCTAGAACTTAGCGATTACATTGAGCGCTGTGCTAGCGCTTCATATAAATATGTAGATAAATTAGCTATTTTTTACTGCGGGACCAATCCTAGCCGTTAGCGCGGGCTGAAGAAATAGGAACAGTTTCAAAAACTACATTTCATTGAGTTTCTAACGGTATCAGTACCTTTGAGTTACTACGGTTGCGTCACATATTCGTACCAATATATATTTAGCACTATTTTTCTAATATTACTAGGTTGCATCGCTTTTAACAGTGAAACGATTGACTGTGGGACTTAATTGAACCGATTTTAGACTTTGACGTTATAAATGTGAAAGATGAGTCAATTGGACTCCAAGAAATAACAATCGTCTTACTTTGACATGATTGCTAGAACTTAGCGATTACATTGAGCACTGTGCTAGCGCTTCATATAAATATGTAGATAAATCAGCTATTTTTTACTGCGGGACCAAACCTAGCCGTTAGCGCGGGCTGAAGAAATAGGAACAGTTTCAAAAACTACATTTCATTGAGTTTCTAACGGTATCAGTCACTTTGAGTTACAACGGTTGCGTCACATCTTCGTACCAATATGTATTTAGCGATATTTTTCTAATATTACTAGGTTGCATCGCTTTTAACAGTGAAACGATTGACTGTGGGACTTAATTGTAACGATTTTGGACTTTGAACTTATGAATGTGAAAAATGAGCCAATTTGACTCCAAGAAATAACATTCGTCTTACTTTGACATTATTGCTAGAACTTAGCGATTACACTGGGCGCTGTGATAGCGCTTTTGTTAAGCATTTAGATAAATCAGTCTTTTTGCACTGTGGGTCCAATCGTAGCCGTTAGCGCGCGCTGAAGAAATAGAGACTGTTTCAAAAACTATATTTCATTGAATTTCTAACGGTATCAGTCCGTTTGAGGTACAAGGGTTGCGTCACATATTTGTACCAACATGTATTGAGCGATATGTTTCTTATATTACTAGGTTGCATCGCTTTTAACAGTAAAACGATCGAGTGTGGAACATAATTGAACTGATTTTAGACTTTGACCTTATAAATGTGATAAATGAGACAATTGAATTTCAAGAAATAACATTCTTCTTAATTTCACATTATTGCTGGAACTCAGCAATTACACTGGGCGCTGTGGTAGCGCTTTATTTAAAAATTCAGTTAAATAAGTCATTTCTTACTGTGGGACCAATCCTAGCCGTCAGCGCGCGCTAAAGAAATAGAAACATTTCCAAAAAGTGCATTTCATTGGCTTTCTAGCGGTATCAATCCGTTTGAGTTACAACGGTTGCGTCACATATTCGTACCAACATGCATTTAGGGATAAACTTCCGATGTTACTAGGTTGCATCACTTTTAACAGTGAAACGATTGACTGTGGGTCTTAATTGAACTGATTTTAGACTTTGACATGAGACATTTGGACTCCAAGAAATAACATTCTTCCTAATTTGACATATTTGCTTGAACTCAACGATTACACTGGGCGCTGTGGTAGCGCTTTATTTAAAAATTCAGTTAAATAAGTCATTTCTTACTGTGGGACCAGTCCTAGCCGTTAGCTCGCGCTGAAGAAATGGAGACATTTCCAAAAATTTAATTTCATTGACTTTCTAGCCGTATCAATGCGTTTGAGTTACAACGGTTGCGTCACATATTCGTACCAACATGCATTAGGCGATATTTTTCCGATATTACTAGGTTACATTGCTTTTAACAGTGAAACAATTGACTGTGGGACTTAATTGAAACGATTTTGGACTTTGAACTTATGAATGTGAAAAATGAGCCAATTGAACTCCAAGAAATAATCATCTTCTTAATTTGACATAATTGCTTGAACTCAACGATTACACTGGGCGCTGTGGTAGCGTTTTATTTGAAAATGTAGATAAATAAGTCATTTTTTACTGTGGGACCAATCCTAGCCGTTAGCGCGCTGAAGAAATCGAGACAGTTTCAAAAACTACATTTCATTGACTTTCTAACGGAATCCGTCCGTTTGATGTACAACGGTTGCGTCACTTATTCGTACCAACATGTATTTACGATGTTTTTCTGATCTTACTAGGTTGCATCGCTTTTAACAGTGAAACGATTGATTGTGGGACTTAATGGAACTGATTTTAGACTTTGACCTTATAAATGTGATAAATGAGACAATTGGACTCCAAAAAATAACATTCTTTGTAATTTGACATGATTACTGGAACACAGCGATTACACTGAGCGCTATGGTAGAGCTTCATAAAAAAATTTAGATAAACAAGTCATTTTTTACTGTGGGACAAATCCTAGCCGTTAGGGCGCGGTGAAGAAATAGAGACAGTTTTAAAAACTACATTTCATTGCGTCTCTAACGGTATTTGTCCGTTTAAGGTACAACGGTTGCGTCACATATTCGTACCAACATGTATTTAGCGATATTTTTTTGATATTACTAGGTTGCATCGCTTTTAACAGTGAAATGATTGACTGTGGGACCTAATTGAACTAATTTTAGACTTTGAACTAGTAAATGTGATAAATGAGTCAATTGGATTCCAAGAAATAACATCCGTCCTACTTTGCCATGATTGCTAAAACTCAGCGATTACACTTATCGCAGTGGTAGCGCTTTATTCAAAAATGTATATAAAGAACCCACTTTTCAATGTAGGACCAATCCTAGCCGTTCGCTTTCGCTGAAGACATAGATACTGTTTCAAAAACTACATTTCATTGACTTTCTAACGGTGTCAGTCCGTTTGAGGTACAACGGTATCGTCACTTATTCGTACCAACATGTATTTAGCGATGTTTTTCTGATATTACTAGGTTGCATCGCTTTTAACAGTGAAACGATTGATTGTGGGACTTAATTGAACTGATTTTAGACTTTGACCTTATAAATGTGATAAATGAATCAATTGGACTCCAAAAAATAACATTCTTTGTAATTTGACATGATTACTGGAACACAGCGATTACACTGGGCGCTATGGTAGAGCTTCATAAAAAAATTTAGATAAACAAGTCATTTTTTACTGTGGGACAAATCCTGGCCGTTAGGGCGCGGTGAAGAAATAGAGACAGTTTTAAAAACTACATTTCATTGCGTCTCTAACGGTATTTGTCCGTTTAAGGTACAACGGTTGCGTCACATATTCGTACCAACATGTATTTAGTGATATTTTTTTGATATTACTAGGTTGCATCGCTTTTAACAGTGAAATGATTGACTGTGGGACCTAATTGAACTAATTTTAGACTTTGACCTAATAAATGTGATAAATGAGTCAATTGACTCCAAGAAATAACATCCGTCCTACTTTGCCATGATTGCTAAAACTCAGCGATTACACTTATCGCAGTGGTAGCGCTTTATTCAAAAATGTATATAAATAACCCACTTTTCAATGTAGGACCAATCCTAGCCGTTCGCTTACGCTAAAGACATAGATACTGTTTCAAAAACTACATTTCATTGATTTTCTAACGGTGTCAGTCCGTTTGAGGTACAACGGTATCGTCACATATTCGTACCAACATGCATTTAGCGATATGTTTCAGACATTACTAGATTGCATCGCTTTTAACAGTAAAACGATCGAGTGTGGAACTTAATTGAACTGATTTTGGACTTTGAACATATGAATGTGAAAAATGAGCCAATTGAACTCCAAGAAATAATATTCTTCTTAATTTGACATAATTGCTTGAACTCAACGATTACACTGGGCGCTGTGGTAGCGTTTTATTTGAAAATGTAGATAAATAAGTCATTTTTTACTGTGGGACCAATCCTAGCCGTTAGCGCGGTGAAGAAATCGAGACAGTTTCAAAAACTACTTTCATTGACTTTCTAACGGTATCCGTCCGTTTGAGGTACAACGGTTGCGTCACTTATTCGTACCAACATGTATTTAGCGATGTTTATCTGATATTGCTAGGTTGCATCGCTTTTAACAGTGAAACGATCGAGTGTGGGACTTAATTGAAATGGCCTTAGACTTTGACCTTATAAATATGATAAATGAGACAATTGAATTCCAAGAAATAACATTCTTCTTAATTTCACATTATTGCTGGAACTCAGCGATTACAATGGGCGCTGTGGTAGCGCTTTATTAAAAAATTCTGATAAATAAGTCATTTCTTACTGTGGGACAATTCCTAGCCGTTAGCGCGCGGTGAAGAAATAGAGACAGTTTCAAAAACTACATTTCATTGCGTCTCTAACGGTATTTGTCCGTTTAAGGTACAACGGTTGCGTCACATATTCGTACCAACATGTATTTAGCGATATTTTTTTGATATTACTAGGTTGCATCGCCTTTAACAGTGAAACGATCGAATGTGGGACTTAATTGAAATGACCTAAGACTTTGACCTTATAAATATGATAAATGAGACAATTGAATTCCAAGAAATAACATTCTTCTTAATTTCACATTATTGCAGGAACTCAGCGATTACACTGGGCGCTGTGGTAGCGCTTTATTAAAAAATTCAGATAAATAAGTCAGTTCTTACTGTGGGACAATTCCTAGCCGTTAGCGCGCGCTAAAGAAATAGAAACATTTTCAAAAAGTGCATTTCATTGGCTTTCTAGCGGTATAAATCCGTTTGAGTTACAACGGTTGCGTCTCATATTCGTACCAACATGTAGTTAGCGATATTTTTCTGATACTACTAGGTTGCACCGCTTTTAAAACTTAAACGATTGATTGTGGGACTTATTTGAACTGATTTTGGACTTTGACCTTATAAATGTGATAAATGAGACATTTCGAGTGCAAGAAATAACATTCTTCTTACTTTGACATGGTTGCTTGAACTCAACGATTACACTGGGCGCTGTGATAGCGCTTTATAAACAAATGTAGATAAATAAGTCATTTTTTACTGTGGGACCAATCCTAGCCGTTAGCTCGCGCTGAAGAAATAGAGACATTTCCAGAAACTATATTTCATTGACTTTCTAGCCGTATCAATCCGTTTGAGTTACAACGGTTGCGTCACATATTCGTACCAACATGCATTAAGCGATATCTTTCCGATTATACTAGGTTAAATCGCTTTTAACAGTGAAAGGATTGACTGTGGGACTTAATTGAACGCCTTTGCACTTTGACCTTATAAATGTGATAAATTAGACAATTGAATTCCAAGAAGTAATATTCTTCTTAATTTGAAATGATTGCTGGAACTGAGCAATTACAGTGGGCGCTGTGGTAGCGCTTTATTTAAGCATTTAGATAAATAAGTTTTTTTGCACTGTGGGTCCAATCGCAGCCGTTAGCGCGCACTGAATAAATCGAGACAGTTTCAAAAACTACATTTCATTGAGTTTCTAACGGTATCAGTCCGCTTGAGTTACAACGATTGCGTAACACATTTGTACCAACATGTAATTAGCGATATGTTTCTTATATTACTAGGTTTCATCGCGTTTAAGAGTGAAATGATTGACTGTGGGTCTTAATTGAACTGATTTTAGACTTTGACATGAGACATTTGGACTCCAAGAAATAACATTCTTCCTAATTTGACATATTTGCTTGAACTCAACGATTACACTGGGCGCTGTGGTAGCGCTTTATTTGAAAATGTAGATAAATAAGTCAATTTTTACTGTGGGACCAATCCTAGCCGTTAGCACGCTGAAGAATTCGAGACAGTTTCAAAAACTATATTTCATTGACTTTCTAACGGTATCTGTCCGTTTGAGGTACAACGGTTGCGTCACGTATTCGTACCAACATGTATTTAGCGATGTTTTTCTGATATTACTAGGTTGCATCGCTTTTAACAGTGAAACGATTGATTGTGGGACTTAATTGAACTGATTTTGGACTTTGACCTTATAAATGTGATAAATGAGACAATTGAATTCCGAGAAATAACATTCTTCTTAATTTCACATTATTGCTGGAACTCAGCGATTACACTGGGCGCTGTGGTAGCGCTTTATTTAAAAATTCAGTTAAATAAGTCATTTCTTACTGTGGGACCAATCCTAGCCGTTAGCGCGCGCTAAAGAAATAGAGACATTTCTAAAAACTTAATTTCATTGACTTTCTAGCCGTATCAATGCGTTTGAGTTACAGCGGTTGCGTCACATAATCGTACCAACATGCCTTATGCGATATTTTTCCGATATTACTAGGTTACATCGCTTTTAACAGTGAAACGATTCACTGTGGGTCTTAATTGAACTGATTTTAGACTTTGACATGAGACATTTGGACTCCAAGAAATAACATTCTTCCTAATTTGATATATTTGCTTGAACTCAACGATTACACTGGGCGCTGTGATAGCGCTTTTTTAAAAAATGTAGATAAATAAGTCATTTTTTACTGTGGGACCAGTCCTAGCCGTTAGCTCGCGCTGAAGAAATAGAGACATTTCTAAAAGCTTAATTTCATTGACTTTCTAGCCGTATCAATGCGTTTGAGTTACAACGGTTGCGTCACATATTCGTACCAACATGCATTAAGCGATATTTTTCCGATATTACTAGTTTACATCGCTTTTAACAGTGAAGCGATTGACTGTGAGACTTCTTTGAACTGATTTTAGACTTTGACATGAGACATTTGGACTCCAAGAAATAACATTCTTCTTAATTTGACATAATTGCTTGAACTCAACGATTACACTGGGCGCTGTGGTGGCGCTTTATTTGAAAATGTATATGAAGAACCCACTTTTTAATGTAGGGCCAATCCTAGCCGCTACATTACGCTGAAGACAGAGACACTGTTTCAAAAACTACATTTCATTGACTTTCTAACGGTATCAGTCTGTTGGAGGTACAACGGTTGCGTCACATATTTGTACCAACATGCATTTTGCGATATGTTTCAGATATTACCAGATTGCATTGCTTTTAACAGTAAAACGATTGACTGTGGGACCTAATTGAATTAATTTTAGACTTTGTTCTTATAAATGTGATAAATGAGTCAATTGGACTCCAAGAAATAACATTCGTCTTAATTTGACATAATTGCTTGAACTTAGCGATTACACTGGGCGCTGTCGTATCGCTTTGTTTAAAAATGTATATGAAGAACCCACTTTTTAATGTAGGGCCAATCCTAGCCGCTACATTACGCTGAAGACAGAGACACTGTTTCAAAAACTACATTTCATTGACTTTCTAACGGTATCAGTCTGTTGGAGGTACAACGGTTGCGTCACATATTTGTACCAACATGCATTTTGCGATATGTTTCAGATATTACCAGATTGCATTGCTTTTAACAGTAAAACGATTGACTGTGGGACTCTTTTGAACTGATTTTGGACTTTGACCTTATAAATGTGAAAAATGAGCCATTTTGGACTCCAAGAAATAACATTCGTCTTAATTTGACATGATTGCTTGAACTTAGCGATTACACTGGGCGCTGTGGTAGCGTTTCATTTAAAAATGTAGACAAATAAGCTATTTTTTACTGTGGGACCATTCCTAGCCGTTAGCTTACGCTGAAGACATAGACAGTGTTTCAAAAAATACATTTCATTGACTTTCTAACGGTATCAGTCCGTTTGAGGTACAACGGTCGCGTCACATATTCGTACCAACATGCATTTAGCGATATGTTTCAGATATTACTAGATTGCATCGCTTTTAACAGTAAAACGACTGACTGTGTGACTTATTTGAACTGATTTTGGACTTTGACCTTATAAATGTGAAAAATGAGCCAATTGGACTCCAAGAAATAACATTCGTCTTACTTTGACATGATTGCTAGAACTTAGCGATTACACTGGGCGCTGTGGTAGCGCTTCATTTAAAAATGTAGATAAATAAGCTATTTTTTACTGTGGGACCAATCCTAGCCGTTAGCGCCGGCTGAAGAAATAGGAACAGTTTCAAAAAGTACATTTCATTGAGTTTCTAACGGTATCAGTCCCTTTGAGTTACAACGGTTGCGTAACATATTCGTACCAACATGTCTTTAGCGATATTTTTCTGATTCTACTAGGTTGCATCGCTTTTAACAGTGAAACGATTGACTGTGGGACTTATTTAAACTGATTTTGGACTTTGACCTTATAAATGTGAAAAATGAGCCAATTGGACTCCAAGAAAGAACATTCGGCTTACTTTGACATGATTGCTAGAACTTAGCGATTACACTGACCGCTGTGGTAGCGCTTCATTAAAAATGTAGATAGATAAGCTATTTTGCCCTGTGGGACCAATCGTAACCGTCAACGCGCACTGAAGAAATCGAAACAGTTTCAAAAACTACATTTCATTGACTTTCTAACAGTATCAGTCCGTTTGAGGTATAACAGTTGCGTAACATATTCGTACCATCATGTATTTAGCGATATTGTTCTGATATTACTAGGTTGCATCGCTTTTAACAGTGAAATGATTGACTGTGGGACCTAATTGAACTAATTTTAGACTTTGACCTTATAAATGTGATAAATGAGTCAATTGGACTCCAAGAAATAACATTCGTCTTACTTTGCCATGATTGCTAAAACTCAGCGATTACACTGGTCGCTGTGGTAGCGCTTTATTTAAAAATATATATAGAGAACCCATTTTTTAATGTAGGACCAATCCTAGCCGTTAGCTTACGCTGAAGACATAGACACTGTTTCAAAAACTACATTTCATTGACCTTCTAACGGTATCAGTCCGTTTGAGGTACAACGGTTGCGTCACATATTCGTACCAACATGCATTTAGCGATATGTTTCAGATATTACTAGATTGCATCGCTTTCAACAGTAAAACGATTGACTGTGGGACTTCTTTGAACTGATTTTAGACTTTGACATGAGACATTTGGACTCCAAGAAATAACATTCTTCCTAATTTGACATAATTGCTTGAGCTCAACGATTACACTGGGCGCTGTGGTAGCGGTTTATTTGAAAATGTAGACAAATAAGCTATTTTTTACTGTGGGACCATTCCTAGCCGTTAGCTTACGCTGAAGACATAGACACTGTTTCAAAAATTACATTTCATTGACTTTCTAACGGTATCAGTTCGTTTGAGGTACAACGGTTGCGTCACATATTCGTACCAACATGCATTTAGCGATATGTTTCAGATATTACTAGATTGCATCGCTTTCAAAAGTAAAACGATTGACTGTGGGACTTATTTGAACTGATTTTGGACTTTGACCTTATAAATGTGAAAAATCAGCCAATTGGACTCCAAGAAATAACATTCGTCTTAGTTTGAAATGATTGCTAGAACTTAGCGATTACACTGAGCGCTGTGGTAGCGCTTCATTTAAAAATGTAGACAAATAAGCTATTCTTTACTGCGGGACCATTCCTAGCCGTTAGCGCGCGCTGAGTAAACAGAAACAGTTTCAAAACTACATTTCATTAACTTTCTAACGGTATCAGTCTCTTTGAGTTACATAGGTTGCGTCACATATTCGTACCAATATGTATTTGGCGATATTTTCCTGATACTACTAGGTTGCATCGCTTTTAACAGTGAAACGATTGACTGTGGGACTTAATTGAACTGATTTTAGACTTTGAACTTATAAATGTGATAAATGATACAACAATGAAACGATTGACTGTGGGACTTATTTGAACCGATTTTGGACTTTGACCTTATGAATGTGAATAATGAGCCAATTGGACTTCAAGAAATAACATTCGTCTTACTTTGAGATGATTGCTAGAACTTTGCGATTACACTGGGCACTGTGGTAGCGCTTTATTTAAGCATTTAGATAAATAAGTCTTTTTGCACTGTGGGTCCAATCGTAGCCGTTAACGCGCGCTGAAGAAATAGACCCTGTTCCAAAGACTAAATTTCATTGACTTTCTAACAGTATCAGTCCGTTTGAGTTACAACGATTGCGTAACAAATTTGTACCAACATGTATTTAGCGATATGTTTCTTATATTACTAGGTTGCATCGCGTTTAAGAGTGAAATGATTGACTGTGGGACCTAATTGAATTAATTTTAGACTTTGTTCTTATAAATGTGATAAATGAGTCAATTGGACTCCAAGAAATAACATTCGTCTTAATTTGACATGATTGCTTGAACTTAGAGATTACACTGGGCGCTGTCGTATCGCTTTGTTTAAAAATGTATATAAAAAACCCACTTTTTAATGTAGGGCCAATCCTAGCCGCTACATTACGCTGAAGACAGAGACACTGTTTCAAAAACTACATTTCATTGACTTTCTAACGGTATCAGTCTGTTGGAGGTACAACGGTTGCGTCACATATTTGTACCAACATGCATTTTGCGATATGTTTCAGATATTACCAGATTGCATCGCTTTTAACAGTAAAACGATTGACTGTGGGACTCTTTTGAACTGATTTTGGACTTTGACCTTATAAATGTGAAAAATGAGCCAATTGGACTCCAAGAAATAACATTCGTCTTAATTTGACATGATTGCTTGAACTTAGCGATTACACTGGGCGCTGTGGTAGCGTTTCATTTAAAAATGTAGACAAATAAGCTATTTTTTACTGTGGGACCTATCCTAGCCGTTAGCTTACGCTGAAGACATAGACACTGTTTCAAAAATTACATTTCATTGACTTTCTAACGGTATCAGTCCATTTGAGGTACCACGGTCGCGTCACATATTCGTACCAACATCCACTTAGCGATATGTTTCAGATATTACTAGATTGCATCGCTTTTAACAGTAAAACGACTGACTGTGTGACTTATTTGAACTGATTTTGGTCTTTGACCTTATAAATGTGAAAAATGAGCCAATTGGACTCCAAGAAATAACATTCGTCTTACTTTGACATGATTGCTAGAACTTAGCGATTACACTGGGCGCTGTGGTAGCGCTTCATTTAAAAATGTAGATAAATAAGCTATTTTTTACTGTGGGACCAATCATAGCCGTTAGCGCACAGTGAAGAAATAGAAACAGTTTCAAAAAGTACATTTCATTGAGTTTCTAACGGTATCAGTCCCTTTGAGTTTCAACGGTTGCGTAACATATTCGTACCAACATGTCTTTAGCGATATTTTTCTGATTCTACTAGGTTGCATCGCTTTTAACAGTGAAACGATTGACTGTGGGACTTATTTAAACTGATTTTTGACTTTGACCTTATAAATGTGAAAAATGAGCCAATTGGACTCCAAGAAAGAACATTCGTCCTACTTTGACATGATTGCTAGAACTTAGCGATTACACTGACCGCTGTGGTAGCGCTTCAATAAAAATGTAGATAGATAAGCTATTTTGCCCTGTGGGACCAATCGTAACCGTTAACGCGCACTGAAGAAATCGAGACAGTTTCAAAAACTACATTTCATTGACTTTCTAACGGTATCAGTCCGTTTGAGTTATAACAGTTGCGTAACATATTCGTACCAACATGTATTTAGCGATATGTTTCAGATACTACTAGGTTGCATCGCTTTTAACAGTAAAACGATTGACTGTGGGACTTATTTAAACTGATTTTGGACTTTGACCTTATAAATGTGAAAAATGAGCCAATTGGACTCCAAGAAAGAACATTCGTCTTAATTTGACATGATTGCTTGAACTTCGCGATTACACTGGGCGCTGTGGTAGCGTTTCATTTAAAAATGTAGACAAATAAGCTATTTTTTACTGTGGGAACATTCCTAGCCGTTAGCTTACGCTGAAGACATAGACACTGTTTCAAAATCTACATTTCATTGACTTTCTAACGGTATCAGTCTGTGTAAGGTACAACGGTTGCGTCACATATTCGTACCAACATGCATTTCGCGATATGTTTCAGATATTACTAAATTGCATCGCTTTCAACAGTAAAACGATTGACTGTGGGACTTATTTGAACTGATTTTGGACTTTGACTTTATGAATGTGAATAATGAGCCAATTGGACTTCAAGAAATAACATTCGTCTTACTTTGACATGATTGCTAGAACTTAGCGATTACCCTGGGCGCTGTGGTAGCGCTTTATTTAAGCAATTAGATAAATAAGTCTTTTTGCACTGTGGGTCCAATCGCAGCCGTTAGCGCGCGCTGAAGAAATAGACCCTGTTTCAAAGACTAAATTTCATTGACTTTCCAACAGTATCAGTCAGTTTGAGGTACAAGAGTTGCGTCACATATTCGTACCAACATGCATTTAGCGATATGTTTCAGATATTACCAGATTGCATCGCTTTTAACAGTAAAACGATTTACTGTGGGACTTATTTGAACTGATTTTGGACTTTGACCTTATAAATGTGAAAAATGAGCCAATTGGACTCCAAGAAATAACATTCGTCTTACTTTGACATGATTGCTAGAACTTAGCGATTACACTGGGCGCTGTGGTAGCGCTTCATTTAAAAATGTAGTTAAATAAGCTATTTTTTACTGTGGGACCAATCCTAGCCGTTAGCGCGCACTGAAAAAATAGAAACAGTTTCAAAAAGTACATTTCATTGAGTTTCTAACGGTATCAGTCCCTTTGAGTTACAACGGTTGCGTAACATATTCGTACCAACATGTCTTTAGCGATATTTTTCTGATACTACTAGGTTGCATCGCTTTTAACAGTGAAACGATTGACTGTGGGATTTATTTAAACTGATTTTGGACTTTGACCTTATAAATGTGAAAAATGAGCCAATTGGACTCCAAGAAATCACATTCGTCTTACTTTGACATGATTGCTAGAACTTAGCGATTACACTGGGCGCTGTGGTAGCGCTTCATTTAAAAATGTAGATAAGTAAGCTATTTTTTACTGTGGGACCAATCCTAGCCGTTAGCGTGCGCTGAAGAAATAGAAACAGTTTCAAAAAGTACATTTCATTGACTTTCTAACGCTATCAGTCCATTTGAGGTACCACGGTCGCGTCACATATTCGTACCAACATCCACTTAGCGATATGTTTCAGATATTACTAGATTGCATCGCTTTTAACAGTAAAACGACTGACTGTGTGACTTATTTGAACTGATTTTGGTCTTTGACCTTATAAATGTGAAAAATGAGCCAATTGGACTCCAAGAAATAACATTCGTCTTACTTTGACATGATTGCTAGAACTTAGCGATTACACTGGGCGCTGTGGTAGCGCTTCATTTAAAAATGTAGATAAATAAGCTATTTTTTACTGTGGGACCAATCCTAGCCGTTAGCGCACGGTGAAGAAATAGAAACAGTTTCAAAAAGTACATTTCATTGAGTTTCTAACGGTATCAGTCCCTTTACGTTACAACGGTTGCGTAACATATTCGTACCAACATGTCTTTAGCGATATTTTTCTGATTCTACTAGGTTGCATCGCTTTTAACAGTGAAACGATTGACTGTGGGACTTATTTAAACTGATTTTGGACTTTGACCTTATAAATGTGAAAAATGAGCCAATTGGACTCCAAGAAAGAACATTCGTCTTACTTTGACATGATTGCTAGAACTTAGCGATTACACTGACCGCTGTGGTAGCGCTTCAATAAAAATGTAGATAGATAAGCTATTTTGCCCTGTGGGACCAATCCTAGCCGTTAGCGCGGTGAAGAAATCGAGACAGTTTCAAAAACTACTTTCATTGACTTTCTAACGGTATCCGTCCGTTTGAGGTACAACAATTGCGTCACTTATTCGTACCAACATGTATTTAGCGATGTTTATCTGATATTGCTAGGTTGCATCGCTTTTAACAGTGAAACGATCGAGTGTGGGACTTAATTGAAATGACCTTAGACTTTGACCTTATAAATATGATAAATGAGACAATTAAATTCCAAGAAATAACATTCTTCTTAATTTCACATTATTGCTGGAACTCAGCGATTACACTGGGCGCTGTGGTAGCGCTTTATTAAAAAATTCTGATAAATAAGTCATTTCTTACTGTGGGACAATTCCTAGCCGTTAGCGCGCGGTGAAGAAATAGAGACAGTTTCAAAAACTACATTTCATTGCGTCTCTAACGGTATTTGTCCGTTTAAGGTACAACGGTTGCGTCACATATTCGTACCAACATGTATTTAGCGATATTTTTTTGATATTACTAGGTTGCATCGCCTTTAACAGTGAAACGATCGAGTGTGGGACTTAATTGAAATGACCTTAGACTTTGACCTTATAAATATGATAAATGAGACAATTGAATTCCAAGAAATAACATTCTTCTTAATTTCACATTATTGCAGGAACTCAGCGATTACACTGGGCGCTGTGGTAGCGCTTTATTAAAAAATTCAGATAAATAAGTCATTTCTTACTGTGGAACAATTCCTAGCCGTTAGCGCGCGCTAAAGAAATAGAAACATTTTCAAAAAGTGCATTTCATTGGCTTTCTAGCGGTATAAATCCGTTTGAGTTACAACGGTTGCGTCTCATATTTGTACCAACATGTAGTTAGCGATATTTTTCTGATACTACTAGGTTGCATCGCTTTTAAAACTTAAACGATTGATTGTGGGACTTATTTGAACTGATTTTGGACTTTGACCTTATAAATGTGATAAATGAGATATTTCGAGTGCAAGAAATAACATTCTTCTTAATTTCACATTATTGCTGGAACTGAGCAATTACAGTGGGGGCTGTGGTAGCGCTTTATTTAAGCATTTAGATAAATAAGTCTTTTTGCACTGTGGGTCCAATCGCAGCCGTTAGCGCGCACTGAATAAATCGAGACAGTTTCAAAAACTACATTTCATTGAGTTTCTAACGGTATCAGTCCGCTTGAGTTACAACGATTGCGTAACAAATTTGTACCAACATGTATTTAGCGATGTTTTTCTGATATTACTAGGTTGCATCGCTTTTAACAGTGAAACGATTGATTGTGGGACTTAATTGAACTGATTTTAGACTTTGACCTTATAAATGTGAAAAATGAGCCAATTGGACTCCAAGAAATAACATTCGTCTTACTTTGACATGATTGCTAGAACTTAGCGATTACACTGGGCGCTGTGGTAGCGCTTCATTTAAAAATGTAGATAAATAAGCTATTTTTTACTGTGGGACCAATCCTAGCCGTTAGCGCGCACTGAAAAAATAGAAACAGTTTCAAAAAGTACATTTCATTGAGTTTCTAACGGTATCAGTCCCTTTGAGTTACAACAGTTGCGTAACATATTCGTACCAACATGTCTTTAGCGATATTTTTCTGATACTACTAGGTTGCATCGCTTTTAACAGTGAAACGATTGACTGTGGGATTTATTTAAACTGATTTTGGACTTTGACCTTATAAATGTGAAAAATGAGCCAATTGGACTCCAAGAAATCACATTCGTCTTACTTTGACATGATTGCTAGAACTTAGCGATTACACTGGGCGCTGTGGTAGCGCTTCATTTAAAAATGTAGATAAGTAAGCTATTTTTTACTGTGGGACCAATCCTAGCCGTTAGCGTGCGCTGAAGAAATAGAAACAGTTTCAAAAAGTACATTTCATTGACTTTCTAACGGTATCAGTCCATTTGAGGTACCACGGTCGCGTCACATATTCGTACCAACATCCACTTAGCGATATGTTTCAGATATTACTAGATTGCATCGCTTTTAACAGTAAAACGACTGACTGTGTGACTTATTTGAACTGATTTTGGTCTTTGACCTTATAAATGTGAAAAATGAGCCAATTGGACTCCAAGAAATAACATTCGTCTTACTTTGACATGATTGCTAGAACTTAGCGATTACACTGGGCGCTGTGGTAGCGCTTCATTTAAAAATGTAGATAAATAAGCTATTTTTTACTTTGGGACCAATCCTAGCCGTTAGCGCACGGTGAAGAAATAGAAACAGTTTCAAAAAGTACATTTCATTGAGTTTCTAACGGTATCAGTCCCTTTAAGTTACAACGGTTGCGTAACATATTCGTACCAACATGTCTTTAGCGATATTTTTCTGATTCTACTAGGTTGCATCGCTTTTAACAGTGAAACGATTGACTGTGGGACTTATTTAAACTGATTTTGGACTTTGACCTTATAAATGTGAAAAATGAACCAATTGGACTCCAAGAAAGAACATTCGTCTTACTTTGACATGATTGCTAGAACTTAGCGATTACACTGACCGCTGTGGTAGCGCTTCAATAAAAATGTAGATAGATAAGCTATTTTGCCCTGTGGGACCAATCCTAGCCGTTAGCGCGGTGAAGAAATCGAGACAGTTTCAAAAACTACTTTCGTTGACTTTCTAACGGTATCCGTCCGTTTGAGGTACAACGGTTGCGTCACTTATTCGTACCAACATGTATTTAGCGATGTTTATCTGATATTGCTAGGTTGCATCGCTTTTAACAGTGAAAGGATTGACTGTGGGACTTAATTGAACGCCTTTGCACTTTGACCTTATAAATGTGATAAATTAGACAATTGAACTCCAAGAAGTAATATTCTTCTTAATTTGAAATGATTGCTGGAACTGAGCAATTACAGTGGGCGCTGTGGTAGCGCTTTATTTAAGCATTTAGATAAATAAGTCTTTTTGCACTGTGGGTCCAATCGCAGCCGTTAGCGCGCACTGAATAAATCGAGACAGTTTCAAAAACTACATTTCATTGAGTTTCTAACGGTATCAGTCCGCTTGAGTTACAACGATTGCGTAACAAATTTGTACCAACATGTATCTAGCGATATGTTTCTTATATTACTAGGTTTCATCGCGTTTAAGAGTGAAATGACTGACTGTGGGTCTTAATTGAACTGATTTTAGACTTTGACATGAGACATTTGGACTCCAAGAAATAACATTCTTCCTAATTTGACATATTTGCTTGAACTCAACGATTACACTGGGCGTTGTGGTAGCGCTTTATTTGAAAATGTAGATAAATAAGTCAATTTTTACTGTGGGACCAATCCTAGCCGTTAGCGCGCTGAAGAATTCGAGACAGTTTCAAAAACTATATTTCATTGACTTTCTAACGGTATCTGTCCGTTTGAGGTACAACGGTTGCGTCACGTATTCGTACCAACATGTATTTAGCGATGTTTTTCTGATATTACTAGGTTGCATCGCTTTTAACAGTGAAACGATTGATTGTGGGACTTAATTGAACTGATTTTAGACTTTGACCTTATAAATGTGAAAAATGAGCCAATTGGACTCCAAGAAATAACATTCGTCTTACTTTGACATGATTGCTAGAACTTAGCGATTACACTGGGCGCTGTGGTAGCGCTTCATTTAAAAATGTAGATAAATAAGCTATTTTTTACTGTGGGACCAATCCTAGCCGTTAGCGCGCACTGAAAAAATAGAAACAGTTTCAAAAAGTACATTTCATTGAGTTTCTAACGGGATCAGTCCCTTTGAGTTACAACAGTTGCGTAACATATTCGTACCAACATGTCTTTAGCGATATTTTTCTGATACTACTAGGTTGCATCGCTTTTAACAGTGAAACGATTGACTGTGGGATTTATTTAAACTGATTTTAGACTTTGACCTTATAAATGTGAAAAATGAGCCAATTGGACACCAAGAAATCACATTCGTCTTACTTTGACATGATTGCTAGAACTTAGCGATTACACTGGGCGCTGTGGTAGCGCTTCATTTAAAAATGTAGATAAGTAAGCTATTTTTTACTGTGGGACCAATCCTAGCCGTTAGCGTGCGCTGAAGAAATAGAAACAGTTTCAAAAAGTACATTTCATTGACTTTCTAACGGTATCAGTCCATTTGAGGTACCACGGTCGCGTCACATATTCGTACCAACATCCACTTAGCGATATGTTTCAGATATTACTAGATTGCATCGCTTTTAACAGTAAAACGACTGACTGTGTGACTTATTTGAACTGATTTTGGTCTTTGACCTTATAAATGTGAAAAATGAGCCAATTGGACTCCAAGAAATAACATTCGTCTTACTTTCACATGATTGCTAGAACTTAGCGATTACACTGGGCGCTGTGGTAGCGCTTCATTTAAAAATGTAGATAAATAAGCTATTTTTTACTTTGGGACCAATCCTAGCCGTTAGCGCACGGTGAAGAAATAGAAACAGTTTCAAAAAGTACATTTCATTGAGTTTCTAACGGTATCAGTCCCTTTAAGTTACAACGGTTGCGTAACATATTCGTACCAACATGTCTTTAGCGATATTTTTCTTATTCTACTAGGTTGCATCGCTTTTAACAGTGAAACGATTGACTGTGGGACTTATTTAAACTGATTTTGGACTTTGACCTTATAAATGTGAAAAATGAACCAATTGGACTCCAAGAAAGAACATTCGTCTTACTTTGACATGATTGCTAGAACTTAGCGATTACACTGACCGCTGTGGTAGCGCTTCAATAAAAATGTAGATAGATAAGCTATTTTGCCCTGTGGGACCAATCCTAGCCGTTAGCGCGGTGAAGAAATCGAGACAGTTTCAAAAACTACTTTCGTTGACTTTCTAACGGTATCCGTCCGTTTGAGGTACAACGGTTGCGTCACTTATTCGTACCAACATGTATTTAGCGATGTTTATCTGATATTGCTAGGTTGCATCGCTTTTAACAGTGAAACGATCGAGTGTGGGACTTAATTGAAATGACCTTAGACTTTGACCTTATAAATATGATAAATGAGACAATTGAATTCCAAGAAATAACATTCTTCTTAATTTCACATTATTGCTGGAACTCAGCGATTACACTGGGCGCTGTGGTAGCGCTTTATTAAAAAATTCTGATAAATAAGTCATTTCTTACTGTGGGACAATTCCTAGCCGTTAGCGCGCGGTGAAGAAATAGAGACAGTTTCAAAAACTACATTTCATTGCGTCTCTAACGGTATTTGTCCGTTTAAGGTACAACGGTTGCGTCACATATTCGTACCAACATGTATTTAGCGATATTTTTTTGATATTACTAGGTTGCATCGCCTTTAACAGTGAAACGATCGAGTGTGGGACTTAATTGAAATGACCTTAGACTTTGACCTTATAAATATGATAAATGAGACAATTGAATTCCAAGAAATAACATTCTTCTTAATTTCACATTATTGCAGGAACTCAGCGATTATACTGGGCGCTGTGGTAGCGCTTTATTAAAAAATTCAGATAAATAAGTCATTTCTTACTGTGGGACAATTCCTAGCCGTTAGCGCGCGCTAAAGAAATAGAAACATTTTCAAAAAGTTCATTTCATTGGCTTTCTAGCGGTATAAATCCGTTTGAGTTACAACGGTTGCGTCTCATATTTGTACCAACATGTAGTTAGCGATATTTTTCTGATACTACTAGGTTGCATCGCTTTTAAAACTTAAACGATTGATTGTGGGACTTATTTGAACTGATTTTGGACTTTGACCTTATAAATGTGATAAATGAGACATTTCGAGTGCAAGAAATAACATTCTTCTTACTTTGACATGGTTGCTTGAACTCAACGATTACACTGGCCGCTGTGATAGCGCTTTATAAACAAATGTAGATAAATAAGTCATTTTTTACTGTGGGACCAATCCTAGATGTTAGCTCGCGCTGAAGAAATAGAGACATTTCCAGAAACTATATTTCATTGACTTTCTAGCCGTATCAATCCGTTTGAGTTACAATGGTTGCGTCACATATTCGTACCAACATGCATTAAGCGATATTTTTCCGATTATACTAGGTTAAATCGCTTTTAACAGTGAAAGGATTGACTGTGGGACTTAATTGAACGCCTTTGCACTTTGACCTTATAAATGTGATAAATTAGACAATTGAACTCCAAGAAGTAATATTCTTCTTAATTTGAAATGATTGCTGGAACTGAGCAATTACAGTGGGCGCTGTGGTAGCGCTTTATTTAAGCATTTAGATAAATAAGTCTTTTTGCACTGTGGGTCCAATCGCAGCCGTTAGCGCGCACTGAATAAATCGAGACAGTTTCAAAAACTACAATTCATTGAGTTTCTAACGGTATCAGTCCGCTTGAGTTACAACGATTGCGTAACAAATTTGTACCAACATGTATCTAGCGATATGTTTCTTATATTACTAGGTTTCATCGCGTTTAAGAGTGAAATGACTGACTGTGGGTCTTAATTGAACTGATTTTAGACTTTGACATGAGACATTTGGACTCCAAGAAATAACATTCTTCCTAATTTGACATATTTGCTTGAACTCAACGATTACACTGGGCGTTGTGGTAGCGCTTTATTTGAAAATGTAGATAAATAAGTCAATTTTTACTGTGGGACCAATCCTAGCCGTTAGCGCGCTGAAGAATTCGAGACAGTTTGAAAAACTATATTTCATTGACTTTCTAACGGTATCTGTCCGTTTGAGGTACAACGGTTGCGTCACGTATTCGTACCAACATGTATTTAGCGATGTTTTTCTGATATTACTAGGTTGCATCGCTTTTAACAGTGAAACGATTGATTGTGGGACTTAATTGAACTGATTTTAGACTTTGACCTTATAAATGTGAAAAATGAGCCAATTGGACTCCAAGAAATAACATTTGTCTTACTTTGACATGATTGGTAGAACTTAGCGATTACACTGGGCGCTGTGGTAGCGCTTCATTTAAAAATGTAGATAAATAAGCTATTTTTTACTGTGGGACCAATCCTAGCCGTTAGCGCGCACTGAAAAAATAGAAACAGTTTCAAAAAGTACATTTCATTGAGTTTCTAACGGTATCAGTCCCTTTGAGTTACAACGGTTGCGTAACATATTCGTACCAACATGTCTTTAGCGATATTTTTCTGATACTACTAGGTTGCATCGCTTTTAACAGTGAAACGATTGACTGTGGGATTTATTTAAACTGATTTTGGACTTTGACCTTATAAATGTGAAAAATGAGCCAATTGGACTCCAAGAAATCACATTCGTCTTACTTTGACATGATTGCTAGAACTTAGCGATTACACTGGGCGCTGTGGTAGCGCTTCATTTAAAAATGTAGATAAGTAAGCTATTTTTTACTGTGGGACCAATCCTAGCCGTTAGCGTGCGCTGAAGAAATAGAAACAGTTTCAAAAAGTACATTTCATCGACTTTCTAACGGTATCAGTCCATTTGAGGTACCACGGTCGCGTCACATATTCGTACCAACATCCACTTAGCGATATGTTTCAGATATTACTAGATTGCATCGCTTTTAACAGTAAAACGATTGACTGTGGGACTTATTTGAAATCATTTTGGACTTTGACTTTATGAATGTGAATAATGAGCCAATTAGACTCCAAGAAATAACATTCGTCTTACTTTGACATGATTGCTAGAACTTAGCGATTACACTGGGCGCTGTGGTAGCGCTTCATTTAAAAATGTAGATAAATAAGCTATTTTTTACTTTGGGACCAATCCTAGCCGTTAGCGCACGGTGAAGAAATAGAAACAGTTTCAAAAAGTACATTTCATTGAGTTTCTAACGGTATCAGTCCCTTTAAGTTACAACGGTTGCGTAACATATTCGTACCAACATGTCTTTAGCGATATTTTTCTGATTCTACTAGGTTGCATCGCTTTTAACAGTGAAACGATTGACTGTGGGACTTATTTAAACTGATTTTGGACTTTGACCTTATAAATGTGAAAAATGAACCAATTGGACTCCAAGAAAGAACATTCGTCTTACTTTGACATGATTGCTAGAACTTAGAGATTACACTGACCGCTGTGGTAGCGCTTCAATAAAAATGTAGATAGATAAGCTATTTTGCCCTGTGGGACCAATCCTAGCCGTTAGCGCGGTGAAGAAATCGAGACAGTTTCAAAAACTACTTTCATTGACTTTCTAACGCTATCCGTCCGTTTGAGGTACAACGGTTGCGTCACTTATTCGTACCAACATGTATTTAGCGATGTTTATCTGATATTGCTAGGTTGCATCGCTTTTAACAGTGAAACGATCGAGTGTGGGACTTAATTGAAATGACCTTAGACTTTGACCTTATAAATATGATAAATGAGACAATTGAATTCCAAGAAATAACATTCTTCTTAATTTCACATTATTGCTGGAACTCAGCGATTACACTGGGCGCTGTGGTAGCGCTTTATTAAAAAATTCTGATAAATAAGTCATTTCTTACTGTGGGACAATTCCTAGCCGTTAGCGCGCGGTGAAGAAATAGAGACAGTTTCAAAAACTACATTTCATTGCGTCTCTAACGGTATTTGTCCGTTTAAGGTACAACGGTTGCGTCACATATTCGTACCAACATGTATTTAGCGATATTTTTTTGATATTACTAGGTTGCATCGCCTTTAACAGTGAAACGATCGAGTGTGGGACTTAATTGAAATGACCTTAGACTTTGACCTTATAAATATGATAAATGAGACAATTGAATTCCAAGAAATAACATTCTTCTTAATTTCACATTATTGCAGGAACTCAGCGATTATACTGGGCGCTGTGGTAGCGCTTTATTAAAAAATTCAGATAAATAAGTCATTTCTTACTGTGGGACAATTCCTAGCCGTTAGCGCGCGCTAAAGAAATAGAAACATTTTCAAAAAGTTCATTTCATTGGCTTTCTAGCGGTATAAATCCGTTTGAGTTACAACGGTTGCGTCTCATATTTGTACCAACATGTAGTTAGCGATATTTTTCTGATACTACTAGGTTGCATCGCTTTTAAAACTTAAACGATTGATTGTGGGACTTATTTGAACTGATTTTGGACTTTGACCTTATAAATGTGATAAATGAGACATTTCGAGTGCAAGAAATAACATTCTTCTTACTTTGACATGGTTGCTTGAACTCAACGATTACACTGGGCGCTGTGATAGCGCTTTATAAACAAATGTAGATAAATAAGTCATTTTTTACTGAGGGACCAATCCTAGCCGTTAGCTCGCGCTGAAGAAATAGAGACATTTCCAGAAACTATATTTCATTGACTTTCTAGCCGTATCAATCCGTTTGAGTTACAATGGTTGCGTCACATATTCGTACCAACATGCATTAAGCGATATTTTTCCGATTATACTAGGTTAAATCGCTTTTAACAGTGAAAGGATTGACTGTGGGACTTAATTGAACGCCTTTGCACTTTGACCTTATAAATGTGATAAATTAGACAATTGAACTCCAAGAAGTAATATTCTTCTTAATTTGAAATGATTGCTGGAACTGAGCAATTACAGTGGGCGCTGTGGTAGCGCTTTATTTAAGCATTTAGATAAATAAGTCTTTTTGCACTGTGGGTCCAATCGCAGCCGTTAGCGCGCACTGAATAAATCGAGACAGTTTCAAAAACTACATTTCATTGAGTTTCTAACGGTATCATTCCGCTTGAGTTACAACGATTGCGTAACAAATTTGTACCAACATGTAATTAGCGATATGTTTCTTATATTACTAGGTTTCATCGCGTTTAAGAGTGAAATGATTGACTGTGGGTCTTAATTGAACTGATTTTAGACTTTGACATGAGACATTTGGACTCCAAGAAATAACATTCTTCCTAATTTGACATATTTGCTTGAACTCAACGATTACACTGGGCGCTGTGGTAGCGCTTTATTTGAAAATGTAAATAAATAAGTCAATTTTTACTGTGGGACCAATCCTAGCCGTTAGCGCGCTGAAGAATTCGAGACAGTTTCAAAAACTATATTTCATTGACTTTCTAACGGTATCTGTCCGTTTGAGGTACAACGGTTGCGTCACGTATTCGTACCAACATGTATTTAGTGATGTTTTTCTGATATTACTAGGTTGCATCGCTTTTAACAGTGAAACGATTGATTGTGGGACTTAATTGAACTGATTTTAGACTTTGACCTTATAAATGTGATAAATGAGACAATTGAATTCCAAGAAATAACATTCTTCTTAATTTCACATTATTGCTGGAACTCAGCGATTACACTGGGCGCTGTGGTAGCGCTTTATTTAAAAATTCAGTTAAATAAGTCATTTCTTACTGTGGGACCAATCGTAGCCGTTAACGCGCACTGAAGAAATAGAGACATTTCTAAAAACTTAATTTCATTGACTTTCTAGCCGTATCAATGCGTTTGAGTTACAACGGTTGCGTCACATATTCGTACCAACATGCATTAAGCGATATTTTTCCGATATTACTAGGTTACATCGCTTTTAACAGTGAAGCGATTGACTGTGAGACTTCTTTGAACTGATTTTAGACTTTGACATGAGACATTTGGACTCCAAGAAATAACATTCTTCCTAATTTGACATAATTGCTTGAACTCAACGATTACACTGGGCGCTGTGGTGGCGCTTTATTTGAAAATGTAGACAAATAAGCTATTTTTTACTGTGGGACCATTCCTAGCCGTTAGCTTACGCTGAAGACATAGACACTGTTTCAAAAATTACATTTCATTGACTTTCTAACGGTATAAGTCCGTTTGAGGTACAACGGTTGCGTCACATATTCGTACCAACATGCATTTTGCGATATGTTTCAGATATTACTAGATTGCATCGCTTTCAACAGTAAAACGATTGACTGTGGGACTTATTTGAACTTATTTTAGACTTTGACCTTATAAATGTGATAAATGAGACAATTGAATTCCAAGAAATAACATTCTTCTTAATTTCACATTATTGCTGGAACTCAGCGATTACACTGGGCGCTGTGGTAGCGCTTTATTTAAAATTTCAGTTAAATAAGTCATTTCTTACTGTGGGACCAATCCTAGCCGTTAGCGCGCGCTAAAGAAATAGAGACATTTCTAAAAACTTAATTTCATTGACTTTCTAGCCGTATCAGTGCGTTTGAGTTACAACGGTTGCGTCACATAATCGTACCAACATGCCTTATGCGATATTTTTCCGATATTACTAGGTTACATCGCTTTTAACAGTGAAACGATTCACTGTGGGTCTTAATTGAACTGATTTTAGACTTTGACATGAGACATTTGGACTCCAAGAAATAACATTCTTCCTAATTTCATATATTTGCTTGAACTCAACGATTACACTGGGCGCTGTGATAGCGCTTTTTTAAAAAATGTAGATAAATAAGTCATTTTTTACTGTGGGACCAGTCCTAGCCGTTAGCTCGCGCTGGAGAAATAGAGACATTTCTAAAAGCTTAATTTCATTGACTTTCTAGCCGTATCAATGCGTTTGAGTTACAACGGTTGCGTCACATATTCGTACCAACATGCATTAAGCGATATTTTTCCGATATTACTAGGTTACATCGCTTTTAACAGTGAAGCGATTCACTGTGAGACTTCTTTGAACTGATTGTAGACTTTGACATGAGACATTTGGACTCCAAGAAATAACATTCTTCCTAATTTGACATAATTGCTTGAACTCAACGATTACACTGGGCGCTGTGGTGGCGCTTTATTTGAAAATGTAGACAAATAAGCTATTTTTTACTGTGGGACCATTCCTAGCCGTTAGCTTACGCTGAAGACATAGACACTGTTTCAAAAATTACATTTCATTGACTTTCTAACGGTATCAGTCCGTTTGAGGTACAACGGTTGCGTCACATATTCGTACCAACATGCATTTTGCGATATGTTTCAGATATTACTAGATTGCATCGCTTTCAACAGTAAAACGATTGACTGTGGGACTTATTTGAACTGATTTTGGACTTTGACCTTATAAATGTGAAAAATCAGCCAATTGGACTCCAAGAAATAACATTCGTCTTAATTTGACATGATTGGTAGAACTTAGCGATTACACTGGGCGCTGTGGTAGCGCTTCATTTAAAAATGTAGACAAATAAGCTATTCTTTACTGCGGGACCATTCCTAGCCGTTAGCTTACGCTGAAGACATAGACACTGTTTCAAAAATTACATTTCATTGACTTTCTAACGGTATCAGTCCGTTTGAGGTACAACGGTTGCGTCACATATTCGTACCAACATGCATTTTGCGATATGTTTCAGATATTACTAGATTGCATCGCTTTCAACAGTAAAACGATTGACTGTGGGACTTATTTGAACTGATTTTAGACTTTGACCTTTAAATGTGATAAATGAGACAATTGAATTCCAAGAAATAACATTCTTCTTAATTTCACATTATTGCTGGAACTCAGCGATTACACTGGGCGCTGTGGTAGCGCTTTATTTAAAAATTCAGTTAAATAAGTCATTTCTTACTGTGGGACCAATCCTAGCCGTTAGCGCGCGCTAAAGAAATAGAGACATTTCTAAAAACTTAATTTCATTGACTTTCTAGCCGTATCAATGCGTTTGAGTTACAACGGTTGCGTCACATAATCGTACCAACATGCCTTATGCGATATTTTTCCGATATTACTAGGTTACATCGCTTTTAACAGTGAAACGATTCACTGTGGGTCTTAATTGAACTGATTTTAGACTTTGACATGAGACATTTGGACTCAAAGAAATAACATTCTTCCTAATTTGATATATTTGCTTGAACTCAACGATTACACTGGGCGCTGTGATAGCGCTTTTTTAAAAAATGTAGATAAATAAGTCATTTTTTACTGTGGGACCAGTCCTAGCCGTTAGCTCGCGCTGAAGAAATAGAGACATTTCTAAAAGCTTAATTTCATTGAATTTCTAGCCGTATCAATGCGTTTGAGTTACAACAGTTGCGTCACATATTCGTACCAACATGCATTAGGCGATATTTTTCCGATATTACTAGGTTACATCGCTTTTAACAGTGAAGCGATTGACTGTGAGACTTCTTTGAACTGATTTTAGACTTTGACATGAGACATTTGGACTCCAAGAAATAACATTCTTCCTAATTTGACATAATTGCTTGAACTCAACGATTACACTGGGCGCTGTGGTGGCGCTTTATTTGAAAATGTAGACAAATAAGCTATTTTTTACTGTGGGACCATTCTTAGCCGTTAACTTACGCTGAAGACATAGACACTGTTTCAAAAAGTACATTTCATTGACTTTCTAACGGTATCAGTCCGTTTGAGGTACAACGGTTGCGTCACATATTCGTACCAACATGCATTTTGCGATATGTTTCAGATATTACTAGATTGCATCGCTTTCAACAGTAAAACGATTGACTGTGGGACTTATTTGAACTGATTTTGGACTTTGACCTTATAAATGTGAAAAATCAGCCAATTGGACTCCAAGAAATAACATTCGTCTTAATTTGACATGATTGGTAGAACTTAGCGATTACACTGGGCGCTGTGGTAGCGCTTCATTTAAAAATGTAGACAAATAAGCTATTCTTTACTGCGGGACCATTCCTAGCCGTTAGCGCGCATTGAGTAAATAGAAACAGTTTCAAAACTACATTTCATTAACTTTCTAACGGTATCAGTCTCTTTGAGTTACATAGGTTGCGTCACATATTCGTACCAATATGTATTTGGCGATATTTTCCTGATACTACTAGGTTGCATCGCTTTTAACAGTGAAACGATTGACTGTGGGACTTAATTGAACTGATTTTAGACTTTGAACTTATAAATGTGATAAATGACACAACAATGAAACGATTGATTGTGGGACTTATTTGAACTGATTTTGGACTTTGACCTTATAAATGTGATAAATGAGACATTTCGAGTGCAAGAAATAACATTCTTCTTACTTTGACATGGTTGCTTGAACTCAACGATTACATTGGGCGCTGTGATAGCGCTTTATAAACAAATGTAGATAAATAAGTCATTTTTTACTGTGGGACCAATCCTAGCCGTTAGCTCGCGCTGAAGAAATAGAGACATTTCCAGAAACTATATTTCATTGACTTTCTAGCCGTATCAATCCGTTTGAGTTACAATGGTTGCGTCACATATTCGTACCAACATGCATTAAGCGATATTTTTCCGATTATACTAGGTTAAATCGCTTTTAACAGTGAAAGGATTGACTGTGGGACTTAATTGAACGCCTTTGCACTTTGACCTTATAAATGTGATAAATTAGACAATTGAACTCCAAGAAGTAATATTCTTCTTAATTTGAAATGATTGCTGGAACTGAGCAATTACAGTGGGCGCTGTGGTAGCGCTTTATTTAAGCATTTAGATAAATAAGTCTTTTTGCACTGTGGGTCCAATCGCAGCCGTTAGCGCGCACTGAATAAATCGAGACAGTTTCAAAAACTACATTTCATTGAGTTTCTAACGGTATCATTCCGCTTGAGTTACAACGATTGCGTAACAAATTTGTACCAACATGTAATTAGCGATATGTTTCTTATATTACTAGGTTTCATCGCGTTTAAGAGTGAAATGATTGACTGTGGGTCTTAATTGAACTGATTTTAGACTTTGACATGAGACATTTGGACTCCAAGAAATAACATTCTTCCTAATTTGACATATTTGCTTGAACTCAACGATTACACTGGGCGCTGTGGTAGCGCTTTATTTGAAAATGTAGATAAATAAGTCAATTTTTACTGTGGGACCAATCCTAGCCGTTAGCGCGCTGAAGAATTCGAGACAGTTTCAAAAACTATATTTCATTGACTTTCTAGCCGTATCAATGCGTTTGAGTTACAACGGTTGCGTCACATATTCGTACCAACATGCATTAAGCGATATTTTTCCGATATTACTAGGTTACATCGCTTTTAACAGTGAAGCGATTGACTGTGAGACATCTTTGAACTGATTTTAGACTTTGACATGAGACATTTGGACTCCAAGAAATAACATTCTTCCTAATTTGACATAATTGCTTGAACTCAACGATTACACTGGGCGCTGTGGTGGCGCTTTATTTGAAAATGTAGACAAATAAGCTATTTTTTACTGTGGGACCATTCCTAGCCGTTAGCTTACGCTGAAGACATAGACACTGTTTCAAAAATTACATTTCATTGACTTTCTAACGGTATAAGTCCGTTTGAGGTACAACGGTTGCGTCACATATTCGTACCAACATGCATTTTGCGATATGTTTCAGATATTACTAGATTGCATCGCTTTCAACAGTAAAACGATTGACTGTGTGACTTATTTGAACTGATTTTAGACTTTGACCTTATAAATGTGATAAATGAGACAATTGAATTCCAAGAAATAACATTCTTCTTAATTTCACATTATTGCTGGAACTCAGCGATTACACTGGGCGCTGTGGTAGCGCTTTATTTAAAAATTCAGTTAAATAAGTCATTTCTTACTGTGGGACCAATCCTAGCCGTTAGCGCGCGCTAAAGAAATAGAGACATTTCTAAAAACTTAATTTCATTGACTTTCTAGCCGTATCAGTGCGTTTGAGTTACAACGGTTGCGTCACATAATCGTACCAACATGCCTTATGCGATATTTTTCCGATATTACTAGGTTACATCGCTTTTAACAGTGAAACGATTCACTGTGGGTCTTAATTGAACTGATTTTAGACTTTGACATGAGACATTTGGACTCCAAGAAATAACATTCTTCCTAATTTCATATATTTGCTTGAACTCAACGATTACACTGGGCGCTGTGATAGCGCTTTTTTAAAAAATGTAGATAAATAAGTCATTTTTTACTGTGGGACCAGTCCTAGCCGTTAGCTCGCGCTGGAGAAATAGAGACATTTCTAAAAGCTTAATTTCATTGACTTTCTAGCCGTATCAATGCGTTTGAGTTACAACGGTTGCGTCACATATTCGTACCAACATGCATTAAGCGATATTTTTCCGATATTACTAGGTTACATCGCTTTTAACAGTGAAGCGATTGACTGTGAGACTTCTTTGAACTGATTGTAGACTTTGACATGAGACATTTGGACTCCAAGAAATAACATTCTTCCTAATTTGACATAATTGCTTGAACTCAACGATTACACTGGGCGCTGTGGTGGCGCTTTATTTGAAAATGTAGACAAATAAGCTATTTTTTACTGTGGGACCATTCCTAGCCGTTAGCTTACGCTGAAGACATAGACACTGTTTCAAAAATTACATTTCATTGACTTTCTAACGGTATCAGTCCGTTTGAGGTACAACGGTTGCGTCACATATTCGTACCAACATGCATTTTGCGATATGTTTCAGATATTACTAGATTGCATCGCTTTCAACAGTAAAACGATTGACTGTGGGACTTATTTGAACTGATTTTGGACTTTGACCTTATAAATGTGAAAAATCAGCCAATTGGACTCCAAGAAATAACATTCGTCTTAATTTGACATGATTGGTAGAACTTAGCGATTACACTGGGCGCTGTGGTAGCGCTTCATTTAAAAATGTAGACAAATAAGCTATTCTTTACTGCGGGACCATTCCTAGCCGTTAGCTTACGCTGAAGACATAGACACTGTTTCAAAAATTACATTTCATTGACTTTCTAACGGTATCAGTCCGTTTGAGGTACAACGGTTGCGTCACATATTCGTACCAACATGCATTTTGCGATATGTTTCAGATATTACTAGATTGCATCGCTTTCAACAGTAAAACGATTGACTGTGGGACTTATTTGAACTGATTTTAGACTTTGACCTTATAAATGTGATAAATGAGACAATTGAATTCCAAGAAATAACATTCTTCTTAATTTCACATTATTGCTGGAACTCAGCGATTACACTGGGCGCTGTGGTAGCGCTTTATTTAAAAATTCAGTTAAATAAGTCATTTCTTACTGTGGGACCAATCCTAGCCGTTAGCGCGCGCTAAAGAAATAGAGACATTTCTAAAAACTTAATTTCATTGACTTTCTAGCCGTATCAGTGCGTTTGAGTTACAACGGTTGCGTCACATAATCGTACCAACATGCCTTATGCGATATTTTTCCGATATTACTAGGTTACATCGCTTTTAACAGTGAAACGATTCACTGTGGGTCTTAATTGAACTGATTTTAGACTTTGACATGAGACATTTGGACTCCAAGAAATAACATTCTTCCTAATTTGATCTATTTGCTTGAACTCAACGATTACACTGGCGCTGTGATAGCGCTTTTTTAAAAAATGTAGATAAATAAGTCATTTTTTACTGTGGGACCAGTCCTAGCCGTTAGCTCGCGCTGAAGAAATAGAGACATTTCTAAAAGCTTAATTTCATTGACTTTCTAGCCGTATCAATGCGTTTGAGTTACAACGGTTGCGTCACATATTCGTACCAACATGCATTAAGCGATATTTTTCCGATATTACTAGGTTACATCGCTTTTAACAGTGAAGCGATTGACTGTGAGACTTCTTTGAACTGATTTTAGACTTTGACATGAGACATTTGGACTCCAAGAAATAACATTCTTCCTAATTTGACATAATTGCTTGAACTCAACGATTACACTGGGCGCTGTGGTGGCGCTTTATTTGAAAATGTAGACAAATAAGCTATTTTTTACTGTGGGACCATTCTTAGCCGTTAACTTACGCTGAAGACATAGACACTGTTTCAAAAAGTACATTTCATTGACTTTCTAACGGTATCAGTCCGTTTGAGGTACAACGGTTGCGTCACATATTCGTACCAACATGCATTTTGCGATATGTTTCAGATATTACTAGATTGCATCGCTTTCAACAGTAAAACGATTGACTGTGGGACTTATTTGAACTGATTTTGGACTTTGACCTTATAAATGTGAAAAATCAGCCAATTGGACTCCAAGAAATAACATTCGTCTTAATTTGACATGATTGGTAGAACTTAGCGATTACACTGGGCGCTGTGGTAGCGCTTCATTTAAAAATGTAGACAAATAAGCTATTCTTTACTGCGGGACCATTCCTAGCCGTTAGCGCGCATTGAGTAAATAGAAACAGTTTCAAAACTACATTTCATTAACTTTCTAACGGTATCAGTCTCTTTGAGTTACATAGGTTGCGTCACATATTCGTACCAATATGTATTTGGCGATATTTTCCTGATACTACTAGGTTGCATCGCTTTTAACAGTGAAACGATTGACTGTGGGACTTAATTGAACTGATTTTAGACTTTGAACTTATAAATGTGATAAATGACACAACAATGAAACGATTGATTGTGGGACTTATTTGAACTGATTTTGGACTTTGACTTTATGAATGTGAATAATGAGCCAATTGGACTTCAAGAAATAACATTCGTCTTAGTTTGACATGATTGCTAGAACTTTGCGATTACACTGGGCGCTGTGGTAGCGCTTTATTTAAGCATTTAGATAAATAAGTCTTTTTGCACCGTGGGTCCAATCGTAGCCGTTAGTGCGCGCTGAAGAAGTAGACCCTGTTTCAAAGACTAAATTTCATTGCCTTTTTAACAGTATCAGTCCGTTTGAGTTACAACGATTGCGTAACAAATTTGTACCAACATGTATTTAGCGATATGTTTCTTATATTACTAGGTTGCATCGCGTTTAAGAGTGAAATGATTGACTGTGGGACCTAATTGAATTAATTTTAGACTTTGTTCTTATAAATGTGATAAATGAGTCAATTGGACTCCAAGAAATAACATTCGTCTTAATTTGACATAATTGCTTGAACTTAGCGATTACACTGGGCGCTGTCGTATCGCTTTGTTTAAAAATGTATATGAAGAACCCACTTTTTAATGTAGGGCCAATCCTAGCCGCTACATTACGCTGAAGACAGAGACACTGTTTCAAAAACTACATTTCATTGACTTTCTAACGGTATCAGTCTGTTGGAGGTACAACGGTTGCGTCACATATTTGTACCAACATGCATTTTGCGATATGTTTCAGATATTACCAAATTGCATCCCTTTTAACAGTAAAACGATTGACTGTGGGACTCTTTTGAACTGATTTTGGACTTTGACCTTATAAATGTGAGAAATGAGCCATTTTGGACTCCAAGAAATAACATTCGTCTTAATTTGACATGATTGCTTGAACTTAGCGATTACACTGGGCGCTGTGGTAGCGTTTCATTTAAAAATGTAGAAAAATAAGCTATTTTTTACTGTGGGACCATTCCTAGCCGTTAGCTTACGCTGAAGACATAGACAGTGTTTCAAAAATTACATTTCATTGACTTTCTAACGGAATCAGTCCCTTTGAGGTACAACGGTCGCGTCACATATTCGTACCAACATACATTTAGCGATATGTTTCAGATATTACTAGATTGCATCGCTTTTAACAGTAAAACGACTGACTGTGTGACTTATTTGAACTGATTTTTGTCTTTGACCTTATAAATGTGAAAAATGAGCCAATTGGACTCCAAGAAATAACATTCGTCTTACTTTGACATGATTGCTAGAACTTAGCGATTACACTGGGCGCTGTGGTAGCGCTTCATTTAAAAATGTAGATAAATAAGCTATTTTTTACTGTGGGACCAATCCTAGCCGTTAGCGCACGGTGAAGAAATAGAAACAGTTTCAAAAAGTACATTTCATTGAGTTTCTAACGGTATCAGTCCCTTTGAGTTACAACGGTTGCGTAACATATTCGTACCAACATGTCTTTAGCGATATTTTTCTGATTCTACTAGGTTGCATCGCTTTTAACAGTGAAACGATTGACTGTGGGACTTTAAACTGATTTTGGACTTTGACGTTATAAATGTGAAAAATGAGCCAATTGGACTCCAAGAAAGAACATTCGTCCTACTTTGACATGATTGCTAGAACTTAGCGATTACACTGACCGCTGTGGTAGCGCTTCAATAAAAATGTCGATAGATAAGCTATTTTGCCCTGTGGCACCAATCGTAACCGTTAACGCGCACTGAAGAAATCGAGACAGTTTAAAAAACTACATTTCATTGACTTTCTAACGGTATCAGTCCGTTTGAGTTATAACAGTTGCGTAGCATATTCGTACCAACATGTATTTAGCGATATGTTTCAGATACTACTAGGTTGCATCGCTTTTAACAGTAAAACGATTGACTGTGGGACCTGTTTCAACTGATTTTGGACGTTGACCTTATAAATGTGAAAAATAAGCCAATTGGACTCCAAGAAATAACATTCGTCTTAATTTGACATGATTGCTTGAACTTCGCGATTACACTGGGCGCTGTGGTAGCGTTTCATTTAAAAATGTAGACAAATAAGTTATTTTTTACTGTGGGAAGATTCCTAGCCGTTAGCTTACGCTGAAGACATAGACACTGTTTCAAAATCTACATTTCATTGACTTTCTAACGGTATCAGTCCGTGTAAGGTACAACGGTTGCGTCACATATTCGTACCAACATGCATTTCGCGATATGTTTCAGATATTACTAAATTGCATCGCTTTCAGCAGTAAAACGATTGACTGTGGGACTTATTTGAACTGATTTTGGACTTTGACTTTATGAATGTGAATAATGAGCCAATTGGAATTCAAGAAATAACATTCGTCTTACTTTGACATGATTGCTAGAACTTAGCGATTACCCTGGGCGCTGTGGTAGCGCTTTATTTAAGCAATTAGATAAATAAGTCTTTTTGCACTGTGGGTCCAATCTTAGCCGTTAGCGCGCGCTGAAGAAATAGACCCTGTTTCAAAGACTAAATTTCATTGACTTTCCAACAGTATCAGTCAGTTTGAGGTACAAACGTTGCGTCACATATTCGTACCAACATGCATTTAGCGATATGTTTCAGATATTACCAGATTGCATCGCTTTTAACAGTAAAACGATTGACTGTGGGACTTATTTGAACTGATTTTGGACTTTGACCTTATAAATGTGAAAAATGAGCCAATTGGACTCCAAGAAATAACATTCGTCTTACTTTGACATGATTGCTAGAACTTAGCGATTACACTGGGCGCTGTGGTAGCGCTTCATTTAAAAATGTAGATAAATAAGCTATTTTTTACTGTGGGACCAATCCTAGCCGTTAGCGCGCACTGAAAAAATAGAAACAGTTTCAAAAAGTACATTTCATTGAGTTTCTAACGGTATCAGTCCCTTTGAAATACAACGGTTGCGTAACATATTCGTACCAACATGTCTTTAGCGATATTTTTCTGATACTACTAGGTTGCATCGCTTTTAACAGTGAAACGATTGACTGTGGGATTTATTTAAACTGATTTTGGACTTTGACCTTATAAATGTGAAAAATGAGCCAATTGGACTCCAAGAAATCACATTCGTCTTACTTTGACATGATTGCTAGAACTTAGCGATTACACTGGGCGCTGTGGTAGCGCTTCATTTAAAAATGTAGATAAGTAAGCTGTTTTTTACTGTGGGACCAATCCTAGCCGTTAGCGTGCGCTGAAGAAATAGAAACAGTTTCAAAAAGTACATTTCATTGACTTTCTAACGGTATCAGTCCATTTGAGGTACCACGGTCGCGTCACATATTCGTACCAACATCCACTTAGCGATATGTTTCAGATATTACTAGATTGCATCGCTTTTAACAGTAAAACGACTGACTGTGTGACTTATTTGAACTGATTTTGGTCTTTGACCTTATAAATGTGAAAAATGAGCCAATTGGACTCCAAGAAATAACATTCGTCTTACTTTGACATGATTGCTAGAACTTAGCGATTACACTGGGCGCTGTGGTAGCGCTTCATTTAAAAATGTAGATAAATAAGCTATTTTTTACTGTGGGACCACTCCTAGCCGTTAGCGCACGGTGAAGAAATAGAAACAGTTTCAAAAAGTACATTTCATTGAGTTTCTAACGGTATCAGTCCCTTTGAGTTACAACGGTTGCGTAACATATTCGTACCAACATGTCTTTAGCGATATTTTTCTGATTCTACTAGGTTGCATCGCTTTTAACAGTGAAACGATTGACTGTGGGACTTATTTAAACTGATTTTGGACTTTGACCTTATAAATGTGAAAAATGAGCCAATTGGACTCCAAGAAAGAACATTCGTCTTACTTTGACATGATTGCTAGAACTTAGCGATTACACTGACCGCTGTGGTAGCGCTTCAATAAAAATGTAGATAGATAAGCTATTTTGCCCTGTGGAACCAATCGTAACCGTTAACGCGCACTGAAGAAATCGAGACAGTTTCAAAAACTACATTTCATTGACTTTCTAACGGTATCAGTCCGTTTGAGGTATAACAGTTGCGTAACATATTCCTACCAACATGTATTTAGCGATATGTTTCAGATACTACTAGGTTGCATCGCTTTTAACAGTCAAACGATTGACTGTGGGACCTGTTTCAACTGATTTTGGACGTTGACCTTATAAATGTGAAAAATAAGCCAATTGGACTCCAAGAAATAACATTCGTCTTAATTTGACATGATTGCTTGAACTTCGCGATAACACTGGGCGCTGTGGTAGCGTTTCATTTAAAAATGTAGACAAATAAGCTATTTTTTACTGTGGGAACATTCCTAGCCGTTACCTTACGCTGAAGACATAGACACTGTTTCAAAATCTACATTTCAGTGACTTTCTAACGGTATCAGTACGTGTAAGGTACAACGGTTGCGTCACATATTCGTACCAACATGCATTTCGCGATATGTTTCAGATATTACTAACTTGCATCATTTTCAACAGTAAAACGATTGACTGTGGGACTTATTTGAACTGATTTTGGACTTTGACTTTATGAATGTGAATAATGAGCCAATTGGACTTCAAGAAATAACATTCGTCTTACTTTGACATGATTGCTAGAACTTAGCGATTACCCTGGGCGCTGTGGTAGCGCTTTATTTAAGCAATTAGATAAATAAGTCTTTTTGCACTCTGGGTCCAATCGCAGCCGTTAGCGCGCGCTGAAGAAATAGACCCTGTTTCAAAGACTAAATTTCATTGACTTTCCAACAGTATCAGTCAGTTTGAGGTACAAAAGTTGCGTCACATATTCGTACCAACATGCATTTAGCGATATGTTTCAGATATTACCAGATTGCATCGCTTTTAACAGTAAAACGATTGACTGTGGGACTTATTTGAACTGATTTTGGACTTTGACCTTATAAATGTGAAAAATGAGCCAATTGGACTCCAAGAAATAACATTCGTCTTACTTTGACATGATTGCAAGAACTTAGCGATTACACTGGGCACTGTGGTAGCGCTTCATTTAAAAATGTAGATAAATAAGCTATTTTTTACTGTGGGACCAATCCTAGCCGTTAGCGCGCACTGAAAAAATAGAAACAGTTTCAAAAAGTACATTTCATTGAGTTTCTAACGGTATCAGTCCCTTTGAGTTACAACGGTTGCGTCACATATTCGTACCAACATGTCCTTAGCGATATTTTTCTGATACTACTAGGTAGCATCGCTTTTAACAGTGAAACGATTGACTGTGGGATTTATTTAAACTGATTTTGGACTTTGACCTTATAAATGTGAAAAATGAGCCAATTGGACTCCAAGAAATAACATTCGTCTTACTTTGACATGATTGCTAGAACTTAGCGATTACACTGGGCGCTGTGGTAGCGCTTTATTTAAGCAATTAGATAAATAAGTCTTCTTGCACTGTGGGTCCAATTGCAGTCGTTAGCGCGCGCTGAAGAAATAGACCCTGTTTCAAAGACTAAATTTCATTGACTTTCCAACAGTATCAGTCAGTTTGAGGTACAAGAGTTGCGTCACATATTCGTACCAACATGCATTTAGCGATATGTTTCAGATATTACCAGATTGCATCGCTTTTAACAGTAAAACGATTGACTGTGGGACTTATTTGAACTGATTTTGGACTTTGACCTTATAAATGTGAAAAATGAGCCAATTGGACTCCAAGAAATAACATTCGTCTTACTTTGACATGATTGCTAGAACTTTGCGATTACACTGGGCGCTGTGGTAGCGCTTCATTTAAAAATGTAGATAAATAAGCTATTTTTTACTGTGGGACCAATCCTAGCCGTTAGCGCGCACTGAAAAAATAGAAACAGTTTCAAAAAGTACATTTCATTGAGTTTCTAACGGTATCAGTCCCTTTGAGTTACAACGGTTGCGTAACATATTCGTACCAACATGTCTTTAGCGATATTTTTCTGATACTACTAGGTTGCATCGCTTTTAACAGTGAAACGATTGACTGTGGGATTTATTTAAACTGATTTTGGACTTTGACCTTATAAATGTGAAAAATGAGCCAATTGGACTCCAAGAAATAACATTCGTCTTACTTTGACATGATTGCTAGAACTTAGCGATTACACTGGGCGCTGTGGTAGCGCTTCATTTAAAAATGTAGATAAGTAAGCTATTTTTTACTGTGGGACCAATCCTAGCCGTTAGCGTGCGCTGAAGAAATAGAAACAGTTTCAAAAAGTACATTTCATTGAGTTTCTAACGGTATCAGTCCCTTTGAGTTACAACGGTTGCGTAACATAATCGTACCAACATGTCTTTAGCGATATTTTTCTCATACTACTAGGTTGCATCGCTTTTAACAGTGAAATGATTGACTGTGGGACTTATTTAAACTGATTTTAGACTTTGACCTTATAAATGTGATAAATGAGTCAATTGGACTCCAAGAAATAACATTCGTCTTACTTTGACATGATTGCTAGAACTTAGCGATTACACTGACCGCTGAGGTAGCGCTTCAATAAAAATGTAGATAGATAAGCTATTTTGCCCTGTGGAACCAATCGTAACCGTTAACGCGCACTGAAGAAATCGAGACAGTTTCAAAAACTACATTTCATTGAGTTTCTAACGGTATCAGTCCCTTTGAGTTACAACGGTTGCGTAACATATTCGTACCAACATGTCTTTAGCGATATTTTTCTGATACTACTAGGTTGCATCGCTTTTAACAGTGAAACGATTGACTGTGGGATTTATTTAAACTGATTTTGGACTTTAACCTTATAAATGTAAAAAATGAGCCAATTGGACTCCAAGAAATAACATTCGTCTTACTTTGACATGATTGCTAGAACTTAGCGATTACACTGGGCGCTGTGGTAGCGCTTCATTTAAAAATGTAGATAAGTAAGCTATTTTTTACTGTGGGACCAATCCTAGCCGTTAGCGTGCGCTGAAGAAATAGAAACAGTTTCAAAAAGTACATTTCATTGAGTTTCTAACGGTATCAGTCCCTTTGAGTTACAACGGTTGCGTAACATATTCGTACCAACATGTCTTTAGCGATATTTTTCTCATACTACTAGGTTGCATCGCTTTTAACAGTGAAACGATTGACTGTGGGACTTATTTAAACTGATTTTAGACTTTGACCTTATAAATGTGATAAATGAGTCAATTTGACTCCAAGAAATAACATTCGTCTTACTTTGACATGATTGCTAGAACTTAGCGATTACACTGACCGCTGAGGTAGCGCTTCAATAAAAATGTAGATAGATAAGCTATTTTGTCCTGTGGAACCAATCGTAACCGTTAACGCGCACTGAAGAAATCGAGACAGTTTCAAAAACTACATTTCATTGACTTTCTAACGGTATCAGTCCGTTTGAGGTATAACAGTTGCGTAACATATTCGTACCAACATGTATTTAGCGATATTGTTCTGATATTACTAGGTTGCATCGCTTTTAACAGTGAAATGATTGACTGTGGGACCTAATTGAACTAATGTTAGACTTTGACCTTATAAATGTGATAAATGAGTCAATTGGACTCCAAGAAATAACATTCGTCTTACTTTGCCATGATTCCTAGAACTTAGCGATTACACTAAGCGCTGTGCTAGCGGTTCATTTAAAAATGTAGATAAATAAGCTATTTTTTACTGTGGGACCAATCCTAGCCGTTAACTCGCGCTGAAGAAATAGAGACATCTCCAAAAACTAAATTTCATTGACTTTATAGCCGTATCAATCCGTTTGAGTTACAACGGTTTCGTCACATATTCGTACCAACATCCACTTAGCGATATGTTTCAGATATTACTAGATTGCATCGCTTTTAACAGTAAAACGACTGACTGTGTGACTTATTTGAACTGATTTTTGTCTTTGACCTTATAAATGTGAAAAATGAGCCAATTGGACTCCAAGAAATAACATTCGTCTTACTTTGACATGATTGCTAGAACTTAGCGATTACACTGGGCGCTGTGGTAGCGCTTCATTTAAAAATGTAGATAAATAAGCTATTTTTTACTGTGGGACCAATCCTAGCCGTTAGCGCACGAAGAAGAAATAGAAACAGTTTCAAAAAGTACATTTCATTGAGTTTCTAACGGTATCAGTCCCTTTGAGTTACAACGGTTGCGTAACATATTCGTACCAACATGTCTTTAGCGATATTTTTCTGATTCTACTAGGTTGCATCGCTTTTAACAGTGAAACGATTGACTGTGGGACTTTAAACTGATTTTGGACTTTGACCTTATAAATGTGAAAAATGAGCCAATTGGACTCCAAGAAAGAACATTCGTCCTACTTTGACATGATTGCTAGAACTTAGCGATTACACTGACCGCTGTGGTAGCGCTTCAATAAAAATGTAGATAGATAAGCTATTTTGCCCTGTGGGACCAATCGTAACCGTTAACGCGCACTGAAGAAATCGAGACAGTTTAAAAAACTACATTTCATTGACTTTCTAACGGTATCAGTCCGTTTGAGTTATAACAGTTGCGTAGCATATTCGTACCAACATGTATTTAGCGATATGTTTCAGATACTACTAGGTTGCATCGCTTTTAACAGTAAAACGATTGACTGTGGGACCTGTTTCAACTGATTTTGGACGTTGACCTTATAAATGTGAAAAATAAGCCAATTGGACTCCAAGAAATAACATTCGTCTTAATTTGACATGATTGCTTGAACTTCGCGATTACACTGGGCGCTGTGGTAGCGCTTCATTTAAAAATGTAGATAAGTAAGCTGTTTTTTACAGTGGGACCAATCCTAGCCGTTAGCGTGCGCTGAAGAAATAGAAACAGTTTCAAAAAGTACATTTCATTGACTTTCCAACGGTATCAGTCCATTTGAGGTACCACGGTCGCGTCACATATTCGTACCAACATCCACTTAGCGATATGTTTCAGATATTACTAGATTGCATCGCTTTTAACAGTAAAACGACTGACTGTGTGACTTATTTGAACTGATTTTGGTCTTTGACCTTATAAATGTGAAAAATGAGCCAATTGGACTCCAAGAAATAACATTCGTCTTACTTTGACATGATTGCTAGAACTTAGCGATTACACTGGGCGCTGTGGTAGCGCTTCATTTAAAAATGTAGATAAATAAGCTATTTTTTACTGTGGGACCACTCCTAGCCGTTAGCGCACGGTGAAGAAATAGAAACAGTTTCAAAAAGTACATTTCATTGAGTTTCTAACGGTATCAGTCCCTTTGAGTTACAACGGTTGCGTAACATATTCGTACCAACATGTCTTTAGCGATATTTTTCTGATTCTACTAGGTTGCATCGCTTTTAACAGTGAAACGATTGACTGTGGGACTTATTTAAACTGATTTTGGACTTTGACCTTATAAATGTGAAAAATGAGCCAATTGGACTCCAAGAAAGAACATTCGTCTTACTTTGACATGATTGCTAGAACTTAGCGATTACACTGACCGCTGTGGTAGCGCTTCAATAAAAATGTAGATAGATAAGCTATTTTGCCCTGTGGAACCAATCGTAACCGTTAACGCGCACTGAAGAAATCGAGACAGTTTCAAAAACTACATTTCATTGACTTTCTAACGGTATCAGTCCGTTTGAGGTATAACAGTTGCGTAACATATTCCTACCAACATGTATTTAGCGATATGTTTCAGATACTACTAGGTTGCATCTCTTTTAACAGTAAAACGATTGACTGTGGGACCTGTTTCAACTGATTTTGGACGTTGACCTTATAAATGTGAAAAATAAGCCAATTGGACTCCAAGAAATAACATTCGTCTTAATTTGACATGATTGCTTGAACTTCGCGATAACACTGGGCGCTGTGGTAGCGTTTCATTTAAAAATGTAGACAAATAAGCTATTTTTTACTGTGGGAACATTCCTAGCCGTTACCTTACGCTGAAGACATAGACACTGTTTAAAAATCTACATTTCAGTGACTTTCTAACGGTATCAGTACGTGTAAGGTACAACGGTTGCGTCACATATTCGTACCAACATGCATTTCGCGATATGTTTCAGATATTACTAAATTGCATCGCTTTCAACAGTAAAACGATTGACTGTGGGACTCATTTGAACTGATTTTGGACTTTGACTTTATGAATGTGAATAATGAGCCAATTGGACTCCAAGAAATAACATTCGTCTTAATTTGACATGATTGCTTGAACTTCGCGATAACACTGGGCGCTGTGGTAGCGTTTCATTTAAAAATGTAGACAAATAAGCTATTTTTTACTGTGGGAACATTCCTAGCCGTTACCTTACGCTGTAGACATAGACACTGTTTCAAAATCTACATTTCAGTGACTTTCTAACGGTATCAGTACGTGTAAGGTACAACGGTTGCGTCACATATTCGTACCAACATGCATTTCGCGATATGTTTCAGATATTACTAAATTGCATCGCTTTCAACAGTAAAACGATTGACTGTGGGACTCATTTGAACTGATTTTGGACTTTGACTTTATGAATGTGAATAATGAGCCAATTGGACTTCAAGAAATAACATTCGTCTTACTTTGACATGATTGCTAGAACTTAGCGATTACCCTGGGCGCTGTGGTAGCGCTTTATTTAAGCAATTAGATAAATAAGTCTTTTTGCACTGTGGGTCCAATCGCAGCCGTTAGCGCGCGCTGAAGAAATAGACCCTGTTTCAAAGACTAAATTTCATTGACTTTCCAACAGTATCAGTCAGTTTGAGGTACAAAAGTTGCGTCACATATTCGTACCAACATGCATTTAGCGATATGTTTCAGATATTACCAGATTGCATCGCTTTTATTAGTAAAACGATTGACTGTGGGACTTATTTGAACTGATTTTGGACTTTGACCTTATAAATGTGAAAAATGAGCCAATTGGACTCCAAGAAATAACATTCGTCTTACTTTGACATGATTGCTAGAACTTAGTGATTACACTGGGCGCTGTGGTAGCGCTTCATTTAAAAATGTAGATAAATAAGCTATTTTTTACTGTGGGACCAATCCTAGCCGTTAGCGCGCACTGAAAAAATAGAAACAGTTTCAAAAAGTACATTTCATTGAGTTTCTAACGGTATCAGTCCCTTTGAGTTACAACGGTTGCGTCACATATTCGTACCAACATGTCCTTAGCGATATTTTTCTGATACTACTAGGTAGCATCGCTTTTAACAGTGAAACGATTGACTGTGGGATTTATTTAAACTGATTTTGGACTTTGACCTTATAAATGTGAAAAATGAGCCAATTGGACTCCAAGAAATAACATTCGTCTTACTTTGACATGATTGCTAGAACTTAGCGATTACACTGGGCGCTGTGGTAGCGCTTTATTTAAGCAATTAGATAAATAAGTCTTCTTGCACTGTGGGTCCAATCGCAGTCGTTAGCGCGCGCTGAAGAAATAGACCCTGTTTCAAAGACTAAATTTCATTGACTTTCCAACAGTATCAGTCAGTTTGAGGTACAAGAGTTGCGTCACATATTCGTACCAACATGCATTTAGCGATATGTTTCAGATATTACCAGATTGCATCGCTTTTAACAGTAAAACGATTTACTGTGGGACTTATTTGAACTGATTTTGGACTTTGACCTTATAAATGTGAAAAATGAGCCAATTGGACTCCAAGAGATAACATTCGTCTTACTTTGACATGATTGCTAGAACTTAGCGATTACACTGGGCGCTGTGGTAGCGCTTCATTTAAAAATGTAGATAAATAAGCTATTTTTTACTGTGGGACCACTCCTAGCCGTTAGCGCACGGTGAAGAAATAGAAACAGTTTCAAAAAGTACATTTCATTGAGTTTCTAACGGTATCAGTCCCTTTGAGTTACAACGGTTGCGTAACATATTCGTACCAACATGTCTTTAGCGATATTTTTCTGATTCTACTAGGTTGCATCGCTTTTAACAGTGAAACGATTGACTGTGGGACTTATTTAAACTGATTTTGGACTTTGACCTTATAAATGTGAAAAATGAGCCAATTGGACTCCAAGAAAGAACATTCGTCTTACTTTGACATGATTGCTAGAACTTAGCGATTACACAGACCGCTGTGGTAGCGCTTCAATAAAAATGTAGATAGATAAGCTATTTTGCCCTGTGGAACTAATCGTAACCGTTAACGCGCACTGAAGAAATCGAGACAGTTTCAAAAACTACATTTCATTGACTTTCTAACGGTATCAGTCCGTTTGAGGTATAACAGTTGCGTAACATATTCCTACCAACATGTATTTAGCGATATGTTTCAGATACTACTAGGTTGCATCGCTTTTAACAGTAAAACGATTGACTGTGGGACCTGTTTCAACTGATTTTGGACGTTGACCTTATAAATGTGAAAAATAAGCCAATTGGACTCCAAGAAATAACATTCGTCTTAATTTGACATGATTGCTTGAACTTCGCGATAACACTGGGCGCTGTGGTAGCGTTTCATTTAAAAATGTAGACAAATAAGCTATTTTTTACTGTGGGAACATTCCTAGCCGTTACCTTACGCTGAAGACATAGACACTGTTTCAAAATCTACATTTCAGTGACTTTCTAACGGTATCAGTACGTGTAAGGTACAACGGTTGCGTCACATATTCGTACCAACATGCATTTCGCGATATGTTTCAGATATTACTAAATTGCATCGCTTTCAACAGTAAAACGATTGACTGTGGGACTCATTTGAACTGATTTTGGACTTTGACTTTATGAATGTGAATAATGAGCCAATTGGACTTCAAGAAATAACATTCGTCTTACTTTGACATGATTGCTAGAACTTAGCGATTACCCTGGGCGCTGTGGTAGCGCTTTATTTAAGCAATTAGATAAATAAGTCTTTTTGCACTGTCGGTCCAATCGCAGCCGTTAGCGCGCGCTGAAGAAATAGACCCTGTTTCAAAGACTAAATTTCATTGACTTTCCAACAGTATCAGTCAGTTTGAGGTACAAAAGTTGCGTCACATATTCGTACCAACATGCATTTAGCGATATGTTTCAGATATTACCAGATTGCATCGCTTTTAACAGTAAAACGATTGACTGTGGGACTTATTTGAACTGATTTTGGACTTTGACCTTATAAATGTGAAAAATGAGCCAATTGGACTCCAAGAAATAACATTCGTCTTACTTTGACATGATTGCTAGAACTTAGCGATTACACTGGGCGCTGTGGTAGCGCTTCATTTAAAAATGTAGATAAATAAGCTATTTTTTACTGTGGGACCAATCCTAGCCGTTAGCGCGCACTGAAAAAATAGAAACAGTTTCAAAAAGTACATTTCATTGAGTTTCTAACGGTATCAGTCCCTTTGAGTTACAACGGTTGCGTCACATATTCGTACCAACATGTCCTTAGCGATATTTTTCTGATACTACTAGGTAGCATCGCTTTTAACAGTGAAACGATTGACTGTGGGATTTATTTAAACTGATTTTGGACTTTGACCTTATAAATGTGAAAAATGAGCCAATTGGACTCCAAGAAATAACATTCGTCTTACTTTGACATGATTGCTAGAACTTTGCGATTACACTGGGCGCTGTGGTAGCGCTTCATTTAAAAATGTAGATAAATAAGCTATTTTTTACTGTGGGACCAATCCTAGCCGTTAGCGCGCACTGAAAAAATAGAAACAGTTTCAAAAAGTACATTTCATTGAGTTTCTAACGGTATCAGTCCCTTTGAGTTACAACGGTTGCGTAACATATTCGTACCAACATGTCTTTAGCGATATTTTTCTGATACTACTAGGTTGCATCGCTTTTAACAGTGAAACGATTGACTGTGGGATTTATTTAAACTGATTTTGGACTTTGACCTTATAAATGTGAAAAATGAGCCAATTGGACTCCAAGAAATAACATTCGTCTTACTTTGACATGATTGCTAGAACTTAGCAATTACACTGGGCGCTGTGGTAGCGCTTCATTTAAAAATGTAGATAAGTAAGCTATTTTTTACTGTGGGACCAATCCTAGCCGTTAGCGTGCGCTGAAGAAATAGAAACAGTTTCAAAAAGTACATTTCATTGAGTTTCTAACGGTATCAGTCCCTTTGAGTTACAACGGTTGCGTAACATAATCGTACCAACATGTCTTTAGCGATATTTTTCTCATACTACTAGGTTGCATCGCTTTTAACAGTGAAATGATTGACTGTGGGACTTATTTAAACTGATTTTAGACTTTGACCTTATAAATGTGATAAATGAGTCAATTGGACTCCAAGAAATAACATTCGTCTTACTTTGACATGATTGCTAGAACTTAGCGATTACACTGACCGCTGAGGTAGCGCTTCAATAAAAATGTAGATAGATAAGCTATTTTGCCCTGTGGAACCAATCGTAACCGTTAACGCGCACTGAAGAAATCGAGACAGTTTCAAAAACTACATTTCATTGAGTTTCTAACGGTATCAGTCCCTTTGAGTTACAACGGTTGCGTAACATATTCGTACCAACATGTCTTTAGCGATATTTTTCTGATACTACTAGGTTGCATCGCTTTTAACAGTGAAACGATTGACTGTGGCATTTATTTAAACTTATTTTGGACTTTAACCTTATAAATGTAAAAAATGAGCCAATTGGACTCCAAGAAATAACATTCGTCTTACTTTGACATGATTGCTAGAACTTAGCGATTACACTGGGCGCTGTGGTAGTGCTTCATTTAAAAATGTAGATAAGTAAGCTATTTTTTACTGTGGGACCAATCCTAGCCGTTAGCGTGCGCTGAAGAAATAGAAACAGTTTCAAAAAGTACATTTCATTGAGTTTCTAACGGTATCAGTCCCTTTGAGTTACAACGGTTGCGTAACATATTCGTACCAACATGTCTTTAGCGATATTTTTCTCATACTACTAGGTTGCATCGCTTTTAACAGTGAAACGATTGACTGTGGGACTTATTTAAACTGATTTTAGACTTTGACCTTATAAATGTGATAAATGAGTCAATTTGACTCCAAGAAATAACATTCGTCTTACTTTGACATGATTGCTAGAACTTAGCGATTACACTGACCGCTGAGGTAGCGCTTCAATAAAAATGTAGATAGATAAGCTATTTTGTCCTGTGGAACCAATCGTAACCGTTAACGCGCACTGAAGAAATCGAGACAGTTTCAAAAACTACATTTCATTGACTTTCTAACGGTATCAGTCCGTTTGAGGTATAACAGTTGCGTAACATATTCGTACCAACATGTATTTAGCGATATTGTTCTGATATTACTAGGTTGCATCGCTTTTAACAGTGAAATGATTGACTGTGGGACCTAATTGAACTAATGTTAGACTTTGACCTTATAAATGTGATAAATGAGTCAATTGGACTCCAAGAAATAACATTCGTCTTACTTTGCCATGATTCCTAGAACTTAGCGATTACACTAAGCGCTGTGCTAGCGGTTCATTTAAAAATGTAGATAAATAAGCTATTTTTTACTGTGGGACCAATCCTAGCCGTTAGCTCGCGCTGAAGAAATAGAGACATCTCCAAAAACTAAATTTCATTGACTTTATAGCCGTATCAATCCGTTTGAGTTACAACGGTTGCGTCACATATTCGTACCAACATGCATTAAGCGACATTTTTCCGATTATACTAGGTTACATCGCTTTTAACAGTGAATTAAATGACTGTGGGACCTAATTGAACTAATTTTAGACTTTGACCTTATAAATGTGATAAATGAGTCAATTGGACTCCAAGAAATAACATTCGTCTTACTTTGCCATGATTGCTAAAACTCAGCGATTACACTGGTCGCTGTGGTAGCGTTTTATTTAAAAATGTATATAGAGAACCCATTCTTTAATGTAGGACCAATCCTAGCCGTTAGCTTACGCTGAAGACATAGACACTGTGTCAAAAACTACATTTCATTGACCTTCTAACGGTATCAGTCCGTTTGAGGTACAACGGTTGCGTCACATATTCGTACCAACATGCATTTAGCGATATGTTTCAGATACTACTAGGTTGCATCGCTTTTAACAGTAAAACGATTGACTGTGGGATTTATTTGAACTGATTTTGGACTTTGACTTTATGAATGTGAATAATGAGCCAATTGGACTTCAAGAAATAACATTCGTCTTACTTTGACATGATTGCTAGAACTTAGCGATTACCCTGGGCGCTGTGGTAGCGCTTTATTTAAGCAATTAGATAAATAAGTCTTTTTGCACTGTGGGTCCAATCGCAGCCGTTAGCGCGCGCTGAAGAAATAGACCCTGTTTCAAAGACTAAATTTCATTGACTTTCCAACAGTATCAGTCAGTTTGAGTTACAAGAGTTGCGTCACATATTCGTACCAACATGCATTTAGCGATATGTTTCAGATATTACCAGATTGCATCGCTTTTAACAGTAAAACGATTGACTGTGGGACTTATTTGAACTGATTTTGGACTTTTGACCTTATAAATGTGAAAAATGAGCCAATTGGACTCCAAGAAATAACATTCGTCTTACTTTGACATGATTGCTAGAACTTAACGATTACACTGGGCGCTGTGGTAGCGCTTCATTAAAAAATGTAGATAAATAAGCTATTTTTTACTGTGGGACCAATCCTAGCCGTTAGCGCGCACTGAAAAAATAGAAACAGTTTCAAAAAGTACATTTCATTGAGTTTCTAACGGTATCAGTCCCTTTGAGTTACAACGGTTGCGTAACATATTCGTACCAACATGTCTTTAGCGATATTTTTCTGATACTACTAGGTTGCATCGCTTTTAACAGTGAAACGATTGACTGTGGGATTTATTTAAACTGATTTTGGACTTTGACCTTATGAATGTAAAAAATGAGCCAATTGGACTCCAAGAAATAACATTCGTCTTACTTTGACATGATTGCTAGAACTTAGCGATTACACTGGGCGCTGTGGTAGCGCTTCATTTAAAAATGTAGATAAGTAAGCTATTTTTTACTGTGGGACCAATCCTAGCCGTTAGCGTGCGCTGAAGAAATAGAAACAGTTTCAAAAAGTATATTTCATTGAGTTTCTAACGGTATCAGTCCCTTTGAGTTACAACGGTTGCGTAACATATTCCTACCAACATGTCTTTAGCGATATTTTTCTCATACTACTAGGTTGCATCGCTATTAACAGTGAAACGATTGACTGTGGGACTTATTTAAACTGATTTTAGACTTTGACCTTATAAATGTGATAAATGAGTCAATTGGACTCCAAGAAATAACATTCGTCTTACTTTGACATGATTGCTAGAACTTAGCGATTACACTGACCGCTGAGGTAGCGCTTCAATAAAAATGTAGATAGATACGCTATTTTGCCCTGTGGAACCAATCGTAACCGTTAACGCGCACTGAAGAAATCGAGACAGTTTCAAAAACTACATTTCATTGACTTTCTAACGGTATCAGTCCGTTTGAGGTATAACAGTTGCGTAACATATTCGTACCAACATGTATTTAGCGATATTGTTCTGATATTACTAGGTTGCATCGCTTTTAACAGTGAAATGATTGACTGTGGGACCTAATTGAACTAATTTTAGACTTTGACCTTATAAATGTGATTAATGAGTCAATTGGACTCCAAGAAATAACATTCGTCTTACTTTGCCATGATTGCTAGAACTTAGCGATTACACTAAGCGCTGTGCTAGCGGTTCATTTAAAAATGTAAATAAATAAGCTATTTTTTACTGTGGGACCATTCCTAGCCGTTAGCTTACGCTGAAGACATAGACCCTGTTTCAAAGACTACATTTCATTGACTTTCTAACAGTATCAGTCCGTTTGAGTTACAACGATTGCGTAACAAATTTGTACCAACATGTATTTAGCGATATGTTTCTTACATTACTAGGTTGCATCGCGTTTAAGAGTGAAATGATTGACTGTGGGACCTAATTGAATTAATTTTAGACTTTATTCTTATAAATGTGATAAATGAGTCAATTGGACTCCAAGAAATAACATTCGTCTTAATTTGACATGATTGCTTGAACTTAGCGATTACACTGGGCGCTGTCGTATCGCTTTGTTTAAAAATGTATATGAAGAACCCACTTTTTAATGTAGGGCCAATCCTAGCCGCTACATTACGCTGAAGACAGAGACACTGTTTCAAAAACTACATTTCATTGACTTTCTAACGGCATCAGTCTGTTGGAGGTACAACGGTTGTGTCACATATTTGTACCAACATGCATTTTGCGATATGTTTCAGATATTACCAGATTGCATCGCTTTTAACAGTAAAACGATTGACTGTGGGACTCTTTTGAACTGATTTTGGACTTTGACGTTATAAATGTGAAAAATGAGCCAAATGGACTCCAAGAAATAACATTCGTCTTAATTTGACATGATTGCTTGAACTTAGCGATTACACTGGGCGCTGTGGTAGCGTTTCATTTAAAAATGTAGACAAATTAGCTATATTTTACTGTGGGACCATTCCTAGCCGTTAGCTTACGCTGAAGACAGAGACACTGTTTCAAAAACTACATTTCATTGACCTTCTAACGGTATCAGTCCGTTTGAGGTACAACGGTTGCGTCACATATTTGTACCAACATGCTTTTAGCGATATGTTTCAGATATTACTAGATTGCATCGCTTTCAACAGTAAAACGATTGACTGTGGGACTTCTTTGAACTGATTTTAGACTTTGACATGAGACATTTGGACTCCAAGAAATAACATTCTTACTAATTTGACATAATTGCTTGAACTCAACGATTACACTGGGCGCTGTGGTAGCGCTTTATTTGCAAATGTAGACAAATAAGCTATTTTTTACTGTGGGACCATTCCTAGCCGTTAGCTTACACTGAAGACATAGACACTGTTTCAAAAATTATATTTCATTGACTTTCTAACGGTATCAGTCCGTTTGAGGTACAACGGTTGCGTCACATATTCGTACCAACATGCATTTAGCGATATGTTTCAGATATTACTAGATTGCATCGCTTTCAACAGTAAAACGATTGACTGTGGGACTTATTTGAACTGATTTTGGACTTTGACCTTATAAATGTGAAAAATCAGCCAATTGGACTCCAAGAAATAACATTCGTCTTAATTTGACATGATTGGTAGAACTTAGCGATTACACTGGGCGCTGTGGTAGCGCTTCATTTAAAAATGTAGACAAATAAGCTATTCTTTACTGCGGGACCATTCCTAGACGTTAGCGCGCGCTGAGTAAATAGAAAGAGTTTCAAAACTACATTTCATTAACTTTCTAACGGTATCAGTCTCTTTGAGTTACATAGGTTGCGTCACATATTCGTACCAATATGTATTTGGCAATATTTTCCTGATACTTCTAGGTTGCATCGCTTTTAACAGTAAAACGATTGACTGTGTGACTTAATTGAACTGATTTTAGACTTTGAACTTATAAATGTGATAAATGACACAACAATGAAACGATTGACTGTGGGACTTATTTAAACCGATTTTGGACTTTGACCTTATGAATGTGAATAATGAGCCAATTGGACTTCAAGAAATAACATTCGTCTTAGTTTGACATGATTGCTAGAACTTTGCGATTACACTGGGCGCTGTGGTAGCGCTTTATTTAAGCATTTAGATAAATAAGTCTTTTTACACTGTGGGTCCAATCGTAGCCGTTAGCGCGCGCTGAAGAAATAGACCCTGTTTCAAAGACTACATTTCATTGACTTTCTAACAGTATCAGTCCGTTTGAGTTACAACGATTGCGTAACAAATTTGTACCAACATGTATTTAGCGATATGTTTCTTATATTACTAGGTTGCATCGCGTTTAAGATTGAAATGATTGACTGTGGGACCTAATTGAATTAATTTTAGACTTTGTTCTTATAAATGTGATAAATGAGTCAATTGGACTCCAAGAAATAACATTCGTCTTAATTTGACATGATTGCTTGAACTTAGCGATTACACTGGGCGCTCTCGTATCGCTTTGTTTAAAAATGTATATGAAGAACCCACTTTTTATTGTAGGGCCAATCCTAGCCGCTACATTACGCTGAAAACAGAGACACTGTTTCAAAAACTACATTTCATTGACTTTCTAACGGTATCAGTCTGTTGGAGGTACAACGGTTGCGTCACATATTTGTACCAACATGCATTTTGCGATATGTTTCAGATATTACCAGATTGCATCGCTTTTAACAGTAAAACGATTGACTGTGGGACTCTTTTGAACTGATTTTGGACTTTGACCTTATAAATGTGAAAAATGAGCCAATTGGACTCCAAGAAATAACATTCGTCTTAATTTGACATGATTGCTTGAACTTAGCGATTACACTGGGCGCTGTGGTAGCGTTTCATTTAAAAATGTAGACAAATTAGCTATTTTTTACTGTGGGACCATTCCTAGCCGTTAGCTTACGCTGAAGACATAGACACTGTTTCAAAAATTACATTTCATTGACTTTCTAACGGTATCAGTCCGTTTGAGGTACAACGGTCGCGTCACATATTCGTACCAACATGCATTTAGCGATATGTTTCAGATATTACTAGATTGCATCGCTTTTAACAGTAAAACGACTGACTGTGTGACTTATTTGAACTGATTTTGGACTTTGACCTTATAAATGTGAAAAATGAGTCAATTGGACTCCAAGAAATAACATTCGTCTTACTTTGCCATGATTGCTAAAACTCAGCGATTACACTGGTCGCTGTGGTAGCGCCTTATTTAAAAATGTATATAGAGAACCCATTTTTTAATGTAGGACCAATCCTAGCCGTTAGCTTACGCTGAAGACATAGACACTGTTTCAAAAACTACATTTCATTGACCTTCTAACGGTATCAGTCCGTTTGAGGTACAACGGTTGCGTCACATATTCGTACCAACATGCATTTAGCGATATGTTTCAGATATTACTAGATTGCATCGCTTTCAACAGTAAAACGATTGACTGTGGGACTTCTTTGAACTGATTTTAGACTTTGACATGAGACATTTGGACTCCAAGAAATAACATTCTTCCTAATTTGACATAATTGCCTGAACTCAACGATTACACTGGGCGCTGTGGTAGCGCTTTATTTGCAAATGTAGACAAATAAGCTATTTTTTACTGTGGGACCATTCCTAGCCGTTAGCTTACGCTGAAGACATAGACACTGTTTCAAAAATTACATTTCATTGACTTTCTAACGGTATCAGTCCGTTTGAGGTACAACGGTTGCGTCACATATTCGTACCAACATGCATTTAGCGATATGTTTCAGATATTACTAGATTGCATCGCTTTCAACAGTAAAACGATTGACTGTGGGATTTATTTGAACTGATTTTGGACTTTGACCTTATAAATGTGAAAAATGAGCGAATTGGACTCCAAGAAATAACATTCGTCTTACTTTGACATGATTGCTAGAACTTAGCGATTACACTGGGCGCTGTGGTAGCGCTTCATTTAAAAATGTAGATAAATAAGCTATTTTTTACTGTGGGACCAATCCTAGCCGTTAGCGCGCGGTGAAGAAATAGAAACAGTTTCAAAAACTATATTTCATTGACTTTCTAACGGTATTAGTCCGTTTGAGGTATAACAGTTGCGTAACATATTCGTACCAACATGTATTTAGCGATATTGTTCTGATATTACTAGGTTGCATCGCTTTTAACAGTGAAATGATTGACTGTGGGACCTAATTGAACTAATTTTAGACTTTGACCTTATAAATGTGATAAATGAGTCAATTGGACTCCAAGAAATAACATTCGTCTTACTTTGCCATGATTGCTAAAACTCAGCGATTACACTGGTCGCTGTTGTAGCGCTTTATTTAAAATTGTATCTAGAGAACCCATTTTTTAATGTAGGACCAATCCTAGGCGCTAGCTTACGCTGAAGACATAGACACTGTTTCAAAAACTAAATTTCATTGACCTTCTAACGGTATCAGTCCGTTTGAGGTACAACGGTTGCGCCACATATTCGTACCAACATGCATTTAGCGATATGTTTCAGATACTACTAGGTTGCATCACTTTTAACAGTAAAACGATTGACTGTGGGACCTGTTTGAACTGATTTTGGACTTTGACCTTATAAATGTAAAAAATGAGCCAATTGGACTCCAAGAAATAACATTCGCTTTACTTTGACATGATTGCTGGAACTTTGCGATTACACTGGGCGCTGTGGTAGAGCTTTATTAAGCATTTAGATAAATAAGTCTTTTTGCACTGTGGGTCCAATCGTAGCCGTTAGCGCGCGCTGAAGAAATAGACCCTGTTTCAAAGACTAAATTTCATTGACTTTCTAACAGTATCAGTCCGTTTGAGTTGCAACAATTGCGTAACAAATTTGTACCAACATGTATTTAGGGATATGTTTCTTATATTACTAGGTTGCATCGCGTTTAAGAGTGAAATGATTGACTGTGGGACCTAATTGAATTAATTTTAGACTTTGTTCTTATAAATGTGATAAATGAGTCAATTGGACTCCAAGAAATAACATTCGTCTTAATTTGACCTGATTGCTTGAACTTAGCGATTACACTGGGCGCTGTCGTATCGCTTTGTTTAAAAATGTATATGAAGAACCCACTTTTTAATGTCGGGCCAATCCTAGCCGCTACATTACGCTGAAGACAGAGACACTGTTTCAAAAACTACATTTCATTGACTTTCTAACGGTATCAGTCTGTTGGAGGTACAACGGTTGCGTCACATATTTGTACCAACATGCATTTTGCGATATGTTTCAGATATTACCAGATTGCATCGCTTTTAACAGTAAAACGATTGACTGTGGGACTCTTTTGAACTGATTTTGGACTTTGACCTTATAAATGTGAAAAATGAGCCAATTGGACTCCAAGAAATAACATTCATCTTAATTTGACATGATTGCTTGAACTTAGCGATTACACTGGGCGCTGTGGTAGCGTTTCATTTAAAAATGTAGACAAATTAGCTATTTTTTACTGTGGGACCATTCCTAGCCGTTAGCTTACGCTGAAGACATAGACACTGTTTCAAAAATTACATTTCATTGACTTTGTAACGGTATCAGTCCGTTTGAGGTACAACGGTCGCGTAACATATTCGTACCAACATGTATTTAGCGATATTGTTTTGATATTACTAGGTTGCATCGCTTTTAACAGTGAAATGATTGACTGTGGGACCTAATTGAACTAATTTTAGACTTTGACCTTATAAATGTGATAAATGAGTCAATTGGACTCCAAGAAATAACATTCGTCTTACTTTGCCATGATTGCTAAAACTCAGCGATTACACTGGTCGCTGTGGTAGCGCTTTATTTAAAATTGTATATAGAGAACCCATTTTTTAATGTAGGACCAATCCTATCCGTTAGCTTACGCTGAAGACATAGACACTGTTTCAAAAACTACATTTCATTGACCTTCTAACGGTATCAGTCCGTTTGAGGTACAACGGTTGCGTCACATATTCGTACCAACATGCATTTAGCGATATGTTTCAGATACTACTAGGTTGCATCGCTTTTAACAGTAAAACGATTGACTGTGGGACCTGTTTGAACAGATTTTGGACTTTGACCTTATAAATGTGAAAAATGAGCCAATTGGACTCCAAGAAATAACATTCGCTTTACTTTGCCATGATTGCTAAAACTCAGCGATTACACTGGTCGCTGTGGTAGCGCTGTATTTAAAAATGTATATAAAGAACCCACTTTTTAATGTAGGGCCAATCCTAGCCGTTAGCTTACGCTGAAGACAGGGACACTGTTTCAAAAACTACATTTCATTGACTTTCTAACGGTATCAGTCTGTTGGAGGTACAACGGTTGCGTCACATATTTGTACCAACATGCATTTTGCGATATGTTTCAGATATTACCAGATTGCATCGCTTTTAACAGTAAAACGATTGAATGTGGGACTCTTTTGAACTGATTTTGGACTTTGACCTTATAAATGTGAAAAATGAGCCAATTGGACTCCAAGAAATAACATTCGTCTTAATTTGACATGATTGCTTGAACTTAGCGATTACACTGGGCGCTGTGGTAGCGTTTCATTTAAAAATGTAGACAAATTAGCTATTTTTTACTGTGGGACCATTCCTAGCCGTTAGCTTACGCTGAAGACATAGACACTGTTTCAAAAATTACATTTCATTGACTTTGTAACGGTATCAGTCCGTTTGAGGTACAACGGTCGCGTAACATATTCGTACCAACATGTATTTAGCGATATTGTTTTGATATTACTAGGTTGCATCGCTTTTAACAGTGAAATGATTGACTGTGGGACCTAATTGAACTAATTTTAGACTTTGACCTTATAAATGTGATAAATGAGTCAATTGGACTCCAAGAAATAACATTCGTCTTACTTTGCCATGATTGCTAAAACTCAGCGATTACACTGGTCGCTGTGGTAGCGCTTTATTTAAAATTGTATATAGAGAACCCATTTTTTAATGTAGGACCAATCCTATCCGTTAGCTTACGCTGAAGACATAGACACTGTTTCAAAAACTACATTTCATTGACCTTCTAACGGTATCAGTCCGTTTGAGGTACAACGGTTGCGTCACATATTCGTACCAACATGCATTTAGCGATATGTTTCAGATACTACTAGGTTGCATCGCTTTTAACAGTAAAACGATTGACTGTGGGACCTGTTTGAACAGATTTTGGACTTTGACCTTATAAATGTGAAAAATGAGCCAATTGGACTCCAAGAAATAACATTCGCTTTACTTTGCCATGATTGCTAAAACTCAGCGATTACACTGGTCGCTGTGGTAGCGCTGTATTTAAAAATGTATATAAAGAACCCACTTTTTAATGTAGGGCCAATCCTAGCCGTTAGCTTACGCTGAAGACAGGGACACTGTTTCAAAAACTACATTTCATTGACTTTCTAACGGTATCAGTCTGTTTGAGGTACAACGGTTGCGTCACATATTTGTACCAACATGCATTTTGCGATATGTTTCAGATATTACTAAATTGCATCGCTTTCAACAGTAAAACGATTGACTGTGGGACTTATTTGAAATGATTTTGGACTTTGACTTTATGAATGTGAATAATGAGCCGATTAGACTTCCAGAAATAACATTCGTCTTACTTTCACATGATTGCTAGAACTTAGCGATTACACTGGGCGCTGTGGTAGCGCTTTATTTAAGCAGTTAGATAAATAAGTCTTTTTGCACTGTGGGTCCAATCGTAGCCGTTAGCGCGCGCTGAAGAATTAGACCCTTTTTCAAAGACTAAATTTCATTGACTTTCTAACAGTATCAGTCAGTTTGAGGTACAAGAGTTGCGTCACATGTTCGTACCAACATGCATTTAGCGATATGTTTCAGATATTACCAGATTGCATCGCTTTTAACAGTAAAACGATTGACTGTGGGACTTATTTGAACTGATTTTGGACTTTTGACCTTATAAATGTGAAAAATGAGCCAATTGGACTCCAAGAAATAACATTCGTCTTACTTTGACATGATTGCTAGAACTTAACGATTACACTGGGCGCTGTGGTAGCGCTTCATTAAAAAATGTAGATAAATAAGCTATTTTTTACTGTGGGACCAATCCTAGCCGTTAGCGCGCACTGAAAAAATAGAAACAGTTTCAAAAAGTACATTTCATTGAGTTTCTAACGGTATCAGTCCCTTTGAGTTACAACGGTTGCGTAACATATTCGTACCAACATGTCTTTAGCGATATTTTTCTGATACTACTAGGTTGCATCGCTTTTAACAGTGAAACGATTGACTGTGGGATTTATTTAAACTGATTTTGGACTTTGACCTTATAAATGTAAAAAATGAGCCAATTGGACTCCAAGAAACAACATTCGTCTTACTTTGACATGATTGCTAGAACTTAGCGATTACACTGGGCGCTGTGGTAGCGCTTCATTTAAAAATGTAGATGAATAAGCTATTTTTTACTGTGGGACCAATCCTAGCCGTTAGCGCGCGCTGAAGAAATAGAAAGAGTTTCAAAAAGTACATTTCATTGAGTTTCTAACGGTATCAGTCCCTTTGAGTTACAACGGTTGCGTAACATATTCGTACCAACATGTCTTTAGCGATATTTTTCTGATACTACTAGGTTGCATCGCTTTTAACAGTGAAACGATTGACTGTGGGACTTATTTAAACTAATTTTAGACTTTGACCTTATAAATGTGATAAATGAGACAATTGGACTCCAAGAAATAACATTCTTCTTAATTTGCCATGATTGCTAGAACTTAGCGATTACACTGGGCGCTGTGGTAGCGCTTCAATAAAAATGTAGATAGATAAGCTCTTTTGCCCTGTGGAACCAATCGTAACCGTTAACGCGCGCTGAAGAAATAGAGACATCTCTAAAAACTAAATTTCATTGACTTTATAGCCGTATCCATCCGTTTGAGTTACAACGGTTGCGTCACATATTCGTACCAACATGCATTTCGCGATATGTTTCAGATATTACTAAATTGCATCGCTTTCAACAGTAAAACGATTGACTGTGGGACTTATTTGAAATGATTTTGGACTTTGACTTTATGAATGTGAATAATGAGCCAATTAGACTTCCAGAAATAACATTCGTCTTACTTTGACATGATTGCTAGAACTTAGCGATCACACTGGGCGCTGTGGTAGCGCTTTATTTAAGCATTTAGATAAATAAGTCTTTTTGCACTGTGGGTCCAATCGTAGCCGTTAGCGCGCGCTAAAGAATTAGACCCTTTTTCAAAGACTAAATTTCATTGACTTTCTAACAGTATCAGTCAGTTTGAGGTACAAGAGTTGCGTCACATATTCGTACCAACATGCATTTAGCGATATGTTTCAGATATTACCAGATTGCATCGCTTTTAACAGTAAAACGATTGACTGTGGGACTTATTTGAACTGGTTTTGGACTTTGACCTGATAAATGTGAAAAATGAGCCAATTGGACTCCAAGAAATAACATTCGTCTTACTTTGACATGATTGCTAGAACTTAGCGATTACACTGGGCGCTGTGGTAGCGCTTCATTTAAAAATGTAGATAAATAAGCTATTTTTTACTGTGGGACCAATCCTAGCCGTTAGCGCGCGCTGAAGAAATAAAAACAGTTTCAAAAACTACATTTCATTGACTTTCTAACGGTATCAGTCCCTTTGAGTTACAACGGTTGCGTAACATATTCGTACCAACATGTCTTTAGCGATATTTTTCTGATACTACTAGGTTGCATCGCTTTTAACAGTGAAACGATTGACTGTGGGACTTATTTAAACTGATTTTAGACTTTGACCTTATAAATGTGATAAATGAGACAATTGGACTCCAAGAAATAACATTCTTCTTAATTTGACATGATTACTGGAACTCAGCGATTACACTGGGCGCTGTGGTAGCGCTTCAATAAAAATGTAGATAGATAAGCTATTTTGCCCTGTGGAACCAATCGTAACCGTTAACGCGCACTGAAAAAATCGAGACAGTTTCAAAAACTACATTTCATTGACTTTCTAACGGTATCAGTCCGTTTGAGGTATAACAGTTGCGTAACATATTTGTACCAACATGTATTTAGCGATATTGTTCTGATATTACTAGGTTGCATCGCTTTTAACGGTGAAATGATTGACTGTGGGACCTAATTGAACTAATTTTAGACTTTGACCTTATAAATGTGATAAATGAGTCAATTGGTCTCCAAGAAATAACATTCGTCTTACTTTGCCATGATTGCTAGAACTTAGCGATTACACTAAGCGCTGTGCTAGCGGTTCATTTAAAAATGTAGATAAATAAGCTATTTTTTACTGTGGGACCAATCCTAGCCGTTAGCTCGCGCTGAAGAAATCGAGACATCTCCAAATACTAAATTTCATTGACTTTATAGCCGTATCAATCCGTTTGAGTTACAACAGTTGCGTCACATATTCGTACCAACATGCATTAAGCGATATTTTTCCGATTATACTAGGTTACATCGCTTTTAACAGTGAATTAATTGACTGTGGGACCTAATTGAACTAATTTTAGACTTTGACCTTATAAATGTGATAAATGAGTCAATTGGACTCCAAGAAATAACATTCGTCTTACTTTGCCATGATTGCTAAAACTCAGCGATTACACTGGTCGCTGTGGTAGCGCTTTATTTAAAAATGTATATAGAGAACCCATTTTTTAATGTAGGACCAATCCTAGCCGTTAGGTTACGCTGAAGACATAGACACTGTTTCAAAAACTACATTTCATTGACCTTCTAACGGTATCAGTCCGTTTGAGGTACAACGGTTGCGTCACATATTCGTACCAACATGCATTTAGCGATATGTTTCAGATACTACTAGGTTGCATCGCTTTTAACAGTAAAACGATTGACTGTGGGACCTGTTTGAACTGATTTTTGACTTTGAGCTTATAAATGTGAAAAATGAGCCAATTTGAATCCAAGAAATAACATTCGTTTTACTTTGCCATGATTGCTAAAACTCAGCAATTACACTGGTCGCTGTGGTAGCGCTGTATTTAAAAATGTATATAAAGAACCCACTTTTTAATGTAGGGCCAATCCTAGCCGTTACCTTAGGCTGAAGACAGGGACACTGTTTCAAAAACTAAATTTCATTGACTTTCTAACGGTATCAGTCTGTTTGAGGTACAACGGTTGCGTCACATATTTGTACCAACATGCATTTTGCGATATGTTTCAGATATTACTAGATTGCATCGCTTTCAACAGTAAAACGATTGACTGTGGGACTTATTTGAACTGATTTTGGACTTTGATTTTATGGATGTGAATAATGAGGCAATTGGACTTCAAGAAAAAACATTCGTCTTCCTTTGACATGATTGCTAGAACTTAGCGATTACACTGGTCGCTGTGGTAGCGCTTTATTTAAAAATGTATATAGAGAACCCATTTTTTAATGTAGGACCAATCCTAGCCGTTAGCTTACGCTGAAGACATAGACACTGTTTCAAAAACTACATTTCGTTGACATTTTAACGGTATCAGTCCGTTTGAGGTACAACGGTTGCGTCACATATTCGTACCAACATGCATTTAGCGATATGTTTCAGATACTACTAGGTTGCATCGCTTTTAACAGTAAAACGATTGACTGTGGGAACTGTTTGAACTGACTTTGACCTTATAAATGTGAAAAATCAGCCAATTGGACTCCAAGAAATAACATTCGTCTTAATTTGACATGATTGGTAGAACTTAGCGATTACACTGGTCGCTGTGGTAGCGCTTCATTTAAAAATGTAGACAAATAAGCTATTCTTTACTGCGGGACCATTCCTAGCCGTTAGCGCGCGCTGAGTAAATAGAAACAGTTTCAAAACTACATTTCATTAACTTTCTAACGGTATCAGTCTCTTTGAGTTACATAGGTTGCGTCACATATTCGTACCAATATGTATTTGGCAATATTTTCCTGATACTACTAGGTTGCATCGCTTTTAACAGTGAAACGATTGACTGTGGGACTTAATTGAACTGATTTTAGACTTTGAACTTATAAATGTGATAAATGACACAACAATGAAACGATTGACTGTGGGACTTATTTGAACCGATTTTGGACTTTGACCTTATGAATGTGAATAATGAGCCAATTGGACTTCAAGAAATAACATTCGTCTTACTTTGACATGATTGCTAGAACTTTGCGATTACACTGGGCGCTGTGGTAGCGCTTTAATTAAGCATTTAGATAAATAAGTCTTTTTGCACTGTGGGTCCAATCGTAGCCGTTAGCGCGCGCTGAAGAAATAGACCCTGTTTCAAAGACTACATTTCATTGACTTTTTAACAGTATCAGTCCGTTTGAGTTACAACGATTGCGTAACAAATTTGTACCAACATGTATTTAGCGATATGTTTCTTATATTACTAGGTTGCATCGCGTTTAAGAGTGAAATGATTGACTGTGGGACCTAATTGAATTAATTTTAGACTTTGTTCTTATAAATGTGATAAATGAGTCAATTGGACGCTACGCTACATTACGCTGAAGACAGAGACACTGTTTCAAAAACTACATTTCATTGACTTTCTAACGGTATCAGTCTGTTGGAGGTACAACGGTTGCGTCACATATTTGTACCAACATGCATTTTGCGATATGTTTCAGATATTACCAGATTGCATCGCTTTTAACAGTAAAACGATTGACTGTGGGACTCTTTTGAACTGATTTTGGACTTTGACCTAATAAATGTGAAAAATGAGCCAATTGGACTCCAAGAAATAACATTCGTCTTAATTTGACATGATTGCTTGAACTTAGCGATTACACTGGGCGCTGTCGTATCGCTTTGTTTAAAAATGTATATGAAGAACCCACTTTTTAATGTTGGGCCAATCCTAGCCGCTACATTACGCTGAAGACAGAGACACTGTTTCAAAAACTACATTTCATTGACTTTCTAACGGTATCAGTCTGTTGGAGGTACAACGGTTGCGTCACATATTTGTACCAACATGCATTTTGCGATATGTTTCAGATATTACCAGATTGCATCGCTTTTAACAGTAAAACGATTGACTGTGGGACTCTTTTGAACTGATTTTGGACTTTGACCTTATAAATGTGAAAAATGAGCCAATTGGACTCCAAGAAATAACATTCGTCTTAATTTGACATGATTGCTTGAACTTAGCGATTACACTGGGCGCTGTGGTAGCGTTTCATTTAAAAATGTAGACAAATTAGCTATTTTTTACTGTGGGACCATTCCTAGCCGTTAGCTTACGCTGAAGACATAGACACTGTTTCAAAAATTACATTTCATTGACTTTCTAACGGTATCAGTCCGTTTGAGGTGCAACGGTCGCGTCACATATTCGTACCAACATGCATTTAGCGATATGTTTCAGATATTACTAGATTGCATCGCTTTTAACAGTAAAACGACTGACTGTGTGACTTATTTGAACTGATTTTGGACTTTGACCTTATAAATGTGAAAAATGAGTCAATTGGACTCCAAGAAATAACATTCGTCTTACTTTGCCATGATTGCTAAAACTCAGCGATTACACTGGTCGCTGTGGTAGCGCTTTATTTAAAAATGTATATAGAGAACCCATTTTTTAATGTAGGACCAATCCTAGCCGTTAGCTTACGCTGAAGACATAGACACTGTTTCAAGAACTACATTTCATTGACCTTCTAACGGTATCAGTCCGTTTGAGGTACAACGGTTGCGTCACATATTCGTACCAACATGCATTTAGCGATATGTTTCAGATATTACTAGATTGCATCGCTTTCAACAGTAAAACGATTGACTGTGGGACTTCTTTGAACTGATTTTAGACTTTGACATGAGACATTTGGACTCCAAGAAATAACATTCTTCCTAATTTGACATAATTGCTTGAACTCAACGATTACACTGGGCGCTGTGGTAGCGCTTTATTTGCAAATGTAGACAAATAAGCTATTTTTTACTGTGGGACCATTCCTAGCCGTTAGCTTACGCTGAAGACATAGACACTGTTTCAAAAATTACATTTCATTGACTTTCCAACGGTATCAGTCGGTTTGAGGTACAACGGTTGCGTCACATATTCGTACAAACATGCATTTAGCGATATGTTTCAGATATTACTAGATTGCATCGCTTTTAACAGTGAAATGATTGACTGTTGGACCTAATTGAACTAATTTTAGACTTTGACCTTATAAATGTGATAAATGAGTCAATTGGACTCCAAGAAATAACATTCGTCTTACTTTGCCATGATTACTAAAACTCAGCGATTACACTGGTCGCTGTGGTAGCGCTTTATTTAAAAATGTATATAGAGAACCCATTTTTTAATGTAGGACCAATCCTAGCCGTTAGCTTACGCTGAAGACATAGACACTGTTTCAAATACTACATTTCATTGACCTTCTAACGGTATCAGTCCGTTTGAGGTACAACGGTTGCGTCACATTTTCGTACCAACATGCATTTAGCGATATGTTTCAGATACTACTAGGTTGCATCGCTTTTAACAGTAAAACGATTGACTGTGTGACTTATTTGAACTGATTTTGGACTTTGACCTTATAAATGTGAAAAATGAGCCAATTGGACTCCAAGAAATAACTTTCGTCTTACTTTGACATGATTGCTAGAACTTAGCGATTACACTGGGCGCTGTGGTAGCGCTTCATTTAAAAATGTAGATAAATAAACTATTTTTTACTGTGGGACCAATCCTAGCCGTTAGCGCGCGGTGAAGAAATAGAAACAGTTTCAAAAACTACATTTCATTGACTTTCCAACGGTATCAGTCCGTTTGAGGTATAACTGTTGCGTAACATATTCGTACCAACATGTATTTAGCGATATTGTTCTGATATTACTAGGTTGCATCGCTTTTAACAGTAAAACGATTGACTGTGGGACCTGTTTGAACTGATTTTGGTCTTTGACCTTACAAATGTGAAAAATGAGCCAATTGGACTCCAAGAAATAACATTCGTCTTACTTTGCCATGATTGCTAAAACTCAGCGATTACACTGGTCGCTGTGGTAGCGCTTTATTTAAAAATGTATATAGAGAACCCATTTTTTAATGTAGGACCAATCCTAGCCGTTAGGTTACGCTGAAGACATAGACACTGTTTCAAAAACTACATTTCATTGACCTTCTAACGGTATCAGTCCGTTTGAGGTACAACGGTTGCGTCACATATTCGTACCAACATGCACTTAGCGATATGTTTCAGATACTACTAGGTTGCATCGCTTTTAACAGTAAAACGATTGACTGTGGGACCGGTTTGAACTGACTTTGGACTTTGAGCTTATAAATGTGAAAAATGAGCCAATTGGAATCCAAGAAATAACATTCGTTTTACTTTGCCATGATTCCTAAAACTCAGCAATTACACTGGTCGCTGTGGTAGCGTTTTATTTAAAAATGTATATAAAGAACCCACTTTTTAATGTAGGGCCAATCCTAGCCGTTACCTTAGGCTGAAGACAGGGACACTGTTTCAAAAACTACATTTTATTGACTTTCTAACGGTATAAGTCTGTTTGAGGTACAACGGTCGCGTCACATATTCGTACCAACATGCATTTAGCGATATGTTTCAGATATTACTACATTGCATCGCTTTTAACAGTAAAACGACTGACTGTGTGACTTATTTGAACTGATTTTGGACTTTGACCTTATAAATGTGAAAAATGAGTCAATTGGACTCCAAGAAATAACATTCGTCTTACTTTGCCATGATTGCTAAAACTCAGCGATTACACTGGTCGCTGTGGTAGCGCTTTATTTAAAAATGTATATAGAGAACCCATTTTTTAATGTAGGACCCATCCTAGCCGTTAGCTTACGCTGAAGACATAGACACTGTTTCAAAAACTACATTTCATTGACCTTCTAACGGTATCAGTCCGTTTGAGGTACAACGGTTGCGTCACATATTCGTACCAACATGCATTTAGCGATATGTTTCAGATATTACTAGATTGCATCGCTTTCAACAGTAAAACGATTGACTGTGGGACTTCTTTGAAATGATTTTAGACTTTGACATGAGACATTTGGACTCCAAGAAATAACATTCTTCCTAATTTGACATAATTGCTTGAACTCAACGATTACACTGGGCGCTGTGGTAGCGCTTTATTTGCAAATGTAGACAAATAAGCTATTTTTTACTGTGGGACCATTCCTAGCCGTTAGCTTACGCTGAAGACATAGACACTGTTTCAAAAATTGCATTTCATTGACTTTCTAACGGTATCAGTCCGTTTGAGGTACAACGGTTGCGTCACATATTCGTACAAACATGCATTTAGCGATATGTTACAGATATTACTAGATTGCATCGCTTTCAACAGTAAAACGATTGACTGTGGGACTTATTTGAACTGATTTTGGACTTTGACCTTATAAATGTGAAAAATCAGCCAATTAGACTCCAAGAAATAACATTCGTCTTAATTTGACATGATTGGTAGAACTTAGCGATTACACTGGGCGCTGTGGTAGCGCTTCATTTAAAAATGTAGACAAATAAGCTATTCTTTACTGCGGGACCATTCCTAGACGTTAGCGCGCGCTGAGTAAATAGAAAGAGTTTCAAAACTACATTTCATTAACTTTCTAACGGTATCAGTCTCTTTGAGTTACATAGGTTGCGTCACATATTCGTACCAATATGTATTTGGCAATATTTTCCTGATACTACTAGGTTGCATCGCTTTTAACAGTGAAACGATTGACTGTGGGACTTAATTGAACTGATTTTAGACTTTGAACTTATAAATGTGATAAATGAGTCAATTGGACTCCAAGAAATAACATTCGTCTTACTTTGACATGATTGCTAGAACTTAGCGATTACACTGGTCGCTGTGGTAGCGCTTTATTTAAAAATGTATATAGAGAACCCATTTTTTAATGTAGGACCAATCCTAGCCGTTAGCTTACGCTGAAGACATAGACACTGTTTCAAGAACTACATTTCATTGACTTTCTAACGGTATCAGTCCGTTTGAGGTACAACGGTTGCGTCACATATTCGTACCAACATGCATTTAGCGATATGTTTCAGATATTACTAGATTGCATCGCTTTCAACAGTAAAACGATTGACTGTGGGACTTCTTTGAAATGATTTTAGACTTTGACATGAGACATTTGGACTCCAAGAAATAACATTCTTCCTAATTTGACATAATTGCTTGAACTCAACGATTACACTGGGCGCTGTGGTAGCGCTTTATTTGCAAATGTAGACAAATAAGCTATTTTTTACTGTGGGACCATTCCTAGCCGTTAGCTTACGCTGAAGACATAGACACTGTTTCAAAAATTGCATTTCATTGACTTTCTAACGGTATCAGTCCGTTTGAGGTACAACGGTTGCGTCACATATTCGTACAAACATGCATTTAGCGATATGTTTCAGATATTACTAGATTGCATCGCTTTCAACAGTAAAACGGTTGACTGTGGGACTTATTTGAACTGATTTTGGACTTTGACCTTATAAATGTGAAAAATCAGCCAATTGGACTCCAAGAAATAACATTCGTCTTAATTTGACATGATTGGTAGAACTTAGCGATTACACTGGGCGCTGTGGTAGCGCTTCATTTAAAAATGTAGACAAATAAGCTATTCTTTACTGCGGGACCATTCCTAGACGTTAGCGCGCGCTGAGTAAATAGAAAGAGTTTCAAAACTACATTTCATTAACTTTCTAACGGTATCAGTCTCTTTGAGTTACATAGGTTGCGTCACATATTCGTACCAATATGTATTTGGCAATATTTTCCTGATACTACTAGGTTGCATCGCTTTTAACAGTGAAACGATTGACTGTGGGACTTAATTGAACTGATTTTAGACTTTGAACTTATAAATGTGATAAATGAGTCAATTGGACTCCAAGAAATAACATTCGTCTTACTTTGACATGATTGCTAGAACTTAGCGATTACACTGGTCGCTGTGGTAGCGCTTTATTTAAAAATGTATATAGAGAACCCATTTTTTAATGTAGGACCAATCCTAGCCGTTAGCTTACGCTGAAGACATAGACACTGTTTCAAGAACTACATTTCATTGACCTTCTAACGGTATCAGTCCGTTTGAGGTACAACGGTTGCGTCACATATTCGTACCAACATGCATTTAGCGATATGTTTCAGATATTACTAGATTGCATCGCTTTCAACAGTAAAACGATTGACTGTGGGACTTCTTTGAACTGATTTTAGACTTTGACATGAGACATTTGGACTCCAAGAAATAACATTCTTCCTAATTTGACATAATTGCTTGAACTCAACGATTACACTGGGCGCTGTGGTAGCGCTTTATTTGCAAATGTAGACAAATAAGCTATTTTTTACTGTGGGACCATTCCTAGCCGTTAGCTTACGCTGAAGACATAGACACTGTTTCAAAAATTACATTTCATTGACTTTCCAACGGTATCAGTCCGTTTGAGGTACAACGGTTGCGTCACATTTTCGTACCAACATGCATTTAGCGATATGTTTCAGATACTACTAGGTTGCATCGCTTTTAACAGTAAAACGATTGACTGTGTGACTTATTTGAACTGATTTTGGACTTTGACCTTATAAATGTGAAAAATGAGCCAATTGGACTCCAAGAAATAACATTCGTCTTACTTTGCCATGATTGCTAAAACTCAGCGATTACACTGGTCGCTGTGGTAGCGCTTTATTTAAAAATGTATATAGAGAACCCATTTTTTAATGTAGGACCAATCCTAGCCGTTAGGTTACGCTGAAGACATAGACACTGTTTCAAAAACTACATTTCATTGACCTTCTAACGGTATCAGTCCGTTTGAGGTACAACGGTTGCGTCACATAATCGTACCAACATGCACTTAGCGATATGTTTCAGATACTACTAGGTTGCATCGCTTTTAACAGTAAAACGATTGACTGTGGGACCTGTTTGAACTGACTTTGGACTTTGAGCTTATAAATGTGAAAAATGAGCCAATTGGAATCCAAGAAATAACATTCGTTTTACTTTGCCATGATTCCTAAAACTCAGCAATTACACTGGTCGCTGTGGTAGCGTTTTATTTAAAAATGTATATAAAGAACCCACTTTTTAATGTAGGGCCAATCCTAGCCGTTACCTTAGGCTAAAGACAGGGACACTGTTTCAAAAACTACATTTTATTGACTTTCTAACGGTATAAGTCTGTTTGAGGTACAACGGTCGCGTCACATATTCGTACCAACATGCATTTAGCGATATGTTTCAGATATTACTACATTGCATCGCTTTTAACAGTAAAACGACTGACTGTGTGACTTATTTGAACTGATTTTGGACTTTGACCTTATAAATGTGAAAAATGAGTCAATTGGACTCCAAGAAATAACATTCGTCTTACTTTGCCATGATTGCTAAAACTCAGCGATTACACTGGTCGCTGTGGTAGCGCTTTATTTAAAAATGTATATAGAGAACCCATTTTTTAATGTAGGACCCATCCTAGCCGTTAGCTTACGCTGAAGACATAGACACTGTTTCAAAAACTACATTTCATTGACCTTCTAACGGTATCAGTCCGTTTGAGGTACAACGGTTGCGTCACATATTCGTACCAACATGCATTTAGCGATATGTTTCAGATATTACTAGATTGCATCGCTTTCAACAGTAAAACGATTGACTGTGGGACTTCTTTGAAATGATTTTAGACTTTGACATGAGACATTTGGACTCCAAGAAATAACATTCTTCCTAATTTGACATAATTGCTTGAACTCAACGATTACACTGGGCGCTGTGGTAGCGCTTTATTTGCAAATGTAGACAAATAAGCTATTTTTTACTGTGGGACCATTCCTAAACGTTAGCTTACGCTGAAGACATAGACACTGTTTCAAAAATTGCATTTCATTGACTTTCTAACGGTATCAGTCCGTTTGAGGTACAACGGTTGCGTCACATATTCGTACAAACATGCATTTAGCGATATGTTTCAGATATTACTAGATTGCATCGCTTTCAACAGTAAAACGATTGACTGTGGGACTTATTTGAACTGATTTTGGACTTTGACCTTATAAATGTGAAAAATCAGCCAATTGGACTCCAAGAAATAACATTCGTCTTAATTTGACATGATTGGTAGAACTTAGCGATTACACTGGGCGCTGTGGTAGCGCTTCATTTAAAAATGTAGACAAATAAGCTATTCTTTACTGCGGGACCATTCCTAGACGTTAGCGCGCGCTGAGTAAATAGAAAGAGTTTCAAAACTACATTTCATTAACTTTCTAACGGTATCAGTCTCTTTGAGTTACATAGGTTGCGTCACATATTCGTACCAACATGTATTTGGCAATATTTTCCTGATACTACTAGGTTGCATCGCTTTTAACAGTGAAACGATTGACTGTGGGACTTAATTGAACTGATTTTAGACTTTGAACTTATAAATGTGATAAATGAGTCAATTGGACTCCAAGAAATAACATTCGTCTTACTTTGACATGATTGCTAGAACTTAGCGATTACACTGGGCGCTGTGGTAGCGCTTCATTTAAAAATGTAGATAAATAAGCTATTTTTTACTTTGGGACCAATCCTAGCCGTTAGCGCACGGTGAAGAAATAGAAACAGTTTCAAAAAGTACATTTCATTAAGTTTCTAACGGTATCAGTCCCTTTAAGTTACATAAGTTGCGTCACATATTCGTACCAATATGTATTTGGCAATATTGTTCTGATATTACTAGGTTGCATCGCTTTTAACAGTGAAATGATTGACTGTGGGACCTAATTGAACTAATTTTAGACTTTGACCTTATAAATGTGATAAATGAGTCAATTGGACTCCAAGAAATAACATTCGTCTTACTTTGCCATGATTGCTAAAACTCAGCGATTACACTGGTCGCTGTGGTAGCGCTTTATTTAAAATTGTATATAGAGAACCCATTTTTTAATGTAGGACCAATCCTAGCCGTTAGCTTACGCTGAAGACATAGACACTGTTTCAAAAACTACATTTCATTGACCTTCTAACGGTATCAGTCCGTTTGAGGTACAACGGTTGCGTCACATTTTCGTACCAACATGCATTTAGCGATATGTTTCAGATACTACTAGGTTGCATCGCTTTTAACAGTAAAACGATTGACTGTGTGACTTATTTGAACTGATTTTGGACCTTGACCTTATAAATGTGAAAAATGAGCCAATTGGACTCCAAGAAATAACATTCGTCTTACTTTGACATGATTGCTAGAACTTAGCGATTACACTGGGCGCTGTGGTAGCGCTTCATTTAAAAATGTAGATAAATAAGCTATTTTTTACTGTGGGACCAATCCTAGCCGTTAGCGCGCGGTGAAGAAATAGAAACAGTTTCAAAAACTACATTTCATTGACTTTCTAACAGTATCAGTCCGTTTGAGGTATAACAGTTGCGTAACATATTCGTACCAACATGTATTTAGCGATATTGTTCTGATATTACTAGGTTGCATCGCTTTTAACAGTGAAATGATTGACTGTGGGACCTTATTGAACTAATTTTAGACTTTGACCTTATAAATGTGATAAATGAGTCAATTGGACTCCAAGAAATAACATTCGTCTTACTTTGCCATGATTGCTAAAACTCAGCGATTACACTGGTCGCTGTGGTAGCGCTTTATTTAAAATTGTATATAGAGAACCCATTTTTTAATGTAGGACCAATCCTAGCCGTTAGCTTACGCTGAAGACATAGACACTGTTTCAAAAACTACATTTCATTGACCTTCTAACGGTATCAGTCCGTTTGAGGTACAACGGTTGCGTCACATATTCGTACCAACATGCATTTAGCGATATGTTTCAGATACTACTAGGTTGCATCGCTTTTAACAGTAAAACGATTGACTGTGGGACCTGTTTGAACTGATTTTGGTCTTTGACCTTACAAATGTGAAAAATGAGCCAATTGGACTCCAAGAAATAACATTCGCTTTACTTTGCCATGATTGCTAAAACTCAGCGATTACACTGGTCGCTGTGGTAGCGCTGTATTTAAAAATCTATATAAAGAACCCACTTTTTAATGTAGGGCCAATCCTAGCCGTTACCTTACGCTGAAGACAGGGACACTGTTTCAAAAACTACATTTCATTGACTTTCTAACGGTATCAGTCTGTTTGAGGTACAACGGTTGCGTCCCATATTTGTACCAACATGCATTTTGCGATATGTTTCAGATATTACTAGATTGCATCGCTTTTAACAGTAAAACGATTGACTGTGGGACTTATTTGAACTGATTTTGGACTTTGACCTTATAAATGTAAAAAATGAGCCAATTGGTCTCCAAGAAATAACATTCGTCTTAATTTGACATGATTGCTTGCACCTCGCGATTACACTGGGCGCTGTGGTAGCGCTTTATTTAAGCATTTAGATAAATAAGTCTTTTTGCACTGTGGGTCCAATCGTAGCCGTTAGCGCGCGCTGAAGAAATAGACCCTTTTTCAAAGACTAAATTTCATTGACTTTCTAACAGTATCAGTCAGTTTGAGGTACAAGAGTTGCGTCACATATTCGTACCAACATGCATTTAGCGATATGTTTCAGATATTACCAGATTGCATCGCTTTTAACAGTAAAACGATTGACTGTGGGACTTATTTGAACTGATTTTGGACTTTGTCCTGATAAATGTGAAAAATGAGCCAATTGGACTCCAAGAAACAACATTCGTCTTACTTTGACATGATTGCTAGAACTTAGCGATTACACTGGGCGCTGTGGTAGCGCTTCATTTAAAAATGTAGATGAATAAGCTTTTTTTTACTGTGGGACCAATCCTAGCCGTTAGCGCGCGCTGAAGAAATAGAAAGAGTTTCAAAAAGTACATTTCATTGAGTTTCTAACGGTATCAGTCCCTTTGAGTTACAACGGTTGCGTAACATATTCGTACCAACATGTCTTTAGCGATATTTTTCTGATACTACTAGGTTGAATCGCTTTTAACAGTGAAACGATTGACTGTGGGATTTATTTAAATTGATTTTGGACTTTGACCTTATAAATGTGAAAAATGAGCCAATTGGACTCCAAGAAATAACATTCGTCTTACTTTGACATGATTGCTAGAACTTAGCGATTACACTGGGCGCTGTGGTAGCGCTTCATTTAAAAATGTAGATAAATAAGCTATTTTTTACTGTGGGACCAATCCTAGCCGTTAGCGCGCGCTGAAGAAATAGAAACAGTTTCAAAAAGTACATTTCATTGAGTTTCTAACGGTATCAGTCCCTTTGAGTTACAACGGTTGCGTAACATATTCGTACCAACATGTCTTTAGCGATATTTTTCTGATACTACTAGGTTGCATCGCTTTTAACAGTGAAACGATTGACTGTGGGACTTATTTAAACTGATTTTAGACTTTGACCTTATAAATGTGATAAATAAGACAATTCCACTCCAAGAAATAACATTCTTCTTAATTTGACATGATTACTGGAACTCAGCGATTACACTGGGCGCGGTGGTAGCGCTTCAATAAAAATGTAGATAGATAAGCTATTTTGCCCTGTGGAACCAATCGTAACCGTTAACGCGCACTGAAAAAATCGAGACAGTTTCAAAAACTACATTTCATTGACTTTCTAACGGTATCAGTCCGTTTGAGGTATAACAGTTGCGTAACATATTCGTACCAACATGTATTTAGCGATATTTTTCTGATACTACTAGGTTGCATCGCTTTTAACAGTGAAACGATTGACTGTGGGACTTATTTAAACTGATTTTGGACTTTGACCTTATAAATGTGAAAAATGAGCCAATTGGACTCCAAGAAATAACATTCGTCTTACTTTGACATGATTGCTAGAACTTAGCGATTACACTGACCGCTGTGGTAGCGCTTCAATAAAAATGTAGATAAATAAGCTATTTTGCCCTGTGGAACCAATCGTAACCGTTAACGCGCACTGAAGAAATCAAGACAGTTTCAAAAACTACATTTCATTGACTTTCTAACGGTATCAGTCCGTTTGAGGTATAACAGTTGCGTAACATATTCGTACCAACATGTATTTAGCGATATTGTTCTGATATTGCTAGGTTGCATCGATTTTAACAGTGAAATGATTGTCTGTGGGACCTAATTGAACTAATTTTAGACTTTGACCTTATAAATGTGAAAAATGAGTCAATTGGACTCCAAGAAATAACATTCGTCTTACTTTGCCATGATTGCTAAAACTCAGGAATTACACTGGTCGCTGTGGTAGCGCTTTATATAAAAATGTATATAGAGAACCCATTTTTTAATGTAGGACCAATCCTAGCCGTTAGCTTACGCTGAAGACATAGACACTGTTTCAAAAACTACATTTCATTGACCTTCTAACGGTATCAGTCCGTTTGAGGTACAACGGTTGCGTTACATATTCGTACCAACATGCATTTAGCGATATGTTTCAGATACTACTAGGTTGCATCGCTTTTAACAGTAAAACGATTGACTGTGGGACAAAATTGGACTGATTTTGGACTGTGATCATATAAATGTTATAAGTGAGACAAGTTGACTCCAAGAAATAACATTCTTCTTAATTTGACATGATTACCGGAACTCAGCGATTACACTGGGCGCTGTGGTAGCACTTCATTTAAAAATTTAGATAAATAAGTTATTCTTTACTGTGGGACCAATCCTAGCCGATAGCGCGCGCTGAAGAAATAGCGACAGTTTCAAAAACTACATTTCAATGACTTTCTAACGGTGTCAGTCCGTTTGAGTTACAACGGTTGGGTCACATATTCGTACCAACATGTATTTAGCGAATTGTTTTTTTGATATTACTAGGTTGCATCGCTTTTAACAGTGAAACAATTGACTGTTGGACTTAATTGAACTGATTATGGACTGTGATATTAAAAATGTTATAAGTGAGACAAGTGGACTGCTAGAAATAACATTCTTTTTAATTTGACATGATTCCCGGAACTCAGCGATGACACTGGGCGCTGTGGTAGCGCTTCATTTAAGAATTAAGCTACAAAAAGTCATTTTTTTACTGTGGGACCAATCCTAGCCGATAGCGCGCGCTGAAGAAATAGCGACAGTTTCAAAAACTACATTTCAATGACTTTCTAACGGTGTCAGTCCGTTTGAGTTACAACTGTTGGGTCACATATTCATACCAACATGTATTTAGCGAATTGTTTTTTTGATATTACTAGGTTGCATCGCTTTTAACAGTGAAACGATTGACTGTGGGACAAAATTGGACTGATTTTGGACTGTGATCATATAAATGTTATAAGTGAGACAAGTTGACTCCAAGAAATAACATTCTTCTTAATTTGACATGATTACCGGAACTCAGCGATTACACTGGGCGCTGTGGTAGCACTTCATTTAAAAATTTAGATAAATAAGTTATTCTTTACTGTGGGATCAATGCTATCCGTTATCGCGCTCTGAAGAAATAGCGATAGTTTCAAAAACTACATTTTATTGACTTTGTAACGGTGTCAGTCCGTTTGAGTTGCAACGGTTGTGTCATATATTCGTACCGACATGTATTTAGTGATATTTATCTGATATTACTAAGTTGCATCGCTTTTAGCAGTGAAACGATTGACTGTGGGACTTAATTGAACTAACTTTGGACTGTGGCCTGATAAATGTGATAAATGAGACAATTGGACTCCAAGAAATAACATTCTTCTTAATTTGACGTGATTGCCGGAACTCAGCGATTACACAGGGCGCTGTGGTAGCGCTTCATTTAAGAATTTAGATGAATGAGTCATTCTTTACTGTGGGACCAATCCTAGCCCTTATCGCGCGCTGAAGAAATAGCGACAGTTTCAAATACTACATTTCACTGACTTTCTAACGGTGTCAGTCCGTTTGAGTTGCAACGGTTGTGTCACATAATCGTACCGACATGTATTTAGCAATATTTTTCTCATATTACTACGTTGCATCGCTTTTAACAGTGAAACGATTGACTGTGGGACAAAATTGGACTGATTTTGGACTGTGATCATATAAATGTTATAAATGAAACAAGTTGACTCCAAGAAATAACATTCTTCTTAATTTGACATGCTTACCGGAACTCAGCGATTACACTGGGCGCTGCGGTAGCGCTTCATTTAAAAATTTAGATAAATAAGTCATTCTTTACTGTGGGATCAATCCTATCCGTTATCGCGCGCTGAAAAAATAGCGATAGTTTCAAAAACTACATTTTATTGACTTTGTAACGGTGTCAGTCCGTTTGAGTTGCAACGGTTGGGTAACATATTCGTACCAACATGTATTTAGCGAATTGTTTTTTTGATATTACTAGGTTGCATCGCTTTTAACAGTGAAACAATTGACTGTTGGACTTAATTGAACTGATTATGGACTGTGATATTAGAAATGTTATAAGTGAGACAAGTGGACTGCTAGAAATAACATTCTTTTTAATTTGACATGATTGCCGGAACTCAGCGATGACACTGGGCGCTGTGGTAGCGCTTCATTTAAGAATTAAGCTACAAAAAGTCATTTTTTTACTGTGGGACCAATCCTAGCCGATAGCGCGCGCTGAAGAAATAGCGACAGTTTCAAAAACTACATTTCAATGACTTTCTAACGGTGTCAGTCCGTTTGAGTTACAACGGTTGGGTCACATATACGTACCAACATGTATTTAGCGAATTGTTTTTTTGATATTACTAGGTTGCATCGCTTTTAACAGTGAAACAATTGACTGTTGGACTTAATTGAACTGATTATGGACTGTGATATTAAAAATGTTATAAGTGAGACAAGTGGACTGCTAGAAATAACATTCTTTTTAATTTGACATGATTCCCGGAACTCAGCGATGACACTGGGCGCTGTGGTAGCGCTTCATTTAAAAATTTAGATAAATAAGTTATTCTTTACTGTGGGATCAATGCTATCCGTTATCGCGCTCTGAAGAAATAGCGATAGTTTCAAAAACTACATTTTATTGACTTTGTAACGGTGTCAGTCCGTTTGAGTTGCAACGGTTGTGTCATATATTCGTACCGACATGTATTTAGTGATATTTATCTGATATTACTAAGTTGCATCGCTTTTAGCAGTGAAACGATTGACTGTGGGACTTAATTGAACTAACTTTGGACTGTGGCCTGATAAATGTGATAAATGAGACAATTGGACTCCAAGAAATAACATTCTTCTTAATTTGACGTGATTGCCGGAACTCAGCGATTACACAGGGCGCTGTGGTAGCGCTTCATTTAAGAATTTAGATGAATGAGTCATTCTTTACTGTGGGACCAATCCTAACCCTTATCGCGCGCTGAAGAAATAGCGACAGTTTCAAATACTACATTTCACTGACTTTCTAACGGTGTCAGTCCGTTTGAGTTGCAACGGTTGTGTCACATAATCGTACCGACATGTATTTAGCAATATTTTTCTCATATTACTACGTTGCATCGCTTTTAACAGTGAAACGATTGACTGTGGGACAAAATTGGACTGATTTTGGACTGTGATCATATAAATGTTATAAATGAAACAAGTTGACTCCAAGAAATAACATTCTTCTTAATTTGACATGCTTACCGGAACTCAGCGATTACACTGGGCGCTGCGGTAGCGCTTCATTTAAAAATTTAGATAAATAAGTCATTCTTTACTGTGGGATCAATCCTATCCGTTATCGCGCGCTGAAGAAATAGCGATAGTTTCAAAAACTACATTTTATTGACTTTGTAACGGTGTCAGTCCGTTTGAGTTGCAACGGTTGGGTAACATATTCGTACCAACATGTATTTAGCGAATTGTTTTTTTGATATTACTAGGTTGCATCGCTTTTAACAGTGAAACAATTGACTGTTGGACTTAATTGAACTGATTATGGACTGTGATATTAGAAATGTTATAAGTGAGACAAGTGGACTGCTAGAAATAAAATTCTTTTTAATTTGACATGATTGCCGGAACTCAGCGATGACACTGGGCGCTGTGGTAGCGCTTCATTTAAGAATTAAGCTACAAAAAGTCATTTTTTTACTGTGGGACCAATCCTAGCCGATAGCGCGCGCTGAAGAAATAGCGACAGTTTCAAAAACTACATTTCAATGACTTTCTAACGGTGTCAGTCCGTTTGAGTTACAACGGTTGGGTCACATATACGTACCAACATGTATTTAGCGAATTGTTTTTTTGATATTACTAGGTTGCATCGCTTTTAACAGTGAAACAATTGACTGTTGGACTTAATTGAACTGATTATGGACTGTGATATTAAAAATGTTATAAGTGAGACAAGTGGACTGCTAGAAATAACATTCTTTTTAATTTGACATGATTCCCGGAACTCAGCGATGACACTGGGCGCTGTGGTAGCGCTTCATTTAAGAATTAAGCTACAAAAAGTCATTTTTTTACTGTGGGACCAATCCTAGCCGATAGCGCGCGCTGAAGAAATAGCGACAGTTTCAAAAACTACATTTCAATGACTTTTTAACGGTGTCAGTCCGTTTGAGTTACAACTGTTGGGTCACATATTCATACCAACATGTATTTAGCGAATTGTTTTTTTGATATTACTAGGTTGCATCGCTTTTAACAGTGAAACGACTGACTGTGGGACAAAATTGGACTGATTTTGGACTGTGATCATATAAATGTTATAAGTGAGACAAGTTGACTCCAAGAAATAACATTCTTCTTAATTTGACATGATTACCGGAACTCAGCGATTACACTGGGCGCTGTGGTAGCACTTCATTTAAAAATTTAGATAAATAAGTTATTCTTTACTGTGGGATCAATGCTATCCGTTATCGCGCTCTGAAGAAATAGCGATAGTTTCAAAAACTACATTTTATTGACTTTGTAACGGTGTCAGTCCGTTTGAGTTGCAACTGTTGTGTCATATATTCGTACCGACATGTATTTAGTGATATTTATCTGATATTACTAAGTTGCATCGCTTTTAGCAGTGAAACGATTGACTGTGGGACTTAATTGAACTAACTTTGGACTGTGGCCTGATAAATGTGATAAATGAGACAATTGGACTCCAAGAAATAACATTCTTCTTAATTTGACGTGATTGCCGGAACTCAGCGATTACACAGGGCGCTGTGGTAGCGCTTCATTTAAGAATTTAGATGAATGAGTCATTCTTTACTGTGGGACCAATCCTAGCCCTTATCGCGCGCTGAAGAAATAGCGACAGTTTCAAATACTACATTTCACTGACTTTCTAACGGTGTCAGTCCGTTTGAGTTGCAACGGTTGTGTCACATAATCGTACCGACATGTATTTAGCAATATTTTTCTCATATTACTACGTTGCATCGCTTTTAACAGTGAAACGATTGACTGTGGGACAAAATTGGACTGATTTTGGACTGTGATCATATAAATGTTATAAGTGAAACAAGTTGACTCCAAGAAATAACATTCTTCTTAATTTGACATGCTTACCGGAACTCAGCGATTACACTGGGCGCTGCGGTAGCGCTTCATTTAAAAATTTAGATAAATAAGTCATTCTTTACTGTGGGATCAATCCTATCCGTTATCGCGCGCTGAAGATATAGCGATAGTTTCAAAAACTACATTTCATTGACTTTGTAACGGTGTCAGTCCGTTTGAGTTGCAACGGTTGTGTCACATATTCGTACCGACATGTATTTAGCGATGTTTATCTGATATTACTAAGTTGCATCGCTTTTAGCAGTGATACGATTGACTGTTGGACTTAATTGAACTAACTTTGGACTGTGACCTGATAAATGTGATAAATGAGACAATTGGACTCCAAGAAATAACATTCTTCTTAATTTGACGTGATTGCCGGAACTCAGCGATTACACTGGGCGCTGTGGTAGCGCTTCATTTAAAAATTTAGATAAATGAGTCATTCTTTACTGTGGGACCAATCCTAGCCGTTATCGGGCGCTGAAGAAATAGCGATAGTTTCAAAAACTACATTTCATTGACTTTCTAACGGTAACAATCCACTTCAGTTACAACGTTTGCGTCACGTATTCGTACCAACATGTGTTTACGGATATTTTTCTCATATTACTAGGTTGCATCGCTTTTAACAGTGAAACGATTGACTGTGGTGCTAAATTGAACTGATTTTGGACTGTGACCTTATAAATGTTATAAGTGAGACAAGTGGACTCCAAGAAAAACCAGTCGTCTTAATTTGAAATGATTGCCGAGACTCAGCGATTGCTCTGGACGCTGTGGTAGCGCTTCAATTTAGAATTTAGATAAATAGGTCATTCTTTACTGTGGGACCAATCTTAGCCGTTATCGCGCGCTGAAGAAATAGCGACAGTTTCAAAAACTACATTTCATTGTCTTTCTAACAGTATCAATCCGTTTGAATTACAACGGTTGAGTCACATATTCGTACCAACATGTATTTCGTGCTATTTGTCCGGTCTTACTAGGTTGTATAGCTTTTAACAGTTAAACAATTGACTGTTGGACTTAATTGAACTGATTATGGACTGTGATCTTAAAAATGTTATAAGTGAGACAAGTGGACTCCTAGAAATAACATTCTTTTTAATTTGACATGATTGCCGGAACTCAGCGATGACACTGGGCGCTGTGGTAGCGCTTCATTTAAGAATTAAGCTACAAAAAGTCATTTTTTTACTGTGGGACCAATCCTAGCCGTTAGCGCGTGCTGAAAAAATAGCGACAGTTTCAAAAACTACATTTCAATAACTTTGTAACGGTGTCAGTCCGTTTGAGTTACAACGGTTGGGTCACATATTCGTACCAACATGTATTTAGCGAATTGTTTTTTTGATATTACTAGGTTGCATCGCTTTTAACAGTGAAACGATTGACTGTGGGACAAAATTGGACTGATTTTGGACTGTGATCGTATAAATGTTATAAGTGAGACAAGTTGACTCCAAGAAATAACATTCTTCTTAATTTGACATGATTACCGGAACTTAGCGATTACACTGGGCGCTGTGGTAGCACTTCATTTAAAAATTTAGATAAATAAGTCATTCTTTACTGTGGGATCAATCCTATCCGTTATCGCGCGCTGAAGAAATAGCGATAGTTTCAAAAACTACATTTCATTGACTTTCTAACGGTGTCAGTCCGTTTGAGTTGCAACGGTTGGGTCACATATTCGTACCGACATGTATTTAGTGATATTTATCTGATATTACTAAGTTGCATCGCTTTTAGCAGTGAAACGATTGACTGTGGGACTTAATTGAACTAACTTTGGACTGTGGCCTGATAAATGTGATAAATGAGACAATTGGACTCCAAGAAATAACATTCTTCTTAATTTGACGTGATTGCCGGAACTCAGCGATTACACAGGGCGTTGTGGTAGCGCTTCATTTAAGAATTTAGATAAATGAGTCATTCTTTACTGTGGGACCAATCCTAGCCCTTATCGCACGCTGAAGAAATAGCGACAGTTTCAAATACAACATTTCACTGACTTTCTAACGGTGTCAGTCCGTTTGAGTTTCAACGGTTGGGTCACATATTCGCACAAAAATGCATTTAGCGATATTTTTCTCATATTACTAGGTTGCATCGCTTTTAACAGTGAAACGATTGACTGTGGGACAAAATTGGACTGATTTTGGACTGTGATCATATGAATGTTATAAGTGAGACAAGTTGACTCCAAGAAATAACATTCTTCTTAATTTGACATGATTACCGGAACTCAGCGATTACACTGGGCGCTGTGGTAGCGCTTCATTTAAAAATTTAGATAAATAAGTCATTCTTTACTGTGGGATCAATCCTATCCGTTGTCGCGCACTGAAGAAATAACGATAGTTTCAAAAACTACATTTCATTGACTTTCTAACAGTGTCAGTCCGTTTGAGTTGCAACGGTTGTGTCACATATTCGTACCGACATGTATTTAGCAATACTTATCTGATATTACTAAGTTGCATCGCTTTTAGCAGTGAAACGATTGAATGTGGGACTTAATTGAACTAACTTTGGACTGTGGCCTGATAAATGTGATAAATGAGACAATTGGACTCCAAGAAATAACAATCTTCTTAATTTGACATGATTGCCGAAACTCAACAATTACACTGGGCGCTGTGGTAGCGCTTCATTTAAGAATTAAGCTAAAAAAAGTCATTTTTTTACTATGGGACCAATCCTAGCCATTAGCGCGCTTAAGAAATAGAGACAGTTTCAAATACTACATTTCACTGACTTTCTAACGGTGTCAGTCCGTTTGAGTTTCAACGGTTGGATCACATATTTGTACCAACATGTATTTAGCGATATTTTTCGCATATTACTAGGTTGCATCGCTTTTAACAGTGAAACGATTGACTGTGGGACAAAATTGGAATGATTTTGGACTGTGATCATATAAATGTTATAAGTGAGACAAGTTGACTCCAAGAAATAACATTCTTCTTAATTTTATATGATTACCGGAACTCAGCGATTACACTGGGCGCTGTGGTGGCGCTTCATTTAAAAATTTAGATAAATAAGTCATTCTTTACTGTGGGATCAATCCTATCCGTTACCGCGCGCTGAAGAAATAGCGATAGTTTCAAAAACTACATTTCATTGACTTTGTAACGGTGTCAGTCCGTTTGAGTTGCAACGGTTGTGTCACATATTCGTACCGACATGTATTTAGCAATATTTATCTGATATTACTAAGTTGCATCGCCTTTAGCAGTGAAACGATTGACTGTGGGACTTAATTGAACTAACTTTGGACTGTGATCATATAAATGTGATAAGTGAGACAAGTTGACTCAAAAGAAATAACATTCTTCTTAATTTGACATGATTGCTGAAACTCAACGATTACACTGGGCGCTGTGGTAGCGCTTCATTTAAGAATTAAGCTAAAAAAAAGTCATTTTTTCACTATGGGACCAATCCTAGCCGTTAGCGCGCTTAAGAAATAGAGAGAGTTTCAAATACTATATTTCACTGTCTTTCTAACGGTGTCAGTCCGTTTGAGTTTCAACGGTTGGGTCACATATTCGTACCAACATGTATTTAGCGATATTTTTCTCATATTAATAAGTTGCATCGCTTTTAACAGTGAAACGAATGACTGTGGGACAAAATTGGACTGATTTTGGACTGTGATCATATAAATGTTATAAGTGAGACAAGTTGACTCCAAGAAATAACATTCTTCTTAATTTGACATGCTTACCGGAACTCAGCGATTACATTGGGCGCTGTGGTAGCGCTTCATTTAAAAATTTAGATAAATAAGTCATTCTTTACTGTGGGATCAATCCTATCCGTTATCGCGCGCTGAAGAAATAGCAATAGTTTCAAAAACTACATTTCATTGACTTTGTAACGGTGTCAGTCCGTTTGAGTTGCAACGGTTGTGTCACATATCCGTACCGATATGTATTTAGCGATGTTTATCTGATATTACTAAGTTGCATCGCTTTTAGCAGTGAAACGATTGACTGTGGGACTTAATTGAACTAACTTTGGACTGTGACCTGATAAATGTGATAAATGATACAATTGGACTCCAAGAAGTAACATTCTTCTTAGTTTGACGTGATTGCCGGAACTCAGCGATTACACTGGGCACTGTGGTAGCGCTTCATTTAAGAATTTAGATAAATGAGTCATTTTTTACTTTGGGACCAATCCTAGCCGTTATCGGGCGCTGAAGAAATAGCGATAGTTTCAAAAACTACATTTCATTGACTTTCTACCGGTAACAATCCACTTCAGTTACAACGTTTGCGTCACGTATTCGTACCAACATGTATTTAGCGATATTTTTCTCATATTACTAGATTGCATCGCTTTTAACATTGAAACGATTGACTGTGGTGCTAAATTGAACTGACTTTGGACTGTGACCTTATAAATGTTATAAGTGAGACAAGTGGACTCAAAGAAATAGCAATCTTCTTAATTTGACATGATTGCCGAAACTCAGCGATTGCACTGAACGTTGTGGTAGCGCTTCATTTAAGAATTAAGCTAAAAAAAGTCATTTTTTTACTGTGGGACCAATCCTAGCCATTAGCGCGCTTAAGAAATAGAGAAAGTTTCAAATACTACATTTCACTGACTTTCTAACTGTGTCAGTCCGTTTGAGTTTCAACGGTTGGGTCACATATTCGTACCAACATGTATTTAGCGATATTTTTCGCATATTACTAGGTTGCATCGCTTTTAACAGTGAAACGATTGACTGTGGGACAAAATTGGACTGATTTTGGACTGTGATCATATAAATGTTATAAGTGAGACAAGTTGACTCCAAGAAATAACATTCTTCTTAATTTTACATGATTACCGGAACTCAGCGATTACACTGGGCGCTGTGGTGGCGCTTCATTTAAAAATTTAGATAAATAAGTCATTCTTTACTGTGGGATCAATCCTATCCGTTATCGCGCGCTGAAGAAATAGCGATAGTTTCAAAAACTACATTTCATTGACTTTGTAACGGTGTCAGCCCGTTTGAGTTGCAACGGTTGTGTCACATATTCGTACCGACATGTATTTAGCAACATTTATCTGATATTACTAAGTTGCATCGCCTTTAGCAGTGAAACGATTGACTGTGGGACTTAATTGAACTAACTTTGGACTGTGACCTGATAAATGTGATAAATGAGACAATTGGACTCCAAGAAATAACATTCTTCTTAATTTGACATGATTGCCGAAACTCAACGATTACACTGGGCACTGTGGTAGCGCTTCATTTAAGAATTAAGCTAAAAAAGTCATTTTTTTACTGTGGGACTAATCCTAGCCGTTAGCGCGCTTAAGAAATAGAGACAGTTTCAAATACTACATTTGACTGACTTTCTAACGGTGTCAGTCCGTTTGAGTTTCAACGGTTGGGTAACATATTCGTACCAACATGTACTTAGCGATATTTTTCTCATATTACTACGTTGCATCGCTTTTAACAGTGAAACGATTGACTGTGGGACAAAATTGGACTGATTTTGGACTGTGATCATATAAATGTTATAAGTGAGACAAGTTGACTCCAAGAAATAACATTCTTCTTAATTTGACATGCTTACCGGAACTCAGCGATTACACTGGGCGCTGTGGTAACGCTTGATTTAAAAATTTAGATAAATAAGTCATTCTTTACTGTCGGATCAATCCTATCCGTTATCGCGCGCTGAAGAAATAGCGATAGTTTCAAAAACTACATTTCATTGACTTTCTAACGGTAACAATCCACTTCAGTTACAACGTTTGCGTCACGTATTCGTACCAACATGTATTTAGCGATATTTTTCTCATATTACTAGGTTGCATCGCTTTTAACAGTGAAACGATTGACTGTGGTGCTAAATTGAACTGACTTTGGACTGTGACCTTATAAATGTTATAAGTGAGACAAGTGGGCTCCAAGAAATAGCAATCTTCTTAATTTGAAATGATTGCCGAAACTTAGTGATTGCACTGGACGTTGTGGTAGCGCTTCAATTAAGAATTTAGATAAATAAGTCATTCTTTACTGTGGGACCAATCTTAGCCGTTATCGCGCGCTGAAGAAATAGCGACAGTTTCAAAAACTACATTTCATTGACTTTCTGACGGTAACAATCCACTTCAGTTACAACGTTTGCGTCACGTATTTGTACCAACATGTATTTAGCGATATTTTTCTCATATTACTAGGTTGCATCGCTTTTAACAGTGAAACGATTGACTGTGGTGCTAAATTGAACTGACTTTGGACTGTGACCTTATAAATGTTATAAGTGAGACAAGTGGACTCCAAGAAATAGCAATCTTCTTAATTTAAAATGATTGCCGAAAGTCAGCGATTGCACTGGACGTTGTGGTAGCGCTTCAATTAAGAATTTAGATAAATAAGTCATTCTTTACTGTGGGACCAATCTTAGCCGTTATCGCGCGCGGAAGAAATAGCGACAGTTTCAAAAACTACATTTCATTGTCTTTCTAACAGTATCAATCCGTTTGAAATACAACGGTTGAGTCACATATTCGTACCAACATGTATTTCGTGCTATTTGTCCGGTCTTACTAGGTTGTATGGCTTTTAACAGTTAAACAGTTGACTGTTGGACTTAATTGAACTGATTATGGACTGTGATCTTAAAAATGTTATAAGTGCGACAAGTGGACTCATAGAAATAACATTCTTTTTAATTTGACATGATTGCCGGAACTCAGCGATGACACTGGGCGCTGTGGTACCGCTTCATTTAAAAATTAAGCTACAAAAAGTCATTTTTTTACTGTGGGACCAATCCTAGCCGATAGCGCGCGCTGAAGAAATAGCGACAGTTTCAAAAACTACATTTCATTGACTTTCTGACGGTAACAATCCGTTTGAAATGCAACCGTTGAGTCACATATTCGTACCAACATGTATTTTGTGCTATTTGTCCGGTCTTACTAGGTTGTATGGCTTTTAACAGTTAAACAATTGACTGTTGGACTTAATTGAACTGATTATGGACTGTGATCTTAAAAATGTTATAAGTGAGACAAGTTGACTCCAAGAAATAGCATTCTTCTTAATTTGACATGATTGCTGAAACTCAACGATTACACTGGGCGCTGTGGTAGCGCTTCATTTAAGAATTAAGCTAAAAAAAGTCATTTTTTCACTATGGGACCAATCCTAGCCGTTAGCGCGCTTAAGAAATAGAGACAGTTTCAAATACTACATTTCACTGTCTTTCTAACGGTGTCAGTCCGTTTGAGTTTCAACGGTTGGGTCACATATTCGTACCAACATGTATTTAGCGATGTTTTTCTCATATTACTAGGTTGCATCGCTTTTAACAGTGAAACGAATGACTGTGGGACAAAATTGGACTGATTTTGGACTGTGATCATATAAATGTTATAAGTGAGACAAGTTGACTCCAAGAAATAACATTCTTCTTAATTTGACATGCTTACCGGAACTCAGCGATTACATTGGGCGCTGTGGTAGCGCTTCATTTAAAAATTTAGATAAATAAGTCATTCTTTACTGTTGGATCAATCCTATCCGTTATCGCGCGCTGAAGAAATAGCAATAGTTTCAAAAACTACATTTCATTGACTTTTTAACGGTGTCAGTCCGTTTGAGTTGCAACGGTTGTGTCACATATCCGTACCGACATGTATTTAGCGATGTTTATCTGATATTACTAAGTTGCATCGCTTTTAGCAGTGAAACAATTGACTGTGGGACTTAATTGAACTAACTTTGGACTGTGACCTGATAAATGTCATAAATGAGACAATTGGACTCCAAGAAGTAACATTCTTCTTAGTTTGACGTGATTGCCGGAACTCAGCGATTACACTGGGCACTGTGGTAGCGCTTCATTTAAGAATTTAGATAAATGAGTCATTTTTTACTGTGGGACCAATCCTAGCCGTTATCGGGCGCTGAAGAAATAGCGATAGTTTCAAAAACTACATTTCATTGACTTTCTAACGGTAACAATCCACTTCAGTTACAACGTTTGCGTCACGTATTCGTACCAACATGTATTTAGCGATATTTTTCTCATATTACTAGATTGCATCGCTTTTAACAGTGAAACGATTGACTGTGGTGCTAAATTGAACTGACTTTGGACTGTGACCTTATAAATGTTATAAGTGAGACAAGTGGACTCCAAGAAATAGCAATCTTCTTAATTTGACATGATTGCCGAAACTCAGCGATTGCACTGAACGTTGTGGTAGCGCTTCATTTAAGAATTAAGCTAAAAAAAGTCATTTTTTTACTGTGGGACCAATCCTAGCCATTAGCGCGCTTAAGAAATAGAGAAAGTTTCAAATACTACATTTCACTGACTTTCTAACTGTGTCAGTCCGTTTGAGTTTCAACGGTTGGGTGACATATTCGTACCAACATGTATTTAGCGATATTTTTCGCATATTACTAGGTTGCATCGCTTTTAACAGTGAAACGATTGACTGTGGGACAAAATTGGACTGATTTTGGACTGTGATCATATAAATGTTATAAGTGAGACAAGTTGACTCCAAGAAATAACATTCTTCTTAATTTTACATGATTACCGGAACTCAGCGATTACACTGGGCGCTGTGGTGGCGATTCATTTAAAAATTTAGATAAATAAGTCATTCTTTACTGTGGGATCAATCCTATCCGTTATCGCGCGCTGAAGAAATAGCGATAGTTTCAAAAACTACATTTCATTGACTTTGTAACGGTGTCAGCCCGTTTGAGTTGCAACGGTTGTGTCACATATTCGTACCGACATGTATTTAGCAATATTTATCTGATATTACTAAGTTGCATCGCCTTTAGCAGTGAAACGATTGACTGTGGGACTTAATTGAACTAACATTGGACTGTGACCTGATAAATGTGATAAATGAGACAATTGGACTCCAAGAAATAACATTCTTCTTAATTTGACATGATTGCCGAAATTCAACGATTACACTGGGCACTGTGGTAGCGCTTCATTTAAGAATTAAGCTAAAAAAGTCATTTTTTTACTGTGGGACTAATCCTAGCCGTTAGCGCGCTTAAGAAATAGAGACAGTTTCAAATACTACATTTGACTGACTTTCTAACGGTGTCAGTCCGTTTGAGTTTCAACGGTTGGGTAACATATTCGTACCAACATGTACTTAGCAATATTTTTCTCATATTACTACGTTGCATCGCTTTTAACAGTGAAACGATTGACTGTGGGACAAAATTGGACTGATTTTGGACTGTGATCATATAAATGTTATAAGTGAGACAAGTTGACTCCAAGAAATAACATTCTTCTTAATTTGACATGCTTACCGGAACTCAGCGATTACACTGGGCGCTGTGGTAACGCTTGATTTAAAATTTAGATAAATAAGTCATTCTTTACTGTGGGATCAATCCTATCCGTTATCGCGCGCTGAAGAAATAGCGATAGTTTCAAAAACTACATTTCATTGACTTTCTAACGGTAACAATCCACTTCAGTTACAACGTTTGCGTCACGTATTCGTACCAACATGTATTTAGCGATATTTTTCTCATATTACTAGGTTGCATCGCTTTTAACAGTGAAACGATTGACTGTGGTGCTAAATTGAACTGACTTTGGACTGTGACCTTATAAATGTTATAAGTGAGACAAGTGGACTCCAAGAAATAGCAATCTTCTTAATTTGAAATGATTGCCGAAACTCAGTGATTGCACTGGACGTTGTGGTAGCGCTTCAATTAAGAATTTAGATAAATAAGTCATTCTTTACTGTGGGACCAATCTTAGCCGTTATCGCGCGCTGAAGAAATAGCGACAGTTTCAAAAACTACATTTCATTGACTTTCTGACGGTAACAATCCACTTCAGTTACAACGTTTGCGTCACGTATTCGTACCAACATGTATTTAGCGATATTTTTCTCATATTACTAGGTTGCATCGCTTTTAACAGTGAAACGATTGACTGTGGTGCTAAATTGAACTGACTTTGGACTGTGACCTTATAAATGTTATAAGTGAGACAAGTGGACTCCAAGAAATAGCAATCTTCTTAATTTAAAATGATTGCCGAAACTCAGCGATTGCACTGGACGTTGTGGTAGCGCTTCAATTAAGAATTTAGATAAATAAGTCATTCTTTACTGTGGGACCAATCTTAGCCGTTATCGCGCGCTGAAGAAATAGCGACAGTTTCAAAAACTACATTTCATTGTCTTTCTAACAGTATCAATCCGTTTGAAATACAACGGTTGAGTCACATATTCGTACCAACATGTATTTCGTGCTATTTGTCCGGTCTTACTAGGTTGTATGGCTTTTAACAGTTAAACAGTTGACTGTTGGACTTAATTGAACTGATTATGGACTGTGATCTTAAAAATGTTATAAGTGAGACAAGTGGACTCCTAGAAATAACATTCTTTTTAATTTGACATGATTGCCGGAACTCAGCGATGACACTGGGCGCTGTGGTACCGCTTCATTTAAAAATTAAGCTACAAAAAGTCATTTTTTTACTGTGGGACCAATCCTAGCCGATAGCGCGCGCTGAAGAAATAGCGACAGTTTCAAAAACTACATTTCAATGACTTTCTAACAGTATCAATCCGTTTGAAATGCAACCGTTGAGTCACATATTCGTACCAACATGTATTTCGTGCTATTTGTCCGGTCTTACTAGGTTGTATGGCTTTTAACAGTTAAACAATTGACTGTTGGACTTAATTGAACTGATTATGGACTGTGATCTTAAAAATGTTATAAGTGAGACAAGTGGATTCCTGGAAATAACATTCTTTTTAATTTGACATGATTGCCGGAACTCAGCGATGACACTGGGCGCTGTGGTAGCGCTTCATTTAAGAATTAAGATACAAAAAGTCATTTTTTTTACCGTGGGACCAATCCTAGCCGTTAGCGTGCGCTGAAAAAATAGCGACAGTTTGAAAAACTACATTTCAATAACTTTTACGGTGTCAGTCCGTTTGAGTTACAACGGTTTGGTCACATATTCGTACCAACATGTATTTAGCGAATTGTTTTTTTGATATTACTAGGTTGCATCGCTTTTAACAGTGAAACGATTGACTGTGGGACAAAATTGGACTGATTTTGGACTGTGATCATAAAAATGTTATAAGTGAGACAAGTTGACTCCAAGAAATAACATTCTTCTTAATTTGACATGATTACCGGAACTCAGCGATTACACTGGGCGCTGTGGTAGCACTTCATTTAAAAATTTAGATAAATAAGTCATTCTTTACTGTAGGATCAATCCTATCCGTTATCCCACGCTGAAGAAATAGCGATATTGACTTTGTAACGGTGTCAGTCCGTTTGAGTTGCAACGGTTGTGTCACATATTCGTACCGACATGTATTTAGCGATATTTATGTGATATTACTAAGTTGCATCGCTTTTAGCAGTGAAACGATTGACTGTGGGACAAAATTGGACTGATCTTGGACTGTGATCATATAAATGTGATAAATGAGACAATTGGACTCTAAGAAATAACATTCTTCTTAATTTGACGGGATTGCCGGAACTAAGCGATCACACTGGGCGCTGTGGTAGCGCTTCATTTAAAAATTTAGATAAATAAGTCATTTTTTACTGTGGGACCAATCCTAGCCGTTATCGGGCGCTAAAGAAATAGCGACAGTTTCAAAAACTACATTTCATTGACTTTCTAACGGTATCAATGCACTTCAGTTACAACGTTTGCGTCACATATTCGTACCAACATGTATTTAGCGATATTTTTCTCATATTACTAGGTTGCAGCTTTTAACAGTGAAACGATTGACTGTGGTACTAAATTGAACTGATTTTGGAATGTGACCTTATAAATGTTATAAGTGAGACATGTTGACTCCAAGAAATAACATTCTTCTTAATTTGACATGATTGCCGAAACTCAACGATTACACTGGGCGCTGTGGTAGCGCTTCATTTAAAAATTAAGCTAAAAAAAGTCATTTTTTTACTATGGGACCAATCCTAGCCGTTAGCGCGCCTAAGAAATAGAGACAGTTTCAAATACTACATTTCACTGTCTTTCTAACGGTGTCAGTCCGTTTGAGTTTCAACGGTTGGGTCACATATTCGTACCACCATGTATTTAGCGATATTTTTCTCATATTACTAGGTTGCATCGCTTTTAACAGTGAAACGATTGACTGTGGGACAAAATTGGACTGATTTTGGACTAAGATCATATAAATGTTATAAGTGAGACAAGTTGACTCCAAGAAATAGCATTCTTCTTAATTTGACATGATTGCCGAAACTCAACGATTACACTTGGCGCTGTGGTAGCGCTTCATTTAAGAATTCAGCTAAAAAAAGTCATTTTTTTACTATGGGACCAATCCTAGCCGTTAGCGCGCTTAAGAAATAGAGACAGTTTAAAATACTACATTTCACTGTCTTTCTAAGGGTGTCAGTCCGTTTGAGTTTCAACGGTTGGGTCACATATTCGTACCAACATGTATTGAGCGATATTTTTCTCATAATACTAGGTTGCATCGCTTTTAACAGTGAAACGATTGATTGTGGGACAAAATTGGACTGATTTTGGACTGTGATCATTTAAATGTTATAAGTGAGACAAGTTTACTCCAAGAAATACCATTCTTCTTAATTTGACATGATTACCGGAACTCAGCGATTACAGTGGGCGCTGTGGTAGCGCTTCATTTAAAAGTTTAGATAAATAAGTCATTCTTTACTGTGGGATCAATCCTTAACGTTATCGCGTGCTGAAGAAATAGCGATAGTTTCGAAAACTACATTTCATTGACTTTGTAACGGTGTCAGTCCGTTTGAGTTTCAACGGTTGGGTCACATATTCGTACCAACATGTATTTAGCGATATTTTTCTCATATTACTAGGTTGCATCGCTTTTAACAGTGAAACGATTGACTGTGGGACAAAATTGGACTGATTTTGGACTGTGATCATATAAATGTGATAAGTGAGACAAGTTGACTCAAAAGAAATAACATTCTTCTTAATTTGACATGATTGCCGAAACTCAACGATTACACTGGGCGCTGTGGTAGCGCTTCATTTAAGAATTAAGCTAAAAAAAGTCTTTTTTTCACTATGGGACCAATCCTAACCGTTAGCGCGCTTAAGAAATAGAGACAGTTTCAAATACTACATTTCACTGTCTTTCTAACGGTGTCAGTCCGTTTGAGTTTCAACGGTTGGGTCACATATTCGTACCAACATGTATTTAGCGATATTTTTCTCATATTACTAGGTTGCATCGCTTTTAACAGTGAAACGATTGACTGTGGGACAAAATTGGACTGATTTTTGACTGTGATCATATAAATGTTATAAGTGAGACAATTTGACTCCAAGAAATACCATTCTTCTTAATTTGACATGATTACCGGAACTCAGCGATTACACTGGGCGCTGTGGTAGCGCTTCATTTAAGAATTTAGATAAATAAGTCATTCTTTACTGTGGGATCAATCCTTAACGTTATCGCGTGCTGAAGAAATAGCGATAGTTTCGAAAACTACATTTCATTGACTTTGCAACGGTGTCAGTCCGTTTGAGTTTCAACGGTTGGGTCACATATTCGTACCAACATGTAATTAGCGATATTTTTTTCATATTACTAGGTTGCATCGCTTTTAACAGTGAAACGATTGACTGTGGGACAAAATTGGACTGATTTTGGACTGTGATCATATAAATGTGATATGTGAGACAAGTTGACTCAAAAGAAATAACATTTTTCTTAATTTGACATGATTGCCGAAACTCAACGATTACACTGGGCGCTGTGGTAGCGCTTCATTTAAGAATTAAGCTAAAAAAGTCATTTTTTCACTATGGGACCAATCCTAACCGTTAGCGCGCTTAAGAAATAGAGACAGTTTCAAATACTACATTTCACTGTCTTTCTAACGGTGTCAGTCCGTTTGAGTTTCAACGGTTGGGTCACATATTCGTACCAACATGTATTTAGCGATATTTTTCTCATATTACTAGGTTGCATCGCTTTTAACAGTGAAACGATTGACTGTGGGACAAAATTGGACTGATTTTGGACTGTGATCATATAAATGTTATAAGTGAGACAATTTGACTCCAAGAAATACCATTCTTCTTAATTTGACATGATTACCGGAACTCAGCGATTACACTGGGCGCTGTGGTAGCGCTTCATTTAAAAATTTAGATAAATAAGTCATTCTTTACTGTGGGATCAATCCTTAACGTTATCGCGTGCTGAAGAAATAGCGATAGTTTCGAAAACTACATTTCATTGACTTTGTAACGGTGTCAGTCCGTTTGAGTTTCAACGGTTGGGTGACATATTCGTACCAACATGTATTTAGCGATATTTTTCTCATATTACTAGGTTGCATCGCTTTTAACGGTGAAACGATTGACTGTGGGACAAAATTGGACTGATTTTGGACTGTGATCATATAAATGTGATATGTGAGACAAGTTGACTCAAAAGAAATAACATTCTTCTTAATTTGACATGATTGCCGAAACTCAACGATTACACTGGGCGCTGTGGTAGCGCTTTATTTAAGAATTAAGCTAAAAAAAGTCATTTTTTCACTATGGGACCAATCCTAACCGTTAGCGCGCTTAAGAAATAGAGACAGTTTCAAATACTACATTTCACTGTCTTTCTAACGGTGTCAGTCCGTTTGAGTTTCAACGGTTGGGTCACATATTCGTACCAACATGTATTTAGCGATATTTTTCTCATATTACTAGGTTGCATCGCTTTTAACAGTGAAACGATTGACTGTGGGACAAAATTGGACTGATTTTGGACTGTGATCATATAAATGTTATAAGTGAGACAATTTGACACCAAGAAATACCATTCTTCTTAATTTGACATGATTACCGGAACTCAGCGATTACACTGGGCGCTGTGGTAGCGCTTCATTTAAAAATTTAGATAAATAAGTCATTCTTTACTGTGGGATCAATCCTTCACGTTATCGCGTGCTGAAGAAGTAGCGATAGTTTCGAAAACTACATTTCATTGACTTTGTAACGGTGTCAGTCCGTTTGAGTTGCAACGGTTTTGTCACATATTCGTACCGACATGTATTTAGCGACATTTATCTGATATTACTAAGTTGCATCGCTTTTAGCAGTGAAACGATTGACTGTGGCACTTAATTGAACTAACTTTGCACGGTGACCTGATAAATGTGATAAATGAGACAATTGGACTCCAAGAAATAACATTCTTCTTAATTTGACGTGATTGCCGGAACTCAGCGATTACCCTGGGCGCTGTGGTAGCGCTTCATTTAAAAATTTAGATAAATAAGTCATTTTTTACTGTGGGATAAATCCTATCCGTTATCGCGCGCTGAAGAAATAGCGATAGTTTCAAAAACTACATTTCATTGACTTTCTAACGGTATCAATCCTCTTAAGTTACAACGGTTGCGTCACATATTCGTACCAACATGTATTTAGCGATATTTTTCTCATATTACTAGGTTGCATTGCTTTTAACAGTGAAACGATTGACTGTGGTACTAAATTGAACTGATTTTGGAATGTGACCTTATAAATGTTATAAGTGAGACATGTTGACTCCAAGAAATAACATTCTTCTTAATTTGACATGATTGCCGAAACTCAACGATTACACTGGGCGCTGTGGTAGCGCTTCATTTAAAAATTAAGCTAAAAAAAGTCATTTTTTTACTATGGGACCAATCCTAGCCGTTAGCGCGCCTAAGAAATAGAGACATTTTCAAATACTACATTTCACTGTCTTTCTAACGGTGTCAGTCCGTTTGAGTTTCAACGGTTGGGTCACATATTCGTACCACCATGTATTTAGCGATAATTTTCTCATATTAATAGGTTGCATCGTTTTTAACAGTGAAACGATTGACTGTGGGACAAAATTGGACTGATTTTGGACTGTGATCATATAAATGTTATTAGTGAGACAAGTTGACTCCAAGAAATACCATTCTTCTTAATTTGACATGATTGCCGAAACTCAACGATTACACTGGGCGCTGTGGTAGCGCTTCATTTAAGAATTAAGCTAAAAAAAGTCATTTTTTTACTATGGGACCAATCCTAGCCGTTAGCGCGCTTAAGAAATAGAGACAGTTTCAAATACTACATTTCACTGTCTTTCTAAGGGTGTCAGTCCGTTTGAGTTTCAACGGTTGGGTCACATATTCGTACCAACATGTATTTAGCGATATTTTTCTCATATTACTAGGTTGCATCGCTTTTAACAGTTAAACGATTGACTGTGGGACAAAATTGGACTGATTTTGGACTGTGATCATATAAATGTTATAAGTGAGACAAGTTGACTCCCAGAAATACCATTCTTCTTAATTTGACATGATTGCCGAAACTCAACGATTACACTGGGCGCTGTGGTAGCGCTTCATTTAAAAATTTAGATAAATAAGTCATTCTTTACTGTGGGATCAATCCTTAACGTTATCGCGTGCTGAAGAAATAGCGATAGTTTCGAAAACTACATTTCATTGACTTTGTAACGGTGTCAGTCCGTTTGAGTTTCAACGGTTGGGTCACATATTCGTACCAACATGTATTTAGCGATATTTTTCTCATATTACTAGGTTGCATCGCTTTTAACAGTGAAACGATTGACTGTGGGACAAAATTGGACTGATTTTGGACTGTGATCATATAAATGTGATAAGTGAGACAAGTTGACTCGAAAGAAATAACATTCTTCTTAATTTGACATGATTGCCGAAACTCAACGATTACACTGGGCGCTGTGGTAGCGCTTCATTTAAGAATTAAGCTAAAAAAAGTCATTTTTTCACTATGGGACCAATCCTAACCGTTAGCGCGCTTAAGAAATAGAGACAGTTTCAAATACTACATTTCACTGTCTTTCTAACGGTGTCAGTCCGTTTGAGTTTCAACGGTTGGGTCACATATTCGTACCAACATGTATTTAGCGATATTTTTCTCATATTACTAGGTTGCATCGCTTTTAACAGTGAAACGATTGACTGTGGGACAAAATTGGACTGATTTTGGAGTGTGATCATATAAATGTTATAAGTGAGACAATTTGACTCCAAGAAATACCATTCTTCATAATTTGACATGATTACCGGAACTCAGCAATTACACTGGGCGCTGTGGTAGCGCTTCATTTAAAAATTTAGATAAATAAGTCATTCTTTACTGTGGGATCAATCCTTAACGTTATCGCGTGCTGAAGAAGTAGCGATAGTTTCAAAAACTACATTTCATTGACTTTGTAACGGTGTCAGTCCGTTTGAGTTGCAACGGTTTTGTCACATATTTGTACCGACATGTATTTAGCGACATTTATCTGATATTACTAAGTTGCATCGCTTTTAGCAGTGAAACGATTGACTGTGGCACTTAATTGAACTAACTTTGCACTGTGACCTGATAAATGTGATAAATGAGACAATTGGACTCCAAGAAATAACATTCTTCTTAATTTGACGTGATTGCCAGAACTCAGCGATTACCCTGGGCGCTGTGGTAGCGCTTCATTTAAGAATTTAGATAAATGAGTCATTCTTTACTGTGGGATCAATCCTAGCACTTATCGCGCGCTGAAGAATTAGCGACAGTTTCAAATACTACATTTCACTCACTTTCTAACGGTGTCAGTCCGTTTGAGTTTCAACGGTTGGCTCACATATTTGTACAAATATGTATTTAGCGATATTTTTCTCATATTACTAGGTTGCATCGCTTTTAACAATGAAACGATTGACTGTGGGACAAAATTTAACTGATTTTGGACTGTGATCATATAAATGTTATAAGTGAGACAAGTTGACTCCAAGAAATAACATTCTTCTTAATTTGACATGATTACCGGAACTCAGCGATTACACTGGGCGCTGTGGTAGCGCTTCATTTAAAAATTTAGATAAATAAGTCATTCTTTACTGTGGGATAAATCCTATCCGTTATCGCGCGCTGAAGAAATAGCGATAGTTTCAAAAACTACATTTCATTGACTTTGTAACGGTGTCACTCCGTTTGAGTTGCAACGGTTGTGTCACATAGTCGTACCGACATGTAATTAGCGATATTTATCTGATATTACTAAGTTGCATCGCTTTTAGCAGTGAAACGATTGACTGTGGGTCTTAATTGAACTAACTTTGCACTGTGACCTGATAAATGTGATAAATGAGACAATTGGACTCCAAGAAATAAGATTCTTCTTAATTTGACGTGATTGCCGGAACTCAGCGATTACCCTAGGCGCTGTGGTAGCGCTTCATTTAAGAATTTAGACAAATGATTAATTTTTTACTGTGGGACCAATCCATGTATTTAGCGATATTTTTTCATATTACTAGGTTGCATCGCTTTTAACAGTGAAACGATTGACTGTGTTACAAAATTGGACTGATTTTTGACTGTGATCATATAAATGTTATAAGTGAGACAAGTTAACTCCAAGAAATAACATTCTTCTTAATTTGACATGATTACCGGAACTCAGCGATTACGCTGGGCGCTGTGGTAGCGGTTCATTTAAAAGTTTAGATAAATAAGTCTTTCTTTACTGTGGGATCAATCCTATCCGTTATCGCGCGCTGAAGAAATGGCGATAGTTTCAAAAACTACATTTCATTGACTTTGTAACGGTGTCAGTCCGTTTGAGTTGCAACGGTTGTGTCACATATCTTGTACCGACATGTATTTAGCGTTATTTATCTGATATTACTAAGTTGCATCTCTTTTAGCAGTGAAACGATTGACTGTGGGACTTAATTGAACTAACTTTGGATGTGACCTGATAAATGTGATGAATGAGACAATTGGACTCCAAGAAATAACATTCTTCTAAATTTGACGTGATTGACGGAACTCAGCGATTACACTGGGCGCTGTGGTAGCGCTTCATTTAAGATTTTAGATAAATGAGTCATTCTTTACTGTGGGACCAATCCTAACCCTTATCGCGCGCTGAAGAAATAGTGACAGTCTCATATACTACATTTCACTGACTTTCTAACGGTGTCAGTCCGTTTGAGTTTCAACGGTTGGGTCACATATTCGTACCAACATGTATTTCGCGATATTTTTCTCATATTACTAGGTTGCATCGCTTTTAACAGTGAAAGGATTGACTGTGAGACAAAATTGGACTGATTTTGGACTGTGATCATATAAATGTTATAAGTGAGACAAGTTGACTCCAAGAAATAACATTCTTCTTAATTTGACATGATCACCGGAACTCAGCGATTACACTGGACGTTGTGGTAGCGCTTCATTTAAAAATTTATATTAATAAGTCTTTTTTTACTGTGGGACCAATCCTAACCCTTATCGCGCGCTGAAGAAATAGTGACAGTCTCAAATACTACATTTCACTGACTTTCTAACGGTGTCAGTCTGTTTGAGTTTCAACGGTTGGGTCACATATTCGTACCAACATGTATTTCGCGATATTTTTCTCATATTACTAGGTTGCATCGCTTTTAACAGTGAAACGATTGACTGTGGGACAAAATTGGACTGATTTTGGAGTGTGATCATATAAATGTTATAAGTGAGACAATTTGACTCCAAGAAATACCATTCTTCATAATTTGACATGATTACCGGAACTCAGCGATTACACTGGGCGCTGTGGTAGCGCTTCATTTAAAAATTTAGATAAATAAGTCATTCTTTACTGTGGGATCAATCCTTAACGTTATCGCGTGCTGATGAAGTAGCGATAGTTTCGAAAACTACATTTCATTGACTTTGTAACGGTGTCAGTCCGTTTGAGTTGCAACGGTTTTGTCACATATTCGTACCGACATGTATTTAGCGACATTTATCTGATATTACTAAGTTGCATCGCTTTTAGCAGTGAAACGATTGACTGTGGCACTTAATTGAACTAACTTTGCACTGTGACCTGATAAATGTGATAAATGAGACAATTGGACTCCAAGAAATAACATTCTTCTTAATTTGACGTGATTGCCGGAACTCAGCGATTACCCTGGGCGCTGTGGTAGCGCTTCATTTAAGAATTTAGATAAATGAGTCATTCTTTACTGTGGGATCAATCCTAGCACTTATCGCGCGCTGAAGAATTAGCGACAGTTTCAAATACTACATTTCACTCACTTTCTAACGGTGTCAGTCCGTTTGAGTTTCAACGGTTGGCTCACATATTCGTACAAATATGTATTTAGCGATATTTTTCTCATATTACTAGGTTGCATCGCTTTTAACAGTGAAACGATTGACTGTGGTACTAAATTTAACTGATTTTGGACTGTGAACATATAAATGTTATAAGTGAGACAAGTGGACTCCAAGAAATAGCAATCTTCTTAATTTGAAATGATTGCCGAAACTCAGCGATTGCACTGGACGCTGAGGTAGCGCTTTAATTAAGAATTTAGATAAATAAGTCATTCTTTACTGTGGGACCAATCTTAGCCGTTTTCGCGCGCTAAAGAAATAGCGACAGTTTCAAAAACTACATTTCATTGTCTTTCTAACAGTATCAATCCGCTTGAATTACAACAGTTGAGTTACATATTCGTACCAACATGTATTTCGTGCTATTTGTCGGGTCTTACTAGGTTGTATGGCTTTTAACAGTTAAACAATTGACTGTTGGACATAATTGAACTGATTATGGACTGTGATCTTAAAAATGTTATAAGTGAGACAAGTGGACTCCTAGAAATAACATTCTTTTTAATTTGACATGATTGCCGGAACTCAGCGATTACACTGGGAGCTGTGGTAGCGCTTCATTTAAGAATTAAGCTACAAAAAGTCATTTTTTTACTGTGGGACCAATCCTACCCGTTAGCGCGCGCTGAAGAAATAACGACAATTTCAAAAACTACATTTCATTGACTTTCTAACGGTGTCAGTCCGTTTGAGTTACAACTGTTGGGTCACACATTCGTACCAACATGTTTTTAGCGAATTGTTTTTCTGATATTACTAGGTTGCATCGCTTTAAACAATGAAACGATTGACTGTGGGACTTAATTAAACTAACTTTGGAATGTGACCTGATAAATGTGATAAATGCGACAATTGGACTCCAAGAAATAACATTCTTCTTAATTTGACGTGATTGCCGAAACTCAGCGTTTGCACTGGACACTGTGGTAGCACTTTATTTCAAAGTTTAGGTGAATAAGTCATTCTTTACAGTGGGACCAATCCTAACCGTTATCGCGCGCTGAAGAAATAGCGACAGTTTCAAAAACTACATTTCATTGACTTTCTAACGGTATCAATCCACTTTAGTTACAACGGTTGCGACACATATTCTTACTAACATGTATTTAGCGATATTTTTCTCCTATTACTAGGTTGCATCGCTTTTAACAGTAAAACGATTGACTGTGGTACTAAATTAAACTGATTTTGGACTGTGACCTTATAAATGTTATAAGTGAGATAAGTAGACTCCAAGAAATAGCATTCTTCTTAATTTGAAAAGATTGACGAAACTCAGCGATTGCACTGGACGCTGTGGTAGCGCTTCAATTAAAAATTAGGATAAAAAAGTCATTTTTTACAGCGGGACCAATCCTAGCCGTTATCGCGCGCTGAAGAAATAGCGACAGTGTCAAAAACTACATTTCATTGACTTTCTAAAGGTGTCAGTCCGTTTGAGTTACACCGGTTGGGTCACATATTCGTACCAACATGTATTTAGCGATAATTTTTTTTGATATTACTAGGTTGCATCCCTCTTAACAATGAAACGATTGACTGTGGGACTTAATTGAACAAACTTTGGACTGTGACCTAATAAATGTGATAAATGAGAAAATTGGACTCCAAGAAATAACATTCTTTTTAATTTGACATGATTGCCGGAACTCAGCGATTACACTGGGCGCTGTGGTAGCCCTTCATTTAAGAATTAAGCTACAAAAAGTCATTTTTGTACTGTGGGACCAATCCTAGCCGTTAGCGCGCGCTGAAGAAATATCGACAGTTTCATAAACTACATTTCATTGACTTTCTAACGGTGTCAGTCCGTTTGAGTTACAACGGTTGGGTCACACATTCGTACCAACATGTTTTTAGCGAATTGTGTTTCTGATATTACTAGGTTGCATCGCTTTAAACAATGAAACGATTGACTGTGGGACTTAATAAAGCTAACTTTGGACTGTGACCTGATAAATGGGATAAATGCGACAATTGGAATCCAAGAAATAACATTCTTCTTAATTTGACGTGATTGCCGAAACTCAGCGATTGCACTGGACGCTGTGGTAGCATTTTATTTCAAAGTTTAGGTGAATAAGTCATTTTTTACTGTGGGACCAATCCTAACCGTTATCGCGCGCTGAAGAAATAGGGACAGTTTCAAAAACTACATTTCATTGACTTTCTAACAGTGTCAGTCCGTTTGAGTTACAACGGTTGGGTCACATGTTCGTACCAACATGTATTTAGCGATATTTTTCTTATATTACTAGGTTGCATCGCTTTTAACAGTGAAACGATTGACTGTGGTACTAAATTGAACTGATTTTGGACTTTGACCTTATAAATGTTATAAGTGAGACAATTGGACTCCAAGAAATAACATTCTTGTTAATTTGACGTGATTGCCGAAACTCAGCGATTGCACTGGACGCTGTGGTAGCGCTTCATTTAAAAGTTTAGGTAAATAAGTCATTCTTTACTGTGGGATCAATCCTAACCGTTATCGGACGCTGAAGAAATAGCGACAGTTTCCAAAACTACATTTCATTGACTTTCTAACGGTGTCAGTTCGTTTGAGTTACAACGGTTGGGACACATGTTCGTACCAACATCTACTTAGCGATATTTTTCGATATCACTATGTTGCATCGCTTTTAACAATGAAACGATTGACTGTGGGACTTAATTGAACAAACTTTGGACTATGACCTAGAAAATGTGATAAATGAAAAAATTGGACTCCAAGAAATCACATTCTTCTCAATTTAACATGATTGCCGGAACTCAGCGATTACACTAGGCGCTGTGGTAGCGCTTCATTTAAAAATTTAGATGAAGAAGTCATTCTTTACAGTGGGACCAATCCTAGCCGTTATCGCGCGCTGAAGAAATAGCGACAGTTTCAAAAACTACATTTCATTGGCTTTCTAACAGTATCAATCCGTTTGAGTTACAACAGTTGAGTCACATATTCGTACCAACATGTACTTCGTGCTATTTTCCGGTATTACTAGGTTGTATGGCTTCTACCAGTGAAACGACTGACTGTGGGACTTAATTGAACTGATTATGGACTGTGACCTTAAAATGTTATAAGTGAGACAAGAGTACTCCAAGAAATGACATTCTTTTTAATTTGACATGATTGCCGGAACTCAGCGATTACACTGGGCGCTGTGGTAGCGCTTCATTTAAGAATTTTGATAAATAAGTCATTCTTAACTGTGGGACCAATCCTATCCGTTATCGCGCGCTGAAGAAATAGCGACAGTTTCAAAAACTACATTTCATTGAATTTCTAAGAGCATCAATCCGTTTGAGTTAAAACGGTTGAGTCACATATTCGTACCAACATGTATTTCGTGATATTTTTCGGGTACTACTAGGTTGCATCGCTGTTAACAATGAAATGATTGACTGTGGGACTTAATTGAAACAAACTTTGGACTGTAACCTAATAAATGTGATAAATGAGAAAATTGGACTCCAAGAAATAACATTCTTCTCAATTTGACATGATTGCCGGAACTCAGCAATTACACTGGGCGCTGTGGTAGCGCTTCATTAAAGAATTTAGATAAATAAGTCATTTTTACTGTGAGACCAATCCTATCCGGTATCGCGCGCTGAAGAAATAGCGACAGTTTCAAAAACTACATTTCATTGTCTTTCTAACAGTGTCAGTCCGTTTGAGTTACAACGGTTGGGTCACATATTTGTACCAACATGTATTTAGAGATATTTTTTTTTATATTACTAGGTTGCATCGCTTTTAACAATGAAACGATTGACTGTGGTACTAAATTGAACTGATTTTGGACCATGACCTAATAAATGTGATAAATGAGAAAATTGGACTCTAAGAAATATCATTCTTCTCAATTTGACATGATTGCCGAAACTCAGCGGTTACACTGGGCGCTCTGGTAGCGCTTCATTTAAGAATTTAGATAAACAAGTCCTTCTTTACTGTGGGACCAATCCTAGCCGTTATCGCGCGCTGAAGAAATAGCGACAGTTTCAAAAACTACATTTCATTGGCTTTCTAACAGTATCAATCCGTTTGAGTTACAACGGTTGAGTCACATATTCGTACCAACATGTATTTCGTGATATTTTTTTCGGTACTGCTAGGTTTGTATGGCTTTTAACAGTGAAACGATTGACTGTGGGACTTAATTGAACTGATAATGGACTGTGACCTTAAAAATGTTATAAGTGAGACAAGCGTACTCCAAGAAATGAGATTCTTCTTAATTTGTCATGATTGCCGGAACTCAGCGATTACACTGGCCGCTGTGGTAGCGCTTCATTTAAGAATTTTGATAAATAAGTCATTCTTAACTGTGGGACCAATCCTAGCCGTTATCGCGCGCTGAAGAAATAGCGACAGTTTCAAAAACTACATTTCGTTAACTTTCAAACGGTGTCAGTCCGTTTCAGTTACAACAGATGCGTCACATATTCGTACCAACATGTATTTAGCGATATTTTTGTCATATTACTAGGTTGCATCGCCTTTAACAGTGAAACGATTGACTGTGGGACTAAGTTAAACTGATTTTGGACTGTCACCTTATAAATGTTATAAGTAAGACAATTGGACTCCAAGAAGTAACATTCTTTCTAATTTGACATTATTGCCGGAACTCAGCGATTACATTGGGCGTTTTGGTAGCGCTTCATTTAAAAATTTAGATTAATAAGTCATTTTCTACTGTGGGACCAATCCTAGCCGTTATCGCGCGCTGAAGAAATAGCGACAGTTTCAAAAACTACATTTCATTGACTTTCTAAGAGTATCAATCCGTTTGAGTTACAACGGTTGAGTCACATATTCGTACCAACATGTATTTCGTGATATTTTTCCGGTACTAGTAGGTTGCATCGCTCTTAACAATGAAATGATTGACTGTGGGACTTAATTGAACAAACTTTGGACTGTGACCTAATAAATGTGATAAATGAGAAAATTGGACTCTAAGAAATAACATTCTTCTCAATTTGACATGATTGCCGGAACTCAGCGATTACACTGGGCGCTGTGGTAGCGCTTCATTAAAAAATTTAGATAAATAAGTCATTCTTTACTGTGGGACCAATCCTATCCGTAATCGCAAGCTGAAGAAATAGCGACAGTTTCAAAAACTACATTTCATTGTCTTTCTAACAGTGTCAGTCCGTTTGAGTTACAACGGTTGGGTCACATATTCGTACCAACATGTATTTAGCGATATTTTTTTTGATTATAGTAGGTTGCATCGCTTTTAACAATAAAACGATTGGCTGTGGGACTTAATTGAACAAACTTTGGACTATGACCTAATAAATGTGATAAATGAGAAAATTGGACTCTAAGAAATAACATTCTTCTCAATTTGACATGATTGCCGAAACTCAGCGGTTACCCTGGGCGCTGTGGTAGCGCTTCATTTAAGAATTTAGATAAAAAAGTCATTCTTAACTGTGGGACCAATTCTAGCCGTTATCGCGCGCTGAAGAAATAGCGACAGTTTCAAAAACTACATTTTCTTGACTTTCTAAGAATATCAATCCGTTTGAGTAACAGCGGTTGAGTCACATATTCGTACCAACATGTATTTCGTGATATTTTTTTCGGACTGCTAGGTTTGTATGGCTTTTAACAATGAAACGATGGACTGTGGGACTTAATTGAACTACCTTTGGACTGTGACCTGATAAATGTGATAAATGAGACAATTGGACTACAAGAAATACATTCTTCTTAATTTGACGGGATTGCCGGAACTCAGCGATTACACGGGGCGCTGTGGTACCGCTACATTTAAAAATTTAGATAAATAAGTCATTCTTTACTGTGGGACCAATCCTATCCGTTATCGCAAGCTGAAGAAATAGCGACAGTTTCAAAAACTACATTTCTTTGACTTTCTAAGAATATCAATCCGTTTGAGTAACAGCGGTTGAGTCACATATTTGTACCAACATGTATTCGTGCTATTTACGGTATTACTAGGTTGTATGACTTTTACCAGTGAAACGATTGACTGTGGGACTTAATTGAACTGATTATGGATTGTGACCTTAAAAATGTTGTTAGTGAGACAAGCGGACTCCAAGAAATAACATTCCTTTTAATTTGACATGATTGCCGGAACTCAGCGATTACATTGGGCACTGTGGTAGCGCTTCATTTAAGAATTTAGATAAATAAGTCATTCTTTACTGTGGGACCAATCCTAGCCGTTATCGCGCGCTGAAGAAATAGCGACAGTTTCAAAAACTACATTTCATTGGCTTTCTAACAGTATCAATCCGTTTGAGTTACAACGGTTGAGTCAAATATTCGTACCAACATGTATTCGTGCTATTTACGGTATTACTAGGTTGTATGGCTTTTACCAGTGAAACGATTGACTGTGGGACTTAATTGAACTGATTATGGATTGTGACCTTAAAAATGTTGTTAGTGAGACAAGCGGACTCCAAGAAATAACATTCCTTTTAATTTGACATGTTTGCCGGAACTCAGCGATTACATTGGGCACTGTGGTAGCGCTTCATTTAAGAATTTAGATAAATAAGTCATTCTTTACTGTGGGACCAATCCTAGCCGTTATCGCACCCTGAAGAAATAGCGACAGTTTCAAAAGCTACATTTCATTGGCTTTCTAACAGTGTCAATCCGTTTAAGTTACAACGGTTGAGTCACATATTCGTACCAACATGTATTCGTGCTATTTACCGGTATTACTAGGTTGTATGGCTTTTACCAGTGAAACGATTGACTGTGGGACTTAATTGAACTGATTATGGATTGTGACCTTAAAAATGTTATTAGTGAGACAAGCGGACTCCAAGAAATAACATTCCTTTCAATTTGACATGATTGCCGGATCTCAGCGATTACACTGGGCGCTGTGGTAGCGCTTCATTTAAGAATTTAGATAAATAAGTCATTCTTAACTGTGGGACCAATTCCAGCCGTTATCGTGCGTTGAAAAAATAGCGACAGTTTCAAAAACTACATTTCATTGACTTTCTAAGAATATCAATCCGTTTGAGTAACAACGGTTGAGTCACATATTCGTACCAACATGTATTTCGTGATATTTTTTTCGGTACTGCTAGGTTTGTAAGTCTTTTAACATTTAAACGATCGACTGTGGCACTTAATTGAACTGATTATGGACTGTGACCTTATAAATGTTAAAGTGAGACAATTGGACTCAAAGAAATAACATTCTTCCTAATTTGATATGATTGCCGAAACTCAGCGATTACGCTGGGTGCTGTGGCAGCGCTTCAATTAAAAATTTAGATAAAAAAGTCATTCTTTACTGTGGGGCCAATCTTAGCCGTTATTGCGCGTTGAAGAATTAGTGACAGTTTCAAAAACTGCATTTCATTGACTTTTTAACGGTGTCAGTTCTTTTGAGTTACAACGGTTGGGTCACCTATTCGTACCAACATGTGTTTAGCGATATTTTTCTGATACTACTAGGTTGCATCGCTTTTAACAATGAAACGATGGACTGTGGGACTTCATTGAACTACCTTTGGACTGTGACCTGATAAATGTGATAAATGAGACAATTGGACTACAAGAAATACATTCTTCTTAATTTGACGGGATTGCCGGAACTCAGCGATTACACGGGGCGCTGTGGTACCGCTACATTTAAAAATTTAGATAAATAAGTCATTCTTTACTGTGGGACCAATCCTAGCCGTTATCGCGCGCTGAAGAATTATCGACAGTTTCAAAAACTACATTTCATTGACTTTCTAACGGTGTCAGTCCGTTTGAGTTACAACGGTTGGGTCACCTATTCGTACCAACATGTGTTAGCAATATTTTTCTGTTATTACTAGGTTGCATCGCTTTTAACAATGAAACGATTGACTGTGGGACTTAATTGAACTAACTTTGGACAGTGACCTGATAAATGTGATAAATGAGACAATTTGACTCCAAGAAATAACACTCTTCTTAATTTGACATGATTGCCGAAACTCAGCGATTACACTGGGCGCTGTGGTAGCGCTTCATTTAAAAGTTTAGGTAAATAAGTCATTCTTTACTCTGGGACCAATCCTAGCCGTTATCGAGCGCTGAAGAAATAGCGACAGTTTCAAAAACTACATTTCATTGACTTTCCAACGGTATCAATCCACTTCAGTTACAACGGTTGGGTCACCTATTCGTACCAACATGTATTTAACGATATTTTTCTGTTATTACTAGGATGCATCGCTTTTAACAATGAAACGATTGACTGTGGGACTAAATTGAACAAACTTTGGACTATAACCTAATAAATGTGATAAATGAGAAAATTGGACTCTAAGAAATAACATTCTTCTCATTTTGACATGATTGCCGAAACTCAGCGGTTACACAGGACGCTGTGGTAGCGCTTCATTTAAGAATTTAGATAAATAAGTCATGCTTTACTGTGGGACCAATCCTAGCCGTTATCGCGCGCTGAAGAAATAGCGACAGTTTCAAAAACTACATTTCATTGGCTTTCTAACAATATCAATCCGTTTGAGTTACAACGGTTGAGTCACATATTCGTACCAACATGTATTCGTGCTATTTTCCGGTATTACTAGGTTGTATGGCTTTTACCAGTGAAACGATTGACTGTGGGACTTAATTGAACTGATTGTGGATTGTGACCTTAAAAATGTTGTTAGTGAGACAAGTGGACTCCAAGAAATAACATTCCTTTTAATTTGACATGATTGCCGGAACTCAGCGATTACATTGGGCACTGTGGTAGCGCTTCATTTAAGAATTTAGATAAATAAGTCATTCTTTACTGTGGGACCAATCCTAGCCGTTATCGCGCGCTGAAGAAATAGCGACAGTTTCAAAAGCTACATTTCATTGGCTTTCTAACAGTATCAATCCGTTTGAGTTACAACAGTTGAATCACATATTCGTACCAACATGTATTCGTGCTATTTACCGGTATTACTAGGTTGTATGGCTTTTACCAGTGAAACGATTGACTGTGGGACTTAATTGAACTGATTATGGATTGTGACCTTAAAAATGTTATTAGTGAGGCAAGCGGACTCAAAGAAATAACATTCCTTTCAATTTGACATGATTGCCGGAACTCAGCGATTACACTGGGCGCTGTGGTAGCGCTTCATTTAAGAATTTAGATAAATAAGTGATTCTTAACTGTGGGACTAATTCTAGCCGTTATCGCGCGCTGAAGAAATAGCGACAGTTTCAAAAACTACATTTCATTGACTTTCTAAGAATATCAATCCGTTTGAGTAACAGCGGTTGAGTCACATATTCGTACCAACATGTATTTCGTGATATTTTTTTCGGACTGCTAGGTTTGTATGGCTTTTAACAATGAAACGATGGACTGTGGGACTTAATTGAACTACCTTTGGACTGTGACCTGATAAATGTGATAAATGAGACAATTGGACTACAAGAAATACATTCTTCTTAATTTGACGGGATTGCCGGAACTCAGCGATTACACGGGGCGCTGTGGTACCGCTACATTTAAAAATTTAGATAAATAAGTCATTCTTTACTGTGGGACCAATCCTATCCGTTATCGCAAGCTGAAGAAATAGCGACAGTTTCAAAAACTACATTTCTTTGACTTTCTAAGAATATCAATCCGTTTGAGTAACAGCGGTTGAGTCACATATTTGTACCAACATGTATTCGTGCTATTTACGGTATTACTAGGTTGTATGACTTTTACCAGTGAAACGATTGACTGTGGGACTTAATTGAACTGATTATGGATTGTGACCTTAAAAATGTTGTTAGTGAGACAAGCGGACTCCAAGAAATAACATTCCTTTTAATTTGACATGATTGCCGGAACTCAGCGATTACATTGGGCACTGTGGTAGCGCTTCATTTAAGAATTTAGATAAATAAGTCATTCTTTACTGTGGGACCAATCCTAGCCGTTATCGCGCGCTGAAGAAATAGCGACAGTTTCAAAAACTACATTTCATTGGCTTTCTAACAGTATCAATCCGTTTGAGTTACAACGGTTGAGTCAAATATTCGTACCAACATGTATTCGTGCTATTTACGGTATTACTAGGTTGTATGGCTTTTACCAGTGAAACGATTGACTGTGGGACTTAATTGAACTGATTATGGATTGTGACCTTAAAAATGTTGTTAGTGAGACAAGCGGACTCCAAGAAATAACATTCCTTTTAATTTGACATGTTTGCCGGAACTCAGCGATTACATTGGGCACTGTGGTAGCGCTTCATTTAAGAATTTAGATAAATAAGTCATTCTTTACTGTGGGACCAATCCTAGCCGTTATCGCGCCCTGAAGAAATAGCGACAGTTTCAAAAGCTACATTTCATTGGCTTTCTAACAGTGTCAATCCGTTTAAGTTACAACGGTTGAGTCACATATTCGTACCAACATGTATTCGTGCTATTTACCGGTATTACTAGGTTGTATGGCTTTTACCAGTGAAACGATTGACTGTGGGACTTAATTGAACTGATTATGGATTGTGACCTTAAAAATGTTATTAGTGAGACAAGCGGACTCCAAGAAATAACATTCCTTTCAATTTGACATGATTGCCGGATCTCAGCGATTACACTGGGCGCTGTGGTAGCGCTTCATTTAAGAATTTAGATAAATAAGTCATTCTTAACTGTGGGACCAATTCCAGCCGTTATCGTGCGTTGAAAAAATAGCGACAGTTTCAAAAACTACATTTCATTGACTTTCTAAGAATATCAATCCGTTTGAGTAACAACGGTTGAGTCACATATTCGTACCAACATGTATTTCGTGATATTTTTTTCGGTACTGCTAGGTTTGTAAGTCTTTTAACATTTAAACGATCGACTGTGGCACTTAATTGAACTGATTATGGACTGTGACCTTATAAATGTTAAAGTGAGACAATTGGACTCAAAGAAATAACATTCTTCCTAATTTGATATGATTGCCGAAACTCAGCGATTACGCTGGGTGCTGTGGCAGCGCTTCAATTAAAAATTTAGATAAAAAAGTCATTCTTTACTGTGGGGCCAATCTTAGCCGTTATTGCGCGTTGAAGAATTAGTGACAGTTTCAAAAACTGCATTTCATTGACTTTTTAACGGTGTCAGTTCTTTTGAGTTACAACGGTTGGGTCACCTATTCGTACCAACATGTGTTTAGCGATATTTTTCTGATACTACTAGGTTGCATCGCTTTTAACAATGAAACGATGGACTGTGGGACTTCATTGAACTACCTTTGGACTGTGACCTGATAAATGTGATAAATGAGACAATTGGACTACAAAAAATACATTCTTCTTAATTTGACGGGATTGCCGGAACTCAGCGATTACACGGGGCGCTGTGGTACCGCTACATTTAAAAATTTAGATAAATAAGTCATTCTTTACTGTGGGACCAATCCTAGCCGTTATCGCGCGCTGAAGAATTATCGACAGTTTCAAAAACTACATTTCATTGACTTTCTAACGGTGTCAGTCCGTTTGAGTTACAACGGTTGGGTCACCTATTCGTACCAACATGTGTTAGCAATATTTTTCTGTTATTACTAGGTTGCATCGCTTTTAACAATGAAACGATTGACTGTGGGACTTAATTGAACTAACTTTGGACAGTGACCTGATAAATGTGATAAATGAGACAATTTGACTCCAAGAAATAACACTCTTCTTAATTTGACATGATTGCCGAAACTCAGCGATTACACTGGGCGCTGTGGTAGCGCTTCATTTAAAAGTTTAGGTAAATAAGTCATTCTTTACTGTGGGACCAATCCTAGCCGTTATCGAGCGCTGAAGAAATAGCGACAGTTTCAAAAACTACATTTCATTGACTTTCCAACGGTATCAATCCACTTCAGTTACAACGGTTGGGTCACCTATTCGTACCAACATGTATTTAACGATATTTTTCTGTTATTACTAGGATGCATCGCTTTTAACAATGAAACGATTGACTGTGGGACTAAATTGAACAAACTTTGGACTATAACCTAATAAATGTGATAAATGAGAAAATTGGACTCTAAGAAATAACATTCTTCTCATTTTGACATGATTGCCGAAACTCAGCGGTTACACAGGACGCTGTGGTAGCGCTTCATTTAAGAATTTAGATAAATAAGTCATGCTTTACTGTGGGACCAATCCTAGCCGTTATCGCGCGCTGAAGAAATAGCGACAGTTTCAAAAACTACATTTCATTGGCTTTCTAACAATATCAATCCGTTTGAGTTACAACGGTTGAGTCACATATTCGTACCAACATGTATTCGTGCTATTTTCCGGTATTACTAGGTTGTATGGCTTTTACCAGTGAAACGATTGACTGTGGGACTTAATTGAACTGATTGTGGATTGTGACCTTAAAAATGTTGTTAGTGAGACAAGTGGACTCCAAGAAATAACATTCCTTTTAATTTGACATGATTGCCGGAACTCAGCGATTACATTGGGCACTGTGGTAGCGCTTCATTTAAGAATTTAGATAAATAAGTCATTCTTTACTGTGGGACCAATCCTAGCCGTTATCGCGCGCTGAAGAAATAGCGACAGTTTCAAAAGCTACATTTCATTGGCTTTCTAACAGTATCAATCCGTTTGAGTTACAACAGTTGAATCACATATTCGTACCAACATGTATTCGTGCTATTTACCGGTATTACTAGGTTGTATGGCTTTTACCAGTGAAACGATTGACTGTGGGACTTAATTGAACTGATTATGGATTGTGACCTTAAAAATGTTATTAGTGAGGCAAGCGGACTCAAAGAAATAACATTCCTTTCAATTTGACATGATTGCCGGAACTCAGCGATTACACTGGGCGCTGTGGTAGCGCTTCATTTAAGAATTTAGATAAATAAGTGATTCTTAACTGTGGGACTAATTCTAGCCGTTATCGCGCGCTGAAGAAATAGCGACAGTTTCAAAAACTACATTTCATTGACTTTCTAAGAATATCAATCCGTTTGAGTAACAACAGTTGAGTCACATAATCGTACCAATATGTATTTCGTGATATTTTTTTCGGTACTGCTAGGTTTGTATGGCTTTTAACAGTTAAACAATCGACTGTGGCACTTAATTGAACTGATTATGGACTGTGACCTTATAAATGTTAAAGTGAGACAATTGGACTCCAAGAAATAACATTCTTCCTAATTTGACATGATTGCCGAAACTCAGCGATTACGCTGGGCGCTGCTGTAGCGCTTTAATTAAAAATTAAGATAAAAAAGTCATTCTTTACTGTGGGGCCAATCTTAGCCGTTATCGCGCGTTGAAGAATTAGTGACAGTTTCAAAAACTGCATTTCATTGACTTTTTAACGGTGTCAGTCCTTTTGAGTTACAACGGTTGGGTCACCTATTCGTACCAACATGTGTTTAGCGATATTTTTCTGATACTACTAGGTTGTATCGCTTTTAACAATGAAACGATGGACAGTGGGACTTAATTGAACTACCTTTGGACTGTGACCTGATAAATGTGATAAATGAGACAATTGGACTCCAAGAAATACATTCTTCTTAATTTGACGGGATTGCCGGAACTCAGCGATTACACAGGGCGCTGAGGTACCGCTACATTTAAAAATTTAGATAAATAAGTCATTCTTTACTGTGGGACCAATCCTAGCCGTTGTCGCGCGCTGAAGAATTATCGACAGTTTCAAAAACTACATTTCATTGACTTTCTAACGGTGTCAGTCCGTTTGAGTTACAACGGTTGGGTCACCTATTCGTACCAACATGTGTTAGCAATATTTTTCTGTTATTACTAGGTTGCATCGCTTTTAACAATGAAACGATTGACTGTGGGACTTAAATGAACTAACTTTGGACAGTGACCTGATAAAAGTGATAAATGAGACAATTTGACTCCAAGAAATAACATTCTTCTTAATTTGACATGATTGCCGAAACTCAGCGATTACACAGGGCGCTGTGGTAGCGCTTCATTTAAAAGTTTAGGTAAATAAGTCATTCTTTACTGTGGGACCAATCCTAGCCGTTATCGCGCGCTGAAGAAATAGCGACAGTTTCAAAAACTACATTTCATTGACTTTCCAACGGTATCAATCCACTTCAGTTACAACGGTTGGGTCACCTATTCGTACCAACATGTATTTAACGATATTTTTCTGTTATTACTAGGTTGCATCGCTTTTAACAATGAAGCGATTGACTGTGGGACTTAATTGAACTAACTTTGGACTATGACCTGATATATGTGATAAATGAGACAATTGCACTCTAAGAAATAACATTCTTCTTAATTTGACGGGATTTCCGAAACTCAGCGATTACACTGGGCGCTGTGGTAGCGCTTCATTTAAGAAGTTAGATAAATAAGTCATTCTTTACTGTGGTACCAATCCTAGCCGTTATTGCACGCTGAAGAAATAGAGACAGTTTCAATTACTACATTTCACTGACTTTCTAACGGTGTCAGTCCGTTTGAGTTTCAACGGTTGGGTCACATATTCGTACCAACATGTAATTAGCGATATTTTTCTCATATTACTAGGTTGCATCGCATTTAACAGTGAAACGATTGAATGTGGTACAAAATTGGACTGATTTTGGATTGTGATCATATAAATGTTAAAAGTGAGACAAGTGGACTCCAAGAAATAACATTCTTCTTAATTTGACATGATTACCGGAACTCAGCGATTACACTGGGCGCTATAGTAACGCTTCGTTTAAAAATTTAGATAAATAAGTCATTCTTTACTGTGGGATCAATCCTATCCGTTATCGCGCGCTGAAGAAATACCGATAGTTTCAAAAACTACATTTCATTGACTTTGTAACGGTGTCAGTTCTTTTGAGTTGCAACGGTTGGGTCACATATTTGTACCGACATGTTCTTAGCGATATTTATCTGATATTACTAAGTTGCATCGCTTTTAGCAGTGAAACGATTGACTGTAGGACTTAATTGAACTAACTTTGGACTGTGACCTGATAAATGTGATAAATGAGACAATTGGAGTCCAAGAAATGACATTCTTCTTAATTTGACGTGATTGCCGGAACTCAGCGATTACACTGGGCGCTGTGGTGGCGCTTCATTTAAAAGTTTAGGTAAATAAGTCATTCTTTACTGTGGGACCAAACCTAACCGTTATCGGGCGCTGAAGAAATAGCGACAGTTTCAAAAACTACATTTAATTGACATTCTAACGGTATCAATCCACTTCAGTTACAACGTTTGCGTTACGTATTCGTACCAACATGTATTTAGCGATATTTTTCTCATATTACTAGGTTGCATCGCTTTTAACAGTAAAACGATTGACTGTGGTACTAAATTGATCTGATTTAGGACTGTGACCTGATATATGTGATAAATGAGACAATTGGACTCAGAGAAATACATTCTTCTTAATTTGACGGGATTGCCGGAACTCAGCGATTACACAGGGCGCTGAGGTACCGCTACATTTAAAAATTTAGATAAATAAGTCATTCTTTACTGTGGGACCAATCCTAGCCGTTGTCGCGCGCTGAAGAATTATCGACAGTTTCAAAAACTACATTTCATTGACTTTCTAACGGTGTCAGTCCGTTTGAGTTACAACGGTTGGGTCACCTATTCGTACCAACATGTGTTAGCAATATTTTTCTGTTATTACTAGGTTGCATCGCTTTTAACAATGAAACGATTGACTGTGGGACTTAAATGAACTAACTTTGGACAGTGACCTGATAAAAGTGATAAATGAGACAATTTGAATCCAAGAAATAACATTCTTCTTAATTTGACATGATTGCCGAAACTCAGCGATTACACAGGGCGCTGTGGTAGCGCTTCATTTAAAAGTTTAGGTAAATAAGTCATTCTTTACTGTGGGACCAATCCTAGCCGTTATCGCGCGCTGAAGAAATAGCGACAGTTTCAAAAACTACATTTCATTGACTTTCCAACGGTATCAATCCACTTCAGTTACAACGGTTGGGTCACCTATTCGTACCAACATGTATTTAACGATATTTTTCTGTTATTACTAGGTTGCATCGCTTTTAACAATGAAGCGATTGACTGTGGGACTTAATTGAACTAACTTTGGACTATGACCTGATATATGTGATAAATGAGACAATTGCACTCTAAGAAATAACATTCTTCTTAATTTGACGGGATTTCCGAAACTCAGCGATTACACTGGGCGCTGTGGTAGCGCTTCATTTAAGAATTTAGATAAATAAGTCATTCTTTACTGTGGTACCAATCCTAGCCGTTATTGCACGCTGAAGAAATAGAGACAGTTTCAATTACTACATTTCACTGACTTTCTAACGGTGTCAGTCCGTTTGAGTTTCAACGGTTGGGTCACATATTCGTACCAACATGTAATTAGCGATATTTTTCTCATATTACTAGGTTGCATCGCATTTAACAGTGAAACGATTGAATGTGGTACAAAATTGGACTGATTTTGGATTGTGATCATATAAATGTTAAAAGTGAGACAAGTGGACTCCAAGAAATAACATTCTTCTTAATTTGACATGATTACCGGAACTCAGCGATTACACTGGGCGCTATAGTAACGCTTCGTTTAAAAATTTAGATAAATAAGTCATTCTTTACTGTGGGATCAATCCTATCCGTTATCGCGCGCTGAAGAAATACCGATAGTTTCAAAAACTACATTTCATTGACTTTGTAACGGTGTCAGTTCTTTTGAGTTGCAACGGTTGGGTCACATATTTGTACCGACATGTTCTTAGCGATATTTATCTGATATTACTAAGTTGCATCGCTTTTAGCAGTGAAACGATTGACTGTAGGACTTAATTGAACTAACTTTGGACTGTGACCTGATAAATGTGATAAATGAGACAATTGGAGTCCAAGAAATGACATTCTTCTTAATTTGACGTGATTGCCGGAACTCAGCGATTACACTGGGCGCTGTGGTGGCGCTTCATTTAAAAGTTTAGGTAAATAAGTCATTCTTTACTGTGGGACCAAACCTAACCGTTATCGGGCGCTGAAGAAATAGCGACAGTTTCAAAAACTACATTTAATTGACATTCTAACGGTATCAATCCACTTCAGTTACAACGTTTGCGTTACGTATTCGTACCAACATGTATTTAGCGATATTTTTCTCATATTACTAGGTTGCATCGCTTTTAACAGTAAAACGATTGACTGTGGTACTAAATTGATCTGATTTAGGACTGTGACCTGATATATGTGATAAATGAGACAATTGGACTCAGAGAAATAACAATCTTCTTAATTTGACGTAATTGCCGGAGCTCAGCGATTACACTGGGCGCTGTGGTAGCGCTTCATTTAAAAGTTTAGGTAAATAAGTCATTCTTTACTGTGGGATCAATCCTGACCGTTATCGCGCGCTGAAGAAATAGCGACAGTTTCAAAAACTTCATTTCATTGACTTTCTAACGGTATCAATCCATTTCAGTTACAACAGTTGCGTCACATATTCGTACCGACATGTTTTTAGCGATATTTATCTGATATTACTAAGTTGCATCGCTTTTAGCAGTGAAACGATTGACTGTAGGACTTAATTGAACTAACTTTGGACTGTGACCTGATAAATGTGATAAATGAGACAATTGGACTCAGAGAAATAACATTCTTCTTAATTTGACGTAATTGCCGGAACTCAGCGATTAAACTGGGCGCTGTGGTAGCGCTTCATTTAAAAGTTTAGGTAAATAAGTCATTCTTTACTGTGGGACCAATCCTAACCGTTATCGGGCGCTGAAGAAATAGCGACAGTTTCAAAAACTACATTTCATTGACTTTTTAACAGTGTCAGTCCGTTAGAGTTACAACGGTTGAGTCACATATTCGTACCAACATGTATTCGTGCTATTTTCCGGTATTACTAGGATGTATGGCTTTTACCAGTGAAACGACTGACTGTGGGACTTAATTGAACTGATTATGGATTGTGACCTTAAAAATGTTGTTAGTGAGACAAGCGGACTCCAAGAAATAACATTCCTTTTAATTTGACATGATTGCCAGAACTCAGCGATTACATTGGGCACTGTGGTACCGCTTCATTTAAGAATTTAGATAAATAAGTCATTCTTTACTGTGGGACCAATCCTAGCCGTTATCGCGCACTGAAGAAGTAGCGACAGTTTCAAAAGCTACATTTCATTGGCTTTCTAACAGTATCAATCCGTTTGAGTTACAACGGTTGAGTCACATATTCGTACCAACATGTATTCGTGCTATTTTCCGGTATTACTAGGATGTATGGCTTTTACCAGTGAAACGACTGACTGTGGGACTTAATAGAACTGATTATGGATTGTGACCTTAAAAATGTTGTTAGTGAGACAAGCGGACTCCAAGTATTAAAAATTCCTTTTAATTTGACATGATTGCCAGAACTCAGCGATTACATTGGGCACTGTGGTACCGCTTCATTTAAGAATTTAGATAAATAAGTCATTCTTTACTGTGGGACCAATCCTAGCCGTTATCGCGCGCTGAAGAAATAGCGACAGTTTCAAAAGCTACATTTCATTGGCTTTCTAACAGTATCAATCCGTTTGAGTTACAACGGTTGAGTCACATATTCGTACCAACATGTATTCGTGCTATTTACCGGTATTACTAGGTTGTATGGCTTTTACCAGTGAATCGATTGACTGTGGGACTTAATTGAACTGATTATGGATTGTGACCTTAAAAATGTTATTAGTGAGACAAGCGGACTCCAAGAGATAACATTCCTTTCAATTTGACATGATTGCCGGAACTCAGCGATTACACTGGGCGCTGTGGTAGCGCTTCATTTAAGAATTTAGATAAATAAGTCATTCTTAACTGTGGGACCAATTCTAGCCGTTATCGCGCGCTGAAGAAATAGCGACAGTTTCAAAAACTACATTTCATTGACTTTCTAAGAATATCAATCCGTTTGAGTAACAACGGTTGAGTCACATATTCGTACCAATATGTATTTCGTGATATTTTTTTCGGTACTGCTAGGTTTGTAAGGCTTTTAACAGTGAAACGATCGACTGTGGCACTTAATTGAACTGATTATGGACTGTGACCTTATAAATGTTAAAGTGAGACAATTGGACTCCAAGAAATAACATTCTTCCTAATTTGACATGATTGCCGAAACTCAGCGATTACGCTGGGTGCTGTGGCAGCGCTTCAATTAAAAATTTAGATAAAAAAGACATTTTTTACTGTGGGGCCAATCTTAGCCGTTATTGCGCGTTGAAGAATTAGTGACAGTTTCAAAAACTGCATTTCATTGACTTTTTAACGGTGTCAGTCCTTTTGAGTTACAACGGTTGGGTCACCTATTCGTACCAACATGTGTTTAGCGATATTTTTCTGATACTACTAGGTTGCATCGCTTTTAACAATGAAACGATGGACTGTGGGACTTAATTGAACTACCTTTTGACTGTGACCTGATAAATGTGATAAATGAGACAATTGGACTACAAGAAATACATTCTTCTTAATTTGACGGGATTGCCGGAACTCAGCGATTACACGGGGCGCTTTGGTACTGCTACATTTAAAAACTTAGATAAATAAGTCATTCTTTACTGTGGGACCAATCCTAGCCGTTATCGCGCGCTGAAGAATTATCGACAGTTTCAAAAACTACATTTCATTGACTTTCTAACGGTGTCAGTCCGTTTGAGTTACAACGGTTGCGTCACCTATTCGTACCAACATGTGTTAGCAATATTTTTCTGTTATTACTAGGTTGCATAGCTTTTAACAATGAAACGATTGACTGTGGGACTTAATTGAACTAACTTTGGCCTGTGACCTGATATATGTGATAAATGAGACAATTGGACTCTAAGAAATAACATTCTTCTTAATTTGACGGGATTTCCGAAACTCAGCGATTACACTGGGCGCTGCTGTAACGCTTTAATTAAAAATTAAGATAAAAAAGTCATTCTTTACTGTGGGGCCAATCTTACCCGTTATCGCGCGTTGAAGAATTAGTGACAGTTTCAAAAACTGCATTTCATTGACTTTTTAACGGTGTCAGTCCTTTTGAGTTACAACGGTTGGGTCACCTATTCGTACCAACATGTGTTTAGCGATATTTTTCTGATACTACTAGGTTGCATCGCTTTTAACAATGAAACGATGGACTGTGGGACTTAATTGAACTACCTTTGGACTGTGACCTGATAAATGTGATAAATGAGACAATTGGATTCCAAGAAATACATTCTTCTTAATTTGACGGGATTGCCGGAACTCAGCGATTACACAGGGCGCTGTGGTACCGCTACATTTAAAAATTTAGATAAATAAGTCATTCTTTACTGTGGGACCAATCCTAGCCGTTGTCGCGCGCTGAAGAATTATCGACAGTTTCAAAAACTACATTTCATTGACTTTCTAACGGTGTCAGTCCGTTTGAGTTACAACGGTTGGGTCACCTATTCGTACCAACATGTGTTAGCAATATTTTTCTGTTATTACTAGGTTGCATCGCTTTTAACAATGAAACGATTGACTGTGGGACTTAATTGAACTAACTTTGGACAGTGACCTGATAAATGTGATAAATGAGACAATTTGACTCCAAGAAATAACATTCTTCTTAATTTGACATGATTGCCGAAACTCAGCGATTACACAGGGCGCTGTGGTAGCGCTTCATTTAAAAGTTTAGGTAAATAAGTCATTCTTTACTGTGGGACCAATCCTAGCCGTTATCGCGCGCTGAAGAAATAGCGACAGTTTCAAAAACTACATTTCATTGGCTTTCTAATAGTATCAGTCCGTTTAAGTTACAACGGTTGAGTCACATATTCGTACCAACATGTATTTCGTGCTATTTTCCGGTAATACTAGGTTGTATGGCTTTTACCAGTGAAACGATTGACTGTGGGACTTAATTGAACTGATTATGAACTGTGATCATATAAATGTTATAAGTGAGACAAGTTGACTCCAAGAAATGACATTCTTCTTAATTTGACATGATTGCCGAAACTCAACGATTACACTGGGCGATGTGGTAGCGCTTCATTTGAGAATTAAGCTAAAAAAAGTCATTTTTTACCGTGGGACCATTCCTAGCCGTTAGCGCGCTTAAGAAATAGAGACAGTTTCAATTACTACATTTCACTGACATTCTAACGGTGTCAGTCCGTTTGAGTTTCAACGGTTGGGTCACATATTCGTACCAACATGTAATTAGCGATATTTTTCTCATATTACTAGGTTGCATCGCATTTAACAGTGAAACAAGTGAATGTGGGAGAAAATTGGACTGATTTTGGATTGTGATCATATAAATGTTAAAAGTGAGACAAGTGGACTCCAAGAAATAACATTCTTCTTAATTTGACATGATTACCGGAACTCAGCGATTACACTGGGCGCTGTAGTAACGCTTCATTTAAAAATTTAGATAAATAAGTCATTCTTTACTGTGGGATCAATCCTATCCGTTATCGCGCGCTGAAGAAATAGCGATAGTTTCAAAAACTACATTTCATTGACTTTGTAACGGTGTCAGTTCGTTTGAGTTGCAACGGTTGGGTCACATATTTGTACCGACATGTTCTTAGCGATATTTATCTGATATTACTAAGTTGCATCGCTTTTAGCAGTGAAACGATTGACTGTAGGACTTAATTGAACTAACTTTGGACTGTGACCTGATAAATGTGATAAATGAGACAATTGGAGTCCAAGAAATAACATTCTTCTTAATTTGACGTGATTGCCGGAACTCAGCGGTTACACTGGGCGCTGTGGTAGCGCTTCATTTAAAAGTTTAGGTAAATAAGTCATTCTTTACTGTGGGACCAAACCTAACCGTTATCGGGCGCTGAAGAAATAGCGACAGTTTCAAAAACTACATTTAATTGACATTCTAACGGTATCAATCCACTTCAGTTACAACGTTTGCGTCACGTATTCGTACCAACATGAATTTAGCGATATTTTTCTCATATTACTAGGTTGCATCGCTTTTAACAGTAAAACGATTGACTGTGGTACTAAATTGATCTGATTTAGGACTGTGACCTGATATATGTGATAAATGAGACAATTGGACTCAGAGAAATAACAATCTTCTTAATTTGACGTAATTGCCGGAGCTCAGCGATTACACTGGGCGCTGTGGTAGCGCTTCATTTAAAAGTTTAGGTAAATAAGTCATTCTTTACTGTGGGACCAATCCTGACCGTTATCGCACGCTGAAGAAATTGCGACAGTTTCAAAAACTTCATTTCATTGACTTTCTAACGGTATCAATCCATTTCAGTTACAACAGTTGCGTCACATATTCGTACCGACATGTTTTTAGCGATATTTATCTGATATTACTAAGTTGCATCGCTTTTAGCAGTGAAACGATTGACTGTAGGACTTAATTGAACTAACTTTGGACTGTGACCTGATAAATGTGATAAATGAGACAATTGGACTCAGAGAAATAACATTCTTCTTAATTTGACGTAATTGCGGAACTCAGCGATTACACTGGGCGCTGTGGTAGCGCTTCATTTAAAAGTTTAGGTAAATAAGTCATTCTTTACTGTGGGACCAATCCTAACCGTTATCGGGCGCTGAAGAAATAGCGACAGTTTCAAAAACTACATTTCATTGACTTTCTAACGGTGTCAGTCCGTTAGAGTTACGACGGTTAGGTCACATATTCGTATCAACATGTATTTAGCGATATTTTTTTAATATTACTAGGTTGCATCGCTTTTAACAATGAAACGATTGACTGTGGGACTTAATTAAACAAACTTTGGACTGCGGATAATAAATGTGATAAATGAGAAAATTGGACTCCAAGAAATAACATTCTTCTCAGTTTGACATGATTGCCGGAACTCAGCGATTACACTGGGCGCTGTGGTAGCGCCTCATTTAAGAATTTAGATAAATAAGTCATTCTTTACTGTGGGACCAATCCTAGCCGTTATCGGGCGCTGAAGAAAGAGCGACAGTTTCAAAAACTAAATTTCATTGTCTTTTTAACAGTGTCATTCCGTTTGAGTTACAACGGTTGGGTCACACATTCGTACCAACATGTATTTAGCGATATTTTTTTTGATATTACTAGGCTGCATCGCTTTTAACAATGAAACGATTGACTGTGGGACTTAATTGAACAAACTTTGGACTGTGACCTAATAAATGTGATAAATGAGAAAATTGAACTCCAAGAAATAACATTCTTCTCAATTTGACATGATTGGCGGAACTCAGCGATTACACTGGGCGCTGTGGTAGCGCCTCATTTAAAAATTTAGATAAATAAGTCAATTTTTACTGTGAGACCAATCCTAGCCGTTATCGCGCGTTAAGAAATAGCGACAGTTTCAAAAACTACATTTCATTGACTTTCTAACGGTATCAATCCACTTTAGTTACAACGGTTGCGTCACATATTCCGACTAACATGTATTTAGCGATATTTTTCTCATATTACTAAGTTGCATCGCTTTTAACAGTGAAACGATTGACTGTGGTATTAAATTGAACTGATTTTGGACTGTGACCTTATAAATGTTATAAGTGAGATAAGTAGACTCCAAGAAATAGCATTCTTCTTAATTTGAAATGATTGCCGAAACTCAGCGATTGCACTGGACGCTGTTGTAGCGCTTCAACTAAAAATTAAGATAAAAAAGTCATTTTTTACTGCGAGACTAATCCTAGCCGTTATCGTGCGCTGAAGAAATAGCGACAGCGTCAAAAACTACATTTCACTGACTTTCAAACGGTGTTAGTCCGTTTGAGTTACACCGGTTCGGTCACATATTCGTACCAACATGTGTTAGCAATCTTTTTCTGTTATTACTAGGTAGCATCGCTTTTAACAATGAAACGATTGACTGTGGGACTTAAATGAACAAACTTTGGATTGTGACCTAATAAATGTGTAAATGAGAAAGTTGGACTCCAAGAAATAACATTCTTTTCAATTTGACAAGATTGCCGGAACTCAATGATTACACTGGGCGCTGTGGTAGCGCTTCATTTAAGAATTTAGATAAATAAGTCATTCTTAACTGTGGGACTAATTCTAGCCGTTATCGCGCGCTGAAGAAATAGCGACAGTTTCAAAAACTACATTTCATTGACTTTCTAAGAATATCAATCCGTTTGAGTAACAACGGTTGAGTCACATATTCGTACCACTATGTATTTCGTGATATTTTTTTCGGTACTGCTAGGTTTGTATGGCTTTTAACAGTTGAACGATCGACTGTGGCACTTAATTGAACTGATTATGGACTGTGACCTTATAAATGTTAAAGTGAGACAATTGGACTCCAAAAAATAACATTCTTCCTAATTTGACATGATTGCCGAAACTCAGCGATTACACTGGGCGCTGTGGTAGCGCTTCATTTAAGAATTTAGATAAATAAGTCATTCTTTACTGTGGTTCCAATCCTAGCCGTTATTGCACGCTGAAGAAATAGCGACAGTTTCAAAAACTCCATTTCATTGGCTTTCTAATAGTATCAGTCCGTTTAAGTTACAACGGTTGAGTCACATTTTTGTACCAACAAGTGTTTAGCGATATTTTTCTCGTACTACTAGATTGCATCGCTTTTAACAATGAAACGATGGACTGTGGGACTTAATTGAACTACCTTTGGACTGTGACCTGATAAATGTGATAAATGAGACAATTGGACTCCAAGAAATACATTCTTCTTAATTTGACGGGATTGCCGGAACTCAGCGATTACACGGGGCGCTGTGGTACCGCTACATTTAAAAATTTAGATAAATAAGTCATTCTTTACTGTGGGACCAATCCTAGCCGTTGTCGCGCGCTGAAGAATTATCGACAGTTTCAAAAACTACATTTCATTGACTTTCTAACGGTGTCAGTCCGTTTGAGTTACAACGGTTGGGTCACCTATTCGTACCAACATGTGTTAGCAATATTTTTCTGTTATTACTAGGTAGCATCGCTTTTAACAATGAAACGATTGACTGTGGGACTTAATTGAACTAACTTTGGACAGTGACCTGATAAATGTGATAAATGAGACAATTTGACTTTAAGAAATAACATTCTTCTTAATTTGACATGATTGCCGAAACTCAGCGATTACACTGGGCGCTGTGGTAGCGCTTCATTTAAAAGTTTAGGTAAATAAGTCATTCTTTACTGTGGGACCAATCCTAGCCGTTATCGCGCGCTGAAGAAATAGCGACAGTTTCAAAAGCTACATTTCATTGGCTTTCTAACAGTATCAATCCGTTTGAGTTACAACGGTTGAGTCACATATTCGTACCAACATGTATTCGTGCTATTTACCGGTTTTACTAGGTTGTATGGCTTTTACCAGTGAAACGATTGACTGTGGGACTTAATTGAACTGATTATGGATTGTGACCTTAGAAATGTTATTAGTGAGACAAGCGGACTCCAAGAAATAACATTTCTTTCAATTTGACATGATTGCCGGAACTCAGCGATTACACTGGGCGCTGTGGTAGCGCTTCATTTAAGAATTTAGATAAATAAGTCATTCTTAACTGTGGGACCAATTCTAGCCGTTATCGCGCGCTGAAGAAATAGCGACAGTTTCAAAAACTACATTTCATTGACTTTCTAAGAATATCAATCCGTTTGAGTAACAACGGTTGAGTCACATATTCGTACCAATATGTATTTCGTGATATTTTTTTCGGTACTGCTAGGTTTGTATGGCTTTTAACAGTGAAACGATCGACTGTGGCACTTAATTGAACTGATTATGGACTGTGACCTTATAAATGTTAAAGTGAGACAATTGGACTCCAAGAAATAACATTCTTCCTAATTTGACATGATTGCCGAAACTCAGCGATTACGCTGGGTGCTGTGGCAGCGGTTCAATTAAAAATTTAGATAAAAAAGACATTTTTTACTGTGGGGCCAATCTTAGCCGTTATTGCGCGTTGAAGAATTAGTGACAGTTTCAAAAACTGCATTTCATTGACTTTTTAACGGTGTCAGTCCTTTTGAGTTACAACGGTTGGGTCACCTATTCGTACCAACATGTGTTTAGCGATATTTTTCTGATACTACTAGGTTGCATCGCTTTTAACAATGAAACGATGGACTGTGGGACGTAATTGAACTACCTTTGGACTGTGACCTGATAAATGTGATAAATGAGACAATTGGACTACAAGAAATACATTCTTCTTAATTTGACGGGATTGCCGGAACTCAGCGATTACACGGGGCGCTTTGGTACTGCTACTTTTAAAAACTTAGATAAATAAGACATTCTTTACTGTGGGACCAATCATAGCCGTTATCGCGCGCTGAAGAATTATCGACAGTTTCAAAAACTACATTTCATTGACTTTCTAACGGTGTCAGTCCGTTTGAGTTACAACGGTTGGCTCACCTATTCGTACCAACATGTGTTAGCAATATTTTTCTGTTATTACTAGGTTGCATAGCTTTTAACAATGAAACGATTGACTGTGGGACTTAATTGAACTAACTTTGGCCTGTGACCTGATATATGTGATAAATGAGACAATTGGACTCTAAGAAATAACATTCTTCTTAATTTGACGGGATTTCCGAAACTCAGCGATTACACTGGGCGCTGCGGTAGCGCTTTAATTAAAAATTAAGATAAAAAAGTCATTTTTTACTGTGGGGCCAATCTTAGCCGTTATCGCGCGTTGAAGAATTAGTGACAGTTTCAAAAACTGCATTTCATTGACTTTTTAACGGTGTCAGTCCTTTTGAGTTACAACGGTTGGGTCACCTATTCGTACCAACATGTGTTTAGCGATATTTTTCTGATACTACTAGGTTGCATCGCTTTTAACAATAAAACGATGGACTGTGGGACTTAATTGAACTACCCTTGGACTGTGACCTGATAAATGTGATAAATGAGACAATTGGACTCCAAGAAATACATTCTTCTTAATTTGACGGGATTGCTGGAACTCAGCGATTACACGGGGCGCTGTAGTACCGCTACATTTAAAAATTTAGATAAATAAGTCATTCTTTACTGTGGGACCAATCCTAGCCGTTGTCGCGCGCTGAAGAATTATCGACAGTTTCAAAAACTACATTTCATTGACTTTCTAACGGTGTCAGTCCGTTTGAGTTACAACGGTTGGGTCACCTATTCGTACCAACATGTGTTAGCAACATTTTTCTGTTATTACTAGGTTGCATAGCTTTTAACAATGAAACGATTGACTGTGGGACTTAATTGAACTAACTTTGGCCTGTGACCTGATATATGTGATAAATGAGAAAATTGGACTCTAAGAAATAACATTCTTCTTAATTTGACGGGATTTCCGAAACTCATCGATTACACTGGGCGCTGCGGTAGCGCTTTAATTAAAAATTAAGATAAATAAGTCATTCTTTACTGTGGGACCAATCCTAGCCGTTGTCGCGCGCTGAAGAATTATCGACAGTTTCAAAAACTACATTTCATTGACTTTCTAACGGTGTCAGTCCGTTTGAGTTACAACGGTTGGGTCACCTATTCGTACCAACATGTGTTAGCAATATTTTTCTGTTATTACTAGGTTGCATTGCTTTTAACAATGAAACGATTGACTGTGGGACTTAATTGAACTAACTTTGGACAGTGACCTGATAAATGTGATAAATGAGACAATTTGACTCCAAGAAATAACATTCTTCTTAATTTGACATGATTGCCGAAACTCAGCGATTACACTGGGCGCTGTGGTAGCGCTTCATTTAAAAGTTTAGGTAAATAAGTCATTCTTTACTGTGGGACAAATCCTAGCCGTTATCGCGCGCTGAAGAAATAGCGACAGTTTCAAAAACTACATTTCATTGACTTTCCAACGGTATCAATCCACTTCAGTTACAACGGTTGGGTCACCTATTCGTACCAACATGTATTTAACGATATTTTTCTGTTATTACTAGGTTGCATCGCTTTTAACAATGAAGCGATTGACTGTGGGACTTAATTGAACTAACTTTGGACTATGACCTGATATATGTGATAAATGAGACAATTGCACTCTAAGAAATAACATTCTTCTTAAATTGACGGGATTTCCGAAACTCAGCGATTACACTGGGCGCTGTGGTAGCGCTTCATTTAAGAATTTAGATAAATAAGTCATTCTTTACTGTGGTACCAATCCTAGCCGTTATTGCACGCTGAAGAAATAGCGACAGTTTCAAAAACTACATTTCATTGGCTTTCTAATAGTATCAGTCCGTTTAAGTTACAACGGTTGAGTCACATATTCGTACCAACATGTATTTCGTGCTATTTTCCGGTAATACTAGGTTGTATGGTTTTTACCAGTGAAACGATTGACTGTGGGACTTAATTGAACTGATTATGAACTGTGACCTTAAAAATGTTATAAGTGAGACAAGTGGACTCCAAGAAATATCATTCTTCTTAGATGGAAATGATTGCCGAAATTTAGCGATTGCACTGGACGCTGTGCTAGCGCTTCAGTTAAAAATTTAGATAAATAAGTCATTCTTTACTGTGGGACCAATCCTAGCCGTTATCGGGCGCTGAAGAAAGAGCGACTGTTTCAAAAACTACATTTCATTGACTTTCTAACGGTATCAATCCACTTCAGTTACAATGTTTGCGTCACATATTCGTACCAACATGTATTTGGCGATATTTTTCTCATATTACTAGGTTGCATCGCTTTTAACAGTGAAACGATTGACTGTGGGACTAAATTGGACTGATTTTGGACTGTGATCATATAAATGTTATAAGTGAGACAAGTTGACTCCAAGAAATAACATTCTTCTTAATTTGACATGATTACCGGAACTCAGCGATTACACTGGGCGCTGTAGTAACGCTTCATTTAAAAATTTAGATAAATAAGTCATTCTTTACTGTGGGATCAATCCTATCCGTTATCGCGCGCTGAAGAAATAGCGATAGTTTCAAAAACTACATTTCATTGACTTTGTAACGGTGTCAGTTCGTTTGAGTTGCAACGGTTGGGTCACATATTTGTACCGACATGTTTTTAGCGATATTTATCTGATATTACTAAGTTGCATCGCTTTTAGCAGTGAAACGATTGACAGTAGGACTTAATTGAACTAACTTTGGACTGTGACCTGATAAATGTGATAAATGAGACAATTGGAGTCCAAGAAATAACATTCTTCTTAATTTGACGTGATTGCCGGAACTCAGCGATTACACTGGGCGCTGTGGTAGCGCTTCATTTAAAAGATTAGGTAAATAAGTCATTCTTTACTGTGGGACCAAACCTAACCGTTATCGAGCGCTGAAGAAATAGCGACAGTTTCAAAAACTACATTTAATTGACATTCTAACGGTATCAATCCACTTCAGTTACAACGTTTGCGTCAGGTATTCGTACCAACATGTATTTAGCGATATTTTTCTCATATTACTAGGTTGCATCGCTTTTAACAGTAAAACGATTGACTGTGGTACTAAATTGATCTGATTTAGGACTGTGACCTGATAAATGTGATAAATGAGACAATTGGACTCAGAGAAATAACATTCTTCTTAATTTGACGTAATTGCCGGAGCTTAGCGATTACACTGGGCGCTGTGGTAGCGCTTCATTTAAAAGTTTAGGTAAATAAGTCATTCTTTACTGTGGGACCAATCCTAACCGTTATCGCGCGCTGAAGAAATAGCGACAGTTTCAAAAACTTCATTTCATTGACTTTCTAACGGTATCAATCCATTTCAGTTACAACAGTTGCGTCACATATTCGTACCGACATGTTTTTAGCGACATTTATCTGATATTACTAAGTTGCATCGCTTTTAGCAGTGAAGCGATTGACTGTAGGACTTAATTGAACTAACTTTGGACTGTGACCTGATAAATGTGATAAATGAGACAATTGGACTCAGAGAAATAACATTCTTTTTTATTTGACGTAATTGCCGGAACACAGCGATTACACTGGGCGCTGTGGTAGCGCTTCATTTAAAAGTTTAGGTAAATAAGTCATTCTTTACTGTGGGACCAATCCTAACCGTTATCGCGCGCTGAAGAAATAGCGACAGTTTCAAAAGCTACATTTCATTGACTTTCTAACGGTGTCAGTCCGTTAGAGTTACAACGGTTGGGTCACATATTCGTATCAACATGTATTTAGCGATATTTTTTTGATATTACTAGGTTGCATCGCTTTTAACGATGAAACGATTGACTGTGGGACTTAATTAAACAAACTTTGGACTGCGGATAATAAATGTGATAAATGAGAAAATTGGACTCCAAGAAATAACATTCTTCTCAGTTTGACATGATTGCCGGAACTCAGCGATAACACTGGGCGCTGTGGTAGCGTCTCATTTAAGAATTTAGATAAATAAGTCATTCTTTACTGTGGGACCAATCCTAGCCGTTATCGGGCGCTGAAGAAAGAGCGACAGTTTCAAAAACTAAATTTCATTGTCTTTTTAACAGTGTCAGTCCGTTTGAGTTACAACGGTTGGGTCACACATTCGCACCAACATGTATTTAGCGATATTTTTTTTGATATTACTGGGCTGCATCGCTTTTAACAATGAAACGATTGACTGTGGTATTAAATTGAACTGATTTTGGACTGTGACCTTATAAATGTTATAAGTGAGATAAGTAGACTCCAAGAAATAGCATTCTTCTTAATTTGAAATGATTGCCGAAACTCAGCGATTGCACTGGACGCTGTGGTAGCGCTTCAACTAAAAATTAAGATAAAAAAGTCATTTTTTACTGCGGGACTAATCCTAGTCGTTATCGCGCGCTGAAGAAATAGCGACAGCGTCAAAAACTACATTTCACTGACTTTCAAACGGTGTTAGTCCGTTTGAGTTACACCGGTTCGGTCACATATTCGTACCAACATGTATTTAGCGATATTTTTTTTGATATTACTAGGTTGCATCGCTCTTAACAATGAAACGATTAACTGTGGGACTTAAATGAACAAACTTTGGATTGTGACCTAATAAATGTGTAAATGAGAAAGTTGGACTCCAAGAAATAACATTCTTCTCAATTTGACATGATTGCCGGAACTCAGCGATTACACTGGGCGCTGTGATAGTGCTTCCTTTAAGAAGTTAGATAAATAAGTCATTCTTAACTGTGGGACCAATCCTAGCCGTTATCGCGCGCTGATGAAATAGCGACAGTTTCAAAAACTACATTTCATTGACTTTCTAAGAGTATCAATCCGTTTGAGTTACAACGGTTGAGTCACATATTCGTACCAACATGTATTTCGTGATATTTCTCCGGTACTACTAGGTTGTATGGCTTTTAACAGTGAAACGACTGACTGTGGGACTTAATTGAACTGATTATGGACTGTGACCTTATAAATGTTAAAGTGAGACAATTGGACTCCAAGAAATAACATTCTTCCTAAATTGACATGATTGCCGAAACTCAATGAATACACTGGGCGCTGTGGTAGCGCTTCAATTAAGAATTAAGATAAAAAAAGTCATTTTTTTCTGAGGGACCAATCCTAGCCGTTATCGCGTGCTGAAGAATTAGGGACAGTTTCAAAAGCTACATTTCATTGTCTTTCTAACAGTGTCAGTCCGTTTGAGTTACAACAGTTGGGTTACATATTCGTACCAACATGTATTTAGCGATATTTTTTTGATATTACTAGGTTGCATCGCTCTCAACAATGAAACGATTGACTGTGGGACTTAAATGAACAAACTTTGGACTGTGACCTAATAAATGTGTAAATGAGAAAGTTGGACTCCAAGAAATAACATTCTTCTCAATTTGACATGATTGCCGGAACTCAGCGATTACACTGGGCGCTGTGATAGTGCTTCCTTTAAGAAGTTAGATAAATAAGTCATTTTTTTCTGAGGGACCAATCCTAGCCGTTATCGCGCGCTGAAGAATTAGCGACAGTTTCAAAAACTACATTTCATTGTCTTTCTAACAGTATCAGTCCGTTTAAGTTACAACGGTTGAGTCACATATTCGTACCAACATGTATTTCGTGCTATTTTCCGGTAATACTAGGTTGTATGGTTTTTACCAGTGAAACGATTGACTGTGGGACTTAATTGAACTGATTATGAACTGTGACCTTAAAAATGTTATAAGTGAGACAAGTGGACTCCAAGAAATATCATTCTTCTTAGATGGAAATGATTGCCGAAATTTAGCGATTGCACTGGACGCTGTGCTAGCGCTTCAGTTAAAAATTTAGATAAATAAGTCATTCTTTACTGTGGGACCAATCCTAGCCGTTATCGGGCGCTGAAGAAAGAGCGACTGTTTCAAAAACTACATTTCATTGACTTTCTAACGGTATCAATCCACTTCAGTTACAATGTTTGCGTCACATATTCGTACCAACATGTATTTGGCGATATTTTTCTCATATTACTAGGTTGCATCGCTTTTAACAGTGAAACGATTGACTGTGGGACTAAATTGGACTGATTTTGGACTGTGATCATATAAATGTTATAAGTGAGACAAGTTGACTCCAAGAAATAACATTCTTCTTAATTTGACATGATTACCGGAACTCAGCGATTACACTGGGCGCTGTAGTAACGCTTCATTTAAAAATTTAGATAAATAAGTCATTCTTTACTGTGGGATCAATCCTATCCGTTATCGCGCGCTGAAGAAATAGCGATAGTTTCAAAAACTACATTTCATTGACTTTGTAACGGTGTCAGTTCGTTTGAGTTGCAACGGTTGGGTCACATATTTGTACCGACATGTTTTTAGCGATATTTATCTGATATTACTAAGTTGCATCGCTTTTAGCAGTGAAACGATTGACTGTAGGACTTAATTGAACTAACTTTGGACTGTGACAAGATAAATGTGATAAATGAGACAATTGGAGTCCAACAAATAACATTCTTCTTAATTTGACGTGATTGCCGGAACTTAGCGATTACACTGGGCGCTGTGGTAGCGCTTCATTTAAAAGATTAGGTAAATAAGTCATTCTTTACTGTGGGACCAAACCTAACCGTTATCGAGCGCTGAAGAAATAGCGACAGTTTCAAAAACTACATTTAATTGACATTCTAACGGTATCAATCCACTTCAGTTACAACGTTTGCGTCACGTATTCGTACCAACATGTATTTAGCGATATTTTTCTCATATTACTAGGTTGCATCGCTTTTAACAGTAAAACGATTGACTGTGGTACTAAATTGATCTGATTTAGGACTGTGACCTGATAAATGTGATAAATGAGACAATTGGACTCAGAGAAATAACATTCTTCTTAATTTGACGTAATTGCCGGAGCTCAGCGATTACACTGGGCGCTGTGGTAGCGCTTCATTTAAAAGTTTAGGTAAATAAGTCATTCTTTACTGTGGGACCAATCCTAACCGTTATCGCGCGCTGAAGAAATAGCGACAGTTTCAAAAACTTCATTTCATTGACTTTCTAACGGTATCAATCCATTTCAGTTACAACGGTTGGGTCACATATTTGTACCGACATGTTTTTAGCGATATTTATCTGATATTACTAAGTTGCATCGCTTTTAGCAGTGAAACGATTGACTGTAGGACTTAATTGAACTAACTTTGGACTGTGACAAGATAAATGTGATAAATGAGACAATTGGAGACCAACAAATAACATTCTTCTTAATTTGACGTGATTGCCGGAACTCAGCGATTACACTGGGCGCTGTGGTAGCGCTTCATTTAAAAGTTTAGGTAAATAAGTCATTCTTTACTGTGGGACCAATCCTAACCGTTATCGCGCGCTGAAGAAATAGCGACAGTTTCAAAAGCTACATTTCATTGACTTTCTAACGGTGTCAGTCCGTTAGAGTTACAACAGTTGGGTCACATATTCGTATCAACATGTATTTAGCGATATTTTTTTGATATTACTAGGTTGCATCGCTATTAACAATGAAACGATTGACTGTGGGACTTAATTAAACAAACTTTGGACTGCGGATAATAAATGTGATAAATGAGAAAATTGGACTCCAAGAAATAACATTCTTCTCAGTTTGACATGATTGCCGGAACTCAGCGATTACACTGGGCGCTGTGGTAGCGCCTCATTTAAGAATTTAGATAAATAAGTCATTCTTTACTGTGGGACCAATCCTAGCCGTTATCGGGCGCTGAAGAAAGAGCGACAGTTTCAAAAACTAAATTTCATTGTCTTTTTAACAGTGTCAGTCCGTTTAAGTTACAACGGTTGGGTCACACATTCGCACCAACATGTATTTAGCGATATTTTTTTTGATATTACTAGGCTGCATCGCTTTTAACAATGAAACGATTGACTGTGGTATTAAATTGATCTGATTTTGGACTGTGACCTTATAAATGTTATAAGTGAGATAAGTAGACTCCAAGAAATAGCATTCTTCTTAATTTGAAATGATTGCCGGAACTCAGCGATTACACTGGGCGCTGTGATAGTGCTTCCTTTAAGAAGTTAGATAAATAAGTCATTCTTAACTGTGGGACCAATCCTAGCCGTTATCGCGCGCTGAAGAAATAGCGACAGTTTCAAAAACTACATTTCATTGACTTTCTAAGAGTATCAATCCGTTTGAGTTACAACGGTTGAGTCACATATTCGTACCAACATGTATTTCGTGATATTTCTCCGGTACTACTAGGTTGTATGGCTTTTAACAGTGAAACGACTGACTGTGGGACTTAATTGAACTGATTATGGACTGTGACCTTATAAATGTTAAAGTGAGACAATTGGACTCCAAGAAATAACATTCTTCCTAAATTGACATGATTGCCGAAACTCAATGAATACACTGGGCGCTGTGGTAGCGCTTCAATTAAGAATTAAGATAAAAAAAGTCATTTTTTTCTGAGTGACCAATCCTAGCCGTTATCGCGTGCTGAAGAATTAGCGACAGTTTCAAAAACTACATTTCATTGTCTTTCTAACAGTGTCAGTCCGTTTGAGTTACAACAGTTGGGTTACATATTCGTACCAACATGTATTTAGCGATATTTTTTTGATATTACTAGGTTGCATCGCTCTTAACAATGAAACGATTGACTGTGGGACTTAAATGAACAAACTTTGGACTGTGACCTAATAAATGTGTAAATGAGAAAGTTGGACTCCAAGAAATAACATTCTTCTCAATTTGACATGATTGCCGGAACTCAGCGATTACACTGGGCGCTGTGATAGTGCTTCCTTTAAGAAGTTAGATAAATAAGTCATTCTTAACTGTGGGACCAATCCTAGCCGTTATCGCGCGCTGAAGAAATAGCGACAGTTTCAAAAACTACATTTCATTGACTTTCTAAGAGTATCAATCCGTTTGAGTTACAACGGTTGAGTCACATATTCGTACCAACATGTATTTCGTGATATTTCTCCGGTACTACTAGGTTGTATGGCTTTTAACAGTGAAACGACTGACTGTGGGACTTAATTGAACTGATTATGGACTGTGACCTTATAAATGTTAAAGTGAGACAATTGGACTCCAAGAAATAACATTCTTCCTAAATTGACATGATTGCCGAAACTCAATGAATACACTGGGTGCTGTGGTAGCGCTTCAATTAAGAATTAAGATAAAAAAAGTCATTTTTTTCTGAGGGACCAATCCTAGCCGTTATCGCGTGCTGAAGAATTAGCGACAGTTTCAAAAACTACATTTCATTGTCTTTCTAACAGTGTCAGTCCGTTTGAGTTACAACAGTTGGGTTACATATTCGTACCAACATGTATTTAGCGATATTTTTTGATATTACTAGGTTGCATCGCTCTTAACAATGAAACGATTGACTGTGGGACTTAAATGAACAAACTTTGGACTGTGACCTAATAAATGTGTAAATGAGAAAGTTGGACTCCAAGAAATAACATTCTTCTCAATTTGACATGATTGCCGGAACTCAGCGATTACACTGGGCACTGTGATAGTGCTTCCTTTAAGAAGTTAGATAAATAAGTCATTCTTAACTGTGGGACCAATCCTAGCCGTTATCGCGCGCTGAAGAAATAGCGACAGTTTCAAAAACTACATTTCATTGACTTTCTAAGAGTATCAATCCGTTTGAGTTACAACGGTTGAGTCACATATTCGTACCAACATGCATTTCGTGATATTTCTCCGGTACTACTAGGTTGTATGGCTTTTAACAGTGAAACGACTGACTGTGGGACTTAATTGAACTGATTATGGACTGTGACCTTATAAATGTTAAAGTGAGACAATTGGACTCCAAGAAATAACATTCTTCCTAAATTGACATGATTGCCGAAACTCAATGAATACACTGGGCGCTGTGGTAGCGCTTCAGTTAAGAATTAAGATAAAAAAAGTCATTTTTTTCTGAGGGACCAATCCTAGCCGTTATCGCGCGCTGAAGAATTAACGACAGTTTCAAAAACTACATATCATTGTCTTTCTAACAGTGTCAGTCCGTTTGAGTTACAACGGTTGGGTTACATATTCGTACCAACATGTATTTAGCGATATTTTTTTGATATTACTAGGTTGCATCGCTCTTAACAATGAAACGATTGACTGTGGGACTTAAATGAACAAACTTTGGACTGTGACCTAATAAATGTGTAAATGAGAAAGTTGGACTCCAAGAAATAACATTCTTCTCAATTTGACATGATTGCCGGAACTCAGCGATTACACTGGGCGCTGTGATAGTGCTTCCTTTAAGAAGTTAGGTAAATAAGTCATTCTTAACTGTGGGACCAATCCTAGCCGTTTTCGCGCGCTGAAGAAATAGCGACAGTTTCAAAAACTACATTTCATTGACTTTCTAAGAGTATCAATCCGTTTGAGTTTCAACGGTTGAGTCACATATCGTACCAACATGTATTTCGTGATATTTCTCCGGTACTACTAGCTTGTATGGCTTTTAACAGTGAAACGATTGACTGTGGGACTTAATTGAACTGATTATGGACTGTGACCTTATAAATGTTAAAGTGAGACAATTGGACTCCAAGAAATAACATTCTTCCTAATTTGACATGATTGCCGAAACTCAATGAATACACTGGGCGCTGTGGTAGCGCTTCAATTAAGAATTAAGATAAAAAAAGTCATTTTTTTCTAAGGGACCAATCCTAGCCGTTATCGCGCGCTGAAGAATTAGCGACAGTTTCAAAAACTACATTTCATTGTCTTTCTAACAGTGTCAGTCCGTTTGAGTTACAACGGTTGTGTCACATATTCGTACCAAGATGTATTTAGCGATATTTTTTTGATATTACTAGGTTGCATCGCTCTTAACAATGAAACTATTGACTGTGGGACTTTATTGAACAAACTTTGGACTATGACCTAATAAATGTGATAAATGTGAAAATTGGGCTCCAAGAAATAACATTCTTCTCAACTTGACATGATTGCCGAAACTCAGCGATCACACTAGGCGCTGTGGTAGCGCTTCATTTAAGACTTTAGATAAAGAAGTCATTTTATACTGTGGGACCAATCCTAGCCGTTATCGCGCGCTGAAGAAATAGCGACAGTTTCAAAAACTACACTTCAATGGCTTTCTATCAGTATCAATCCGTTTGAGTTACAACGGTTGAGTCACATATTCGTACCAACATGTATTTCGTGCTATTTTCCGGTATTACTAGGTTGTATGGCTTCTACCAGTGAAACGATTCCCTGTGGGACTTAGTTGAACTGATTATGGACTGTGACCTTAAAAATTTTATAACTGAGGCAAGCGTACTCCAGGAAATGACATTCTTTTTAATTTGATATGATTGCCGGAATTCAGCGATTACACTGGGCGCTGTGGTAGCGTTTCATTTAAGAATATTGATAAATGAGTCATTCTTAACTGTGGGACCAATCCTAGCCGTTATCGCGCGCTGAAGAAATAGCGACAGTTTCAAGAACTGCATTTCATTGACTTTCTAAGAGTATCGATTCGTTTAAGTTACAACGGTTGAGTCACATATTCGTACCAACATGTATTTCGTGATATTTTTCCGGTACTACTAGGTTGTATGGATTTTAACAGTGAAACGATTGACAGTGGGACTTAATTGAGCTGATTATGGACTGTGACCTTATAAATGTTAAAGTGAGACAATTGGACTCCTAGAAATAACACTCTTCCTAATTTGACATGATTGCCGAAACTCAGCGATTACACTGGGCGCTGTGGTAGCGCTTCAATTAAAAATTAAGATAAAAAAGTCATTCTTTACTCTGGGACCAATCTTGGCCATTATCGCGCGCTGAAGAAATATCGACGGTTTCAAAAACTAAATTTCATTGACTTTCTAACGGTGTCAGTCCGTTTGAGTTACAACGGTTGGGTCACATGTTCGTACCAACATGTATTTAGCGATATTTTTTTGATATTACTAGGTTGCATCGCTCTTAACAATGAAATGATTGACTGTGGGACTTAATTGAACAAACTTTGGACTGTGACCTAATAAATGTGATAAATGAGAAAATTGGACTCCAAGAAATAACATTCTTCTCAATTTGACATGATTGCCGGAACTCAGCGATTACACTGGGCGCTGTAGCTAGAGTAAGGAGGTAATTTATTCCGGTTTTAGGTTTTTGACGGTCAAACCCCTATTAAAAAACGCTGCTTTTAGACCCCCTAAAACAGCTGTGACGTCACAGATTTCATCATGCCTCAAATGAGTGTACAAGTCACGTCATATTCAACAAATTTGCTGACATCATCAAAAATGACGGCACTCGACAAAACTGCTGACAAACGCGCATGCGCAAATCTATTTGAATGGAAAGGGAAATTCCCTACTCAAATTGCGACCGCTGTTAGTTGAAGTCTGAATATACTTATAATAAAAGAGAAATGCGTTGGTTCAAGAATACAATCTTGGAACTTGCAGCTAAATATGGTCACATAGAGATTGTTAAGCTGTGCAAAGAGTGGGGTGAGACAGAATTTGATTTGCCGATGGCACTTGAAGCTCTCAATGGTCACATCGAGATTGTTAAGCTGTGCAAAGAGTGGGGTGCGACAGACTTTAATTGGGCTCTACGAAATGCAGCTGAAAATGGTCACATCGAGATGGTTAAGATGTTCAAAGAGTGGGTTGCGACAGACTTTAATTGGGCCTACGAAATGCAGCTGAAAATGGTCACATCGAGATGGTTAAGATGTTCAAAGAGTGGGGTGCGACAGACTTTAATTAGGCCATGAAAAAAGCAGCTGTCTATGGTCACATTGAGATTGTTAAGCTGTGCAAAGAGTGGGGTGCGACAGACTTTAATTGGGCCATGGAATTTGCAGCTGTCAATGGTCACATTGAGATTGTTAAGCTGTGCAAAGAGTGGGGTGCGACAGAGTTTGATTGGCCCATGAAATCAATATAGAAAGTGTTGCGGAGAGGTTGCCAAGGCAAAGGCATGCAAGGAAATAGGAAGAGGAATCAGGAAGGCAGGGGTAGGCAAGGCATGGGAGCCACAGGCAAGGACATAGTAGGCAGGCACCAGAAAAGGCATAGGAAGGGTAGGCAAAGAAAGGCACGGACAGTGCTGGCAGGGCAATGGAACGGCAAGGCAGGCGTGCATGACTTTAGTAGAAAATCTCCACCTTACAACTCAAAGATTGCGTATACTCAATATGTCTAAGTTAAGTATCATATTAGTCCAGGAGTATAGAAAATATTGAGGTGCAAATGTTTTAAATTCAATATCTCAAAAAAAAGTCTCAAATTTATCTCAGGTCAATACACAGTGAATCATAGCAGAATTATGTGCCATTACAAGTATTTAAACAATCGGTCATAACGACATATTATTTTGTGATAAATCTGAGATTAACTTGGTTCCAATGACTACAACATTAAAAAGTCAAGATATAGAAATAATCAGAGAAGCACGGCAAAGCAGGCAAGGAAACAGGAGGAGGAACAAGGAAACAGGAAGAGGAATCAGCAAGGCAGGGGTAGGCAAGGCATGGTAGGCAAACACAAGACCATAGAAGGCAGGCAACAGAAAAGGCATAGGAAGGTTAGGCAATGGCAAAGGGACGGCAAGGCAGGGCAGGCACCTTAATAGAAACTCTCTCCCCCTACAACTCAAAGATGTACTCAATGTAAGGTATTACATTTATATAAGGTCAATATACAGTGAATCATATTAGCAGAATTATGTGCCAATATAATACAACCTGGTTGTTGTAGGTGCAAGATAATTGTTTTTCATGCCCTGTCCAGGATTCGAACCTGGATCTCTCGTTTGCAAGAGTGTCATAGCCATTAGACCAACAGAGCGTAATAATTATGTAATTTTGTTAATTACATATACTTAAATGTTTACACTTGTGTCTAATTAACTAAGCTTTTAAAAAATATTGGTTACTGTCCATTAGGTTTTGACCTTTCGTTTTAAAGGATCGTGTATTTCAGGCTTAATCCCAAAACTTGAGGTAAAACTAAGTATGTTTATTGAAAATTTTCCCAAGATGTAAAGAAACGACTATTATCAAAACAAACTACGTTATTCCATGAAATTAACGAGTCAAGAATTTTATAACCTAAAGTTAAGCTTGCTAACTGACTATATAACTATACACTACGTTAAATATAAAAAAGGCATGCTGTTGTGCAAAAGAAAAAATTTATAAGAAGAAAAGTCTGGCGATGGGTTGAGAGGAATGAATTAAGAACAGCAAGTTTTAGCATTTTTTTATTTTTTTTCACCACCGATACCCTCCTCTTCCTCTTCCTCTTCCACTTCCACTGCTCCTCTTCAGCTTCATCCGCTCCCGCACATCGTCCTCCTCCGTGAAGGTGCGGGAGCCACCAGACGCCTTCCAGGACTTGTAATTTTGTGAGCTTATATAAGCTCCCAAAGATTTATTTAGGGAACAAAAGTCCCGGAAGGCGTCCCAAGATAAGTCCTTTTTCTCAGCTGATAATTCCTAAAAACACGATCCAATTGTGCTACATTCAAAACTTCCGAAAACATGCAAAGTTGATCGACTTTTCTAATCATTCATTAAGTTATATTTACTGTTTTACCACATTCTACACTTCAAAGCAATTATTTCTAGTGCATAACTTACTTTAACCTTCTCCTCTAACTCAGCAACTTTTCCCTCCAATAAATCAACTCGCTGTTTCAACTCCTACATAAAGATTCCTCTCAAATTAATTTAATACTGTACTTTCATATGCTAATTCTCGTATGCTAATCTAACTAAGTTTTATATTATCTCATTTGGCCGCTAAAAGTAGTAGTGGTAGTATATATTTGCTGTTTCAATTACAATTTTATCTATTACGTATAATGAGATGACAATCTATGGCAGTCAGGAAACCAACCAAATAGAAACAGCTAGTCTATGTAACATCGCCGTTATGTGGCAAATTTTTTAGCAATTGCTGTAAAGATATAACACAGAAACATAGGACACAAATGTGTCTCAAACCTTCCTCAGTATTAAATTTTAATACAAAAAGCTTTATATGAATGCAAAATTTTGCATCAAAGAAATGCAATTTCAGTATTGAAAAGGTAAAAAGCAAACTATGAAAATACTTACATCAACAACTTGGTTATTCATAATTATTATTATTACTAAATATAAATTTAAAACTAATATTAAGCGATAGGTAAATTTCTAATACAACACCTTTTAATGGGAGTTAAAAGCACTAAAACAAAAAGAATGTTTGCAAACATTTCATGCAAAGAGAGTTTTATTGCCCTGGCTGTTGGTTGAAGAGCGTGTAGACACATTTCTACTCTACTTCAAAACAACATGTATTTATTAAATTTTAATATCCTAAGTAAAAATGTCATATGTCTACAAGCTCTTCTTGACAACCTGCACCACGAGAAGGTAGCCAATGGGACTAAGCAGGTCATACCTAAAATAAAGGACAGATTTATGTTGCAATTAACATTTTAAGTAAAAAAGAGTTACCCCATTTTGGTGATGTAATTGTTTACTTGATGTTGCATAACTTACAGTAACTGAGGTGTGATGGCTGGTAGGTTGATTGTTGTAAGTCATTATGGTAGGGTGATTGGGCTGTGATGATCGGTAGGGTACGGATGAGACTGAATAATGCTGTAACGTTAAAGCACCTTGTTTAGGTTGCATATGGTGCGATAAGGTAATAAGCAGCATAATGTTGTAATAGTAATGCACCTTGTTCAGGTTTTGAAATTGGATTATGTTAATACACAATTTTTTTCAATAAGCAACTCATTTTTTAAGCAACTGAACTGGATTTGAAATGTTTTAAGCAATTTTAGTTCTGGACAAATATAAGCACAAGCAAGAATAATTTTTTTTGCACACTTCAGTTTATTTTTAAGAAATATCTTTTTTACCAAAATATGACTTAGTTTCTTTTTCCCGTTTATTATATATATGTTTAACAAAAATAAGACTTAGATATTGACTAAAAAATAACATGAGATCTGACCAAAATCCAATTTGCTTATAAAAAAAATTGTGCAATCAGCTCAATGCTGTAATGCACCTTGTTCAGGTTGCATGTGCACCTTGTTCAGGTTGCAATTGGCTTACAACGCCATTAATAATCAGCATAAAGCTGTAATGTTAATGCACCTTGTTCAGGCTGCAATTGGCCTACAACGCCATTAATAATCAGCACAAAGCTGTAATGTTAATGTACCTTGTTTAAGTAATTGTGATATAATGGGTACAGACAATATGTTGAATCTGGTAAGTAGAAAGGGTATGGTAATTGTGGTACAATGATCGGTATGGTAAAACGATATGTTGATTGGGATAAGTCGAAACGGTATGGTAATTGTGGTATAATGGGTGCAGGCGATATGTTGAATCTGGTAAATCGAAAGGGTATGGTAATTGTGTTATGATGATCGGTAAGGTACAGACGATACGTTGATTGCGATAAGTGAAAACGGTATGGTAATTGTGGTATGATGGGTACTGACGATTTATGTTGAATCCTTTAGGTCGAAATGGTAATTGTGGTATGATGATCGGTACGGTAAGGCAATATGTTGATTGCAAAAAGTCGAAATTGTATGGTAATTGTGTTATGATGACCAATAAGGTAAAGACGAGATTTTGATTGCGATAAGTCAAAACAGCACGGTAATCGTGGTATGACAGGGACGGTACAGACAATATGTTGATTGCGATAAGGCTGTATGTATGGTAAGGTTTTGAATTTAAACCTTTATGTTAATACACATTCTTTTTATAAGCAACTAAACTGAATTTTAAAAAAATTTAGTTTTGTACAAATAAAAGCATAAGCAAAAATTTTTTTTCTTTTAAGAAAATAGAAAAAAGACACACTTTTTGAACAAAAGAAAACTAAAAAACTTCTCAGTTTTTTTTCAAGAATTTTTTTTTTAACAGCAATATGACTTCTTTTCATTTCCCCCGTTTAGATATATTACCAAAATTAGTTAAATAAAATTAAACAACCATTAAGAACCTTCAGACCTGGGTATTGGGTAAAAAATAACTTAAGATCTGACTACAATCCTAAGTTGCTTATAAAAAAAATTGTGCAATCAGCTCAATGCTGTAATGCACACCTTGTTTAGGTTGCATGTGCACCTTGTTCAGGTTGCAATTGGCTTACAACGCCATTAATAATCAGCACAAAGCTGTAATGTTAATGCACCTCGTTTAGGTTGCAATTGGCTTACAATGCCATTAATAATCAGCACAGAGCTGCAATATTAATGCACCTTGTTCAGGTTGCAATTGGCTTACAACGCCATTAACAATCAGCACAAAGCTGTATTAGAAATGCACCTTGTTCAGGTTGCATTCTGTCATGTGGCATGGTAATTGTGGTATGATAATCGGTAGGGTACAGACGATATGTTGATTGCGATAAGTCAAAATGGTACGGTAATTGTGGTATGACGATCGATGTGATACGGATAAAATAGATATGCAACTGGATATTAAATGCATCAGTGGTTAATGTAACAATCACAGATCTTTGTTAGGCTGTGTTATGACCCTCCACCTCCACCTCCAGCAACGCCATTAATAATAGGCATAAAGCTGTAATGTTCACCTTGTTCAGGTTGCAATTGGCCTAAACGCCATTAATAATCAGCACAAAGGTGTAATGTTAATGCAAGGTTGAATTCAGTCATGCAGTATGGTAATTGTGGTATGATTGGTAGGGTACAGACGATTATGTTGATTGCGATAAGTCAAAACGGTATGGTATTGTGGTATGATGATCGATGTGATACGGATGAAATAGATATGCAACTGGATATCAAATGTATCCATGGTTAATGTAACAATCACAGACCTTTGTTAGGCTGTGTTATGACCCTCCACCTCCACCTCCAACAACACCATTAATAATCAGTATAATGCTGTAATGTCAATCCACCTTGTTCAGGTTGCATTTGCACCTTGTTCAGATTAGAATGGTTTTTAGGGGCCAAGATTGTGATTGTCTGCAAAATAGGTGAATTCAGATTGTAATTATCATTATGAATGAGATAGGCATATTATACATGTGCAATTTACAGATGGTGAAGGACAAACTGCATCTTCAATACCATCATCACAAAACTGGTCAAGTTCTTTCACCAAGTTAATATACTTTTCCATAGTGATATTGTATTTTTTGACGGTTTTATTCGATAATGCCTTCAGGCGTTTCTCTTCCTCTTGTCTGGCTTTCATACGGGGATGTGTATTAATGTACAAGAGTCGTTCTTGAGTAATTGGTTCGACAAGTGCCCAATTTCTTTCTTTTTCGCATCTGGAGAATGCAGTGTAAGCTGTACCAAGGTTATTTTTTTCCATCTGAATTGATTGTTGTAACTTGATACGCATGTGGGTGGCAGTTTTACCATCTCCAATTGACATACCCTGACTTTTGCCAATAGTTATTGCATATCCTGGCATTAACGGCAGGCCATTTCTGCTGCAACAATCAGACTCACATCGACCTTCAACCGCAGTAATTGGTATCCATTTCGGATGTTCTTGAATCCATGACGGGCCTTTATAATTTGGGAAATCGACTACAACAGCTATTGGAAATTCAGGTGGTGACATATTTGGTGAATAAAGGATTGCAATTACTTTTCCCATGGCACCATTATTTAGGCCAAGGCCTGTAAGACCCTTTTGGTTCTTGGTAAGGATTACAGTTGCACCAACTGCCATTAAAGATCTTAGTGGTATTTGACCCAGTTGCTTATCAGTTAAAGAGTGATGTTTACCACGTCCTCTTGATGGAATAACAGCAACTGGCACACCAAGGTTAGCTAATTTATTATGGTTTTCTTCATTAACTTCATTCCATGTTTCCATTAATGTAAGGACGCGACCATGCAAAAAGTTACATTTTTCGGCATGGGGCAAAGCATTTTCATAACGACTATTTATATCTTGCCAGTCTTGTTGAGTAATCGATCCATTGCGTATTCTAAGTAGCCGCTGTAGAAGGGCCAACTGATCTGGTCCTTGGCGCATTGTTTCTGTAAGAACAATAACATCTTGAAATGAGCGATAGATTGCATAACCAGCAAAGTTGATTGTGGAATCATCATGTTTCGGCGGCTGATGTAAATCCAAAGCACGAATTGGTCCAAGTTGACCAAGGTCCCCAAAGAAATTGACAGTTGGTACACCTCCATAATAATTATCAAAGTCTCCTGTTGCCTCACATAATCTTTGGCTGCACCAAGCCACTAGAAGCTTCGACTGCATGCTACGTTCATCAATATTAAGTTGAATCAATTTCAGTTCATTGTTTTCATGCATGCCTGTATATTTTCTTAGCTTTCTTAGAGCTACATCACCCAACGGATAGTCAGAAAGCTGGACAGAATTTAAATTCTTATCTTTTTTAAGTTTGTGTGGTGGTGGAGTCATTGAGTGTATAGTGCGACCATTAGGTATGAGGACTGATGCTGCCCCAGTTGGGGCCAAGTTCATAACAGCAGAATTTCGCTTAAAAATACGACGAACGATTCTAGTAAGCGCGGTAATGATGAATGTTTTCCCGACACCGGCTGTTCCTTGTATTAATAAACGTATTGGCTGGGTACCTGTTGGCACAGTTCCTTTTGCGACTTGTAATAAATGCTGAAGATTTATACCAATGACTGTTCTTTGTAATTCATTAGCATTTAAGATGTTTATTTGGGGTAAAGTACATTCTTCAGCATGCTGCAATTCATTTTTTTCTGCTTCTTCAGATATAGATTGTAACCATAAGTCAGCATTAATTGGCCATTGACTACCAAAACTTTGAATTGCATAATTATTCCAATTAAATGTAGGCCCACCATCAGGAAGAACCTGTTGTACATTTGGCTCATTGATATCAGCAACATGGTGCCTAGCAATATCTCTCATTATTGCTCTACCTATGTTCATTTGTGCAATGGCAGAATTTTGGGAACATTGGGAACTTGCATCTGTATATTGTGATGATTGATCCGAAGACTGAGTATTGGTTTCAATATTGATTGCACGGGTGTGACTTTGTGTTCTCTCGCTTTTTTTATCGAATGATTGTTTAGCCTCTTTCAATGAATCAATTAATATTGATGGGCATTCTTCAGTTTGAACAAGGGAAGCCAAAGCAGCAGCAAATGACTCATGTTGTCCCTTCAAATCTTCAGTGTTGTGCCACGTTCCAACAGAAAATATAATGAGCATAGCTTTTGCATAGTCCTCAGTAACAGGCCAGACAGGTTTTGTAGATATTCCTGTAAAAACTGGGACGTGATCTACTTTGCAGGTACAATTACACTTTTTGCTCCAGTTCCATAATGATATTTCTGGCTCAGTTTCTCTCCGCTTATCACTTAAGTATTTGTCTAATGCGCTACTTTTTGTAACAGTTCCATCTTCACCAGACGTATCCAAGGCTCGGAAACCACTGATACCAATGTATCGAAAATTCCTGGTACATCTAGTCAGACGACCACCACTATTAATGAAATCCGCCGCAGCACCTGGAACATCTACTAAACCCGCAATTTTTTGAAGTAGTCGTTGAGCCAAATTTTTAACAGTGCTTCCATCATCAGTGTTTTCAATGAGATGGCGATAAACATGTACTAAATCTTCCGTTGAAGCAGCACCTTTGCAAGCATAACTAGCAATGTATTTTTGTAGAGCGAGAAGGTTCTGATCGATAATGGGTTGACTATCACAATTTGCTAGCCAACTAAGTAGGCGTGTTTTTACATGCATCATCAAGCGAGGATGATCCCGTGGTCCCTCATATCTAGGATGTTCCCCCTCTGTTATGACAGCGTTAAAAGGATGAATCTCTTTACCACTTGTTTTTTTGGTTTGTGGATCAAGATCGCCAAAATGAAAGCGACAGTACTTCTGTGGAGCAGTATCTTTTTTATTCTTACGGCGATAACGCAAACAATTGGAATTACAATTATGGAGGCCAATTCTGTTCACGAGATGGGTATGTTGCTCTTTTATACCACCTTCATGACTAGCAACATCCGAAAGTTCTTGTGCCAATGGGTTATGGTCCGGTGGAGCTTGAGTCCCCTCTGGTCTGGCCCATTGATCTTTGTTTGGAACCCAAGTTCTAATTCCAGAAGTATCTATAATTTCATTTCCACCAGCAGGATGCAGTGAAGTAAACATTGGTGAAAAAATGTCATTACTGTCTTCATTTGTTGTTTGTAACCAATTTTGAAGTTCTTGCGCTGCAGGTTTTAATGCTTGTGAGTCTGCAACATCATCAGACAAGCTATCCATTATAGTTTTGACTTTCCGGGCATGTTTAGATGACGATATTATTGCGTGTCCATGTATCTCACCTCGACTTTTAGCAAATTCATATCGCAACCAATAGTCATCATATTGAAATACTTCCTTACTAACTGTGGCGAAGTAATTTATAGTCCTTGCATCGAAATACTGCGTCACAATATGAAGATTTTGTAGAATCATTTCCCGCTTAAATTTATTATCACTTTCCATTTGCTGGCGTACAGCATCTTCGTTTACATTGTTTATTAACGCATAATACTTAATAAGTAGTTCATGCAATGGTTTCCAATGAAATTCGGCACAACTGTTGGTATCAAAATATGCTGGTAAATCGCCAAATTCATTTCGTCTAAAAAACAGCATGGCATCCAATTTTTTTTTTTGGTCTCTCCAGTATGGATCGGTATTTACCAGGTTTTTTCCAATACTAATAATTTTACGTGGAACTGAATCATCATCATTTTGTAAATTATCTCGAAGTTCAGCGATTGTGAGATGAGCATCATTTAATTGTTGGGAAACAAGAAAGCTACCCTGCTGCAATGCTTGCATTCGCAAACGCATATTTAATAAGAAAAATTTCAAGTACGGATGACGTGCTACACGATTATCAGAACAATAATATATATGTTCGATGTATTCCTCAAAGTTAATTTTATTTAACCTTGGAACAGTTAAGTCACAATTTCCATTAATAAAAACAGTTGGGTATGCCATAGTAAAAAACCCAGGAGTTTTTAATTCCCGAATAGGCTGTTCTCGTGTATATTCTAAATTTGCATTCGCAACTGTGCCATGTTGAAGAGCTTGATTAACTGCATCTTCAGAACCCAAGAGCTTCTCCAGTACTATTCGTAACTCTTTGTCAGCATCTTTAGGTTCAACCGGGCAAACTAAACCAGAACGGGTTATACTCTCGTCATCGTCAGGTAAGTTTTGTTGAAATTGATTTTCAGCAGGACCCTTATCTCCTTCTGGTATGATATTTGGCAATTCCACAACTGGCAAATCAGGTAATTCAGAACGCATCTCTGGTAAATTTTGAATGCGGTCATATTTTATTGAGACATCCTTATAGTATTCATTCGGCAGGAACTGGAAGTAGCGTCCTTTTAAAGGTTTGTCAATGTGATCAGAGCCATTGTATTGATGTTTATTTTTAGTATCTGGACCTTCAACACCCCCTTCTGGGTATCCAAAACACAGTCCCCGTAATGCGTTTTCAACTTTACCCCTTTGCACAGTATACTGTTGAACTGAATTTTGACTTCCTTTCTTTTTAATAACCACTATTCCAACTTCTGACAGTAATGATGGCAGTTCGGTAGCAATTTGCATTCTTTGAGGAAAACTGATGCAATGACCTTTTGATGCAAGCATGCCATACCGCAGGAGGTGTATATTCATAATGACAGTAATACGACGAATTAATGCTACTTCTAGTATGGTCAAATTTTGGAGATATGGTGGTACTGGTAAAAAATGCATATCATTATGACGAATGTTATCGTGTAACGGACCCAAGTCGTCATCATCAGCTGACAGTATACCTGAAAATCTAGCAGGTGTCTTAACATTCTTTTTAAAACGACTAAGACTCTCCCTGTGACACCTATCACACCTACCATCGCTGAATATTTTCCAAGGCTTAACAGTAATTGGTTTTGTTTCATTTTTTGCAGTAGGTCTTATGGGAGGTGTTGCATAAAATACTGGGCGAGTTTCAAGACAAGTTTTACAGGTTGATAAACTATGTAATTTCTCACCTTCCTCAAACTGTATTACAGCAGCCACTACATCGGGATTTTGATGAATGGTGGCAGTTTCACTTTCCAAAATGTTGTCTTGATAACTGGACTGGTTGCCTGTGACAACTGTCGAGATTGACTGTAGGGTTGACAAATTTGTTGGTATGGACTGTTGTATGGTTGGTAAATCTTTTGGTATTGGCTGTTGTGTGGTCGGCAAATTTTTTGGTATTGTCTGCGTAGTTGTTACATTTGTTGCCGTTGACTGAGTTGTTGACATGGAGTGTGTAGTTTGTAAATTGTGTGTAGTAATTGGCAGTGTCACAGGCTGCTTTTTTAAACTTGAATTTTTCTGTTTACCCACAGGTGTTTTACAAACGGCTTTTTTGCATCTGTAAGTTATTCGCTTGCGCCTTCTTTTGGTCTTGATAGTTGTCTCATTGACTTCAGGTTCTTCATATTTAACATTTAACTGAAGACACTTTTGCTTTAGAGCAAGTTCTTTATTAAAAAATTTTTTATTTTTAGGTCTGTTTTGTATGACAACAGAAATACGAGACTTCATTACTTTTTTCACTAGAAGATCTTGCTTTTCCATCAAAGTAATCACTTTATTTTTATCACATTTTTTATTTGTTGTATCTTTAGGTTGAATTACATTATTTGATGACAAACAGGAAATTTTTTTAGGTGGACTGAGTGGTAGGGATGATGCAACAGAAGGAAGGCTCAAATTGTCATCAAAGACCAATGATTGGTAGTGATTTCTATTTACTCTCCCAAGCAAAATAAAAGCACCTGCAGTGGTACCATCAGACAATAGATGTGCCAATTGCTGTTCCCCGGCAATATCATGTGTTTCATCATAAGTAGGACTAATAAGGGTATATGGGTGCATTGCAGTACTGGTATCAGATGTTATCAAAATGTTAACGCCCAGCATTATTGCAGCAGCTCGTATGAAAATTTCGTCAACATAAACAGTAGGTTTTGACTGCATTTGTAAGTCGCGTTCCCACTCTTCAGGGCTTTTTACTAAAAAGGTCCTACTATTTTGAAAAATTTCTATGTTGCTATTTTCACGGACAAATTTGACCACAGCTGCTCGTAGTTCAACATGGTTCTGGAAATTAAGTTCAGAGGGGACAATTTGTCTGATCTCAGGCCGATCAAGTTGCTGTAGTACTGCTCTATAAAAACAGTTGCCATCTCCTATTGTCACTTCACGATATGTTATATTTGACAGACCAATACTTCTAGCATAAGCAATTATATGGTCTGCAGAATTTGACTCATTTAAAAGATGGGCAGCATAAGACTCTTGTAGTGCTATTTGGAAGTCAATATCATTGTTATTGAAGGGTCCAGGATTGCTTTCAATATCCCCTGATAACAATAACAGTAACTTCAAACATGCAAGATTGATGTTACAGCTTAGACAACACATAAAAATTAATAAACTAAAAACTTTCAAAAAATAAATGAAGTGGTTGCTATTATCCAGATTGTCAAAAAACATTCCTGTATGGCTGTGGAAATTTGTTTTATTCTTAATATCATTACTGGAATGAATAGCAGCTACATTATAAAACGAACCGATGTTGGCACGATATGCCTGGACTGATATCATGATTATTTTTTTTTTACTATGTGTTTTAACTATCAGTATTACAGATGCACCTAGCAGCAGTTATTGCACCTAAATGAGATATGAACAGTAAATAATAATCTAGTAAAAGATGCACCAAGCTGCACTTTGCACCTAAATGTTTGTTTGTTTGCTAGTAGAAGACACAGAAAAAATTATCAAATAATACTTATCCAATAATCTGTGAAGTATCAAAAAAATCCCAGCAAACAAAACCAACACGCTCCGGTAAAATACCAGAGGGTTTAAAAAAAAAGTGGCGCCGAAAAAGTATATTTCGGTCGCTAAACCACGTGATCTATTTTGTCCAATCAAAGCGAATAATGTTTGTGTTTCAAAAACTTCACGTGACCCATTATATCCAATTAAATCGAAAAATTTTTGTTTTGGAAAAATGTTTGCAATTCCGTATTAGTTCCGGACGGCAGTTTCTTTCACCATAGTTTTTATGACAAAACCAAATAAATACTAGGGAGAAGGTTTAAAAAAAACATAAAGGTTGCATTTATAATTGAATTTCCGCGCCCGAAGGCGTAGGAAATTCTTTAAAACCGTCGTTTTTTTCTTTCGGAGCATTTTTTGAGAAAAAATCGACCCTGGGATTTCACGTTGGTCTGTCACAGATGTAAGCTTCGTACCCAAGCTCCTTAACTACTGGGAAGTCCAGTATTGACGCTTCAGGCCAAAATTGGTATTTGTTTTCGACAAAATTTGGCACAGTTAACAAATAAAGTATGCTGAAAATGTTGATGGTACAAAAGTTTGATTTTTTGTCACCTAAATGTCATTTCAGGTCAAAATTTATCTAAAAATTAAAACTGCTTTATTTTCGACAAAAATTGACACAGTTAATAAAAAAAGTATGCTGAAAATGATGGTCACATCAAAATTTTGATTTTTTGTCAACTAATGCCGTTTAAGACCATAAACGTTTCAATCGCAAGACTTTCAACCATGAATGATAGGCTGTATTTTTTGTTAGCAATTTCTTTTAAAATGTGAGTTTACTATGACACGTTTCGTTTTGTTTGCGTTTGTTGTAAGATATAATGTCACTGGTGTGCTTTATCTTCAGAGGTTCATGCACCAAACCCCTTCGAATGTTTGGCACAATAACACAACGAATTAGCAGGTTTTCATCAAATAATTTGGTAGCGCGCGGAAATTCTTAGAGCCCCCAGGGCTTCTTGTTTTATTTATAAAGCTCTTCTGCTAAAAAAAAATATAAGTTTTTTAAAGGCTAAAATACACGGTAAGTTTAAACGGACCGTTTAGTTGTAAAAAAAACTTATAAGTTCATTTGCAAATATTTCAAATTCAATAGCTTAAACAAAGGTCTCAAATTTATATCGGGTCAATATATACAGTGAATAATGTTAGCAGAATTATGTGCCAATACAAGTATTTAAACAATCGGTCATAACGCCAAAAAAACTATCATTTTTTCATAAATCTGAGATTAAAAGTTAACTTGGTTAATGACAACAACATTAAAAAGTCAAGATATAGAAATATTCAGAGAAGTCCACGAAAAAGGCAATACTTTTACCTGATTGTTGTAGGTGCAAGATAATTATGTTTTTCCTAGCCCTGTCCAGGATTTGAACCTGGATCTCTCATTTGCATGAGTGTCATAGCCATTAGACCAACAGGGCATGAATATATATATATATATATATGAAAAACTTTACATGTGTATCTTATATATGCTCACATAGCCTTTTTACTAACTAGGCAGGGGGACCTGGCGTTGATTATGTCTGGTTTAGTCACAAGTAACTATAACACCTGGCGCGATTTATACGTTTTGTAAACTGTGCCACACATTCACGTGGAGCGCTTTAGTACATGCAGTATATATATGTTAAATTATGTGAAGCACACATAACAGTAAGATGTCTCAGGTGTAATATATTTTTTAAATAATAACTTTTTTGCAAAAATACAGTTTATATGTTGTGCCCATCTTAGCGAATTTTTTCAAAATGTTTCTGGCAAAACTTAAAAAGTGAATTTCAATCCAGGGTGAGTGCTTAGTACAGGTATGTTGCACATCCATATAGATTTAATACCATTTCAAACAAAAGATTAGCTTAAACTTCTGTTAAATAGAAACACAGGTAACAGCTTGTTGTTAACACAGGGCTGAGTGATTTGTACAGGTATACTGTTTCGCACATACGTTTCGGCACAATACCCATTTCTAAAAACCTATCCTAACTTCAGTTCAAACAAACAGACAGTTAACAACCTGTTCTTATCCTACGCAGCTAAAACAATTTTATATACTTTGTGGAAAATTTTGTAACATTTAAAAATAAAAATACAGTTTATAACGTGTTTTTAGCTTCTCTAAGCAAAAAACCCCCGCAATATTTAATGCAAAAAGTTTCTCTTAAAGATTAAAAATTAAACACGGCACTATGATTGAGTGTATTATCTCACTCACTGTGTAGAGCTATAGCCAGAAAATCTATTTCTTTGTAGCTAGCTAGTTTTATACTAGCCATTATGATATTGTTTTATCTTTTTTATGCTATTAGCTAGCTAGCTCTTCAATTCAAGTAGCTCTAGCTAGCTATTTAAGTTCTATTATTATTCCAGCTCAGTGAGTAGTTTTATGCTAGCTAGCCTTAGGTGTGAGTGAGAATAAGAAAGAGTTCATTACATACCCTTTCTTTCTTCGCTTTCTTGAACATAACAAGCCCTTCCGTTGGTTGCGATATGGCTTAGATTGAGTTTAAGGCGCTATGTGTCCGAGAAAATGTCATGTGATGTTAGTAAAAGTGATTTATGTATCACGTGGCTAAAAAGTGTAGGCAGATTTAACCTAAACTGAAAACGGCACCATTTACGCTTGGTACCATATTTAAAAAACAACAAAAACTCCATCGCCGTGCTAAAAACATGTTGTCTCGCTCACTAGAAAAACGTACTTAAGAATGACCATATGAAATCGCTGGGAGACTAGGCCCCAAAACGACCGATTTTTGATATTTTTGATGTATAGGGGGACGGGGCGCGGAAATCGTATAGAAATCCTATATACTCTCCACCGTGCTTACTTTTTCTTTTATATTTGGCTTATTTAATGAGGAAATGGGCTCCGCTACGCTCCGGGCGCTGACGCGCCCTCCGCTTCTCTCCGCAAAAAGCAGCTGAAAATGGTTACATTGAGATTGTTAAACTGTGCAAAGAGTGGGGTGCGACAGAGTTTAATTGGGCCATGAACCTTGCAGCTGAAAATGGTCACATCGAGATTGTTAAGCTGTGCAAAGAGTGGGGTGCGACATACTTTAATGGGGTCATGAGACTTGCAGCTGAAAATGGTCACATCGAGATTGTTGTATTGCTGCGTGGTTTTGATGTCATTCATGATAAATTGGTGCGGCATCATCACAAGCGTAATTTTTATGCAAAACTATGGAATGAGGTACTGCCAGTGGCGTGGCATCCGGATCGATATTGGAATTGGTGTTTAGATGAGGAAGAAAAGCGCAAGATATCTAAATTATGGAAGTAATGTCAAGTATTTTGATCCTGGTTGAGGTTAAAAAAAATCTATAATAAAGAGATGCCTTTCCTATCTGCAGAACAATTTGACGCCTTGAAATCAGAACACGAGAGCATTATGAAGTGGCGTGATGTTCCCACTGGAATCATATTTAAAATTGAGTATGTTGAAGAGATCAAGACCAAAAAAGGTGATGCAACTGTCATCACATTGATCGATTGCGATGGTGAACGATTTCAAGCATGGGCAACGAGTGTACTGAGAGAAGCTTTGATAGGTCGAACAGGTCAGATGTTCATCAAATCACTGGGAAGGAAACAATCTACGAAGAATCCTGGTCAATTTTACTATGATTACGACCTTGTGGAAGTGGAAGACTAAAAAGTAATCTTTTGTGGCTGTCTCCAGTCACAAAAATAACGAAAGCCTGGCGCTGTTCACATAAACAAATGGACAAACTGCGACAAGAAGCTAAAGCCTTAGGTCTCAAAGGGTACTCTACGTTGAAGCGAATAGACCTTGTTGAAGCCATATGCAAAGTCAAGTATAAGGATGCGTCGACACAAACGGACGGACCGTACTGCCAGCCTTGTGCTAAAATTGCATGGGAGAAAAATCTTGAACAATATTTGAGGGATCTCGCTAAAAAACAGCCACGTATCGTACATGATAGCGACTTGCTCATAGATCAAGATACGGGAGAAGTGATCGAAATTGTCTAGTATGTTGACCAACATATTAGACCCTGTAAGCGGGTGGAGACTCTAATTAGCGCTGGCATACTGCGCAGATTGAAGTTTTTTCAAAATTTCATCTTTGGCTTCTTGCCTGCCTTGTGCCACCAACTCTGCGCGTTCATTCTCGTTGATGGATTTCACAGCTTTTCTCGTTCGTTGTCGGATCTGCTCCTTGAGTATCATGTAGCGCTGTTTTTCCTGCATGATCCATGTAAACTCGTAGTCTGAAATTGTACCATTTTGGATCGCTCTGGAAATCTTATCGTATACAGTGTCTAGCTTCGACTCTGCCAGGAGTTTGATGCATTCGTGCTTGTGCACCTTGTGCTCTAGTCGCTTCGAGGCATTCTTGAGACCTACTTGGTCCATGCCCACTGCAAGAGCCGCGGCTTCAAGACCAATTGCTATGGGGGCTCTGAATCCGGTTGCAAGCGTGGCAATACCTGCTGCGGAGGTGATGACAGTAACAGCAATCATGCCATGATCAGCATACCGAAGCCCCATCCCCCAAAGCTTTAACTTTTTGTATAGCTTTTCTCTCTCCTTGATCTCAGACCGCAGGTACTGTTCCACCTCTTCGATCTTTTTTAGTCTGTAGACCTGACTTTCTTGCTCCTGCGGAGCCGCCAGGCGATCAGGCTCCTGCTCAGGCGCACTTGGCGGCAAAGTTGGGTAAAGCTTCATATCTGCCATTTATTTTATGAGTAAATGCATCGTAATTCCGACGAACGAAACATTTTTTTTATGATGATACTCGTCCGTCAGCATGAACTCCAGTCTGTCTGTTGAGCCTTTCAAAGGAAGGTAGATTGGAGTGTCAAAACTCCATGTAAGCATATCTCCCCATGCGTTTAACTCTTTGGTGGGAAGCAAAGCAAGAATTTTTGATTTCTTTCCATCCAGTAGGCAATCGTCTTCATCCAGCTGGGGGCAAACGAGTCTTAATCTTTGGTACACGTCAGTTTTGTAGTAGCTGTCATAGTCGCCTTTGGTAAAGTACTTTTTTGCAGGGTCGTAGGGTAGCCCCATAAGCTCCTGAAGTTTTCGATGGATTACCACAGTATACCCGTCATTAACCCTAAGCCTACATAGTCCATTTTTCAGGACAAACAGCTTAATCTTGTCCTGTGCTTGACTGTTGACGATGGCCGCGATATCCTCGATCTTGTACAGGCCGTTCATTATTTCAATTCGGGTAACAGTCTGATCAGGTCCTACTTTGCGTATTGTAAAATCGTTGTTACTGTAAAGGTTCAGCCATACGGGCCTGATACTTATCGATTTCAGGGCAATTCTCGTGTCCTGCCCTAGGTAATCGTCAAAAATCGTAGGCTTCTCTATATCCGTGACATACAGCTGTCTCATGTTTCTTTAAAGAAACATGAACATTTATAGCTATAACCACAAGGCAAAATACAAGTCCAATAGAGGCGAATGGCCTCTCGGTGTAATTAATCTAGAGCATCAAGACCTCTACGTTTCTACAGAATCACACATTCCCGGGACCTTCTCGATGTTCACGAAATACCCAATAAAAGTCCCAACTAACCTGTTGAACGACCCCGTAAGTGTAAATTGGACCGGTCAAGCCCTTGGATACTGGAATATACAAGTTAATTTCGCTTGTCATTGCGCTAGCACCACCCTGGATATATCCGCCAAACACTTGAATAGCTCGGTACCCCTCATCAATAGTATCTTTAAATTCCACGTCTATTACCACATGCGTCGTATCCTAGCGAGAATGAAGGTACCCATGCCATACGATGACGGCTTTTCTCAATACGAGAACCCCTACTCTACATCTGGATATGCCCAGATTTGTCGTGAATATGGTGCCGACCCAAATGCCAAATACAAGTTTAAGGCTCTCATGTCCTCGCTCACAAATGGTAGATGGTGGCCGCAAGTAGATGGTGATTGGGCCAAGTTTATCATGCCTACGAGCCAAGGCCTGAAATCGGAAGGTCTGTCGAAGCTTAGCGAGAGTATTCGTGTTTACGTGATTTTACTACTAGGGTCCCAAGCTGATGCAAAGGCATCCCTTATAGGTTCGGATGCTGACAATTTTACAGCGAGACAGATACTACTACAGAAATTCGAAGCCATGGTACAACGTGAGGAGAACGTAGGCCACGATATCACCGAGTTTCAAAAGGTGCTTCAATATGCCAGGACCCCAGTGAATTTTGCCGTGATGCACCACATGTACATGCTACCATCCGATATGAACCTGCGTATTGGTAAAATTGTGGGGTATAACAACAACATCTTGATCGCGCCGGCGAATGCGATGATTGGTATAAGGCTAGACCTAAACAACAAGCCCATTACCACACAGCCTCTGGGTTTAAAACGAGTCAGGTCACCTGGGCAAAAAATATTGAGGGGTGGTGCCACCCTAACCGGGGGGTCTGAAAAGATACCTCAGTCAGGTGTAGGAGATGGAAAGCCCCACGAGGACACCAAAGCCACCTTGGTTACTGCGCGAGTAGGTCTCATCTTAGCATATCTATGGCTTAAAAAATATGTGCTCATGCTGAGCCGCAAGGCGATCTAATATGTTTTTTTTTGTCAACATACTAGATCATCTACGACTTCTTGCCTCTCTTATATGCCACAACAAAAGCAGCAGCAGCGGCAGCGAATGCCATGTATAGATGCTTGGCTACATATTCGACAACTTTTGCAGCCACTCTGAAAAAGAACGAGACAACCGTGCCAATAATCCCTGGTAGCGCTGCACCTGCCTTACCTGCTAGGTATTTCAAAAAAATACCAAGCCTTTCCGGCTGTTTTTATATAAAACCTTTTTTTCCAGCGGCACTTCCTCCTGCGCCTGTTGCGGAACCTCCACCTGTAACTGCGAGTACGATGGTGGAAATCAGTAGACCAACAGCCGCCACGATGCTAGCTATAGTAACCCCCTGCTCCTTGAACAAGATTCTAAGCTTTTCAGCTAGAGATTTATCGTCTTCTGTGATTTTCATCAGTGTCTCCTTAATAGCTTTCAGTTGGCTCTGAGTATCCGAGGAAAGTAAACCGTGTGCTTTTCGTACTGCTTCCTTTTGATCTTGGAGTCGTTCTAGCTCTTCATTAGCCCTCGCGATATCCTCGTTTCAGATAGCTAGCTGCTCCTCGGATGCCCCAGGTGTACCCTTCTTCGTCTCAAGCCTTTTCACCTTGGCTTCTGCTTTAGCGATCTCGCTGTCGTAGAAAATCATCTTGTTTTTCAAGTGCTTTAGGTTACCCTTTAGCGTTTGAAGCTCGAGGTTGAGCCATCTTCTTTCCCGCTCTGTGAAGCTGGCGCCAAAAGGAGTCTCTTGCTCTGGCTGAGCCGGTAGGCGATCGATCAGGCTCTCCGTTTCATCAAGGACGTTCTCGAGCAGCGGCATCATTTCAATATCATCGGCCTTCTGTTCAACATGAACAATCTCGTTAAGGAGTTTCTGAGCCATCGCTTTACTACCTTTGTTTGGTGTAGTATAGTCGGTAAACCCCATGGCTCACAAGCGATAAGTACCTAACCTCCTCTTTATCTAGGGAACGCTCCTCAATTCACCATGCCTTTTCGTGATCTCTATACCATCGTAAAGAAGCTGGTTTCCTCGTGCCTCAAACTCATTGTAATATCTCGCGATTGGCTGCCCCAGCTCCTCACCAAGGTGTTCGTAAAGATCGTCGACCTTTGATTTTTATAGTTCTTCCCTCTGCCTTGTCGTGGTGTCTCGTGCTGAGCCGGATTGTTCCTAATCTTGCTGCTGATGCTCTTGCAGAGCCGCCAGGTAATCTGGCGTTAAATTGGCATCAGGCCTACTGAAATCCTCGTCTGGAATGTTTTCCTCTGGCGTAAAGTCGTCTCCTTCGTATATTGGATTAACCGGCATTTATTTGAAACGTAAATCAGCTAATAATAAAGCATGAGTAACATATTCGGAACTAAGCTCGATCCCTACGCGGAGATTAAAACAATGATGGCTATGAAAGGGAAGAAGCAGCGTGTAAAAGTAAGTCATGTCCCTAGTACGATTAATCAGAACGAGGACTTGTATGTTGACATTCCCAACATGGGGCAGAACGATGTAATTTTTCCAGGCAGTATCAAACTACTTTTCGATCTGGAACTTACGGGAACAAACACGAAGCGCACTATCGTCAGCAATATCGGCAAAGCCCTGGTGCAAAATCTTCGTATCACTTTGAATGGCAACAAGGTGCAAAATATTAGCGATTTCAGCACCCTGGCGGTCTACCGGGATCTCTGGCTACCAAAATTTGATCGGGAAAACAACTTGATCCTAGAGGGGATCAATCCGAATGACGGTACAATCCGCGCCCTACAGGTAAAAGCGACTGATCATGTAGGCACGAACGAGGAAAAAGCGATCTTCGCAGCTTATGGCAGCACGTTTTGTGTTCCTCTAGGAAAAATGTTTGAATTGACACGAGACTTGCCGTTCTACCAGCCAGGGCTACACGATAGGCTGCAATTCGTTATACATTTTACATCATATGGTGACGTTATCAAAGATGGTGGTACCCCAGCTGTTGGAAATACCGCAGCTAAACCACCAGATGCTGCCTACAAGATCACTGATATCGCATTAGAGTTTGACAAGGTTAATAACGAGGGTCTCGCGAGCGCTATGATGTCAAGATACAGCCGTCTCGCCCTACCCTGTGAAAGGGTACTTCGTAGCAAGGTTGTCACGATGAAAAAGGCTGACACAAGCTAAAATTTGCAAATTGATACGCCTGCAAAAAGTTTGAAAGGCGTTTTACTGCTCTTTGTAGACCCTGGAAAAGTGAAGGCTTACTCGGGTGCTAACGAGGTCTTCTACAACCCAAAGATCGAAAAAATCTCGATCACTGTCGAGGGTGAGCCTAATGAGCTCTACACGCACGCGATGCTCCCGAAAGATCACCTCGAGCAGATCGTAAACTTACTCGGTAGCCACGATTCGGGGGTGACGATTGGGCAGTTCATGACTGAGCGTTATGCCCTGTTTGTTGATTTCCGAGCATCACCTGATCACAGTCTCCATGGTTCCGGAAGGCCGTTACAGAGATTGTCAGACGGTATAACATTGCATATGACAAAGAAAGCAGACGGAACAACGGGGGATATTAAATGTTACGTTTTCCTACTTCAAGATGCTCAGCTGAATATCTTAGATGGGCGTTTTCACAGTATCGAATATTAAAATAAAGATGGCAAGCATATTAGTACTCACGGGTGGGGCTATAATCAATGCCCTCGCGTTTAGCGGATCGAATTACTTAATCAGTAAGCTGTCAGGCCATGGCGAGGCCGAGCGTAAAAGGCGTGATAAAGCAATTCGAACAACTTCAAGCTGCTCAAGCACAGTGGGTAAGAAGAGATCGGCAGGTAAAAGATTGGTATAACCATCAACGAGAGCTGAAAAGGCAAGATGGAGAGAGCTTGAAGGAGCTCGATGAAGGTATGAGAGACTATTACATCGCAACGATCAAGAAGGTTCCTAAGTTTTCCGACTTCTACACGCCCAGCAAGCTGCAACAAGACGGTGAGCTAACGTTCATCGTTGGATCCTTAGCCCTCCTTGGTTTTGCAGTGTACAAATGGGCGTAACGTCTCCACAGGAGTTCAAATGTTTTCGACTTGTAATAAACATGTCGAAACATATTCCCACAGAGAAGGAGGTAGAAAAATTAAGCAGTATTTACTATACCCCTGAAAATTTATGGACTGGTCGGAAGGCTGTTAAATTGCTCGCTGAGCACAGTGGACTACCTAAAAAGAAAGTCGTACACTGGCTATCTCGTCAGTTGCTCTGGCTCAGACATATCAAGGGGCCCAAGCGCATCAACTACCCGCATTTCACAATCACAAAGCCCAATGAAATGCATCAATTTGATTTGCTCTATATGCCTCATAACAAAGTATACAGTAACGTGTACAAATATATCCTCACAGGGATCGATGTAGCCTCGAGATACAAGGTAGCTAGACCATTGAGAACGAAGAAAGCCAGCGAAGTCGCTGACATGATCAAAGACATTTACGCGAAGCCCGGAGGCAAAGCAGGACCTTTACGTTATCCGAAGATCTTCCAGTGTGACAACGGTAGTGAGTTTAAGTCAGATGTGACAAAACTGCTAGAGGGCAAAGGGGTCGAGATTAAGCGCGCAACCACCAAATATCATCATACGTTCACAGCCTTTGGCGAGTCCTATAACAAGGTGCTTGCGGAGAGACTGTTCAAGACCCAGGATGCACAAGAGTTGGTCACTGATGAGACTAGTACCACATGGGTGAAACATCTGTACACCATCGTGCCATGATCGGCATGAAACCTTCAAAAGCGATCAAGATGGATGAAGTCCTACTTAAGAAAGGCGAGGAATATCCCGAGGAAAAGCCGTTACCTGAGGACGGTCTTAACTTGTACCTGCTACAACCGGGAGAAGAGCATGGTGATGCGCAAAGACGTGCTACTGACGCCTGGTGGAGCAAAAAGACGTATAGAATCGTTCGTGCTCTTGCTGAGACGGCCGTGTCAGCGGAAGGTCGTAGCCCGTCTAGCCGTCTTCTGTACTATTTGGCAGATGAACCTGATCGAAGCTTTGTGGCAGAGGAGTTGATGCTGGTGCCGGAAGATGTTGAAGTACCTCCCGAGCATGTTAAGGAGTGGTAAGCTGACGATATTTTTTTTTTGTAATCTATCAGGGTTACAAAAAAAATCCTGGATCTCGACAAGCTCCATCAATCTCTGATGTGTATAATTACGACCTAATCGAAAGTGCCTTGGACGTTCAAGATTTACTTCAATGCATCCACGCTCTCGGAGCCAGTTGTAATGTACAATGGCATTTGGGGTTTCTGCAAGAACGACGAGTTGACCGTTGGGATGATCTGTTAAGTTGTTGCGAATCTTTTGCGCTACATGGCCTTGTTGCCCACATATAGCGACATACGGATATTCATCATCGTTATTCTTTTGTATTATAACCATTCCGTTATCCTTTCTAGGATCTTGCGCACATGGAACATGTCGCTGTCGTAGCTCTATGATTTCTTGCTCTTGTGCGACTAACGTTCGATCCTTGTAATTCAAGCCGTTGTAGCGCAGAACCAGCTCCGCTTTCTTTTTTTCAACAAATCAATCCAAAAATGGTTCTGCTTCAGGTCTACCGCACCTCAAGAGGAAGCAGTAAAGGCCTGGCTCTGTCAGCAAAACTGTGTTTGGGTGGACAGATCTGTCCACCTCATCGAGCTCAGCAAAAAAAGCGTCGCCAAGCCGTATTTTGTACTTGTCGGGAACAAGTCTCTGAAGGGCTTTTACTCCCACCTCCCGCTTATAGCCCGCGGCTCTCCAAACATCGGAGGCAACGATGCATTGACCTTTATACTGACCTTTATACTGAAATGATCGGACTTGCTTTCCTTCAAAGTAATCAACCACAAGAGACATATTTCTTATACACGCCAAGGCTCAACCACAGTTTTTTTGTGATTCGAAAAAAGTCACAAAATTACTGGATCCAATAACGAACACCAAGCTGAGGAAGCCATGGATATTTTTTGCATAACTCTTCAATATCCCGAGTCGTGTTTACCAGTTTGCTTTCATCGTCATCATGCACTGCATCTATCAGTCTGTCGTGGGCTCTCAAAAGAGCTTGATACACAGCTTTAATTACGCTCTCATTATCCATCTTTTCTTATATGTTAAGAGTCTAACCAACAATCTTGTAACTTCTAGGATGCTCCAGTCTTACGTACAAGCAAGCATGCTTTGACTTTTTCAGCTGAGCCTTATTAATGGAAATTTCTTCCCTACTTGAAATTACATCGTTCTCTTCATGAATGAGCTCAAACTCCTTCCGATTCTTCGGATACCAGACAAAAAGCTGTTTCATTTGATCCCTTACTGTTATTGGGATCTTCTTATATCTTTTTGTTAGTAACCAGAGACTATGTGATTGCGATGTCTACCCGAAACAGCTAGTTCTAGCAACGCACCACGAGTTTTGTCGAGACTCTCGTCGGCTATCATATCGTTAACGATAAACAACGTCTCTTCGCCCGCCAACAATGACAGTTTTTGGATCCACTCGAAGAGTTGATCCTTGAGGTCCACCAGAAACACGTAGTCATCCCTCCATAGCGAGGATCTCTCTTGATAGGTCTTGTTCCAGCGGATTGTATGTTGTCGAATGTTGTCGAAATGCTGCCTATAATCGTTCTCAAGCAAATCCAGGACACGCTGCGTCTTGCCACAACTTGTCGGTCCAGTAAGGATTGCCGTATGCGGCTCCTTGACAATGTCTAGAGTCATTTTATTTTACTCGTGTTTGCCTTGGGTAGACATGCTAGGGTGCTTACTTAGAGATGAAGCGGTTACCTTTTCTAATGTTCTCGCTTGCCCACATTGGTTGGGTATTTGTATAGTGTAGTCTTTTCGTTGGTCAACTATTTTGGAGGCATCATGGAACGCTTATACCACCCTTGTTTTATCGCGTAATCGTCGAATAATATCGCTCCTGTCATATATCCAGCGAGCTTCAAGCCGTCCTCCATGTCCATCTTGGCCCCGGTCTAGAAACTCCCAGAGCTTTTTTCGCGCCTAGCGCCAAGACAATAGTATAGGATACTAGTCTGACAGATTCCCACAAGGAATCGACGACTTCTTTCTGATACTCTTTGCTGCTCATTTATTTAGGTTATCGCATCTTGAAAATGTCGATATGACGCCCTTCCGCTGACACGGTCGCCAGGCGATCGCGTTGCTTTTGCGTGGGTTGAGACGGCCCTTTCTCATGCTGAGCCGCCAGGCGATCCGCTGGCGCACCTGTGGAGACGGTTTCAGCAGGCTTCTTACGTATGTAATAGACTGCCACGCAAACGGCAAGTACGGCAATGCCTCCAGCGCCATAGAGATATGCACTGTCCGGGAACTTGTGAGGACTTGCGACAGGTTCCTGACCCTCTTGCGAAGTACTTTTGCCCAAGTTCTTCTGTAAGTCAGCCTTGTTCTTGCGATTCCATTCAGCAAGTCTCTTGCCAGCAGCAACACGACCCATATTCTTCTTGGTTATGACTTGGTTAGATTGTTCTTCACTCATTTATTTAGACTTGCCCTTGGAAAAATAGTAGGTGAAAAGAGGTTTTTATCTGAGGTTCTTCGATTGGGGGTAGAGGTGACTGTCGATTCAACAGGGACCTATAATGAAGGTAAGCCATTTATATCAATGAATTTGGGGTTTATAATTTGATATTTGGAAGCAGCCGAAGCAAGTCAAAAAGAGCTACAAATGCTCAATTAAAGCTGGGAGTGAGGTGGCACAGGATTCCTGTGCCACCCCACTCCCTTACAACGACGGCAAAGCTGTGTACATTTCCAAGTCTTTATCTGAAGTGCCCAGATCGGGGGTGGTAGTGGGGTACGTTTCATACCCCACCTACAACGAGGGGAAAGCCATCTACTGTTTTAAACGACCAAAGGCTGGCTTGGGCTAAAAATTTTGTAAAGAGCTTTACAAAATTTCCTTGTAGTGACGAATCAGTGAATTTTCGACTTTTCTTAGAAATTCCTCTACGTATGCGCGGTTTTTCCGCCTTTACGAGAGTTCGGCTAGCGTTGCAGTCTTTCTCAAAACATTTCGGTACTGGTCTTCGTCTACCATCCAATACTGCCTTTTCAATTTTTTTGTTAATTATCTGACTGCTCCCCATCTTCTTCTTGCTGTTCATCATCTCGCTCTTTATCTGTCTTATGTTTCACGGAGAGCTGAGTGTGATTAATGGTATGAGCAGCAACCAAGAGTGGCGCTAGAAATTTTCCAAAGGCAGAGTACACAAGGATCCCCAAATCTGCCATGGAGTCCTTGATAATCGGATCTTCCTCGATGTCTTTTTTCAGACCCTCCGCACTATCGAGTTGAACAACATTACCTACGGCCTTCGCGTACATGCTAATCGCATGTGAAGATAGTGCCTTGGCGGTCTTTTCTCCTTTCTCGTAAATTTCACGTTGAACGAATTCCGCGTACGCTTTTTCGATCACCTCATCTGATGCCTTGTCAACAAAGCTTTCAGTACATTTCTTCGGCAAGAGATGCTGTTTGCCTTTGCGTATAGCATCCTTCAAGGCTTGACGTTTGTCGATACGTTTTTCTTTGGGTTGAAAGGCTTCCGCAGGTGTGTCTACAACATCAAATATAGCTGTAATCTCACTCATCTTTATTAACACCCTTCTAAAACGCAAAAAGCAGAGCACGATCAAGACGTACGGAAGGATTATTGCTACGGTGAGGCCTATGTCGTTCATCATTTTTATTTTTCAAAACAAAACCCTCGCAAGGGAACCCTCTGGTTTTTGTTTTTGTTGTTGTTGTTTGAACCCAGAGGGTTTTTGATTCTGTGAGTAGACCACTCAGAGCCTTTGGTTCACCATATCCAAGGTGTTTTTCAGCGCTGTCCTGCTTTGCAGGCTCAGCACACCTGCGCTTTATACTCTATACAGAATGTCGTGCTTGTACTACGCGTTAACGAAACCCACCTTTTTAAGTGAGCACTTTCAGAGGCCGTTCCTTGCACTGACATTTAACCGACATTTTGGCGCAATTTTCCCCGACTGGCACATTGTGTGGGAGAAGCCGGGGCGAGACGGCCGCTTCCAGCTAGGACGTGCTCTCGCCCGCGCACTCCTACCCTTCCGCCAGGATCTAAGCCTGCTCCCATAATTTTACCATAATTCGAGCTTGGTATAAAACTATTCAGTATCACCTTGAGTACTACCTGTGTGAAAATTCACGCATCACTGGCTAGCTCGTTTGCTGGTGATGCAGAAAACCTCTTGATTATTCAGAAATGTGTTTATCATTTTTGAATGGATGAGGCAAATGAGTTTTATCTTGTTTCTACCGCTTCATACTGAAGAGGAGTGACTCAAAGTTTTGAGAAAATTTAAAATATTTTTCAACGCGGCCTACTTTACTCAGATATATATCGATGGCCCTTGCTTTGATTATCCTTGGTCCACAAGGGTTGCATGTTAGTATAGTGGAGCCTTGCTAATTGCACCTCCTCGCTGGGGTATTCCCCGTTCTCTCTGTATTTTAGTGGCACCTTGTGATCAAATTGCCACTGCCCCCGGTTTCCCCAGCACATCCCGTCCTTGAATTGGGCCTGGATATGACCGATAAATGGGCAGATATTGCATCCAAGGTACTCAGTAGAGGCTATTTCGGTATCATACCTTAGAGCAGCATGAATCCTGGCCTTAATGAGGTCATACTTATACCCTGGGAAATCGCATATGTGGCATTGTGTTGTTCTTTTTTTATGCGGGCATTTGCTACGTGCTATTGACGCGTTGTTACTATCGCGGCATTTGATACACAATTTTGTCAATTGACCGTTACGTTGACTCTTGAAATTGTCGAGTAAAAAAGAGTAATTACAGTGCGTACATTTTTTATAACCCTCCATTTTTTATTTGTTAATTTCTGTGAGGTACTACCTCACAAAAATCCCGACAGGGAAACCTCACTATTTACAGCGTCAGCGGTACTGTGTGGATGCCATCCTCGAGTACCTTCCGCTTATCGTATAACGCCGAGAGTCCCAGCTTGTTTTGTTCGTACGTAACCATCCCCTGGTTGCGCACCCGGAAACCTACGTTTTTCGCAGTGTCAATAGAGCCATTCAACGCGTTCTTATACCTCTCCCATGTCATAGCGTTATGCTTCTTCCACATGCCTTTACAGGAGAATTTTGTGCCCTCTTTCCCTTCAACGAAATAGCACTTGGCTGTCGTGGCAATCATCCTAAACCCCATAAACTCAAGCTTAAACAGACCTCCTGTTCGACTCGAGTACTTATCGGTGACGAGCCAGTTTTTCACGTCTTTGTCGTACTCGTCAAGCAGTTCAGGGCGAACGACATCTCGTAACTCTTCTCCAGAGATGGCAAAATAGGCACTGTCCGTATCCATATAAATATATTCAAACTCTCGACGATCCACGTACTTGTCAATGAAGTCATAATAGAACTCAAGCATGCGCAATTTGGCCAGCTGGTACACTGCAATGCCGCACTGGTACGCTCTGTCGATATGCACCTTTTTCTTTCCTTCTCGGATCTCGTAAGCATCACCTATCTCTTCAAGATCTTCAAGGTATGGCGATCTCATCGCTGCATCCACCTTCTTTTCATCTCTCGTAAAGATGGTGTTCGCGTGTCTCGCTAGATCTTCGATCATTTTTCCATAGAACGAGTTCCCTTTCAGCTTGGCTGTATCTCCCGCAATACGCTTGTCAGGGTCTTTATCGGCTTGTCGTCGTGCATCCGCAATTTCTTCCGGAAACCATGCAAATGGTTTACCTCGTTTGTACTTGATGAACTGGTGAAACGCTGTCACCTTCAGGCCATGGTCAAGGTACCATTTCAGCACGGGCGTGTACAGCAAGATCTTTTCAGCTTTCATCAACCCTAGAAGCTTACGTGTACCAGGCATACGCTTTCGCCCTGTTGCTTTTAGGTACTCGTGCATGTGCTCAGGGATTTGATCGTCGGGTATCTCCTTGACCACAAATAGCGGAGCCATCTCGCTAAATTTGTCATACAGTTCCAGAGGGACCTCGATGTCGACCTGCGCAAACCCGAAGAAGGATCCATTTTGCACACCTTGTGTTAGTAGCTCGAGATTGTGTTTCGCTGTCGGTGTAGGCACCTTGATCAGCTTCTCCTTCCCACAAGGAAAGTCTTGCATCAACGTACTCGGGTACAGCATGTTCGCGTCAAGCCCCAAAACAGTTTTGCATTTCCGTGGCTCCTGGTAGATATGGGATCTGATACCAGTCACGTCTCTCTCGTGGTACCTACAGAACACGATGGCAGGCCCACCGACCATGCCCGTTTGGAGCAGTTCATACGCCTCGTTCTTTGTGCACTCAGTGCAAGCCTTTTGCACCTTTTTGCAAGCCTTGCAACTCTTGGAACTATGTTCCGCGTTGGTGTTGAAGCAGTCTTCATTACACTTATGCTTACAAGGCTCTCCTGGAGCGTATAGCTCTAGCTTTGGATTCAGTCGTAGAGACTTGTTCAAGACGTAGCGCATCGATACGCCTGGAATACTTACCGCGTCTTTCAAAATATCTATCTCGTCGTCGTAGTACTGCAGCCTTGTCTTGTCCACGGCTTCGATGAAGGGTTCCACATCGGCTAAATTGTACTCACGCAACCAGTCCATCATGGTGACGCAGCCTCGCTTGTAAAACTCTGCACGGAATGTTTCATACTCTTCAGGAGAGAGGGTGTTTTTACCAATAAGACTGCTATAGAAGTTCTTGTGCTCCACCGGGCCGACGTGGTTTAGCTTGTCATAGCTCGTCAGCCACTCGTATGGGAACACCAGCTTTTCGAGCTTGCAATCCAGAGACTTGCACCATAAGTCGTAGCTCATGCCAGGAGCTATAAAATTTTTGATATCGAGAAATTTGAACCTCGAGGTCGTAAAGAACATGTAGTTGTTGTCTTTCTTCGCCACTTTGATCTTTTTGCTATCGTCTTTGGTAATTTGATCGACAAAGTACCGCTTGATCATGTTCAGGTCATACTTTCCACTGTTGAAGCCGATCACGGGCACTTGGTTTACCCACGCGTCCCATGCATTCTGAGTCTTGTCCGAAAGCATGTCAAAATCATCGGGTCTCGGGTACATTCTCTCCACTTCATACACGATGTGGGTGTGTCTCTTTTCGAGCTGCTCCACAAATCGTTTAACTAAGATCTTAGGATCATCGTGCTCCAAGAACGTTGGATCTCCGTTCAGAATATCGTGAATAGCGACGCTGACCGGCACATGCTCCGAGATGTATGTTAGATCGGATGTTTGCCGCTGGTGTAAAGGTGTTAGGAGGGCCTCGAAATCAAACACGATGTAGTGAGGGTAGGGTCGAAATTCTTTGTTGAAGTACCTCTTAGCTTTGGGTGGGCTCTCACACTCTCACACTGTCACGAGGTTGTAGCCAAGTTTTCGGATGCCTTCCTCCTTTGACTTGGTGGCAATATATCGATTTTTGTTCATGTTTGTTCCTTGGCAGGGGCATCCGTGCCACTTGCAACCGTGGTACTCATGGACTGTCTCAGTCTCTGGCTCATAGCCGTCTACCTTGTAGACCTCGTCCCCAAAATCATTTCGTATCACACGCTCTCCTCCATGCCCACATAGCGCGTGATGTATGTGCCTTCCAGTTTCCCTCGACATGTATTCTATCCACTGAGAAGCAGCGTAGATGAAGCCCTCATCGTAAAAGACCTTCTCTGACTTGCTAGTCATGCACTTGACCTTCTCACTTTTGCAGATAATAGTCGGCTTTTTTCCCTCACACTCTTTCTTTGTGTGCCTTGTTAGGTTTTCAGCTCTGGTGAATCGCTGTTTGCAGACCATGCACTTCCAGTGTTGCGTTAAAACATCTATCTTTTTAATGTAAAAACAGTGCCCATCCAACATACCAAGGTTGATCGTGTCTAAATCTTTTTTGTATTGATTCTGACCGTACACGAGTCTCCAGGGTGCCTTTTCAGAGTTTGTCAGGGGCTCAAAGACTCTGATGTTTATCTTGAAACGCTTTGCTATCCCCTCAAAGTCTACGAGCTTCGTAGCACGTACATCTTCCCTCTTTAGTTTGGGATTCTCGTAGTACTCGCGTGCTAGCGCGAGAGCTGGCCTTGTAAGGTACTTTTCTTTTTGCTTCTTATCTTCACGTGAGTGTACGGCAAGACATCTCCAGACACACAAATTGTCGGTTCTCTCATCCTCCTTGTTAAAGCTGTAGATGCACCTCTTCTTTCGCAACCAGTCTGGTAAAGGTCCACAGCCTAACAGGGGCTCCCTTGTGGAGATGATCTTGATCTGCACATGCTGGAAGATTATTTTCCCTTCGTACGATCCTGGGGTCTCGATTGTTCTTTCTGGTGGCAAGTACGCCTTCCCCCAAAACTCATGATCTCCTAGATCTAATCGCTGCATTTCGCATTTTTCGATAAAGGCTTCGATGTCAGCTAGGCTCGTAAGCGATCCTTTGCTTCCCTTGCTCTTGTGATACGGAGCCGTGCCACCTCCTGCTTCGTAGATGGTGCAAGCAAAACTGTAGACTACCTTGACTCTCATATCTATGTAGGGCGTAACGTTTCGCATGATGGCCTCCGCCAGTGGCTGATTAAGGTTCTTGTTGAACCGCCATGTCTTAGCACGATTTCCGTCTTCCAACATCTGTGTGTCATTTTCGTCAAAAATATGCTGAATGTCTTCGACGCCTTCGGATCGTTTTTTCTCTTGTGGGAACATGTGTTTGATGTCTTCGACTCCGCTGTATTCGTCTTGTATGTCTCCGGCATCGTAAAAGTCCTCTCGCGCTTCGGTTTCGATTTCGTCGTGCAGTGTCGTCCTTCCAGCAATTTGTTCCCTTGCTCTGTTATAGTAAGAAGTAACAGTGTCTCGTACACTCTTCAGGCGATCGGCAAGAGCGTCGCGAGTTGCTGCTACTGGCGCTGAGACAGCGCTATATAATTTACTAATTGCATTCTTGAACCAACTCATTTCTCTTTATTATAAGTAGATTCAAACTTCAACTAACAGCGGTCGCAATTTGAGTAGGGAATTCCCCTATTCAAACAAATTTGCGGATTAAAAGGTGTGGGAGGAGGTCGATGTACTTAAGTTCACTACTTCGTACTTTTTCAACGATATAACCAATCGAAATACCTTTTTCGGTTTTGCTCATCCCTGTAAGCGTTCTTAAGCAGGCACTCGACACAATTTGTGCTAAATCTTGGGCTCTTTTTGTTTATTATCCTATACTCGAAATCAAATTTAAGCTCCCCGCAACAGGGGCACATTTTACCATTACCATATTTTTTCCGACGTTCTTCGAGGGCGGCAGCCTGTATAGCCTCAAGGCACCAGATGCAGGATTTTTTCCTCTGCCCATCATCCTTTAATCCGAATTAATCAATGGATAAAAATTGTCTACACTGTAGGCATTTTGAGCGTTCCATTCTTCTTTTTACAACTCCGGTGTAGACTTCAACTAACAGCGGTTGCAATTTGAGTAGGGAATTTCCCTTTCCATTCAAATAGATTTGCGCATGCGCGTTTGTCAGCAGTTTTGTCGAGTGCCGTCATTTTTGATGATGTCAGCAAATTTGTTGAATATGACGTGACTTGTACACTCATTTCAGGCATGATGAAATCTGTGACGTCACAGCTGTTTTAGGGGGTCTAAAAGCAGCATTTTTTAATAGGGGTTTGACCGTCGAAAACCTAAAACCGGATTAAATTACCTCCTTACTCTAGCTGCTGTGGTAGCGCTTCATTTAAGAATTTAGATAAATAAGTCATTCTTTACTGTGGGACCAATCCTAGCCGTTATCGCGCGCTGAAGAAATAGCGACAGTTACAAAAACTACATTTCATTGTCTTTCTAACAGTGTCAGTCCGTTTAAGTTACAACGGTTGGGTCACATATTCGTACCAACATGTATTTAGCGATATTTTTCCGGTACTACTAGGTTGTATAGCTTTTAGCAGTGAAACGATTGACTGTGGGACTTAATTGAACAAACTTTGGACTATAACCTAATAAATGTGATAAATGAGAAAATTGGACTCCAAGAAATAACATTCTTCTCATATTGACATGATTGCCGAAGCTCAGCGATTACACTGGGCGCTGTGGTAGCGCTTCAATTAAAAATAAAGATAAAAAAGTCATTCTTTACTGTGGGACCAATCCTAGCCGTTATCGCGCGCTGAAAAAATAGCGACAGTTTCAAAAACTAAATTTCATTGACTTTCTAAGAATATCAATTCGTTTGAGTTACAACGGTTGAGTCACATATTCGTACCAACATGTATTTCGTGATGTTTTTCCGGTACTACTAGGTTGTAAGGCTTTTAACAGTGAAACGATTGACTGCGGGACTTAATTGAACTGATTATGGACTGTGACCTTATAAATGTTAAAGTGAGACAATTGGACTCCAAGAAATAACATTCTTCCTAATTTGACATGATTGCCGAAACTCAGCGATTACACAGGGCGCTGTGGTAGCGCTTCAATTAAAAATTAAGATAAAAAAGTCATTCTTTACTGTGGGACCAATCTTAGCCGTTATCGCGCTGTAGAATTAGCGACAGTTTCAAAAACTACATTTCATTTGCTTTCTAACGGTGTCAGTCCGTTTGAGTTGCAACGGTTGAGTCACATATTCGTACCAACATGTACTTGTGCTATTTTCCGGTATTACTAGGTTGTATGGCTTTTACCAGTGAAACGATTGACTGTGGGACTTAATTGAACTGATTATGGACTGTGACCTTAAAAATGTTATAAATGAGACAATTGGACTCCAAGAAATAACATTCTTCCTAATTTGACATGATTGCCAAAACTCAGCGATTACGCTGGGCGCTGTGGCAGCACTTCAAATAAAAATTAGGATAAAAAAGTCATTCTTTACTGTGGGACAAATCTTAGCCGTTATTGCACGCTGAAGAATTAGCGACAGTTTCAAAATCTACATTTCATTGACTTTTTAACGGTGTCAGTCCTTTTCAGCTACAACGGTTGGGTCACCTATTCGTACCAACATGTGTTTAGCGATATTTTTCCGGTACTACTAGGTTGTATGGCTTTTAGCAGTGAAACGATTGACTGTGGGACTTAATTGAACAAACTTTGGACTATAACCTAATAAATTTGATAAGTGAGAAAATTGGACTCCAAGAAATAACATTCTTCTCAATTTGACATGATTGCCGAAACTCAGCGATTACACTGGGCGCTGTGGTAGCGCTTCAATTAAAAATTAAGATAAAAAAGTCATTCTTTACTGTGGGACCAATCCTAGCCGTTATCGCGCGCTGAAGAAATAGCGACAGTTTCAAAAACTAAATTTCATTGACTTTCTAAGAATATCAATCCGTTTGCGTTACAACGGTTGAGTCACATATTCGTACCAACATGTATTTCGTGATGTTTTTCCGGTACTACTAGGTTGTAAGGCTTTTAACAGTGAAACGATTGACTGCGGGACTTAATTGAACTGATTATGGACTGTGACCTTATAAATGTTAAAGTGAGACAATTGGACTCCAAGAAATAACATTCTTCCTAATTTGACATGATTGCCGAAACTCAGCGATTACGCTGGGCGCTGTGGCAGCACTTCAATTAAAAATTATGATAAAAAAGTCATTCTTTACTGTGGGACAAATCTTAGCCGTTATCGCACGCTGAAGAATTAGCGACAGTTTCAAAATCTATATTTCATTGACTTTTTAACGGTGTCAGTCCTTTTGAGCTACAACGGTTGTGTCATCTATTCGTACCGACATGTGTTTAGCGATATTTTTTTGATACTACTAGGTTGCATCGCTTTTAACAATGAAACGATGGACTGTGGGACTTAATTGAACTACCTTTGGACTGTGACCTGATAAATGTGATAAATGAGACAATTGGACACCAAGAAATAACATTCTTCTTAATTTGACAGGATTGCCGGAACTCAGCGATTACACGGGGCGCTGTGGTAGCGCTTCAATTAAAAAATTTAGATAAATAAGTCATTCTTTACTGTGGGACCAATCCTAGCCGTTATCGCGCGCTGAAAAAATAGCGACAGTTTCAAAAACTAAATTTCATTGACTTTCTAAGAATATCAATTCGTTTGAGTTACAACGGTTGAGTCACATATTCGTACCAACATGTATTTCGTGATGTTTTTCCGGTACTACTAGGTTGTAAGGCTTTTAACAGTGAAACGATTGACTGCGGGACTTAATTGAACTGATTATGGACTGTGACCTTATCAATGTTAAAGTGAGACAATTGGACTCCAAGAAATAACATTCTTCCTAATTTGACATGATTGCCGAAACTCAGCGATTACACAGGGCGCTGTGGTAGCGCTTCAATTAAAAATTAAGATAAAAAAGTCATTCTTTACTGTGGGACCAATCTTAGCCGTTATGGCGCTGTAGAATTAGCGACAGTTTCAAAAACTACATTTCATTTGCTTTCTAACGGTGTCAGTCCGTTTGAGTTGCAACGGTTGAGTCACCTATTCGTACCAACATGTGTTTAGCGATATTTTTCCGGTACTACTAGGTTGTATGGCTTTTAGCAGTGAAACGATTGACTGTGGGACTTAATTGAACAAACTTTGGACTATAACCTAATAAATTTGATAAGTGAGAAAATTGGACTCCAAGAAATAACATTCTTCTCAATTTGACATGATTGCCGAAACTCAGCGATTACACTGGGCGCTGTGGTAGCGCTTCAATTAAAAATTAAGATAAAAAAGTCATTCTTTACTGTGGGACCAATCCTAGCCGTTATCGCGCGCTGAAGAAATAGCGACAGTTTCAAAAACTAAATTTCATTGACTTTCTAAGAATATCAATCCGTTTGAGTTACAACGGTTGAGTCACATATTCGTACCAACATGTATTTCGTGATGTTTTTCCGGTACTACTAGGTTGTAAGGCTTTTAACAGTGAAACGATTGACTGCGGGACTTAATTGAACTGATTATGGACTGTGACCTTATAAATGTTAAAGTGAGACAATTGGACTCCAAGAAATAACATTCTTCCTAATTTGACATGATTGCCGAAACTCAGCGATTACACATGACGCTGTGGTAGCGCTTCAAATAAAAATTAAGATAAAAAAGTCATTCTTTACTGTGGGACAAATCTTAGCCGTTATCGCACGCTGAAGAATTAGCGACAGTTTCAAAATCTACATTTCATTGACTTTTTAACGGTGTCGGTCCTTTTGAGCTACAACGGTTGGGTCACCTATTCGTACCAACATGTGTTTAGCGATATTTTTCCGGTACTACTAGGTTGTATGGCTTTTAGCAGTGAAACGATTGACTGTGGGACTTAATTGAACAAACTTTGGACTATAACCTAATAAATTTGATAAGTGAGAAAATTGGACTCCAAGAAATAACATTCTTCTCAATTTGACATGATTGCCGAAACTCAGCGATTACACTGGGCGCTGTGGTAGCGCTTCAATTAAAAATTAAGATAAAAAAGTCATTCTTTACTGTGGGACCAATCCTAGCCGTTATCGCGCGCTGAAGAAATAGCGACAGTTTCAAAAACTAAATTTCATTGACTTTCTAAGAATATCAATCCGTTTGAGTTACAACGGTTGAGTCACATATTCGTACCAACATGTATTTCGTGATGTTTTTCCGGTACTACTAGGTTGTAAGGCTTTTAACAGTGAAACGATTGACTGCGGGACTTAATTGAACTGATTATGGACTGTGACCTTATAAATGTTAAAGTGAGACAATTGGACTCCAAGAAATAACATTCTTCCTAATTTGACATGATTGCCGAAACTCAGCGATTACACATGACGCTGTGGTAGCGCTTCAATTAAAAATTAAGATAAAAAAGTCATTCTTTACTGTGGGACCAATCTTAGCCGTTATCGCGCGCTGTAGAATTAGCGACAGTTTCAAAAACTACATTTCATTTGCTTTCTAACAGAATCAATCCGTTTGAGTTGCAAACGGTTTAGTCACATATTCGTACCAACATGTATTCGTGCTATTTTCCGGTATTACTAGGTTGTATGGCTTTTACCAGTGAAACGATTGACTGTGGGACTTAATTGAACTGACTATGAACTGTGACCTTAAATATGTTATAAGTGAGACAAGCGGACTCCAAGAAATAACATTCTTTTTAATTTGACATGATTGCCGGAACTCAGCGATTACACTGGGCGCTGTGGTAGCGCTTCATTTAAGAATTTAGATAAATAAGTCATTCTTTACTGTGGGACCAATCCTAGCCGTTATCGCGCGCTAAAGAAATAGCGAAAGTTTCAAAAACTAAATTTCATTGACTTTCTAAGAATATCAATCCGTTTGAGTTACAACGGTTGAGTCACATATTCGTACCAACATGTATTTCGTGATATTTTTTCCGGTACTACTAGGTTGTAAGGCTTTTAACAGTGAAACGATTGACTGTGGGACTTAATTGAACTGATTATAGACTGTGACCTTATAAATGTTAAAGTGAGACAATTGGACTCCAAGAAATAACATTCTTCCTAATTTGACATGATTGCCGAAACTTAGCGATTACACTGGGCGCTGTGGTAGCGCTTCAATTAAAAAATTAAGATAAAGAAGTCATTCTTTAATGTGGGATCAATCTTAGCCGTTATCGCGCACTGAAGAATTAGCGACAGTTTCAAAAACTACATTTCATTTGCTTTCTAACAGTATCAATCCGTTTGAGTTGCAACGGTTGAGTCACATATTCGTACCAACATGTATTCGTGCTATTTTCTGGTATTACTAGGTTGTATGGCTTTTACCAGTGAAACGATTGACTGTGGGACTTAATTGAACTGACAATGGACTGTGACCTTAAAAATGTTTTAAGTGAGACAAGCGGACTCCAAGAAATAACATTCTTTTTAATTTGACATGATTTCCGGAACTCAGCGATTACACTGGGCGCTGTGGTAGCGCTTCAATTAAAAATAAAGATAAAAAAGTCATTCTTTACTGTGGGACCAATCCTAGCCGTTATCGCGCCCTGAAAAAATAGCGACAGTTTCAAAAACTAAATTTCATTGACTTTCTAAGAATATCAATTCGTTTGAGTTACAACGGTTGAGTCACATATTCGTACCAACATGTATTTCGTGATGTTTTTCCGGTACTACTAGGTTGTAAGGCTTTTAACAGTGAAACGATTGACTGCGGGACTTAATTGAACTGATTATGGACTGTGTCCTTATAAATGTTAAAGTGAGACAATTGGACTTCAAGAAATAACATTCTTCCTAATTTGACATGATTGCCGAAACTCAGCGATTGCACAGGGCGCTGTGGTAGCGCTTCAATTAAAAATTAAGATAAAAAAGTCATTCTTTACTGTGGGACCAATCTTAGCCGTTATCGCGCTGTAGAATTAGCGACAGTTTCAAAAACTACATTTCATTTGCTTTCTAACGGTGTCAGTCCGTTTGAGTTGCAACGGTTGAGTCACATATTCGTACCAACATGTACTTGTGCTATTTTCCGGTATTACTAGGTTGTATGGCTTTTACCAGTGAAACGATTGACTGTGGGACTTAATTGAACTGATTATGGACTGTGACCTTAAAAAATGTTATAAGTGAGACAATTGGACTCCAAGAAATAACATTCTTCCTAATTTGACATGATTGCCGAAACTCAGCGATTACGCTGGGCGCTGTGGCAGCACTTCAAATAAAAATTAAGATAAAAAAGTCATTCTTTACTGTGGGACAAATCTTAGCCATTATCGCACGCTGAAGAATTACCGACAGTTTCAAAATCTACATTTCATTGACTTTTTAACGGTGTCAGTCCTTTTGAGCTACAACGGTTGGGTCACCTTACATTTCATTGACTTTCTAACGGTATTAATCCACTTCAGTTACAACGGTTGCGTCACATATTCGTACCAACATGTATTTAGCGATATTTTTCTGATATTACTAGATTGCTTCGCATTTAACAGTGAAACGATTGACTGTGGCACTTAATTGAACTGATTTTGGACTGTGACCTTATAAATGTTATAAGTGATACAATTGGATTCCAAGAAATAACATTCTTCTTAATTTGACATGATTTCTGACACTCAGCGATAATACTGGGCGCTGTGGTAGCGCTTCATTTTAAAATTTAAATAAATAAGTCAATTTTTACTGTGGGACCAATCCTAGCCCTTAGCGCGCGCTGAAGAAATAGAGACAGTTTCAAATACTAAATTTCATTGACTTTCTAACAGTATAAATCCGTTTGTGTTACAACAGGTGAGTCACATATTCGTACCAACATGTATTTGGTGATACCTTTCCGGTAATACTAGGTTGTATCGCTTTTAACAGTGAAACGATTGACTGTGGGACTTAATTGCACTGATTTTGGGCTGTGCGCTGATAAATGTAATGGTGACAAAATTGGGCTGCAAGAAATAACACTCTTCTTAATTTGACACGATTGCCGCAACTCAGCGATCACAATGGGCGATGTGATAGCGCTTCATTTGAAAATTAAGCTGAAAAAGTCACTTTTTAACTGTTGGAGGAATCCTAGCCGCTAGTGCGCGCTGAAGAAATAGAGACAGTTTCAAATGCTACATTTCACTGACTTTCTAACAGTGTCAGTCCGTTTGAGTTACAATGGTTGGGTCACATATTCGTACCAACATGTATTTAGCGATATTTTTCTGATGTTACTAGATTTCATCGCTTTTAACTATGCAACGATTGACTGTGGGACTTAATTGAACTAACTTTGGACTGTGACCTGATAAATGTGATACAGGAGACAATTGGACTTCAAGAAATAACATTCTTCTTAATTTGACGTGATTACCGGTACTCAGCGATTACACGGGTTACTGTGGTAGCACTTCATTTGAATATTTAGATTAATAAGTCATTATTTACTGTGGGACCAATCCTAGCCGTTATTACGGGCTGAAGAATTAGTGACAGATTCAAAATGTACATTTCATTGACTTTCTAACGGTGTCAGTTCGTTTCAGTTAAAACGATTGGGTCACATATTCGTACCACCATGTATTTAGCGATATTTTTCTGATATTACTAGGTTGCATCGCTTTTAACAATGAATCAATTGTCTGTGGGATTTAATTGACCTAACTTTGGACTGTGACCTGATAAATGGATAAAAAAGACAACTGGACTCCAAGAAATAACATTCTTCTTAATTTGACGTGATTGCCAGAACTCAGCGATTACACTGGGCGCTGTGGTAGCGCTTCATTTAAAAATTTAGATAAATAAGTCACTTTTACTGTGGGACCAATCCTAGCCGTTATGGCGCGCTGAAGAAATTGCGACAGTTTCAAAAACTAGATTTCATTGACTTTCTCACGGTGTCAGTCCGTTTGTGTTATAACGGTTGCGTGACATATTCGTACCAACATGTATTTAGCGATATTTTTCTGACATTACTAGGTTGCATCGCTTTTAACAATGAAACGATTGACTGTGGGACTTAATTGAACTAACTTTGGACTGTGACCTGATAAATGTCATAAAGGAGACAATTGGACTTCAAGAAATAACATTACTCTTAATTTGACGTGATTACCGGAACTCAGCGATTACACTGGACGCTGTGGTAGCACTTCATTGTAAAATTTAGATTAATAAGTCATTTTTTACTGTGGGACCAATCCTACTTGTTATGACGCGTTGAAGAATTAGCGACAGTTTCAAAAACTACATTTCATTGACTTTCAAAAGGTGTCAGTCCGTTTGTGTTATAACGGTTGCGTGACATATTCGTACCAACATGTATTTAGCGATATTTTTCTGATATTACTAGGTTGTATCGCTTTTAACAATGAAACGATTGTCTGTGGGACTTAATTGAACTAACTTTGGACTGTGACCTGATAAATGTGAGAAATGAGACAATTGGACTCCAAGAAATAACATTCTTCTTAATTTGACGCGATTGCTGGAACTCAGCGATTACACTGGGCGCTGTGGTAGCGCTTTATTTAAAAATTTAGATAAATAAGTCATTTTTACTGTGGGACCAATCCTAGCCGTTATCGCGCGCTGAAGAAATTGCGACAGTTTCAAAAACTACATTTCATTGACTTTCTAACGGTATTAATCCACTTCAGTTACAACGGTTGCGTCACATATTCGTACCAACATGTATTTAGTGATATCTTTCCGGTATTACTAGGTTGTATCGCTTTTAACAGTGAAACGATTGACTGTGGGACTTAATTGAACTGATTTTGGGCTGTGAGCTGATAAATGTAATGGTGACAAAATTGGGCTGCAAGAAATAACACTCTTCTTAATTTGACACGATTGCCGCAACTCAGCGATCACAATGGGCGATGTGGTAGCGCTTCATTTGAAAATTAAGCTAGAAAAGTCACTTTTTAACTGTTGGAGGAATCCTAGCCGCTAGCGCGCGCTGAAGAAATAGAGACAGTTTCAAATGCTACATTTCACTGACTTTCTAACAGTGTCAGTCCGTTTGAGTTACAATGGTTGGGTCACATATTCGTACCAACATGTATTTAGCGATATTTTTCTGATGTTACTAGATTTCATCGCTTTTAACTATGCAACGATTGACTGTGGGACTTAATTGACCTAACTTTGGACTGTGACCTGATAAATGTGATACAGGAGACAATTGGACTTCAAGAAATAACATTCTTCTTAATTTGACCTGATTACCGGTACTCAGCGATTACACGGGTTAGTGTGGTAGCACTTCATTTGAATATTTAGATTAATAAGTCATTTTTTACTGTGGGACCAATCCTAGCCGTTATTACGCGCTGAAGAATTAGTGACAGATTCAAAATGTACATTTCATTGACTTTCTCACGGTGTCAGTTCGTTTCAGTTAAAACGATTGGGTCACATATTCGTACCACCATGTATTTAGCGATATTTTTCTGATATTACTAGGTTGCATCGCTTTTAACAATGAATCGATTGTCTGTGGGATTTAATTGACCTAACTTTGGACTGTGACCTGATAAATGTGATAAAGGAGACAATTGGACTTCAAGAAATAACATTACTCTTAATTTGACGCGATTACCGGAACTCAGCGATTACACTGGACGCTGTGGTAGCACTTCATTGTAAAATTTAGATTAATAAGTCATTTTTTACTGTGGGACTAATCCTACCCGTTATGACGCGTTGAAGAATTAGCGACAGTTTCAAAAACTACATTTCATTGACTTTCTAAAGGTGTCAGTCCGTTTGTGTTATAACGGTTGCGTGACATATTCGTACCAACATGTATTTAGCGATATTTTTCTGATATTACTAGGTTGTATCGCTTTTAACAATGAAACGATTGACTGTGGGACTTAATTGAACTAACTTTGGACTGTGACCTGATAAATGTCATAAAGGAGAAAATTGGACTTCAAGAAATAACATTATTCTTAATTTGACGTGATTACCGGAACTCAGCGATTACAATGGGCGCTGTGGTAGCACTTCATTGTAAAATTTAGATTAATAAGTCATTTTTACTGTGGGACCAATCCTAGCCGTTATGACGCGCTGAAGAATTAGCGACAGTTTCAAAAAGTACATTTCATTGACTTTCTAACGGTGTCAGTCCGTTTGAGTTACAACGATTGTGTCACATACTCGTACCAACATGTATTTAGCGATATTTTTCTGATATTACTAGGTTGCATCGGTTTTAAAAATGAAACGATTGAGTGTGGGACTTAATTGAACTGACTTTGGACTGTAACGTGATAAATGTTAAAAGTGAGACAATTGGACTCCAAGAAATGACATTCTTCTTAATTTGACATGATTGCCGGAACTCAGCGATTACAGTGGGCGTTGTGGTAGCGCCTCATTTAAAGATTTAGATAAAAAAGTCAATTTTTACTGTGGGACCAATCCTAGCCGTTATCGCGCGCTGAAGAAGTTGCGACAGTTTCAAAAAGTACATATCATTGACTTTCTAACGGTGTCAGTCCGTTAGTGTTTCAACGGTTTGGTCACATATTCGTACCAACATGTATTTAGCGATATTGTTCTGATTTTATTAGGTTGCATCGCTTTTAACAATGAAACGATTGACTGTGGGACTTAATTGAACTGATTTTGGACTATGACCTTAAAAATGTGATAAGTGAGACAATTGGACTCCAAGAAATAACATTCTTCTTAATTTGACATGATTGCCGAAACTCAGCGATTATACTGGGCGCTGTGGTAGCGCTTCATTTAAAATTTTAGATAAATAAGTCAATTTTTACTGTGGGACCAATCCTAGCCCTTAGCGCGCGCTGAAGAAATCAAGACAGTTTCAAATACTACTTTTTATTGACTTTCTAACGGTGTCAGTCCGTTTCAACTACAACAGTTGCGTCACATATTCGTACCAACATGTATTTAGGGATTTTTTCCGATATTACTAAGAAGTATCGCTTTTAAAAGTGAAACGATTGACTGTGGGACTTAATTGAACTGATTTTGGACTATGACCTGATAAATGTCATAAAGGAGACAATTGGACTTCAAGAAATAACATTATTCTTAATTTGACGTGATTACCGGAACTCAGCGATTACACTGGGCGCTGTGGTAGCACTTCATTGTAAAATTTAGATTAATAAGTCATTTTTTACTGTGGGACCAATCCTACCCGTTATGACGCGTTGAAGAATTAGCGACAGTTTCAAAAGCTACATTTCATTGACTTTCTAAAGGTGTCAGTCCGTTTGTGTTATAACCGTTGCGTGACATATTCGTACCAACATGTATTTAGTGATATTTTTCTGATATTACTAGGTTGCATCGCTTTTAACAATGAAACGATTGACTGTGGGACTAAATTGAACTGATTTTGGGCTGTGACCTTATAATTGTTGTAAGTGAGACAATCTAATTCCAAGAAATAACATTCTTCTTAATTTGACATGATTGCCGAAACTCAGCGATTATACTGGGCGCTGTGGTAGTGCTTCATTTAAAAATTTAGATAAATCAGTCAATTTTTACTGTGGGACCAATCCTAGCTCTTAGAGCGCGCTGAAGAAATAGAGACAGTTTCAAATACTACATTTTATTGACTTTCTAACGGTATCAGTCCGTTTCAACTACAACAGTTGCGTCACATATTCGTACCAACATGTATTTATTGATTTTTTCCGATATTACTAAGTTGTATCGCTTTCAACAGTGAAACGATTGACTGTGGGACTTAATTGAACTGATTTTTGACTATGACCTTATAAATGTGATAAGTGAGACAATTGGACACCAAGAAATAACATTCTTCTTAATTTAACGTGATTGCCGGAACTCAGCGACTGCACTGGGCGCTGTGGTAGCGCTTCATTTAAAAATTTAGATAAATAAGTCATTTTTACTTTGGGACCGATCCTAGCCGTTATCGCGCGCTGAAGAATTAGCGACAGTTTCAAAAAGTACATTTCATTGACTTTCTAACGGTGTCAGTTTGTTTGAGTTACAACGGTTGGGTCACATGCTCGTTCCAACATGTATTTTGCGATATTTTTCTGGTATTACTTGGTTGCATCGCTTTTAACAAAAAAATAATTGACTGTGGGACTTAATTGAACTAACTTTGGACTATGACCTTATAAATGTGATAAGTGAGACAATCGCACTCCAAGAAATAACATTCTTCTTAACTTGACATGATTGCCGGAACTCAGCGATTACACTGGGCGCTGGGGTAGCGCTTTACTCCAAAATGTAGACAAATAAGTCATTTTGTGCTGTTGGACCAATTGTAGCCGTTATCGCGCGCCGAAGAAATAGCGACACTTTTAAGAACTACATTTTATTGACATTGTAACAGTATCAATCCGCTTCAGTTACAACGGTTGCGTCACATATTCGTACCAACATGTATTTAGCGATATTTATCTGTTATTACTATGTTGAATCGCTTTTAACAGTGAAACGAATGAATGTGGGACTTAATTGAACTAACTTTGGACTGTGACCTGATGAATGTGATAAATAAGACAATTGGACTCCAAGAAATAACATTCATCTTAATTTGACATGATTGCCGGAACTCAGCGATTACACTGGGCGTTGTGGTAGCGCTTCATTTAAAATTTAGATAAATAAGTCATTATTTACCGTGGGGCCAATCCCAGCCCTTATAGAGATAGGAAAACCCCAATGTTAGGACAGACCCCGTTAGCACTTTACCATTCCACGTCAAATTATGGATCATCCCCGTCAAATCAAAGATAGAAGAGTCGATAAAATCAATGTGCACTTTACCACTTTACGTCAAATAAGCGGGCATGCTCTATAATATCTGTCCAAAACCCCCTCCCCGGCCGCGTCCCCCCGGGCCCCTCCCCACCCTCCCCGTCCCATGGGTCCCTACCCACCCTCATCTGTCGTGCCTTATAATTTATAGTGTTATGTGCCTATAATGTCCTCTAGCCAGTGTGGTAATACCATCTTCCATAACTATACGCTTATCATCATCAGCATTGAGAGCGAGTTTATTTGTTTTTATGGTATGAACATCATGCTTAATGGATCGAAAGGTCATCTGTTCCCTGTAAACATTTTCACCCTCCAACAAGCATCTCTTATAGTCATCGAAACCTATTGTCTTCCACACCACACATTTCTTGACCCCCTTGCACCTCTTATCCTCCCTACCACATAGCTGTTTGTATGCGTACGTCTTCGCTCTTAGAGCCACAAACTCGGTCATTACCTTACCACCCAACTCATCCTTCATCAGACCAATGATCTTTTTATTCAAACCTAATGGTAGAGGTCTACCATCTTTCTTATCGTACCCCGAAGTGTCAAATCTCAAAGCCACATCGTCGGCGATATCTTTGTAAAAGTCGTTGGTTTTGATGTGGTATACGAATGAATCAGTATCCATGTAACACAGTTTCACGTCATCACCATATTTCGGCTTCATGTAATCATAGTGGAACTCATACATAACCATCTTGGACAAGTCGAGAATTGCCAGTCCCAGGTAGATTGGCTTGTTTAGTTTGATCTTGATCTTGGACATCTCTATGCCCATCAGTGTTTCCGAGAACCACGTGCTACCCTTGAAGTTGGGCTTCATCACCATTTTCTCATAATTCTTTTGGTTGGTGGCCAAACGTATATCCTTCTGCCTTCGCTGATTCTCCATTGTCTTCCCAAAGACCGAATTATTCATCAGCTTGAAAAAGTCCTTTTCGAAGTCATTAGTTGATTTGGTACGCAAATCAGTGTTGAAATCTATGTACGACTTCAACCACGCACTCTGATCAAATCTCAAGACCCTATGAACCTTCTCAAGAACAAGACCATGCTTCAACGCTTGATCAAGCGCACGGATATGAGTGATATATTTCTTCTTGTCTGAAAGACACGGTGTCAGCTTCTCGACGCCATTAATGATCTTCCTCTCGGGCATGAAAGGAAGGTCGTTATGAGAATCATGAAGCTCCCGTGGATAGCTAACATCAACCTCAAGGATGTACCCCTTTTCACCGTTTTCCACAGCTAATTGTGAAATCAGTTCGGGTGTAAAATCAGAAACCACGTCATCAACCCACTCAAACCCTCCGGTCGGCATCTTCTGAATCATGGCCCAGCCGTACAAATTATTTGCATCTAGGTACTGGAGATAGCTATTCATCTCCTTACTCTCAGATGTGTTGGCTTTGGTGGTATATTGTTTTTCCTCTTTCGGTACAGACGGTCCCCAACATACCTTTTCATACAAACCCATGATCTTATCCTTCACGGCTCTGTAAGCTTTACCAGTTTTCACCTTGATGACCCTAGGTACATGTTTCATCAACCAGCACCTCAATTCAATCAATTTTCTTTTTACAAAAGGCACGGTTTTAGCCATTTCCTGCTGCTCAAATAAATCCATGCAATTCCCATCCGATGTGTTGTACTCGTCCCCAATATACTTATTGTTGGCCTTGGCGTAGCGGTGGACAGCCTGACACAATCCACCCCTAATACCACTCTCAATGAACATGACCATCTCCATATCCGACAATAAATCTAGACTAACCTTGGTCTTTTTCAAACACGCCCTCCAGGCTAATCCCGGAGCAGTGTAAAAGTGAGCCGGGTCTAGATCGTAGTTTCTCAAGCATGTTTCTCTAAATGTCTCAAACACATCACTCAGAAGCAGAACATCCGTCTTGAGATAGATATCATGATAAACGCCCATATTTTCAACTTTCATGTCCTTCCACACCTTACGGGCATGTGCATAATCGTCATCACTGATGTGACTCATGTTCAGCTTGCTGTAGAAATCATCCTTTGACGGGAGCTCAGTTTCATTAAACCTATCGAATGAGTTAACATACTCATATGGGTATACACCCTTCCTTCTCATTATGTTGAATTCGTCACCATTGAAGAATTTTCGAAGGTTTTTGCATTGATCATCTGATAAGTTGTCAGCCAGGGAGCTTAGGCCGCTTGACATAAATCTAAATGAGTCTATGAATCTCAGTTGTATCTTTCTGTCCTTAGTCTCCCCATTTTTGTCGGAGTATTCACCAACCTTAACATCCGTAGAGAAAGAGATATATTTCTCCTTATTCTTCGCGATTACACCCATACCATCTTCTCCGTACTTCCTAGCAAGCTCCTTAATGAATAAATGCGCATCGTAGCCACTCAGATTGTGGAAGACAACCGGAATATAATTAGGAACCTTGTAACGCAGATTACATTTCTGATGGGCAGCCCCACGAAACTTACCGGTGAAATGGCAGTGATCCCTAACCTTGATGTCATCCTTGTCATCAAATTCTTCCATGCAAATGTGGCACACCCTGGCTCTATTGAAACCGTCACGCTCTTCATCCGTCAGTGGATCCATTGCTTTCTGAGGAAACATGTTATATAACCTTTTCGCCTCAGAAACTACATGATCTACAAAGCGCGGAACACAGTCCTCACCGCGGTAAAGATTCAGAGGGTCCGGCACTTCACCATGAGCATATTTACTATAACAACAGAATCCGGTGGGAACATGTTTACCAACTTTCTCGGTGGATGATCCGCATTTTCTCTCATCTTCTGGCAACTCTTTTGTAAAAGCTTCGAAATCGGCATACATGATGAATGGGGCTTTGAGCTGAAACTTACCATCGGTGAAGGTTAGGGTGCTACCCTCCTTAGGGAGTTGAATCTTAGCGGCATCGTTATTCTTGCAATACTCAAAGTGATCATCCCTTTTCTGTTCGCTTGTAAAACCAGAGAGACAATTCAAGCAATAATGCTCTCTATGTCCATCCTTCGAGTTAACCTTGCTCAGTACACCGCTCAAGTTCTTAACGGCAATGTAGTGCCTCTTTTCACCCTCACACAGCAAAAACAAAACAACCGTCTCCTTACGGTCAAGATGCTTCGACTTGCGACACATGTAGATACCTTCTCCCTCATCCTTTGTCAAAACATGCACAGCGACATCGGGGTTCCTCCTCTCGAAGAGATCTATCTTGTTTAGCGCCATTGGAGAAGTTAGACCATCCCAATTATACTTGTCATGCTTCTTAAGGATTGAGATTCGTTCAGGATGATTATCGATCTTATCATGATTGAGAGCAGCGATAATAGCCCATCTGAAACATTTATCATCATCCTCGTTATGAGGGTTAATCACAGATCGCTTTCCACTGAAATTCTTAGGTAGTGGCAAGTAAGAACTACCTCTCGTTAATTTTAGCTTATGAAAGTCCACATGCATATGCAAGATTTTATCGATTGTGAACCCACTGGCGGGTAGAGCAGGGTTTTCAATCTGCTCGATTATCTTATTACACATACGATCAAAAACATCAGAAATGTCATCGTGGGCATGCAGTATCTCCATATAGCTATTGAACGCTTTATCGACATGTACACACGGGGCATCGGTCGAGCTGGTGTCCTCCCTTACCCACTTCACCCACAAGGTCGCCTGAGTCTTCAGCGACTTCTTCTGCCCGAGCACGTCACTCATCAACCTATTTACGACGTGCTCGACCTTTTCGAGAAAGACCCTGACATTCTTCCCACCATCCGAGTTTATTTTGAAACGTTTGTATGAACCTACAAAGCTTCTTCAATGGGGGTATAGGGGTTTTTCTCCTCCACCTCTTCCTCCACCTCTTCCTCCTCCTCCTCTTCCTCCTCCTCCTCCACCTCTTCCTCTCCACTGCCCTTTTCATACAAACCCATGATCTTATCATTCATGGTTTTGAAAGCTTTGCTCGCTTTCTCCTTAATAGCCTTAGGTACATGATTTATTAACCAGTCTCTCCATTCGATCAACTTGCTTTTCAAATCCATGTCTTGTTGGCTAGTGCCCGGTCTCGGTGCCGGTATGGGTGCTGGTACCGGTCTCGGCGCTGGTACGGGTCTAGTGGGTCTCGGTGCCGGTATGGGTGCTGGTACCGGTCTCGGCGCTGGTACGGGTCTAGTGGGTCTCGGCGCTGGTACGGGTCTAGTGGGTCTCGGCACGGGTACGGGTGCTGACACAGTAGTGGGTGTCAATAATTCGATCAGATCGGCCTTTCTGAGCCTTGAGTAGCCACGTAGGCCGCGTTCTCTAGCGAGAGCTCTTAATTCAACAACTGTATTTCTCGAAGTCATGCTTGGTTGTGATATACGATTTTGTAATCTTTAAGATGTTTGGCTATGATATACGATTTTGTAATCTTTAAGCCATTTTTTCTAAAAATCGTAAACCGTGTTGGAGGGTCGTGAGTGTCCTAGTTTGTGGGGCAACCACCATGCTAAATTGTAGTAAAACACGCTTTGTGATACATACATCGATACACCATGGGTACCCACCCATTGGCACCTCGAGGGTCGTGAATCACATTTGTTACCCGTCCGAGTAACAAAAAAATGCCCTAACAATCCGACCCCTCAAATATATTGTCTAATGACAAGATCTATTGATGCGCGACATATAGGGCATTTATCCCCCCTCTTCTCCAATTTATTTGCGCACGATAAACAGCAGCAAAAATGCCCTGTTCTACCATGAACAATGGTGGCGGTCTTTCGTTTAGAAAGACAAATGATACATCTATCATCTTCATCAATGTCATCGTCTGCGTCGTACTCATCATCAACCTCAACCCGTGCTGGTACTGGTCTAATCGGTGCTGGTACCGGTCTTGGCACTGATACATTTGGTCTCGTCACGGGTCCAGAAAATTCGGTCACTTCGAGGTCCAGCATCCCTATTACGAGCGGTAAAGTAATATCAGGATATCTTGCGGGTACTGTTGATAACAGTAATTCGATAAGCTCAGCCCTTCTGAGCCGCGAGTATCCACGTAGGCCAAGGTACCTCGCTCTGGCTCTTAAATCAGGGACCGTGAAAAGATCAAAGTCATCAATATATTCTCTACTGTGTATCAAATCGAGAACGATTCCTGAAGACATGCTTGGCTATGATATACGATTTTGTAATCTTTAAGATGTTTTTATAATCGTAAACCGGGGTGGAGGATCGTGAGGGGCTTCGTTCGCAAGACAACCTCCGAGGTCGCGAGGATCGTGAGGGGCTTCGTTCGCAAGACAACCTCCGAGGTCGCGAGGATCGTGAGGGGCTTCGTTCGCAAGACAACCACCCGGGGTTGCGAGGATCGTGAGGGGCTTCGTTCGCAAGACAACCACCCGACCCCATGGCGGTAAAACACGTTTTATGATACCAACATCGCTCCACCATGGGTACCCACCCACCGACACCCAGAGGGTCGTGACCGGTTAGACCATGGGTACCCACCCACCAACATTTGTTACTCGTCTGAGTAACAAAAAAATACCCAATCACTTGGATCTTTTGTCGTTATAACGTTTTTGAGCTTTTAGATATGCCTCCCTGTTTTTCGACCTCCACCTTGAACAGTATCCATACCATTCCTTCTTGGTATCCAGATCGATGGTGTAGGATGGGTCGAGATCATTCTTCTCAATCACCTCAACCAGTTTAGCCTTTCTCATACCCACGATATACTTAATTCCGCGGGATTTGGCAACCTCTCGCAACTCTCTCAGTTTCATCAATTTATAATCTGGTGTGGTATCCATGTCTGACATATTAATATAATATATGAAAAACTTTAAGCACATTTATCGTACCACATCATAACACAAAAAGGAGATAAATAAAGGTGTGCATAAATAAAACATGTCAAAACTTCAAGAGACTTACTATCAACCTCAAAATTTATGGAAAGGACAAAAGGCTGTTCAGAGCTTAAGAGGATTCGGTTTCAGGCCAAAGGAGATTAAGAAGTGGCTATCAAAGCAAGCATTTTGGCAAGTACATTTACCCGCTCCAAAGCATGTTGAAAGACCACATTATGAAGTTACCACCCCTAATGATTTACATCAATTCGATTTATTGTACATGCCCGGTGACATACTGTATGGTAATAAATATAAGTACATTTTGTCGGGAATCGATGCTGCTTCCAGATACAAGGTAGCCCGACCTTTGAGGACTAAGAAAGCCAAAGAGGTTGCCGCTATGATTGAGGACATCTACAAGGCGGGACCATTAACTTATCCGAAAACTTTCCAATGTGATAACGGTTCAGAATTCAAGGCAGATGTATCAAAGCTGTTGGAGAAGCATAAGGTTGAAATTAAAAGAGCGACTACAAAATATAAGCATACACACACAGCTTTTGTTGAGGCGTTGAACAAGATACTTGCCGAAAATTTATTCAAAATACAAGATGCCCAAGAACTGAATGATTCGGAAAAGGTATCATCTACATGGGTTAAGCATCTGTATAAACTGATTGATAGGCTAAACGATACAAAGACGCAGATGATTGATATGAAGCCAAAAGATGCTATTATAATGAAAGAGGTGCCTTTGGTTAATCAAGAGAGCTATCCACCTGAAGTAGAATTACCTAAAGATGGCCTGTATAGATATCTACTACAAACTGGTGAAGAGCATGATGATAGGCGGAGACGGGCAACCGATAGAATATGGTCGAAAAACACATATAGATTGCGTGAGGTAATAGCGCAACCTGGTAACCGTGTAATGTACTATGTTCAAGACGGACCCGGACGGGCTTTTGTAAAAGAGGAATTGATGTTAATACCTGAAGATACAGAATTACCTCCTGATTATGTGCAAGGTTGGTGAAAAAGGGGACGATATCTTTACCAGAAACAGGTAAAGATGATGCCGGGGATCGCGCGGGTCGGTCGGCAGATAGGGCCGCTATGGCTCAGTTTTGGGGGACGATCGCGCCGCATAATGTCACAAACCGCCTTAATATTAATTTTTATCGTACCACACGAAATATGCGAGCGGCGTACATGCACACATCACTAACCTTGATTTACGGTCCTTCTGAGGCTTTGAACCTCGTCCATTAGACTTTTTTCAAACTGGTTGCGAGTTTCGCTCTCCATCTTTCTGTCGGTTTTCGTCATCTTTTTTAGAGCTTCGTAGTATATACCGCTCAGGGTTTGAAATTCAATGTGACTAATGTCGTCATTATTCAGAGCCCGCGAGACGGAGTTTTCAAACACGGCGATGGCGGACGTCGCAACATCATATAATTTCATGACCTTGTCAAGTTTGCTCCGATATCTTTTAATCAGGGCCATGACGGAGCCCGTGAAAATGGTTCCGGACAGTGCTACGGCTCCCAATCCCACGGAAGCGGGGATTCCGATGAGCGTGGCACCGGTTACCACCGAACCTATGCCCGAAGCGACGGTTAGGGCCGTGGCGCTGGCATTTAAAAGCACCAGTCTGTGCAGCGTCTTGTTATATTTCTCATATTTTGTATTGAACTTATCGCGTAATTTTCTAAGCTCCCCAAGTTGAGAGTTCACAGTATTAGTATTAAACTTGTCCTGCTCGCTCGAATACTCGGGAGCCGTGGGTAGCTTCGGATAAATCTCTGCCATTTGGTTACTACAAAGAAAAAAAACTTTACTCTAAATAACCTATATCCAGTTTATCCAGATCCTTGAGAGTTCTATGATACGTATCACACAAATTCTCAAAATCGGCTCTACAGATCCGAGTGTGCCAGAGTAGCGTTTTATCGAAAACATCGATGGCATTTTGCACAACGCGATATGCGGCTCTTAATTTGATAAGTTTCTCCCGATATGTCCTAACATATTGGGCGGTAACCGCATAGGAAGCCGAGCCCAATAGACACATACCCGAATTCCGCATGTAATTTCCATGGGTACCGCCCAAATTTCTAATAATGGTCACCGCGGTCGCTATCGAGCCGGTAATGGCCGCGGTTCCGGATAATCCCTCCAGAATCGACCATATGATCAGAGATCCTCCGTGTTCGTGTATCCTGTCTTGGAACTTGCCTCGTAATTTCACCAGCTCCTCAAGTTGGGAATTGGATATATCCGTTTTAAAAGTTTCTTCTCTGGTACTAGAACTCTCTGCCATTTCTATTATATTAGGAAAAAACTATCCTTTAAATAAAATAATGGCGGACATTGATATTGATCCGTTTGGTGACCATGGTCAACCCGACGAGGGTACCGATGACTCCACACCTCTGGTACCGAGGGAGCGCACGCGTGTGCAGATACACACACCTGATGAGGAGACATCATTCGGTGGAGAAACCTCTCTGCGCTCCAGAGTTACCAGTGAGCTGGTTAAATCGCTCTATGAGAAGCTACTAACTATATATCCAAACGAGAACCCGAGCGTGATACATACCGATCTGTTTGAGTCTCGTGGTCGTGAATTATACTACAAGGGTGATAACAGACCTCTGACAAATGGTGGATCTCTAAGGTCTACCGGTACCATTGCAGATCTATTGGGCAAGAAAAGGCTGCGCGGTTTGGGGTTCGATATACCGAAAGGTAGTATAACCCCCCGACAGGCCGCTAGGCTAAACAAAATAGAAGAGAGACTACCGTCACCGGATAAAATAGAGAATGCGACCGATATAGAATTAGAAACCATGTCTGGAGATGTTGTGAACAGTGCGGAAGATTTAATTTCATTGGTCAAACAACAATCTGTAGACCATGAAGCAACCCAGACCGGTGATCTATTTGAATATCCTATGCGTGAATTGCTAGGATTGGATAGATCATTGAGAAACATAAGAGGAAGTCTTCAGGATGAAGTTGCAAAAAAGGTTCAGCTCGAACAGCATATTGACAGAGAAAAAAACAAGTTGGAAGAGATGGAAAACACACCAAATATGACCGAGGAACAACAAAATGAAGCGAAAGAAAGGTTGAAAGGTTTGCAAAATGAGTTGAAAGGCCGGCAAGAGATTATCGATATTCTAAAAGGTAAACTTAACAGTCAAATAAAAAGCATCAGGGAGACGATTACCAAAGTACTTGGCAAAGAAACTACATTGGGTGAAAAGATACGAACGCTATTCCGTGAGCAGGGTATCACCATCGTCAGTGTACTAACGGCATTTGGTATGGTTATCGGCCTTCTAGTTGAAACTTTGACACCAGGGGGTGGGGGGTCATCCACCGGTAATACAAAAAATCATGAAAAAACCGAAGGTGGTGCGAGGGAATGGGTAAAGAACAAGCTGAACGCGCTGGGATCTCTCCTGGGTAGATTAGCCGGTGCCGCAGCCGCATCACTGCCCGGTATAATTGGATCCATCGTATCGTGGATCCTAAATAGAGCAAAGGAAGCCGTCGGTTGGTTGAGTCAAAACCTGTGGGCTTTGATAGTCGGAATCGGAGGTCTGATATACACCTACATGGTGACAAAGCGTTAGCGGATCTGGAATATATGTTACATGACACATGTAACATAATACCCGCGGCATGGTACTATTTTTCGAAATACCACACGGCGCCTCCGACACCAATCATGCTTAGCGCGATAAATGCCAATTCCCGTTCATGCTGGCCATTGCTGGGTGTATAAAAGTCGCTCAATACAGGCCTGCGCGGAATATCTGTGAGAGGTGATCCTCCAAATACTTTTTTATATTCCCGCATCGCGTCATCCAGCTCCGTGAATTTACCCTCGGCCTTCTTCTCAAGTCTGAGCTTCTTATTGATAAAGTCAACCCTCTCTTGTCTTTTACGTTGCCATATAACCTGAGCCTTTTGCAGCTGCTCTATGGCCAGATCATGCCGCTTCCGTTCCTTATCTATCCTATCCTTTGATAAACTTGAAAAGAGGTAGCTTGATCCGGTGAAGGCCAAAGCGTTCGCGAAGGCACCTCCCAACATCATTGCAATTGAAGCCATGTTTATATAATCCGGTATAATATAGTGGCGTTATTTTAATACGATAGCCTCGGAGTCTATGACATCAGAGTCGATGACATCGGTATCGAGGTATTCCACCTTGGGTAAAATCCTCTCAACTTTCTTGCGCTGGCATAAAACCCAGACCAACCATTCCAGTATTCGCAACATGATATATTTATAGTTTCAGGTATAATTTTTTGCTTAACTAGATATTCTCTTGTCATTTCACTTGCTGCGACTATGGCTACAAGCTTTCCGGTATCTTCCAGGTCAAACTTCTGAATTGAGGGTGGTGTCATTTTTAATACCTTTTTCCCAAGCATTGAATAGCCTACAGCGAAAACGCATACGACCGATGCCTTATAAATATCGTTGACTATACTTTTCTTATCCATGTCTTATATTTACTTCAAGATTATAGTATCGCGATATTATCCCTTTATTCCATTTCAAGCTTACTTATTCTCATAGTTTTTATTACCTGAGTTACTTGGTGGGGTACCCTTCACCTTATTTTTATAGACCACCAACGCTCCAATTAGTAGCATAACTATCACACCACCACCCATTATTGTGTAGTTCACTACACCGTGTTTAGGGCCATCTGTCACAGAATCATCAATGACAATATCCTTAGGATCCTCCAACTGTGTCTGAGGTGCTGAGTGTGTCTGAGGTGCCGGCGGGGTTTGTGTCTGAGGTGCCGACTGTATCTCCTTCTGTGCCATGAGCAATCTTTTATAGTCTTCCCTCTGTTTGCGGTTGAATTCGGCCACCCTCTTACCGGCCTCAACCTTTTTAGGATTCTTCGTTGTCACCTGAACTGGAGTATCCGACATCTTTAGTATCCGTATCGATATTGTTTAAATTTTTTCCCGCGATATAATGCCTACCTGTTATTAAACCTACGCTGATTGGTGATAGTAGTAATCCGAACTTATAATATAGATCACATATGAACCTTTGGAGTGCCGAGTTTAGGAACGGATCATTCTCCAGGTCATCACTCAGAGCCTTTTGATTTTTTATACCCAGGGCTGTACAGGCGCCCATGGAGTACATGTGGATTATTGACTGTCCTAAAGACTTTACCATTTGACCGGATAGTTTAGCCTCGTATATGGTGAACAGTTTATCCACCTCATCATTCTTGAGCTTCTGGATCTCCGCCTCCGTATACATCTTCCCCAGATATAGCTTGCTATTTCCGGTCAGCACGCACTCGAGCAATTTCTGTCTCTTCCCATCATCCCGGTCATCCCGTTCATCGATAAAAATTAGGTTGTCAATTGCGGTCTCAGCCATTTTCAATAGCGATAGGTATTTTTTAATACAAAAAAGACAGAAACTAACCAATACCAGCAATAGCACTACAGCTATCACCAGTAATATGAAATTTATATATTCTATCATAGTACTACAGTATAGTGCTGTAGTTTTCCTATAGATTTGTTACAAGAGTCTTGTAACAAAAAATGCCAATTCTAGCAAATCACGTGGGTTCGTGGATGTTCCATCCTCATGACTAAATGTGTATATTTGCCATCTTTCAACCTTTCCTTAACCTTCTGGATCTCCGACGATTCAATGACATCATTCTCTTCGTGGATGGTTGCGAGATCATGTCTGTCCTTCGGATACCACACATATAACATTTTTGCCTGCCTTCGTAAGTTCTTCGGTATCGCGGTGTATGATTGTGTGAGTAGCCACATGGAGTGGTTTCGATGCCGACCGCTGATGGCCAGCTCCAGAAGCGGTTGCCTCTTTTTGTCCAGTTTCTCATCCGCGATGATGTCATCGATCAGGAATAATGTTTTGTATCCGGCACAGAAATCCGTCATCTTTTGAATCCATTCGTACAACATACCCATGGGCTCAATTAGAATCACATATCTATCCCTCCAGAACCAGTTACTCCCCATATATGTCTTGTTCCATCTTAATGTTGGACATATAATCACAATGAAATCGAAGTGATCAAAGTATTCACTCTCTAGTAGTGTTACTACGCGTTTGGATTTTCCGCAGCCCGTTGGACCGACGAATAGTGCCGTGTGAGGATCTTTCATGTAGTCCATCTTAATATAGTACATCCATAATTTCACCGTTTTGAATATTTAATTGAGCATCCATGATTAGATATATGTAGGCGTTTAAGGATCCCGCGGTTTCGGCCGTCTTTTCAACTTGCAGTGTGATCCCCTTGCTCGCATTTTCAATCCGTCGGCCGGTCCCGTGCAGTGAGTTTTCATCTATGGTTCTGAAATCCAGCCATAGAGCATATTTCGTGGTTAGGTAGTCCGCGACCTTCACATCATGTAGTTGCAGATGTTTCTGTATTTCACCGGCGTTGCTGTCCTTTTGCTTGCCCTCTGCGAAATACTTGCATATTTCACCATAATGCTCAAACGGTTGCATCCCCTGAGCGAAAAGTTGGTTAGGCTTACCCTCAACTATGGCGGATACCTTTTTGATCTTAGGATTGTAGAACCTACCGGTATCTCGTTTGTAAGCTTTCTCTTCCTCAAACAGAACCAATATACCCTTCAGGGACTTGCACGGTGTATTGAATGACCAATTCCACGTTGTGTCCGACTTATCCACCCTAATTTGTCTATGTCTCAGAAATCTGTCATAGAGTACGGCCATGTTTTGGTATTCATTTGAAATGAATCTGGCGAGTGTGGGTTGTGTCACAATCTCATATTCGAGAGATATGTTGGAGATTTTGTATTTAGCATCCGGCGCGGGTGCCGATGTGGCACCGGAAGGTTTGGTTGGTGTTGATAATACTACCCTGTCATAATTGTTGAATGTTATCTCATAACACAGCCTATTACCTAATCCAGCCTGATAATATGGGATCGTGCTATCTAACATTTCAAAATCCAGCGGTATGGTGAACTTGTTTTTGTATGCATCATAGATTGCTTTGTCCGCTACCTCCGATGCGTCTTTATCCGCGGCTCCAACTCTCAGTTTCATGCAATTTTCCGTGCACCCTTCATCAAAGATGATACCTTGTCTTATTGCATTTCTTTTTTCAGACTTGGTTAACCATAAATCTCTGTAGCACCCGAAAAGATCAAAGTCATCAATGCTCAGAATCTCGGTACCCTCGAACTTGATAGCTAGCTTTTTAACAATTGCCCTCCCTATGTTAGAGACCAATGTTCTCTTCGTGTCGACTTTTGACTCGAGTTCAACGTCGAAACTTATTTTCGAAGTACCAGGAACAATGACATCATCGTTACCTAAATTAGGGAACCTAATCAGGAGTAACTGGTTCTGATCAATCTCACTTGGGTTGTGAGTGACAATTACTTTTTGATGCGTTCCTTTTTACGCCATGTGCGATCCTAAGTGAACGCTCTGGGTTTAACTTTTTCCCGTATTCCATGCTATTCCATATTACTTTTATTTTATTTTACTTTAATTCGGTTAATGCTATTGTATCATCTGTCCGCCGTATCTCTTATGTGTAGGGTAACTGCTGTCTTCATACCACCCCATAGCACCTTACCATCCTGACCTGTGACTCTCATGGTAAGTGATTGAAGTAAACCTTTCTTTAGTTTCTTATATTGCGGATTTTTCGGTTCAATATATGTAAAATCACCACCATACTCGGATATATGATATGTCATCAGGTTGTTGCTATATTCACCATCTTTAAGATTTAACGAGTTATCCAATTCATTAAGATTAAAATGTAGTTCCGTTACACCCTCCATATTGAATATTTTACTCAACTTAGAGTTTCTAGCTAGTTGTGTTGATTTTACATCACCTCTCACGATTGAATTCAACTCCCTACCCGTGTAGTGCTGACCCTGTTGTAACCTAACCGTGGTAACTCCATCGGCCGAGGGTATATCTATTGGAGCTGTAGCTACATATGTGACATTATCTGAAAACGTCTCCACGATCGCAACCTCCTTTGTACCATGTGAGTTGTCTATCGGTTGATACAAATAGATTTTCTTCTCGCTATTTACGTCCTTTATTGTGATATACATTATTATATTAGAGATTGTGAATATATTTAAATCAAAGAATGGATGACATTTTCAGATATAACCCGAATGCGGCATATAAGCCAAATGGGGGGCGGGATCTTCAAATATTGAGCGCTAGGGATCTGTACAAACAGGCCATTATTGTGTCTGAAAGTGGCTCTTTCCCCGCTTCCTTTCCTAATATTTTTACCAATTATGAACTTAGTCATAACGCGCAACGTATGAGAATTTGGAATGAGCAACCTTTTAGATTATGGCAAACCCAGCTAAATTTCGCCACTTGGTGCGCTTCAAGTGCCTGTGGGGTAAGTTCGGAACACCTGAAGGATGGTAGATCTATGGTCAGGTCAATATATCGTTTTCATGTGTATTATCACATTAGGCGAATCATTAAGCGCCTACAGACACCTCTACCCTTTGAGGATAGCTTCAATCGATACGACAATCCCTATTCAAATGAGGAGTTTTTAAAAATCTGCGGCGATTATGGAGTTGATCCCAACCCCATGAAATACAGGGGTCAGAACTTTTTCAGCTCATATCAAAAAAGACGTAAAGAATATCCGACTCCGGGGTTAAGTTATTTCACAAACGACTCCATGACGCGGTGGATTGTGGAAAAATCCGATGGATTTACAAAAACGGGCCTTGTGAAGATCTCGAGCAGTGTCAGGGCCTATGCATATCTTGTTCTTAGTTCTCAAGCCTCAGCGCGATCCTCCATCCTCGGTAATGATTCAAGTGCTCTGACCGCCCAAAAAGTTTTTATGAATAACCTTGAGGACATTGTTAACCGTAGGGTCGATATTCAGGAGGACATTAAACGTTATCAGGATACGTTAAACTACGCTTCAAGTAAGGTTGATTATTCGGTTGGACAAGGTATTTATATGTTACCTAGTGACATGAATCTAAGAATTAAGACAGGGGTGGTAGGTTACAACAGCAAGATTTTGATATCGGGTGAAGATCTTACCATTGGTATCAATCGAAAGATCAATGTTACCGAATCACATAAGATAACTAAAAAGAAGCCTGTAACACCCGATCATCCTGATAAACACATTACCGTACACCACGTGGATACTACAGATAAACACATTACTACAGATAAACACATTACTGCACCTTACCACAAAGATACTCCTCCTACACACGAAGATGAGAAGGTCGCTCTTGTGATTGTTATGACAACAGGTTATTTCATATGGTATTTGTTTAGATAAAGAATGACGTCAATTAAATGCCAATCAAGACAGAATAACAATAGAGAAACAATGCATTCCTTACATACCAAATATCCTTAGCAACGGCTACTTTCGTTTTAACTTTTTTCTTATGTAAACAACTTTCTGGTATGTAAAATATGTAAAATATGTAAAATCCTATTGTTATAAGCGTTTGATTGACAGATGGTAGATAACAAAAACTGCTTTCCGATAGAATCTATAAAGTGGTATAAAGAGATGTAATCGTGAATATAAACACAATGGCTTTTCCAACAGTTGAAGAATTTGAACAAAACATAGAACAAGTTACTCCGATCATAAAGTGGAGAGAGCTGCCTAAAAACGATATTTACCTTGTTAAATATGTGAAAGAGATGGAAATATCAAGACCTGGTGCTCTTTCTGAAAAAACTATGTATGCGGAGGTTCAAGATAGAATGGGAAATAAATATAAGACATGGTTGCCCGCAAGACTTTGTGATGAATTAAAGGATTATAGTTTCAAGGGTGATGCCTTTGTCAGATCAAATGGTCTCAAACAATCTCAAAATAATCATCAAAATCAATTCTTCAGTTATGACATTATGTGGCGCTAAACCTTGCAATGTTGCAATCATCTTTACTTGTTTCTGGTAAAGATAGACACACATAACACTATAAATTATAAGGCACGACAGATGAGGGTGGGTAGGGACCCATGGGACGGGGAGGGTGGGGAGGGGCCCGGGGGGACGCGGCCGGGGAGGGGGTTTTGGACAGATATTATAGAGCATGCCCGCTTATTTGACGTAAAGTGGTAAAGTGCACATTGATTTTATCGACTCTTCTATCGTTGATTTGACGGGGATGATCCATAATTTGACGTGGAATGGTAAAGTGCTAACGGGGTCTGTCCTAACATTGGGGTTTTCCTATCTCTCTTATTGCGCGCTGAAGAAGTTGCGACAGTTTCAAAAACTACATTTCATTGACTTTCTAACGGTATTAATCCGCTTCAGTTACAACGGTCGGGTCACATGCTCGTACCAACATGTATTTAGCGATATTTTTCTGGTATTACTTGGTTGCATCGCCTTTAACAATGAAAGAATTGACTGTGGGACTTAATTGAACTAACTTTGGACTATGACCTTATAAATGTGATAAGTGAGACAATCGCACTCCAAGAAATAACATTCTTCTTAACTTGACATGATTGCCGGAACTCAGCGATTTCACTGGGCGCTGGGGTAGCGCTTTATTCCAAAATGTAGACAAATAAGTCATTTTGTGCTGTTGGACCAATCGTAGCCGTTATCGCGCTCTGAAGAATTAGCAACAGATTCAAAAACTAAATTTCATTGAATTTCTAACAGTATAAATCCGTTTGTGTTACAAGGAGTGAGTCACATATTTGTACCCAAATGTATTTCGTGATATCTTTCCGGTATTACTAGGTTGTATCGCTTTTAACAGTGAAACGATTGACTGTGGGAGTTAATTGAACTAACTTTGGACTGAGACCTGATAAATGGGAGAAATGAGACAATTGGACTCCAAGAAATAACATTCTTCTTAATTTGACGTGATTGCTGGAACTCAGCGATTACACTGGGCGCTGTGGTAGCGCTTCATTTAAAAATTTAGATAAATAAGTCATTTTTTACCGTGGGACCAATCCTAGCCCTTATCGCGCGCTGAAGAAAAAGCGACAGTTTCAAAAACTACATTTCATTGACTTTCTAACGGTGTCAGTCCGTTTGAGTTACAGCGGTTGGGTCAAATATTCGTATTAGCGATATTCTTCTGATATTACTAGGTTGCATCACTTTTAACAATGAAACGATTGACTGTGGGACTTAATTGAACTAACTTTGGACTGTGACCTGATAAATGTGATAAAGGAGACAATTGGATTTCAAGAAATAACATTCTTCTTAATTTGACATGATTGCCGACACTCAGCGATAATACTGGGCGCTTTGATAGCGCTTCATTTAAAAATTTAGATAAATCAGTCAATTTTTACTGTGGGACTAATCCTAGCCGTTATCACGCGCTGAAGAATTAGCGACAGTTTCAAAAAGTACATTTCATTGACTTTCTAAGGGTGTCAATCTGTTTGAGTTACAACGATTGGGTCACATATTCGTACCAACATGTATTTAGCGATCTTTTTCTGATATTACTAGGTTGCATCGCTTTTAACAATGAAACGATGGACTGTGGGCCTTAATTGAACTAACTTTGGACTGTGACCTGATAAATGTGATAAATGAGACCATTGGACTCCAAGAAATAACAGTCTTCTTAATTTGACGTGATTGCCGGAACTCAGCGATTACACTGGGCGCTGTGGTAGCGGTTCATTGAAAAATTTAGATAAATAAGTTATTTTTACTGTGGGGCCAATCCTAGCCGTTATCGCGCGCTGAAGAAAGAGCGACAGTTTCAAAAACTAGATTTCATTGACTTTCTCACGGTGTGAGTCCGTTTGTGTTATAACGGTTGCCTGACATATTCGTACCAACATGTATTTAGCGATATTTTTCTGACATTACTAGCTTGCATCGCTTTTAACAATGAAACGATTGACTGTGGGACTTAATTGAACTAACTTTGGACTGTGACCTGATAAATGTCATAAAGGACACAATTGGTCTTCAAGAAATAACATTATTCTTAATTTGACGTGATTACCGGAACTCAGCGATTACACGTGGCGCTGGGGTAGCGCTTTATTCAAAAATGTAGACAAATAAGTCATTTTGTGCTGTTGGACCAATCGTAGCCGTTATCGCGCTCTGAAGAAATAGCAACAGATTCAAAAACTAAATTTCAATGAATTTCTAACAGTATAAATCCGTTTGTGTTACAACAGTTGCGTCACATATTTGTACCCAAATGTATTTCGTGATATTTTTCCGGTATTACTAGGTTGCATCGCATTTAACAGTGAAACGATGGACTGTAGCACTTAATTGAACTGATTTTGGACTGTGACCTTATAAATGTTATAAGTGAGACAATTGGATTCCAAGAAATAACAGTCTTCTTAATTTGACGTGATTGCCGCAACTCAGCGAGTACAATGGGCGATGTGGTAGCGGTTCATTGAAAAATTTAGATAAATAAGTTATTTTTACTGTGGGGCCAATCCTAGCCGTTATCGCGCGCTGAAGAAATTGCGACAGTTTCAAAAACTACATTTCATTGACTTTCTAACGGTATTAATCCACTTCAGTTACAACGGTTGCGTCACATATTCGTGCCAACATGTATTTAGCGATTTTTTTCTCACATTACTAGGTTGCATCGCATTTAACAGTGAAACGATGGACTGTAGCACTTAATTGAACTGATTTTGGACTGTGACCTTATAAATGTTATAAGTGAGACAATTGGATTCCAAGAAATAACATTCTTCTTAATTTGACATGATTGCCGGAACTCAGCGATTACACTGGGCGTTGTGGTAGCGCTTCATTTAAAATTTAGATAAATAAGTCATTTTTTACCGTGGGACCAATCCTAGCCCTTATCGCGCGCTGACGAAAAAGCAAAAGTTTCAAAAAGTACAATTCATTGACTTTCTAAGGGTGTCAATCTGTTTGAGTTACAACGATTGGGTCACATATTCGTACCAACATTTATTTAGCGATATTTTCTGATATTACTAGGTTGCATCGCTTTTAACAATGAAACGATGGACTGTGGGCCTTAATTGAACTAACTTTGGACTGTGACCTGATAAATCTGATAAATGAGACCATTGGACTCCAAGAAATAACAGTCTTCTTAATTTGACGTGATTGCCGGAACTCAGCGATTACACTGGGCGCTGTGGTAGCGCTTTATTTAAAAATTTAGATAAATAAGTTATTTTTACTGTGGGACCAATCCTAGCCGTTATCGCGCGCTGAAGAAATTGCGACAGTTTCAAAAAATACATTTCATTGACTTTCTAACGGTATTAATCCACTTCAGTTACAACTGTTGCGTCACATATTCGTACCAACATGTATTTAGCGATTTTTTTCTCACATTACTAGGTTGCATCGCATTTAACAGTGAAACGATGGACTGTAGCACTTAATTGAACTGATTTTGGACTGTGACCTTATAAATGTTATAAGTGAGACAATTGGATTCCAAGAAATAACATTCTTCTTAATTTGACGTGATTGTCAGAACTCAGCAATTACACTGGGCGCTGTGGTAGCGGTTCACTTGAAAATTTAGATAAATAAGTCATTTTTACTGTGGGGCCAATCCTAGCCGTTATCGCGCGCTGAAGAAAGAGCGACAGTTTCAAAAACTAGATTTCATTCACTTTCTCACGGTGTCAGTCCGTTTGTGTTATAACGGTTGCGTGACATATTCGTACCAACATGTATTTAGCGATATTTTTCTGAAATTACTAGCTTGCATCGCTTTTAACAATGAAACGATTGACTGTGGGACTTAATTGAACTAACTTTGGACTGTGACCTGATAAATGTCATAAAGGAGACAATTGGACTTCAAGAAATAACATTATTCTTTATTTGACGTGATTACCGGAACTCAGCGATTACACGGGGCGCTGGGGTAGCGCTTTATTCAAAAATGTAGACAAATAAGTCATTTTGTGCTGTTGGACCAATCGTAGCCGTTATCGCGCTCTGAAGAAATAGCAACAGATTCAAAAACACAATTTCATTGAATTTCTAACAGTATAAATCCGTTTGTGTTACAACAAGTGAGTCACATATTTGTACCCAAATGTATTTCGTGATATTTTTCCGGTATTACTAGGTTGCATCGCATTTAACAGTGAAACGATGGACTGTAGCACTTAATTGAACTGATTTTGGACTGTGACCTTATAAATGTTATAAGTGAGACAATTGGATTCCAAGAAATAACAGTCTTCTTAATTTGACGTGATTGCCGCAACTCAGCGAGTACAATGGGCGATGTGGTAGCGGTTCATTGAAAAATTTAGATAAATAAGTTATTTTTACTGTGGGGCCAATCCTAGCCGTTATCGCGCGCTGAAGAAATTGCGACAGTTTCAAAAACTACATTTCATTGACTTTCTAACGGTATTAATCCACTTCAGTTACAACGGTTGCGTCACATATTCGTGCCAACATGTATTTAGCGATTTTTTTCTCACATTACTAGGTTGCATCGCATTTAACAGTGAAACGATGGACTGTAGCACTTAATTGAACTGATTTTGGACTGTGACCTTATAAATGTTATAAGTGAGACAATTGGATTCCAAGAAATAACATTCTTCTTAATTTGACATGATTGCCGGAACTCAGCGATTACACTGGGCGTTGTGGTAGCGCTTCATTTAAAATTTAGATAAATAAGTCATTTTTTACCGTGGGATCAATCCTAGCCCTTATCGCGCGCTGACGAAAAAGCAAAAGTTTCAAAAAGTACAATTCATTGACTTTCTAAGGGTGTCAATCTGTTTGAGTTACAACGATTGGGTCACATATTCGTACCAACATTTATTTAGCGATATTTTCTGATATTACTAGGTTGCATCGCTTTTAACAATGAAACGATGGACTGTGGGCCTTAATTGAACTAACTTTGGACTGTGACCTGATAAATCTGATAAATGAGACCATTGGACTCCAAGAAATAACAGTCTTCTTAATTTGACGTGATTGCCGGAACTCAGCGATTACACTGGGCGCTGTGGTAGCGCTTTATTTAAAAATTTAGATAAATAAGTTATTTTTACTGTGGGACCAATCCTAGCCGTTATCGCGCGCTGAAGAAATTGCGACAGTTTCAAAAAATACATTTCATTGACTTTCTAACGGTATTAATCCACTTCAGTTACAACTGTTGCGTCACATATTCGTACCAACATGTATTTAGCGATTTTTTTCTCACATTACTAGGTTGCATCGCATTTAACAGTGAAACGATGGACTGTAGCACTTAATTGAACTGATTTTGGACTGTGACCTTATAAATGTTATAAGTGAGACAATTGGATTCCAAGAAATAACATTTTTCTTAATTTGACGTGATTGTCAGAACTCAGCAATTACACTGGGCGCTGTGGTAGCGGTTCACTTAAAAATTTAGATAAATAAGTCATTTTTACTGTGGGGCCAATCCTAGCCGTTATCGCGCGCTGAAGAAAGAGCGACAGTTTCAAAAACTAGATTTCATTCACTTTCTCACGGTGTCAGTCCGTTTGTGTTATAACGGTTGCGTGACATATTCGTACCAACATGTATTTAGCGATATTTTTCTGAAATTACTAGCTTGCATTGCTTTTAACAATGAAACGATTGACTGTGGGACTTAATTGAACTAACTTTGGACTGTGACCTGATAAATGTCATAAAGGAGACAATTGGACTTCAAGAAATAACATTATTCTTTATTTGACGTGATTACCGGAACTCAGCGATTACACGGGGCGCTGGGGTAGCGCTTTATTCAAAAATGTAGACAAATAAGTCATTTTGTGCTGTTGGACCAATCGTAGCCGTTATCGCGCTCTGAAGAAATAGCAACAGATTCAAAAACTAAATTTCATTGAATTTCTAACAGTATAAATCCGTTTGTGTTACAACAAGTGAGTCACATATTTGTACCCAAATGTATTTCGTGATATCTTTCCGGTATTACTAGGTTGTATCGCTTTTAACAGTGAAACGATTGACTGTGGGACTTAATTGAACTGATTTTAGGCTGTGACCTGATAAATGTAAAGGTGACACAATTGGGCTGCAAGTAATAAGATTCTTCTTAATTTGACATGATTGCCGCAACTCAGCGAGTACAATGGGCGATGTGGTAGCGCTTCATTTGAAAATTAAGATGAAAAAGTCACTTTTTAACTGTGGGACGAATCCTAGCCGTTAGCGCGTGCTGAAGAAATAGAGACAGTTTCAAATACTACATTTCATTGACTTTCTAACAGTGTCAGTCAGTTTGAGTTGCAATGGTTGGGTCACATATTCGTACCAACATGTATTTAGCGCTATTTTCCTGATATTACTAGAATGAATCGCTTTTAACTATGCAAGGATTGACTGTGGGACTTAATTGAACTAACTTTGGACTGTGACCTGATAAATGTGAGAAATGAGACAATTGGACTCCAAGAAATAACATTCTTCTTAATTTGACGTGATTGCCGGAACTCAGCGATTACACTGGGCGCTGTGGTAGCGCTTCATTTAAAAATGTAGATAAATAAGTCATTTTTACTGTGGGACCAATCCTAGCCGTTATCGCGCGCCGAAGAAATAGCGACACTTTTAAGAACTACATTTCATTTACATTGTAACAGTATCAATCCGCTTCAGTTACAACGGTTGCGTCACATATTCGTACCAACATGTATTTAGCGATATTTATCTGTTATTACTAGGTTGAATCGCTTTTAACAGTGAAACGAAAGAATGTGGGACTTAATTGAACTAACTTTGGACTGTGACCTGATGAATGTGATAAATAAGACAATTGGACTCCAAGAAATAACATTCATCTTAATTTGACATGATTGCCGGAACTCAGCGATTACACTGGGCGTTGTGGTAGCGCTTCATTTAAAATTTAGATAAATAAGTCATTTTTTACCGTGGGACCAATCCTAGCCCTTATCGCGCGCTGAAGAAAAATCGACAGTTTCAAAAACTACATTTCATTGACTTTCTAACGGTGTCAGTCCGTTTGAGTTACAGCGGTTGGGTCAAATATTCGTATTAGCGATATTCTTCTGATATTACTAGGTTGCATCGCTTTTAACAATGAAACGATTGACTGCGGGACTTAATTGAACTAACTTTGGACTGTGACCTGATAAATGTGATAAAGGAGACAATTGGATTCCAAGAAATAACATTCTTCTTCATTTGACATGATTGCCGACACTCAGCGATAATACTGGGCGCTTTGGTAGCGCTTCATTTAAAAATTTAGATAAATCAGTCAATTTTTACTGTGGGACTAATCCTAGCCGTTATCACGCGCTGAAGAATTAGCGACAGTTTCAAAAAGTACATTTCATTGACTTTCTAAGGGTGTCAAACTGTTTGAGTTACAACGATTGGGTCACATATAAGAAATAACAGTCTTCTTAATTTGACGTGATTGCCGGAACTCAGCGATTACACTGGGCGCTGTGGTAGCGGTTCATTGAAAAATTTAGATAAATAAGTTATTTTTACTGTGGGGCCAATCCTAGCCGTTATCGCGCGCTGAAGAAAGAGCGACAGTTTCAAAAACTAGATTTCATTGACTTTCTCACGGTGTCAGTCCGTTTGTGTTATAACAGTTGCCTGACATATTCGTACCAACATGTATTTAGCGATATTTTTCTGACATTACTAGCTTGCATCGCTTTTAACAATGAAACTATTGACTGTGGGACTTAATTGAACTAACTTTGGACTGTGACCTGATAAATGTCATAAAGGAGACAATTGGTCTTCAAGAAATAACATTATTCTTAATTTGACGTGATTACCGGAACTCAGCGATTACACGTGGCGCTGGGGTAGCGCTTTATTCAAAAATGTAGACAAATAAGTCATTTTGTGCTGTTGGACCAATCGTAGCCGTTATCGCGCTCTGAAGTTGCGTCACATATTTGTTATCGCGCTCTGAAGTTGCGTCACATATTTGTACCCAAATGTATTTCGTGATATTTTTCCGGTATTACTAGGTTGCATCGCATTTAACAGTGAAACGATGGACTGTAGCACTTAATTGAACTGATTTTGGACTGTGACCTTATAAATGTTATAAGTGAGACAATTGGATTCCAAGAAATAACATTCTTCTTAATTTGACGTGATTGCCGCAACTCAGCGAGTACAATGGGCGATGTGGTAGCGCTTCATTTGAAAATTAAGATGAAAAAGTCACTTTTTAACTGTGGGACGAATCCTAGCCGTTAGCGCGTGCTGAAGAAATAGAGACAGTTTCAAATACTACATTTCATTGACTTTCTAACAGTGTCAGTCCGTTTGAGTTGCAATGGTTGGGTCACATATTCGTACCAACATGTATTTAGCGCTATTTTCCTGATATTACTAGAATGAATCGCTTTTAACTATGCAACGATTGACTGTGGGACTTAATTGAACTAACTTTGGTCTGTGACCTGATAAATGTGAGAAATGAGACAATTGCACTCCAAGAAATAACATTCTTCTTAATTTGACGTGATTGCCGGAACTCAGCGATTACACTGGGCGCTGTGGTAGCGCTTCATTTAAAAATGTAGATAAATAAGTCATTTTTACTGTGGGACCAATCCTAGCCGTTATCGCGCGCCGAAGAAATAGCGACACTTTTAAGAACTACATTTCATTTACATTGTAACAGTATCAATCCGCTTCAGTTACAACGGTTGCGTCACATATTCGTACCAACATGTATTTAGCGATATTTATCTGTTATTACTAGGTTGAATCGCTTTTAACAGTGAAACGAATGAATGTGGGACTTAATTGAACTAACTTTGGACTGCGACCTGATGAATGTGATAAATAAGACAATTGGACTCCAAGAAATAACATTCATCTTAATTTGACATGATTGCCGGAACTCAGCGATTACACTGGACGTTGTGGTAGCGCTTCATTTAAAATTTAGATAAATAAGTCATTTTCTACCGTGGGACCAATCCTAGCCCTTATCGCGCGCTGAAGAAAAAGCGACAGTTTCAAAAACTACATTTCATTGACTTTCTAAGGGTGTCAATCTGTTTGAGTTACAACGATTGGGTCACATATTCGTACCAACATTTATTTAGCGATATTTTCTGATATTACTAGGTTGCATCGCTTTTAACAACGGAACGATGGACTGTGGGCCTTAATTGAACTAACTTTGGACTGTGCCCTGATAAATGTGATAAATGAGACCATTGGACTCCAAGAAATAACAGTCTTCTTAATTTGACGTGATTGCCGGAACTCAGCGATTACACTGGGCGCTGTGGTAGCGCTTTATTTAAAAATTTAGATAAATAAGTTATTTTTACTGTGGGACCAATCCTAGCCGTTATCGCGCGCTGAAGAAATTGCGACAGTTTCAAAAACTACATTTCATTGACTTTCTAACGGTATTAATCCACTTCAGTTACAACGGTTGCGTCACATATTCGTGCCAACATGTATTTAGCGATTTTTTTCTCACATTACTAGGTTGCATCGCATTTAACAGTGAAACGATGGACTGTAGCACTTAATTGAACTGATTTTGGACTGTGACCTTATAAATGTTATAAGTGAGACAATTGGATTCCAAGAAATAACATTCTTCTTAATTTGACATGATTGCCGGAACTCAGCGATTACACTGGGCGTTGTGGTAGCGCTTCATTTAAAATTTAGATAAATAAGTCATTTTTTACCGTGGGACCAATCCTAGCCCTTATCGCGCGCTGACGAAAAAGCAAAAGTTTCAAAAAGTACAATTCATTGACTTTCTAAGGGTGTCAATCTGTTTGAGTTACAACGATTGGGTCACATATTCGTACCAACATTTATTTAGCGATATTTTCTGATATTACTAGGTTGCATCGCTTTTAACAATGAAACGATGGACTGTGGGCCTTAATTGAACTAACTTTGGACTGTGACCTGATAAATCTGATAAATGAGACCATTGGACTCCAAGAAATAACAGTCTTCTTAATTTGACGTGATTGCCGGAACTCAGCGATTACACTGGGCGCTGTGGTAGCGCTTTATTTAAAAATTTAGATAAATAAGTTATTTTTACTGTGGGACCAATCCTAGCCGTTATCGCGCGCTGAAGAAATTGCGACAGTTTCAAAAAATACATTTCATTGACTTTCTAACGGTATTAATCCACTTCAGTTACAACTGTTGCGTCACATATTCGTACCAACATGTATTTAGCGATTTTTTTCTCACATTACTAGGTTGCATCGCATTTAACAGTGAAACGATGGACTGTAGCACTTAATTGAACTGATTTTGGACTGTGACCTTATAAATGTTATAAGTGAGACAATTGGATTCCAAGAAATAACATTCTTCTTAATTTGACGTGATTGTCAGAACTCAGCAATTACACTGGGCGCTGTGGTAGCGGTTCACTTAAAAATTTAGATAAATAAGTCATTTTTACTGTGGGGCCAATCCTAGCCGTTATCGCGCGCTGAAGAAAGAGCGACAGTTTCAAAAACTAGATTTCATTCACTTTCTCACGGTGTCAGTCCGTTTGTGTTATAACGGTTGCGTGACATATTCGTACCAACATGTATTTAGCGATATTTTTCTGAAATTACTAGCTTGCATCGCTTTTAACAATGAAACGATTGACTGTGGGACTTAATTGAACTAACTTTGGACTGTGACCTGATAAATGTCATAAAGGAGACAATTGGACTTCAAGAAATAACATTATTCTTTATTTGACGTGATTACCGGAACTCAGCGATTACACGGGGCGCTGGGGTAGCGCTTTATTCAAAAATGTAGACAAATAAGTCATTTTGTGTTGTTGGACCAATCGTAGCCGTTATCGCGCTCTGAAGAAATAGCAACAGATTCAAAAACTAAATTTCATTGAATTTCTAACAGTATAAATCCGTTTGTGTTACAACAAGTGAGTCACATATTTGTACCCAAATGTATTTCGTGATATCTTTCCGGTATTACTAGGTTGTATCGCTTTTAACAGTGAAACGATTGACTGTGGGACTTAATTGAACTGATTTTAGGCTGTGACCTGATAAATGTAAAGGTGACACAATTGGGCTGCAAGTAATAAGATTCTTCTTAATTTGACATGATTGCCGCAACTCAGCGAGTACAATGGGCGATGTGGTAGGACTTCATTTGAAAATTAAGATGAAAAAGTCACTTTTTAACTGTGGGACGAATCCTAGCCGTTAGCGCGTGCTGAAGAAATAGAGACAGTTTCAAATACTACATTTCATTGACTTTCTAACAGTGTCAGTCAGTTTGAGTTGCAATGGTTGGGTCACATATTCGTACCAACATGTATTTAGCGCTATTTTCCTGATATTACTAGAATGAATCGCTTTTAACTATGCAGCGATTGACTGTGGGACTTAATTGAACTAACTTTGGACTGTGACCTGATAAATGTGAGAAATGAGACAATTGGACTCCAAGAAATAACATTCTTCTTAATTTGACGTGATTGCCGGAACTCAGCGATTACACTGGGCGCTGTGGTAGCGCTTCATTTAAAAATGTAGATAAATAAGTCATTTTTACTGTGGGACCAATCCTAGCCGTTATCGCGCGCCGAAGAAATAGCGACACTTTTAAGAACTACATTTCATTTACATTGTAACAGTATCAATCCGCTTCAGTTACAACGGTTGCGTCACATATTCGTACCAACATGTATTTAGCGATATTTATCTGTTATTACTAGGTTGAATCGCTTTTAACAGTGAAACGAAAGAATGTGGGACTTAATTGAACTAACTTTGGACTGTGACCTGATGAATGTGATAAATAAGACAATTGGACTCCAAGAAATAACATTCATCTTAATTTGACATGATTGCCGGAACTCAGCGATTACACTGGGCGTTGTGGTAGCGCTTCATTTAAAATTTAGATAAATAAGTCATTTTTTACCGTGGGACCAATCCTAGCCCTTATCGCGCGCTGAAGAAAAATCGACAGTTTCAAAAACTACATTTCATTGACTTTCTAACGGTGTCAGTCCGTTTGAGTTACAGCGGTTGGGTCAAATATTCGTATTAGCGATATTCTTCTGATATTACTAGGTTGCATCGCTTTTAACAATGAAACGATTGACTGCGGGACTTAATTGAACTAACTTTGGACTGTGACCTGATAAATGTGATAAAGGAGACAATTGGATTCCAAGAAATAACATTCTTCTTCATTTGACATGATTGCCGACACTCAGCGATAATACTGGGCGCTTTGGTAGCGCTTCATTTAAAAATTTAGATAAATCAGTCAATTTTTACTGTGGGACTAATCCTAGCCGTTATCACGCGCTGAAGAGTTAGCGACAGTTTCAAAAAGTACATTTCATTGACTTTCTAAGGGTGTCAAACTGTTTGAGTTACAACGATTGGGTCACATATTCGTACCAACATGTATTTAGCGATCTTTTTCTGATATTACTAGGTTGCATCGCTTTTAACAATGAAACGATGGACTGTGGGCCTTAATTGAACTAACTTTGGACTGTGACCTGATAAATGTGATAAATGAGACCATTGGACTCCAAGAAATAACAGTCTTCTTAATTTGACGTGATTGCCGGAACTCAGCGATTACACTGGGCGCTGTGGTAGCGCTTTATTTAAAAATTTAGATAAATAAGTTATTTTTACTGTGGGACCAATCCTAGCCGTTATCGCGCGCTGAAGAAATTGCGACAGTTTCAAAAACTACATTTCATTGACTTTCTAACGGTATTAATCCACTTCAGTTACAACGGTTGCGTCACATATTCGTACCAACATGTATTTAGCGATTTTTTTCTCACATTACTAGGTTGCATCGCATTTAACAGTGAAACGATGGACTGTGGCTCTTAATTGAACTGATTTTGGACTGTGACCTGATAAATGTCATAAAGGAGACAATTGGACATTAAGAAATAACATTATTCTTAATTTGACGTGATTACCGGAACTCAGCGATTACACTGGGCGCTGTGGTAGCACTTCATTGTAAAATTTAGATTAATAAGTCATTTTTTACTGTGGGACCAATCCTACCCGTTATGACCCGCTGAAGAATTAGCAACAGTTTCAAAAACTACATTTCATTGACTTTCTAACGGTGTCAGTCCGTTTGTGCTATAAGGGTTGCGTGACATATTCGTACCAACATGTATTTAGCGATATTTTTCTGACATTACTATGTTGCATCGCTTTTAACAATAAAACGATTGACTGTGGGACTTAATTGAACTAACTTTGGACTGTGACCTGATAAATGTCATAAAGGAGACAATTGGACTTCAAGAAATAACATTATTCTTAATTTGACGTGATTACCGGAACTCAGCGATTACACTGGGCGCTGTGGTAGCACTTCATTGTAAAGTTTAGATTAATAAGTCATTTTTTATTGTGGTACCAATCCTAGCCGTTATGACGCGCTGAAGAATTAGCGACAGTTTCAAAAAGTACAATTCATTGACTTTCTAACGGTGTCAGTCCGTTTGAGTTACAACGATTGGGTCACATACTCGTACCAACATATATTTAGCGATATTTTTCTGATATTACTAGGTTGCATCGGTTTTAACAATGAAACAATTGAGTGTGGGACTTAATTGAACTGACTTTGGACTGTAACGTGATAAATGTTATAAGTGAGACCATTGGACTCCAAGAAATAACATTCTTCTTAATTTGACATGATTGCTGGAACTCAGCGATTACAGTGGGCGCTGTGGTAGCGCCTCATTTAAAGATTTAGATAAAAAAGTCATTTTTTACTGTGGGACCAATCCTACCCGTTATGACCCGCTGAAGAATTGGCAACAGTTTCAAAAACTACATTTCATTGACTTTCTAACGGTGTCAGTCCGTTTGTGCTATAAGGGTTGCGTGACATATTCGTACCAACATGTATTTAGCGATATTTTTCTGACATTACTATGTTGCATCGCTTTTAACAATAAAACGATTGACTGTGGGACTTAATTGAACTAACTTTCGACTGTGACCTGATAAATGTCATAAAGGAGACAATTGGACTTCAAGAAATAACATTATTCTTAATTTGACGTGATTACCGGAACTCAGCGATTACACTGGGCGCTGTGGTAGCACTTCATTGTAAAGTTTAGATTAATAAGTAATTTTTTACTGTGGTACCAATCCTAGCCGTTATGACGCGCTGAAGAATTAGCGACAGTTTCAAAAAGTACAATTCATTGACTTTCTAACGGTGTCAGTCCGTTTGAGTTACAACGATTGGGTCACATACTCGTACCAACATATATTTAGCGATATTTTTCTGATATTACTAGGTTGCATCGGTTTTAACAATGAAACAATTGAGTGTGGGACTTAATTGAACTGACTTTGGACTGTAACGTGATAAATGTTATAAGTGAGACCATTGGACTCCAAGAAATAACATTCTTCTTAATTTGACATGATTGCCGGAACTCAGCGATTACAGTGGGCGCTGTGGTAGCGCCTCATTTAAAGATTTAGATAAAAAAGTCAATTTTTACTGTAGGACCAATCCTAGCCGTTATAACGCGCTGAAGAATTACCGACAGTTTCAAAAAGTACATTACATTGACTTTCTAAGGGTGTCAATCTGTTTGAGTTACAACGACTGGGTCACATATTCGTACCAACATGCATTTCGCGATATTTTTCTGATATTACTAGGTTGCATCGCTTTTAATAATGAAACGATGGACTGTGGGCCTTAATTGAACTAACTTTGGACTGTGACCTGATAAATGTGATAAATGAGACCATTGGACTCCAAGAAATAACAGTCTTCTTAATTTGACGTGATTGCCGGAACTCAGCGATTACACTTTGCGCTGTGGTAGCGCTTTATTTAAAAATTTAGATAAATAAGTCATTTTTACTGTGGGACCAATCCTAGCCGTTATCGCGCGCTGAAGAAATTGCGACAGTTTCAAAAACTACATTTCATTGACTTTCTAACGGTATTAATCCACTTCAGTTACAACGGTTGCGTCACATATTCGTACCAACATGTATTTAGCGATTTTTTTCTCACATTACTAGGTTGCATCGCATTTAACAGTGAAACGATGGACTGTGGCACTTAATTGAACTGATTTTGGACTGTGACCTTGGAAATGTTATAATTGAGACAATTGGATTCCAAGAAATAACATTCTTCTTAATTTGACGTGATTGTCAGAACTCAGCAATTACACTGGGCGCTGTGGTAGCGGTTCATTTAAAAATTTAGATAAATAAGTCATTTTTACTGTGGAGCCAATCCTAGCCGTTATCGCGCGCTGAAGAAATTGCGACAGTTTCAAAAACTAGATTTCATTGACTTTCTCACGGTGTCAGTCCGTTTGTGTTATAACGGTTGCGTGACATATTCGTACCAACATGTATTTAGCGATATTTTTCTGACATTACTATGTTGCATCGCTTTTAACAATGAAACGATTGACTGTGGGACTTAATTGAACTGATTTTGGACTGTGACCTTATAAATGTTTTTAGTGAGACAATTGGATTCCAAGAAATAACATTCTTCTTAATTTGACATGATTGCCGACACTCAGCGATAATACTGGGCGCTGTGGTAGCGCTTCATTTAAAAATTTAGATAAATAAGTCAATTTTTACTGTGGGGCCTATCCTGGCCCTTAGCGCACTTCATTGTAAAACTTAGATTAATAAGTCAATTTTTACTGTGGAACCAATCCTAGCCCTTAGCGCGCGCTGAAGAATTAGAGACAGTTTCAAATACTACATTTCATTGACTTTCTGACGGTATCAGTCCGTTTCAACTACAACAGTTGCGTCACATATTCGTACCAACATGCATTTAGCGATATGTTTCTCATATTACTAGGTTGCATCGCTTTTACCAGTGAAACGATTGACTGTGACACATAATTGAACTGATTTTGGACTGTGAGGTTATAAATTTTATAAGTGAGACAATTGGTCTCCAAGAAATAACATTCTTTTTAATTTGACATGATTGTCGGAACTCAGCGATTACACTGGGTGCTGGGGTAGCGATTTATTCAAAAATGTAGACAAATAAGTAATTTTGTGGTGTGGGACCAATCCTAGCCGCTATTGCGCGCTGAAGAATTAGCGACAGTTTCAAAAAGTACATTTCATTGACTTTCTAACGGTGTCAGTTTGTTTGAGTTACAACGGTTGGGTCACATGCTCGTACCAACATGTATTTAGCGATATTTTTCTGGTATAACTTGGTTGCATCGCTTTTAACAATGAAAGAATTGACTGTGGGACTTAATTGAACTAACTTTGGACTATGACCTTATAAATCTGATAAGTGAGACAATCGCACTTCAAGAAATAACATTCTTTATAACTTGACATGATTGCCGGAACTCAGCGATTACACTGGGCGCTGGGGTAGCGCTTTATTTAAAAATGTAGACAAATAAGTCATTTTGTGCTGTACGACCAATCGTAGCCGATAACGCGCGCCGAAGAAATAGCGACACTTTTAAGAACTACATTTCATTGACATTGTAACAGTATCAATCCGCTTCAGTTACAACGGTTGCGTCACATATTCGTACCAACATGTATTTAGCGATATTTATCTGTTATTACTAGGTTGAATCGCTTTTAACAGTGAAACGAATGAATGTGGGACTTAATTGAACTAACTTTGGAATGTGACCTGATGAATGTGATAAATAAGACAATTGGACTCCAAGAAATAACATTCATCTTAATTTGACATGATTGCCGGAACTCAGCGATTACACTGGGCGCTGGGGTAGCGCTTTATTCAAAAATGTAGACAAAGTAGTCATTTTGTCCTGTGGGACCAATCGTAGCCGTTAGGACGCGCAGAAGAAATAGAGACAGATTCAAAAACTACATATCATTGACTTTCTATGGGTATCAATCCGCTTCAGTTACAACGGTTGCGTCACATATTCGTACCAACATGTATTTAGCGATATGTTTCTCATATTACTAGGTTGCATCGCTTTTACCAGTGAAACGATTGACTGTGGCACATAATTGAACTGATTTTGGACTGTGAGGTTATAAATGTTATAAGTGAGACAATTGGTCTCCAAGAAAAAACATTCTTTTTAATTTGACATGATTGCCGGAACTCAGCGATTACACTGGGCGCTGGGGTAGCGATTTATTCAAAAATGTAGACAAATAAGTCATTTTGTGGTGTGGGACCAATCCTAGCCGCTATTGCGCGCTGAAGAATTAGCGACAGTTTCAAAAAGTACATTTTATTGACTTTCTAACGGTGTCAGTTTGTTTGAGTTACAACGGTCGGGTCACATGCTCGTACCAACATGTATTTAGCGATATTTTTTCTGGTATTACTTGGTTGCATCGGTTTTAACAATGAAAGAATTGACTGTGGGACTTAATTGAACTAACTTTGGACTATGACCTTATAAATGTGGTAAGTGAGACAATCGCACTCCAAGAAATAACATTCTTTATAACTTGACATGATTGCCGGAACTCAGCGATTACACTGGGCGCTGGGGTAGCGCTTCATTAAAAAATTTAGATAAATAAGTCAATTTTTACTGTGGAACCAATCCTAGCCCTTAGCGCGCGCTGAAGAATTAGAGACAGTTTCAAATACTACATTTCATTAACTTTCTGACGGTATCAGTCCGTTTCAACTACAACAGTTGCGTCACATATTCGTACCAACATGCATTTAGTGATTTTTTCCGAGATTACTAAATTGTATCGCTTTTAACAGTGAAACGATTGACTGTGGCACTTAATTGAGCTGATTTTGGACTATGACCTTATAAATGTGATAAGTGAGACAATTGGACTCGAAGAAATAACATTCTTCTTAATTTGACATGATTGCCGGAACTCAGCGATTACACTGGGCGCTGGGGTAGCGCTTTATGCAAAAATGTAGACAAAAAAGTCATTTTGTCCTGTGGGACCAATCGTAGCCGTTAGGACGCGCAGAAGAAATAGAGACAGATTCAAAAACTACATTTCATTGACTTTCTAAGGGTATCAATCCGCTTCAGTTACAACAGTTGCGTCACATATTCGTACCAACATGTATTTAGCGATATGTTTCTCATATTACTAGGTTGCATCGCTTTTACCAGTGAAACGATTGACTGTGGCACATAATTGAACTGATTTTGGACTGTGAGGTTATAAATGTTATAAGTGAGACAATTGGTCTCCAAGAAATAACATTCTTTTTAATTTGACATGATTGCCGGAACTCAGGGATTACACTGGGTGCTGGGGTAGCGATTTATTCAAAAATTTAGATAAATAAGTCAATTTTTACTGTGGGACTAATCCTAGCCGTTATCACGCGCTGAAGAATTAGCGACAGTTTCAAAAACTAAATTTCCTTGAATTTCTAACAGTATAAATCCGTTTGTGTTACAACAAGTGAGTCACATATTTGTACCCAAATGTATTTCGTGATATCTTTCCGGTATTACTAGGTTGTATCGCTTTTAACAGTGAAACGATTGACTGTGGGACTTAATTGAACTGATTTTAGGCTGTGACCTGATAAATGTAAAGGTGACACAATTGGGCTGCAAGAAATAAGATTCTTCTTAATTTGACATGATTGCCGCAACTCAGCGATTACAATGGGCGATGTGGTAGCGCTTCATTTGAAAATTAAGATAAAAAAGTCACATTTTAACTGTGGGACGAATCCTAGCCGTTAGCGCGCTGAAGAAATAGAGACAGTTTCAAATGCTACTTTTCATTGACTTTCTAACAGTGTCAGTCCGTTTAAGTTACAATGGTTCAGTCACATATTCGTACCAACATGTATTTAGCGATATTTTCCTGATATTACTAGATTGCATCGCTTTTAACTATGCAACGATCGACTGTGGGACTTAATTGAACTAACTTTGGACTGTGACCTGATAAATGTGATAAAGGAGACAATTGGATTCCAAGAAATAACATTCTTCTTAATTTGACATGATTGCCGACACACAGCGATAATACTGGGCGCTGTGGTAGCGCTTCATTTAAAAATTTAGATAAATAAGTCAATTTTCACTGTGGGACTAATCCTAGCCGTTATCACGCGCTGAAGAATTAGCGACAGTTTCAAAAAGTACATTTCATTGACTTTCTAAGGGTGTCAGTCTGTTTGAGTTACAACGATTGGGTCACATATTCGTACCAACATGTATTTAGCGATATTTTTCTGATATTACTAGGTTACATCGCTTTTAACAATGAAACGATGGACTGTGGGCCTTAATTGAACTAACTTTGGAATGTGACCTGATAAATGTGATAAGTGAGACAATTGGACTCCAAGAAATAACAGTCTTCTTAATTTGACATGATTGCCGGAACTCAGCGATTACACTGGGCTCTGGGGTAGCGATTTATTCAAAAATGTAGACAAATAAGTCATTTTGTGCTGTTGGACCAATCGTAGCCGTTATCGCGCGCTGAAGAAATAGCAACAGATTCAAAAACTAAATTTCATTGACTTTCTAACAGTATAAATCCGTTTGTGTTACAACAGGTGAGTCACATATTCGTACCAACATGTATTTGGTGACATCTTTCCGGTATTACTAGGTTGTATCGCTTTTAACAGTGAAACGATTGACTGTGGGACTTAATTGAACTGATTTTCGGCTATGACCTTATAAATGTTATAAGTGAGACAATTGGATTCCAAGAAATAACATTCTTTTTAATTTGACATGATTGCCGACACTCAGCGATAATACTGGGCGCTGTGGTAGCGTTCATTTGAAAAATAAGATGAAAAAGTCACTTTTTACCTGTTGGAGGAATCCTAGCCGCTAGCGCGCGGAAGAAACAGAGACAGTTTCAAATGCTACACTTCACTGACTTTCTAACAGTGTCAGTCTGTTTGAGTTACAATGGTTGGGTCACATATTCGTACCAACATGTATTTAGCGATATTTTTCTGATGTTACTAGATTTCATCGCTTTTAACTATGCAACGATTGACTGTGGGACTTAATTGAACTAACTTTGGACTGTAACCTGATAAATGTGATAAATGAGACATTTGGACTCCAAGAAATAACATTCTTCTTAATTTGATGTGATTGCCGGAACTCAGCGATTACACTGGGCGCTGTGGTTGCGCTTCATTTAAAAATGTAGATAAATAAGTCATTTTTAATGTGGGACCAATCCTAGCCGTTATCGCGCGCCGAAGAAATAGCGACACTTTTAAGAACTACATTTCATTGACTTTGTAACGGTATTAATCCGCTTCAGTTACAACGGTTGCGTCACATATTCGTACCAACATGTATTTAGCGATATTTATCTGTTATTACTAGGTTGCATCGCTTTTAACAGTGAAACGATTGACTGTGGGACTTAATTGAACTGATTTTGGACTATTACTTTATAAATGTGATAAGTGAGACTATTGGGCTCCAAGAAATAACATTCTTCTTAATTTGACGTGATTGCCGGAACTCGGCGATTACACTGGGCGCTGTGGTAGCGCTTCATTTAAAAATTTAGATAAATAAGTCATTTTGTACTGGCGGACCAATCCTAGCTTTTATCGCGCGCTGAAGAAGTTGCGACAGTTTCAAAAACTACATTTCATTGACTTTCTAACGGTATTAATCCGCTTCAGTTACAACGGTTGCGTCACATATTCGTACCAACATGTATTTAGCGATATTTTTCTCATATTACTAGGTTGCATCGCTTTTAACAGTAAAACGATTGACTGTGGCACTTAATTGAACTGATTTTGGACTGTGACCTTATAAATGTTATAAGTGAGACAATTGGATTCCAAGAAATAACGTTCTTCTTAATTTGACATGATTGCCGGAACTCAGCGATTACACTGGGCTCTGGGGTAGCGATTTATTCAAAAATGCAGACAAATAAGTCATTTTGTGCTGTTGGACCAATCGTAGCCGTTATCGCGCGCTGAAGAAATAGCAACAGATTCAAAAACTAAATTTCGTTGACTTTCTAAGGGTGTCAGTATGTTTGAGTTTCAACGATTGTGTCACATATTCGTACCAACATGTATTTAGCGATATTTTTCTGATATTACTAGGTTGCATCGCTTTTAACAATGAAACGATGGACTGTGGGCCTTAATTGAACTAACTTTGGACTGTGACCTGATAAATGTGATAAATGAGACCATTGGACTCCAAGAAATAACATTCTTCTTAATTTGACGTGATTGCCGGAACTCAGCGATTACACTGGGCGCTGTGGTAGCGCTTCATTTAAAAATTTAGATAAATAAGTCATTTTTACTGTGGGCCCAATCCTAGCCGTTATCGCGCGGTGAAGAAATTGCGACAGTTTCAAAAACTATATTTCATTGACTTTCTAACGGTGTTAGTCCGTTTCAACTACAACAGTTGCGTCACACATTCGTACCAACATGTATTTAGGGATTTTTTCCGATATTACTAAGTTGTATCGCTTTTAAAAGTGAAACGATTGACTGTGGGAATTAATTGAACTGATTTTGGACTATGACCTTATAAATGTGATAAGTGAGACAATTGGGCTCCAAGAAATAACATTCTTCTTAATTTGACGTGATTGCCGGAACTCTGCGATTACACTGGGCGCTGTGGTAGCGCTTCATTTAAAATTTTAGATAAATAAGTCATTTTTACTTTGGTACCAATCCTTTGGATTGTGACCTTATAAATGTTATAAGTGAGACAATTGGATTCCAAGAAATGACATTCTTCTTAATTTGACAAGATTGCCGACACTCAGCGATAATACTGGGCGCTGTGGTAGCGCTTCATTTAAAAATTTAGATAAATAAATCAATTTTTACTGTGGGACCAATCCTAGCCCTTAGCGCGCGCTGAAGAAATAGAGACAGTTTCAAATACTACATTTTATTGACTTTCTAACGGTATCAGTCCGTTTCAACCACAACAGTTGCGTCACATATTCGTACCAACGTGTATTAAGTGATTTTTTCCGAGATTACTAAGTTGTATCGCTTTTAACAGTGAAACTATTGACTGTGGGACTTAATTGAACTGATTTTGGACTATCACCTTATAAATGTGATAAGTGAGACAATTGGACTCCAAGAAATAACATTCTTCTTAATTTGACATGATTGCCAGAACTCAGCGATTACACTGGGCGCTGGGGTAGCGCTTTATTCAAAAATGTAGACAAGTAAGTCATTTTGTGCTGTGGGACCAATCATAGGCGTTAGGACGCGCAGAAGAAATAGAGCCAGATTCAAAAACTACATTTCATTGACTTTCTAAGGTTATCAATCCGCTTCAGTTACAACGGTTGCGTCACACATTCGTACCAACATGTATTTAGCGATATTTTTCTCATATTACTAGGTTGCATCGCTTTCACCAGTGAAGCGATTGATTGTGGCACATAATTGAACTTATTTTGGACTGTGACGTTATAAATGTTATAAGTGAGACAATTGGACTCCAAGAAATAACATTCTTCTTAATTTGACATGATTGCCGGAACTCGGCGATTACACTGGGCTCTGGGGTAGCGATTTATTCAAAAATGTAGACAAATAAGTCATTTTGTGCTGTTGGACCAATCCTAGCCGTTATCGCGCGCTGAAGAAATAGCAACAGATTCAAAAACTAAATTTCATTGACTTTCTAACAGTATAAATCCGTTTGCGTTACAACAGGTGAGTCACATATTCGTACCAACATGTATTTGGTGATATCTTTCCGGTATTACTAGTTTGTGTCGCATTTAACAGTGAAACGATTGACTGTGGGACTTAATTGAACTAACTTTGGACTGTGACCTGATAAATGTGAGAAATGAGACAATTGGACTCCAAGAAATATCATTCTTCTTAATTTGACGTGATTGCCGGAACTCAGCGATTACACTGGGTGCTGTGGTAGCGCTTCATTTAAAAATGTAGATAAATAAGTCATTTTTACTGTGGGACCAATCCTAGCCGTTATCGTGCGCCGAAGAAATAGCGACACTTTTAAGAACTACATTTCATTGACTTTGTAACGGTATCAATCCGCTTCAGTTACAACGATTGCGTCACATATTCGTACAAACATGTATTTAGCGATATTTATCTGTTATTACTAGGTTGCATAGCTTTTAACAGTGAAACGTTTGACTGTGGGACTTAATTGAACTGATTTTGGACTATGACCTTATAAATGTGATAAGTGAGACAATTGGACTCCAAGAAATAACATTCTTCTTAATTTGACATGATAGCCGGAACTCAGCGATTACACTGGGCGCTGGGGTAGAACTTCATTTAAAAATTTAGATTATTAAGTCATTTTTTACTGTGGGACCAATCCTAGCCGTTATTACGCGCTGAAGAATTAGCGACAGTTTCAAAAAGTACATTTCATTGACTTTCTAAGGGTGTCAGTCCGTTTGAGGTACAACGATTTGGCCACATATTCGTACCAACATGTATTTAGCGATATTTTTCTGATATTACTAGGTTGCATCGCTTTTAACTATGCAACGATTGACTGTGGGACTTAATTGAACTGATTTTGGACTATGAACTTATAAATGTGATAAATGAGACAATTGGACTCCAAGAAATAACATTCTTCTTAATTTGGCATGATTGCTGGAACAGAGCATTACCACTGGGCGCTGTGGTAGCGCTTTATTTAAAAATTTAGATAAATAAGTCAATTTTTACTGTGGGACCAATCCTAGCCCTTAGCGCGCGCTGAAGAAATCAAGACAGTTTCAAATACTACATTTTATTGACTTTCTAACGGTGTCAGTCCGTTTCAACTACAACAGTTGCGTCACACATTCGTACCAACATGTAATTAGGGATTTTTTCCGATATTACTAAGTTGTATCGCTTTTAACAGTGAAACGATTGACTGTGGGACTTAATTGAACTGATTTTGGACTATGACCTTATAAATGTGATAAGTGAGAAAATTGGGCTCCAAGAAATAACATTCTTCTTAATTTGACGTGATTACCGGAACTCAGCGATTACACTGGGCGCTGTGGTAGCACTTCATTGTAAAGTTTAGATTAATAAGTCATTTTTTACTGTGGGACCAATCCTACCCGTTATGACCCGCTGAAGAATTAGCAACAGTTTCAAAAACTACATTTCATTGACTTTCTAACGGTGTCAGTCCGTTTGTGCTATAAGGGTTGCGTGACATATTCGTACCAACATGTATTTAGCGATATTTTTCTGACATTACTATGTTGCATCGCTTTTAACAATGAAACGATTGACTGTGGGACTTATTTGAACTAACTTTGGACTGTGACCTGATAAATGTCATAAAGGAGACAATTGGACTTCAAGAAATAACATTATTCTTAATTTGACGTGATTACCGGAACTCAGCGATTACACTGGGCGCTGTGGTAGCACTTCATTGTAAAGTTTAGATTAATAAGTCATTTTTTACTGTGGGACCAATCCTACCCGTTATGACCCGCTGAAGAATTAGCAACAGTTTCAAAAACTACATTTCATTGACTTTCTAACGGTGTCAGTCCGTTTGTGCTATAAGGGTTGCGTGACATACTCGTACCAACATATATTTAGCGATATTTTTCTGATATTACTAGGTTGCATCGGTTTTAACAATGAAACAATTGAGTGTGGGACTTAATTGAACTGACTTTGGACTGTAACGTGATAAATGTTATAAGTGAGACCATTGGACTCCAAGAAATAACATTCTTCTTAATTTGACATGATTGCCGGAACTCAGCGATTACAGTGGGCGCTGTGGTAGCGCCTCATTTAAAGATTTAGATAAAAAAGTCAATTTTTACTGTAGGACCAATCCTAGCCGTTATAACGCGCTGAAGAATTACCGACAGTTTCAAAAAGTACATTACATTGACTTTCTAAGGGTGTCAATCTGTTTGAGTTACAACGATTGGGTCACATATTCGTACCAACATGCATTTCGCGATATTTTTCTGATATTACTAGGTTGCATCGCTTTTAACAATGAAACGATGGACTGTGGGCCTTAATTGAACTAACTTTGGACTGTGACCTGATAAATGTGATAAAGGAGACCATTGGACTCCAAGAAATAACATTCTTCTTAATTTGACATGATTGCCGGAACTCAGCGATTACACTGGGCGCTGGGGTAGCGCTTTATTCAAAAATGTAGACAAGTAAGTCATTTTGTGCTGTGGGACCAATCATAGGCGTTAGGACGCGCAGAAGAAATAGAGCCAGATTCAAAAACTACATTTCATTGACTTTCTAAGGTTATCAATCCGCTTCAGTTACAACGGTTGCGTCACACATTCGTACCAACATGTATTTAGCGATATTTTTCTCATATTACTAGGTTGCATCGCTTTCACCAGTGAAGCGATTGATTGTGGCACATAATTGAACTTATTTTGGACTGTGACGTTATAAATGTTATAAGTGAGACAATTGGACTCCAAGAAATAACATTCTTCTTAATTTGACATGATTGCCGGAACTCGGCGATTACACTGGGCTCTGGGGTAGCGATTTATTCAAAAATGTAGACAAATAAGTCATTTTGTGCTGTTGGACCAATCGTAGCCGTTATTGCGCGCTGAAGAAATAGCAACAGATTCAAAAACTAAATTTCATTGACTTTCTAACAGTATAAATCCGTTTGCGTTACAACAGGTGAGTCACATATTCGTACCAACATGTATTTGGTGATATCTTTCCGGTATTACTAGTTTGTGTCGCATTTAACAGTGAAACGATTGACTGTGGGACTTAATTGAACTAACTTTGGACTGTGACCTGATAAATGTGAGAAATGAGACAATTGGACTCCAAGAAATAACATTCTTCTTAATTTGACGTGATTGCCGGAACTCAGCGATTACACTGGGTGCTGTGGTAGCGCTTCATTTAAAAATGTAGATAAATAAGTCATTTTTACTGTGGGACCAATCCTAGCCGTTATCGTGCGCCGAAGAAATAGCGACACTTTTAAGAACTAGATTTCATTGACTTTGTAACGGTATCAGTCCGCTTCAGTTACAACGATTGCGTCACATATTCGTACCAACATGTATTTAGCGATATTTATCTGTTATTACTAGGTTGCATAGCTTTTAACAGTGAAACGTTTGACTGTGGGACTTAATTGAACTGATTTTGGACTATGACCTTATAAATGTGATAAGTGAGACAATTGGACTCCAAGAAATAACATTCTTCTTAATTTGACATGATAGCCGGAACTCAGCGATTACACTGGGCGCTGGGGTAGAACTTCATTTAAAAATTTAGATTATTAAGTCATTTTTTACTGTGGGACCAATCCTAGCCGTTATTACGCGCTGAAGAATTAGCGACAGTTTCAAAAAGTACATTTCATTGACTTTCTAAGGGTGTCAGTCCGTTTGAGTTACAACGATTGGGCCACATATTCGTACCAACATGTATTTAGCGATATTTTTCTGATATTACTAGGTTGCATCGCTTTTAACTATGCAACGATTGACTGTGGGACTTAATTGAACTGATTTTGGACTTTGAACTTATAAATGTGATAAATGAGACAATTGGACTCCAAGAAATAACATTCTTCTTAATTTGGCATGATTGCTGGAACAGAGCATTACCACTGGGCGCTGTGGTAGCGCTTTATTTAAAAATTTAGATAAATAAGTCAATTTTTACTGTGGGACCAATCCTAGCCCTTAGCGCGCGCTGAAGAAATCAAGACAGTTTCAAATACTACATTTTATTGACTTTCTAACGGTGTCAGTCCGTTTCAACTAAAACAGTTGCGTCACACATTCGTACCAACATGTAATTAGGGATTTTTTCCGATATTACTAAGTTGTATCGCTTTTAACAGTGAAACGATTGACTGTGGGACTTAATTGAACTGATTTTGGACTATGACCTTATAAATGTGATAAGTGAGAAAATTGGGCTCCAAGAAATAACATTCTTCTTAATTTGACGTGATTACCGGAACTCAGCGATTACACTGGGCGCTGTGGTAGCACTTCATTGTAAAGTTTAGATTAATAAGTCATTTTTTACTGTGGGACCAATCCTACCCGTTATGACCCGCTGAAGAATTAGCAACAGTTTCAAAAACTACATTTCATTGACTTTCTAACGGTGTCAGTCCGTTTGTGCTATAAGGGTTGCGTGACATATTCGTACCAACATGTATTTAGCGATATTTTTCTGACATTACTATGTTGCATCGCTTTTAACAATGAAACGATTGACTGTGGGACTTAATTGAACTAACTTTGGACTGTGACCTGATAAATGTCATAAAGGAGACAATTGGACTTCAAGAAATAACATTATTCTTAATTTGACGTGATTACCGGAACTCAGCGATTACACTGGGCGCTGTGGTAGCACTTCATTGTAAAGTTTAGATTAATAAGTCATTTTTTACTGTGGGACCAATCCTAGCCGTTATGACGCGCTGAAGAATTAGCGACAGTTTCAAAAATTACAATTCATTGACTTTCTAACGGTGTCAGTGCGTTTGAGTTACAACGATTGGGTCACATACTCGTACCAACATATATTTAGCGATATTTTTCTGATATTACTAGGTTGCATCGGTTTTAACAATGAAACAATTGAGTGTGGGACTTAATTGAACTGACTTTGGACTGTAACGTGATAAATGTTATAAGTGAGACCATTGGACTCCAAGAAATAACATTCTTCTTAATTTGACATGATTGCCGGGACTCAGCGATTACAGTGGGCGCTGTGGTAGCGCCTCATTTAAAGATTTAGATAAAAAAGTCAATTTTTACTGTAGGACCAATCCTAGCCGTTATAACGCGCTGAAGAATTACCGACAGTTTCAAAAAGTACATTACATTGACTTTCTAAGGGTGTCAATCTGTTTGAGTTACAACGATTGGGTCACATATTCGTACCAACATGCATTTCGCGATATTTTTCTGATATTACTAGGTTGCATCGCTTTTAACAATGAAACAATGGACTGTGGGCCTTAATTGAACTAACTTTGGACTGTGACCTGATAAATGTGATAAAGGAGACCATTGGACTCCAAGAAATAACAGTCTTCTTAATTTGACGTGATTGCCGGAACTCAGCGATTACACTTTGCGCTGTGGTAGCGCTTTATTTAAAAATTTAGATAAATAAGTCATTTTTACTGTGGGACCAATCCTAGCCGTTATCGCGCGCTGAAGAAATTGCGACAGTTTCAAAAACTACATTTCATTGACTTTCCAACGGTATTAATCCACTTCAGTTACAACGGTTGCGTCACATATTCGTACCAACATGTATTTAGCGATTTTTTTCTCACATTACTAGGTTGCATCGCATTTTACAGTGAAACGATGGACTGTGGCACTTAATTGAACTGATTTTGGACTGTGACCTTGGAAATGTTATAAGTGAGACAATTGGATTCCAAGAAATAACATTCTTCTTAATTTGACGTGATTGTTAGAATTCAGCAATTACACTGGGCGCTGTGGTAGCGGTTCATTTAAAAATTTAGATAAATAAGTCATTTTTACTGTGGAGCCAATCCTAGCCGTTATCGCGCGCTGAAGAAAGAGCGACAGTTTCAAAAACTAGATTTCATTGACTTTCTCACGGTGTCAGTCCGTTTGTGTTATAACGGTTGCGTGACATATTCGTACCAACATGTATTTAGCGATATTTTTCTGACATTACTATGTTGCATCGCTTTTAACAATGAAACGATTGACTGTGGGACTTAATTGAACTGATTTTGGACTGTGACCTTATAAATGTTATAAGTGAGACAATTGGATTCCAAGAAATAACATTCTTCTTAATTTGACATGATTGGCGACACTCAGCGATAATACTGGGCGCTGTGGTAGCGCTTCATTTAAAAATTTAGATAAATAAGTCATTTTTTACTGTGGGACCTATCCTAGCCCTTAGCGCACTTCATTGTAAAATTTAGATTAATAAGTCAATTTTTACTGTGGAACCAATCCTAGCCCTTAGCGCGCGCTGAAGAATTAGAGACAGTTTCAAATACTACATTTCATTGACTTTCTGACGGTATCAGTCCGTTTCAACTACAACAGTTGCGTCACATATTCGTACCAAAATGCATTTAGTGATTTTTTCCGAGATTACTAAGTTGTATCGCTTTTAACAGTAAAACGATTGACTGTGGGACATAATTGAGCTGATTTTGGACTATGACCTTATAAATGTGATAAGTGAGACAATTGGACTCGAAGAAATATCATTCTTCTTAATTTGACCTGATTGCCGGAACTCAGCGATTACACTGGGCGCTGAGGTAGCGCTTTATTCAAAAATGTAGACAAATAAGTCATTTTGTGCTGTGGGACCAATCGTAGCCGTTAGGACGCGCAGACGAAATAGAGACAGATTCAAAAACTACATTTCATTGACTTTCTAAGAGTATCAATCCGGTTCAGTTACAACGGTTGCGTCACATATTCTTACCAACATGTATTTAGCGATATGTTTCTCATATTACTAGGTTGCATCGCTTTTACCAGTGAAACGATTGACTGTGACACATAATTGAACTGATTTTGGACTGTGAGGTTATAAATTTTATAAGTGAGACAATTGGTCTCCAAGAAATAACATTCTTTTTAATTTGACATGATTGTCGGAACTCAGCGATTACACTGGTTGCTGGGGTAGCGATTTATTCAAAAATGTAGACAAATAAGTAATTTTGTGGTGTGGGACCAATCCTAGCCGTTATTGCGCGCTGAAGAATTAGCGACAGTTTCAAAAAGTACATTTCATTGACTTTCTAACGGTGTCAGTTTGTTTGAGTTACAACGGTTGGGTCACATGCTCGTACCAACATGTATTTAGCGATATTTTTCTGGTATTACTTGGTTGCATCGCTTTTAACAATGAAAGAATTGACTGTGGGACTTAATTGAACTAACTTTGGACTATGACCTTATAAATGTGATAAGTGAGACAATCGCACTCCAAGAAATAACATTCTTTATAACTTGACATGATTGCCGGAACTCAGCGATTACACTGGGCGCTGGGGTAGCGCTTTATTTAAAAATGTAGACAAATAAGTCATTTTGTGCTGTACGACCAATCGTAGCCGATATCGCGCGCCGAAGAAATAGCGACACTTTTAAGAACTACATTTCATTGACATTGTAACAGTATCAATCCGCTTCAGTTACAACGGTTGCGTCACATATTCGTACCAACATGTATTTAGCGATATTTATCTGTTATTACTAGGTTGCATCGCTTTTACCAGTGAAACGATTGACTGTGACACATAATTGAACTGATTTTGGACTGTGAGGTTATAAATGTTATAAGTGAGACAATTGGTCTCCAAGAAATAACATTCTTTTTAATTTGACATGATTGCCGGAACTCAGCGATTACACTGGGCGCTGGGGTAGCGACTTATTCAAAAATGTAGACAAATAAGTCATTTTGTGGTGTGGGACCAATCCTAGCCGCTATTGCGCGCTGAAGAATTAGCGACAGTTTCAAAAAGTACATTTTATTGACTTTCTAACGGTGTCAGTTTGTTTGAGTTACAACGGTCGGGTCACATGCTCGTACCAACATGTATTTAGCGATATTTTTTCTGGTATTACTTGGTTGCATCGGTTTTAAAAATGAAAGAATTGACTGTGGGACTTAATTGAACTAACTTTGGACTATGACCTTATAAATGTGATAAGTGAGACAATCGCACTCCAAGAAATAACATTCTTCATAACTTGACATGATTGCCGGAACTCAGCGATTACACTGGGCGCTGGGGTAGCGCTTCATTAAAAAATTTAGATAAATAAGTCAATTTTTACTGTGGAACCAATCCTAGCCTTTAGCGCGCGCTGAAGAATTAGAGACAGTTTCAAATACTACATTTCATTGACTTTCTGACGGTATCAGTCCGTTTCAACTACAACAGTTGCGTCACATATTCGTACCAACATGCATTTAGTGATTTTTTCCGAGATTACTAAGTTGTATCGCTTTTAACAGTGAAACGATTGACTGTGGGACTTAATTGAACTAACTTTGTACTGTGACCTGATGAATGTGATAAATAAGACAATTGGACTCCAAGAAATAACATTCATCTTAATTTGACATGATTGCTGGAACTCAGCCATTACACTGGGCGTTGTGGTAGCGCTTCATTTAAAATTTAGATAAATAAGTCATTTTTATTTTGGGACCAATCCTAGCCCTTATCACGCGCTGAAGAAGTTGCGACAGTTTCAAAAACTACATTTCATTGACTTTCTAACGGTATTAATCCGCTTCAGTTACAACGGTTGCGTCACATATTCGTACCAACATGTATTTAGCGATATTTTTCTCATATTACTAGGTTGCATCGCTTTTAACAGTGAAAAGATTGACTGTAGCACTTAATTGAACTGATTTTGGACTGTGACCTTATAAATGTTATAAGTGAGACAACTGGATTCCAAGAAACAACATTCTTCTTAATTTGACATGATTGCCGACACTCAGCGATAATACTGCGCGCTGTGGTAGCGCTTCATTAAAAAATTTAGATAAATAAGTCAATTTTTACTGTGGAACCAATCCTAGCCCTTAGCGCGCGTTGAAGAATTAGAGACAGTTTCAAATACTACATTTCATTGACTTTCTGACGGTATCAGTCCGTTTCAACTACAACAGTTGCGTCACATATTCGTACCAACATGCATTTAGTGATTTCTTCCGAGATTACTAAGTTGTATCGCTTTTAACAGTGAAACGATTGACTGTGGGACTTAATTGAGCTGATTTTGGACTATGACCTTATAAATGTGATAAGTGAGACAATTGCACTCGAAGAAATAACATTCTTCTTAATTTGAAATGATTGCCGGAACTCAGCGATTACACTGGGCGCTGGGGTAGCGCTTTATTCAAAAATGTAGACAAAGTAGTCATTTTGTCCTGTGGGACCAATCGTAGCCGTTAGGACGCGCAGAAGAAATAGAGACAGATTCAAAAACTACATATCATTGACTTTCTAAGGGTATCAATCCGCTTCAGTTACAACGGTTGCGTCACATATTCGTACCAACATGTATTTAGCGATATGTTTCTCATATTACTAGGTTGCATCGCTTTTGCCAGTGAAACGATTGACTGTGACACATAATTGAACTGATTTTGGACTGTGAGGTTATAAATGTTATAAGTGAGAAAATTGGTCTCCAAGAAATAACATTCTTTTTAATTTGACATGATTGCCGGAACTCAGCGATTACACTGGGCGCTGGGGTAGCGATTTATTCAAAAATGTAAACAAATAAGTCATTTTGTGGTGTGGGACCAATCCTAGCCGCTATTGCGCGCTGAAGAATTAGCGACAGTTTCAAAAAGTACATTTTATTGACTTTCTAACGGTGTCAGTTTGTTTGAGTTACAACGGTCGGGTCACATGCTCGTACCAACATGTATTTAGCGATATTTTTTCTGGTATTACTTGGTTGCATCGGTTTTAACAATGAAAAAATTGACTGTGGGACTTAATTGAACTAACTTTGGACTATGACCTTATAAATGTGATAAGTGAGACAATCGCACTCCAAGAAATAACATTCTTCATAACTTGACATGATTGCCGGAACTCAGCGATTACACTGGGCGCTGGGGTAGCGCTTCATTAAAAAATTTAGATAAATAAGTCAATTTTTACTGTGGAACCAATCCTAGCCCTTAGCGCGCGCTGAAGAATTAGAGACAGTTTCAAATACTACATTTCCTTGACTTTCTGACGGTATCAGTCCTGTTTCAACTACAACAGTTGCGTCACATATTCGTACCAACATGCATTTTGTGATTTTTTCCGAGATTACTAAGTTGTATCGCTTTTAACAGTGAAACGATTGACTGTGGCACTTAATTGAGCTGATTTTGGACTATGACCTTATAAATGTGATAAGTGAGACAATTGGACTCGAAGAAATAACATTCTTCTTAATTTGACATGATTGCCGGAACTCAGCGATTACACTGGGCGCTGGGGTAGCGCTTTATGCAAAAATGTAGACAAAAAAGTCATTTTGTCCTGTGGGACCAATCGTAGCCGTTAGGACGCGCAGAAGAAATAGAGACAGATTCAAAAACTACATTTCATTGACTTTCTAAGGGTATCAATCCGCTTCAGTTACAACGGTTGCGTCACATATTCGTACCAACATGTATTTAGCGATATGTTTCTCATATTACTAGGTTGCATCGCTTTTACCAGTGAAACGATTGACTGTGGCACATAATTGAACTGATTTTGGACTGTGATGTTATAAATGTTATAAGTGAGAAAATTGGTCTCCAAGAAATAACATTCTTTTTAATTTGACATGATTGCCGGAACTCAGGGATTACACTGGGTGCTGGGGTAGCGATTTATTCAAAAATTCAGATAAATAAGTCAATTTTCACTGTGGGACTAATCCTAGCCGTTATCACGCGCTGAAGAAATAGCAACAGATTCAAAAACTAAATTTCATTGACTTTCTAACAGTATAAATCCGTTTGTGTTACAACAGGTGAGTCACATATTCGTACCAACATGTATTTGGTGACATCTTTCCGGTATTACTAGGTTGTATCGCTTTTAACAGTGAAACGATTGACTGTGGGACTTAATTGAACTGATTTTGGGCTATGACCTGATAAATGTAAAGGTGACACAATTGGGCTGCAAGAAATAACATGCTTCTTAATTTGACACGATTGCCGCAACTCAGCGATTAGAATGGGCGATGTGGTAGCGCTTCATTTGAAAATTAAGATGAAAAAGTCACTTTTTAACTGTTTGAGGAATCCTAGCCGTTAGCGCGCGCTGAAGAAATGGAGACAGTTTCAAATGCTACATTTCACTGACTTTCTAACAGTGTCAGTCCGTTTGAGTTACAATGATTGGATCACATATTTGTACCAACATGTATTTAGCGATATTTTTCTGATATTACTAGGTTGCATCGCTTTTAACAATGAAACGATGGACTGTGGGACTTAATTGAACTAACTTTGGACTGTGACCAGATAAATGTGATAAATGAGACCATTGGACTCCAAGAAATAACATTCTTTTTAATTTGACGTGATTGCCGGAAGTCAGCGATTACACTGGGCGCTGTGGTAGCGCTTCATTTAAAAATGTAGATAAATAAGTCATTTTTACTGTGGGACCAATCCTAGCCGTTATCACGCGCTGAAGAAATTGCGACAGTTTCAAAAACTATATTTAATTGACTTTCTAACGGTATTAATCTGCTTCAGTTACAACGGTTGCGTCACATATTTGTACCAACATGTATTTAGCGATATTTTTCTCATACTACTAGGTTGTATCGCTTTTAACAGTGAAACGATTGACTGTGGGACTTAATTGAACTGATTTTGGACTATTACCTTATAAATGTGATAAGTGAGACAATTGGGCTCCAAGAAATAACATTCTTCTTAATTTGACGTGATTGCCGGAACTCAGCGATTACACTGGGCGCTGTGGTAGCGCTTCATCTAAAAATTTAGATAAATAAGTCATTTTTACTTTGGGACCAATCCTAGCCGTTATCGCGCGCTGAAGAAATAGCAACAGATTCAAAAACTAAATTTCATTGAATTTCTAACAGTATAAATCCGTTTGTGTTACAACAGGTGAGTCACATATTCGTACCAACATGTATTTGGTGACATCTTTCCGGTATTACTAGGTTGTATCGCTTTTAACAGTGAAACGATTGACTGTGGGACTTAATTGAACTGATTTTGGGCTATGACCTGATAAATGTAAAGGTGACACAATTGGGCTGCAAGAAATAACATGCTTCTTAATTTGACACGATTGCCGCAACTCAGCGATTAGAATGGGTGATGTGGTAGCGCTTCATTTGAAAATTAAGATGAAAAAGTCACTTTTTAACTGTTTGAGGAATTCTAGCCGTTAGCGCGCGCTGAAGAAATGGAGACAGTTTCAAATGCTACATTTCACTGACTTTCTAACAGTGTCAGTCCGTTTGAGTTACAATGGTTGGATCACATATTTGTACCAACATGTATTTAGCGATATTTTTCTGATATTACTAGGTTGCATCGCTTTTAACAATGAAACGATGGACTGTGGGACTTAATTGAACTAACTTTGGACTGTGACCAGATAAATGTGATAAATGAGACCATTGGACTCCAAAAAATAACATTCTTTTTAATTTGACGTGATTGCCGGAAGTCAGCGATTACACTGGGCGCTGTGGTAGCGCTTCATTTAAAAATGTAGATAAATAAGTCATTTTTACTGTGGGACCAATCCTAGCCGTTATCGCGCGCTGAAGAAATTGCGACAGTTTCAAAAACTATATTTAATTGACTTTCTAACGGTATTAATCTGCTTCAGATACAACGGTTGCGTCACATATTTGTACCAACATGTATTTAGCGATATTTTTCTCATACTACTAGGTTGTATCGCTTTTAACAGTGAAACGATTGACTGTGGGACTTAATTGAACTGATTTTGGACTATTACCTTATAAATGTGATAAGTGAGACAATTGGGCTCCAAGAAATAACATTCTTCTTAATTTGACGTGATTGCCGGAACTCAGCGATAATACTGGGCGCTGTGGTAGCGCTTCATTTGAAAATTAAGATGAAAAAGTCACTTTTTACCTGTTGGAGGAATCCTAGCCGCTAGCGCGCGCTGAAGAAACAGAGACAGTTTCAAATGCTACACTTCACTGACTTTCTAAGAGTGTCAGTCCGTTTGAGTTACAATGGTTGGGTCACATATTCGTACCAACATGTATTTAGCGATATTTTTCTGATGTTACTAGATTTCATCGCTTTTAACTATGCAACGATTGACTGTGGGACTTAATTGAACTAACTTTGGACTGTAACCTGATAAATGTGATAAATGAGACATTTGGACTCCAAGAAATAACATTCTTCTTAATTTGATGTGATTGCCGGAACTCAGCGATTACACTGGGCGCTGTGGTTGCGCTTCATTTAAAAATGTAGATAAATAAGTCATTTTTAATGTGGGACCAATCCTAGCCGTTATCGCGCGCCGAAGAAATAGCGACACTTTTAAGAACTACATTTCATTGACTTTGTAACGGTATTAATCCGCTTCAGTTTCAACGGTTGCGTCACATATTCGTACCAACATGTATTTAGCGATATTTATTTGTTATTACTAGGTTGCATCGCTTTTAACAGTGAAACGATTGACTGTGGGACTTAATTGAACTGATTTTGGACTATTACCTTATAAATGTGATAAGTGAGACTATTGGGCTCCAAGAAATAACATTCTTCTTAATTTGACGTGATTGCCGGAACTCAGCGATTACACTGGGCGCTGTGGTAGCGCTTCATTTAAAAATTTAGATAAATAAGTCATTTTGTACTGGCGGACCAATCCTAGCCGTTATCGCGCGCTGAAGAAGTTGCGACAGTTTCAAAAACTACATTTCATTGACTTTCTAACGGTATTAATCCGCTTCAGTTACAACGGTTGCGTCACATATTCGTACCAACATGTATTTAGCGATATTTTCGTCATATTACTAGGTTGCATCGCTTTTAACAGTGAAACGATTAACTGTGGCACTTAATTGAACTGATTTTGGACTGTGACGTTATAAATGTTATAAGTGAGACAATTGGACTCCAAGAAATAACATTCTTCTTAATTTGACATGATTGCCGGAACTCGGCGATTACACTGGTCTCTGGGGTAGCGATTTATTCAAAAATGTAGACAAATAAGTCATTTTGTGCTGTTGGACCAATCGTAGCCGTTATCGCGCGCTGAAGAAATAGCAACAGATTCAAAAACTAAATTTCATTGACTTTCTAACAGTATAAATCCGTTTGCGTTACAACAGGTGAGTCACATATTCGTACCAACATGTATTTGGTGATATCTTTCCGGTATTACTAGGTTGTGTCGCTTTTAACAGTGAAACGATTGACTGTGGGACTTAATTGAACTAACTTTGGACTGTGACCTGATAAATGTGAGAAATGAGACAATTGGACTCCAAGAAATAACATGCTTCTTAATTTGACGTGATTGCTGGAACTCAGCGATTACACTGGGCGCTGTGGTAGCGCTTCATTTAAAAATTTAGATAAATAAGTCATTTTTACTGTGGGACCAATCCTAGCCATTATCGCTCGCCGATGAAATAGCGACGCTTTTAAGAACTACATTTCATTTGCATTGTAACAGTATCAATCCGCTTCAGTTACAACGGTTGCGTCACATATTCGTACCAACATGTATTTAGCGATATTTATCTGTTATTACTATTTTGAATCGCTTTTAACAGTGAATCGAATGAATGTGGGACTTAATTGAACTAACTTTGGACTGTGACCTGATAAATGTGGTAAAGGAGACAATTGGATTCCAAGAAATAACATTCTTCTTAATTTGACATGATTGCCGACACTCAGCGATAATACTGGGCGCTTTGGTAGCGCTTCATTTAAAAATTTAGATAAATCAGTCAATTTTTACTGTGGGACTAATCCTAGCCGTTATCACGCGCTGAAGAATTAGCGACAGTTTCAAAAAGTACATTTCATTGACTTTCTAAGGGTGTCAATCTGTTTGAGTTACAACGATTGGGTGACATATTCGTACCAACATGTATTTAGCGATCTTTTTCTGATATTACTAGGTTGCATCGCTTTTAACAATGAAACGATGGACTGTGGGCCTTAATTGAACTAACTTTGGACTGTGACCTGATAAATGTGATAAATGAGACCATTGGACTCCAAGAAATAACAGTCTTCTTAATTTGACGTGATTGCCGGAACTCAGCGATTACACTGGGCGCTGTGGTAGCGCTTTTTTTAAAAATTTAGATAAATAAGTTATTTTTACTGTGGGACCAATCCTAGCCGTTATCGCGCGCTGAAGAAATTGCGACAGTTTCAAAAACTACATTTCATTGACTTTCTAACGGTATTAATCCACTTCAGTTACAACGGTTGCGTCACATATTCGTACCAACATGTATTTAGCGATTTTTTTCTCACATTACTAGGTTGCATCTCATTTAACAGTGAAACGATGGACTGTGGCTCTTAATTGAACTGATTTTGGACTGTGACCTTATAAATGTTATAAGTGAGACAATTGGATTCCAAGAAATAACATTCTTCTTAATTTGACGTGATTGTCAGAACTCAGCAATTACACTGGGCGCTGTGGTACCGGTTCATTTAAAAATTTAGATAAATAAGTCATTTTTACTGTGGGGCCAATCCTAGCCGTTATCGCGCGCTGAAGAAAGAGCAACAGTTTCAAAAACTAGATTTCATTGACTTTCTAACGGTGTCAGTCCGTTTGAGTTACAGCGGTTGGGTTAAATATTCGTATTAGCGATATTCTTCTGATATTACTAGGTTGCATTGCTTTTAACAATGAAACGATTGACTGTGGGACTTAATTGAACTAACTTTGGACTGTGACCTGATAAATGTGATAAAGAAGACAGTTGGATTCCAAGAAATAACATTCTTCTTAATTTGACATGATTGCCGACACTCAGCGATAATACTGGGCGCTTTGGTAGCGCTTCATTTAAAAATTTAGATAAATCAGTCAATTTTTACTGTGGGACTAATCCTAGCCGTTATCACGCGCTGAAGAATTAGCGACAGTTTCAAAAAGTACATTTCATTGACTTTCTAAGGGTGTCAATCTGTTTGAGTTACAACGATTGGGTCACATATTCGTACCAACATGTATTTAGCGATCTTTTTCTGATATTACTAGGTTGCATCGCTTTTAACAATGAAACGATGGACTGTGGGCCTTAATTGAACTAACTTTGGACTGTGACCTGATAAATGTGATAAATGAGACCATTGGACTCCAAGAATTAACAGTCTTCTTAATTTGACGTGATTGCCGGAACTCAGCGATTACACTGGGCGCTGTGGTAGCGCTTTTTTTAAAAATTTAGATAAATAAGTTATTTTTACTGTGGGACCAATCCTAGCCGTTATCGCGCGCTGAAGAAATTGCGACAGTTTCAAAAACTACATTTCATTGACTTTCTAACGGTATTAATCCACTTCAGTTACAACGGTTGCGTCACATATTCGTACCAACATGTATTTAGCGATTTTTTTCTCACATTACTAGGTTGCATCTCATTTAACAGTGAAATGATGGACTGTGGCTCTTAATTGAACTGATTTTGGACTGTGACCTTATAAATGTTATAAGTGAGACAATTGGATTCCAAGAAATAACATTCTTCTTAATTTGACGTGATTGTCAGAACTCAGCAATTACACTGGGCGCTGTGGTAGCGGTTCATTTAAAAATTTAGATAAATAAGTCATTTTTACTGTGGGGCCAATCCTAGCCGTTATCGCGCGCTGAAGAAAGAGCGACAGTTTCAAAAACTAGATTTCATTGACTCTCTCACGGTGTCAGTCCGTTTGTGTTATAACGGTTGCGTGACATATTCGTACCAACATGTATTTAGCGATATTTTTCTGACATTACTAGCTTGCATCGCTTTTAACAATGAAACGATTGACTGTGGGACTTAATTGAACTAACTTTGGACTGTGACCTGATAAATGTCATAAAGGAGACAATTGGACTTCAAGAAATAACATTATTCTTAATTTGACGTGATTACCGGAACTCAGCGATTACACGTGGCGCTGGGGTAGCGCTTTATTCAAAAATGTAGACAAATAAGTCATTTTGTGCTGTTGGACCAATCGTAGCCGTTATCGCGCTCTGAAGAAATAGCAACAGATTCAAAAACTAAATTTCAATGAATTTCTAACAGTATAAATCCGTTTGTGTTACAACAAGTGAGTCACATATTTGCACCCAAATGTATTTCGTGATATCTTTCCGGTATTACTAGGTTGTATCGCTTTTAACAGTGAAACGATTGACTGTGGGACTTAATTGAACTGATTTTAGGCTGTGACCTGATAAATGTAAAGGTGACACAATTGGGCTGCAAGAAATAAGATTCTTCTTAATTTGACATGATTGCCGCAACTCAGCGAGTACAATGGGCGATGTGGTAGCGCTTCATTTGAAAATTAAGATGAAAAAGTCAGTTTTTAACTGTGGGACGAATCCTAGCCGTTAGCGCGCGCTGAAGAAATAGAGACAGTTTCAAATACTACATTTCATTGACTTTCTAACAGTGTCAGTCCGTTTGAGTTACAGCGGTTGGGTCAAATATTCGTATTAGCGATATTCTTCTGATATTACTAGGTTGCATTGCTTTTAACAATGAAACGATTGACTGTGGGACTTAATTGAACTGATTTTAGGCTGTGACCTGATAAATGTAAAGGTGACACAATTGGGCTGCAAGAAATAAGATTCTTCTTAATTTGACATGATTGCCGCAACTCAGCGAGTACAATGGGCGATGTGGTAGCGCTTTATTTGAAAATTAAGATGAAAAAGTCAGTTTTTAACTGTGGGACGAATCCTAGCCGTTAGCGCGCGCTGAAGAAATAGAGACAGTTTCAAATACTACATTTCATTGACTTTCTAACAGTGTCAGTCCGTTTGAGTTACAATGGTTGGGTCACATATTCGTACCAACATGTATTCAGCGATATTTTCCTGATATTACTAGAATGAATCGCTTTTAACTATGCAACGATTGACTGTGGGACTTAATTGAACTAACTTTGGACTGTGACCTGATAAATGTGAGAAATGAGACAATTGGACTCCAAGAAATAACATTCATCTTAATTTGACATGATTGCCGGAACTCAGCGATTACACTGGGCGTTGTGGTAGCGCTTCATTTAAAATTTAGATAAATAAGTCATTTTTTACCGTGGGACCAATCCTAGCCCTTATTGCGCGCTGAAGAAAAAGCGACAGTTTCAAAAACTACATTTCATTGACTTTCTAAGGGTGTCAATCTGTTTGAGTTACAACGATTGGGTCATATATTCGTACCAACATTTATTTAGCGATATTTTCTGATATTACTAGGTTGCATCGCTTTTAACAATGAAACGATGGACTGTGGGCCTAATTGAACTAACTTTGGACTGTGACCTGATAAATGTGATAAATGAGACCATTGGACTCCAAGAAATAACAGTCTTCTTAATTTGACGTGATTGCCGGAACTCAGCGATTACACTGGGCGCTGTGGTAGCGCTTTATTTAAAAATTTAGATAAATAAGTTATTTTTACTGTGGGACCAATCCTAGCCATTATCGCGCGCTGAAGAAATTGCGACAGTTTCAAAAACTACATTTCATTGACTTTCTATCGGTATTAATCCACTTCAGTTACAACGGTTGCGTCACATATTCGTTCCAACATGTATTTAGCGATTTTTTTCTCACATTACTAGGTTGCATCGCATTTAACAGTGAAACGATGGACTGTAGCACTTAATTGAACTGATTTTGGACTGTGACCTTATAAATGTTATAAGTGAGACAATTGGATTCCAAGAAATAACATTCTTCTTAATTTGACGTGATTGCCGCAACTCAGCGAGTACAATGGGCGATGTGGTAGCGCTTCATTTGAAAATTAAGATGAAAAAGTCACTTTTTAACTGTGGGACGAATCCTAGCCGTTAGCGCGCGCTGAAGAAATAGAGACAGTTTCAAATACTACATTTCATTGACTTTCTAACAGTGTCACCCCGTTTGAGTTACAATGGTTGGGTCACATATTCGTTCCAACATGTATTTAGCGATTTTTTTCTCACATTACTAGGTTGCATCGCATTTAGCAGTGAAACGATGGACTGTAGCACTTAATTGAACTGATTTTGGACTGTGACCTTATAAATGTTATAAGTGAGACAATTGGATTCCAAGAAATAACATTATTCTAAATTTCACATGATTGCCGGAACTCAGCGATTACACTGGGCGTTGTGGGAGCGCTTGATTTAAAATTTACATAAATAAGTCATTTTTTACCGTGGGACCAATCCTAGCCCTTATTGCGCGCTGAAGAAAAAGCGACAGTTTCAAAAACTACATTTCATTGACTTTCTAAGGGTGTCAATCTGTTTGAGTTATAACGATTGGGTCACATATTCGTACCAACATTTATTTAGCGATATTTTCTGATATTACTAGGTTGCATCGCTTTTAACAATGAAACGATGGACTGTGGGCCTTAATTGAACTAACTTTGGACTGTGACCTGATAAATGTGATAAATGAGACCATTGGACTCCAAGAAATAACAGTCTTCTTAATTTGACGTGATTGCCGGAACTCAGCGATTACACTGGGCGCTGTGGTAGCGCTTTATTTAAAAATTTAGATAAATAAGTTATTTTTACTGTGGGACCAATCCTAGCCGTTATCGTGCGCTGAAGAAATTGCGACAGTTTCAAAAACTACATTTCATTGACTTTCTATCGGTATTAATCCACTTCAGTTACAATGGTTGCGTCACATATTCGTTCCAACATGTATTTAGCGATTTTTTTTCTCACATTACTAGGTTGCATCGCATTTAACAGTGAAACGATGGACTGTAGCACTTAATTGAACTGATTTTGGACTGTGACCTTAAAAATGTTATAAGTGAGACAATTGGATTCCAAGAAATAACATTCTTCTTAATTTGACGTGATTGCTGCAACTCAGCGAGTACAATGGGCGATGTGGTAGCGCTTCATTTGAAAATTAAGATGAAAAAGTCACTTTTTAACTGTGGGACGAATCCTAGCCGTTAGCGCGCGCTGAAGAAATAGAGACAGTTTCAAATACTACATTTCATTGACTTTCTAACAGTGTCAGTCCGTTTGAGTTACAATGGTTGGGTCACATATTCGTACCAACATGTATTTAGCGATATTTTCCTGATATTACTAGAATGAATCGCTTTTAACTATGCAACGATTGACTGTGGGACTTAATTGAACTAACTTTGGACTGTGACCTGATAAATGTGAGAAATGAGACAATTGGACTCCAAGAAATAACATTCTTCTTAATTTGACGTGATTGCCGGAACTCAGCGATTACACTGGGCGCTGTGGTAGCGCTTCATTTAAAAATGTAGATAAATAAGTCATTTTTACTGTGGGACCAATCCTAGCCGTTATCGCGCGCCGAAGAAGTAGCGACACTTTTAAGAACTACATTTCATTTACATTGTAACAGTATCAATCCGCTTCAGTTACAACGGTTGCGTCACATATTCGTACCAACATGTATTTAGCGATATTTATCTGTTATTACTAGGTTGAATCGCTGTTAACAATGAAACGATGGACTGTGGGCCTTAATTGAACAAACTTTGGACTGTGACCTGATAAATCTGATAAATGAGACCATTGGACTCCAAGAAATAACAGTCTTCTTAATTTGACGTGATTGCCGGAACTCAGCGATTACACTGGGCGCTGTGGTAGCGCTTTATTTAAAAATTTAGATAAATAAGTTATTTTTACTGTGGGACCAATCCTAGCCGTTATCGCGCGCTGAAGAAATTGCGACAGTTTCAAAAACTACATTTCATTGACTTTCTAACGGTATTAATCCACTTCAGTTACAACGGTTGCGTCACATATTCGTACCAACATTTATTTAGCGATTTTTTTCTCACATTACTAGGTTGCATCGCATTTAGCAGTGAAACGATGGACTGTAGCACTTAATTGAACTGATTTTGGACTGTGACCTTATAAATGTTATAAGTGAGACAATTGGATTCCAAGAAATAACATTCTTCTAAATTTCACATGATTGCCGGAACTCAGCGATTACACTGGGCGTTGTGGTAGCGCTTCATTTAAAATTTAGATAAATAAGTCATTTTTTACCGTGGGACCAATCCTAGCCCTTATTGCGCGCTGAAGAAAAAGCGACAGTTTCAAAAACTACATTTCATTGACTTTCTAAGGGTGTCAATCTGTTTGAGTTACAACGATTGGGTCACATATTCGTACCAACATTTATTTAGCGATATTTTCTGATATTACTAGGTTGCATCGCTTTTAACAATGAAACGATGGACTGTGGGCCTTAATTGAACTAACTTTGGACTGTGACCTGATAAATGTGATAAATGAGACCATTGGACTCCAAGAAATAACAGTCTTCTTAATTTGACGTGATTGCCGGAACTCAGCGATTACACTGGGCGCTGTGCTAGCGCTTTATTTAAAAATTTAGATAAATAAGTTATTTTTACTGTGGGACCAATCCTAGCCGTTATCGCGCGCTGAAGAAATTGCGACAGTTTCAAAAACTACATTTCATTGACTTTCTATCGGTATTAATCCACTTCAGTTACAACGGTTGCGTCACATATTCGTTCCAACATGTATTTAGCGATTTTTTTCTCACATTACTAGGTTGCATCGCATTTAACAGTGAAACGATGGACTGTAGCACTTAATTGAACTGATTTTGGACTGTGACCTTATAAATGTTATAAGTGAGACAATTGGATTCCAAGAAATAACATTCTTCTTATTTGACGTGATTGCCGCAACTCAGCGAGTACAATGGGCGATGTGGTAGCGCTTCATTTGAAAATTAAGATGAAAAAGTCACTTTTTAACTGTGGGACGAATCCTAGCCGTTGGCGCGCGCTGAAGAAATAGAGACAGTTTCAAATACTACATTTCATTGACTTTCTAACAGTGTCAGTCCGTTTGAGTTACAATGGTTGGGTCACATATTCGTACCAACATGTATTTAGCGATATTTTCCTGATATTACTAGAATGAATCGCTTTTAACTATGCAACGATTGACTGTGGGACTTAATTGAACTAACTTTGGACTGTGACCTGATAAATGTGAGAAATGAGACAATTGGACTCCAAGAAATAACATTCTTCTTAATTTGACGTGATTGCCGGAACTCAGCGATTACACTGGGCGCTGTGGTAGCGCTTCATTTAAAAATGTAGATAAATAAGTCATTTTTACTGTGGGACCAATCCTAGCCGTTATCGCGCGCCGAAGAAATAGCGACACTTTTAAGAACTACATTTCATTTACATTGTAACAGTATCAATCCGCTTCAGTTACAACGGTTGCGTCACATATTCGTACCAACATGTATTTAGCGATATTTATCTGTTATTACTAGGTTGAATCGCTTTTAACAGTGAAACGAATGAATGTGGGACTTAATTGAACTAACTTTGGACTGTGACCTGATGAATGTGATAAATAAGACAATTGGACTCAAAGAAATAACATTCATCTTAATTTGACATGATTGCCGGAACTCAGCGATTACACTGGGCGTTGTGGTAGCGCTTCATTTAAAATTTAGATAAATAAGTGATTTTTTACCGTGGGACCAATCCTAGCCCTTATCGCGCGCTGAAGAAAAAGCGAAAGTTTCAAAAACTACATTTCATTGACTTTTTAAGGGTGTCAATCTGTTTGAGTTACAACGATTGGGTCACATATTCGTACCAACATTTATTTAGCGATATTCTCTGATATTACTAGGTTGCATCGCTTTTAACAATGAAACGATGGACTTGGGGCCTTAATTGAACTAACTTTGGACTGTGACCTGATAAATCTGATAAATGAGACCATTGGACTCCAAGAAATAACAGTCTTCTTAATTTGACGTGATTGCCGGAACTCAGCGATTACACTGGGCACTGTGGTAGCGCTTTATTTAAAAATTTAGATAAATAAGTCATTTTTACTGTGGGACCAATCCTAGCCGTTATCGCGCGCTGAAGAAATTGCGACAGTTTCAAAAACTACATTTCATTGACTTTCTAACGGTATTAATCCACTTCAGTTACAACGGTTGCGTCACATATTCGTACCAACATGTATTTAGCGATTTTTTTCTCACATTACTAGGTTGCATCGCATTTAACAGTGAAACGATGGACTGTAGCACTTAATTGAACTGATTTTGGACTGTGACCTTATAAATGTTATAAGTGAGACAATTGGATTCCAAGAAATAACATTCTTCTTAATTTCACGTGATTGTCAGAACTCAGCAATTACACTGGGCGCTGTGGTAGCGGTTCATTTAAAAATTTAGATAAATAAGTCATTTTTACTGTGGGGCCAATCCTAGCCGTTATCGCGCGCTGAAGAAAGAGCGACAGTTTCAAAAACTAGATTTTATTCACTTTCTCACGGTGTCAGTCCGTTTGTGTTATAACGGTTGCGTGACATATTCGTACCAACATGTATTTAGCGATATTTTACTGACATTACTAGCTTGCATCTCTTTTAACAATGAAACGATTGACTGTGGGACTTAATTGAACTAACTTTGGACTGTGACCTGATAAATGTCATAAAGGAGACAATTGGACTTCAAGAAATAACATTATTCTTAATTTGACGTGATTACCGGAACTCAGCGATTACACGGGGGCTGGGGTAGCGCTTTATTCAAAAATGTAGACAAATAAGTCATTTTGTGCTGTTGGACCAATCGTAGCCGTTATCGCGCTCTGAAGAAATAGCAACAGATTCAAAAACTAAATTTCATTGAATTTCTAACAGTATAAATCCGTTTGTGTTACAACAAGTGAGTCACATATTTGTACCCAAATGTATTTCGTGATATTTTTCCGGTATTACTAGGTTGTATCGCTTTTAACAGTGAAACGATTGACTTTGGGACTTAATTGAACTGATTTTAGGCTGTGACCTGATAAATGTAAAGGTGACACAATTGGGCTGCAAGAAATAAGATTCTTCTTAATTTGACACGATTGCCGCAACTCAGCGAGTACAATGGGCGATGTGGTAGCGCTTCATTTGAAAATTAAGATGAAAAAGTCACTTTTTAACTGTGGGACGAATCCTAGCCGTTAGCGCGCGCTGAAGAAATAGAGACAGTTTCAAATACTACATTTCATTGACTTTCTATCGGTATTAATCCACTTCAGTTACAACGGTTGCGTCACATATTCGTTCCAACATGTATTTAGCGATTTTTTTCTCACATTACTAGGTTGCATCGCATTTAACAGTGAAACGATGGACTGTAGCACTTAATTGAACTGATTTTGGACTGTGACCTTATAAATGTTATAAGTGAGACAATTGGATTCCAAGAAATAACATTCTTCTTAATTTGACGTGATTGCCGCAACTCAGCGAGTACAATGGGCGATGTGGTAGCGCTTCATTTGAAAATTAAGATGAAAAAGTCACTTTTTAACTGTGGGACGAATCCTAGCCGTTAGCGCGCGCAGAAGAAATAGAGACAGTTTCAAATACTACATTTCATTGACTTTCTAACAGTGTCAGTCCGTTTGAGTTACAATGGTTGGGTCACATATTCGTACCAACATGTATTTAGCGATATTTTCCTGATATTACTAGAATGAATCGCTTTTAACTATGCAACGATTGACTGTGGGACTTAATTGAACTAACTTTGGACTGTGACCTGATAAATGTGAGAAATGAGACAATTGGACTCCAAGAAATAACATTCATCTTAATTTGACATGATTGCCGGAACTCAGCGATTACACTGGGCGTTGTGGTAGCGCTTCATTTAAAATTTAGATAAATAAGTCATTTTTTACCGTGGGACCAATCCTAGCCCTTATCGCGCGCTGAAGGAAAAGCGAAAGTTTCAAAAACTACATTTCATTGACTTTCTAAGGGTGTCAATCTGTTTGAGTTACAACGATTGGGTCACATATTCGTACCAACATTTATTTAGCGATATTTTCTGATATTACTAGGTTGCATCGCTTTTAACAATGAAACGATGGACTTGGGGCCTTAATTGAACTAACTTTGGACTGTGACCTGATAAATCTGATAAATGAGACCATTGGACTCCAAGAAATAACAGTCTTCTTAATTTGACGTGATTGCCGGAACTCAGCGATTACACTGGGCGCTGTGGTAGCGCTTTATTTAAAAATTTAGATAAATAAGTCATTTTTACTGTGGGACCAATCCTAGCCGTTATCGCGCGCTGAAGAAATTGCGACAGTTTCAAAAACTACATTTCATTGACTTTCTAACGGTATTAATCCACTTCAGTTACAACGGTTGCGTCACATATTCGTACCAACATGTATTTAGCGATTTTTTTCTCACATTACTAGGTTGCATCGCATTTAACAGTAAAACGATGGACTGTAGCACTTAATTGAACTGATTTTGGACTGTGACCTTATAAATGTTATAAGTGAGACAATTGGATTCCAAGAAATAACATTCTTCTTAATTTGACGTGATTGTCAGAACTCAGCAATTACACTGGGCGCTGTGGTAGCGGTTCATTTAAAAATTTAGATAAATAAGTCATTTTTACTGTGGGGCCAATCCTAGCCGTTATCGCGCGCTGAAGAAAGAGCGACAGTTTCAAAAACTAGATTTCATTCACTTTCTCACGGTGTCAGTCCGTTTGTGTTATAACGGTTGCGTGACATATTCGTACCAACATGTATTTAGCGATATTTTTCTGACATTACTAGCTTGCATCTCTTTTAACAATGAAACGATTGACTGTGGGACTTAATTGAACTAACTTTGGACTGTGACCTGATAAATGTCATAAAGGAGACAATTGGACTTCAAGAAATAACATTATTCTTAATTTGACGTGATTACCGGAACTCAGCGATTACACGGGGCGCTGGGGTAGCGCTTTATTCAAAAATGTAGACAAATAAGTCATTTTGTGCTGTTGGACCAATCGTAGCCGTTATCGCGCTCTGAAGAAATAGCAACAGATTCAAAAACTAAATTTCATTGAATTTCTAACAGTATAAATCCGTTTGTGTTACAACAAGTGAGTCACATATTTGTACCCAAATGTATTTCGTGATATCTTTCCGGTATTACTAGCTTGTATCGCTTTTAACAGTGAAACGATTGACTTTGGGACTTAATTGAACTGATTTTAGGCTGTGACCTGATAAATGTAAAGGTGACACAATTGGGCTGCAAGAAATAATATTCTTCTTAATTTGACACGATTGCCGCAACTCAGCGAGTACAATGGGCGATGTGGTAGCGCTTCATTTGAAAATTAAGATGAAAAAGTCACTTTTTAACTGTGGGACGAATCCTAGCCGTTAGCGCGCGCTGAAGAAATAGAGACAGTTTCAAATACTACATTTCATTGACTTTCTAACAGAGTCAGTCCGTTTGAGTTGCAATGGTTGGGTCACATAGTCGTACCAACATGTATTTAGCGCTATTTTCCTGATATTACTAGAATGAATCGCTTTTAACTATGCAACGATTGACTGTGGGACTTAATTGAACTAACTTTGGACTGTGACCTGATAAATGTGAGAAATGAGACAATTGGACTCCAAGAAATAACATTCTTCTTAATTTGACGTGATTGCCGGAACTCAGCGATTACACTGGGCGCTGTGGTAGCGCTTCATTTAAAAATTTAGATAAATAAGTCATTTTTACTGTGGGACCAATCCCAGCCGTTATCGCGCGCCGAAGAAATAGCGACACTTTTAAGAACTACATTTCATTTACATTGTAACAGTATCAATCCGCTTCAGTTACAACGGTTGCGTCACATATTCGTACCAACATGTATTTAGCGATATTTATCTGTTATTACTAGGTTGAATCGCTTTTAACAGTGAAACGAATGAATGTGGGACTTAATTGAACTAACTTTGGACTGTGACCTGATGAATGTGATAAATAAGACAATTGGACTACAAGAAATAACATTCATCTTAATTTGACATGATTGCCGGAACTCAGCGATTACACTGGGCGTTGTGGTAGCGCTTCATTTAAAATTTAGATAAATAAGTCATTTTTTACCGTGGGACCAATCCTAGCCCTTATCGCGCGCTGAAGAAAAAGCGACAGTTTCAAAAACTACATTGCATTGACTTTCTAACGGTGTCAGTCCGTTTGAGTTACAGCGGTTGGGTCAAATATTCGTATTAGCGATATTCTTCTGATATTACTAGGTTGCATTGCTTTTAACAATGAAACGATTGACTGTGGGACTTAATTGAACTAACTTTGGACTGTGACCTGATAAATCTGATAAAGGAGACAATTGGATTCCAAGAAATAACATTCTTCTTAATTTGACATGATTGCCGACACTCAGCGATAATTCTGAGCGCTTTGGTAGCGCTTCATTTAAAAATTTAGATAAATAAGTCAATTTTTACTGTGGGACTAATCCTAGCCCTTATCACGCGCTGAAGAATTACCGACAGTTTCAAAAAGTACATTACATTGACTTTCTAAGGGTGTCAATCTGTTTGAGTTACAACGATTGGGTCAAATATTCGTACCAACATGTATTTAGCGATATTTTTCTGATATTACTAGGTTGCATCGCTTTTAACAATGAAACGATGGACTGTGGGCCTTAATTGAACTAACTTTGGACTGTGACCTGATAAATGTGATAAATGAGACCATTGGACTCCAAGAAATAACAGTCTTCTTAATTTGACGTGATTGCCGGAACTCAGCGATTACACTGGGCGCTGTGGTAGCGCTTTATTTAAAAATTTAGATAAATAAGTCATTTTTACTGTGGGACCAATCCTAGCCGTTATCGCGCGCTGAAGAAATTGCGACAGTTCCAAAAACTACATTTCATTAACTTTCTAACAGTATTAATCCACTTCAGTTACAACGGTTGCGTCACATATTCGTACCAACATGTATTTAGCAATTTTTTTTCTCACATTACTAGGGTGCATCGCATTTAACAGTGAAACGATGGACTGTGGCACTTAATTGAACTGATTTTGGACTGTGACTTTGTAAATGTTATAAGTGAGACAATTGGATTCCAAGAAATAACATTCTTCTTAATTTGACGTGATTGTCAGAACTCAGCAATTACCCTGGGCGCTGTGGTAGCGGTTCATTTAAAAGTTAGATAAATAAGTCATTTTTACTGTGGAGCCAATCCTAGCCGTTATCGCGCGCTGAAGAAAGAGCGAAAGTTTCAAAAACTACATTTCATTGACTTTCTCACGGTGTCAGTCCGTTTGTGTTATAACGGTTGCGTGACATATTCGTACCAACATGTATTTAGCGATATTTTTCTGACATTACTAGGTTGCATCGCTTTTAACAATGAAACGATTGACTGTGGGACTTAATTGAACTAACTTTGGACTGTGACCTGATAAATGTCATAAAGGAGACAATTGGACTTCAAAAAATAACATTATTCTTAATTTGACGTGATTACCGGAACTCAGCGATTACACTGGGCGCTGTGGTAGTACTTCATTGTAAAGTTTAGATTAATAAGTCACTTTTTACTGCGGGACCAATCCTAGCCGTTATGACGCGCTGAAGAATTAGCGACAGTTTCAAAAAGTACAATTCATTGACTTTCTAACGGTGTCAGTCCGTTTGAGTTACAACGATTGGGTCACATACTCGTACCAACATATATTTAGCGATATTTTTCTGATATTACTAGGTTGCATCGGTTTTACCAATGAAACAATTGAGTGTGGGACTTAATTGAACTGACTTTGGACTGTAACGTGATAAATGTTATAAGTGAGACCATTGGACTCCAAGAAATAACATTCTTCTTAATTTGACATGATTGCCGGAACTCAGCGATTACAGTGGGCGCTGTGGTAGCGCCTCATTTAAAGATTTAGATAAAAAAGTCAATTTTTACTGTAGGACCAATCCTAGCCGTTATCACGCGCTGAAGAATTACCGACAGTTTCAAAAAGTACATTACATTGACTTTCTAAGGGTGTCAATCTGTTTGAGTTACAACGATTGGGTCACATATTCGTACCAACATGTATTTAGCGATATTTTTCTCATATTACTAGGTTGCATCGCTTTTAACAGTGAAACGATTGACTGTGGGACTTTGATTTTGGACTATGACCTTATAAATGTGATAAGTGAGACAATTGGACTCGAAGAAATAACATTCTTCTTAATTTGACATGATTGCCGGAACTCAGCGATTACACTGGGCGCTGGGGTAGCGCTTTATTCAAAAATGTAGACAAAGTAGTCATTTTGTCCTGTGGGACCAATCGTAGCCGTTAGGACGCGCAGAAGAAATAGAGACAGATTCAAAAACTACATATCATTGACTTTCTAAGGGTGTCAATCCGCTTCAGTTACAACGGTTGCGTCACATATTCGCACCAACATGTATTTAGCGATATGTTTCTCATATTACTAGGTTGCATCGCTTTTTCCAGTGAAACGATTGACTGTGGCACATAATTGAACTGATTTTGGACTGTGAGGTTATAAATGTTATAAGTGAGACAATTGGTCTCCAAGAAATAACATTCTTTTTAATTTGACATGATTGCCGGAACTCAGGGATTACACTGGGTGCTGGGGTAGCGATTTATTCAAAAATGTAGACAAATAAGTCATTTTGTGGTGTGGGACCAATCCTAGCCGCTATTGCGCGCTGAAGAATTAGCGACAGTTTCAAAAAGTACATTTTATTGACTTTCTAACGGTGTCAGTTTGTTTGAGTTACAACGGTCGGGTCACATGCCCGTACCAACATGTATTTAGCGATATTTTGTCTGGTATTACTTGGTTGCATCGGTTTTAACAATGAAAGAATTGACTGCGGGACTTAATTGAACTAACTTTGGACTATGACCTTATAAATGTGATAAGTGAGACAATCGCACTCCAAGAAATAACATTCTTCATACCTTGACATGATTGCCGGAACTCAGCGATTACACTGGGCGCTGGGGTAGCGCTTCATTAAAAAATTTAGATAAATAAGTCAATTTTTACTGTGGAACCAATCCTAGCCCTTAGCGCGCGCTGAAGAATTAGAGACAGTTTCAAATACTACATTTCATTGACTTTCTGACGGTATCAGTCCGTTTCAACTACAACAGTTGCGTCACATATTCGTACCAACATGCATTTAGTGAATTTTTCCGAGATTACTAAGTTGTATCGCTTTTAACAGTGAAACGATTGACTGTGGGACTTAATTGATATGATTTTGGACTATGACCTCATAAATGTGATAAGTGAGACAATTGCACTCCAAGAAATAACATTCTTCTTAATTTGACCTGATTGCCGGAACTCAGCGATTACACTGGGAGCTGGGGTAGCGCTTTATTCAAAAATGTAGACAAATAAGTCATTTTGTGCTGTGGGACCAATCGTAGCCGTTAGGACGCGCAGAAGAAATAGAGACAGATTCAAAAACTACATTTCATTGACTTTCTAAGGGTATCAATCCGGTTCAGTTACAACGGTTGCGTCACATATTCTTACCAACATGTATTTAGCGATATGTTTCTCATATTACTAGGTTGCATCGCTTTTACCAGTGAAACGATTGACTGTGACACATAATTGAACTGATTTTGGACTGTGAGGTTATACATTTTATAAGTGAGATAATTGGTCTCCAAGAAATAACATTCTTTTTAATTTGACATGATTGTCGGAACTCAGCGATTAAACTGGGTGCTGGGGTAGCGATTTATTCAAAAATGTAGACAAATAAGTAATTTTGTGGTGTGGGACCAATCCTAGCCGCTATTGCGCGCTGAAGAATTAGCGACAGTTTCAAAAAGTACATTTCATTGACTTTCTAACGGTGTCAGTTTGTTTGAGTTACAACGGTTGGGTCACATGCTCGGACCAACATGTATTTAGCGATATTTTTCTGGTATTACTTGGTTGCATCGCTTTTAACAATGAAAGAATTGACTGTGGGACTTAATTGAACTAACTTTGGACTATGACCTTATAAATGTGATAAGTGAGACAATCGCACTCCAAGAAATAACATTCTTCATAACTTGACATGATTGCCGGAACTCAGCGATTACACTGGGCCCTGGGGTAGCGCTTCATTAAAAAATTTAGATAAATAAGTCAATTTTTACTGTGGTACCAATCCTAGCCGTTATCGCGCGCTGAAGAAATAGCAACAGATTCAAAAACTAAATTTCATTGAATTTCTAACAGTATAAATCCGTTTGTGTTACAACAAGTGAGTCACATATTTGTACCCAAATGTATTTCGTGATATCTTTCCGGTATTACTAGGTTGTATCGCTTTTAACAGTGAAACGATTGACTGTGGGACTTAATTGAACTGATTTTAGGCTGTGACCTGATAAATGTAAAGGTGACACAATTGGGCTGCAAGAAATAAGATTCTTCTTAATTTGACATGATTGCCGCAACTCAGCGATTACAATGGGCGATGTGGTAGCGCTTCATTTGAAAATTAAGATAAAAAAGTCACTTTTTAACTGTGGGACTAATCCTAGCCGTTATCACGCGCTGAAGAATTAGCGACAGTTTCAAAAAGTACATTTCATTGACTTTCTAAGGGTGTCAGTCTGTTTGAGTTACAACAAGTGAGTCACATATTTGTACCCAAATGTATTTCGTGATATCTTTCCGGTATTACTAGGTTGTATCGCTTTTAACAGTGAAACGATTGACTGTGGGACTTAATTGAACTGATTTTGGACTATGACCTTATAAATGTGATAAGTGAGACAATTGGACTCCAAGAAATAACATTCTTCTTAATTTTACATGATTGCCGCAACTCAGCGATTACACTGGGCACTGTGGTAGCGCTTTATTTAAAAATTTAGACAAATAAGTCATTTTTACTGTGCGACCAATCCTAGCCGTTATCGGGCGCTGAAGAAATTGCGACAGTTTCAAAACTAAATTTCATTGACTTTCTAACGGTATTAATCCACTTCAGTTACAACGGCTGCGTTACATATTCGTACCAACATGTATTTAGCGATATTTTTCTCACATTACTAGGTTGCATCGCATTTAACAGTGAAACGATTGACTGTGGCACTTAATTGAACTGATTTTGGACTGTGACCTTATAAACGGTATAAGTGATACAATTGGATTCCAAGAAATAACATTCTTCTTAATTTGACATGATTGCCGACACTCAGCGATAATACGGGGCGCTGTGGTAGCAAAATTTAGATAAATAAGTCAATTTTTACTGTGGGATTAATCCTAGCCCTTAGCGCGCGCTGAAGAAATAGAGACAGTTTCAAATAGTACATTTTATTGACTTTCTAACGGTATCAGTCCGTTTCAACCACAACAGTTGCGTCACATATTCGTACCAACATGTATTTAGTGATTTTTTCCGAGATTACCAAGTTGTATCGCTTTTAACAGTGAAACGATTGACTGTGGCACGTAATTGAACTGATTTTGGACTGTGACGTTATAAATGTTATAAGTGAGAAAATTGGACTCCAAGAAATAACATTCTTCTTAATTTGACATGATTGCCGGAACTCAGCGATTACACTGGGCTCTGGGGTAGCGATTTATTCAAAAATGTAGACATATAAGTCATTTTGTGCTGTTGGACCAATCGTAGCCGTTATCGCGCGCTGAAAAAATAGCAACAGATTCAAAAACTAAATTTCATTGACTTTCTAACAGTATAAATCCGTTTGTGTTACAACAGGTGAGTCACATATTCGTACCAACATGTATTTGGTGACATCTTTCCTGTATTACTAGGTTGTATCGCTTTTAACAGTGAAACGATTGACTGTGGGACTTAATTGAACTGATTTTGGGCTATGACCTGATAAATGTAAAGGTGACACAATTGGGCTGCAAGAAATAACATGCTTCTTAATTTGACACGATTGCCGCAACTCAGCGATTACAATGGGCGATGTGGTAGCGCTCCATTTGAAAATTAAGATGAAAAAGTCACTTTTTAACTGTTGGAGGAATCCTAGCCGTTAGCGCGCGCTGAAGAAATAGAGACAGTTTCAAATGCTACATTTCACTGACTTTCTAACAGTGTCAGTCCGTTTGAGTTACAATGGTTGGATCACATATTTGTACCAACATGTATTTAGCGATATTTTTCTGATATTACTAAGTTGCATCGCTTTTAACAATGAAACGATGGACTGTGGGATTTATTTGAACTAACTTTGGACTGTGACCAGATAAATGTGATAAATGAAACCATTGGACTCCAAGAAATAACATTCTTTTTAATTTGACGTGATTGCCGGAACTCAGCGATTACACTGGGCGCTGTGGTAGCGCTTCATTTAAAAATGTAGATAAATAAGTCATTTTTACTGTGGGACCAATCCTAGCTGTTATCGCGCGCTGAAGAAATTGCGACAGTTTCAAAAACTATATTTCATTGACTTTCTAACGGTATTAATCGGCTTCAGTTACAACGGTTGCGTCACATATTTGTACCAACATGTATTTAGCGATATTTTTCTCATACTACTAGGTTGTATCGCTTTTAACAGTGAAACGATTGACTGTGGGACTTAATTGAACTGATTTTGGACTATTACCTTATAAATGTGATAAGTGAGACAATTGGGCTCCAAGAAATAACATTCTTCTTAATTTGACGTGATTGCCGGAACTCAGCGATTACACTGGCCCTGTGGTAGCGCTTCATCTAAAAATTTAGATAAATAAGTCATTTTTACTTTGGGACCAATCCTAGCCGTTATCGCGCGCTGAAGAAGTTGCGACAGTTTCAAAAACTACATTTCATTGACTTTCTAACGGTATTAATCCGCTTCAGTTACAACGGTTGCGTCACATATTCGTACCAACATGTATTTAGCGATATTTTTCTCATATTACTAGGTTGCATCGCTTTTAACAGTGAATCGATTCACTGTGGCACTTAATTGAACTGATTTTGGACTGTGACCTTATAAATGTTATAAGTGAGACAATTGGATTCCAAGAAATAACATTCTTTTTAATTTGACATGATTGCCGACACTCAGCGATAATACTGGGCGCTGTGGTAGTGCTTCATTTGAAAATTAAGATGAAAAAGTCACTTTTTACCTGTTGGAGGAATCCTAGCCGCTAGCGCGCGCTGAAGAAACAGAGACAGTTTCAAATGCTACACTTCACTGACTTTCTAACAGTGTCAGTCCGTTTGAGTTACAATGGTTGGGTCACATATTCGTACCAACATATATTTAGCGATATTTTTCTGATGTTACTAGATTTCATCGCTTTTAACTATGCAACGATTGACTGTGGGACTTAATTGAACTAATTTTGGACTGTAACCTGATAAATGTGATAAATGAGACATTTGGACTCCAAGAAATAACATTCTTCTTTATTTGATGTGATTGCCGGAACTCAGCGATTACACTGGGCGCTGCGGTTGCGCTTCATTTAAAAATGTAGATAAATAAGTCATTTTTAATGTGGGACCAATCCTAGCCGTTATCGCGCGCCGAAGAAATAGCGACACTTTTAAGAACTACATTTCATTGACATTGTAACGGTATTAATCCGCTTCAGTTACAACGGTTGCGTCACATATTCGTACCAACATGTATTTAGCGATATTTATCTGTTATTACTAGGTTGCATGGCTTTTAACAGTGAAACAATTGACTGTGGGACTTAATTGAACTGATTTTGGACTATTACCTTATAAATGTGATAAGTGAGACTATTGGGCTCCAAGAAATAACATTCTTCTTAACTTGACATGAGTGCCGACACTCAGCGATAATACTGGGCGCTGTGGTAGCGCTTCAATTGAAAATTAAGATGAAAAAGTCACTTTTCACCTGTTGGAGGAATCCTAGCCGCTAGCGCGCGCTGAAGAAACAGAGAAAGTTTCAAATGCTACACTTCACTGACTTTCTAACAGTGTCAGTCCGTTTGAGTTACAATGGTTGGGTCACATATTCGTACCAACATGTATTTAGCGATATTTTTCTGATGTTACTAGATTTCATCGCTTTCAACTATGCAACGATTGACTGTGGGACTTAATTGAACTAACTTTGGACTGTAACCTGATAAATGTGATAAATGAGACATTTGGACTCCAAGAAATAACATTCTTCTTAATTTGATGTGATTGCCGGAACTCAGCGATTACACTGGGAGCTGTGGTTGCGCTTCATTTAAAAATGTAGATAAATAAGTCATTTTTAATGTGGGACCAATCCTAGCCGTTATCGCGCGCCGAAGAAATAGCGACACTTTTAAGAACTACATTTCATTGACTTTGTAACGGCATTAATCCGCTTCAGTTACAACGGTTGCGTCACATATTCGTACCAACATGTATTTAGCGATATTTATCTGTTATTACTAGGTTGCATCGCTTTTAACAGTGAAACTATTGACTGTGGGACTTAATTGAACTGATTTTGGACTATTACCTTATAAATGTGATAAGTGAGACTATTAAGCTCCAAGAAATAACATTCTTCTTAATTTCACGTGATTGCCGGAACTCGGCGATTACACTGGGCGCTGTGGTAGCGCTTCATTTAAAAATTTAGATGAATAAGTCATTTTGTACTGGCGGACCAATCCTAGCCTTTATCGCGCGCTGAAGAAGTTGCGACAGTTTCAAAAACTACATTTCATTGACATTCTAACGGTATTAATCCGCTTCAGTTACAACGGTTGCGTCACATATTCGTACCAACATGTATTTAGCGATATTTTTCTCATATTACTAGGTTGCATCGCTTTTAACAGTAAAACGATTGACTGTGGCACTTAATTGAACTGATTTTGGACTGTAACCTTATAAATGTTATAAGTGAGACAATTGGATTCCAAGAAATAACGTTCTTCTTAATTTGACATGATTGCCGGAACTCAGCGATTACACTGGGCTCTGGGGTAGCGATTTATTCAAAAATGTAGACAAATAAGTCATTTTGTGCTGTTGGACCAATCGTAGCCGTTATCGCGCGCTGAAGAAATAGCAACAGATTCAAAAACTAAATTTCGTTGACTTTCTAACAGTATAAATCCGTTTGTGTTACAACAGGTGAGTCACATATTCGTACCAACATGTATTTGGTGATATCTTTCCGGTATTACTAGGTTGTATCGCTTTTGACAGTGAAACGATTGACTGTGGGACTTAATTGAACTAACTTTGGACTGTGACCTGATAAATGTGAGAAATGAGACAATTGGACTCCAAGAATTAACTTTCTTTTTAATTTGACGTGATTGCCGGAACTCAGCGATTGCACTGGGCGCTGTGGTAGCGCTTCATTTAAAAATTTAGATAAATAAGTCATTTTTACTTTGGTGCCAATCCTTTGGACTGTGACCTTATAAATGTTATAAGTGAGACAATTGGATTCCAAGAAATGACATTCTTCTTAATTTGACATGAGTGCCGACACTCAGCCATAATACTGGGCGCTGTGGTAGCGCTTCAATTGAAAATTAAGATGAAAAAGTCACTTTTCACCTGTTGGAGGAATCCTAGCCGCTAGCGCGCGCTGAAGAAACAGAGAAAGTTTCAAATGCTACACTTCACTGACTTTCTAACAGTGTCAGTCCGTTTGAGTTACAATGGTTGGGTCACATATTCGTACCAACATGTATTTAGCGATATTTTTCTGATGTTACTAGATTTCATCGCTTTCAACTATGCAACGATTGACTGTGGGACTTAATTGAACTAACTTTGGACTGTAACCTGATAAATGTGATAAATGAGACATTTGGACTCCAAGAAATAACATTCTTCTTAATTTGATGTGATTGCCGGAACTCAGCGATTACACTGGGAGCTGTGGTTGCGCTTCATTTAAAAATGTAGATAAATAAGTCATTTTTAATGTGGGACCAATCCTAGCCGTTATCGCGCGCCGAAGAAATAGCGACACTTTTAAGAACTACATTTCATTGACTTTGTAACGGCATTAATCCGCTTCAGTTACAACGGTTGCGTCACATATTCGTACCAACATGTATTTAGCGATATTTATCTGTTATTACTAGGTTGCATCGCTTTTAACAGTGAAACTATTGACTGTGGGACTTAATTGAACTGATTTTGGACTATTACCTTATAAATGTGATAAGTGAGACTATTAAGCTCCAAGAAATAACATTCTTCTTAATTTCACGTGATTGCCGGAACTCGGCGATTACACTGGGCGCTGTGGTAGCGCTTCATTTAAAAATTTAGATGAATAAGTCATTTTGTACTGGCGGACCAATCCTAGCCTTTATCGCGCGCTGAAGAAGTTGCGACAGTTTCAAAAACTACATTTCATTGACATTCTAACGGTATTAATCCGCTTCAGTTACAACGGTTGCGTCACATATTCGTACCAACATGTATTTAGCGATATTTTTCTCATATTACTAGGTTGCATCGCTTTTAACAGTAAAACGATTGACTGTGGCACTTAATTGAACTGATTTTGGACTGTAACCTTATAAATGTTATAAGTGAGACAATTGGATTCCAAGAAATAACGTTCTTCTTAATTTGACATGATTGCCGGAACTCAGCGATTACACTGGGCTCTGGGGTAGCGATTTATTCAAAAATGTAGACAAATAAGTCATTTTGTGCTGTTGGACCAATCGTAGCCGTTATCGCGCGCTGAAGAAATAGCAACAGATTCAAAAACTAAATTTCGTTGACTTTCTAACAGTATAAATCCGTTTGTGTTACAACAGGTGAGTCACATATTCGTACCAACATGTATTTGGTGATATCTTTCCGGTATTACTAGGTTGTATCGCTTTTGACAGTGAAACGATTGACTGTGGGACTTAATTGAACTAACTTTGGACTGTGACCTGATAAATGTGAGAAATGAGACAATTGGACTCCAAGAATTAACTTTCTTTTTAATTTGACGTGATTGCCGGAACTCAGCGATTGCACTGGGCGCTGTGGTAGCGCTTCATTTAAAAATTTAGATAAATAAGTCATTTTTACTTTGGTACCAATCCTTTGGACTGTGACCTTATAAATGTTATAAGTGAGACAATTGGATTCCAAGAAATGACATTCTTCTTAATTTGACATGATTGCCGACACTCAGCCATAATACTGGGCGCTGTGGTAGCGCTTCATTTAAAAATTTAGATAAATAAATCAATTTTTACTGTGGGACCAATTCTAGCCCTTAGCGCGCGCTGAAGAAATAGAGACAGTTTCAAATACTACATTTTATTGACTTTCTAACGGTATCAGTCCGTTTCAACCACAACAGTTGCGTCACATATTCGTACCAACGTGTATTTAGTGATTTTTTCCGAGATTACTAAGTTGTATCGCTTTTAACAGTGAAACGATTGACTGTGGGACTTAATTGAACTGATTTTGGACTTTGACCTTATAAATGTGATAAGTGAGACAATTGGACTCCAAGAAATAACATTCTTCTTAATTTGACATGATTGCCGGAACTCAGCGATTACACTGGGCGCTGGGGTTGCGCTTTATTCAAAAATGTAGACAAGTAAGTCATTTTGTGCTGTGGGACCAATCATAGGCGTTAGGACGCGCAGAAGAAATAGAGCCAGATTCAAAAACTACATTTCATTGACTTTCTAAGGTTATCAATCCGCTTCAGTTACAACGGTTGCGTCACACATTCGTACCAACATGTATTTAGCGATATTTTTCTCATATTACTAGGTTGCATCGCTTTCACCAGTGAAGCGATTGATTGTGGCACACAATTGAACTTATTTTGGACTGTGACGTTATAAATGTTATAAGTGAGACAATTGGACTCCAAGATATAACATTCTTCTTAATTTGACATGATTGCCGGAACTCGGCGATTACACTGGGCTCTGGGGTAGCGATTTATTCAAAAATGTAGACAAATAAGTCATTTTGTGCTGTTGGACCAATCGTAGCCGTTATCGCGCGCTGAAGAAATAGCAACAGATTCAAAAACTAAATTTCATTGACTTTCTAACAGTATAAATCCGTTTGCGTTACAACAGGTGAGTCACATATTCGTACCAACATGTATTTGGTGATATCTTTCCAGTATTACTAGGTTGTATCGCTTTTAACAGTGAAACGATTGACTGTGGGACTTAATTGAACTAACTTTGGACTGTGACCTGATAAATGTGAGAAATGAGACAATTGGACTCCAAGAAATAACATTCTTCTTAATTTGACGTGATTGCCGGAACTCAGCGATTACACTGGGTGCTGTGGTAGCGCTTCATTTAAAAATGTAGATAAATAAGTCATTTTTACTGTGGGACCAATCCTAGCCGTTATCGTGCGCCGAAGAAATAGCGACACTTTTAAGAACTACATTTCATTGACTTTGTAACGGTATCAATCCGCTTCAGTTACAACGATTGCGTCACATATTCGTACCAACATGTATTTAGCGATATTTATCTGTTATTACTAGGTTGCATAGCTTTTAACAGTGAAACGATTGACTGTGGGACTTAATTGAACTGATTTTGGACTATGACCTTATAAATGTGATAAGTGAGACAATTGGACTCCAAGAAATAACATTCTTCTTAATTTGACATGATTGCCGGAACTCAGCGATTACACTGGGCGCTGGGGTAGAACTTCATTAAAAAATTTAGATTATTAAGTCATTTTTTACTGTGGGACCAATCCTAGCCGTTATTACGCGCTGAAGAATTAGCGACAGTTTCAAAAAGTACATTTCATTGACTTTCTAAGGGTGTCAGTCCGTTTGAGTTACAACTATTGGGCCACATATTCGTACCAACATGTATTTAGCGATATTTTTATGATATTACTAGGATGCATCGCCTTTAACTATGCAACGATTGACTGTGGGACTTAATTGAACTGATTTTGGACTTTGAACTTATAAATGTGATAAATGAGACAATTGGACTCCAAGAAATCACATTCTTCTTAATTTGGCATGATTGCTGGAACAGAGCATTACCACTGGGCGCTGTGGTAGCGCTTCATTTAAAAATTTAGATAAATAAGTCAATTTTTACTGTGGGACCAATCCTAGCCCTTAGCGCGCGCTGAAGAAATCAAGACAGTTTCAAATAGTACATTTTATTGACTTTCTAACGGTGTCAGTCCGTTTTAACTACAACAGTTGCGTAACACATTCGTACCAACATGTAATTAGAGATTTTTTCCGATATTACTAAGTTGTATCGCTTTTAACAGTGAAACGATTGACTGTGGGACTTAATTGAACTGATTTTGGACTATGACCTTATAAATGTGATAAGTGAAAAAATTGGGCTCCAAGAAATAACATTCTTCTTAATTTGACGCGATTGTCGGAACTCAGCGATTACACAGGGCGCTGTGGTAGCGCTTCATTTAAACATTTAGATAAATAAGTCATTTTTACTTTGGGACCAATCCTTTGGACTGTGACCTTATAAAAGTTATAAGTGAGACAATTGGATTCCAAGAAATAACATTCTTCTTAATTTGACATGATTGCCGACACTCAGCGATAATACTGGGCGCTGTGGTAGCGCTTCATTTAAAAATGTAGATAAGTAAGTCAATTTTTACTGTGGGACCAATCCTAACCCTTAGCGCGCGCTGAAGAAATAGAGACAGTTTCAAATACTACATTTTATTGACTTTCTAACAGTATCAGTCCGTTTCAACTGCAACAGTTGCGTCACATATTCGTACCAATATGTATTTAGTGATTTTTTCCGAGATTACTAAGTTGTATTGCTTTTAACAGTGAAACGATAGACTGTGGGACTTAATTGAACTGATTTTGGACTATGAACTTATAAATGTGATAAATGAGACAATTGGACTCCAAGAAATAACATTCTTCTTAATTTGGCATGATTGCTGGAACAGAGCATTACCACTGGGCGCTGTGGTAGCGCTTCATTTAAAAATTTAGATAAGTAAGTCAATTTTTACTGTCGGACCAATCCTAACCCTTAGTGCGCGCTGAAGAAATAGAGACAGTTTCAAATACTACATTTTATTGACTTTCTAAGGGTATCAATCCGCTTCAGTTACAACGGTTGCGTCACATATTCGTACCAACATGTATTTAGCGATATTTTTCTCATATTACTAGGTTGCATCGCTTTTACCAGTGAAACGATTGATTGTGGCACATAATGGAACTGATTTTGGACTGTGACCTTATAATTGTTATAAGTGAGACAATTGGATTCCAAAAAATAACTTTCTTCTAAATTTGACATGATTGCCGACACTCAGCGATCATACTGGGCGCTGTAGTAGCACTTCATTTAAAAATTTAGACTAATAAGTCATTTTTTACTGTGGGACCAATCCTAGCCGTTATCACGCGCTGAAGAATTAGCGACAGTTTCAAAAAGTACATTTCATTGACTTTCTAAGGGTGTCAGTCCGTTTGAGTTACAACGATTGGGTCACATATTCGTACCAACATGTATATAGCGATATTGTTCTGATATTACTAGGTTGCATCGCTTTTAACAATGAAACGATGGACTGTGGGCCTTAATTGAACTAACTTTAAGCTGTGACCTGATAAATGTGATAAATGAGACCATTGGACTCCAAGAAATAACATTCTTCTTAATGTGACGTGATTGCCGGAACTCAGCGATTACACTGGGCGCTGTGGTAGCGCTTCATTTAAAAATTTAGATAAAAAAGTCATTTTTACTGTGGGACCAATCCTAGCCGTTATCGCGCGCCGAAGAAATAGCGACACTTTTAAATACTACATTTCATTGACTTTGTAACGGTATCAATCCGCTTCAGTTACAACGGTTGCGTCACTTATTCGTACCAACATGTATTTAGCGATATTTATCTGTTATTACTAGGTTGCATCGCTTTTAACAGTGAAACGATTGACTGTGGCACTTAATTGAACTGATTTTGGACTGTGACCTTATAAATGTTATAAGTGAGACAATTGGATTCCAAGAAATAACTTTCTTCTTAATTTGACATGATTGCCGACACTCAGCGATAATACTGGGCGCTGTAGTAGAACTTCATTTAAAAATTTAGATTAATAAGTCATTTTTTACTGTGGGACCAATCCTAGCCGTTATCACGCGCTGAAGAATTAACGACAGTTTCAAAAAGTACATTTCATTGACTTTCTAAGGGTGTTAGTCAGTTTGAGTTACCACGATTGCGTCACATATTCATACCAACATGTATTGAGCGATATTTTTCTAATATTACTAGGTTGCATCGCATTTAACAATGAAACGATGGACTGTGGGCCTTAATTGAACTAACTTTGGACTGTGATCTGATAAATGTGATAAATGAGACCATTGGACTCCAAGAAATAACATTCTTCTTAATTTGACGTGATTGCCGGAACTCAGCGATTACACTGGGCGCTGTGGTAGCACTTCATTTAAAAATTTAGATAAATAAGTCATTTTTGCTGGGACCAATCCTAGCCGTTTTCGCGCGGTGAAGAAATTGCGACAGTTTCAAAAACTATGTTTCATTGACTTTCTAACGGTATTAATCCGCTTCAGTTACAACGGTTGCGTCACATATTCGTACCAACATGTATTTAGCGATATTTTTCTCACATTACTAGGTTGCATCCCATTTAAAAGTGAAACGATTGACTGTGGCACTTATTTGAACTGATTTTGGACTTTGACCTTATAAATGTTATAAGTGAGACAATTGGATTCCAAGAAATAACATTCTTCTTAGTTTGACATGATTGCCGAAACTCAGCGATTATACTGGGCGCTGTGGTAGCGCTTCATTTAAAAATTTAGATAAATAAGTCAATTTTTACTGTGGGACCAATCCTAGCCCTTAGCTCGCGCTGAAGAAATCAAGACAGTTTCAAATACTACATTTTATTGACTTTCTAACGGTATCAGTCCGTTTCAACTACAACAGTTGCGTTACACATTCGTACCAACATGTATTTAGGGATTTTTTCCGATATTACTAAGTTGTATCGCTTTCAACAGTGAAACGATTGACTTTGGTACTTAATTGAACTGATTTTGGACTATGACCTTAAAAATGTGATAATTGAGACAATTGGACTCCAAGAAATAACATTCTTCTTAATTTGACATGATTGCCAGAACTCAGCGATTACACTGGGCGCTGGGGTAGCGCTTTATTCAAAATGTAGACAAGTAAGTCATTTTGTGCTGTGGGACCAATCGTAGGCGTTAGGACGCGCAGAAGAAATAGAGACAGATTCAAAAACTACATTTCATTGACTTTCTAAGGGTATCAATCCGCTTCAGTTACAACGGTTGCGTCACATATTCGTACCATCATGTATTTAGCGATAATTTTCTCATATTATTAGGTTGCATCGCTTTTACCAGTGAAACGATTGATTGTGGCACATAATTGAACTGATTTTGGACTGTGACGTTAAAAAATGTTATAAGTGAGACAATTGGACTCTAACAAATAACATTCTTCTTAATTTGACATGATTGCCGCAACTCAGCGATTACAATGGGCGATGTGGTAGCGCTTCATTTGAAAATTAAGATGAAAAAGTCACTTTTTAACTGTTGGAAGAATCCTAGCCGTTAGCGTGCGCTGAAGAAATAGAGACAGTTTCAAATGCTACATTTCACTGACTTTCTAACAGTGTCAGTCCGTTTGAGTTACAATGGTTGGGTCACATATTCGTACCAACATGTATTTAGCGATATTTATCTGTTATTACTAGGTTGCATCGCTTTTAACAGTGAAACGATTGACTGTGGCACTTAATTGAACTGATTTTGGACTGTGACCTTATAAATGTTATAAGTGAGACAATTGGATTCCAAGAAATAACTTTCTTCTTAATTTGACATGATTGCCGACACTCAGCGATAATACTGGGCGCTGTAGTAGAACTTCATTTAAAAATTTAGATTAATAAGTCATTTTTTACTGTGGGACCAATCCTAGCCGTTATCACGCGCTGAAGAATTAACGACAGTTTCAAAAAGTACATTTCATTGACTTTCTAAGGGTGTTAGTCAGTTTGAGTTACCACGATTGCGTCACATATTCATACCAACATGTATTGAGCGATATTTTTCTAATATTACTAGGTTGCATCGCATTTAACAATGAAACGATGGACTGTGGGCCTTAATTGAACTAACTTTGGACTGTGATCTGATAAATGTGATAAATGAGACCATTGGACTCCAAGAAATAACATTCTTCTTAATTTGACGTGATTGCCGGAACTCAGCGATTACACTGGGCGCTGTGGTAGCACTTCATTTAAAAATTTAGATAAATAAGTCATTTTTGCTTGGACCAATCCTAGCCGTTTTCGCGCGGTGAAGAAATTGCGACAGTTTCACAAACTATGTTTCATTGACTTTCTAACGGTATTAATCCGCTTCAGTTACAACGGTTGCGTCACATATTCGTACCAACATGTATTTAGCGATATTTTTCTCACATTACTAGGTTGCATCCCATTTAAAAGTGAAACGATTGACTGTGGCACTTATTTGAACTGATTTTGGACTTTGACCTTATAAATGTTATAAGTGAGACAATTGGATTCCAAGAAATAACATTCTTCTTAGTTTGACATGATTGCCGAAACTCAGCGATTATACTGGGCGCTGTGGTAGCGCTTCATTTAAAAATTTAGATAAATAAGTCAATTTTTACTGTGGGACCAATCCTAGCCCTTAGCTCGCGCTGAAGAAATCAAGACAGTTTCAAATACTACATTTTATTGACTTTCTAACGGTATCAGTCCGTTTCAACTACAACAGTTGCGTCACACATTCGTACCAACATGTATTTAGGGATTTTTTCCGATATTACTAAGTTGTATCGCTTTCAACAGTGAAACGATTGACTTTGGTACTTAATTGAACTGATTTTGGACTATGACCTTAAAAATGTGATAAGTGAGACAATTGGACTCCAAGAAATAACATTCTTCTTAATTTGACATGATTGCCAGAACTCAGCGATTACACTGGGCGCTGGGGTAGCGCTTTATTCAAAATGTAGACAAGTAAGTCATTTTGTGCTGTGGGACCAATCGTAGGCGTTAGGACGCGCAGAAGAAATAGAGACAGATTCAAAAACTACATTTCATTGACTTTCTAAGGGTATCAATCCGCTTCAGTTACAACGGTTGCGTCACATATTCGTACCATCATGTATTTAGCGATATTTTTCTCATATTATTAGGTTGCATCGCTTTTACCAGTGAAACGATTGATTGTGGCACATAATTGAACTGATTTTGGACTGTGACGTTAAAAAATGTTATAAGTGAGACAATTGGACTCTAACAAATAACATTCTTCTTAATTTGACATGATTGCCGCAACTCAGCGATTACAATGGGCGATGTGGTAGCGCTTCATTTGAAAATTAAGATGAAAAAGTCACTTTTTAACTGTTGGAGGAATCCTAGCCGTTAGCGTGCGCTGAAGAAATAGAGACAGTTTCAAATGCTACATTTCACTGACTTTCTAACAGTGTCAGTCCGTTTGAGTTACAATGGTTGGGTCACATATTCGTACCAACATGTATTTAGCGATATTTCTCTGATGTTACTAGATTTCATCGCTTTTAACTATGCAACGATTGACTGTGGGACTTAATTGAACTAACTTTGGACTGTGACCTGATAAATGTGATAAATGAGACCATTGGACTCCAAGAAATAACATTCTTCTTAATTTGACATGATTGCCGCAACTCAGCGATTACACTGGGCGCTGTGGTAGCGCTTCATTTAAAAATTTAGATAAATAAGTCATTTTTACTGTGGGACCAATCCTAGCCGTTATTGCGCGGTGAAGAAATTGCGACAGTTTCACAAACTACATTTCATTGACTTTCTAACGGTATTAATCCGCTTCAGTTACAACGGTTGCGTCACATATTCGTGCCAACATGTATTTAGCGATATTTTTCTCACATTACTAGGTTGCATTGCATTTAACAGTGAAACGATTGACTGTGGCACTTAATTGAACTGATTTTGGACTGTGACCTTATAAATGTTATAAGTGAGACAATTGGATTCCAAAAAATAACATTCTTCTTAGTTTGACATGATTGCCGAAACTCAGCGATTATACTGGGCGCTGTGGTAGCGCTTCATTTAGAATTTTAGATAAATAAGTCAATTTTTACTGTGGGACCAATCCTAGCCCTTAGCGCGCGCTGAAGAAATCAAGACAGTTTCAAATACTACATTTTATTGAATTTCTAACGGTGTCAGTCCGTTTCAACTACAACAGTTGCGTCACACATTCGTACCAACATGTATTTAGTGATTTTTTCCGATATTACTAAGTTGTATCGCTTTTAAAAGTGAAACGATTGACTGTGGGACTTAATTGAACTGATTTTGGACTATGACCTTATAAATGTGATAAGTGAGACAATTGGGCTCCAAGAAATAACATTGTTCTTAATTTGACGTGATTGCCGGAACTCAGCGATTACACTGGGCGCTGTGGTAGCGCTTCATTTAAAAATTTAGATAAATAAGTCATTTTTACTTTGGGACCAATCCTTTGGACTGTGACCTTATAAATGTTATAAGTGAGACAATTGGATTCCAAGAAATAACATTCTTCTTAGTTTGACATGATTGCCGAAACTCAGCGATTATACTGGGCGCTGTGGTAGCGCTTCATTTAAAATTTTAGATAAATAAGTCAATTTTTACTTTGGGACCAATCCTTTGGACTGTGACCTTATAAATGTTATAAGTGAGACAATTGGTTTCCAAGAAATAACATTCTTCTTAATTTGACATGATTAACAACACTCAGCGATAATACTGGGCGCTGTGGCAGCGCTTCATTTAAAAACTTAGATAAATAAGTCAATTTTTACTGTGGGACCAATCCTAGCCTTTAGCGCGCGCTGAAGAAATAGAGACAGTTTCAAATACTGCATTTTATTGACTTTCTAACGGTATCAGTCCGTTTCAACTACAACAGTTGCGTCACATATTCGTACCAACATGTATTTAGTGATTTTTTCCGAGGTTACTAAGTTGTATCGCTTTTAACAGTGAAACGATAGACTGTGGGACTTAATTGAACTGATTTTGGACTATGACCTTATAAATGTGATAAGTGAGACAATTGGACTCCAAGAAATAACATTCTTCTTAATTTGACATGATTGCCAGAACTCAGCGATTACACTGGGCGCTGGGGTAGCGCTTTATTCAAAATGTAGACAAGTAAGTCATTTTGTGCTGTGGGACCAATCGTAGGCGTTAGGACGCGCAGAAGAAATAGAGACAGATTCAAAAACTACATTTCATTGACTTTCTAAGGGTATCAATTCGCTTCAGTTACAACGGTTGCGTCACATATTCGTACCATCATGTATTTAGCGATATTTTTCTCATATTACTAGGTTGCATCGCTTTTACCAGTGAAACGATTGATTGTGGCACATAATTGAACTGATTTTGGACTGTGACGTTAAAAAATGTTATAAGTGAGACAATTGGACTCCAACAAATAAAATTCTTCTTAATTTGACATGATTGCCGCAACTCAGCGATTACAACGGGCGATGTGGTAGCGCTTCATTTAAAAATTTAGATAAATAAGTCATTTTTACTGTGGGACCAATCCTAGCCGTTATTGCGCAGTGAAGAAATTGCGACTGTTTCAAAAACTATATTTCATTGACTTTCTAACGGTATTAATCCGCTTCAGTTAGAACGGTTGCGTCACATATTCGTACCAACATGTATTTAGCGATATTTTTCTCACATTACTAAGTTGCATTGCATTTAACAGTGAAACGATTGACTGTGGCACTTAATTGAACTGATTTTGGACTGTGACCTTATAAATGTTATAAGTGAGACAAATGGATTCCAAGAAATAACATTCTTCTTAGTTTGACATGATTGCCGAAACTCAGCGATTATACTGGGCGCTGTGGTAGCGCTTCATTTAAAATTTTAGATAATTAAGTCAATTTTTACTGTGGGACCAATCCTAGCCCTTAGCGCGCGCTGAAGAAATCAAGACAGTTTCAAATACTACAATTTATTGACTTTCTAACGGTATCAGTCCGTTTCAACTACAACAGTTGCGTCACACATTCGTACCAACATGTATTTAGGGATTTTTTCCGATAATACTAAGTTGTATCGCTTTTAAAAGTGAAACGATTGACTGTGGGACTTAATTGAACTGATTTTGGACTATGACCTGATAAATGTGATAAGTGAGACAATTGGGCTCCAAGAAATAACACTCTTCTTAATTTGACGTGATTGCCGGAACTCAGCGATTATACTGGGCGCTGTGGTAGCGCTTCATTTAAAAATTTAGATAAATAAGTCAATTTTTACTGTGGGACCAATCCTAGCCCTTAGAGCGCGCTGAAAAAATAGAGACAGTTTCACATACTACATTTTATTGACTTTCTAACGGTATCAGTCCGTTTCAACTACAACAGTTGCGTCACATATTCGCACCAACATGTATTTAGTGATATTTTCCGAGATTACTAAGTTGTATCGCTTTTAACAGTGAAACGATAGACTGTGGGACTTAATTGAACTGATTTTGGACTATGACCTTATAAATGTGATAAGTGAGACAATTGGACTCCAAGAAATAACATTCTTCTTAGTTTGACATGATTGCCGCAACTCAGCGATTACAATGGGCGATGTGGTAGCGCTTCATTTGAAAATTAAGATGAAAAAGTCACTTTTTAACTGTTGGAGGAATCCTAGCCGTTAGCGTGCGCTGAAGAAATAGAGACAGTTTCAAATGCTACATTTCACTGACTTTCTAACAGTGTCAGTCCGTTTGAGTTACAATGGTTGGGTCACATATTTGTACCAATATGTATTTAGCAATATTTCTCTGGTGTTACTAGATTTCATCGCTTTTAACTATGCAACGATTGACTGTGGGACTTAATTGAACTAACTTTGGACTGTGACCTGATAAATGTGATAAATGAGACCATTGGACTCCAAGAAATAACATTCTTCACAATTTGACATGATTGCCGGAACTCAGCGATTACACTGGGCGCTGTGGTAGCGCTTCATTTAAAAATTTAGATTAATAAGTCATTTTTACTGTGGGACCAATCCTAGCCCTTATTGCGCGGTGAAGAAATTGCGACAGTTTCAAAAACTATATTTCATTGACTTTCTAACGGTATTAATCCGCTTCAGTTACAACGGTTGCGTCACATATTCGTGCCAACATGTATTTAGCGATATTTTTCTCACATTACTAGGTTGCATTGCATTTAACAGTGAAACGATTGACTGTGGCACTTAATTGAACTGATTTTGGACTGTGACCTTATAAATGTTATAACTGAGACAATTGGATTCCAAGAAATAACATTCTTCTTAGTTTGACATGATTGCCGAAACTCAGCGATTATACTGGGCGCTGTGGTAGCGCTTCATTTAAAATTTTAGATAAATAAGTCAATTTTTACTGTGGGACCAATCCTAGCCCTTAGCGCGCGCTGAAGAAATCAAGACAGTTTCAAATACTAAATTTTATTGACTTTCTAACGGTGTCAGTCCGTTTCAACTACAACAGTTGCGTCACACATTCGTACCAACATGTATTTAGGGATTTTTTCCGATATTACTAAGTTGTATCGCTTTTAAAAGTGAAACGATTGACTGTGGGACTTAATTGAACTGATTTTGGACTATGACCTTATAAATGTGATAAGTGAGACAATTGGGCTCCAAGAAATAACATTCTTCTTATTTTGACGTGATTGCCGGAACTCAGCGATTACACTGGGCGCTGTGGTAGCGCTTCATTTAAAAATTTAGATAAATAAGTCATTTTTACTTTGGGACCAATCCTTTGGAGTGTGACCTTATAAATGTTATAAGTGAGACAATTGGTTTCCAAGAAATAACATTCTTCTTAATTTGACATGATTAACAACACTCAGCGATAATACTGGGCGCTGTGGTAGCGCTTCATTTAAAAACTTAGATAAATAAGTCAATTTTTACTGTGGGACCAATCCTAGCCCTTATCGCGCGCTGAAGAAATAGAAACAGTTTCAAATACTACATTTTATTGACTTTCTAACGGTATCAGTCCGTTTCAACTACAACAGTTGCGTCACATATTCGTACCAACATGTATTTAGTGATTTTTTCCGAGATTACTAAGTTGTATCGCTTTTAACAGTAAAACGATAGACTGTGGGACTTAATTGAACTGATTTTGGACTATGACCTTATAAATGTGATAAGTGAGACAATTGGACTCCAAGAAATAACATTCTTCTTAATTTGACATGATTGCCAGAACTCAGCGATTACACTGGGCGCTGGGGTAGCGCTTTATTCAAAATGTAGACAAGTAAGTCATTTTGTGCTGTGGGACCAATCGTAGGCGTTAGGACGCGCAGAAGAAATAGAGACAGATTCAAAAACTACATTTCATTGACTTTCTAAGGGTATCAATTCGCTTCAGTTAAAACGATTGCGTCACATATTCGTACCATCATGTATTTAGCGATATTTTTCTCATATTACTAGGTTGCATCGCTTTTACCAGTGAAACGATTGATTGTGGCACATAATTGAACTGATTTTGGACTGTGACGTTAAAAAATGTTATAAGTGAGACAATTGGACTCCAACAAATAACATTCTTCTTAATTTGACATGATTGCCGCAACTCAGCAATTACAATGGGCGATGTGGTAGCGCTTCATTTGAAAATTAAGATGAAAAAGTCACTTTTTAACTGTTGGAGGAATCCTAGCCGTTAGCGTGCGCTGAAGAAATAGAGACAGTTTCAAATGCTACATTTCACTGACTTTCTAACAGTGTCAGTCCGTTTGAGTTACAATGGTTGGGTCACATATTCGTACCAACATGTATTTAGCGATATTTCTCTGATGTTACTAGATTTCATCGCTTTTAACTATGCAACGATTGACTGTGGGACTTAATTGAACTAACTTTGGACTGTGACCTGATAAATGTGATAAATGAGACCATTGGACTCCAAGAAATAACATTCTTCTTAATTTGACATGATTGCCGGAACTCAGCGATTACACTGGGCGCTGTGGTAGCGCTTCATTTAAAAATTTAGATAAATAAGTCATTTTTACTGTGGGACCAATCCTAGCCCTTAGCGCGCGCTGAAGAAATCAAGACAGTTTCAAATACTACATTTTATTGACTTTCTAACGGTGTCAGTCCGTTTCAACTACAACAGTTGCGTCACACATTCGTACCAACATGTATTTAGGGATTTTTTCCGATATTACTAAGTTGTATCGCTTTTAAAAGTGAAACGATTGACTGTGGGACTTAATTGAACTGATTTTGGACTATGACCTTATAAATGTGATAAGTGAGACAATTGGACTCCAAGAAATAACATTCTTCTTAATTTGACATGATTGCCAGAACTCAGCGATTACACTGGGCGCTGGGGTAGCGCTTTATTCAAAATGTAGAAAAGTAAGTCATTTTGTGCTGTGGGACCAATCGTAGGCGTTAGGACGCGCAGAAGAAATAGAGACAGATTCAAAAACTACATTTCATTGACTTTCTAAGGGTATCAATTCGCTTCAGTTACAACGGTTGCGTCACATATTCGTACCATCATGTATTTAGCGATATTTTTCTCATATTACTGGGTTGCATCGCTTTTACCAGTGAAACGACTGATTGTGGCACATAATTGAACTGATTTTGGACTGTGACGTTAAAAAATGTTATAAGTGAGACAATTGGACTCCAACAAATAACATTCTTCTTAATTTGACATGATTGCCGCAACTCAGCAATTACAATGGGCGATGTGGTAGCGCTTCATTTGAAAATTAAGATGAAAAAGTCACTTTTTAACTGTTGGAGGAATCCTAGCCGTTAGCGTGCGCTGAAGAAATAGAGACAGTTTCAAATGCTACATTTCACTGACTTTCTAACAGTGTCGGTTCGTTTGAGTTACAATGGTTGGGTCACATATTCGTACCAACATGTATTTAGCGATATTTCTCTGATGTTACTAGATTTCATCGCTTTTAACTATGCAACGATTGACTGTGGGACTTAATTGAACTAACTTTGGACTGTGACCTGATAAATGTGATAAATGAGACCATTGGACTCCAAGAAATAACATTCTTCTTAATTTGACATGATTGCTGGAACTCAGTGATTACACTGGGCGCTGTGGTAGCGCTTCATTTAAAAATTTAGATAAATAAGTCATTTTTACTGTGGGACCAATCCTAGCCGTTATTGCGCGGTGAAGAAATTGCGACTGTTTCAAAAACTATATTTCATTGACTTTCTAACGGTATTAATCCGCTTCAGTTACAACGGTTGCGTCACATATTCGTACCAACATGTATTTAGCGATATTTTTCTCACATTACTAGGTTGCATTGCATTTAACAGTGAAACGATTGACTGTGGCACTTAATTGAACTGATTTTGGACTATGACCTTATAAATGTGATAAGTGAGACAATTGGACTCCAAGAAATAACATTCTTCTTAATTTGACATGATTGCCAGAACTCAGCGATTACACTGGGCGCTGGGGTAGCGCTTTATTCAAAATGTAGAAAAGTAAGTCATTTTGTGCTGTGGGACCAATCGTAGGCGTTAGGACGCGCAGAAGAAATAGAGACAGATTCAAAAACTACATTTCATTGACTTTCTAAGGGTATCAATTCGCTTCAGTTACAACGGTTGCGTCACATATTCGTACCATCATGTATTTAGGGATTTTTTCCGATATTACTAAGTTGTATCGCTTTTAAAAGTGAAACGATTGACTGTGGGACTTAATTGAACTGATTTTGGACTATGACCTTATAAATGTGATAAGTGAGACAATTGGGCTCCAAGAAATAACATTCTTCTTAATTTGACGTGATTGCCGGAACTCAGCGATTACACTGGGCGCTGTGGCAGCGCTTCATTTAAAAATTTAGATAAATAAGTCATTTTTACTTTGGGACCAATCCTTTGGAGTGTGACCTTATAAATGTTATAAGTGAGACAATTGGTTTCCAAGAAATAACATTCTTCTTAATTTGACATGATTAACAACACTCAGCGATAATACTGGGCGCTGTGGTAGCGCTTCATTTAAAAACTTAGATAAATAAGTCAATTTTTACTGTGGGACCAATCCTAGCCCTTATCGCGCGCTGAAGAAATAGAGACAGTTTCAAATACTACATTTTATTGACTTTCTAACGGTATCAGTCCGTTTCAACTACAACAGTTGCGTCACATATTCGTACCAGCATGTATTTAGTGATTTTTTCCGAGATTACTAAGTTGTATCGCTTTTAACAGTAAAACGATAGACTGTGGGACTTAATTGAACTGATTTTGGACTATGACCTTATAAATGTGATAAGTGAGACAATTGGACTCCAAGAAATAACATTCTTCTTAATTTGACATGATTGCCAGAACTCAGCGATTACACTGGGCGCTGGGGTAGCGCTTTATTCAAAATGTAGACAAGTAAGTCATTTTGTGCTGTGGGACCAATCGTAGGCGTTAGGACGCGCAGAAGAAATAGAGACAGAAAAAACTACATTTCATTGACTTTCTAAGGGTATCAATTCGCTTCAGTTAAAACGGTTGCGTCACATATTCGTACCATCATGTATTTAGTGATATTTTTCTCATATTACTAGGTTGCATCGCTTTTACCAGTGAAACGATTGATTGTGGCACATAATTGAACTGATTTTGGACTGTGACGTTAAAAAATGTTATAAGTGAGACAATTGGACTCCAACAAATAACATTCTTCTTAATTTGACATGATTGCCGCAACTCAGCAATTACAATGGGCGATGTGGTAGCGCTTCATTTGAAAATTTAGATGAAAAAGTCAATTTTAACTGTTGGAGGAATCCTAGCCGTTAGCGTGCGCTGAAGAAATAGAGACAGTTTCAAATGCTACATTTCACTGACTTTCTAACAGTGTCAGTCCGTTTGAGTTACAATGGTTGGGTCACATATTCGTACCAACATGTATTTAGCGATATTTCTCTGATGTTACTAGATTTCATCGCTTTTAACTATGCAACGATTGACTGTGGGACTTAATTGAACTAACTTTGGACTGTGACCTGATAAATGTGATAAATGAGACCATTGGACTCCAAGAAATAACATTCTTCTTAATTTGACATGATTGCCGGAACTCAGCGATTACACTGGGCGCTGTGGTAGCGCTTCATTTAAAAATTTAGATAAATAAGTCATTTTTACTGTGGGACCAATCCTAGCCATTAGCGCGCGCTGAAGAAATCAAGACAGTTTCAAATACTACATTTTATTGACTTTCTAACGGTGTCAGTCCGTCTCAACTACAACAGTTGCGTCACACATTCGTACCAACATGTATTTAGGGATTTTTTCCGATATTACTAAGTTGTATCGCTTTTAAAAGTGAAACGATTGACTGTGGGACTTAATTGAACTGATTTTGGACTATGACCTTATAAATGTGATAAGTGAGACAATTGGACTCCAAGAAATAACATTCTTCTTAATTTGACATGATTGCCAGAACTCAGCGATTACACTGGGCGCTGGGGTAGCGCTTTATTCAAAATGTAGAAAAGTAAGTCATTTTGTGCTGTGAGACCAATCGTAGCCGTTAGGACGCGCAGAAGAAATAGAGACAGATTCAAAAACTACATTTCATTGACTTTCTAAGGGTATCAATTCGCTTCAGTTACAACGGTTGCGTCACATATTCGTACCATCATGTATTTAGCGATATTTTTCTCATATTACTAGGTTGCATCGCTTTTACCAGTGAAACGACTGATTGTGGCACATAATTGAACTGATTTTGGACTGTGACGTTAAAAAATGTTATAAGTGAGACAATTGGACTCCAACAAATAACATTCTTCTTAATTTGACATGATTACCGCAACTCAGCGATTACAATGGGCGATGTGGTAGCGCTTCATTTGAAAATTAAGATGAAAAAGTCACTTTTTAACTGTTGGAGGAATCCTAGCCGTTAGCGTGCGCTGAAGAAATAGCAACAGTTTCAAAAACTATATTTCATTGACTTTCTAACGGTATTAATCCGCTTCAGTTACAACGGTTGCGTCACATATTCGTACCAACATGTATTTAGCGATATTTTTCTCACATTACTAGGTTGCATTGCATTTAACAGTGAAACGATTGACTGTGGCACTTAATTGAACTGATTTTGGACTGTGACCTTATAAATGTTATAAGTGAGACAATTGGATTCCAAGAAATAACATTCTTCTTAGTTTGACATGATTGCCGAAACTCAGCGATTATACTGGGCGCTGTGGTAGCGCTTCATTTGAAATTTTAGATAAATAAGTCAATTTTTACTGTGGGACCAATCCTAGCCCTTAGCGCGCGCTGAAGAAATCAAGACAGTTTCAAATACTACATTTTATTGACTTTCTAACGGTGACAGTCCGTTTCAACTACAACAGTTGCGTCACACATACGTACCAACATGTATTTAGGGATTTTTTCCGATAATACTAAGTTGTATCGCTTTTAAAAGTGAAACGATTGACTGTGGGACTTAATTGAACTGATTTTGGACTATGACCTTATAAATGTGATAAGTGAGACAATTGGGCTCCAAGAAATAACATTCTTCTTAATTTGACGTGATTGCCGGAACTCAGCGATTATACTGGGCGCTGTGGTAGCGCTTCATTTAAAAATTTAGATAAATAAGTCATTTTTACTTTGGGACCAATCCTTTGGACTGTGACCTTATAAATGTTATAAGTGAGACAATTGGTTTCCAAGAAATAACATTCTTCTTAATTTGACATGATTAACGACACTCCGCGATAATACTGGGCGCTGTGGTAGCGCTTCATTTAAAAATTTAGATAAATAAGTCAATTTTTACTGTGGGACCAATCCTAGCCCTTAGAGCGCGCTGAAAAAATAGAGACAGTTTCACAAACTACATTTTATTGACTTTCTAACGGTATCAGTCCGTTTCAACTACAACAGTTGCGTCACATATTCGTACCAACATGTCTTTAGTGATTTTTTCCGAGATTACTAAGTTGTATCGCTTTTAACAGTAAAACCATAGACTGTGGGACTTAATTGAACTGATTTTGGACTATGACCTTATAAATGTGATAAGTGAGACAATTGGACTCCAAGAAATAACATTCTTCTTAGTTTGACATGATTGCCGAAACTCAGCGATTATACTGGGCGCTGTGGTAGCGCTTCATTTAAAATTTTAGATAAATAAGTCAATTTTTACTGTGGGACCAATCCTAGCCCTTAGCGCGCGCTGAAGATATCAAGACAGTTTCAAATACTACATTTTATTGACTTTCTAACGGTGTCAGTCCGTTTCAACTACAACAGTTGCGTCACATATTCGTACCAACATGTATTTAGGGATTTTTTCCGATATTACTAAGTTGTATCGCTTTTAAAAGTTAAACGATTGACTGTGGGACTTAATTGAACTGATTTTGGACTATGACCTTATAAATGTGATAAATGAGACAATTGGGCTCCAAGAAATAACATTCTTCTTAATTTGACGTGATTGCCGGAACTCAGCGATTAAACTGGGCGCTGTGGTAGCGCTTCATTTAAAAATTTATATAAATAAGTCATTTTTACTTTGGAACCAATCCTTTGGACTGTGACCTTATAAATGTTATAAGTGAGACAATTGGTTTCCAAGAAATAACATTCTTCTTAATTTGACTTGATTAACGACACTCAGCGATAATACTGGGCGCTGTGGTAGCGCTTCATTTAAAAATTTAGATAAATAAGTCAATTTTTACTGTGGGACCAATCCTAGCCCTTAGAGCGCGCTGAAAAAATAGAGACAGTTTCACATACTACATTTTATTGACTTTCTAACGGTATCAGTCAGTTTCAACTACAACAGTTGCGTCACATATTCGTACCAACATGTATTTAGTGATTTTTTCCGAGATTACTAAGTTGTATCGCTTTTAACAGTGAAACGATAGACTGTGGGACTTAATTGAACTGATTTTGGACTATGACCTTTAAAATGTGATAAGTGAGACAATTGGACTCCAAGAAATAACATTCTTCTTAGTTTGACATGATTGCCGAAACTCAGCGATTATACTGGGCGCTGTGGTAGCGCTTCATTTAAAATTTTAGATAAATAAGTCAATTTTTACTGTGGGACCAATCCTAGCCCTTAGCGCGCGCTGAAGAAATCAAGACAGCTTCAAATACTACTTTTTATTGACTTTCTAACGGTGTCAGTCCGTTTCAACTACAACAGTTGCGTCACATATTCGTACCAACATGTATTTAGGGATTTTTTCCGATATTACTAAGTTGTATCGCTTTTAAAAGTGAAACGATTGACTGTGGGACTTAATTGAACTGATTTTGGACTATGACCTTATAAATGTGATAAGTGAGACAATTGGGATCCAAGAAATAACATTCTTCTTAATTTGACGTGATTGCCGGAACTCAGCGATTAAACTGGGCGCTGTGGTAGCGCTTCATTTAAAAGTTTATATAAATAAGTCATTTTTACTTTGGGACCAATCCTTTGGACTGTGACCTTATAAATGTTATAAGTGAGACAATTGGTTTCCAAGAAATAACATTCTTCTTAATTTGACATGATTAACGACACTCAGCGATAATACTGGGCGCTGTGGTAGCGCTTCATTTAAAAATTTAGATAAATAAGTCAATTTTTACTGTGGGACCAATCCTAGCCCTTAGCGCGCGCTGAAAAAATAGAGACAGTTTCAAATACTACATTTTATTGACTTTCTAACGGTATCAGTCCGTTTCAACTACAACAGTTGCGTCACATATTCGTACCATCATGTATTTAGCGATATTTTTCTCATATTACTAGGTTGCATCGCTTTTAACTATGCAACGATTGACTGTGGGACTTAATTGAACTAACTTTGGACTGTGACCTGATAAATGTGATAAATGAGACCATTGGACTCCAAGAAATAACATTCTTCTTAATTTGACATGATTGCCGGAACTCAGCGATTACACTGGGCGCTGTGGTAGCGCTTCATTTAAAAATTTAGATTAATAAGTCATTTTTACTGTGGGACCAATCCTAGCCGTTATTGCGCAGTGAAGAAATTGCGACAGTTTCAAAAACTATATTTCATTGACTTTCTAACGGTATTAATCCGCTTCAGTTACAACGGTTGCGTCACATATTCGTGCCAACATGTATTTAGCGATATTTTTCTCACATTACTAGGTTGCATTGCATTTAACAGTGAAACGATTGACTGTGGCACTTAATTGAACTGATTTTCGACTGTGACCTTATAAATGTTATAAGTGAGTCAATTGGATTCCAAGAAATAACATTCTTCTTAGTTTGACATGATTGCCGAAACTCAGCGATTATACTGGGGGCTGTGGTAGCGCTTCATTTAAAATTTTAGATAAATAAGTCAATTTTTACTTTGGGACCAATCCTTTGGACTGTGACCTTATAGATGTTATAAGTGAGACAATTGGTTTCCAAGAAATAACATTCTTCTTAATTTGACATGATTAACAATACTCAGCGATAATACTGGGCGCTGTGGTAGCGCTTCATTTAAAAACTTAGATAAATAAGTCAATTTTTACTGTGGGACCAATCCTAGCCCTTAGCGCGCGCTGAAGAAATAGAGACAGTTTCAAATACTACATTTTATTGACTTTCTAACGGTATCAGTCCGTTTCAACTACAACAGTTGCGTCACATATTCGTACCAACATGTATTTAGTGATTTTTTCCGAGATTACTAAGTTGTATCGCTTTTAACAGTGAAACGATAGACTGTGGGACTTAATTGAACTGATTTTGGACTATGACCTTATAAATGTGATAAGTGAGACAATTGGACTCCAAGAAATAACATTCTTCTTAATTTGACATGATTGCCAGAACTCAGCGATTACACTGGGCGCTGGGGTAGCGCTTTATTCAAAATGTAGACAAGTAAGTCATTTTGTGCTGTGGGACCAATCGTAGGCGTTAGGACGCGCAGAAGAAATAGAGACAGATTCAAGAACTACATTTCATTGACTTTCTAAGGGTATCAATTCGCTTCAGTTACAATGGTTGCGTCACATATTCGTACCATCATGTATTTAGCGATATTTTTCTCATATTACTAGGTTGCATCGCTTTTACCAGTGAAACGATTGATTGTGGCACATAATTGAACTGATTTTGGACTGTGACGTTAAAAAATGTTATAAGTGAGACAATTGGACTCCAACAAATAACATTCTTCTTAATTTGACATGATCGCCGCAACTCAGCGATTACAATGGGCGATGTGGTAGCGCTTCATTTAAAAATTAAGATGAGAAAGTCACTTTTTAACTCAGTCCGTTTCAACTACAATAGTTGCGTCACATATTCGTACCATCATGTATTTAGCGATATTTTTCTCATATTACTAGGTTGCATCGCTTTTAACTATGCAACGATTGACTGTGGGACTTAATTGAACTAACTTTGGACTGTGACCTGATAAATGCGATAAATGAGACCATTGGACTCCAAGAAATAACATTCTTCTTAATTTGACATGATTGCCGGAACTCAGCGATTACACTGGGCGCTGTGGTAGCGCTTCATTTAAAAATTTAGATTAATAAGTCATTTTTACTGTGGGACCAATCCTAGCCGTTATTGCGCGGTGAAGAAATTGCGACAGTTTCAAAAACTATATTTCATTGACTTTCTAACGGTATTAATCCGCTTCAGTTACAACAGTTGCGTCACATATTCGTGCCAACATGTATTTAGCGATATTTTTCTCACATTACTAGGTTGCATTGCATTTAACAGTGAAACGATTGACTGTGGCACTTAATTGAACTGATTTTGGACTGTGACCTTATAAATGTTATAAGTGAGACAATTGGTTTCCAAGAAATAACATTCTTCTTAATTTGACGTGATTGCCGGAACTCAGCGATTACACTGGGCGCTGTGGTAGCGCTTCATTTAAAAATGTAGATAAATAAGTTATTTTTACTGTGGGACCAATCCTAGCCGTTATCGCTCGCTGAAGAAATAGCGACACTTTTAAGAACTACATTTCATTGACTTTGTAACGGTATCTATCCGCTTCTGTTACAACGGTTGTGTCACATATTCGTACCAACATGTATTTAGTGATTTTTTCCGAGATTACTAAGTTGTATCGTTTTTAACAGTGAAACGATTGACTGTGGGACTTAATTGAACTGATTTTGGACTATGACCTTATAAATATGATAAATAAGACATTTGGACTCCAAGAAATAACATTCTTCTTAATTTGACATGATTGCCGGAACTCAGCGATTACACTGGGCGCTGGGGTAGCGCTTTATTCAAAAATGTAGACAAGTAAGTCATTTTGTGCTGTGGGACCAATCGTAGCCGTTAGGACGCGCAGAAGAAATATAGACAGATTCAAAAACTACATTTCATTGACTTTCTAAGGGTATCAATCCGCTTCAGTTACAACGGTTGCGTCACATATTCGTACCAACATGTTTTTAGCCATATTTTTCTCATATTACTAGGTTGCATCGCTTTTACCAGTGAAACGATTGACTGTGGCACATAATTGAACTGATTTTGGACTGTGACGTTATAAATGTTATAAGTGAGACAATTGGACTCCAAGAAATAACATTCTTCTTAATTTGACATGATTGCCGGAACTCAGCGATTACACTGGGCTCTGGGGTAGCGATTTATTCAAAAATATAGACAAATAAGTTATTTTGTGCTGTTGGACAAATTGTAGCCGTTATCGCGCGCTGAAGAAATAGCAACAGATTCAAAAACTAAATTTCATTGACTTTCTAACAGTATAAATCCGTTTGTGTTACAACAGGTGAGTCACATGTTTGTACCAACATGTATTTCGTGATATCTTTCCGGTATTACTAGGTTGTATCGCTATTAACAGTGAAACGATTTACTGTGGGACTTAATTGAACTGATTTTGGGCGTGACCTGATAAATGTAAGAAATGAGACAATTGGACTCCAAGAAATAACATTCTTCTTAATTTGACGTGATTGCCGGAATTCAGCGATTACAATGAGCGCTGTGGTAGCGCTTCATTTGAAAATTAAGATGAAAAAGTCACTTTTTAAACTGCGGGACGAATCCTAGCCGTTAGCGCGCGCAGAAGAAATATAGACAGATTCAAAAACTACATTTCATTGACTTTCTAAGGGTATCAATCCGCTTCAGTTACAACGGTTGCGTCACATATTCGTACCAACATGTTTTTAGCCATATTTTTCTCATATTACTAGGTTGCATCGCTATTAACAGTGAAACGATTGACTGTGGGACTTAATTGAACTGATTTTGGGCGTGACCTGATAAATGTAAGAAATGAGACAATTGGACTCCAAGAAATAACATTCTTCTTAATTTGACATGATTGCCGGAACTCAGCGATTACACTGGGCTCTGGGGTAGCGATTTATTCAAAAATATAGACAAATAAGTTATTTTGTGCTGTTGGACAAATTGTAGCCGTTATCGCGCGCTGAAGAAATAGCAACAGATTCAAAAACTAAATTTCATTGACTTTCTAACAGTATAAATCCGTTTGTGTTACAACAGGTGAGTCACATGTTCGTACCAACATGTATTTCGTGATATCTTTTCGGTATTACTAGGTTGTATCGCTTTTAACAGTGAAACGATTGACTGTGGGACTTAATTGAACTGATTTTGGGCGTGACCTGATAAATGTAAGAAATGAGACAATTGGACTCCAAGAAATAACATTCTTTTTAATTTGACGTGATTGCCGGAATTCAGCGATTACAATGAGCGCTGTGGTAGCGCTTCATTTGAAAATTAAGATGAAAAAGTCACTTTTTAAACTGCGGGACGAATCCTAGCCGTTAGCGCGCGCTGAAGAAATGGAGACAGTTTCAAATGCTACATTTCATTGACTTTCTAACAGTGTCAGTCCGTTTGAGTTACAATGGTTGTGTTACATATTCGTACCAACATGTATTTAGCGATATTTTTCTGATATTACTAGATTGCATCGCTTTTAACTATGCAACGATTGACTGTGGGACTGAATTGAACGAACTTTGGACTGTGACCTGATAAATGTGAGAAATGAGACAATTGGACTCCAAGAAATAACATTCTTCTTAATTTGACGTGATTGCCGGAACTCAGCGATTACACTGGGCGCTGTGGTAGCGCTTCATTTAAAAATTTAGATAAATATGTCATTTTTACTGTGGGACCAATCCTAGCCGTTATCGCGCGCTGAAGAAATAGCGATACTTTTAAGAACTACATTTCATTGACTTTCTAACGGTATCAATCCGCTTCAGATACAACCTTTGCGTCACATATTCGTACCAACATGTATTTAGCGATATTTTTTTCATATTACTAGGTTGCATCGTTTTTTACAGTGAAATGATTGACTGTGGGACTTAATTGAACTGATTTTGGACTGTGACCTTATAAATGTTATAAGTGAGGCAATTTGACTCCAAGAAATAACATTCTTCTTAATTTGACATGATTGCCGGAACTCAGCGATTACACTGGGCGTTGTGGTAGCGCTTCATTTAAAAATTTAGATAAATAAGACAATTTTTATTGTGGCACCAATCCTAGCCATTAGCGCGCGCTGAAGAAATAGAGACAGTTTCAAATACTACATTTCATTGTCTTTCTAACGGTATCAATCCGCTTCAGTTACAACGGTTGCGTCACATATTCGTACCAACATGTATTTAGCGATATTTTTTCATATTACTAGGTTGCATCGCTTTTAACAGTAAAACGATTGACTGTGGGACTTAATTGAACTAACTTTGGACTGTGACCTGATAAATGTGATAAATGAGACATTTGGACTCCAAGAAATAACATTCTTCTTAATTTGACATGATTGCCGGAACTCAGCGATTACACTGGGCTCTGGGGTAGCGATTTATTCAAAAATATAGACAAATAAGTTATTTTGTGCTGTTGGACCAATCGTAGCCGTTATCGCGCGCTGAAGAAATAGCAACAGATTCAAAAACTAAATTTCATTGACTTTCTAACAGTATAAATCCGTTTGTGTTACAACAGGTGAGTCACATGTTCGTACCAACATGTATTTCGTGATATCTTTCCGGTATTACTAGGTTGTATCGCTTTTAACAGTGAAACGATTGACTGTGGGACTTAATTGAACTGATTTTGGGCGTGACCTGATAAATGTAAAAAATGAGACAATTGGACTCCAAGAAATAACATTCTTCTTAATTTGACGTGATTGCCGAAACTCAGCGATTACACTGGGCGCTGTGGTAGCGCTTCATTTAAAAATGTAGATAAATAAGTTATTTTTACTGTGGGACCAATCCTAGCCGTTATCGCTCGCTGAAGAAATAGCGACACTTTTAAGAACTACATTTCATTGACTTTGTAACGGTATCAATCCGCTTCTGTTACAACGGTTGTGTCACATATTCGTACCAACATGTATTTAGTGATTTTTTCCGAGATTACTAAGTTGTATCGTTTTTAACAGTGAAACAATTGACTGTGGGACTTAATTGAACTGATTTTGGACTATGACCTTATAAATATGATAAATAAGACATTTGGACTCCAAGAAATAACATTCTTCTTAATTTGACATGATTGCCGGAACTCAGCGATTACACTGGGCTCTGGGGTAGCGATTTATTCAAAAATATAGACAAATAAGTTATTTTGTGCTGTTGGACCAATCGTAGCCGTTATCGCGCGCTGAAGAAATAGCAACAGATTCAAAAACTAAATTTCATTGACTTTCTAACAGTATAAATCCGTTTGTGTTACAACAGGTGAGTCACATGTTCGTACCAACATGTATTTCGTGATATCTTTCCGGTATTACTAGGTTGTATCGCTTTTAACAGTGAAACGATTAACTGTGGGACTTAATTGAACTGATTTTGGGCGTGACCTGATAAATGTAAGAAATGAGACAATTGGACTCCAAGAAATAACATTCTTCTTAATTTGACGTGATTGCCGGAACTCAGCGATTACACTGGGCGCTGTGGTAGCGCTTCATTTAAAAATGTAGATAAATAAGTCATTTTTACTGTGGGACCAATCCTAGCCGTTATCGCGCGCTGAAGAAATAGCGATACTTTTAAGAACTACATTTCATTGACTTTCTAACGTTATCAATCCGCTTCAGATACAACCTTTGCGTCACATATTCGTACCAACATGTATTTAGCGATATTTATCTGTTATTACTAGGTTGCATCGCTTTTAACAGTGAAATGAATGAATGTGGGACTTAATTGAACTAACTTTGGACTGTGACCTGATAATTGTGATAAATAAGACAATTGTACTGCAAGAAATAACATTCATCTTAATTTCACATGATTGCGGGAACTCAGCTATTACACTGGGCGCTGTGGTAGCGCTTCATTTAAAATTTAGATAAATAAGTCATTCTTTACCGTGGGACCAATCCTAGCCCTTATCGCGCGCTGAAGAAATGGCGACAGTTTCAAAAACTACATTTCATTGACTTTCTAACGGTATCAATCCGCTTCAGTTACAACGGTTGCGTCACATATTCGTACCAACATGTATTTAGCGATATTTTTTTCATATTACTAGGTTGCATCGTTTTTAACAGTGAAATGATTGACTGTGGGACTTAATTGAACTGATTTTGGACTGTGACCTTATAAATGTTATAAGTGAGACAATTTGACTCCAAGAAATAACATTCTTCTTAATTTGACATGATTGCCGGAACTCAGCGATTACACTGGGCGTTGTGGTAGCGCTTCATTTAAAAATTTAGATAAATAAGACAATTTTTATTGTGGCACCAATCCTAGCCCTTAGCGCGCGCTGAAGAAATAGAGACAGTTTCAAATACTACATTTCATTGACTTTCTAACGGTATCAATCCGCTTCAGTTACAACGGTTGCGTCACATATTCGTACCAACATGTATTTAGCGATATTTTTTCATATTACTAGGTTGCATCGCTTTTAACAGTAAAACGATTGACTGTGGGACTTAATTGAACTAACTTTGGACTGTGACCTGATAAAAGTGATAAATGAGACAATTGGACTCCAAGAAATAACATTCTTCTTAATTTGACATGATTGCCGGAACTCAGCGATTACACTGGGCTCTGGGGTAGCGATTTATTCAAAAATATAGACAAATAAGTTATTTTGTGCTGTTGGACCAATCGTAGCCGTTATCGCGCGCTGAAGAAATAGCAACAGATTCAAAAACTAAATTTCATTGACTTTCTAACAGTATAAATCCGTTTGTGTTACAACAGGTGAGTCACATGTTCGTACCAACATGTATTTCGTGATATCTTTCCGGTATTACTAGGTTGTATCGCTTTTAACAGTGAAACGATTGACTGTGGGACTTAATTGAACTGATTTTGGGCGTGACCTGATAAATGTAAGAAATGAGACAATTGGACTCCAAGAAATAACATTCTTCTTAATTTGACGTGATTGCCGGAACTCAGCGATTACACTGGGCGCTCTGGTAGCGCTTCATTTAAAAATGTAGATAAATAAGTTATTTTTACTGTGGGACCAATCCTAGCCGTTATCGCTCGCTGAAGAAATAGCGACACTTTTAAGAACTACATTTCATTGACTTTGTAACGGTATCAATCCGCTTCTGTTACAACGGTTGTGTCACATATTCGTACCAACATGTATTTAGTGATTTTTTCCGAGATTTCTAAGTTGTATCGTTTTTAACAGTGAAACGATTGACTGTGGGACTTAATTGAACTGATTTTGGACTATGACCTTATAAATATGATAAAAAAGACATTTGGACTCCAAGAAATAACATTCTTCTTAATTTGACATGATTGCCGGAACTCAGCGATTACACTGGGCTCTGGGGTAGCGATTTATTCAAAAATATAGACAAATAAGTTATTTTGTGCTGTTGGACCAATCGTAGCCGTTATCGCGCGCTGAAGAAATAGCAACAGATTCAAAAACTAAATTTCATTGACTTTCTAACAGTATAAATCCGTTTGTGTTACAACAGGTGAGTCACATGTTCGTACCAACATGTATTTCGTGATATCTTTCCGGTATTACTAGGTTGTATCGCTTTTAACAGTGAAACGATTGACTGTGGGACTTAATTGAACTGATTTTGGGCGTGACCTGATAAATGTAAGAAATGAGACAATTGGACTCCAAGAAATAACATTCTTCTTAATTTGACATGATTGCCGCAACTCAGCGATTACAATGAGCGATGTGGTAGCGCTTCATTTGAAAATTAAGATGAAAAAGTCACTTTTTAACTGCGGGACGAATCCTAGCCGTTAGCGCGCGCTGAAGAAATGGAGACAGTTTCAAATGCTACATTTCATTGACTTTCTAACAGTGTCAGTCCGTTTAAGTTACAATGGTTGTGTTACATATTCGTACCAACATGTATTTAGCGATATTTTTCTGATATTACTAGATTGCATCGCTTTTAACTATGCAACGATTGACTGTGGGACTGAATTGAACAAACTTTGGACTGTGACCTGATAAATGTGAGAAATGAGACAATTGGACTCCAAGAAATAACATTCTTCTTAATTTGACGTGATTGCCGGAACTCAGCGATTACACTGGGCGCTGTGGTAGCGCTTCATTTAAAAATGTAGATAAATAAGTCATTTTTACTGTGGGACCAATCCTAGCCGTTATCGCGCGCTGAAGAAATAGCGATATTTTTAAGAACTACATTTCATTGACTTTCTAACGGTATCAATCCGCTTCAGATACAACCTTTGCGTCACATATTCGTACCAACATGTATTTAGCGATATTTATCTGATATTACTAGGTTGCATCGCTTTTAACAGTGAAATGAATGAATGTGGGACTTAATTGAACTAACTTTGGACTGTGACCTGTTAAATGTGATAAATAAGACAATTGTACTGCAAGAAATAACATTCTTCTTAATTTGACATGATTGCCGCAACTCAGCGATTACAAACAGCGATGTGGTAGCGCTTCATTTGAAAATTAAGATGAAAAAGTCACTTTTTAACTGCGGGACGAATCCTAGCCGTTAGCGCGCGCTGAAGAAATGGAGACAGTTTCAAATGCTACATTTCATTGACTTTCTAACAGTGTCAGTCCGTTTAAGTTACAATGGTTGTGTTACATATTCGTACCAACATGTATTTAGCGATATTTTTCTGATATTACTAGATTGCATCGCTTTTAACTATGCAACGATTGACTGTGGGACTGAATTGAACAAACTTTGGACTGTGACCTGATAAATGTGAGAAATGAGACAATTGGACTCCAAGAAATAACATTCTTCTTAATTTGACGTGATTGCCGGAACTCAGCGATTACACTGGGCGCTGTGGTAGCGCTTCATTTAAAAATGTAGATAAATAAGTCATTTTTACTGTGGGACCAATCCTACCCGTTATCGCGCGCTGAAGAAATAGCGATACTTTTAAGAACTACATTTCATTGACTTTCTAACGGTATCAATCCGCTTCAGATACAACCTTTGCGTCACATATTCGTACCAACATGTATTTAGCGATATTTATCTGTTATTACTAGGTTGCATCGCTTTTAACAGTGAAATGAATGAATGTGGGACTTAATTGAACTAACTTTGGACTGTGACCTGATAAATGTGATAAATAAGACAATTGTACTGCAAGAAATAACATTCATCTTAATTTGACATGATTGCGGGAACTCAGCTATTACACTGGGCGCTGTGGTAGCGCTTCATTTAAAATTTAGATAAATAAGTCATTCTTTACCGTGGGACCAATCCTAGCCGTTATCGCGCGCTGAAGAAATAGCAACAGATCCAAAAACTAAATTTCATTGACTTTCTAACAGTATAAATCCGTTTGTGTTACAACAGGTGAGTCACATGTTCGTACCAACATGTATTTCGTGATATCTTTCCGGTATTACTAGGTTGTATCGCTTTTAACAGTGAAACGATTGACTGTGGGACTTAATTGAACTGATTTTGGACTATGACCTTATAAATATGATAAATAAGACATTTGGACTCCAAGAAATAACATTCTTCTTAATTTGACATGATTGCCGGAACTCAGCGATTACACTGGGCTCTGGGGTAGCGATTTATTCAAAAATATAGACAAATAAGTTATTTTGTGCTGTTGGACCAATCGTAGCCGTTATCGCGCGCTGAAGAAATAGCAACAGATTCAAAAACTAAATTTCATTGACTTTCTAACAGTATAAATCCGTTTGTGTTACAACAGGTGAGTCACATGTTCGTACCAACATGTATTTCGTGATATCTTTCCGGTATTACTAGGTTGTATCGCTTTTAACAGTGAAACGATTGACTGTGGGACTTAATTGAACTGATTTTGGGCGTGACCTGATAAATGTAAGAAATGAGACAATTGGACTCCAAGAAATAACATTCTTCTTAATTTGACATGATTGCCGCAACTCAGCGATTACAATGAGCGATGTGGTAGCGCTTCATTTGAAAATTAAGATGAAAAAGTCACTTTTTAACTGCGGGACGAATCCTAGCCGTTAGCGCGCGCTGAAGAAATGGAGACAGTTTCAAATGCTACATTTCATTGACTTTCTAACAGTGTCAGTCCGTTTAAGTTACAATGGTTGTGTTACATATTCGTACCAACATGTATTTAGCGATATTTTTCTGATATTACTAGATTGCATCGCTTTTAACTATGCAACGATTGACTGTGGGACTGAATTGAACAAACTTTGGACTGTGACCTGATAAATGTGAGAAATGAGACAATTGGACTCCAAGAAATAACATTCTTCTTAATTTGACGTGATTGCCGGAACTCAGCGATTACACTGGGCGCTGTGGTAGCGCTTCATTTAAAAATGTAGATAAATAAGTCATTTTTACTGTGGGACCAATCCTAGCCGTTATCGCGCGCTGAAGAAATAGCGATATTTTTAAGAACTACATTTCATTGACTTTCTAACGGTATCAATCCGCTTCAGATACAACCTTTGCGTAACATATTCGTACCAACATGTATTTAGCGATATTTATCTGATATTACTAGGTTGCATCGCTTTTAACAGTGAAATGAATGAATGTGGGACTTAATTGAACTAACTTTGGACTGTGACCTGTTAAATGTGATAAATAAGACAATTGTACTGCAAGAAATAACATTCTTCTTAATTTGACATGATTGCCGCAACTCAGCGATTACAATGAGCGATGTGGTAGCGCTTCATTTGAAAATTAAGATGAAAATGTCACTTTTTAACTGCGGGACGAATCCTAGCCGTTAGCGCGCGCTGAAGAAATGGAGACAGTTTCAAATGCTACATTTCATTGACTTTCTAACAGTGTCAGTCCGTTTAAGTTACAATGGTTGTGTTACATATTCGTACCAACATGTATTTAGCGATATTTTTCTGATATTACTAGATTGCATCGCTTTTAACTATGCAACGATTGACTGTGGGACTGAATTGAACAAACTTTGGACTGTGACCTGATAAATGTGAGAAATGAGACAATTGGACTCCCAGAAATAACATTCTTCTTAATTTGACGTGATTGCCGGAACTCAGCGATTACACTGGGCGCTGTGGTAGCGCTTCATTTAAAAATGTAGATAAATAAGTCATTTTTACTGTGGGACCAATCCTACCCGTTATCGCGCGCTGAAGAAATAGCGATACTTTTAAGAGCTACATTTCATTGACTTTCTAACGGTATCAATCCGCTTCAGATACAACCTTTGCGTCACATATTCGTACCAACATGTATTTAGCGATATTTATCTGTTATTACTAGGTTGCATCGCTTTTAACAGTGAAATGAATGAATGTGGGACTTAATTGAACTAACTTTGGACTGTGACCTGATAAATGTGATAAATAAGACAATTGTACTGCAAGAAATAACATTCATCTTAATTTGACATGATTGCGGGAACTCAGCTATTACACTGGGCGCTGTGGTAGCGCTTCATTTAAAATTTAGATAAATAAGTCATTCTTTACCGTGGGACCAATCCTAGCCCTTATCGCGCGCTGAAGAAATGGCGACAGTTTCAAAAACTACATTTCATTGACTTTCTAACGGTATCAATCCGCTTCAGTTACAACGGTTGCGTCACATATTCGTACCAACATGTATTTAGCGATATTTTTTTCATATTACTAGGTTGCCTCGTTTTTAACAGTGAAATGATTGACTGTGGGACTTAATTGAACTGATTTTGGACTGTCAACTTATAAATGTTATAAGTGAGACAATTTGACTCCAAGAAATAACATTCTTCTTAATTTGACATGATTGCCGGAACTCAGCGATTACACTGGGCGTTGTGGTAGCGCTTCATTTAAAAATTTAGATAAATAAGACAATTTTTATTGTGGCACCAATCCTAGCTCTTAGCGCGCGCTGAAGAAATAGAGACAGTTTCAAATACTACATTTCATTGACTTTAACGGTATCAATCCGCTTCAGTTACAACGGTTGCGTCACATATTCGTACCAACATGTATTTAGCGATATTTTTTTCATATTACTAGGTTGCATCGCTTTTAACAGTAAAACGATTGACTGTGGGACTTAATTGAACTAACTTTGGACTGTGACCTGATAAATGTGATAAATGAGACATTTGGACTCCAAGAAATAACATTCTTCTTAATTTGACGTGATTGCCGGAACTCAGCGATTACACTGGGCGCTGGGGTAGTGCTTTATTCAAAAATGTAGACAAATATGTCATTTTGTGCTGTGGGACCAATCGCAGCCGTTAGGACGCGCTGAAGAAATAGAGACAGATTCAAAAACTACATTTCATTGATTTTCTAACGGTGTCAGTCCGTTTGAGTTACAACGGTTGGGTCACATATTCGTACCAACATGTATTTAGCGATATTTTTCTGGTATTACTAGGTTGCATCGCTTTTAACAATGAAACGATTGACTGTGGGACTTAATTGAACTAACTTTGGACTATGACCTTATAAATGTGATAAGTGAGACAATTGGACTCCAAGAAATAACACTATTCTTAACTTGACATGATTGCCGGAACTCAGCGAGTACACTGGTCGCTGGGGTAGCGCTTTATTCAAAAATGTAGACAAATAAGTTATTTTATGCTGTTGGACCAATCGTAGCCGTTATCGCGCGCTGAAGAAATAGCAACAGATTCAAAAACTAAATTTCATTGACTTTCTAACAGTATAAATCCGTTTGTGTTACAACAGGTGAGTCACATATTCATACCAACATGTATTTCGTGATATCTTTCCGGTATTACTAGGTTGTATCGCCTTTAACAGTGAAACGATTGACTGTTGGACTTAATTGAACTGATTTTGGCCTGTGACCTGATAAATGTAAAGGTGACACAATTGGGCTGCAAGAAATAACATTCTTCTTAATTTGACATGATTGCCGCAACTCAGCGATTACAATGAGCGATGTTGCAGCGCTTCATTTTAAAATTAAGGTGAAAAAGTCACTTTTTAACTGCGGAACGAATCCTAGCCGTTAGCGCGCGCTGAAGAAATAGAGACAGTTTCAAGTGCTACATTTCATTGACTTTCTAACAGTGTCAGTCCGTTTGAGTTACAACGGTTGGGTCACATATTCGTATTAGCGATATTTTTCTGATAAAACTAGGTTGCATCGCTTTTAACAATGAAATGATTGACTGTGGGACTTAATTGAACTAACTTTCGACTGTATTTAGCGATATTTTTCTGGTATTACTAGGTTGCATCGCTTTTAACAATGAAACGATTGACTGTGGGACTTAATTGAACTAACTTTGGACTATGACCTTATAAATGTGATAAGTGAGACAATTGGACTCCAAGAAATAACACTATTCTTAACTTGACATGATTGCCGGAACTCAGCGATTACACTGGTCGCTGGGGTAGCGCTTTATTCAAAAATGTAGACAAATAAGTTATTTTATGCTGTTGGACCAATCGTAGCCGTTATCGCGCGCTGAAGAAATAGCAACAGATTCAAAAACTAAATTTCATTGACTTTCTAACAGTATAAATCCGTTTGTGTTACAACAGGTGAGTCACATATTCATACCAACATGTATTTCGTGATATCTTTCCGGTATTACTAGGTTGTATCGCCTTTAACAGTGAAACGATTGACTGTTGGACTTAATTGAACTGATTTTGGGCTGTGACCTGATAAATGTAAAGGTGACACAATTGGGCTGCAAGAAATAACATTCTTCTTAATTTGACATGATTGCCGCAACTCAGCGATTACAATGAGCGATGTTGCAGCGCTTCATTTTAAAATTAAGATGAAAAGGTTACTTTTTAACTGCGGAACGAATCCTAGCCGTTAGCGCGCGCTGAAGAAATAGAGACAGTTTCAAGTGCTACATTTCATTGACTTTCTAACAGTGTCAGTCCGTTTGAGTTACAACGGTTGGGTCACATATTCGTATTAGCGATATTTTTCTGATAAAATTAGGTTGCATCGCTTTTAACAATGAAATGATTGACTGTGGGACTTAATTGAACTAACTTTCGACTGTGACCTGATAAATGTGATAAATGAGACATTTGGACTCCAAGAAATAACATTCTTCTAAATTTGACGTGATTGCCGGAACTCAGCGATTACACTGGGCGCTGTGGAAGCGCTTCATTTGAAAATTTAAATAAATAAGTCATTTTTACTGTGGGACCAATCCTAGCCGTTATCGCGCGCAGGAGAAATGTCAACAGTTTCAAAAACTACATTTCATTGACTTTCTAACGGTATCAATCCGCTTCAGTTACAACGTTTGCGTCACATATTCGTACCAACATGCATTTATTGATTGTTACCGATATTACTAAGTTGTATCGCTTTTAACAATGAAACGATTGACTGTGGGACTTAATTGATCTAACTTTGGACTGTGACGTTATAAATGTTATAAGTGAGACAATTGGACTCCAAGAAATAACATTCTTCTTAATTTGACATGATTGCCGGAACTCAACGATTACACATTGGCGCTGTGGTAGCGCTTCATTTAAAAATTTAGATAAATAAGTCATTTTTTACTGTGGGACCAATCCTAGCCGTTATCCCTCGCTAAAGAAATAGAGACAGTCTCAAAAACTACATTTCATTGACTTTCTAGCAGTATCATCCCGTTTGTGTTACAACAGGTGAGTCACATATTCGTACCAACATGTATTTCGTGATATCTTTCCGGTATTACTAGGTTGTATCGCTTTTAACAGTGAATCGATTGACTGTGGGACTTAATTGAACTGATTTTGGACTGTGACCTGATAAATGTGATAATTGAGACAATTGGACTCCAAGAAATAACATTCTTCTTAATTTGACGTGATTGCCGGGACTCAGCGATTACACTGAGCGCTGTGGTAGCGCTTCATTTAAAAATGTAGACAAATAAGTCATCTTTAATATGGGACCAATCATAGCCGTTATTGCGCACTGAAGAAATAGCCACACTTTCAAGAACTACATTTCATTGACTTCCTAACGGTATCAATCCGCTTCAGTTACAACGGTTGCGTCACATATATTCGTACCAACATGTATTTAGCGATATTTATCTGTTATTACTAGGTTGCATCGCTTTTAACAGTGAAACGATTGAATGTGAGACTTAATTGAACTAACTTTGGACTGTGACCTGATGAATGTGATTAATGAGACAATTGGACTCCAAGAAATAACATTCATCTTAATTTGACATGATTGCCGGAACCCAGCGATTACACTGGGCGCTGTGGTAGCGCTTCATTTTAAAATTTAGATAAATAAGTCATTCTTTACCGTGGGACCAATCCTAAAGTTATCGCGCGCTGTAGAAATAGCGACAGTTTCAAAAACTACATTTCATTGACTTTCTAACGGTATCAGTCCGTTTCAACTACAACAATTGCGTCACATATTCGTACCAACATGTATTTAGTGATTGTTACCGAGATTACTAAGTTGTATCGCTTTTAACAGTGAAACGATTGACTGTGGGACTTAATTGAACTGATTTTGGACTATGACCTTATAAATGTAATAAATGAGACAATTGGACTCCAAGAAATAACATTCTTCTTAACTTGACATGATTGACGGAACTCAGCGATTACACTGAGCGCTGGGGTAGCACTTAACTTAAAAATGTAGATAAATAAGTCATTTTGTACTGGGGGACCAATCCTAGCCGTTATTGCGCGCTGACGAATTAGCGACAGTTTCAAAAAGTGCATTTCATTGACTTTCTAACGGTGTCAGTTCGTTTGAGTTACAATGGTTGAGTCACATATTCGTACCAACATGTATTTAGCGATATTTATCTGTTATTACTAGGTTGCATCGCTTTTAACAGAGAAACGAATGAATGTGGGACTTAATTGAACAAACTTTGGACTGTGACCTGATGAATGTGATAAATAAGACAATTGGACTCTAAGATGTAACATTCATCTTAATTTGACATGATTGCCGGAACTCAGCGATTACACTGAGCGCTGTGGTAGCGCTTCATTTAAAATTTAAATAAATAAGTCATTCTTTACCTTGGCGATCAATCCTAGCCCTTAGCGCGCGCTGAAGAAATAGCGACAATTTCAAAAACTACATTTCATTGACTTTCTAACGGTGTCAGTCTGTTTGAGTTACAACGGTTGGGTCACATATTCGCATTAGCGATGTTCTTCTGATATTACTAGGTTGCATCGCTTTTAACAATGAAACAATTGACTGTGGGACTTAATTGAACTAACTTTGGACTGTGACCTGATAAATGTGAGAAATGAGACAATTGGACTCCAAGAAAAAACATTCTTCTTAATTTGACATGATTGCCGCAACTCAGCGATTACAATGAGCGATGTGGTAGCGCTTCATTTGAAAATTAAGATGAAAAAGTCACTTTTTAACAGCGGCACGAATCCTAGCCGTTAGCGCGCGCTGAAGAAATGGAGACAGTTTCAAATGCTACATTTCATTGACTTTCTAACAGTGTCAGTCCGTTTGAGTTACAATGGTTGTGTTAAATATTCGTACCAACATGTATTTAGCGATATTTTTCTGATATTACTAGATTGCATCGCTTTTAACTATGCAACGATTGACTGTAGGACTGAATTGAACGAACTTTGGACTGTGACCTGATAAATGTGAGAAATGAGACAATTGGACTCCAAGAAATAACATTCTTCTTAATTTGACGTGATTGCCGGAACTCAGCGATTACACTGGGCGCTGTGGTAGCGCTTCATTTAAAAATGTAGATAAATAAGTCATTTTTACTGTGGACCAATCCTAGCCGTTATCGCGCGCTGAAGAAATAGCGATACTTTTAAGAACTACATTTCATTGACTTTCTAACGGTATCAATCCGCTTCAGATACAACCTTTGCGTCACATATTCGTACCAACATGTATTTAGCGATATTTATCTGTTATTACTAGGTTGCATCGCTTTTAACAGTGAAATGAATGAATGTGGGACTTAATTGAGCTAACTTTGGACTGTGACCTGATAAATGTGATAAATAAGACAATTGTACTGCAAGAAATAACATTCATCCTAATTTGACATGATTGCGGGAACTCAGCTATTACACTGGGCGCTGTGGTAGCGCTTCATTTAAAATTTAGATAAATAAGTCATTCTTTACCGTGGGACCAATCCTAGCCCTTATCGCGCGCTGAAGAAATGGCGACAGTTTCAAAAACTACATTTCATTGACTTTCTAACGGTATCAATCCGCTTCAGTTACAACGGTTGCGTCACATATTCGTACCAACATGTATTTAGCGATATTTTTTTCATAATACTAGGTTGCATCGTTTTTAACAGTGAAATGATTGACTGTGGGACTTAATTGAACTGATTTTGGACTGTGACCTTATAAATGTTATAAGTGAGACAATTTGACTCCAAGAAATAACATTCTTCTTAATTTGACATGATTGCCGGAACTCAGCGATTACACTGGGCGTTGTGGTAGCGCTTTATTTAAAAATTTAGATAAATAAGACAATTTTTATTGTGGCACCAATCCTAGCCCTTAGCGCGCGCTGAAGAAATAGAGACAGTTTCAAATACTACATTTCATTGACTTTCTAACGGTATCAATCCGCTTCAGTTACAACGGTTGCGTCACATATTCGTACCAACATGTATTTAGCGATATTTTTTTCATATTACTAGGTTGCATCGCTTTTAACAGTAAAACGATTGACTGTGGGACTTAATTGAACTAACTTTGGACTGTGATCTGATAAATGTGATAAATGAGACATTTGGACTCCAAGAAATAACATTCTTCTTAATTTGACGTGATTGCCGGAACTCAGCGATTACACTGGGCGCTGGGGTAGCGCTTTATTCAAAAATGTAGACAAATATGTCTTTTTGTGCTGTTGGACCAATCGCAGCCGTTAGGACGCGCTGAAGAAATAGAGACAGATTCAAAAACTACATTTCATTGATTTTCTAACGGTGTCAGTCCGTTTGAGTTACAACGGTTGGGTCACATATTCGTACCAACATGTATTTAGCGATATTTTTCTGGTATTACTAGGTTGCATCGCTTTTAACAATGAAACGATTGACTGTGGGACTTAATTGAACTAACTTTGGACTATGACCTTATAAATGTGATAAGTGAGACAATTGGACTCCAAGAAATAACACTATTCTTAACTTGACATGATTGCCGGAACTCAGCGATTACACTGGTCGCTGGAGTAGCGCTTTATTCAAAAATGTAGACAAATAAGTTATTTTATGCTGTTGGACCAATCCTAGCCGTTATCGCGCGCAGAAGAAATAGCAACAGATTCAAAAACTAAATTTCATTGACTTTCTAACAGTATAAATCCGTTTGTGTTACAACAGGTGAGTCACATATTCGTACCAACATGTATTTCGTGATATCTTTCCGGTATTACTAGGTTGTATCGCCTTTAACAGTGAAACGATTGACTGTTGGACTTAATTGAACTGATTTTGGGCTGTGACCTGATAAATGTAAAGGTGACACAATTGGGCTGCAAGAAATAACATTCTTCTTAATTTGACATGATTGCCGCAACTCAGCGATTACAATGAGCGATGTTGCAGCGCTTCATTTTAAAATTAAGATGAAAAAGTCACTTTTTAACTGCGGAACGAATCCTAGCCGTTAGCGCGCGCTGAAGAAATAGAGACAGTTTCAAGTGCTACATTTCATTGACTTTCTAACAGTGTCAGTCCGTTTGAGTTACATTGGTTGGGTCACATATTCGTACCAACATATATTTAGCGATATTTTTCTGATATTACTAGGTTGCATCGCTTTTAACAATGAAATGATTGACTGTGGGACTTAATTGAACTAACTTTTGACTGTGACCTGATAAATGTGATAAATGAGACATTTGGACTCCAAGAAATAACATTCTTCTTAATTTGACGTGATTGCCGGAACTCAGCGATTACACTGGGCGCTGTGGAAGCGCTTCATTTGAAAATTTAAATAAATAAGTCATTTTTACTGTGGGACCAATCCTAGCCGTTATCGCGCGCTGGAGAAATATCAACAGTTTCAAAAACTAAATTTCATTGACTTTCTAACGGTATCAATCCGCTTCAGTTACATCGTTTGCGTCACATATTCGTACCAACATGCATTTAGTGATTGTTACCGATATTACTAAGTTGTATCGCTTTTAACAATGAAACGATTGACTGTGGGACTTAATTGATCTAACTTTGGACTGTGACGTTATAAATGTTATAAGTGAGGCAATTGGACTCCAAGAAATAACATTCTTCTTAATTTGACATGATTGCCGGAACTCAACGATTACACATTGGCGCTGTGGTAGCGCTTCATTTAAAAATTTAGATAAATAAGTCATTTTTTACTGCGGGACCAATCCTAGCCGTTTTCCCTCGCTAAAGAAATAGAGACAGTCTCAAAAACTACATTTCATTGACTTTCTAGCAGTATCAATCCGTTTGTGTTACAACAGGTGAGTCACATATTCGTACCAACATGTATTTCGTGATGTATTTCCGGTATTACTAGGTTGCATCGCTTTTAACAGTGAATCGATTGACTGTGGGACTTAATTGAACTAACTTTGGACTGTGACCTGATAAATGTGAGAGATGAGACAATTGGACTCCAAGAAATAACATTCTTCTTAATTTGACGTGATTGCCGGAACTCAACGATTACACTGAGCGCTGTGGTAGCGCTTCATTTAAAAATGTAGACAAATAAGTCATCTTTACTATGGGACCAATCATAGCCGTTATCGTGCACTGAAGAAATAGCCACACTTTCAAGAACTACATTTCATTGACTTCCTAACGGTATCAATCCGCTTCAGTTACAACGGTTGCGTCACATATATTCGTATCAACATGTATTTAGCGATATTTATCTGTTATTACTAGGTTGCATCGCTTTTAACAGTGAAACGATTGAATGTGGGACTTAATTGAACTAACTTTGGACTGTGACCTGATGAATGTGATTAATGAGACAATTGGACTCCAAGAAATAACATTCATCTTAATTTGACATGATTGCCGGAACCCAGCGATTACACTGGGCGCTGTGGTAGCGCTCCATTTAAAAATTTAGATAAATAAGTCATTCTTTACCGTGGGACCAATCCTAAAGTTATCGCGCGCTGTAGAAATAGCGACAGTTTCAAAAACTACATTTCATTGACTTTCTAACGGTATCAGTCCGTTTCAACTACAACAATTGCGTCACATATTCGTACCAACATGTATTTAGTGATTGTTACCGAGATTACTAAGTTGTATCGCTTTTAACAGTGAAACGATTGACTGTGGGACTTAATTGAACTGATTTTGGACTATGACCTTATAAATGTGATAATTGAGACAATTGGACTCCAAGAAATAACATTCTTCTTAATTTGACATGATTGCCGGAACTCAGCGATTACACTGGGCGCTGTGGTAGCGCTTCATTTAAAATTTAGATAAATAAGTCATTCTTTACCTTGGCGATCAATCCTAGCCCTTATCGCGCGCTGAAGAAATAGCGACAGTTTCAAAAATTACATTTCATTGACTTTCTAACGGTATCAGTCCGTTTCAACTACAAAAATTGCGTCACATATTCGTACCAACATGTATTTAGCGATATTTATCTGTTATTACTAGGTAGCATCGCTTTTAACAGTGAAATGAATGAATGTGGGACTTAATTGAACTACCTTTGGACTGTGACCTGATAAATGTGATAAATAAGACAATTGTACTCCAAGAAATAACATTCATCTTAATTTGACATGATTGCGGGAACTCAGCGATTACACTGGGCGCTGTGGTAGCGCTTCATTTAAAAATTTAGATAAATAAGTCAATTTTTATTGTGGGACCAATCCTAGCCCTTATCACGCGCTGAAGAAATAGCGACAGTTTCAAAAACTACATTTCATTGACTTTCTAACGGTGTCAGTCCGGTTGAGTTACAACGATTGGGTCACATATTCGTATTAGCGATATTCTTCTGATATTACTAGGTTGCATCGCTTTTAACAATGAAACGATTGACTGTGGGACTTAATTGAACTAACTTTCGACTGTGACCTGATAAATGTGAGAAATGAGACAATTAGACTCCAAGAAATAACATTCTTCTTAATTTGACATGATTGCCTCTACTCAGCGATTACAATGAGCGATGTGGTAGCGCTTCGTTTGAAAATTAAGATGAAAAAGTCACTTTTTAACTGCGGGACGAATCCTAGCCGTTAGCGCGCGCTGAAGAAATAGAGACAGTTTCAAATGCTACATTTCATTGACTTTCTAACAGTGTCAGTCCGTTTGAGTTACAATGGTTGGGTCACATATTCGTACCAACATGTATTTAGCGATATTTTTCTGATATTACTAGATTGCATCGCTTTTAACTATGCAACGATTGACTGTGGGACTTAATTGAACGAACTTTGGACTGTGACCTGATAAATGTGAGAAATGAGACAATTGGACTCCAAGAAATAACATTCTTCTTAATTTGACATGATTGCCGGAACTCAGCGAATACACTGGGCGCTGTGGTAGCGCTTCATTTAAAAATTTAGATAAATAAGTCAATATTTATTGTGGCACCAATCCTAGCACTTAGCACGCGTTGAAGAAATAGAGACAGTTTCAAATACTACATTTCATTGATTTTCTAACGGTATCAGTCCGTTTCAACTACAACAGTTGCGTCACATATTCGTACCAACATGTATTTAGCGATATTTATCTGTTATTACTAGGTTGCATCTCTTTTAACAGTGAAACGAATGAATATGGGACTTAATTGAACTAACTTTGGACTGTAAACTGCTGAATGTGATAAATGAGACAATTGGACTCTAAGAAGTAACTTTCATCTTAATTTGACATGATTGCCGGAACTCAGCGATTACACTGGGCGCTGTGGTAGCGCTTCATTTAAAATTTAGATAAAAAAGTCATTCTTAACCGTGCGACCAATCCTAGCCCTTATCGCGCGCTGAAGAAATAGCGACAGTTTGAAAAACTACATTTCATTGACTTTTTAACGGTATCAATCCGCTTCAGTTACAACGTTTGCGTCACATATTCGTACCAACATGTATTTAGTGATTGTTACCGATATTACTAAGTTGTATCGCTTTTAACAATGAAACGATTGACTGTGGGACTTAATTGATCTAACTTTGGACTGTGACGTTATAAATGTTATAAGTGAAAAAATTGGACTCCAAGAAATAACATTCTTCTTAATTTGACATGATTGCCGGAACTCAACGATTACACATTGGCGCTGTGGTAGCGCTTCATTTAAAAATTTAGATAAATAAGTCAATTTTTATTGTGGGACCAATCCTAGCCCTTATCACGCGCTGAAGAAATAGCGACAGTTTCAAAAACTACATTTCATTGACTTTCTAACGGTGTCAGTCCGGTTGAGTTGCAACGATTGGGTCACATATTCGTATTAGCGATATTCTTCTGATATTACTAGGTTGCATCGCTTTTAACAATGAAACGATTGACTGTGGGACTTAATTGAACTAACTTTCGACTGTGACCTGATAAATGTGAGAAATGAGACAATTAGACTCCAAGAAATAACATTCTTCTTAATTTGACATGATTGCCTCTACTCAGCGATTACAATGAGCGATGTGGTAGCGCTTCGTTTGAAAATTAAGATGAAAAAGTCACTTTTTAACTGCGGGACGAATCCTAGCCGTTAGCGCGCGCTGAAGAAATAGAGACAGTTTCAAATGCTACATTTCATTGACTTTCTAACAGTGTCAGTCCGTTTGAGTTACAATGGTTGGGTCACATATTCGTACCAACATGTATTTAGCGATATTTTTCTGATATTACTAGATTGCATCGCTTTTAACTATGCAACGATTGACTGTGGGACTTAATTGAACGAACTTTGGACTGTGACCTGATAAATGTGAGAAATGAGACAATTGGACTCCAAGAAATAACATTCTTCTTAATTTGACATGATTGCCGGAACTCAGCGAATACACTGGGCGCTGTGGTAGCGCTTCATTTAAAAATTTAGATAAATAAGTCAATATTTATTGTGGCACCAATCCTAGCACTTAGCACGCGTTGAAGAAATAGAGACAGTTTCAAATACTACATTTCATTGATTTTCTAACGGTATCAGTCCGTTTCAACTACAACAGTTGCGTCACATATTCGTACCAACATGTATTTAGCGATATTTATCTGTTATTACTAGGTTGCATCTCTTTTAACAGTGAAACGAATGAATATGGGACTTAATTGAACTAACTTTGGACTGTAAACTGCTGAATGTGATAAATGAGACAATTGGACTCTAAGAAGTAACTTTCATCTTAATTTGACATGATTGCCGGAACTCAGCGATTACACTGGGCGCTGTGGTAGCGCTTCATTTAAAATTTAGATAAAAAAGTCATTCTTAACCGTGCGACCAATCCTAGCCCTTATCGCGCGCTGAAGAAATAGCGACAGTTTGAAAAACTACATTTCATTGACTTTTTAACGGTATCAATCCGCTTCAGTTACAACGTTTGCGTCACATATTCGTACCAACATGTATTTAGTGATTGTTACCGATATTACTAAGTTGTATCGCTTTTAACAATGAAACGATTGACTGTGGGACTTAATTGATCTAACTTTGGACTGTGACGTTATAAATGTTATAAGTGAAAAAATTGGACTCCAAGAAATAACATTCTTCTTAATTTGACATGATTGCCGGAACTCAACGATTACACATTGGCGCTGTGGTAGCGCTTCATTTAAAAATTTAGATAAATAAGTCATTTTTTACTGTGGGACCAATCCTAGCCGTTATCCCTCGCTAAAGAAATAGAGACAGTCTCAAAAACTACATTTCATTGACTTTCTAGCAGTATCAATCGATTTGTGTTACAACAGGTGAGTCACATATTCGTACCAACATGTATTTCGTGATATCTTTCCGGTATTACTAGGTTGTATCGCTTTTAACAGTGAATCGATTGACTGTGGGACTTAATTGAACTAACTTTGGACTGTGACCTGATAAATGTGAGAGATGAGACAATTGGACTCCAAGAAATAACATTCTTCTTAATTTGACGTGATTGCCGGAACTCAGCGATTACACTGGGCGCTGTGGTAGCGCTTCATTTAAAAATGTAGACAAAAAAGTCATCTTTACTATGGGACCAATCATAGCCGTTATCGCGCACTGAAGAAATAGCCACACTTTCAAGAACTACATTTCATTGACTTTCTAACGGTATCAATCCGCTTCAGTTACAACGGTTGCGTCACATATTCGTACCAACATGTATTTAGCGATATTTATCTGTTATTACTAGGTTCCATCGCTTTTAACAGTGAAACGAATGAATGTGGGACTTAATTGAACTAACTTTGGACTGTGACCTGATGAATGTGATAAAGAAGACAATTGGACTCTAAGAAGTAACATTCATCTTAATTTGACATGATTGCCGGAACTCAGCGATTACACTGGGCGCTGTGGTAGCGCTTCATTTAAAAATTTAAATAAATAAGTCAATTTTTATTGTGGCACCAATCCTAGCCCTTAGCGCGCGCTGAAGAAATAGAGACAGTTTCAAATACTACATTTCATTGATTTTCTAACGGTAGCAGTCCGTTTCAACTACAACAGTTGCGTCACATATTCGTACCAACATGTATTTAGCGATATTTATCTGTTTTTACTAGGTTGCATCGCTTTTAACAGTGAAACGAATGAATGTGGGACTTAATTGAACTAATTTTGGACTGTGACCTGATAAATGTGATAAATGAGACATTTGGACTCCAAGAAATAACATTCTTCTTAATTTGACGTGATTGCCGGGACTCAGCGATTACACTGGGCGCTGTGGTAGCGCTTCATTTAAAAATGTAGACAAATAAGTCATCTTTACTATGGGACCAATCATAGCCGTTATCGCGCACTGAAGAAATAGCCACACTTTCAAGAACTACATTTCATTGACTCTCTAACGGTATCAATCCGCTTCAGTTACAACGGTTGCGTCACATATATTCGTACCAACATGTATTTAGCGATATTTATCTGTTATTACTAGGTTGCATCGCTTTTAACTGAGAAACGATTGAGTGTGGGACTTAATTGAACTAACTTTGGACTGTGACCTGATGAATGTGATTAATGAGACAATTGGACTCCAAGAAATAACATTCATCTTAATTTGACATGATTGCCGGCACCCAGCGATTACACTGGGCGCTGTGGTAGCGCTTCATTTAAAAATTTAGATAAATAAGTCATTCTTTACCGTGGGACCAATCCTAGCCGTTATTGCGCGCTGTAGAAATAGCGACAGTTTAAAAAACTACATTTCATTGACTTTCTAACGGTGTCAGTTCGTTTGAGTTACAACGGTTGCGTCACATATTCGTACCAACATGTATTTAGCGATATTTATCTTTCATTACTAGGTTGCATCGCTTTTAACAGTGAAACGAATGAATGTGGGACTTAATTGAACTAACTTTGGACTGTGACCTGATGAATGTGATAAATAAGACAATTGGACTCTAAGAAATTACATTCATCTTAATTTGACATGATTGCCGGAACTCAGCGATTACACTGGGCGCTGTGGTAGCGCTTCATTTAAAACTTAGATAAATAAGTCATTCTTTACCGTGGCGACCAATCCTAGCCCTTATCGCGCGCTGAAGAAATAGCGACAGTTTCAAAAACTACATTTCATTGACTTTCTAACGGTGTCTGTCCGTTTGAGTTACAACGGTTGGGTCACATATACGTATTAGCGATATTCTTCTGATATTACTAGGTTGCATCGCTTTTAACAGTGAAACGAATGAATGTGGGACTTAATTGAACTAACTTTGGACTGTGACCTGATGAATGTGATAAATAAGACAATTGGACTCTAAGAAATTACATTCATCTTAATTTGACATGATTGCCGGAACTCAGCGATTACACTGGGCGCTGTGGTAGCGCTTCATTTAAAACTTAGATAAATAAGTCATTCTTTACCGTGGCGACCAATCCTAGCCCTTATCGCGCGCTGAAGAAATAGCGACAGATTTAAAAACTACATTTCATTGACTTTCTAACGGTATCAATCCGCTTCAGTTACAACGGTTGCGTCACATATTCGTACCAACATGTATTTCGGGATATTCTGTCATATTACTAGGTTGCATCGCTTTTAACAGTGAAACAATTGACTGTGGGACTTAATTGAACTAACTTTGGACTGTGACCTGATAAATGTGATAAATGAGACATTTGGAATCCAAGAAATAATATTCTTCTTAATTTGACGTGATTGCCGAAACTCAGCGATTACACTGGGCGCTGTGGTAGCGTTTCATTTGAAAATTTAAATAAATAACTCATTTTTACTGTGAGACCAATCCTAGCCGTTATCGCGCGCTGAAGAAATGGGGACAGTTTCAAAAACTACATTTCATTGACTTTCTAACGGTATCAATGCGCTTCAGTTACAACGGTTGCGTCACATATTCGTACCAACATGTATTTAGCGATATTTTTTTCATATTACTAGGTTGCATCGCTTTTAACAGTGAAACGATTGACTGTGGGACTTAATTGAACTAACTTTGGACTGTGACATGATAAATGTGATAAATGAGACATTTGGACTCCAAGAAATAACATTCTTTCTAATTTGACGTGATTGCCGGAACTCAGATATTACACTGGGCGCTGTGGTAGCGCTTCATTTAAAATTTAGATAAATAAGTCATTCTTTACCGTGGGACCAATCCTAGCCCTTATCACGCGCTGAAGAAATAGCGACAGTTTCAAAAACTACATTTCATTGACTTTCTAACGGTGTCAGTCCGGTTGAGTTACAACGATTGGGTCACATATTCGTATTAGCGATATTCTTCTGATATTACTAGGTTGCATCGCTTTTAACAATGAAACGATTGACTGTGGGACTTAATTGAACTAACTTTCGACTGTGACCTGATAAATGTGAGAAATGAGACAATTAGACTACAAGAAATAACATTCTTCTTAATTTGACATGATTGCCGCTACTCAGCGATTGCAATGAGCGATGTGGTAGCGCTTCATTTGAAAATTAAGATGAAAAAGTCACTTTTTAACTGCGGGACGAATCCTAGCCGTTAGCGCGCGCTGAAGAAATAGAGACAGTTTCAAATGCTACATTTCATTGACTTTCTAACAGTGTCAGTCCGTTTGAGTTACAATGGTTGGGTCACATATTCGTACCAACATGTATTTAGCGATATTTTTCTGATATTACTAGATTGCATCGCTTTTAACTATGCAACGATTGACTGTGGGACTTAATTGAACGAACTTTGGACTGTGACCTGATAAATGTGAGAAATGAGACAATTGGACTCCAAGAAATAACATTCTTCTTAATTTGACATGATTGCCGGAACTCAGCGAATACACTGGGCGCTGTGGTAGCGCTTCATTTAAAAATTTAGATAAATAAGTCAATATTTATTGTGGCACCAATCCTAGCACTTAGCGCGCGTTGAAGAAATAGAGACAGTTTCAAATACTACATTTCATTGATTTTCTAACGGTATCAGTCCGTTTCAACTACAACAGTTGCGTCACATATTCGTACCAACATGTATTTAGCGATATTTATCTGTTATTACTAGGTTGCATCGCTTTTAACAGTGAAACGAATGAATATGGGACTTAATTGAACTAACTTTGGACTGTGACCTGCTGAATGTGATAAATGAGACAATTGGACTCTAAGAAGTAACTTTCATCTTAATTTGACATGATTGCCGGAACTCAGCGATTACACTGGGCGCTGTGGTAGCGCTTCATTTAAAATTTAGATAAAAAAGTCATTCTTAACCGTGCGACCAATCCTAGCCCTTATCGCGCGCTGAAGAAATAGCGACAGTTTGAAAAACTACATTTCATTGACTTTCTAACGGTGTCAGTACGTTTGAGTTACAACGGTTGGGTCACATATTCGTATTAGCGATATTCTTCTAATAATACTAGGTTGCATCGCTTTTAACAATGAAATGATTTACTGTGGGACTTAATTGAACTAACTTTGGACTGTGACCTGATAAATGTGATAAATAAGACATTTGGACTCCAAGAAATAACATTCTTCTTAATTTGACGTGATTGCCGGAACTCAGCGATTACACTGGGCGCTGTGGAAGCGCTTCATTTGAAAATTTAAATAAATAAGTCATTTTTACTGTGGGACCAATCCTACCCGTTATCGCGCGCTGGAGAAATGGCAACAGTTTCAAAAACCACATTTCATTGACTTTCTAACGGTATCAATCCGCTTCAGTTACAACGTTTGCGTCACATATTCGTACCAACATGTATTTAGTGATTGTTACCGATATTACTAAGTTGTATCGCTTTTAACAATGAAACGATTGACTGTGGGACTTAATTGATCTAACTTTGGACTGTGACGTTATAAATGTTATAAGTGAGACAATTGGACTCCAAGAAATAACATTCTTCTTAATTTGACATGATTGCCGGAACTCAACGATTACACATTGGCGCTGTGGTAGCGCTTCATTTAAAAATTTAGATAAATAAGTCATTTTTTACTGTGGGACCAATCCTAGCCGTTATCCCTCGCTAAAGAAATAGAGACAGTCTCAAAAACTACATTTCATTGACTTTCTAGCAGTATCAATCGATTTGTGTTACAACAGGTGAGTCACATATTCGTACCAACATGTATTTCGTGATATCTTTCCGGTATTACTAGGTTGTATCGCTTTTAACAGTGAATCGATTGACTGTGGGACTTAATTGAACTAACTTTGGACTGTGACCTGATAAATGTGAGAGATGAGACAATTGGACTCCAAGAAATAACATTCTTCTTAATTTGACGTGATTGCCGGAACTCAGCGATTACACTTGGCGCTGTGTTAGCGCTTCATTTAAAAATGTAGACAAAAAAGTCATCTTTACTATGGGACCAATCATAGCCGTTATCGCGCACTGAAGAAATAGCCACACTTTCAAGAACTACATTTCATTGACTTTCTAACGGTAGCAGTCCGTTTCAACTACAACAGTTGCGTCACATATTCGTACCAACATGTATTTAGCGATATTTATCTGTTATTACTAGGTTGCATCTCTTTTAACAGTGAAACGAATGAATATGGGACTTAATTGAACTAACTTTGGACTGTAAACTGCTGAATGTGATAAATGAGACAATTGGACTCTAAGAAGTAACTTTCATCTTAATTTGACATGATTGCCGGAACTCAGCGATTACACTGGGCGCTGTGGTAGCGCTTCATTTAAAATTTAGATAAAAAAGTCATTCTTAACCGTGCGACCAATCCTAGCCCTTATCGCGCGCTGAAGAAATAGCGACAGTTTGAAAAAGTACATTTCATTGACTTTCTAACGGTGTCAGTACGTTTGAGTTACAACGGTTGGGTCACATATTCGTATTAGCGATATTCTTCTAATAATACTAGGTTGCATCGCTTTTAACAATGAAATGATTTACTGTGGGACTTAATTGAACTAACTTTGGACTGTGACCTGATAAATGTGATAAATAAGACATTTGGACTCCAAGAAATAACATTCTTCTTAATTTGACGTGATTGCCGGAACTCAGCGATTACACTGGGCGCTGTGGAAGCGCTTCATTTGAAAATTTAAATAAATAAGTCATTTTTACTGTGGGACCAATCCTACCCGTTATCGCGCGCTGGAGAAATGGCAACAGTTTCAAAAACCACATTTCATTGACTTTCTAACGGTATCAATCCGCTTCAGTTACAACGTTTGCGTCACATATTCGTACCAACATGTATTTACTGATTGTTACCGATATTACTAAGTTGTATCGCTTTTAACAATGAAACGATTGACTGTGGGACTTAATTGATCTAACTTTGGACTGTGACGTTATAAATGTTATAAGTGAGACAATTGGACTCCAAGAAATAACATTCTTCTTAATTTGACATGATTGCCGGAACTCAACGATTACACATTGGCGCTGTGGTAGCGCTTCATTTAAAAATTTAGATAAATAAGTCATTTTTTACTGTGGGACCAATCCTAGCCGTTATCCCTCGCTAAAGAAATAGAGACAGTCTCAAAAACTACATTTCATTGACTTTCTAGCAGTATCAATCGATTTGTGTTACAACAGGTGAGTCACATATTCGTACCAACATGTATTTCGTGATATCTTTCCGGTATTACTAGGTTGTATCGCTTTTAACAGTGAATCGATTGACTGTGGGACTTAATTGAACTAACTTTGGACTGTGACCTGATAAATGTGAGAGATGAGACAATTGGACTCCAAGAAATAACATTCTTCTTAATTTGACGTGATTGCCGGAACTCAGCGATTACACTTGGCGCTGTGTTAGCGCTTCATTTAAAAATGTAGACAAAAAAGTCATCTTTACTATGGGACCAATCATAGCCGTTATCGCGCACTGAAGAAATAGCCACACTTTCAAGGACTACATTTCATTGACTTTCTAACGGTAGCAGTCCGTTTCAACTACAACAGTTGCGTCACATATTCGTACCAACATGTATTTAGCGATATTTATCTGTTATTACTAGGTTGCATCTCTTTTAACAGTGAAACGAATGAATATGGGACTTAATTGAACTAACTTTGGACTGTAAACTGCTGAATGTGATAAATGAGACAATTGGACTCTAAGAAGTAACTTTCATCTTAATTTGACATGATTGCCGGAACTCAGCGATTACACTGGGCGCTGTGGTAGCGCTTCATTTAAAATTTAGATAAAAAAGTCATTCTTAACCGTGCGACCAATCCTAGCCCTTATCGCGCGCTGAAGAAATAGCGACAGTTTGAAAAACTACATTTCATTGACTTTCTAACGGTGTCAGTACGTTTGAGTTACAACGGTTGGGTCACATATTCGTATTAGCGATATTCTTCTAATAATACTAGGTTGCATCGCTTTTAACAATGAAATGATTTACTGTGGGACTTAATTGAACTAACTTTGGACTGTGACCTGATAAATGTGATAAATAAGACATTTGGACTCCAAGAAATAACATTCTTCTTAATTTGACGTGATTGCCGGAACTCAGCCATTACACTGGGCGCTGTGGAAGCGCTTCATTTGAAAATTTAAATAAATAAGTCATTTTTACTGTGGGACCAATCCTACCCGTTATCGCGCGCTGGAGAAATGGCAACAGTTTCAAAAACTACATTTCATTGACTTTCTAACGGTATCAATCCGCTTCAGTTACAACGTTTGCGTCACATATTCGTACCAACATGTATTTAGTGATTGTTACCGATATTACTAAGTTGTATCGCTTTTAACAATGAAACGATTGACTGTGGGACTTAATTGATCTAACTTTGGACTGTGACGTTATAAATGTTATAAGTGAGACAATTGGACTCCAAGAAATAACATTCTTCTTAATTTGACATGATTGCCGGAACTCAACGATTACACATTGGCGCTGTGGTAGCGCTTCATTTAAAAATTTAGATAAATAAGTCATTTTTTACTGTGGGACCAATCCTAGCCGTTATCCCTCGCTAAAGAAATAGAGACAGTCTCAAAAACTACATTTCATTGACTTTCTAGCAGTATCAATCGATTTGTGTTACAACAGGTGAGTCACATATTCGTACCAACATGTATTTCGTGATATCTTTCCGGTATTACTAGGTTGTATCGCTTTTAACAGTGAATCGATTGACTGTGGGACTTAATTGAACTAACTTTGGACTGTGACCTGATAAATGTGAGAGATGAGACAATTGGACTCCAAGAAATAACATTCTTCTTAATTTGACGTGATTGCCGGAACTCAGCGATTACACTGGGCGCTGTGGTAGCGCTTCATTTAAAAATGTAGACAAAAAAGTCATCTTTACTATGGGACCAATCATAGCCGTTATCGCGCACTGAAGAAATAGCCACACTTTCAAGAACTACATTTCATTGACTTTCTAACGGTATCAATCCGCTTCAGTTACAACGGTTGCGTCACATATTCGTACCAACATGTATTTAGCGATATTTATCTGTTATTACTAGGTTCCATCGCTTTTAACAGTGAAACGAATGAATGTGGGACTTAATTGAACTAACTTTGGACTGTGACCTGATGAATGTGATAAAGAAGACAATTGGACTCTAAGAAGTAACATTCATCTTAATTTGACATGATTGCCGGAACTCAGCGATTACACTGGGCGCTGTGGTAGCGCTTCATTTAAAAATTTAAATAAATAAGTCAATTTTTATTGTGGCACCAATCCTAGCCCTTAGCGCGCGCTGAAGAAATAGAGACAGTTTCAAATACTACATTTCATTGATTTTCTAACGGTAGCAGTCCGTTTCAACTACAACAGTTGCGTCACATATTCGTACCAACATGTATTTAGCGATATTTATCTGTTTTTACTAGGTTGCATCGCTTTTAACAGTGAAACGAATGAATGTGGGACTTAATTGAACTAATTTTGGACTGTGACCTGATAAATGTGATAAATGAGACATTTGGACTCCAAGAAATAACATTCTTCTTAATTTGACGTGATTGCCGGGACTCAGCGATTACACTGGGCGCTGTGGTAGCGCTTCATTTAAAAATGTAGACAAATAAGTCATCTTTACTATGGGACCAATCATAGCCGTTATCGCGCACTGAAGAAATAGCCACACTTTCAAGAACTACATTTCATTGACTCTCTAACGGTATCAATCCGCTTCAGTTACAACGGTTGCGTCACATATATTCGTACCAACATGTATTTAGCGATATTTATCTGTTATTACTAGGTTGCATCGCTTTTAACTGAGAAACGATTGAGTGTGGGACTTAATTGAACTAACTTTGGACTGTGACCTGATGAATGTGATTAATGAGACAATTGGACTCCAAGAAATAACATTCATCTTAATTTGACATGATTGCCGGCACCCAGCGATTACACTGGGCGCTGTGGTAGCGCTTCATTTAAAAATTTAGATAAATAAGTCATTCTTTACCGTGGGAGCAATCCTAGCCATTATTGCGCGCTGTAGAAATAGCGACAGTTTAAAAAACTACATTTCATTGACTTTCTAACGGTGTCAGTTCGTTTGAGTTACAACGGTTGCGTCACATATTCGTACCAACATGTATTTAGCGATATTTATCTTTCATTACTAGGTTGCATCGCTTTTAACAGTGAAACGAATGAATGTGGGACTTAATTGAACTAACTTTGGACTGTGACCTGATGAATGTGATAAATAAGACAATTGGACTCTAAGAAATTACATTCATCTTAATTTGACATGATTGCCGGAACTCAGCGATTACACTGGGCGCTGTGGTAGCGCTTCATTTAAAACTTAGATAAATAAGTCATTCTTTACCGTGGCGACCAATCCTAGCCCTTATCGCGCGCTGAAGAAATAGCGACAGTTTCAAAAACTACATTTCATTGACTTTCTAACGGTGTCTGTCCGTTTGAGTTACAACGGGTGGGTCACATATACGTATTAGCGATATTCTTCTGATATTACTAGGTTGCATCGCTTTTAACAATGAAACGATTTACTGTGGGACTTAATTGAACTAACTTTGGACTGTGACCTGATAAGTGTGATAAATGAGACATTTGGACTCCAAGAATTAACATTCTTCTTAATTTGACGTGATTGCCGGAACTCAGCAATTACACTGGCCGCTGTGGTAGCGCTTCATTTGAAAATTTAAATAAATAAGTCATTTTTACTGTGAGACCAATCCTAGCCGTTATTGCGCGCTGAAGAAATGGCGACAGATTCAAAAACTACATTTCATTGACTTTCTAACGGTATCAATCCGTTTCAGTTACAACGGTTGCGTCACATATTCGTACCAACATGTATTTCGGGATATTCTGTCATATTACTAGGTTGCATCGCTTTTAACAGTGAAACAATTGACTGTGGGACTTAATTGAACTAACTTTGGACTGTGACCTGATAAATGTGATAAATGAGACATTTGGAATCCAAGAAATAATATTCTTCTTAATTTGACGTGATTGCCGAAACTCAGCGATTACACTGGGCGCTGTGGTAGCGTTTCATTTGAAAATTTAAATAAATAACTCATTTTTACTGTGAGACCAATCCTAGCCGTTATCGCGCGCTGAAGAAATGGGGACAGTTTCAAAAACTACATTTCATTGACTTTCTAACGGTATCAATGCGCTTCAGTTACAACGGTTGCGTCACATATTCGTACCAACATGTATTTAGCGATATTTTTTTCATATTACTAGGTTGCATCGCTTTTAACAGTGAAACGATTGACTGTGGGACTTAATTGAACTAACTTTGGACTGTGACATGATAAATGTGATAAATGAGACATTTGGACTCCAAGAAATAACATTCTTTCTAATTTGACGTGATTGCCGGAACTCAGATATTACACTGGGCGCTGTGGTAGCGCTTCATTTAAAATTTAGATAAATAAGTCATTCTTTACCGTGGGACCAATCCTAGCCCTTATCACGCGCTGAAGAAATAGCGACAGTTTCAAAAACTACATTTCATTGACTTTCTAACGGTGTCAGTCCGGTTGAGTTACAACGATTGGGTCACATATTCGTATTAGCGATATTCTTCTGATATTACTAGGTTGCATCGCATTTAACAATGAAACGATTGACTGTGGGACTTAATTGAACTAACTTTCGACTGTGACCTGATAAATGTGAGAAATGAGACAATTAGACTACAAGAAATAACATTCTTCTTAATTTGACATGATTGCCGCTACTCAGCGATTACAATGAGCGATGTGGTAGCGCTTCATTTGAAACTTAAGATGAAAAAGTCACTTTTTAACTGCGGGACGAATCCTAGCCGTTAGCGCGCGCTGAAGAAATAGAGACAGTTTCAAATGCTACATTTCATTGACTTTCTAACAGTGTCAGTCCGTTTGAGTTACAATGGTTGGGTCACATATTCGTACCAACATGTATTTAGCGATATTTTTCTGATATTACTAGATTGCATCGCTTTTAACTATGCAACGATTGACTGTGGGACTTAATTGAACGAACTTTGGACTGTGACCTGATAAATGTGAGAAATGAGACAATTGGACTCCAAGAAATAACATTCTTCTTAATTTGACATGATTGCCGGAACTCAGCGAATACACTGGGCGCTGTGGTAGCGCTTCATTTAAAAATTTAGATAAATAAGTCAATATTTATTGTGGCACCAATCCTAGCACTTAGCGCGCGTTGAAGAAATAGAGACAGTTTCAAATACTACATTTCATTGATTTTCTAACGGTATCAGTCCGTTTCAACTACAACAGTTGCGTCACATATTCGTACCAACATGTATTTAGCGATATTTATCTGTTATTACTAGGTTGCATCGCTTTTAACAGTGAAACGAATGAATATGGGACTTAATTGAACTAACTTTGGACTGTGACCTGCTGAATGTGATAAATGAGACAATTGGACTCTAAGAAGTAACTTTCATCTTAATTTGACATGATTGCCGGAACTCAGCGATTACACTGGGCGCTGTGGTAGCGCTTCATTTAAAATTTAGATAAAAAAGTCATTCTTAACCGTGCGACCAATCCTAGCCCTTATCGCGCGCTGAAGAAATAGCGACAGTTTGAAAAACTACATTTCATTGACTTTCTAACGGTGTCAGTACGTTTGAGTTACAACGGTTGGGTCACATATTCGTATTAGCGATATTCTTCTAATAATACTAGGTTGCATCGCTTTTAACAATGAAATGATTTACTGTGGGACTTAATTGAACTAACTTTGGACTGTGACCTGATAAATGTGATAAATAAGACATTTGGACTCCAAGAAATAACATTCTTCTTAATTTGACGTGATTGCCGGAACTCAGCGATTACACTGGGCGCTGTGGAAGCGCTTCATTTGAAAATTTAAATAAATAAGTCATTTTTACTGTGGGACCAATCCTACCCGTTATCGCGCGCTGGAGAAATGGCAACAGTTTCAAAAACCACATTTCATTGACTTTCTAACGGTATCAATCCGCTTCAGTTACAACGTTTGCGTCACATATTCGTACCAACATGTATTTAGTGATTGTTACCGATATTACTAAGTTGTATCGCTTTTAACAATGAAACGATTGACTGTGGGACTTAATTGATCTAACTTTGGACTGTGACGTTATAAATGTTATAAGTGAGACAATTGGACTCCAAGAAATAACATTCTTCTTAATTTGACATGATTGCCGGAACTCAACGATTACACATTGGCGCTGTGGTAGCGCTTCATTTAAAAATTTAGATAAATAAGTCATTTTTTACTGTGGGACCAATCCTAGCCGTTATCCCTCGCTAAAGAAATAGAGACAGTCTCAAAAACTACATTTCATTGACTTTCTAGCAGTATCAATCGATTTGTGTTACAACAGGTGAGTCACATATTCGTACCAACATGTATTTCGTGATATCTTTCCGGTATTACTAGGTTGTATCGCTTTTAACAGTGAATCGATTGACTGTGGGACTTAATTGAACTAACTTTGGACTGTGACCTGATAAATGTGAGAGATGAGACAATTGGACTCCAAGAAATAACATTCTTCTTAATTTGACGTGATTGCCGGAACTCAGCGATTACACTTGGCGCTGTGGTAGCGCTTCATTTAAAAATGTAGACAAAAAAGTCATCTTTACTATGGGACCAATCATAGCCGTTATCGCGCACTGAAGAAATAGCCACACTTTCAAGAACTACATTTCATTGACTTTCTAACGGTAGCAGTCCGTTTCAACTACAACAGTTGCGTCACATATTCGTACCAACATGTATTTAGCGATATTTATCTGTTTTTACTAGGTTGCATCGCTTTTAACAGTGAAACGAATGAATGTGGGACTTAATTGAACTAATTTTGGACTGTGACCTGATAAATGTGATAAATGAGACATTTGGAATCCAAGAAATAACATTCTTCTTAATTTGACGTGATTGCCGGGACTCAGCGATTACACTGGGCGCTGTGGTAGCGCTTCATTTAAAAATGTAGACAAATAAGTCATCTTTACTATGGGACCAATCATAGCCGTTATCGCGCACTGAAGAAATAGCCACACTTTCAAGAACTACATTTCATTGACTCTCTAACGGTATCAATCCGCTTCAGTTACAACGGTTGCGTCACATATATTCGTACCAACATGTATTTAGCGATATTTATCTGTTATTACTAGGTTGCATCGCTTTTAACTGAGAAACGATTGAGTGTGGGACTTAATTGAACTAACTTTGGACTGTGACCTGATGAATGTGATTAATGAGACAATTGGACTCCAAGAAATAACATTCATCTTAATTTGACATGATTGCCGGAACCCAGCGATTACACTGGGCGCTGTGGTAGCGCTTCATTTAAAAATTTAGATAAATAAGTCATTCTTTACCGTGGGACCAATCCTAGCCGTTATTGCGCGCTGTAGAAATAGCGACAGTTTAAAAAACTGCATTTCATTGACTTTCTAACGGTGTCAGTTCGTTTGAGTTACAACGGTTGCGTCACATATTCGTACCAACATGTATTTAGCGAAATTTATCTTTCATTACTAGGTTGCATCGCTTTTAACAGTGAAACGAATGAATGTGGGACTTAATTGAACTAACTTTGGACTGTGACCTGATGAATATGATAAATAAGACAATTGGACTCTAAGAAATTACATTCATCTTAATTTGACATGATTGCCGGAACTCAGCGATTACACTGGGCGCTGTGGTAGCGCTTCATTTAAAACTTAGATAAATAAGTCATTCTTTACCGTGGCGACCAATCCTAGCCCTTATCGCGCGCTGAAGAAATAGCGACAGTTTCAAAAACTACATTTCATTGACTTTCTAACGGTATCAATCCGCTTCAGTTACAACGGTTGCGTCACATATTCGTACCAACATGTATTTCGGGATATTCTGTCATATTACTAGGTTGCATCGCTTTTAACAGTGAAACAATTGACTGTGGGACTTAATTGAACTAACTTTGGACTGTGACCTGATAAATGTGATAAATGAGACATTTGGAATCCAAGAAATAATATTCTTCTTAATTTGACGTGATTGCCGAAACTCAGCGATTACACTCGGCGCTGTGGTAGCGTTTCATTTGAAAATTTAAATAAATAACTCATTTTTACTGTGAGACCAATCCTAGCCGTTATCGCGCGCTGAAGAAATGGGGACAGTTTCAAAAACTACATTTCATTGACTTTCTAACGGTATCAATGCGCTTCAGTTACAACGGTTGCGTCACATATTCGTACCAACATGTATTTAGCGATATTTTTTTCATATTACTAGGTTGCATCGCTTTTAACAGTGAAACGATTGACTGTGGGGCTTAATTGAACTAACTTTGGACTGTGACCAGATAAATGTGATAAATGAGACAATTGGACTCCAAGAAATAACATATATCTTAATTTAACATGATTGTTGGAACTCAGCGATTTCACTGGGAGCTGTGGTAGCGCTTCATTTAAAAATGTAGATAAATAAGTCATTCTTTACCGTGGGACCAATCCTAGCCGTTTTCGCGAGCTGAAGAAATAGCGACATTTTCAAAAACTACATTTTATTTACTTTCTAAGGGTGTCAGTCTGTTTGAGTTACAATGGTTGGGTCACATATTCGTACCAACATCTATTTTGCGATATTTTTCTGATATTACTAGATTGCATCAGTTTTAACAATGAAACTATTGACTGTGGGACTTAATTGAACTGATTTTGGACTGTGACCTTATAAATGTTATAAGTGAGACAATTTGACTCCAAGAAATAACATTCTTCTTAAATTGACATGATTGCCGGAACTCAGCGATTACACTGGGCGCTGTGGTAGCGCTTCATTTAAAAATTTAGATAAATAAGTCATTCTTTACCGTGGGACCAATCCTAGCCGTTATTGCGCGCTGTAGAAATAGCGACAGTTTAAAAAACTGCATTTCATTGACTTTCTAACGGTGTCAGTTCGTTTGAGTTACAACGGTTGCGTCACATATTCGTACCAACATGTATTTAGCGAAATTTATCTTTCATTACTAGGTTGCATCGCTTTTAACAGTGAAACGAATGAATGTGGGACTTAATTGAACTAACTTTGGACTGTGACCTGATGAATATGATAAATAAGACAATTGGACTCTAAGAAATTACATTCATCTTAATTTGACATGATTGCCGGAACTCAGCGATTACACTGGGCGCTGTGGTAGCGCTTCATTTAAAACTTAGATAAATAAGTCATTCTTTACCGTGGCGACCAATCCTAGCCCTTATCGCGCGCTGAAGAAATAGCGACAGTTTCAAAAACTACATTTCATTGACTTTCTAACGGTATCAATCCGCTTCAGTTACAACGGTTGCGTCACATATTCGTACCAACATGTATTTCGGGATATTCTGTCATATTACTAGGTTGCATCGCTTTTAACAGTGAAACAATTGACTGTGGGACTTAATTGAACTAACTTTGGACTGTGACCTGATAAATGTGATAAATGAGACATTTGGAATCCAAGAAATAATATTCTTCTTAATTTGACGTGATTGCCGAAACTCAGCGATTACACTCGGCGCTGTGGTAGCGTTTCATTTGAAAATTTAAATAAATAACTCATTTTTACTGTGAGACCAATCCTAGCCGTTATCGCGCGCTGAAGAAATGGGGACAGTTTCAAAAACTACATTTCATTGACTTTCTAACGGTATCAATGCGCTTCAGTTACAACGGTTGCGTCACATATTCGTACCAACATGTATTTAGCGATATTTTTTTCATATTACTAGGTTGCATCGCTTTTAACAGTGAAACGATTGACTGTGGGGCTTAATTGAACTAACTTTGGACTGTGACCAGATAAATGTGATAAATGAGACAATTGGACTCCAAGAAATAACATATATCTTAATTTAACATGATTGTTGGAACTCAGCGATTTCACTGGGAGCTGTGGTAGCGCTTCATTTAAAAATGTAGATAAATAAGTCATTCTTTACCGTGGGACCAATCCTAGCCGTTTTCGCGAGCTGAAGAAATAGCGACATTTTCAAAAACTACATTTTATTTACTTTCTAAGGGTGTCAGTCTGTTTGAGTTACAATGGTTGGGTCACATATTCGTACCAACATCTATTTTGCGATATTTTTCTGATATTACTAGATTGCATCAGTTTTAACAATGAAACTATTGACTGTGGGACTTAATTGAACTGATTTTGGACTGTGACCTTATAAATGTTATAAGTGAGACAATTTGACTCCAAGAAATAACATTCTTCTTAAATTGACATGATTGCCGGAACTCAGCGATTACACTGGGCGCTGTGGTAGCGCTTCATTTAAAAATGTAGACAAATAAGTCATCTTTACTATGGGACCAATCATAGCTGTTATCGCGCACTGAAGAAATAGCCACACTTTCAAGAACTATATTTCATTGACTTTCTAACGGTGTCAGTTCGTTTGAGTTACAACGGTTGCGTCACATATTCGTACCAACATGTATTTAGCGATATTTATCTTTTATTACTAGGTTGCATCGCTTTTAACAGTGAAACGAATGAATGTGGGACTTAATTGAACTAACTTTGGACTGTGACCTGATGAATGTGATAAATAAGACAATTGGACTCTAAGAAGTAACATTCATCTTAATTTGACATGATTGCCGGAACTCAGCGATTACACTGGGCGCTGTGGTAGCGCTTCATTTAAAATTTAGATAAATAAGTCATTCTCTACCGTGGCGACCAATCCTAGCCCTTATCGCGCGCTGAAGAAATAGCGACAGTTTCAGAAACTACATTTCATTGACTTTCTAACGGTGTCAGTCCGTTTGAATTACAACGGTTGGGTCACATATTCGTACCAACATGTATTTAGCGATATTTATCTTTTATTACTAGGTTGCATGGCTTTTAACAGTGAAACGAATGAATGTGGGACTTAATTGAACTAACTTTGGACTGTGACCAGATGAATGTTATAAATAAGACAATTGGACTCTAAGAAGTAACATTCATCTTAATTTGACGTGATTGCCGGAACTCAGCGATCACACTGGGCGCTGTGGTAGCGCTTCATTTAAAAATTTAAATAAATAAGTCATTCTTTACCGTGGCGACCAATCCTAGCCCTTATCGCGCGCTGAAGAAATAGCGACAGTTTCAAAAACTACATTTCATTGACTTTCTAACGGTGTCAGTCCATTTGAGTTACAACGGTTGGGTCACACATTCGTATTAGCGATATTCTTCTGATATTACTAGGTTGCATGGCTTTTAACAATGAAAAGATTTACTGTGGGACTTAATTGAACTAACTTTGGACTGTGACCTGATAAATGTTATAAATGAGACATTTGGACTCCAAGAATTAACATTCTTCTTAATTTGACGTGATTGCCGGAACTCAGCGATTACACTGGGCGCTGTGGTAGCGCTTCATTTGAAAATTTCAATAAATAAGTCATTTTTACTGTGAGACCAATCCTAGCCGTTATCGCGCGCTGAAGAAATGGCGACAGATTCAAAAACTACATTTCATTGACTTTCTAACCGTATCAATCCGCTTCAGTTACAACGGTTGCGTCACATATTCGTACCAACATGTATTTAGCGATATTCTTTCATATTACTAGGTTGCATCGCTTTTAACAGTGAAACAATTGACTGTGGGACTTAATTGAACTAACTTTGGATTGTGACCTGATAAATGTGATAAATGAGACATTTGGACTCCGAGAAATAATATTCTTCTTAATTTGACGTGATTGCCGAAACTCAGCGATTACACTGGGCGCTGTGGTAGCGTTTCATTTGAAAATTTAAATAAATAAGTCATTTTTACTGTGAGACCAATCCTAGCCGTTATCGCGCTCTGAAGAAATAGCGAAAGCTTCTAAAACTACATTTCATTGACTTTCTAACGGTATCAATCCGCTTCAGTTACAACGGTTGCGTCACATATATTCGTACCAACATGTATTTAGCGATATTTTTTTCATATTACTAGGTTGCATCGCTTTTAACAGTGAAACGATTGACTGTGGGACTTAATTGAACTAACTTTGGACTGTGACCAGATAAATGTGATAAATGAGACAATTGGACTCCAAGAAATAACATATATCTTAATTTAACATGATTGTTGGAACTCAGCGATTACATTGGGAGCGGTGGTAGCGCTTCATTTAAAAATGTAGATAAATAAGTCATTCTTTACGGTGGGACCAATCCTAGCCGTTATCGCGAGCTGAAGAAATAGCGACATTTTCAAAAACTACATTTCATTTACTTTCTAAGGGTGTCAGTCCGTTTGAGTTACAATGGTTGGGTCACATATTCGTACCAACATCTATTTTGCGATATTTTTCTGATATTACTAGATTGCATCAGTTTTAACAATGAAACTATTGACTGTGGGACTTAATTGAACTGATTTTGGACTGTGACCTTATAAATGTTATAAGTGAGACAATTTGACTCCAAGAAATAACATTCTTCTTAATTTGACATGATTGCCGGAACTCAGCGATTACACTGGGCGCTGTAATAGCGCTTCATTTAAAAATTTAGATAAATAAGTCATTCTTTACCGTGGGACCAATCGTAGCCGTTATCGCGCGCTGCAGAAATAGAGACAGTTTCCAATGCTACATTTCACTGACTTTCTATCGATGTCAGTCCGTTTGAGTTACAACGGTTGGGTCACATATTCGTACCAACATGTACTTAACGATATTTATCTGATATTACTAGGTTGCATCGCTTTTAACAGTGAAACGATTGAATGTGGGACTTAATTGAACTAACTTTGGACTGTGACCTAATAAATGTGATAAATGAGACAATTGGACTCCAAGAAATAACATATATCTTAATTTGATATGATTGTCAGAACTCAGCGATTACACTGGGCGCTGTGGTAGCGCTTCATTTAAAAATTTAGATAAATAAGTCATTCTTTACCGTGGGACCAATCCTAGCCGTTATCGCGAGCTGAAGAAATAGCGAAAGCTTCTAAAACTACATTTCATTGACTTTCTAACGGTATCAATCCGCTTCAGTTACAACGGTTGCGTCACATATATTCGTACCAACATGTATTTAGCGATATTTATCTGTTATTACTAGGTTGCATCGCTTTTAACAGTGAAACGATTGAATGTGGGACTTAATTGAACTAACTTTGGACTGTGACCTGATGAATGTGATTAATGAGACAATTGGACTCCAAGAAATAACAATCCTCTTAATTTGACATGATTGCCGGAACCCAGCGATTACACTGGGCGTTGTGGTAGCGCTTCAATTAAAAATTTAGACAAATAAGCCATTCTTTACCGTGGGACCAATCCTAGCCGTAATCGCGCGCTGTAGAAATAGCGACAGTTTCAAAAACTACATTTCATTGACTTTCTAACGGTATCAGTCCGTTTCAACTACAACAATTGCGTCACATATTCGTACCAACATGTATTTAGTGATTGTTACCGATATTACTAAGTTGTATCGTTTTTAACAGTGAAACGATTGACTGTGGGACTTAATTGAACTGATTTTGGACTATGACCTTATAAATGTGATAATTGAGACAATTGGACTCCAAGAAATAACATTCTTCTTAATTTGACATGATTGCCGGAACTCAGCGATTACACTGAGCGCTGGGGTAGCACTTAATTTAAAAATGTAGATAAATAAGTCATTTTGTACTGGGGGACCAATCCTAGCCGTTGTTGCGCGCTGACGAATTAGCGACAGTTTCAAAAAGTGCATTTCATTGACTTTCTAACGGTGTCAGTTCGTTTGAGTTACAACGGTTGCGTCACATATTCGTACCAACATGTATTTAGCGATATTTATCTGTTATTACTAGGTTGCATCGCTTTCAATAGTGAAACGAAGGAATGTGGGACTTAATTGAACTAACTTTGGACTGTGACCTGATGAATGTGATAAATAAGATAATTGGACTCTAAGAAGTAACATTCATCTTAATTTGACATGATTGCCGGAACTCAGCGATTACACTGGGCGCTGTGGTAGCGCTTCATTTAAAATTTAGAGAAATAAGTCATTCTTTACCGTGGCGACCAATCCTAGCCCTTATCGCGCGCTGAAGAAATAGCGACAGTTTCAAAAACTACAACTCATTGACTTTCCAACGGTGTCAGTCCGTTTGAGTTACAACGGTTGGGTCACATATTCGTATTAGCGATATTCTTCTGATATTACTAGGTTGCATCGCTTTTAACAATGAAACGATTTACTGTGGGACTTAATTGAACTAACTTTGGACTGTGACCTGATAAATGTGATAAATGAGACATTTGGACTCCAAGAAATAACATTCTTCTTAATTTGACGTGATTGCCGGAACTCAGCGATTACACTGGGCGCTGTGGTAGCGCTTCATTTGAAAGTTTAAATAAATAAGTCATTTTTACTGTGAGACCAATCCTAGCCGTTATCGCGCGCTGAAGAAATAGCGACAGTTTCAAAAACTACATTTCATTGACTTTCTAACGGTGTCAGTCCGTTTGAGTTACAACGGTTGAATCACATATTCGTATTAGCGATATTCTTCTGATATTACTAGGTTGCATCGCTTTTAACAATGAAACGATTTACTGTGGGACTTAATTGAACTAACTTTGGACTGTGACCTGATAAATGTGATAAATGAGACATTTGGACTCCAAGAAATAACATTCTTCTTAATTTGACGTGATTGCCGGAACTCAGCGATTACACTGGACGCTGTGGTAGCGCTTCATTTGAAAGTTTAAATAAATAAGTCATTTTTACTGTGAGACCAACCCTAGCCGTCATCGTGCGCTGAAGAAATGGCGACAGTTTCAAAAACTACATTTCATTGACTTTCTAACGGTATCCATCCGCTTCAGTTACAACGGTTGCGTCACATATTCGTACCAACATGTATTTTGCGATATTTTTTTCATATTACTAGGTTGCATCGCTTTTAACAGTGAAACGATTAAATGTGGGACTTAATTCAACTGATTTTGGGCTGTGGCCTTATAAATGTAAAAGTGAGACAATTAGACTCCAAGAAATAACATTCTTCTTAATTTGACATGATTGCCGAAACTCAGCGATTACAGTGGGCGCTCTGGTAGCGCTTCATTTGAAAATTAAGATAAAAAACTCATTTTTAACTGTGGGACGAATCCTAGCCGTTAGCGCGCGCTGCAGAAATAGAGACAGTTTCCAATGCTACATTTCACTGACTTTCTATCGATGTCAGTCCGTTTGAGTTACAACGGTTGGGTCATATATTTGTACCAACATGTACTTAACGATATTTATCTGATATTACTAGGTTGCATCGCTTTTAACAGTGAAACGATTGAATGTGGGACTTAATTGAACTAACTTTGGACTGTGACCTGATGAATGTGATAAATAAGATAATTGGACTCTAAGAAGTAACATTCATCTTAATTTGACATGATTGCCGGAACTCAGCGATTACACTGGGCGCTGTGGTAGCGCTTCATTTAAAATTTAGAGAAATAAGTCATTCTTTACCGTGGCGACCAATCCTAGCCCTTATAGCGCGCTGAACAAATAGCGACAGTTTCAAAAACTACAATTCATTGACTTTCCAACGGTGTCAGTCCGTTTGAGTTACAACGGCTGGTTCACATATTCGTATTAGCGATATTCTTCTGATATTACTAGGTTGCATCACTTTTAACAATGAAACGATTTACTGTGGGACTTAATTGAACTAACTTTGGACTGTGACCTGATAAATGTGATAAATGAGACATTTTGACTCCAAGAAATAACATTCTTCTTAATTTGACGTGATTTCCGGAACTCAGCGCTTACACTGGGCGCTGTGGTAGCGCTTCATTTGAAAATTTAAATAAATAAGTCATTTTTACTGTGAGACCAATCCTAGCCGTTATCGCGCGCTGAAGAAATAGCGAAAGTTTCAAAAACTACATTTCATTGACTTTCTAACGGTGTCAGTCCGTTTGAGTTACAACCGTTGGGTCACATATTCGTACCAACATGTATTTAGTGATTGTTACCGATATTACTAAGTTGTATCGCTTTTAACAGTGAAACGATTGACTGTGGGACTTAATTGAACTGATTTTGGACCATGACCTTATAAATGTGATAATTTAGACAATTGGACTCCAAGAAATAACATTCTTCTTAATTTGACATGATTGCCGGAACTCAGCGATTACACTGAGCGCTGGGGTAGCACTTAATTTAAAAATGCAGATAAATAAGTCATTTTGTACTGGGGGACCAATCCTAGCCGTTGTTGCGCGCTGACGAATTACCGACAGTTTCAAAAAGTGCATTTCATTGACTTTCTAACGGTGTCAGTTCGTTTGAGTTACAACGGTTGCGTTACATATTCGTACCAACATGTATTTAGCGATATTTATCTGTTATTACTAGGTTGCATCGCTTTTAATAGTGAAACGAATGAATGTGGGACTTAATTGAACTCATTTTGGACTGTGACCTGATGAATGTGATAAATAAGATAATTGGACTCTAAGAAGTAACATTCATCTTAATTTAACATGATTGCCGGAACTCAGCGATTACACTGGGCGCTGTTGTAGCGCTTCATTTAAAATTTAGAGAAATAAGTCATTCTTTACCGTGGCGACCAATCCTAGCCCTTATCGCGCGCTGAACAAATAGCGACAGTTTCAAAAACTACAATTCATTGACTTTCCAACGGTGTCAGTCCGTTTGAGTTACAACGGTTGGGTCACATATTCGTATTAGCGATATTCTTCTGATATTACTAGGTTGCATCACTTTTAACAATGAAACGATTTACTGTGGGACTTAATTGAACTAACTTTGGACTGTAACCTGATAAATGTGATAAATGAGACATTTTGACTCCAAGAAATAACATTCTTCTTAATTTGACGTGATTTCCGGAACTCAGCGATTACACTGGGCGCTGTGGTAGCGCTTCATTTGAAAATTTAAATAAATAAGTCATTTTTACTGTGAGACCAATCCTAGCCGTTATTGCGCGCTGAAGAAATAGCGACAGTTTCAAAAACTACATTTCTTTGACTTTCTAACGGTGTCAGTCCGTTTGAGTTACAACGGTTGGGTCACATATTCGTATTAGCGATATTCTTCTGATATTACTAGGTTGCATCGCTTTTAACAATGAAACGATTTACTGTGGGACTTAATTGAACTAACTTTGGACTGTGACCTGATAAATGTGATAAATGAGACATTTGGACTCCAAGAAATAACATTCTTCTTAATTTGACGTGATTGCCGCAACTCAGCGATTACACTGGACGCTGTGTTAGCGCTTCATTTGAAAGTTTAAATAAATAAGTCATTTTTACTGTGAGACCAATCCTAGCCGTCATCGCGCGCTGAAGAAATGGCGACAGTTTCAAAAACTACATTTCATTGACTTTCTAACGGTATCCATCCTCTTCAGTTACAACGGTTGCGTCACATATTCGTACCAACATGTATTTTGCGATATTTTTTTCATATTACTAGGTTGCATCGCTTTTAACAGTGAAACGATTAAATGTGGGACTTAATTGAACTGATTTTGGACTGTGACCTTATAAATGTTATAAGTGAGACAATTGGACTCTAAGAAATAACATTCTTCTTAATTTGACATGATTGCCGGAAGTCAGCGATTACACTGGGCGCTGTGGTAGCGCTTCATTTAAAAATGTAGATGAATAAGTCAATTTTTATTGTGGGACCAATCCTAGACCGTAGCGCGCGCTGAAGAAATAGAGACAGTTTCAAAAAGTGCATTTCATTGACTTTCCAACGGTGTCAGTTCCTTTGAGTTACAACGGTTGGGTCACATATTCGTATCAGCGATATTCTTCTGATATTACTAGGTTGCATCGCTTTTAACAATGAAACGATTTACTGTGGGACTTAATTGAACTAACTTTGGACTGTGACCTGATAAATGTGATAAATGAGACATTTTGACTCCAAGAAATAACATTCTTCTTAATTTGACGTGATTTCCGGAACTCAGCAATAACACTGGGCGCTGTGGTAGCGCTTCATTTGAAAATTTAAATAAATAAGTCATTTTTACTGTGAGACCAATCCTAGCCGTTATCGCGCGCTGAAGAAATAGCGACAGTTTCAAAAACTACATTTCATTGACTTTCTAACGGTGTCAGTCCGTTTGAGTTACAACGGTTGGGTCACATATTCGTATTAGCGATATTCTTCTGATATTACTAGGTTGCATCGCTTTTAACAATGAAACGATTTACTGTGGGACTTAATTGAACTAACTTTGGACTGTGACCTGATAAATGTGATAAATGAGACATTTGGACTCCAAGAAATAACATTCTTCTTAATTTGACGTGATTGCCGGAACTCAGCGATTACACTGGACGCTGTAGTAGCGCTTCATTTAAAAGTTTATATAAATAAGTCATTTTTACTGTGAGACCAATCCTAGCCGCCATCGCGCGCTGAAGAAATGGCGACAGTTTCAAAAACTACATTTCATTGACTTTCTAACGGTATCCATCCGCTTCAGTTACAACGGTTGCGTCACATATTCGTACCAACATGTATTTTGCGATATTCATATTACTAGGTTGCATCGCTTTTAACAGTGAAACGATTAAATGTGGGACTTAATTGAACTGATTTTGGACTGTGACCTTATAAATGTTATAAGTGAGACAATTGGACTCTAAGAAATAACATTCTTCTTAATTTGACATGATTGCCGGAAGTCAGCGATTACACTGGGCGCTGTGGTAGCGCTTCATTTAAAAATGTAGATGAATAAGTCAATTTTTATTGTGGGACCAATCCTAGACCGTAGTGCGCGCTGAAGAAATAGAGACAGTTTCAAAAAGTGCATTTCATTGACTTTCTAACGGTGTCAGTTCGTTTGAGTTACAACGATTGCGTCACATATTCGTACCAACATGTATTTAGCGATAATTATCTGTTATTATTAGGTTGCATCGCTTTTAACAGTGAAACGAATGAATGTGGGACTTAATTGAACTAACTTTAGACTGAGACCTGATGAATGTGATAAATAAGACAATTGGACTCCAAGAAGTAACATTAATCTTAAATTGACATGATTGCCGGAACTCTGCTATTACACTGGGCGCTGTTGTAGCACTTCATTTAAAATTTAGATAAATAAGTCATTCTTTACCGTGGGACCAATCCTAGCCCTTTTCGCGCGCTGAAGAAATAGCGACAGTTTCAAAAACTACATTTCATTGACTTTCTAACGGTGTCAGTCCGTTTGAGTTACAACGGTTGGGTCACATATTCGTATTAGCGATATTCTTCTGATATTACTAGGTTGCATCGCTTTTAACAATGAAACGACTTACTGTGGGACTTAATTGAACTAACTTTGGACTGTGACCTGATAAATGTGATAAATGAGACATTTGGACTCCAAGAAATAACATTCTTCTTAATTTGACGTGATTGCCGGACCTCAGCGATTACACTGGGCGCTGTGGTAGCGCTTCATTTAAAAATTTAAATAATTAAGTCATTTTTACTGTGAGACCAATCCTAGCCGTTATCGTGCGCTGAAGAAATGGCGACAGTTTCAAAAACTACATTTCATTGACTTTCTAACGGTATCAATCCGCTTCAGTTACAACGGTTGCGTCACATATTCGTACCAACATGTATTTAGCGATATTTTTTTCATATTACTAGGTTGCATCGCTTTTAACAGTGAAACGATTGAATGTGGGACTTAATTGAACTGATTTTGGACTGTGAACTTATAAATGTTATAAGTGAGACAATTTCACTCCAAGAAATAACATTCTTCTTAATTTGACATGATTGCCGGAACTCAGCTATTACACTGGGCGCTGTTGTAGCACTTCATTTAAAATTTAGATAAATAAGTCATTCTTTACCGTGAGACCAATCCTAGCCCTTTTCGCGCGCTGAAGAAATAGCGACAGTTTCAAAAACTACATTTCATTGACTTTCTAACGGTGTCAGTCCGTTTGAGTTACAACGGTTGGGTCACATATTCGTATTAGCGATATTCTTCTGATATTACTAGGTTGCATCGCTTTTAACAATGAAACGACTTACTGTGGGACTTAATTGAACTAACTTTGGACTGTGAAATGATAAATGTGATAAATGAGACATTTGGACTCCAAGAAATAACATTCTTCTTAATTTGACGTGATTGCCGGACCTCAGCGATTACACTGGGCGCTGTGGTAGCGCTTCATTTAAAAATTTAAATAATTAAGTCATTTTTACTGTGAGACCAATCCTAGCCGTTATCGTGCGCTGAAGAAATGGCGACAGTTTCAAAAACTACATTTCATTGACTTTCTAACGGTATCAATCCGCTTCAGTTACAACGGTTGCGTCACATTTTCGTACCAACATGTATTTAGCGATATTTTTTTCATATTACTAGGTTGCATCGCTTTTAACAGTGAAACGATTGAATGTGGGACTTAATTGAACTGATTTTGGACTGTGAACTTATAAATGTTATAAGTGAGACAATTTGACTCCAAGAAATAACATTCTTCTTAATTTGACATGATTGCCGGAACTCAGCTATTACACTGGGCGCTGTTGTAGCACTTCATTTAAAATTTAGATAAATAAGTCATTCTTTACCGTGGGACCAATCCTAGCCCTTTTCGCGCGCTGAAGAAATAGCGACAGTTTCAAAAACTACATTTCATTGACTTTCTAACGGTGTCAGTCCGTTTGAGTTACAACGGTTGGGTCACATATTCGTATTAGCGATATTCTTCTGATATTACTAGGTTGCATCGCTTTTAACAATGAAACGACTTACTGTGGGACTTAATTGAACTAACTTTGGACTGTGACCTGATAAATGTGATAAATGAGACATTTGGACTCCAAGAAATAACATTCTTCTTAATTTGACGTGATTGCCGGACCTCAGCGATTACACTGGGCGCTGTGGTAGCGCTTCATTTAAAAATTTAAATAATTAAGTCATTTTTACTGTGAGACCAATCCTAGCCGTTATCGTGCGCTGAAGAAATGGCGACAGTTTCAAAAACTACATTTCATTGACTTTCTAACGGTATCAATCCGCTTCAGTTACAACGGTTGCGTCACATATTCGTACCAACATGTATTTAGCGATATTTTTTTCATATTACTAGGTTGCATCGCTTTTAACAGTGAAACGATTGAATGTGGGACTTAATTGAACTGATTTTGGACTGTGAACTTATAAATGTTATAAGTGAGACAATTTGACTCCAAGAAATAACGTTCTTCTTAATTTGACATGATTGCCGGAAGTCAGCGATTACACTGGGCGCTGTGGTAGCGCTTCATTTAAAAATTTAGATAAGTAAGTCAATTTTTATTGTGGGACCAATCCTAGCCCTTAGCGCGCGCTGAAGAAATAGAGACAGTTTCAAATACTACATTTCATTGACTTTCTAACAGTGTCAGTTCGTTTAAGTTACAACGGTTGCGTCACATATTCGTACCAACATGTATTTAGCGATACTTATCTGTTATTACTAGGTTGCATCGCTTTCAACTATGAAACGATTGACTGTGGGACTTAATTGACCTAACTTTGGACTGTGACCTGATAAATGTGATAAATAAGACAACTGGGCTCTAAGAAGTAACATTCATCTTAATTTGACATGATTGCCGGAACTCAGCGATTACACTGGGCGCTGTGGTAGCGCTTCATTTAAAATTTAGATAGATAAGTCATTCTTTACCGTGCGACCAATCCTAGCCCTTATCGCGCGCTGAAGAAATAGCGACAGTTTCAAAAACTACATTTCATTGACTTTCTAACGGTGTCAGTCCGTTTGAGTTACAACGGTCGGGTCACATATTCGTATTAGCGATATTCTTCTGATATTACTAGGTTGCATCGCTTTTAACAATGAAACGATTTACTGTGGGACTTAATTGAACTAACTTTGGACTGTGACCTGATAAATGTGAGAAATGAGACATTTGGACTCCAAGAAATAACATTCTTCTTAATTTGACGTGATTGCCGGACCTCAGCGATTACACTGGGCGCTGTTTTAGCGCTTCATTTAAAAATGTAGATAAATAAGTCATCTTTACTGTGGGACCAATCATAGCCGTTATCACGCACTGAAAAAAATAGCGCACTTTCAAGAACTACATTTCATTGACTTTCTAACGGTATCAATCCGCTTCAGTTACAACGGTTGCGTCACATATATTCGTACCAACATGTATTTAGCGATATTTATCTGTTATTACTAGGTTGCATCGCTTTCAACAGTGAAACGATTGAATGTGGGACTTAATTGAACTAACTTTGGACTGTGACCTGATGAATGTGATTAATGAGACAATTGGACTCCAAGAAATAACATTCATCTTAATTTGACATGATTGCCGGAACTCAGCGATTACACTGGGCGCTGGGGTAGCACTTAATTTAAAAATGCAGATAAATAAGTCATTTTTTACTGGGGGACCAATCCTAGCCGTTATTGCGCGCTGGCAATTTAGCGGCAGTTTCAAAAATTGCATTTCATTGACTTTCTAACGGTGTCAGTTTGTTTGAGTTACAACGGTTACGTCACATATTCGTACCAACATGTATTTAGCGATATTTATCTGATATTACTAGGTTGCATCGCTTTTAGCAATGAAACGATTTACTGTGGGACTTAATTGAACTATCTTTGGACTGTGACCTGATAAATGTGATAAATGAGACATTTGGACTCCAAGAAATAACATTCTTCTTAATTTGACGTGATTGCCGGAACTCAGCGATTACACTGAGATCTGTGGTAGCGCTTCATTTGAAAATTTAAATAAATAAGTCATTTTTACTGTGAGACCAATCCTAGCCGTTATCGCGCGCTGAAGAAATAGAGACAGTTTCAAAAAGTGCATTTCATTGACTTTCTAACGGTGTCAGTTCGTTTGAGTTACAACGGTTGCGTCACATATTCGTATTAGCGATATTCTTTTGATATTACTAGGTTGCATCGCTTTTAACAATGAAACGATTTACTGTGGGACTTAATTGAACTAACTTTGGACTGTGACCTGATAAATGTGATAAATGAGACATTTGGACTCCAAGAAATAACATTCTTCTTAATTTGACGTGATTGCCGGAACTCAGCGATTACACTGGACGCTGTGGTAGCGCTTCATTTGAAAGTTTAAATAAATAAGTCATTTTTACTGTGAGACCAATCCTAGCCGCCATCGCGCGCTGAAGAAATGGCGACAGTTTCAAAAACTACATTTCATTGACTTTCTAACGGTATCGATCCGCTTCAGTTACAACGGTTGCGTCACATATTCGTACCAACATGTATTTTGCGATATTCATATTACTAGGTTGCATCGCTTTTAACAGTGAAACGATTAAATGTGGGACTTAATTGAACTGATTTTGGACTGTGACCTTATAAATGTTATAAGTGAGACAATTGGACTCTAAGAAATAACATTCTTCTTAATTTGACATGATTGCCGGAAGTCAGCGATTACACTGGGCGCTGTGGTAGCGCTTCATTTAAAAATGTAGATGAATAAGTCAATTTTTATTGTGGGACCAATACTAGACCGTAGCGCGCGCTGAAGAAATAGAGACAGTTTCAAAAAGTGCATTTCATTGACTTTCTAACGGTGTCAGTTCGTTTGAGTTACAACGGTTGCGTCACATATTCGTACCAACATGTATTTTAGCGATAATTATCTGTTATTATTAGGTTGCATCGCTTTTAACAGTGAAACGAATGAATGTGGGACTTAATTGAACTAACTTTAGACTGAGACCTGATGAATGTGATAAATAAGACAATTGGACTCCAAGAAGTAACATTAATCTTAAATTGACATGATTGCCGGAACTCAGCTATTACACTGGGCGCTGTTGTAGCACTTCATTTAAAATTTAGATAAATAAGTCATTCTTTACCGTGGGACCAATCCTAGCCCTTTTCGCGCGCTGAAGAAATAGCGACAGTTTCAAAAACTACATTTCATTGACTTTCTAACGGTGTCAGTCCGTTTGAGTTACAACGGTTGCGTCACATATTCGTATTAGCGATATTCTTCTGATATTACTAGGTTGCATCGCTTTTAACAATGAAACGACTTACTGTGGGACTTAATTGAACTAACTTTGGACTGTGACCTGATAAATGTGATAAATGAGACATTTGGACTCCAAGAAATAACATTCTTCTTAATTTGACGTGATTGCCGGACCTCAGCGATTACACTGGGCGCTGTGGTAGCGCTTCATTTAAAAATTTAAATAATTAAGTCATTTTTACTGTGAGACCAATCCTAGCCGTTATCGTGCGCTGAAGAAATGGCGACAGTTTCAAAAACTACATTTCATTGACTTTCTAACGGTATCAATCCGCTTCAGTTACAACGGTTGTGTCACATATTCGTACCAACATGTATTTAGCGATATTTTTTTCATATTACTAGGTTGCATCGCTTTTAACAGTGAAACGATTGAATGTGGGACTTAATTGAACTGATTTTGGACTGTGAACTTATAAATGTTATAAGTGAGACAATTTGACTCCAAGAAATAACATTCTTCTTAATTTGACATGATTGCCGGAAGTCAGCGATTACACTGGGCGCTGTGGTAGCGCTTCATTTAAAAATTTAGATAAGTAAGTCAATTTTTATTGTGGGACCAATCCTAGCCCTTAGCGCGCGCTGAAGAAATAGAGACAGTTTCAAATACTACAATTCATTGACTTTCTAACGGTGTCAGTTCGTTTAAGTTACAACGGTTGCGTCACATATTCGTACCAACATGTATTTAGCGATACTTATCTGTTATTACTAGGTTGCATCGCTTTTAACTATGAAACGATTGACTGTGGGACTTAATTGACCTAACTTTGGACTGTGACCTGATAAATGTGATAAATAAGACAACTGGGCTCTAAGAAGTAACATTCATCTTAATTTGACATGATTGCCGGAACTCAGCGATTACACTGGGCGCTGTGGTAGCGCTTCATTTAAAATTTAGATAGATAAGTCATTCTTTACCGTGCGACCAATCCTAGCCCTTATCGCGCGCTGAAGAAATAGCGACAGTTTCAAAAACTACATTTCATTGACTTTCTAACGGTGTCAGTCCGTTTGAGTTACAACGGTCGGGTCACATATTCGTATTAGCGATATTCTTCTGATATTACTAGGTTGCATCGCTTTTAACAATGAAACGATTGACTGTGGGACTTAATTGAACTAACTTTGGACTGTGACCTGATAAATGTGAGAAATGAGACATTTGGACTCCAAGAAATAACATTCTTCTTAATTTGACGTGATTGCCGGACCTCAGCGATTACACTGGGCGCTGTTTTAGCGCTTCATTTAAAAATGTAGATAAATAAGTCATCTTTACTGTGGGACCAATCATAGCCGTTATCACGCACTGAAAAAAATAGCGCACTTTCAAGAACTACATTTCATTGACTTTCTAACGGTATCAATCCGCTTCAGTTACAACGGTTGCGTCACATATATTCGTACCAACATGTATTTAGCGATATTTATCTGTTATTACTAGGTTGCATCGCTTTCAACAGTGAAACGATTGAATGTGGGACTTAATTGAACTAACTTTGGACTGTGACCTGATGAATGTGAATAATGAGACAATTGGACTCCAAGAAATAACATTCATCTTAATTTGACATGATTGCCGGAACTCAGCGATTACACTGGGCGCTGGGGTAGCACTTAATTTAAAAATGTAGATAAATAAGTCATTTTTTACTGGGGGACCAATCCTAGCCGTTATTGCGCGCTGGCGATTTAGCGACAGTTTCAAAAATTGCATTTCATTGACTTTCTAACGGTGTCAGTTTGTTTGAGTTACAACGGTTACGTCACATATTCGTAGCAACATGTATTTAGCGATATTTATCTGATATTACTAGGTTGCATCGCTTTTAGCAATGAAACGATTTACTGTGGGACTTAATTGAACTATCTTTGGACTGTGACCTGATAAATGTGATAAATGAGACATTTGGACTCCAAGAAATAACATTCATCTTAATTTGACGTGATTGCCGGAACTCAGCGATTACACTGAGATCTGTGGTAGCGCTTCATTTGAAAATTTAAATAAATAAGTCATTTTTACTGTGAGACCAATCCTAGCCGTTATCGCGCGCTGAAGAAATAGAGACAGTTTCAAAAAGTGCATTTCATTGACTTTCTAACGGTGTCAGTTCGTTTGAGTTACAACGGTTGCGTCACATATTTGTACCAACATGTATTTAGCGATAATTATCTGTTATTATTAGGTTGCATCGCTTTTAACAGTGAAACGAATGAATGTGGGACTTAATTGAACTAACTTTAGACTGAGACCTGATGAATGTGATAAATAAGACAATTGGACTCCAAGAAGTAACATTAATCTTAAATTGACATGATTGCCGGAACTCAGCTATTACACTGGGCGCTGTTGTAGCACTTCATTTAAAATTTAGATAAATAAGTCATTCTTTACCGTGGGACCAATCCTAGCCCTTTTCGCGCGCTGAAGAAATAGCGACAGTTTCAAAAACTACATTTCATTGACTTTCTAACGGTGTCAGTCCGTTTGAGTTACAACGGTTGGGTCACATATTCGTATTAGCGATATTCTTTTGATATTGCTAGGTTGCATCGCTTTTAACAATGAAACGACTTACTGTGGGACTTAATTGAACTAACTTTGGACTGTGACCTGATAAATGTGATAAATGAGACATTTGGACTCCAAGAAATAACATTCTTCTTAATTTGACGTGATTGCCGGACCTCAGCGATTACACTGGGCGCTGTGGTAGCGCTTCATTTAAAAATTTAAATAATTAAGTCATTTTTACTGTGAGACCAATCCTAGCCGTTATCGTGCGCTGAAGAAATGGCGGCAGTTTCAAAAACTACATTTCATTGACTTTCTAACGGTATCAATCCGCTTCAGTTACAACGGTTGCGTCACATATTCGTACCAACATGTATTTAGCGATATTTTTTTCATATTACTAGGTTGCATCGCTTTTAACAGTGAAACGATTGAATGTGGGACTTAATTGAACTGATTTTGGACTGTGACCTTATAAATGTTATAAGTGAGACAATTTGACTCCAAGAAATAACATTCTTCTTAATTTGACATGATTGCCGGAAGTCAGCGATTACACTGGGCGCTGTGGTAGCGCTTCATTTAAAAATTTAGATAAGTAAGTCAATTTTTATTGTGGGACCAATCCTAGCCCTTAGCGCGCGCTAAAGAAATAGAGACAGTTTCAAATACTACATTTCATTGACTTTCTAACGGTGTCAGTTCGTTTAAGTTACAACGGTTGCGTCACATATTCGTACCAACATGTATTTAGCGATACTTATCTGTTATTACTAGGTTGCATCGCTTTTAACAGTGAAACGAATAAATGTGGGACTTAATTGACCTAACTTTGGACTGTGACCTGATAAATGTGATAAATAAGACAACTGGGCTCTAAGAAGTAACATTCATCTTAATTTGACATGATTGCCGGAACTCAGCGATTACACTGGGCGCTGTGGTAGCGCTTCATTTAAAAATGTCAATAAATAAGTCATTTTTACTGTGAGACCAATTCTAGCCGTCATTGCGCGCTGAACAAATGGCGACAGTTTCAAAAACTACATTCATTGACTTTCTAACGGTATCCATCCGCTTCAGTTACAACGGTTGCGTCACATATTCGTACAAACATGTATTTAGCGATATTTTTTTCATATTACTAGGTTGCATCGCTTTTAACAGTGAAACGATTAAATGTGGGACTTAATTGAACTGATTTTGGACTGTGACCTTATAAATGTTATAAGTGAGACAATTGGACTCAAAGAAATAACATTCTTCTTAATTTGACGTGATTGCCGGACCTCAGCGATTACACTGGGCGCTGTGGTAGCGCTTCATTTAAAAATGTAGATAAATAAGTCATCTTTACTGTGGGACCAATCATAGCCGTTATCGCGCACTGAAGAAATAGCGCACTTTCAAGAACTACATTTCATTGACTTTCTAACGGTATCAATCCGCTTCAGTTACAACGGTTGCGTCACATATATTCGTACCAACATGTATTTAGCGATATTTATCTGTTATTACTAGGTTGCATCGCTTTTAACAGTGAAACGATTGAATGTGGGACTTAATTGAACTAACTTTGGACTGTGACCTGATGAATGTGATTAATGAGATAATTGGACTCCAAGAAATAACATTCTTCTTAATTTGACGTGATTGCCGGAACTCAGCGATTACATTGGGCGCTGAGGTAGCGCTTCATTTAAAAATGTCGATAAATAAGTCATCTTTACTGTGGGACCAATCATAGCCGTTATAGCGCACTGAAGAAATAGCGCACTTTCAAGAACTACATTTCATTGACTTTCTAACGGTAACAATCCGCTTCAGTTACAACGGTTGCGTTACATATATTCGTACCAACATGTATTTAGCGATATTTATCTGTTATTACTAGGTTGCATCGGTTTTAACAGTGAAACGATTGAATGTGGGACTTAATTGAACTAACTTTGGACTGTGACCTGATGAATGTGATTAATGAGACAATTGGACTCTAAGAAGTAACATTCATCTTAATTTGACATGATTGCCGGAACTCAGCGATTACACTGGGCGCTGTGGTAGCGCTTCATTTAAACATTTAGATAAATAAGTCATTTTTTACCGTGGGACCAATCCTTGCCGTTATCACGCGCTGTAGAAATAGCGACAGTTTCAAAAACTACATTTCATTGACTTTCTAACGGTATCAGTCCGTTTCAACTACAACAGTTGCGTCACATATTCGTACCAACATGTATTTATTGACTGTTACCGATATTACTAAGTTGTATCGCTTTTAACAGTGAAACGATTGACTGTGGCACTTAATTGAACTGATTTTGGACTATGACCTTATAAATGTGATAATTGAGACAATTGGACTCCAAGAAATAACATTGTTCTTAATTTGACAAGATTGCCGGAACTCAGCGATTACACTGAGCGCTGGTGTAGCACTTAACTTAAAAATGTAGATAAATATGTCATTTTGTACTGGGAGACCAATCCTAGCCGTTATTGCGCGCTGACGAATTAGCGACAGTCTCAAAAAGTGTATTTCATTGACTTTCTAACGGTGTCAGTTCGTTTGAGTTACAACGGTTGCGTCACATATTCGTACCAGCATGTATTTAGCGATACTTATCTGTTATTACTAGGTTGCATCGCTTTTAACAGTGAAACGAATGAATGTGGGACTTAGTTGACCTAACTTTAGACTGTGAACTGATGAATGTAATAAATAAGACAATTGGGCTCTAAGAAGTAACATTCATCTTAATTTGACATGATTGCCGAAACTCAGCGATTACACTGGGCGCTGTGGTAGCGCTTCATTTAAAAATGTCGATAAATAAGTCATTTTTACTGTGAGATCAATCCTAGCCGTCATCGCGCGCTGAAGAAATGGCGAAGTTTCAAAAACTACATTTCATTGACTTTTTAACGGTATCCATCCGCTTAAGTTACAACGGTTGCATCACATATTCGTACAAACATGTATTTAGCGATATTTTTTTCATATTAATAGGTTGCATCGCTTTTAACAGTGAAACGATTAAATGTGGGACTTAATTGAACTGATTTTGGACTGTGACCTGATGAATGTGATAAATAAGACAATTGGACTCTAAGAAGTAACATTCATCTTAATTTGACATGATTGCCGGAACTCAGCGATTACTCTGGGCGCTGTGGTTGCACTTCATTTGAAAATTTAAATAAATAAGTCATTTATACTGTGAGACCAATCCTAGCCGTTATCGTGCGCTGAAGAAATGGCGACAGTTTCAAAAACTACATTTCATTGACTTTCTAACGGTATCAATCCGCTTCAGTTACAACGGTTGCGTCACATATTCGTACCAACATGTATTTAGCGATATTTTTTTCACAGTACTAGGTTGCATCGCTTTTAAAAGTGAAACGATTGACTGTGGGACTTAATTGAACTGATTTTGGACTGTGACCTTATAAATGTTATAAGTGAGAAAATTTGACTCCAAGAAGTAACATTCTTCTTAATTTGACATGATTGCCGGAAGTCAGCGATTACACTGGGCGCTGTGGTAGCGCTTCATTTAAAAATTTAGATAACTAAGTCAATTTTTATTGTGGGACTAATCCTAGCCCTTAGCGCGCGCTGAAGAAATAGAGACAGTTTCAAATACTACATTTCATTGATTTTCTAACGGTATCAGTCCGTTTCAACTACAACAGTTGCGTCACATATTCGTACCAACATGTATTTAGCGATATTTATCTGTTATTACTAGGTTGCATCGCTTTTAACAGTGAAACGAATGAATGTGGGACTAAATTGAACTGATTTTGGACTGTGACCTTATAAATGTTATAAGTGAGACAATTGAACTCCAAGAAATAACATTCTTCTTAATTTGACATGATTGCCGGAAGTCAGCGATTACACTGGGCGCTTTGGTAGCGCTTCATATAAAAATTTAGATAAAAAAGTCATTTTTACCGTGGGACCAATCCTAGACGTTATCGCGAGCTGAAGAAATAGCGACAGTTTCAAAAATTACATTTCATTTACCTTCTAAGGGTGTTAGTCCGTTTGAGTTAAAATGGTTGGGTCACATATTCGTACCAACATGTATTTTGCCATATTTTTCTGATATTACTAGATTGCATCGGTTTTAACAATGAAACGATTGACTGTGGGACTTAATTGAACTAACTTTGGACTGTGACCTGATAAATGTGAGAAATGAGACAATTGGACTCAAAGAAATAACATTCTTCTTAATTTGACGTGATTGCCGGACCTCAGCGATTACACTGGGCGCTGTAGTAGCGCTTCATTTAAAAATGTAGATAAATAAGTCATCTTTACTGTGGGACCAATCATAGCCGTTATCGTGCACTGAAGAAATAGCGCACTTTCAAGAACTACATTTCATTGACTTTTTAACGGTATCAATCCGCTTCAGTTACAACGGTTGCGTCACATATATTCGTACCAACATGTATTTAGCGATATTTATCTGTTATTACTAGGTTGCATCGCTTTTAACAGTGAAACGATTGAATGTGGGACTTAATTGAACTAACTTTGGACTGTGACTTGATGAATGTGATTAATGAGACAATTGGACTCCAAGAAATAACATTCTTCTTAATTTGACATGATTGCCGGAACTCAGCGATTACATTGGGCGCTGAGGTAGCGCTTCATTTAAAAATGTCAATAAATAAGTCATCTTTACTGTGGGACCAATCATAGCCGTTATCGCGCACTGAAGAAATAGCGCACTTTCAAGAACTACATTTCATTGACTTTCTAACGGTATCAATCCGCTTCAGTTACAACGGTTGCGTTACATATATTCGTACCAACATGTATTTAGCGATATTTATCTGTTATTACTAGGTTGCATCGCCTTTAACAGTGAAACGATTGAATGTGGGACTTAATTGCACTAACTTTGGACTGTGACCTGATGAATGTGATTAATGAGACAATTGGACTCTAAGAAGTAACATTCATCTTAATTTGACATGATTGCCGGAACTCAGCGATTACACTGGGCGCTGTGGTAGCGCTTCATTTAAACATTTAGATAAATAAGTCATTCTTTACCGTGGGATCAATCCTTGCCGTTATCACGCGCTGTAGAAATAGCGACAGTTTCAAAAACTACATTTCATTGACTTTCTTACGGTATCAGTCCGTTTCAACTACAACAGTTGCGTCACATATTCGTACCAACATGTATTTAGTGATTGTTACCGATATTACTAAGTTGTATCGCTTTTATCAGTGAAACGATTGACTGCGGGACTTAATTGACCTAACTTTGGACTGTGACCTGATGAATGTGATAAATAAGACAATTGGGCTCTAAGAAGTAACATTCATCTTAATTTGACATGATTGCCGAAACTCAGCGATTACACTGGGCGCTGCGGTAGCGCTTCATGTAAAAATGTCAATAAATAAGTCATTTTTACTGTGAGACCAATCCTAGCCGTTATCGTGCGCTGAAGAAATGGCGACAGTTTCAAAAACTACATTTCATTGACTTTCTAACGGTATCAATCCGCTTCAGTTACAACGGTTGCGTCACATATTCGTACAAACATGTATTTAGCGATATTTTTTTCATATTACTAGGTTGCATCGCTTTTAACAGTGAAACGATTAAATGTGGGACTTAATTGAACTGATTTTGGACTGTGACCTTATAAATGTTATAAGTGAGACAATTGGACTCCAAGAAATAACATTCTTCTTAATTTGACATGATTGCCGGAAGTCAGCGATTACACTGGGCGCTGTGGTAGCGCTTCATTTAAAAATTTAGATAAATAAGTCAATTTTTATTGTGGGACCAATCCTAGACCGTAGCGCGCGCTGAAGAAATAGAGACAGTTTCAAAAAGTGCATTTCATTGACTTTTTAACGGTATCAGTCCGTTTCAACTACAACAGTTGCGTCACATATTCGTACCAACATGTATTTAGTGATTGTTACCGATATTACTAAGTTGTATCGCTTTTAACAGTGAAACGATTGACTGTGGGACTTAATTGAACTGATTTTTGACTATGACCTTATAAATGTGATAATTGAGACAATTGGACTCCAAGAAATCACATTCTTCTTAATTTGACATGATTGCCGGAACTCAGCGGTTACACTGGGTTTACGCTTCATTTAAAAATTTAGATAAATAAGTCATTCTTTACCGTGGGACCAATCCTAGCCGTTATCGCGAGCTGAAGAAATAGCGACAGTTTCAAAAACTACATTTCATTTACCTTCTAACGGTGTCAGTTCGTTTGAGTTACAACGGTTGCGTCACATATTCGTACCAACATGTATTTAGCGATATTTATCTGTTATTACTAGGTTGCATCGCTTTTAACAGTGAAACGATTGACTGTGGGACTTAATTGAACTGATTTTGGACTGTGACCTTATAAATGTGATAAATGTGACATTTGGACTCCAAGAAATAACATTCTTCTTAATTTGACGTGATTGCCGGAACTCAGCGATTACTCTGGGCGCTGTGGTAGCACTTCATTTAAAAATTTAGATAAGTAAGTCAATTTTTATTGTGGGACCAATCCTAGCCCTTAGCGCGCGCTGAAGAAATAGAGACAGTTTCAAATACTACATTTCATTGATTTTCTAACGGTATCAGTCCGTTTCAACTACAACAGTTGCGTCACATATTCGTACCAACATGTATTTAGTGATTGTTACCGATATTACTAAGTTGTATCGCTTTTAACAGTGAAACGATTGACTGTGGGACTTAATTGAACTGATTTTGGACTATGACCTTATAAATGTGATAATTGAGACAATTGGACTCCAAGAAATCACATTCTTCTTAATTTGACATGATTGCCGGAACTCAGCGATTACACTGGGTTTACGCTTCATTTAAAAATTTAGATAAATAAGTCATTCTTTACCGTGGGACCAATCCTAGCCGTTATTGCGCGCTGACGAATTAGCGACAGTTTCAAAAAGTGCATTTCATTGACTTTCTAACGGTGTCAGTTCGTTTGAGTTACAACGGTTGCGTCACATATTAGTACCAACATGTACTTAGCGATACTTATCTGTTATTACTAGGTTGCATCGCTTTTAACAGTGAAACGAATGAATGTGGGAATTAGTTGACCTAACTTTAGACTGTGACCTGATGATTGTGATAAATAAGACAATTGGGCTCTAAGAAGTAACATTCATCTTAATTTGACATGATTGCTGAAACTCAGCGATTACACTGGGCGCTGCGGTAGCGCTTCATTTAAAAATGTCGATAAATAAGTCATTTTTACTGTGAGACCAATCCTAGCCGTCATCGCGCGCTGAAGAAATGGCGAAGTTTCAAAAACTACATTTCATTGACTTTCTAACGGTATCCATCCGCTTCAGTTACAACGGTTGCGTCACATATTCGTACAAACATGTATTTAGCGATATTTTTTTCATATTACTAGGTTGCATCGCTTTTAACAGTGAAACGATTAAATGTGGGACTTAATTGAACTAATTTTGGACTGTGACCTTATAAATGTTATAAGTGAGACAATTGGACTCCAAGAAATAACATTCTTCTTAATTTGACATGATTGCCGGAAGTCAGCGATTACACTGGGCGCTGTGGTAGCGCTTCATTTAAAAATTTAGATAAATAAGTCAATTTTTATTGTGGGACCAATCCTAGACCGTAGCGCGCGCTGAAGAAATAGAGACAGTTTCAAAAAGTGCATTTCATTGACTTTTTAACGGTGTCAGTTCGTTTGAGTTACAACGGTTGCGTCACATATTCGTACCAACATGTATTTAGCGATATTTATCTGTTATTACTAGGTTGCATCGCTTTTAACAGTGAAACGATTGAATGTGGGACTTAATTGAACTAACTTTGGACTGTGACCTGATGAATGTGATTAATGAGACAAATGGACTCTAAGAAGTAACATTCATCTTAATTTGACATGATTGCCGGAACTCAGCGATTACACTGGGCGCTGTGGTAGCGCTTCATTTAAACATTTAGATAAATAAGTCATTCTTTACCGTGGGACCAATCCTTGCCGTTATCACGCGCTGTAGAAATAGAGACAGTTTCAAAAACTACATTTCATTGACTTTCTAACGGTATCAATCCGCTTCAGTTACAACGGTTGCGTCACATATTCGTACCAACATGTATTTAGCGATATTTTTTTTCACAGTACTAGGTTGCATCGCTTTTAACAGTGAAACGATTGACTGTGGGACTTAATTGAACTGATTTTGGACTGTGACCTTATAAATGTTATAAGTGAGAAAATTTGACTCCAAGAAGTAACATTCTTCTTAATTTGACATGATTGCCGGAAGTCAGCGATTACACTGGGCGCTAAGGTAGCGCTTCATTTAAAAATTTAGATAAGTAAGTCAATTTTTATTGTGGGACCAATCCTAGCCCTTAGCGCGCGCTGAAGAAATAGAGACAGTTTCAAATACTACATTTCATTGATTTTCTAACGGTATCAGTCCGTTTCAACTACAACAGTTGCGTCACATATTCGTACCAACATGTATTTAGTGATTGTTACCGATATTACTAAGTTGTATCGCTTTTAACAGTGAAACGATTGACTGTGGGACTTAATTGAACTGATTTTGGACTATGACCTTATAAATGTGATAATTGAGACAATTGGACTCCAAGAAATCACATTCTTCTTAATTTGACATGATTGCCGGAACTCAGCGATTACACTGGGTTTACGCTTCATTTAAAAATTTAGATAAATAAGTCATTCTTTACCGTGGGACCAATCCTAGCCGTTATCGCCAGCTGAAGAAATAGCGACAGTTTCAAAAACTACATTTCATTTACCTTCTAACGGTGTCAGTTCGTTTGAGTTACAACGGTTGCGTCACATATTCGTACCAACATGTATTTAGCGATATTTATCTGTTATTACTAGGTTGCATCGCTTTTAACAGTGAAACGAATGAATGTGGGACTTAATTGAACTAACTTTGGACTGTGACCTGATGAATGTGATAAATAAGACAATTGGACTCTAAGAAGTAACATTCATCTTAATTTGACATGATTGCCGGAACTCAGCGTTTACACTGGGCGCTGTGGTAGCGCTTCATTTAAAATTTAGATAAATAAGTCATTCTTTACCGTGGGACCAATCCTAGCCCTTATCGCGCGCTGAAGAAATAGCGACAGTTTTAAAAACTACATTTCATTGACTTTCTAACGGTGTCAGTCCGTTTGAGTTACAACGGTTGGGTCACATATTCGTATTAGCGATATTCTTCTGATATTACTAGGTTGCATCACTTTTAACAATGAAACGATTTACTGTAGAACTTAATTGAACTACCTTTGGACTGTGACCTGATAAATGTGAGAAATGAGACAATTGGACTCAAAGAAATAACATTCTTCTTAATTTGACGTGATTGCCGGACCTCAGCGATTACACTGGGCGCTGTGGTAGCGCTTCATTTAAAAATGTAGATAAATAAGTCATCTTTACTGTGGGACCAATCATAGCCGTTATCGCGCACTGAAGAAATAGCGCACTTTCAAGAACTACATTTCATTGACTTTCTAACGGTATCAATCCGCTTCAGTTACAACGGTTGCGTCACATATATTCGTACCAACATGTATTTAGCAATATTTATCTGTTATTACTAGGTTGCATCGCTTTTAACAGTGAAACCATTGAATGTGGGACTTAATTGAACTAACTTTTGACTGTGACCTGATGAATGTGATTAATGAGACAATTGGACTCCAAGAAATAACATTCTTCTTAATTTGACGTGATTACCGGAACTCAGCGATTACATTGGGCGCTGAGGTAGCGCTTCATTTTAAAATGTCGATAAATAAGTCATCTTTACTGTGGGACCAATCATAGCCGTTATCGCGCACTGAAGAAATAGCGCACTTTCAAGAACTACATTTCATTGACTTTCTAACGGTATCAATCCGCTTCAGTTACAACGGTTGCGTTACATATATTCGTACCAACATGTATTTAGCGATATTTATCTGTTATTACTAGGTTGCATCGCTTTTAACAGTGAAACGATTGAATGTGGGACTTAATTGAACTAACTTTGGACTGTGACCTGATGAATGTGATTAATGAGACAATTGGACTCAAAGAAGTAACATTCATCTTAATTTGACATGATTGCCGGAACTCAGCGATTACACTGGGCGCTGTGGTAGCGCTTCATTTAAACATTTAGATAAATAAGTCATTCTTTACCGTGGGACCAATCCTTGCCGTTATCACGCGCTGTAGAAATAGTGACAGTTTCAAAAACTACATTTCATTGACTTTCTAACGGTATCAGTCCGTTTCAACTACAACAGTTGCGTCACATATTCGTACCAACATGTATTTATTGATTGTTACCGATATTACTAAGTTGTAACGCTTTTAACAGTGAAACGATTGACTGTGGGACTTAATTGAACTGATTTTGGACTATGACCTTATAAATGTGATAATTGAGACAATTGGACTCCAAGAAATAACATTGTTCTTAATTTGACATGATTGCCGGAACTCAGCGATTACACTGAGCGCTGGGGTAGCACTTAACTTAAAAATGTAGATAAATAAGTCATTTTGTACTGGTGGACCAATCCTAGCCGTTATTGCGCGCTGACGAATTAGCGACAGTTTCAAAAAGTGCATTTCATTGACTTTCTAACGGTGTCAGTTCGTTTGAGTTACAACGGTTGCGTCACATATTAGTACCAACATGTATTTAGCGATACTTATCTGTTATTACTAGGTTGCATCGCTTTTAACAGTGAAACGAATGAATGTGGGAATTAGTTGACCTAACTTTAGACTGTGAACTGATGAATGTGATAAATAAGACAATTGGGCTCTAAGAAGTAACATTCATCTTAATTTAACATGATTGCTGAAACTCAGCGATTACACTGGGCGCTGCGGTAGCGCTTCATTTAAAAATGTCGATAAATAAGTCATTTCTACTGTGAGACCAATCCTAGCCGTCATCGCGCGCTGAAGAAATGGCGAAGTTTCAAAAACTACATTTCATTGACTTTCTAACGGTATCCATCCGCTTCAGTTACAACGGTTGCGTCACATATTCGTACAAACATGTATTTAGCGATATTTTTTTCATATTACTAGGTTGCATCGCTTTTAACAGTGAAACGATTAAATGTGGGACTTAATTGAACTGATTTTGGACTGTGACATTATAAATGTTATAAGTGAGACAATTGGACTCCAAGAAATAACATTCTTCTTAATTTGACATGATTGCCGGAAGTCAGCGATTACACTGGGCGCTGTGGTAGCGCTTCATTTAAAAATTTAGATAAATAAGTCAATTTTTATTGTGGGACCAATCCTAGACCGTAGCGCGCGCTGAAGAAATAGAGACAGTTTCAAAAAGTGCATTTCATTGACTTTTTAACGGTGTCAGTTCGTTTGAGTTACAACGGTTGCGTCACATATTCGTACCAACAAGTATTTAGCGATATTTATCTGTTATTACTAGGTTGCATCGCTTTTAACAGTGAAACGATTGAATGTGGGACTTAATTGAACTAACTTTGGACTGTGACCTGATGAATGTGATTAATGAGACAATTGGACTCTAAGAAGTAACATTCATCTTAATTTGACATGATTGCCGGAACTCAGCGATTACACTGGGCGCTGTGGTAGCGCTTCATTTAAACATTTAGATAAATAAGTCATTCTTTACCGTGGGACCAATCCTTGCCGTTATCACGCGCTGTAGAAATAGCGACAGTTTCAAAAACTACATTTCATTGACTTTCTAACGGTATCAGTCCGTTTCAACTACAACAGTTGCGTCACATATTCGTACCAACATGTATTTATTGATTGTTACCGATATTACTAAGTTGTATCGCTTTTAACAGTGAAACGATTGACTGTGGGACTTAATTGAACTGATTTTGGACTATGACCTTATAAATGTGATAATTGAGACAATTGGACTCCAAGAAATAACATTGTTCTTAATTTGACATGATTGCCGGAACTCAGCGATTACACTGGGCGCTGTGGTAGCGCTTCATTTAAAAATTTAGATAAGTAAGTCAATTTTTATTGTGGGACCAATCCTAGCCCTTAGCGCGCGCTGAAGAAATAGAGACAGTTTCAAATACTACATTTCATTGATTTTCTAACGGTATCAGTCTGTTTCAACTACAACAGTTGCGTCACATATTCGTATTAGCGATATTCTTCTGATATTACTAGGTTGCATCGCTTTTAACAATGAAACGACTTACTGTGGGACTTAGTTGAACTAACTTTGGACTGCGACCTGATAAATGTGATAAATGAGACATTTGGACTCCAAAAAATAACATTCTTCTTAATTTGACGTGATTGCCGGAACTCAGCGATTACTCTGGGCGCTGTGGTAGCACTTCATTTGAAAATTTAAATAAATAAGTCATTTTTACTGTGAGACCAATCCTAGCCGTTATCGTGCGCTGAAGAAATGGCGACAGTTTCAAAAACTACATTTCATTGACTTTCTAACGGTATCAATCCGCTTCAGTTACAACGGTTGCGTCACATATTCGTACCAACATGTATTTAGCGATATTTTTTTTCACAGTACTAGGTTGCATCGCTTTTAACAGTGAAACGATTGACTGTGGGACTTAATTGAACTGATTTTGGACTGTGACATTATAAATGTTATAAGTGAGAAAATTTGACTTCAAGAAGTAACATTCTTCTTAATTTGACATGATTGCCGGAAGTCAGCGATTACACTGGGCGCTGTGGTAGCGCTTCATTTAAAAATTTAGATAAGTAAGTCAATTTTTATTGTGGGACCAATCCTAGCCCTTAGCGCGCGCTGAAGAAATAGAGACAGTTTCAAATACTACATTTCATTGATTTTCTAACGGTATCAGTCCGTTTCAACTACAACAGTTGCGTCACATATTCGTACCAACATGTATTTAGTGATTGTTACCGATATTACTAAGTTGTATCGCTTTTAACAGTGAAACGATTGACTGTGGGACTTAATTGAACTGATTTTGGACTATGACCTTATAAATGTGATAATTGAGACAATTGGACTCCAAGAAATCACATTCTTCTTAATTTGACATGATTGCCGGAACTCAGCGATTACACTGGGTTTACGCTTCATTTAAAAATTTAGATAAATAAGTCATTCTTTACCGTGGGACCAATCCTAGCCGTTATCGCGAGCTGAAGAAATAGCGACAGTTTCAAAAACTACATTTCATTTACCTTCTAACGGTGTCAGTTCGTTTGAGTTACAACGGTTGCGTCACATATTCGTACCAACATGTATTTAGCGATATTTATCTGTTATTACTAAGTTGCATCGCTTTTAACAGTGAAACGAATGAATGTGGGACTTAATTGAACTAACTTTGGACTGTGACCTGATGAATGTGATAAATAAGACAATTGGACTCTAAGAAGTAACATTCATCTTAATGTGACATGATTGCCGGAACTCAGCGTTTACACTGGGCGCTGTGGTAGCGCTTCATTTAAAATTTAGATAAATAAGTCATTCTTTACCGTGGGACCAATCCTAGCCCTTATCGCGCGCTGAAGAAATAGCGACAGTTTTAAAAACTACATTTCATTGACTTTCTAACGGTGTCAGTCCGTTTGAGTTACAACGGTTGGGTCACATATTCGTATTAGCGATATTCTTCTGATATTACTAGGTTGCATCGCTTTTAACAATGAAACGATTTACTGTAGAACTTAATTGAACTACCTTTGGACTGTGACCTGATAAATGTGATAAATGAGACATTTGGACTCCACGAAATAACATTCTTTTTAATTTGACGTGATTGCCGGAACTCAGCGATTACACTGGGCGCTGTGGTAGCGCTTCATTTGAAAATTTAAATAAATAAGTCATTTTTACTGTGAGACCAATCCTAGCCGTTATCGTGCGCTGAAGAAATGGCGACAGTTTCAAAAACTACATTTTATTTACCTTCTAAGGGTGTCAGTCCGTTTGAGTTACAACGGTTGGGTCACATATTCGAATTAGCGATATTCTTCTGATATTACTAGGTTGCATCGCTTTTAACAATGAAACGATTTACTGTAGGACTTAATTGAACTACCTTTGGACTGTGACCTGATAAATGTGATAAATGAGACATTTGGACTCCAAGAAATAACATTCTTCTTAATTTGACGTGATTGCCGGAACTCAGCGATTACACTGGGCGCTGTGGTAGCGCTTCATTTGAAAATTTAAATAAATAAGTCATTTTTACTGTGAGACCAATCCTAGCCGTTATCGTGCGCTGAAGAAATGGCGACAGTTTCAAAAACTACATTTCATTGACTTTCTAACGGTATCAATCCGCTTCAGTTACAACGGTTGCGTCACATATTCGTACCAACATGCATTTAGCGATATTTTTTTCATATTACTAGGTTGCATCGCTTTTAACAGTGAAACGATTGACTGTGGGACTTACTTGAACTGATTTTGGACTATGACCTTATAAATGTGATAATTGAGACAATTGGACTCCAAGAAATCACATTCTTCTTAATTTGACATGATTGCCGGAATTCAGCGATTACACTGAGCGCTGGGGTAGCACTTAATTTAAAAATGTAGATAAATAAGTCATTTTGTACTGGGGAACCAATCCTAGCCGTTATTGCGCGCTGACGAATTAGCGACAGTTTAAATAAGTGCAATTCATTGACTTTCTAACGGTGTCAGTTCGTTTGAGTTACAACGGTTGCGTCACATATTCGTACCAACATGTATTTAGCGATATTTATCTGTTATTACTAGGTTGCATCGCTTTTAACAGAAAAACGAATGAATGTGGGATTCAGTTGAACTAACTTTGGACTGTGTCCTGATGAATGTGATGAATAAGACAATTGAACTCTAAGAAGTAACATTCATCTTAATTTGACATGATTGCAGAACTCAGCGATTACACTGGGCGATGTGGTAGCGCTTCATATAAAAATTTAGATAAATAAGTCATTTTTACCGTGGGACCAATCCTAGCCGTTATCGTGCGCTGAAGAAATGGCGACAGTTTCAAAAACTACATTTCATTTACCTTCTAAGGGTGTCAGTCCGTTTGAGTTACAACGGTTGGGTCACATATTCGTATTAGCGATATTCTTCTGATATTACTAGGTTGCATCGCTTTTAACAGTGAAACGATTGACTGTGGGACTTAATTGAACTGATTTTGGACTGTGACCTTATAAATGTTATAAGTGAGACAATGTGACTCCAAGAAATAACATTCTTCTTAATTTCACATGATTGCCGGAAGTCAGCGATTACACTGGGCGCTGTGGTAGCGCTTCATTTAAAAATTTAGATAAATAAGTCAATTTTTATTGTGGGACCAATCCTAGCCCTTAGCGCGCGCTGAAGAAATAGAGACAGTTTCAAATACTACATTTCATTGATTTTCTAACGGTATCAGACCGTTTCAACTACAACACTTGCGTCACATATTCGTACCAACATGTATTTAGTGATTGTTACCGATATTACTAAGTTGTATCGCTTTTAACAGTGAGACGATTGACTGTGGGACTTAATTGAACTGATTTTGGACAATGACCTTATAAATATGATAATTGAGACAATTGGTCTCCAAGAAATCACATTCTTCTTAATTTGATATGATTGCCGGAACTCAGCAATTACACTGAGCGCTGGGGTAGCACTTAATTTAAAAATGTAGATAAATAAGTCATTTTGTACTGGGGAACCAATCCTAGCCGTTATTGCGCGCTGAAGAATTAGCGACAGTTTAAAAAAGTGCATTTCATTGACTTTCTAACGGTGTCAGTTCGTTTGAGTTACAACGGTTGCGTCACATATTCGTACCAACATGTATTTAGCGATATTTATCTGTTATTACTAGGTTGCATCGCTTTTAACAGTAAAACGAATGAATGTTGGACTTAGTTGAACTAACTTTGGACTGTGACCTGATGAATGTGATAAATAAGACAATTGAACTCTAAGAAGTAACATTCATCTTAATTTGCCATGATTGCGGAACTCAGCGATTACACTGGGCGATGTGGTAGCGCTTCATATAAAAATTTAGATAAATAAGTCATTTTTACCGTGGGACCACTCCTAGCCGTTATCGCGAGCTGAAGAAATAGCAACAGTTTCAAAAACTACATTTCATTTACTTTCTAAGGGTGTTAGTCCGTTTGAGTTAAAATGGTTGGGTCACATATTCGTACCAACATGTATTTTGCCATATTTTTCTGATATTACTAGATTGCATCGGTTTTAACAATGAAACGATTGACTGTGGGACTTAATTGAACTAACTTTGGACTGTGACCTGATAAATGTGAGAAATGAGACAATTGGACTCCAAGAAATAACATTCTTCTTAATTTGACGTGATTGCCGGACCTCAGCAATTACATTGGGCGCTGTGGTAGCGCTTCATTTAAAAATGTAGATAAATAAGTCATCTTTACTGTGGAACCAATCATAGCCGTTATCGCGCACTGAAAAAATAGCGCACTTTCAAGAACTACATTTCATTGACTTTCTAACGGTATCAATCCGCTTCAGTTACAACGGTTGCGTCACATATATTCGTACCAACATGTATTTAGCGATATTTATCTGTTATTACTAGGTTGCATCGCTTTTAACAGTGAAACGAATGAATGTGGGACTTAATTGAACTAACTTTGGACTGTGACATGATGAATGTGATAAATAGGACAATTGGACTCTAAGAAGTTACATTCATCTTAATTTGACATGATTGCCGGAACTCAGCGATTACACTGGGGACTGTGGAAGCGCTTCATTTAAAAATTCAGATAAATAAGTCAATTTTTATTGTGGGACCAATCCTAGCCCTTAGCGCGCGCTGAAGAAATAGAGACAGTTTCAAATACTACATTTCATTGATTTTCTAACTTTATCAGACCGTTTCAATTACAACACTTGCGTCACATATTCGTACCAACATGTATTTAGTGATTGTTACCGATATTACTAAGTTGCATCGCTTTTAACAGTGAGACGATTGACTGTGGGACTTAATTGAACTGATTTTGGACTATGACCTTATAAATGTGATAATTAAGACAATTGGACTCCAAGAAATCACATTCTTTTTAATTTGACATGATTGCCGGAACTCAGCGATTACACTGAGCGCTGGGGTAGCACTTAATTTAAAAATGTAGATAAATAAGTCATTTTGTACTGGGGAACCATTCCTAGCCGTTATTGCGCGCTGACGAATTAGCGACAGTTTAAAAAAGTGCATTTCATTGACTTTCTAACAGTGTCAGTTCGTTTGAGTTACAACGGTTGCGTCACATATATTCGTACCAACATGTATTTAGCGATATTTATCTGTTATTACTAGGTTGCATCGCTTTTAACAATGAAACGATTTACTGTGGGACTTAATTGATCTAACTTTGGACTGTGACCTGATAAATGTGATAAATGAGACATTTGGACTCCAAGAAATAACATTCTTCTTAATTTGACGTGATTGCCGGAACTCAGCGATTACACTGGGCGCTGTGGTAGCGCTTCATTTAAAAATTTAGATAAATAAGCGATTTTGTACTGGGGGACCAATCCTAGCCGTTATTGCGCGCAGACGAATTAGCGACAGTTTCAAAAAGTGCATTTCATTGACTTTCTAACGGTGTCAGTTTGTTTGAGTTAAAACGGTTGCGTCACATATTCGTACCAACATGTATTTAGCGATATTTATCTGTTATTACTAGGTTGCATCGCTTTTAACAGTGAAACGAATGAATGTGGGACTTAATTGAACTAACTTTGGACTGTGACCTGATGAATGCGATAAATAAGACAATTGGACTCTAAGAAGTAACATTCATCTTAATTTGACATGATTGCGGATCTCAGCGATTACACTGGGCGCTGTGGTAGCGCTTCATTTAAAAATTTAGATAAATAAGTCATTCTTTACCGTGGGACCAATCCTAGCCGTTATCGCGAGCTGAAGAAATAGCGACAGTTTCAAAAACTACATTTCATTTACCTTCTAAGGGTGACAGTCCGTTTGAGTTACAATGGTTGGGTCACATATTCGTACCACCATGTATTTTGCGATATTTTTCTGATATTACTAGATTGCATCGGTTTTAGCAATGATACGATTGACTGTGGGACTTAATTGAACTAACTTTGGACTGTGACCTGATAAATGTGAGAAATGAGACAATTGGACTCCAAGAAATAACATTCTTCTTAATTTGACGTGATTGCCGGAACTCAGCGATTACACTGGGCGCTGTGGTAGCGCTTCATTTAAAAATGTAGATAAATAAGTCATCTTTACTGTGGGACCAATCATAGCCGTTATTGCGTACTGAAGAAGTAGCGCACTTTCAACAACTACACGTCATTGACTTTCTAACGGTATCAATCCGCTTCAGTTACAACGGTTGCGTCACATATATTCGTACCAACATGTATTTAGCGATATTTATCTGTTATTACTAGGTTGCATCGCTTTTAACAATGAAACGATATACTGTGGGACTTAATTGATCTAACTTTGGACTGTGACCTGATAAATGTGATAAATGAGACATTTGGACTCCAAGAAATAACATTCTTCTTAATTTGACGTGATTGCCGGAACTCAGCGATTACACTGGGCGCTGTGGTAGCGCTTCATTTGAAAATTTAAATAAATAAGTCATTTTTACTGTAAGACCAATCCTAGCCGTTATCGTGCGCTGAAGAAATGGCGACAGTTTCAAAAACTACATTTTATTGACCTTCTAACGGTATCAATCCCCTTCAGTTACAACGGTTGCGTCACATATATGTACCAACATGTATTTAGCGATATTTTTTTCATATTACTAGGTTGCATCGGTTTTAACAATGAAACGATTGACTGTGGGACTTAATTGAACTGACTTTGGACTGTGACCTGATAAATGTGATAAATGAGACAATTTGACTCCAAGAAATAACATTCTTCTTAATTTCACATGATTGCCGGAAGTCAGCGATTACACTGGGCGCTGTGGTAGCGCTTCATTTAAAAATTTAGATAAATAAGTCAATTTTTATTGTGGGACCAATCCTAGCTCTTAGCCCGCGCTGACGAAATAGAGACAGTTTCAAATACTACATTTCATTGATTTTCTAACGGTATCAGACCGGTTCAACTACAACACTTGCGTCACATATTCGTACCATCATGTATTTAGTGATTTTTACCGATATTACTAAATTGCATCACTTTTAACAGTGAAACGATTGACTGTGGGACTTAATTGAACTGATTTTGGACTATGACCTTATAAATGTGATAATTGAGACAATTGGACTCCAAGAAATAACATTCTTCTTAATTTCACATGATTGCCGGAAGTCAGCGATTACATTGGGCGCTGTGGTAGCGCTTCATTTAAAAATTTAGATAAATAAGTCAATTTTTATTGTGGGACCAATCTTAGCCCTTAGCGCGCGCTGAAGAAATAGAGACAGTTTCAAATACTACATTTCATTGATTTTCTAACGGTATCAGACCGTTTCAACTACAACACTTGCGTCACATATTCGTACCAACATGTATTTAGTGATTGTTACCGATATTACTAAGTTCCATCGCTTTTAACAGTGAAACGGTTGACTGTGGGACTTAATTGAACTGATTTTGGACTATGACCTTATTACTGTGATAATTGAGACAATTGAACTCCAAGAAATCACATTCTTCTTAATTTGACATGATTGCGGAACTCAGCGATTACACTGGGCGCTGTGGTAACGCTTCATTTAAAGTTTAGATAAATAAGTCATTCTTTACCGTGGGACCAATCCTAGCCGTTATTGCGCGCTGTAGAATTAGCGACAGTTTCAAAAACTACATTTCATTGACTTTCTAACGGTATCAGTCCGTTTCAACTACAACAGTTGCGTCACATATTCGTACCAACATGTATTTAGTGATTGTTACCGATATTACTAAGTTGTATCGCTTTTAACAGTGAAACGATTGACTGTGGGACTTAATTGGACTGATTTTGGACTATGACCTGATGAATGTGATTAATGAGACAATTGGACTCCAAGAAATAACATTCATCTTAATTTGACCTGATTGCCGGAACTCAGCGATTACACTGGGCGCTGCGGTAGCGCTTCATTTAAAATTTAGATAAATAAGTCATTCTTTACCGCGGGACCAATCGTAGCCTTTATCCGGTGCTGAAGAAATAGCGACAGTTTAAAAAAACTACATTCAATTGACTTTCTAACGGTGTCAGTTCGTTTGACTTACAACGGTTGCGTAACATATTCGTACCAACATGTATTTAGCGATATTTATCTGTTATTACTAGGTTGCATCGCTTTTAACAGTGAAACGAATGAATGTGGGACTTAATTGAACTAACTTTGGACTGTGACCTGATGAATGCAATAAATAAGAGAATTGGACTCTAAGTAGTAACATTCATCTTAATTTGACATGATTGCGGAACTCAGCGATTACACTGGGTGCTGTGGTAGCGCTTCATTTAAAAAATTTAGATAAATAAGTCATTTTTTACCGTGGGACCAATCCTAGTTGTTATCGCGACCTGAAGAAATAGCGACAGTTTCAAAAACTACATTTCATTTACTTTCTAAGGGTGTCAATCCGTTTGAGTTACAATGGTTGGGTCACATATTCGTACCAACATGTATTTTGCGATATTTTTCTGATATTACTAGATTGCATCGGTTTTACCAATGAAACGATTTACTGTGGGACTTAATTGAACTAACTTTGGACTGTGACCTGATAAATGTGAGAAATGAGACAATTGGACTCCAAGAAATAACATTCTTCTTAATTTGACGTGATTGCCGGAACTCAGCGATTACACTGGGCGCTGTGGTAGCTCTTCATTTAAAAATGTAGATAAATAAGTCATCTTTACTGTGGGACCAATCATAGCCGTTATCGCGCACTGAAGAAGTAGCGCACTTTCAAGAACTACACGTCATTGACTTTCTAACGGTATCAATCCGCTTCAGTCAGTGGCGCCGTAGATTAGTGGTTATAGCTTTCGTACTCTGTGCGGGAGACCGGGGTTCGATTCCTCTTGACGGCGATTCAACATGGGCGAGTGAATGTTACTATAGCCCCGGGTTAACCCAAGCCATTTGAGGGAAATTGGGGAGATGGCACACTGTGTGGGCCGTTGGATGTTGCCGGGAGTTATCTAGTAGAGCGTGGGCCCTACTAATTGGGTCTGCGTAGCTTAAAATGAGCATTAAATACTCTGGGACTCTCCATCTAAGACATGGCCCCTCCTGGAAATAATAGACAAGGTATATCCCTCGATATTTGTGAGGCTAGCCATGTAAAATATGCACATCTATCTATCTATCTAAAACGGTTGCGTCACATATATTCGTACCGACATGTATTTAGCGATATTTATCTGTTATTACTACGTTGCATCGCTTTTAACAGTGAAACGATTGAATGTGGGACTTAATTGAACTAACTTTGGACTGTGACCTGATGAATGTGATTAATGAGACAATTGGACTCCAAGAAATAACATTCATCCTAATTTGACATGATTACCGGAACTCAGCGATTACACTGAGCGCTGGGATAGCACTTATTTTAAAAATGTAGATAAATAAGCCATTTTGTACTGGGGGACCAAACCTAGCCGTTATTGCGCGCTGACGAATTAGCGACAGTTTCAAAAAGTGCATTTCATTGACTTTCTAACGGTGTCAGTTTGTTTGAGTTACAACGGTTGCGTCACATATTCGTACCAACATGTATTTAGCAATATTTATCTGTTATTACTAGGTTGCATTGCTTTTAACAGTAAAACGAATGAATGTGGGATTTAGTTGAACTAACGTTGGACTGTGACCTGATGAATGTGATAAATAAGACAATTGAACTCTAAGAAGTAACATTCATCTTAACTTGACATGATTGCAGAACTCAGCAATTACACTGGGCGCTGTGGTAGCGCTTCATTTAAAAATGTAGATAAATAAGTCATCTTTACTGTGGGACCAATCAGAGCCGTTATCGCGCACTGAAGAAATAGCGCACTTTCAAGAACTACATTTCATTGACTTTCTAACGGTATCAATCCGCTTCAGTTACAACGGTTGGGTCACATATATTCGTACCAACATGTATTTAACGATATTTATCTGTTATTACTAGGTTGCATCGCTTTTAACAGTGAAACGATTGAATGTGGGACTTAATTGAACTAACTTTGGACTGTGACCTGATGAATGTGATTAATGAGACAATTGGACTCCAAGAAATAACATTCATCTTAATTTGACATGATTGCCGGAACTCAGCGATTACACTGGGCGCTGTGGTAGCACTTCATTTAAAAATTTAGATAAATAAGTTATTCTTTACCGTGGGACCAATCCTAGCCGTTATCGCGCGCTGTAGAAATAGCGACAGTTTCAAAAACTTCATTTCATTGACTTTCTAACGGTATCAGTCCGTTTCAACTACAACAGTTGAGTCACATATTCGTACCTACATGTATTTAGTGATTGTTACCGATATTACTAAGTTGTATCGCCTTCAACAGTGAAACGATTGACTGTGGGACTTAATTGGACTGATTTTGGACAATGACCTTATAAATGTGATAATTGAGACAATTGGACTCCAAGAAATAACATTCTTCTTAATTTGACATGATTGCCGGAACTCAGCGATTACACTGAGCGCTGGGATAGCACTTATTTTAAAAATGTAGATAAATAAGCGATTTTGTACTGGGGGACCAATCCTAGCCGTTATTGCGCGCTGACGAATTAGCGACAGTTTCAAAAAGTGCATTTCATTGACTTTCTAACGGTGTCACTTTGTTTGAGTTAAAACGGTTGCGTCACATATTCGTACCAACATGTATTTAGCGATATTTATCTGTTATTACTAGGTTGCATCGCTTTTAACAGTGAAACGAATAAATGTGGGACTTAATTGAACTAACTTTGGACTGTGACCTGATGAATGCGATAAATAAGACAATTGGACTCTAAGAAGTAACATTCATCTTAATTTGATATGATTGCGGAACTCAGCGATTACACTGGGCGCTGTGGTAGCGCTTCATTTAAAAATTTAGATAAATAAGTCATTCTTTACCGTGGGACCAATCCTAGCCGTTATCGCGAGCTGAAGAAATAGCGACAGTTTCAAAAACTACATTTCATTTACTTTCTAAGGGTGTCAGTCCGTTTGAGTTACAATGTTTGGGTCACATATTCGTACCACCATGTATTTTGCGATATTTTTCTGATATTACTAGGTTGCATCGCTTTTAACAATGATACGATTTACTGTGGGACTTAATTGAACTAATTTTGGACTGTGACCTGATGAATGTGATAAATAAGACAATTGGACTCTAAGAAATAACATTCTTCTTAATTTGACGTGATTGCCGGAACTCAGCGATCACACTGGGCGCTGTGGTAGCCCTTTATTTAAAAATGTAGATAAATAAGTCATCTTTACTGTGGGACCAATCATAGCCGTTATCGCGCACTGAAGAAGTAGCGCACTTTCAAGAACTACACGTCATTGACTTTGTAACGGTATCAATCCGCTTCAGTTACAACGGTTGCGTCACATATATTCGTACCAACATGTATTTAGCGATATTTATCTGTTATTACTAGGTTGCATCGCTTTTAACAGTGAAACGATTAAATGTGGGACTTAATTGAACTAACTTTGGACTGCGACCTGATGAATGTGATTAATGAGACAATTGGACTCCAAGAAAAAACATTCATCTTAATTTGACATGATTGCCGGAACTCAGCGATTACACTGGGCGCTGTGGTAGCGCTTCATTGAAAAATTTAGATAAATAAGTCATTCTTTACCGTGGGACCAATCCTAGCCGCTATAGCGCGCTGTAGAAATAGCGACAGTTTCAAAAACTACATTTCATTGACTTTCTAACGGTATCAGTCCGTTTTAACTACAACAGTTGCGTCACATATTCGTACCAACATGTATTTAGTGATTGTTCCCGATATTACTAAGTTGTATCGCTTTTAACAGTGAAACGATTGACTGCGGGACTTAATTGAACTGATTTTGGACTATGACCTTATAAATGTGATAATTGAGACAATTGGACTCCAAGAAATAACATTCTTCTTAATTTGACATGATTGCCGGAACTCAGCGATTACACTGAGCGCTGGGGTAGCACTTAATTTAAAAATGTAGATAAATAAGTCATTTTGTACTGGGGGACCAATCCTAGCCGTTATTGCGCGCTGACGAATTAGCGACAGTTTCAAAAAGTGCATTTCATTGACTTTCTAACGGTGTCAGTCCGTTTGAGTTACAACGGTTGGGTCACATATTCGTATTAACGATATTCTTCTGATATTACTAGGTTGCATCGCTTTTAACAATGATACGATTTACTGTGGGACTTAATTGAACTAATTTTGGACTGTGACCTGATGAATGTGATAAATAAGACAATTGGACTCTAAGAAATAACATTCTTCTTAATTTGACGTGATTGCCGGAACTCAGCGATTACACTGGGCGCTGTGGTAGCCCTTTATTTAAAAATGTAGATAAATAAGTCATCTTTACTGTGGGACCAATCATAGCCGTTATCGCGCACTGAAGAAGTAGCGCACTTTCAAGAACTACACGTCATTGACTTTCTAACGGTATCAATCGGCTTCAGTTACAACGGTTGCGTCACATATATTCGTACCAACGTGTATTTAGCGATATTTATCTGTTATTACTAGGTTGCATCGCTTTTAACAGTGAAACGATTGAATGTGGGACTTAATTGAACTAACTTTGGACTGTGACCTGATGAATGTGATTAATGAGACAATTGGACTCCAAGAAATAACATTCATCTTAATTTGACATGATTGCCGGAACTCAGCGTTTACACTGGGCGCTGTGGTAGCGCTTCATTTAAAAATTTAGATAAATAAGTCATTCTTTACCATGGGACCAATCCTAGCCGTTATCGCGCGCTGTAGAAATAGCGACAGTTTCAAAAACTACATTTCATTGACTTTCTAACGGTATCAGTCCGTTTTAACTACAACAGTTGCGTCACATATTCGTACCAACATGTATTTAGTGATTGTTACCGATATTACTAAGTTGTATCGCTTTTATCAGTGAAACGATTGACTGCGGGACTTAATTGACCTAACTTTGGACTGTGACCTGATGATTGTGATAAATAAGACAATTGGGCTCTAAGAAGTAACATTCATCTTAATTTGACATGATTGCCGGAACTCAGCGATTACACTGGGCGCTGTGGTAGCGCTTCATTTAAAGTTTAGATAAATAAGTCATTCTTTACCGTGGGACCAATCCTAGCCCTTATCGCGCGCTGAAGAAATAGCGACAGTTTCAAAAACTACATTTCATTGACTTTCTAACGGTGTCAGTCCGTTTGAATTACAACGGTTGGGTCACATATTCGTATTAGCGATATTCTTCTGATATTACTAGGTTGCATCTCTTTTAACAATGAAACGATTTACTGTGGGACTTAATTGAACTAACTTTGGACTGTGACCTGATGAATGTGATAAATAAGACAATTGGACTCTAAGAAGTAACATTCATCTTAATTTGACATGATTGCGGAACTCAGCGATTACACTAAGCGCTGTGGTAGCGCTTCATTTAAAAATTTAGATAAATAAATCATTCTTTACCGTGGGACCAATCCTAGCCGTTTTCGCGAGCTGAAGAAATAGCGACAGTTTCAAAAACTACATTTCATTGACTTTCTAACGGTATCAGTCTGTTTTAACTACAACGGTTGCGTCACATATTCGTACCAACATGTATTTAGCGATATTTATCTGTTATTACTAGGTTGCATCGCTTTTAACAGTGAAACGAATGAATGTGGGACTTAATTGACCTAACTTTGAACTGTGACCTGATGATTGTGATAAATAAGACAATTGGGCTCTAAGAAGTAACATTCATCTTAATTTGACATGATTGCCGGAACTCAGCGATTACACTGGGCGCTGTGGTAGCGCTTCATTTAAAATTTAGATAAATAAGTCATTCTTTACCGTGGGACCAATCCTAGCCCTTATCGCGCGCTGAAGAAATAGCGATAGTTTCAAAAACTACATTTCATTGACTTTCTAACGGTGTCAGTCCGTTTGAGTTACAACGGTTGGGTCACATATTCGTATTAACGATATTCTTCTGATATTACTAGGTTGCATCGCTTTTAACAATGATACGATTTACTGTGGGACTTAATTGAACTAATTTTGGACTGTGACCTGATGAATGTGATAAATAAGAAAATTGGACTCTACGAAATAACTTTCTTCTTAATTTGACGTGAGTGCCGGAACTCAGCGATTACACTGGGCGCTGTGGTAGCCCTTTATTTAAAAATGTAGATAAATAAGTCATCTTTACTCTTATAAATGTGATAATTGAGACAATTGGACTCAAAGAAATCACATTCTTCTTAATTTGACATGATTGCCGGAACTCAGCGATTACACTGAGCGCTAGGGTAGCACTTAATTTAAAAATGTAGATAAATAAGTCATTTTGTACTGGGGGACCAATCCTAGCCGTTATTGCGCGCTGACGAATTAGCGACAGTTTCAAAAAGTGTATTTCATTTACTTTCTAACGGTGTTAGCTCGTTTGAGCTACAACGGTTGCGTCACATATTCGTACCAACATGTATTTAGCGATATTTATCTGTTATTTCTAGGTTGCATCGCTTTTAACAGTGAAACGAATGAATGTGGGACTTAATTGAACTAACTTTGGACTGTGACCTAATGAATGTGATAAATAAGACAATTAGACTCTAAGAAGTAACAATCATCTTAATTTGACATGATTGCGGAACTCAGTGATTACACTGGGCGCTGTGGTAGCGCTTCATTTAAAATTTAGATAAATAAGTCATTCTTTACCGTGGGACCAATCCCAGCCCTTATCGCGCGCTGAAGAAATAGCGACAGTTTCAAAAACAACATTTCATTGACTTTCTAACTGTGTCAGTCCGTTTGAGTTACAACGTTTGGGTCACATATTCGTATTAGCGATATTCTTCTGATATTACTAGGTTGCATCGCTTTTAACAATGAAACGATTTACTGTGGGACTTAATTGAACTTATTTTGGACTGTGACCTTATAAATGTTATAAGTGAGACAATTTGACTCCAAGAAGTAACATTCTTCTTAATTTGACATGATTGCCGGAAGTCAGCGATTACATTGGGCGCTGTGGTAGCGCTTCATTTAAAATTTAAATAAGTAAGTCATTTTTATTGTGAGACCAATCCTAGCCGTTATTGCGCGTTGAAGAATCGGCGACAGTTTCAAAAACTACATTTCATTGACTTTCTAACGGTATCAATCCGCTTCAGCTACAACGGTTGCGTCACATATTCGTACCAACATGTATTTAGCGATATTTTTTTCATATTACTAGGTTGTATCGCTTTTAACAGTGAACGATTGACTGTGGGAATTAATTGAACTGATTTTGGACTGTGACCTTATAAATGTTATAAGTGAGACAATTTGACTTCAAGAAGTAACATTTTTCTTAATTTGACATGATTGCCGGAAGTCAGCGATAACATTGGGCGCTGTGGTAGCCCATCATTTAAAAATTTAGATAAATAAGTCAATTTTTATTGTGGGACCAATCCTAGCCCTTAGCGCGCGCTAAAGAAATAGAGACAGTTTCAAATACTACATTTCATTGATTTAATAACGGTATCAGTCCGTTTCAACTACAACAGTTGCGTCACATATTCGTACCAACATGTATTTAGTGATTGTTACCGATATTACTAAGTTGTATCGCTTTTAACAGTGAAACGATTGACTGTGGGATTTAATTGAACTGATTTTGGACTATGACCTTATAAATGTAATAAGTTTGACAATTGGACTCCAAGAAATAACATTTTTCTTAATTTGACCTGATAGCCGGAATTCAGCGATTACGCTTAGCGCTGGGGTAGCACTTCATTTAAAAATGTAGATAAATGAGCCAATTTGTACTGGGGGACCAATCCTAGCTGTTATCGCGCGCTGACGAATTAGCGACAGTTTCAAAAATTGCATTTCATTGAATTTCTAACGGTGTCAGTTCGTTTGAGTTACAACGGTTGGGTCACATATTCGTATTAGCGATATTCTTCTGATATTACTAGGTTGCATCGCTTTTAACAATGAAACGATTTACTGTGGGACTTAATTGAACTAAATTTGGACTGTGACCTGATAAATGTGATAAATGAGACATTTGGACTCCAAGAAATAACATTTTTCTTAATTTGACATGATTGCCGGAAGTCAGCGATTACACTGGGCGCTGTGGTAGCGCTCCATTTAAAAATTTAGATAAATAAATGATTTTTTACTGTGGGAACAATCCTAGCCGTTATCCCCCGCTAAAGAAATAGAGACAGTTTCAAAAACTACATTTCATTGACTTTCTAACAGTGTCAATCCGTTTGTGTTACAACAGTTGAGTCACATATTCGCACCAACATGTATTTCGTGATATCTTTCCGGCATTACTAGGTTGTATCGCTTTTAACAGTGAAACGAATAATGTGGGACTTAATTGAACTAACTTTGGACTTTGACCTGATGAATGTGATAAATAAGACAATTGGACTCCAAGAAATAACATTCTTCTTAATTTGACGTTATTGCCGGAACTCAGCGATTACACTGGGCGCTGTGGTAGCGCTTCATTTGAAAATATAAATAAATAAGTCATTTTGTACTGGGGGACCAATCCTAGCCGTTATTGCGCGCTGACGAATTAGCGACAGTTTCAAAAAGTGCATTTCATTGACTTTCTAACGGTGTCAGTTCGTTTGAGTCACAACAGTTGCGTCACATATTCGTACCAACATGTATTTGGCGATATTTATCTGTTATTACTAGGTTGCATCGCTTTTAACAGTGAAACGAATGAATGCTGGACTTAATTGAACTAACTTTGGACTGTGACCTGATGAATGTGATAAATAAGACAATTGGACTCTAAGAAGTAACATTGATCTTAATTTGGCATGATTGCCGGAACTCAGCGATTACACTGGGCGCTGCAGTAGCGCTTCATTTAAAATTTGGATAAATAAGTCATTCTTTACCGTGGGACAAATCCTAGCCCTTATCGCGCGCTAAAGAAATAGCGACAGTTTCGAAAACTACATTTCATTGACTTTCTAACAGTGTCAGTCCGTTTGAGTTACAACGGTTGGGTCACATATTCGTATTAGCGATATTCTTCTGATATTACTAGGTTGCTTTCTTTTTAACAATGAAAGGATTTACTGTGGGACTTGATTGAACTAACTTTGGACTGTGACCTGATAAATGTGATAAATGAGACATTTGGACTCCAAGAAATAAGATTCTTCTTAATTTGACGTGATTGTCGGAACTCAGCGATTACACTGGGCGCTGTGCTAGCGCTTCATTTGAAAATTAAAATAAATAAGTCATTTTTACTGTGAGACCAATCCCAGCCGTTATCGTGCGTTGAAGAAATGGCGACAGTTTCAAAAACTACATTTCATTGACTTTCTAACGGTATCAATCCGCTTCAGTTACAATGGTTGCGTCACATATTCGTACCAACATGTAATTAGGGATATTTTTTTTATATTACTAGGTTGCATCGCTTTTAACAGTGAAACGATTGACTGTGGGACTTAATTGAACTGATTTTGGACTATGACCTTATAAATGTGATAATTGAGACAATTGGACTCCAAGAACTCACATTCTTCTTAATTTGACATGATTGCCGGAACTCAGCGATTACACTGAGCGCTAGGGTAGCACTTAATTTAAAAATGTAGATAAATAAGTCATTTTGTACTGGGGGACCAATCCTAGCCGTTATTGCGCGCTGACGAATTAGCGACAGTTTCAAAAAGTGCATTTCATTGACTTTCTAACGGGGTTAGTTCGTTTAAGTTACAACGGTTGCGTCACATATTCGTACCAACATGTATTTAGCGATATTTATCTGTTATTACTAGGTTGCATCGCTTTTAACAGTGAAACGAATGAATGTGGGACTTAATTGAACTAACTTTGGACTGTGACCTGATGAATGTGATAAATAAGAAAACTGGACTCTAAGAAGTAACATTCATCTTAATTTGACATGATTGCGGAACTCAGCGATTACACTGGGCGCTATGGTAGCGCTTCATTTAAAATTTAGATAAATAAGTCATTCTTTACCGTGGAACCAATCCCAGCCCTTATCGCGAGCTGAAGAAATAGCGACAGTTTCAAAAACTACATTTCATTGACTTTCTAGCAGTGTCAGTCCGTTTGAGTTACAACGTTTGGGTCACATATTCGTATTAGCGATATTCCTCTAATATTACTAGGTTGCATCGCTTTTAACAAACGATTTACTGTGGGACTGAATTGAACTTATTTTGGACTGTGACCTGATAAATGTGATAAATGAGACATTTGGACTCCAAGAAATAACATTCTTCTTAATTTGACGTTATTGCCGCAATTCAGCGATTACACTGGGCGCTGTGGTAGCGCTTCATTTGAATATTTAAATAAGTAAGTCATTTTTACTGTGAGACCAATCCTAGCCGTTATTGCGCGTTGAAGAAATGGCGACAGTTTCAAAAACTACATTTCATTGACTTTCTAACGGCATCAATCCGCTTCAGTTACAACAATTGCGTCACATATTCGTACCAACATGTATTTAGCGATATTTTTTTCATATTACTAGGTTGCATCGCTTTTAAAAGTGAAACGATTGACTGTGGGACTTAATTGAACTGATTTTGGACTGTGACCTGATGAATGTGATAAATAAGACAACTGGACTCTAAGAAGTAACATTCATCTTAATTTGACATGATTGCGGAACTCAGCGATTACACTGGGCGCTATGGTAGCGCTTCATTTAAAATTTAGATAAATAAGTCATTCTTTACCGTGGAACCAATCCCAGCCCTTATCGCGAGCTGAAGAAATAGCGACAGTTTCAAAAACTACATATCATTGACTTTCTAGCAGTGTCAGTCCGTTTGAGTTACAACGTTTGGGTCACATATTCGTATTAGCGATATTCCTCTAATATTACTAGGTTGCATCGCTTTTAACAAACGATTTACTGTGGGACTGAATTGAACTTATTTTGGACTGTGACCTGATAAATGTGATAAATGAGACATTTGGACTCCAAGAAATAACATTCTTCTTAATTTGACGTTATTGCCGCAATTCAGCGATTACACTGGGCGCTGTGGTAGCGCTTCATTTGAATATTTAAATAAGTAAGTCATTTTTACTGTGAGACCAATCCTAGCCGTTATTGCGCGTTGAAGAAATGGCGACAGTTTCAAAAACTACATTTCATTGACTTTCTAACGGCATCAATCCGCTTCAGTTACAACAATTGCGTCACATATTCGTACCAACATGTATTTAGCGATATTTTTTTCATATTACTAGGTTGCATCGCTTTTAACAGTGAAGCGATTGACTGTGGGACTTAATTGAACTGATTTTGGACTGTGACCTTATAAATGTTATAAGTGAGACAATTTGACTCCAAGAAATAACATTATTCTTAATTTGACATGATTGCCGGAACTCAGCGATTACACTGGGCGCTGTGGTTGCGCTTCATTTAGAAATTTAGATAAATAAGTCAATTTTTATTGTGGGACCAATCCTAGCCCTTAGCGCGCGCTAAAGAAATAGAGACAGTTTCAAATACTACATTTTATTGATTTTCTAACGGTATCAGTCCGTTTCAACTACAACAATTGCGTCACATATTCGTACCAACAAGTATCTAGTGATTGTTACCGATATTACTAAGTTGTATCGCTTTTAACAGTGAAACGATTGACTGTGGGACTTAATTGAACTGATTTTGGACTATGACCTTATAAATGTAATAAGTGAGACAATTGGACTCCAAGAAATAACATTTTTCTTAATTTGACATGATAGCCGGAATTCAGCGATTACACTTAGCGCTGGGGTAGCACTTAATTTAAAAATGAAGATAAATAAGCCATTTTGTACTGGGGGACCAATCCTAGCTGTTATCGCGCGCTGACGAATTAACAACAGTTTCAAAAATTGCATTTCATTGACTTTCTAACGGTGTCAGTTCGTTTGAGTTACAACGGTTGGGTCACATATTCGTATTAGCAATATTCTTCTGATATTACTAGGTTGCATCGCTTTTAACAATGAAACGATTTAGTGTGGGACTTAATTGAACTAACTTTGGACTGTGACATGATAAATGTGATAAATGAGACATTTGGACTCCAAGAAATAACATTCTTCTTAATTTGACATGATTGCCGGAAGTCAGCGATTACACTGGGCGCTGTGGTAGCGCTTGATTTAAAAATTTAGATAAATAAGTGATTTTTTAGTGTGGGACCAATCCTAGCCGTTATCCCGCGCTAAAGAAATAGAGACAGTTTCAAAAACTACATTTCATTGACTTTCTAACAGTATCAATCCGTTTGTGTTACAACAGTTGAGTCACATATTCGTACCAACAAGTATTTCGTGATATCTTTCCGGTATTACTAGGTTGTATCGCATTTAACAGTGAATCGATTGACTGTGGGACTTAATTGAACTGATTTTGGGCTGTGACCTTATAAATGTAAAAGTGAGACAATTGGACTCCAAGAAATAACATTCTTCTTAATTTGACGTGATTGCCGGAATTCAGCGATTATTCTGGGCGCTGTGGTACCGCTTCAGTTAAAAACTTAGATAAATAAGTCAATTTTTACTGTGGGACCTATCCTAACCGTTATCGCGCGCTGACATATTAGCGACAGTTCCAAAACATGCATTTAATTGACTTTCTAACGGTGTCACTTTGTTTGAGTTACAACGGTTGCGTCACATATTCGTACCAACATGTATTTAGCGATATTTATCTGTTATTACTAGGTTGCATCGCTTTTAACAGTGAAACGAATGAATGTGGGACTTAATTGAACTAACTTTGGACTGTGACCTGATGAAAGTGATTAATGAGACAATTGGACTCCAAGAAATAACATTCATCTTAATTTGACATGATTGCCGGAAGTCAGCGATTACACTGGGTGCTGTGATAGCGCTTCATTTAAAAATTTAAATAAATAAGTCAATTTTTATTGTTGGACCAATCCTAGCCCTTAGCACGCGCTGAAGAAATAGAGACAGTTTTAAATACTACATTTCATTGATTTTCTAACGGTATCAGTCCGTTTCAACTACAACAGTTGCGTCACATATTCGTACCAACATATATTTAGTGATTGTTACCGATATTACTAAGTTGTATCGCTTTTAACAGTGAAACGATTGACTGTGGGACTTAATTGAACTGATTTTGGACTATGACCTTATAAATGTGATAATTGAGACAATTGGACTCCAAGAACTCACATTCTTCTTAATTTGACATGATTGCCGGAACTCAGCGATTACACTGAGCGCTAGGGTAGCACTTAATTTAAAAATGTAGATAAATAAGTCATTTTGTACTGGGGGACCAATCCTAGCCGTTATTGCGCGCTGACGAATTAGCGACAGTTTCAAAAAGTGCATTTCATTGACTTTCTAACGGGGTTAGTTCGTTTAAGTTACAACGGTTGCGTCACATATTCGTACCAACATGTATTTAGCGATATTTATCTGTTATTACTAGGTTGCATCGCTTTTAACAGTGAAACGAATGAATGTGGGACTTAATTGAACTAACTTTGGACTGTGACCTGATGAATGTGATAAATAAGACAATTGGACTCTAAGAAGTAACATTCATCTTAATTTGACATGATTGCGGAACTCAGCGATTACAATGGGCGCTGTGGTAGCGCTTCATTTAAAATTTAGATAAATAAGTCATTCTTTACCGTGGAACCAATCCCAGCCCTTATCGCGAGCTGAAGAAATAGCGACAGTTTCAAAAACTACATTTCATTGACTTTTTAGCAGTGTCAGTCCGTTTGAGTTACAACGTTTGGGTCACATATTCGTATTAGCGATATTCCTCTGATATTACTAGGTTGCATCGCTTTTAACAAACGATTTACTGTGGGACTGAATTGAACTTATTTTGGACTGTGACCTGATAAATGTGATAAATGACACATTTGGACTCCAAGAAATAACATTCTTCTTAATTTGACGTTATTGCCGCAATTCAGCGATTACACTGGGCGCTGTGGTAGCGCTTCATTTGAATATTTAAATAAGTAAGTCATTTTTACTGTGAGACCAATCCTAGCCGTTATTGCGCGTTGAAGAAATGGCGACAGTTTCAAAAACTACATTTCATTGACTTTCTAACGGCATCAATCCGCTTCAGTTACAACAATTGCGTCACATATTCGTACCAACAAGTATTTAGTGATTGTTACCGATATTACTAAGTTGCATCGCTTTTAACAGTAAAACGATTGACTGTGGGACTTAATTGAACTGATTTTGGACTGTGTATTTATAAATGTTATAAGTAAGACAATTTGACTCCAAGAAATAACATTATTTTTAATTTGACATGATTGCCGGAACTCAGCGATTACACTGGGCGCTGTGGTAGCGCTTCATTTAAAAATTTAGATAAATAAGTCAATTTTTATTGTGAGACCAATCCTAGCCCTTAGCGCGCGTTAAAGAAATAGAGACAGTTTCAAATACTACATTTCATTGATTTTCTAACGGTATCAGTCCGTTTTAACTACAACAATTGCGTCACATATTCGTACCAACAAGTATTTAGTGATTGTTACCAATATTACTAAGTTGTATCGCTTTTAACAGTGAAACGATTGACTGTGGGACTTAATTGAACTGATTTTGGACTATGACCTTATAAATGTAATAAGTGAGACAATTGGACTCCTAGAAATAACATTTTTCTTAATTTGACATGATAGCCGGAATTCAGCGATTACACTTAGCGCTGGGGTAGCACTTTATTTAAAAATGTAGATAAATAAGCCATTTTGTACTGGAAGACCAATCCTAGCTGTTATCGCGCGCTGACGAATTAGCGACAGTTTCAAAAATTGCATTTCATTGACTTTCTAACGGTGTCAGTTCGTTTGAGTTACAACGGTTGGGTCACATATTCGTATTAGCGATATTCTTCTGATATTACTAGGTTGCATCGCTTTTAACAATGAAACGATTTACTGTGGGACTTAATTGAACTAACTTTGGACGGTGACCTGATAAATGTGATAAATGAGACATTTGGACTCCAAGAAATAACATTCTTCTTAATTTGACATGATTGTCGGAAGTCAGCGATTACACTGGGCGCTGTGGTAGCGCTCCATTTAAAAATTTAGATAAATAAGTGATTTTTTACTGTGGGACCAATCCTAGCCGTTATCCCGCGCTAAAGAAATAGAGACAGTTTCAAAAACTACATTTCATTGACTTTCTAACAGTATCAATCCGTTTGTGTTACAACAGTTGAGTCACATATTCGTACCAACATGTATTTCGTGATATCTTTCCGGTATTACTAGGTTGTATCGCATTTAACAGTGAATCGATTGACTGTGGGACTTAATTGAACTGATTTTGGGCTGTGACCTTATAAATGTAAAAGTGAGACAATTGGACTCCAAGAAATAACATTCTTCTTAATTTGACGTGATTGCCGGAATTCAGCGATTATTCTGGGCGCTGTGGTACCGCTTCAGTTAAAAACTTAGATAAATAAGTCAATTTTTACTGTGGGACCTATCCTAACCGTTATCGCGCGCTGACAAATTAGCGACAGTTTCAAAACATGCATTTAATTGACTTTCTAACGGTGTCAGTTTGTTTGAGTTACAACGGTTGCGTCACATATTCGTACCAACATGTATTTAGCGATATTTATCTGTTATTACTAGGTTGCATCGCTTTTAACAGTGAAACGAATGAATGTGGGACTTAATTGAACTAACTTTTGACTGTGACCTGATAAATGTGATAAATGAGACATTTGGACTCCAAGAAATAACATTCTTCTTAATTTGACATGATTGTCGGAAGTCAGCGATTACACTGGGCGCTGTGGTAGCGCTCCATTTAAAAATTTAGATAAATAAGTGATTTTTTACTGTGGGACCAATCCTAGCCGTTATCCCGCGCTAAAGAAATAGAGACAGTTTCAAATACTAAATTTCATTGATTTTCTAACGGTATCAGTCCGTTTCAACTACAACAATTGCGTCACATATTCGTACCAACAAGTATTTAGTGATTGTTACCGATATTACTAAGTTGTATCGCTTTTAACAGTGAAACGATTGACTGTGGGACTTAATTGAACTGATTTTGGACTATGACCTTATAAATGTAATAAGTGAGACAATTGGACTCCAAGAAATAACATTTTTCTTAATTTGACATGATAGCCGGAATTCAGCGATTACACTTAGCGCTGGGGTAGCACTTAATTTAAAAATGTAGATAAATAAGCCATTTTGTACTGGGGGACCAATCCTAGCTGTTATCGCGCGCTGACGAATTAGCGACAGTTTCAAAAATTGCATTTCATTGACTTTTTAACGGTGTCAGTTCGTTTGAGTTACAACGGTTGGGTCACATATTCGTATTAGCGATATTCTTCTGATATTACTAGGTTGCATCGCTTTTAACAGTGAAACGAATGAATGTGGGACTTAATTGAACTAACTTTGGACTTTGACCTGATGAATGTGATAAATAAGACAATTGGACTCTAAGAAGTAACATTCATCTTAATTTGACGTGATTGCCGGAACTCAGCGATTACACTGGGCGCTGTGGTAGCGCTTCATTTGAAAATTTAAATAAGTAAGTCATTTTTACTGTGAGACCAATCCTAGCCGTTATTGCGCGTTGAAGAAACGGCGACAGTTTCAAAAACTACATTTTGATTGACTTTCTAACGGTATCAATCAGCTTCAGTTACAACGGTTGCGTCACATATTCGTACCAACATGTATTTAGCGATATTTTTTTCATATTACTAGGTTGCATCGCTTTTAACAGTGAAACGATTGACTGTGGGACTTAATTGAACTGATTTTGGACTGTGACGTTATAAATGTTATAAGTGAGACAATTTGACTCCAAGAAATAACATTATTCTTAATTTGACATGATTGCCGGAACTCAGCGATTACACTGGGCGCTGTGGTAGCGGTTCATTTAGAAATTTAGATAAATAAGTCAATTTTTATTGTGGGACCAATCCTAGCCCTTTAGCGCGCGCTAAAGAAATAGATACAGTTTCAAATACTACATTTTATTGACTTTCTAACGGTATCAGTCCGTTTCAACTACAACAATTGCGTCACATATTCGTACCAACAAGTATCTAGTGATTGTTACCGATATTACTAAGTTGTATCGCTTTTAACAGTGAAACGATTGACTGTGGGACTTAATTAAACTGATTTTGGACTATGACCTTATAAATGTAATAAGTGAGACAATTGGACTCCAAGAAATAACATTTTTCTTAATTTGACATGATAGCCGGAATTCAGCGATTACACTTAGCGTTGGGGTAGCACTTAATTTAAAAATGTAGATAAATAAGCCATTTTGTACTGGGGGACCAATCCTAGCTGTTATCGCGCGCTGACGTATTAGCGACAGTTTCAAAAATTGCATTTCATTGACTTTCTAACGGTGTCAGTTCGTTTGAGTTACAACGGTTGGGTCACATATTCGTATTAGCGATATTCTTCTGATATTACTAGGTTGCATCGCTTTTAACAATGAAACGATTTACTGTGGGACTTAATTGAACTAACTTTGGACTGTGACCTGATAAATGTGATAAATGAGACATTTGGACTCCAAGAAATAACATTCTTCTTAATTTGACATGATTGCCGGAAGTCAGCGATTACACTGGGCGCTGTGGTAGCGCTCTATTTAAAAATTTAGATAAATAAGTGATTTTTTAGTGTGGGACCAATCCTAGCCGTTATCCCGCGATAAAGAAATAGAGACAGTTTCAAAAACCACATTTCATTGACTTTCTAACAGTATCAATCCGTTTGTGTTACAACAGTTGAGTCACATATTCGTACCAACATGTATTTCGTGATATCTTTCCGGTATTACTAGGTTGTATCGCATTTAACAGTGAATCGATTGACTGTGGGACTTAATTGAACTGATTTTGGGCTGTGACCTTATAAATGTAAAAGTGAGACAATTGGACTCCAAGAAATAACATTCTTCTTAATTTGACGTGATTGCCGGAACTCAGCGATTACACTGGGCGCTGTGGTAGCGCTTCATTTGAAAATTAAAATAAGTAAGTCATTTTTACTGTGAGACCAATCCTAGCTGTTATTGCGCGTTGAAGAAACGGCGACAGTTTCAAAAACTACATTTTATTGACTTTCTAACGGTATCAATCCGCTTCAGTTACAACGGTTGCGTCACATATTCGTACCAACATGTATTAAGCGATATTTTTTTCATATTACTAGGTTGCATCGCTTTTAACAGTGAAACGATTGACTGTGGGACTTAATTGAACTGATTTTGGACTATGACCTTATAAATGTAATAAGTGAGACAATTGGACTCCAAGAAATAACATTTTTCTTAATTTGACATGATAGCCGGAATTCAGCGATTACACTTAGCGCTGGGCTAGCACTTAATTTAAAAATGTAGATAAATAAGCCATTTTGTACTGGGGGACCAATCCTAGCTGTTATCGCGCGCTGACGAATTAGCGACAGTTTCAAAAATTGCATTTCATTGACTTTCTAACGGTGTCAGTTCGTTTGAGTTACAACGGTTGGGTCACATATTCGTATTAGCGATATTCTTCTGATATTACTAGGTTGCATCGCTTTTAACAATGAAACGATTTAGTGTGGGACTTAATTGAACTAACTTTGGACTGTGACCTGATAAATGTGATAAATGAGACATTTTGACTCCAAGAAATGACATTCTTCTTAATTTGACATGATTGCCGGAAGTCAGCGATTACACTGGGCGCTGTGGTAGCGCTCCATTTAAAAATTTAGATAAATAAGTGATTTTTTAGTGTGGGACCAATCCTAGCCGTTATCCCGCGCTAAAGAAATAGAGACAGTTTCAAAAACTACATTTCATTGACTTTCTAACAGTATCAATCCGTTTGTGTTACAACAGTTGAGTCACATATTCGTACCAACATGTATTTCGTGATATCTTTCCGGTATTACTAGGTTGTATCGCATTTAACAGTGAATCGATTGACTGTGGGACTTAATTGAACTGATTTTGGGCTGTGACCTTATAAATGTAAAAGTGAGACAATTGGACTCCAAGAAATAACATTCTTCTTAATTTGACGTGATTGCCGGAATTCAGCGATTATTCTGGGCGCTGTGGTACCGCTTCAGTTAAAAACTTAGATAAATAAGTCAATTTTTACTGTGGGACCTATCCTAACCGTTATCGCGCGCTGACAAATTAGCGACAGTTTCAAAACATGCATTTAATTGACTTTCTAACGGTGTCAGTTCGTTTGAGTTACAACGGTTGCGTCACATATTCGTACCAACATGTATTTAGCGATATTTATCTGTTATTACTAGGTTGCATCGCTTTTAACATTGAAAAGAATGAATGTGGGACTTAATTGAACTAACTTTGGACTGTGACCTGATGAAAGTGATTAATGAGACAATTGGACTCCAAGAAATAACATTCATCTTAATTTGACATGATTGCCGGAAGTCAGCGATTACACTGGGCGCTGTGGTAGCGCTTCATTTAAAATTTAGATAAATAAGTCATTCTTTACCGTGGGACCAATCCTAGCCCTTATCGCGCGCCGAAGAAATAGCGACAGTTTCAAAAACTACATTTCATTGACTTTCTAACGGTGTCAGTTCGTTTGAGTTACAACGGTTGGGTCACATATTCGTATTAGCGATATTCTTCTGATGTTACTAGGTTGCATCGCTTTTAACAATGAAACGATTTACTGTGGGACTTAATTGAACTAACTTTGGACTGTGACCTGATAAATGTGATAAATGAGACATTTGGACTCCAAGAAATAACATTCTTCTTAATTTGACGTGATTGCCGGAACTCAGCGATTACACTGGGCGCTGTGGTAGCGCTTCATTTGAAAAATAAATAAATAAGTCATTTTTACTGTGGGACCAAACCTAGCCGTTATCGCGCGCTGAAGAAATGGCGACAGTTTCAAAAACTACATTTCATTGACTTACTAACGGTATCAATTCGCTTCAGTTACAACGGTTGCGTCACATATTTGTACCAACATGTATTTAGCGATATTTTTTTATATTACTAGGTTGCATCGCTTTTAACAGTGAAACGATTGACTGTGGGACTTAATTGAACTGATTTTGGACTGTGACCTTATAAATGTTATAAGTGAGACAATTTGACTCCAAGAAATAACATTATTCTTAATTTGACATGATTGCCGGAAGTCAGCGATTACACTGGGCGCTGTGGTAGCGCTCCATTTAAATATTTAGATAAATAAGTGATTTTTTACTGTGGGACTAATCCTAGCCGTTATCCCGCGCTAAAGAAATAGAGACAGTTTCAAAAACTACATTTCATTGACTTTCTAACAGTATCAATCCGTTTGTGTTACAACAGTTGAGTCACATATTCGTACCAACATGTATTTCGTGATATCTTTCCGGTATTACTAGGTTGTATCGCATTTAACAGTGAATCGATTGACTGTGGGACTTAATTGAACTGATTTTGGGCTGTGACCTTATAAATGTAAAAGTGAGACAATTGGACTCCAAGAAATAACATTCTTCTTAATTTGACGTGATTGCCGGAATTCAGCGATTATTCTGGGCGCTGTGGTACCGCTTCAGTTAAAAACTTAGATAAATAAGTCAATTTTTACTGTGGGACCTATCCTAACCGTTATCGCGCGCTGACAAATTAGCGACAGTTTCAAAACATGCATTTAATTGACTTTCTAACGGTGTCAGTTCGTTTGAGTTACAACGGTTGCGTCACATATTCGTACCAACATGTATTTAGCGATATTTATCTGTTATTACTAGGTTGCATCGCTTTTAACATTGAAACGAATGAATGTGGGACTTAATTGAACTAACTTTGGACTGTGACCTGATGAAAGTGATTAATGAGACAATTGGACTCCAAGAAATAACATTCATCTTAATTTGACATGATTGCCGGAAGTCAGCGATTACACTGGGCGCTGTGGTAGCGCTTCATTTAAAATTTAGATAAATAAGTCATTCTTTACCGTGGGACCAATCCTAGCCCTTATCGCGCGCCGAAGAAATAGCGACAGTTTCAAAAACTACATTTCATTGACTTTCTAACGGTGTCAGTTCGTTTGAGTTACAACGGTTGGGTCACATATTCGTATTAGCGATATTCTTCTGATGTTACTAGGTTGCATCGCTTTTAACAATGAAACGATTTACTGTGGGACTTAATTGAACTAACTTTGGACTGTGACCTGATAAATGTGATAAATGAGACATTTGGACTCCAAGAAATAACATTCTTCTTAATTTGACGTGATTGCCGGAACTCAGCGATTACACTGGGCGCTGTGGTAGCGCTTCATTTGAAAAATAAATAAATAAGTCATTTTTACTGTGGGACCAAACCTAGCCGTTATCGCGCGCTGAAGAAATGGCGACAGTTTCAAAAACTACATTTCATTGACTTACTAACGGTATCAATTCGCTTCAGTTACAACGGTTGCGTCACATATTTGTACCAACATGTATTTAGCGATATTTTTTTATATTACTAGGTTGCATCGCTTTTAACAGTGAAACGATTGACTGTGGGACTTAATTGAACTGATTTTGGACTGTGACCTTATAAATGTTATAAGTGAGACAATTTGACTCCAAGAAATAACATTATTCTTAATTTGACATGATTGCCGGAAGTCAGCGATTACACTGGGCGCTGTGGTAGCGCTCCATTTAAATATTTAGATAAATAAGTGATTTTTTACTGTGGGACTAATCCTAGCCGTTATCCCGCGCTAAAGAAATAGAGACAGTTTCAAAAACTACATTTCAGTGACTTTCTAACAGTATCAATCCGTTTGTGTTACAACAGTTGAGTCACATATTCGTACCAACATGTATTTCGTGATATCTTTCCGGTATTACTAGGTTGTATCGCATTTAACAGTGAATCGATTGACTGTGGGACTTAATTGAACTGATTTTGGGCTGTGACCTTATAAATGTAAAAGAGAGACAATTGGACTCCAAGAAATAACATTCTTCTTAATTTGACGTGATTGTCGGAACTCAGCGATTACACTGGGCGCTACGGAACCGTTTCAGTTAAAAATTTAGATAAATAAGTCAATTCTTACTGTGGGACCTATCCTAGCCGTTATCCAGCGCTGACAAATTAGCGACAGTTTCAAAAAGTGCATTTAATTGACTTTCTAACGGTGTCAGTTCGTTTGAGTTACAACGGTTGCGTCACATATTCGTACCAACATGTATTTAGCGATATTTATCTGTTATTACTAGGTTGCATCGCTTTTAACAGTGAAACGAATGAATGTGGGACTTAATTGAACTAACTTTGGACTTTGACCTGATGAATGTGATAAATAAGACAATTGGACTCTAAGAAGTAACATTCATCTTAATTTGACGTGATTGCCGGAACTCTGCGATTACACTGGGCGCTGTATTAGCGCTTCATTTATAAATTTAAATAAATAAGTCATTTTTACTGTGGGACCAGTAAAAATAACTTATTTATCTAATTTTTTAAATGAAGCGCTACCACAGCGCCCAGTGTAATCGCTGAGTTTCGGCAATCACGACAAAATAAGAAGAATGTTATTTCTTGGAGTCCAATTGTCTCATTTATCACATTTATCAGGTCACAGTCAAAGGTTAGATCAAATAAGTCCCACAGTCAATCGTTTCATTGTTAAAAGCGACGCAACCTAGTAATGCCAGAAAAATATTGCTAAATACATGATGGTACGAATATGTGACCCAACCGTTGTAACTCAAACGAACTGACACTGTTAATAAGTCAATGAAATGTTCTTTTTGAAACTGTTGCTAATTCTTCAGCGCGCGCTAACGGCTAGGATTGGTACCCCAGTATAGAATGACTTATTTATCTACATCTCTTTAATAATAGCCGTATTCTGTCTGTGTGTCCGCGAAAGCCGCGTCCCCTAACGGAAACACGAAATTTTTAAAATGTGCACCAATACCAAATGCGATATATTTTTACCGACTTTGTTTTGACCGCTCGCGCGTGGAACACCATTCACAACGCCTGATTCTTTAAAAAAAAACCAAGATTTTCGCGACCAGAAAGAATCAAAGATCTTCGCGGAACGAAGGCCATTTTGATAATGGTCGTGTTTGTGGTCAGTGTGTGAGGTTTGTAGGCCTGTTTGACTTTTTTATCTTCTAAAAGCCTTATATATTTGTAATATTTGTTTTCTGTTTGTTTTCAATGTTAGGATAAATATATTGTCACGTTTTTTAGCCACGTACAGATCTTAAACGCACCAGTTTTAGGATGTTTGGCTAGGAACGAAGATTAGCTAGCTATAGCTACTAGCTAGCTAGAGCCTCACGTATTGCTATTCTGTATGGTATAAGAGCTTTTTATCCTAGCTAACATTTATTTTTATGTTGAGGCTGTGGCTATTTAGCTAGCTCCTTAAAAAGTGAAAGTATAAAAATGCAGTTTGGCTACAACAATATTCTTAAGCAATATATAATTTTTATGCTAAATGCAGTTAGCTAGCTAGGTATAGCTACATATTTTATTATTTTTCTGCAAATGAAATGGCTGAGCGATTGTTTTGGCTGGACGAGTAACGACAGGCTGTTCCCTGTGTTTTTGTTTAAACCGAAGTTGCAATGAACATTTTTGGAAAAGGGTAATACGCCTTATGCGCCTGTTCAACTGTGTTTAACTGTACTAAGCGGTTAGCCCAGTGTTAAAAACAGACTGTTTTTTGTAAAAGGCTGTTACGCCTATGGGCATGTGCAACACCGTTTACCTGTATATACTAAGGTCAGCCCACCACTGTGACAATTAATTTTTAAACTTTCTTGGGAATCACGCCTGGACTAACCGCTCAGCCCTGTGTCTGCGAGAAAGTTTTTTTCAAAAGGGTATTATTCCTATACGCTGTGCAACACGGTTTAACTGTACTAAGCGCTCAGCCCAGTGTCACAATTAATTTTTTAACTTTTAAAAAGACTTTTCCACAAAATAAAATAATATTGACCGATTGTTTTTGCTATGATGGAGTAACAACACTTTGTAAACTCTGTTTTTATATCAGTTATCGTTGCGGGAAAGTTATTTTTTGAAAAATATGTTACAGTCGCACACTATAATGGTGTATGCGCTTCAAATGATTAACGACATACTGTATACCTGTACTAAAGCGCTCCACCTGATCGTGTGGGACAGTTTACGGCTCTTATTAAGCGCTCCACAGAGTGTTCAATGCCGGATCACACCTTTACTTGTGGCTTAACTCGGCGTTTCGACGCCGGGTTTCCCGGCTAGTTTTTAAATAACGTGCTACCCCAGCGCTCAGTGTAATCGCTGAGTTCCGACAATCATGTCAAATTAAGAAAAATGTTATTTCTTGAAGTTCAATTGTCTCACTTATCTCATTTCTAAGGTCATAGTCCAAAATCAGTTCAATTAAGTCCCACAGTCAATACTTTTACTGTTAAAAGCGATACAACTTAGTAATATCGGTAAAAATCACTAAATACATGTTGGTACGATAATGTGACGCAACTGTTGTAGTTGAAACGGACTGATACCGTTAGAAAATCAATGAAATGTAGTTTTTGAAACTGTCGTTATTTCTTCAGCGCGCGCTAAGGGCTAGGATTGGTCCCACAGTAAAAATTGACTTATTTATCTAAATTTTTAAATGAAACGCTCCCACAGCGCCCAGTGTAATCGTTGAGTTCCGGCAATCATGTCAAATTTAGAAGAATGTTATTTCTTAGAGTCCAATTGTCTCACTTATAACATTTATAACGTCACAGTCCAAAATCAGTTCAATTAAGTCCCACAGTCTATCGTTTCACTGTTAAAAGCGATGCAACCTAGTAATAACAGATAAACATCGCTAAATACATGTTGGTACGATTATGTGACCCAACCGTTGTAACTCAAACGGACTGACATCGATAGAAAGTCAGTGAAATTTAGCATTTGAAACTGTCTCTATTTTTTCAGCTTGCTCTAACGGCTAGGATTGGTCCCACAGTAACAAATGACTTTTTTATCTAAATTTTTAAATGAAGCGCTACCACAGCGCCCAGTGTAATTGCTGAGTTCCGGCAATCATGTCAGATTTAGAAGAATGTTATTTCTTGGAGTCCAATTGTCTCACTTATAACATTTATAACGTCACAGTCCAAAATCAGTTCAATTAAGTCCCACAGTCAATCGTTTCACTGTTAAAAGCGATGCAACCTAGTAATATGAGGAAATTATCGCTAAATACATGTTGGTACGAGAATGTGACGCAACCGTTGTAACTGAAGCGGATTGATACCGTTAGAAAGTCAATAAAATGTAGTTTTTGAAACTGTCGCTATTTCTTCAGCGTGCGATAACGGCAAGGATTGGTCCCACAGTAAAAATAACTTATTTATCAAAATTTTTAAATGAAGCGCTACCACAGCGCCCAATGTTGTCGCTGAGTTTCGGCAATCACGTCAAAATAAGAAGAATGTTAATTCTTTGAGTCCATTTGTCTCATTTATCACATTTATCAGGTCACCGTCTAAAGTTAGATCAATTAAGTCCCACAGTCAATCGTTTCATTGTTAAAAGCGATGCAACCTAGTAATGCTAGAAAAATATCGCTAAATACATGATGGTACGAATATGTGACGCAACCGTTGTAACTAAAGCGGATTGACATCGTTAGAAAGTCATTGAAATGTAGTTTTTAAAACTGTCACTATTTCTTTAGCGCGTGATAACGGCTAGGATTGGTCCCACAGTAAAAATGACTTATTTATTTAACTTTTCAAATGAAGCGCTACCATGGCGACCAGTGTAATCGCTGAGTTCCGGCAATCACGTCAAATTAAGAAGAATGTTATTTCTTGGAGTCCAAATGTCTCATTTATCACATTTATCAGGTCACAATCCAAAGTTAGTTCAATTAAGTCCCACAGTAAATCGTTTCTTTGTTAAAAGCGATGCAACCTAGTAATATACGAAAAATATCGCTAAATACATGTTGGTACGAATATGTGACCCAACCGTTGTAACTCAAACGGACTGACACCGTTAGAACGTCAATGAAATGTACTTTTTGAAACTGTCGCTAATTTTTCAGCGCACGATAACGGCTAGGATTGGTCTCGCAGTAAAAAATGACTTACTTTTCTAAATTTTTAAATAAAGCGCTACCACAACACTCAGTGTAATCGCTGAGTTCCGGCTATCATGTCAAATTAAGATGAATGTTATTTTTTGGAGTCCAATTGTCTCATTTATCACATTTATCAGGTCACAGTCCAAACTTAGTTCTATTAAGTCCCACTTTCAATCGTTTCACTGTTAAAAGCGATGCAACCTAGTAATAACAGATAAACATCGCTAAATACATGTTGGTACGAATATGTGACCCAACCGTTGTAACTCAAACGGACTGACATCGATAGAAAGTCAGTGAAATTTAGCATTTGAAACTGTCTCTATTTCTTCAGCGCGCTCTAACGGCTAGGATTGGTCCCACAGTAACAAATGACTTTTTTATCCAAATTTTTAAATTAAGCACTCCCACAGCGCCCAGTGTAATCGCTGAGTTCCGGCAATCATGTCAAATTTAGAAGAATGTTATTTCTTGGAGTCCAATTGTCTCACTTATAACATTTATAACGTCACAGTCCAAAATCAGTTCAATTAAGTCCCACAGTCAATCGTTTCACTGTTGAAAGCGATGCAACCTAGTAATATGAGGAAATTATCGCTAAATACATGTTGGTACGAGAATGTGACGCAACCGTTGTAACTCAAACGGACTGACACCGTTAGAACGTCAATGAAATGTACTTTTTGAAACTGTCGCTAATTTTTCAGCGCACGATAACGGCTAGGATTGGTCTCGCAGTAAAAAATGACTTACTTTTCTAAATTTTTAAATAAAGCGCTACCACAACACTCAGTGTAATCGCTGAGTTCCGGCTATCATGTCAAATTAAGATGAATGTTATTTTTTGGAGTCCAATTGTCTCATTTATCACATTTATCAGGTCACAGTCCAAACTTAGTTCTGTTAAGTCCCACTTTCAATCGTTTCACTGTTAAAAGCGATGCAACCTAGTAATAACAGATAAACATCGCTAAATACATGTTGGTACGAATATGTGACCCAACCGTTGTAACTCAAACGGACTGACATCGATAGAAAGTCAGTGAAATTTAGCATTTGAAACTGTCTCTATTTCTTCAGCGCGCTCTAACGGCTAGGATTGGTCCCACAGTAACAAATGACTTTTTTATCCAAATTTTTAAATTAAGCACTCCCACAGCGCCCAGTGTAATCGCTGAGTTCCGGCAATCATGTCAAATTTAGAAGAATGTTATTTCTTGGAGTCCAATTGTCTCACTTATAACATTTATAACGTCACAGTCCAATATCAGTTCAATTAAGTCTTACAGTCAATCGTTTCACTGTTGAAAGCGATGCAACCTAGTAATATGAGGAAATTATCGCTAAATACATGTTGGTACGAGAATGTGACGCAACCGTTGTAACTCAAACGGACTGACACCGTTAGAACGTCAATGAAATGTACTTTTTGAAACTGTCGCTAATTTTTCAGCGCACGATAACGGCTAGGATTGGTCTTGCAGTAAAAAATGACTTACTTATCTAAATTTTTAAATGAAGCGCTACCACAGCGCCCAGTGTAATCGCTGAGTTCCGGCAATCATTCAAATTAAGAAGAATGTTATTTCTTGGAGTCCAAATGTCTCATTTATCACATTTATCAGGTCACAATCCAAAGTTAGTTCAATTAAGTCCCACAGTAAATCGTTTCTTTGTTAAAAGCGATGCAACCTAGTAATATCCGAAAAATATCGCTAAATACATGTTGGTACGAATATGTGACCCAACCGTTGTAACTCAAACGCATTGACACCAATCGAGAGTCAATGAAATGTAGTTTTTGAAACTGTCTTTATTTCTTCAGCGCGCGATAACGGCGAGGATTGGTCCCACGGTAAAGAATGACTTATTTATCTAAATTTTTAAATGAAGCGCTACCACAGCGCTCAGTGTAATCGCTGAGTTCCGGCAATCATGTCAAGTTAAGATGAATGTTATTTCTTGGAGCCCAATTGTCCCATTTATCACATTTATCAGGTTACAGTCCAAATTTAGTTCTATTAAGTCCCACTTTCAATCCTTTCACTGTTAAAAGCGATGCAACCTAGTAATAACAGATAAACATCGCTAAATACATGTTGGTACAAATATGTGACACAACCGTTGTAACTCAAACAGACTGACATCGATAGAAAGTCAGTGAAATGTAGCATTTGAAACTGCCTCTATTTCTTCAGCACGCGCTAACGGCTAGGATTAGTCCCACAGTAACAAATGACTCTTTTATCTAAATTTTTAAATGAAGCGCTCCCACAGCGCCCAGTATAATCTCAGAGTTCCGACAATCATGTCAAATTTAGAAGAATGTTATTTCTTGGAGTCCAATTGACTCACTTATCACATTTATAAGGTCATAGTCCAAAATCAGTTCAATTAAGTCCCACAGTAAATCGTTTCATTGTTAAAAGCGATGCAACTTAGTAATATCAGAAAAATATCGCTAAATACATGTTGGTGCGAATATGTGACCGAACCGTTGTAACTCAAACGGACTGACACCGTTAGAAAGTCAATGAAATGTACTTTTTGAAACTGTCGCTAATTCTTCAGCGCACGATAACGGCTAGGATTGGTCTCACAGTAAAAAATGACTTATTTATCTAATTTTTTAAATGAAGCGCTACCCCAGCGCTCAGTGTAATCGCTGAGTTCCGGCAATCATGTCAAATTAAGAAGAATGTTATTTCTTGAAGTCCAATTGTCTCAGTTATCACATTTCTAAGGTCATAGTCCAAAATCAGTTCAATTAAGTCCCACAGTCAATCCTTTCACTGTTAAAAGCGATACTACTTAGTAATATCGGTAAAAATCATTAAATACATGTTGGTACGAATATGTGACGCAACTGTTGTAACTGAAGCGGATTGACACATTTAGAAAGTCAATGAAAAGTAGTTTTTGAAACTGTCGCTATTTCTTCAGCGCGCGATAACGGCTAGGATTGGTCCCAAAGTAAAAATGACTTATTTATTTAACTTTTCAAATGAAGCGCTACCACAGCGCCCAGTGTAATCGCTCAGTTTCGACAATCACGTCAAATTAAGAAGAATATTATTTCTTGGAGTCCAAATGTCTCATTTATCACATTTATCAGGTCACAATCCAAAGTTAGTTCAATTAAGTCCCACAGTAAATCGTTTCATTGTTAAAAGCGATGCAACTTAGTAATATCAGAAAAATATCGCTAAATACATGTTGGTACGAATATGTGACCCAATTGTTGTAACTCAAACGGACTGACACCGTTAGAAAGTCAATGAAATGTACTTTTTGAAACTGTCGCTAATTCTTCAGCGCACGATAACGGCTAGGATTGGTCTCACAGTAAAAAATGACTTATTTATCTAATTTTTTAAATGAAGCGCTACCACAGCGCCCAGTGTAATCGCTGAGTTCCGGCAATCACGTCAAATTAAGAAGAATGTTATTTCTTGGAGTCCAATTGTCTCATTTATCACATTTATCAGGTCACAGTCCAAAGTTAGATCAACTAAGTCCCACAGTCAATCGTTTTACTGTTAAAAGCGATACAACTTAGTAACATGGGTAACAATCACTAAATACATGTTGGTACGAATATGTGACCCAACCGTTGTAACTCAAACGGACTGACACCGTTAGAAAATCAATGAAATGTAGTATTTGAAACTGTCTCTATTTCTTCAGCGCGCGCTAAGGGCTATAATTGGTCCCACAGTGAAAATTGACTTATTTATCTAAATTTTTAAATGAAGCGCTACTCCAGCGCCCAGTGTAATCGCTGAGTTCGGGCAATCATGTCAAATTAAGATGAATGTTACTTCTTAGAGTCCAATTGTCTTATTTATCACATTCATCAGGTCACAGTCCAAAGTTAGTTCAATTAAGTCCCACATTCATTCGTTTCACTGTTAAAAGCGATGCAACCTAGTAATAACAGATAAATATCGCTAAATACGTGTTGGTACGAATATGTGACGCAACCGTTGTAACTCAAACGAACTGACACCGTTAGAAAGTCAATGAAATGCACTTTTTGAAACTGTCGCTAATTCTTCAGCGCGCGATAACGGCTAGGATTGGTCCCCCAGTACAAAATGACTTATTTATCTACATTTTTAAATAAAGTGCTACCCCAGCGCTCAGTGTAATCGCTGAGTTCCGGCAATCATGTCAAATTAAGAAGAATGTTATTTCTTGAAGTCCAATTGTCTCAGTTATCACATTTCTAAGGTCATAGTCCAAAATCAGTTCAATTAAGTCCCACAGTCAATCCTTTCACTGTTAAAAGCGATACAACTTAGTAATATCGGTAAAAATTATTAAATACATGTTGGTACGAATATGTGACGCAACTGTTGTAACTGAAGCGGATTGACACCGTTAGAAAGTCAATGAAAAGTAGTTTTTGAAACTGTCGCTATTTCTTCAGCGCGCGATAACGGCTAGGATTGGTCCCACAGTAAAAATGACTTATTTATTTAACTTTTCAAATGTAGCGCTACCACAGCGCCCAGTGTAATCGCTCAGTTTCGACAATCACGTCAAATTAAGAAGAATGTTATTTCTTGGAGTCCAAATGTCTCATTTATCACATTTATCAGGTCACAATCCTAAGTTAGTTCAATTAAGTCCCACAGTAAATCGTTTCATTCTTAAAAGCGATGCAACTTAGTAATATCAGAAAAATATCGCTAAATACATGTTGGTACGAATATGTGACCCAACCGTTGTAACTCAAACGGACTGACACCGTTAGAAAGTCAATGAAATGTACTTTTTGAAACTGTCGCTAATTCTTCAGCGCACGATAACGGATAGGATTGGTCTCACAGTAAAAAATGACTTATTTATCTAATTTTTTAAATGAAGCGCTACCCCAGCGCTCAGTGTAATCGCTGAGTTCCAGCAATCATGTCAAATTAAGAAGAATGTTATTTCTTGAAGTCCAATTGTCTCAGTTATCACATTTCTAATGTCATAGTCCAAAATCAGTTCAATTAAGTCCCACAGTCAATCCTTTCACTGTTAAAAGCGATACAATTTAGTAATATCGGTAAAAATCATTAAATACATGTTGGTACGAATATGTGACGCAACTGTTGTAACTGAAGCGGATTGACACCGTTAGAAAGTCAATGAAAAGTAGTTTTTGAAACTGTCGCTAATTCTTCAGCGCACGATAACGGCTAGGATTGGTCTCACAGTAAAAAATGACTTATTTATCTAATTTTTTAAATGAAGCGCTACCCAAGCGCTCAGTGTAATCGCTGAGTTCCGGCAATCATGTCAAATTAAGAAGAATGTTATTTCTTGAAGTCCAATTGTCTCAGTTATCACATTTCTAATGTCAAAGTCCAAAATCAGTTCAATTAAGTCCCACAGTCAATCCTTCACTGTTAAAAGCGATACAATTTAGTAATATCGGTAAAAATCATTAAATACATGTTGGTACGAATATGTGACGCAACTGTTGTAACTGAAGCGGATTGACACCGTTAGAAAGTCAATGAAAAGTAGTTTTTGAAACTGTCGCTATTTCTTCAGCGCGCGATAACGGCTAGGATTGGTCCCACAGTAAAAATGACTTATTTATATAACTTTTAAAATGAAGCGCTACCACAGCGCCCAGTGTAATCGCTCAGTTTCGACAATCACGTCAAATTAAGAAGAATGTTATTTCTTGGAGTCCGAATGTGTCATTTATCACATTTATCAGGTCACAATCCAAAGTTAGTTCAATTAAGTCTCACAGTAAATCGTTTCATTGTTAAAAGCGATGCAACTTAGTTATATCAGAAAAATATCGCTAAATACATGTTGGTACGAATATGTGACCCAACCGTTGTAACTCAAACGGACTGACACCGTTAGAAAGTCAATGAAATGTACTTTTTGAAACTGTCGCTAATTCTTCAGCGCACGATAACAGCTAGGATTGGTCTCAAAGTAAAAAATGACTTGTTTATCTAATTTTTTAAATGAAGCGCTACCACAGCGCCCAGTGTAATCGCTGAGTTCCGGCAATCACGTCAAATTAAGAAGAATGTTATTTCTTTGAGTCCAATTGTCTCATTTATCACATTTATCAGGTCACAGTCCAAGGTTAGATCAATTAAGTCCCACAGTCAATCGTTTCATTGTTAAAAGCGATACAACTTAGTAACATGGGTAACAATCACTAAATACATGTTGGTACGAATATGTGACCCAACCGTTGTAACTCAAACGGACTGACACCGTTAGAAAATCAATGAAATGTAGTATTTGAAGCTGTCTCTATTTCTTCAGCGCGCGCTAAGGGCTATAATTGGTCCCACAGTAAAAATTGACTTATTTATCTAAATTTTTAAATGAAGCGCTACTCCAGCGCCCAGTGTAATCGCTGAGTTCCGGCAATCACGTCAAATTAAGAAGAATGTTATTTCTTGGAATCCAAATGTCTCATTTATCACATTTATCAGGTCACAGTACAAAGTTAGTTCAATTAAGTCCCACAGTAAATAGTTTCATTGGTAAAAGCGATGCAACCTAGTAATATGAGAAAAATATCGCTAAATACCTGTTGGTACAAATATGTGACGCAACCGTTGTAACTGAAGCGGATTGACACCGTTAGAAAGTCAATGAAATGTAGTTTTTGAAACTGTCGCTAATTCTTCAGCGCGTAATAACGGCTAGGATTGGTCCCACAGTAAAAATGACTTATTTATTTAACTTTTCAAATGAAGCGCTACCACAGCGCCCAGTGTAATCGCTGAGTTCCGGCAATCACGTCAAATTAAGGACAATGTTATTTCTTGGAATCCAAATGTCTCATTTATCACATTTATCAGGTCACAGTACAAAGTTAGTTCAATTAAGTCCCACAGTAAATCGTTTCACTGTTAAAAGCGATACTACTTAGTAATATCGGTAAAAATCATTAAATACATGTTGGTACGAATATGTGACGCAACTGTTGTAACTGAAGCGGATTGACACATTTAGAAAGTCAATGAAAAGTAGTTTTTGAAACTGTCGCTATTTCTTCAGCGCGCGATAACGGCTAGGATTGGTCCCAAAGTAAAAATGACTTATTTATTTAACTTTTCAAATGAAGCGCTACCACAGCGCCCAGTGTAATCGCTCAGTTTCGACAATCACGTCAAATTAAGAAGAATGTTATTTCTTGGAGTCCAAATGTCTCATTTATCACATTTATCAGGTCACAATCCAAAGTTAGTTCAATTAAGTCCCACAGTAAATCGTTTCATTGTTAAAAGCGATGCAACTTAGTAATATCAGAAAAATATCGCTAAATACATGTTGGTACGAATATGTGACCCAACCGTTGTAACTCAAACGAACTGACACCGTTAGAAAGTCAATGAAATGTACTTTTTGAAACTGTCGCTAATTCTTCAGCGCACGATAACGGCTAGGATTGGTCTCACAGTAAAAAATGACTTATTTATCTAATTTTTTAAATGAAGCGCTACCACAGCGCCCAGTGTAATCGCTGAGTTCCGGCAATCACGTCAAATTAAGAAGAATGTTATTTCTTGGAGTCCAATTGTCTCATTTATCACATTTATCAGGTCACAGTCCAAAGTTAGATCAATTAAGTCCCACAGTCAATCGTTTTACTGTTAAAAGCGATACAACTTAGTAACATGGGTAACAATCACTAAATACATGTTGGTACGAATATGTGACCCAACCGTTGTAACTCAAACGGACTGACACCGTTAGAAAATCAATGAAATGTAGTATTTGAAACTGTCTCTATTTTTTCAGCGCGCGCTAAGGGCTATAATTGGTCCCACCGTGAAAATTGACTTATTTATCTAAATTTTTAAATGAAGCGCTACTCCAGCGCCCAGTGTAATCGCTGAGTTCGGGCAATCATGTCAAATTAAGATGAATGTTACTTCTTAGAGTCCAATTGTCTTATTTATCACATTCATCAGGTCACAGTCCAAAGTTAGTTCAATTAAGTCCCACATTCATTCGTTTCACTGTTAAAAGCGATGCAACCTAGTAATAACAGATAAATATCGCTAAATACATGTTGGTACGAATATGTGACGCAACCGTTGTAACTCAAACGAACTGACACTGTTAGAAAGTCAATGAAAGGCACTTTTTGAAACTGTCGCTAATTCTTCAGCGCGCGATAACGGCTAGGATTGGTCCCCCAGTACAAAATGACTTATTTATCTACATTTTTAAATAAAGTGCTACCCCAGCGCTCAGTGTAATCGCTGAGTTCCGGCAATCATGTCAAATTAAGAAGAATGTTATTTCTTGAAGTCCAATTGTCTCAGTTATCACATTTCTAAGGTCATAGTCCAAAATCAGTTCAATTAAGTCCCACAGTCAATCCTTTCACTGTTAAAAGCGATACAACTTAGTAATATCGGTAAAAATCATTAAATACATGTTGGTACGAATATGTGACGCAACTGTTGTAACTGAAGCGGATTGACACCGTTAGAAAGTCAATGAAAAGTAGTTTTTGAAACTGTCGCTATTTCTTCAGCGCGCGATAACGGCTAGGATTGCTCCCACAGTAAAAATGACTTATTTATTTAACTTTTCAAATGTAGCGCTACCACAGCGCCCAGTGTAATCGCTCAGTTTCGACAATCACGTCAAATTAAGAAGAATGTTATTTCTTGGAGTCCAAATGTCTCATTTATCACATTTATCAGGTCACAATCCAAAGTTAGTTCAATTAAGTCCCACAGTAAATCGTTTCATTCTTAAAAGCGATGCAACTTAGTAATATCAGAAAAATATCGCTAAATACATGTTGGTACGAATATGTGACCCAACCGTTGTAACTCAAACGGACTGACACCGTTAGAAAGTCAATGAAATGTACTTTTTGAAACTGTCGCTAATTCTTCAGCGCACGATAACGGCTAGGATTCGTCTCACAGTAAAAAATGACTTATTTATCTAATTTTTTAAATGAAGCGCTACCCCAGCGCTCAGTGTAATCGCTGAGTTCCGGCAATCATGTCAAATTAAGAAGAATGTTATTTCTTGAAGTCCAATTGTCTCAGTTATCACATTTCTAATGTCATAGTCCAAAATCAGTTCAATTAAGTCCCACAGTCAATCCTTTCACTGTTAAAAGCGATACAATTTAGTAATATCGGTAAAAATCATTAAATACATGTTGGTACGAATATGTGACGCAACTGTTGTAACTGAAGCGGATTGACACCGTTAGAAAGTCAATGAAAAGTAGTTTTTGAAACTGTCGCTATTTCTTCAGCGCGCGATAACGGCTAGGATTGGTCCCACAGTAAAAATGACTTATTTATATAACTTTTAAAATGAAGCGCTACCACAGCGCCCAGTGTAATCGCTCAGTTTCGACAATCACGTCAAATTAAGAAGAATGTTATTTCTTGGAGTCCGAATGTCTCATTTATCACATTTATCAGGTCACAATCCAAAGTTAGTTCAATTAAGTCTCACAGTAAATCGTTTCATTGTTAAAAGCGATGCAACTTAGTAATATCAGAAAAATATCGCTAAATACATGTTGGTACGAATATGTGACCCAACCGTTGTAACTCAAACGGACTGACACCGTTAGAAAGTCAATGAAATGTACTTTTTGAAACTGTCGCTAATTCTTCAGCGCACGATAACGGCTAGGATTGGTCTCACAGTAAAAAATGACTTGTTTATCTAATTTTTTAAATGAAGCGCTACCACAGCGCCCAGTGTAATCGCTGAGTTCCGGCAATCACGTCAAATTAAGAAGAATGTTATTTCTTTGAGTCCAATTGTCTCATTTATCACATTTATTAGGTCACAGTCCAAAGTTAGATCAATTAAGTCCCACAGTCAATCGTTTCATTGTTAAAAGCGATACAACTTAGTAACATGGGTAACAATCACTAAATACATGTTGGTACGAATATGTGACCCAACCGTTGTAACTCAAACGGACTGACACCGTTAGAAAATCAATGAAATGTAGTATTTGAAGCTGTTTCTATTTCTTCAGCGCGCGCTAAGGGCTATAATTGGTCCCACAGTAAAAATTGACTTATTTATCTAAATTTTTAAATGAAGCGCTACTCCAGCGCCCAGTGTAATCGCTGAGTTCCGGCAATCACGTCAAATTAAGAAGAATGTTATTTCTTGGAATCCAAATGTCTCATTTATCACATTTATCAGGTCACAGTACAAAGTTAGTTCAATTAAGTCCCACAGTAAATAGTTTCATTGTTAAAAGCAATGCAACCTAGTAATATGAGAAAAATATCGCTAAATACCTGTTGGTACAAATATGTGACGCAACCGTTGTAACTGAAGCGGATTGACACCGTTAGAAATTCAATGAAATGTAGTTTTTGAAACTGTCGCTAATTCTTCAGCGCGTAATAACGGCTAAGATTGGTCCCACAGTAAAAATGACTTATTTATTTAACTTTTCAAATGAAGCGCTACCACAGCGCCCAGTGTAATCGCTGAGTTCCGGCAATCACGTCAAATTAAGAAGAATGTTATTTCTTAGAATCCAAATGTCTCATTTATCACATTTATCAGGTCACAGTACAAAGTTAGTTCAATTAAGTCCCACAGTAAATCGTTTCATTGTTAAAAGCGATGCAACCTAGTAATATCAGAAAAATATCGCTAAATACATGTTGGTACGAATATGTGACGCAACCGTTGTAACTCAAACGTACTGACACCGTTAGAAAGTCAATGAAATGTACTTTTTGAAACTGTTGCTAATTCTTCAGCGCGCGATAACGGCTAGGATTGGTCTAACAGTAAAAAATGACATATTGATCTAAATTTTTAAATGAAGCGCTACCACAGCGCCCAATGTTGTCGCTGAGTTTCGGCAATCACGTCAAAATAAGAAGAATGTTATTTCTTGGAGTCCAATTGTCTCATTTATCACATTTATCAGGTCACAGTCAAAAGTTAGATCAATTAAGTCCCACAGTCAATCGTTTCATTGTTAAAAGCGATGCAACCTAGTAATGCCAGAAAAATATCGCTAAATACATGATGGTACGAACATGTGACGCAACCGTTGTAACTAAAGCGGATTGACATCGTTAGAAAGTCAATGAAATGTAGTTTTTAAAACTGTCGCTATTTTTTCAGCGCGCGATAACGGCTGGGATTGGTCCCACAGTAAAAATGACTTATTTATTCAACTTTTCAAAAAACGCTACCACAGCGCCCAGTGTAATCGCTGAGTTCCGGCAATCACGTCAAATTAAGAAGAATGTTATTTCTTGGAGTCCAAATGTCTCATTTATCACATTTATCAGGTCACAATCCAAAGTTAGTTCAATTAAGTCCCACAGTAAATCGTTTCATTGTTAAAAGCGATGCAACCTAGTAATATCAGAAAAATATCGCTAAATACATGTTGGTACGGATATGTAACCCAACCGTTGTAACTCAAACGGACTGACACCGTTAGAAAGTCAATGAAATGTAATTTTTGAAACTGTCGCTAATTCTTCAGCGCACGATAACGGCTAGGATTGGTCTCACAGTAAAAAATGACTTATTTATCCAAATTTTTAAATGAAGCGCTACCCCAGCGCTCACAGTAATCGCTGAGTTCCGGCAATCACGTCAATATAAGAAGAATGTTATTTCTGGGAATCCAATTGTCTCATTTATTACATTTATCAGGTCACAGTCCAAAGTTAGATCAATTAAGTCCCACAGTCAATCGTTTTATTGTTAAAAGCGATGCAACCTAGTAATACCAAAAAAATATCGCTAAATACATGATGGTACGAATATGTGACGCAACCGTTGTAACTCAAACGTACTGACACCGTTAGAAAGTCAATGAAATGTACTTTTTGAAACTGTCGCTAACTCTTCAGCGCGCGATAACGGCTAGGATTCGTCCCCCTGTACAAAATGACTTATTTATCTACATTTTTAAATGAAGCGGTACCACAGCAGCCAGTGCAATCGCTGAATTCCGGCAATCACGTCAAATTAAGAAGAATGTTATTTCTTGGAGTCCAATTGTCTCAGTTATCACATTTATCAGGTCACAGTCCAAAGTTAGATCAATTAAGTCCCACAGTCAATCGTTTCATAGTTAAAAGCGATGCAACCTAGTAATACCAAAAAAATATCGCTAAATACATGATGGTACGAATATGTGACCCAACCGTTGTAACTGAAGCGGATTGACACCGTTAGAAAGTCAATGAAATGTACTTTTTGAAACTGTCGCTAATTCTTCAGCGCGCGATAACGGCTAGGATTGGTCTCACAGTAAAAAATGACTTATTTATCCAAATTTTTAAATGAAGCGCTACCACAGCGCCCAGTGCAATCGCTGAGTTCCGGAAATCACGTCAAATTAAGAAGAATGTTATTTCTTGGAGTCCAATAGTCTTATTTATCACATTTATCAGGTCCCAGTCCAAAGTTAGATCAATTAAGTCCCACAGTCAATTGTTTCATTGTTAAAAGCGATGCAACCTAGTAATACCAGAGAAATACCGCTAAATACATGATGGTACGAATATGTGACCCAACCGTTGTAACTCAAACGAACTGACACCGTTAGTAAGTCAATGAAATGTAGTTTTTGAAACTGTCGCTAATTCTTCAGCGCGTAATAACGGCTAGGATTGGTCCCGCAGTAAAAATGACTTATTTATTTAACCTTTCAAATGAAGCGCTACCACAGCGCCCAGTGTAATCGCTGAGTTCCGGCAATCACGTCAAATTAAGAAGAATGTTATTTCGTGGAGTCCAATTGTCTCATTTATCACATTTATAAGGTCACAGTCCAAAGTTAGATCAATTAAGTCCCACAGTCAATCGTTTTATTGTTAAAAGTGGTGCAACGTAGTAATATGGGAGAAATATTGCTAAATACATGTTGGTACAAGTATGTGACGCAACCGTTGTAACTCAAACGGACTAACACCGTTAGAAAGTCAACAAAATGTAGTTTTTGAAACTGTCGCTATTTCTTCAGCGTGCGATAACGGCAAGGATTGGTCCCACAGTAAAAATAACTTATTTATCTAAATTTTTAAATGAAGCGCTACCACAGCGCCCAATGTTGTCGCTGAGTTTCGGCAATCACGTCAAAATAAGAAGAATGTTATTTCTTGGAGTCCAATTGTCTCATTTATCACACTTATCAGGTCACAGTCAAAAGTTAGATCAATTAAGTCCCACAGTCAATCGTTTCATTGTTAAAAGCGATGCAACCTAGTAATGCCAGAAAAATATCGCTAAATACATGATGGTACGAACATGTGACGCAACCGTTGTAACTAAAGCGGATTGACATCGTTAGAGAGTCAATGAAATGTAGTTTTTAAAACTGTCGCTATTTTTTCAGCGCGCGATAACGGCTGGGATTGGTCCCACAGTAAAAATGACTTATTTATTCAACTTTTCAAATGAAACGCTACCACAGCGCCCAGTGTAATCGCTGAGTTCCGGCAATCACGTCAAATTAAGAAGAATGTTATTTCTTGGAGTCCAATTGTCTCAGTTATCACATTTATCAGGTCACAGTCCAAAGTTAGATCAATTAAGTCCCACAGTCAATCGTTTCATAGTTAAAAGCGATGCAACCTAGTAATACCAAAAAAATATCGCTAAATACATGATGGTACGAATATGTGACCCAACCGTTGTAACTGAAGCGGATTGACACCGTTAGAAAGTCAATGAAATGTACTTTTTGAAACTGTCGCTAATTCTTCAGCGCGCGATAACGGCTAGGATTGGTCTCACAGTAAAAAATGACTTATTTATCCAAATTTTTAAATGAAGCGCTACCACAGCGCCCAGTGCAATCGCTGAGTTCCGGAAATCACGTCAAATTAAGAAGAATGTTATTTCTTGGAGTCCAATAGTCTTATTTATCACATTTATCAGGTCCCAGTCCAAAGTTAGATCAATTAAGTCCCACAGTCAATTGTTTCATTGTTAAAAGCGATGCAACCTAGTAATACCAGAGAAATACCGCTAAATACATGATGGTACGAATATGTGACCCAACCGTTGTAACTCAAACGAACTGACACCGTTAGTAAGTCAATGAAATGTAGTTTTTGAAACTGTCGCTAATTCTTCAGCGCGTAATAACGGCTAGGATTGGTCCCGCAGTAAAAATGACTTATTTATTTAACCTTTCAAATGAAGCGCTACCACAGCGCCCAGTGTAATCGCTGAGTTCCGGCAATCACGTCAAATTAAGAAGAATGTTATTTCGTGGAGTCCAATTGTCTCATTTATCACATTTATAAGGTCACAGTCCAAAGTTAGATCAATTAAGTCCCACAGTCAATCGTTTTATTGTTAAAAGTGGTGCAACGTAGTAATATGGGAGAAATATTGCTAAATACATGTTGGTACAAGTATGTGACGCAACCGTTGTAACTCAAACGGACTAACACCGTTAGAAAGTCAACAAAATGTAGTTTTTGAAACTGTCGCTATTTCTTCAGCGTGCGATAACGGCAAGGATTGGTCCCACAGTAAAAATAACTTATTTATCTAAATTTTTAAATGAAGCGCTACCACAGCGCCCAATGTTGTCGCTGAGTTTCGGCAATCACGTCAAAATAAGAAGAATGTTATTTCTTGGAGTCCAATTGTCTCATTTATCACACTTATCAGGTCACAGTCAAAAGTTAGATCAATTAAGTCCCACAGTCAATCGTTTCATTGTTAAAAGCGATGCAACCTAGTAATGCCAGAAAAATATCGCTAAATACATGATGGTACGAACATGTGACGCAACCGTTGTAACTAAAGCGGATTGACATCGTTAGAGAGTCAATGAAATGTAGTTTTTAAAACTGTCGCTATTTTTTCAGCGCGCGATAACGGCTGGGATTGGTCCCACAGTAAAAATGACTTATTTATTCAACTTTTCAAATGAAACGCTACCACAGCGCCCAGTGTAATCGCTGAGTTCCGGCAATCACGTCAAATTAAGAAGAATGTTATTTCTTGGAGTCCAAATGTCTCATTTATCACATTTATCAGGTCACAATCCAAAGTTAGTTCAATTAAGTCCCACAGTAAATCGTTTCATTGTTAAAAGCGATGCAACCTAGTAATATCAGAAAAATATCGCTAAATACATGTTGGTACGGATATGTAACCCAACCGTTGTAACTCAAACGGACTGACACCGTTAGAAAGTCAATGAAATGTAATTTTTGAAACTGTCGCTAATTCTTCAGCGCACGATAACGGCTAGGATTGGTCTCACAGTAAAAAATGACTTATTTATCTACATTTTTAAATAAAGTGCTACCCCAGCGCTCAGTGTAATCGCTGAGTGCCGGCAATCATGTCAAATTAGGAAGAATGTTATTTCTTGAAGTCCAATTGTCTCAGTTATCACATTTCTAAGGTCATAGTCCAAAATGAGTTCAATTAAGTCCCACAGTCGATCCTTTCACTGTTAAAAGCGATACAACTTAGTAATAACGGTAAAAATCATTAAATACATGTTGGTACGAATATGTGACGCAACTGTTATAACTGAAGCGGATTGACACCGTGAGAAAGTCAATGAAAAGTAGTTTTTGAAACTGTCGCTATTTCTTCAGCGCGCAATAAGGGCTAGGATTGGTCCCACAGTAAAAATGACTTATTTATTTAACTTTTCAAATGAAGCGCTACCACAGCGCCCAGTGTAATCGCTCAGTTTCGACAATCACGTCAAATTAAAAAGAATGTTTTTTCTTGGAGTCCAAATGTCTCATTTATCACATTTATCAGGTCACAATCCAAAGTTAGTTCAATTAAGTCCCACAGTAAATCGTTTCATTGTTAAAAGCGATGTAACTTAGTAATATCAGAAAAATATCGCTAAATACATGTTGGTACGAATATGTGACCCAAACGTTGTAACTCAAACGGACTGACACCGTTAGAAAGTAAATGAAATGTACTTTTTGAAACTGTCGCTAATTCTTCAGCGCACTATAACGGCTAGGATTGGTCTCACAGTAAAAAATGACTTATTTATCTAATTTTTTAAATGAAGCGCTACCACAGCGCCCAGTGTAATCGCTGAGTTCCGGCAATCACGTCAAATTAAGAAGAATGTTATTTCTTGAAGTCCAATTGTCTCATTTATCACATTTATCAGGTCACAGTCCAAAGTTAGATCAATTAAGTCCCACAGTCAATCGTTTCATTGTTAAAAGCGATACAACTTAGTAACATGGGTAACAATCACTAAATACATGCCGGTACGAATATGTGACCCAACCGTTGTAACTCAAACGGACTGACACCGTTAAAAAATCAATGAAATGTAGTATTTGAAACTGTCTCTATTTCTTCAGCGCGCGCTAACGGCTATAATTGGTCCCACAGTAAAAATTGACTTATTTATCTAAATTTTTAAATGAAGCGCTACTCCAGCGCCCAGTGTAATCGCTGAGTTCCGGCAATCACGTCAAATTAAGAAGAATGTTATTTCTTGGAATTCAAATGTCTCATTTATCACATTTATCAGGTCACAGTACAAAGTTAGTTCAATTAAGTCCCACAGTAAATCGTTTCATTGTTAAAAGCGATGCAACCTAGTAATATGAGAAAAATATCGCTAAATACCTGTTGGTACAAATATGTGACGCAACCGTTGTAACTGAAGCGGATTGACACCGTTAGAATGTCAATGAAATGTAGTTTTTGAAACTGTCGCTAATTCTTCAGCGCGTAATAACGGCTAGGATTGGTCCCGCAGTAAAAATGACTTATTTATTTAACTTTTCAAATGAAGCGCTACCACAGCGCCCAGTGTAATCGCTGAGTTCCGGCAATCACGTCAAATTAAGAAGAATGTTATTTCTTGGAATCCAAATGTCTCATTTATTACATTTATCAGGTCACAGTACAAAGTTAGTTCAATTAAATCCCACAGTAAATCGTTTCATTGTTAAAAGCGATGCAACCTAGTTTTATGAGAAAAATATCGCTAAATACCTGTTGGTACAAATATGTGACGCAACCGTTGTAACTCAAACGAACTGACACCGTTAGAATGTCAATGAAATGTAGTTTTTGAAACTGTCGCTAATTCTTCAGCGCGTAATAACGGCTAGGATTGGTCCCGCAGTAAAAATGACTTATTTATTTAACTTTTCAAATGAAGCGCTACCACAGCGCCCAGTGTAATCGCTGAGTTCCGGCAATCACGTCAAATTAAGAAGAATGTTATTTCTTGGAATCCAAATGTCTCATTTATTACATTTATCAGGTCACAGTACAAAGTTAGTTCAATTAAATCCCACAGTAAATCGTTTCATTGTTAAAAGCGATGCAACCTAGTTTTATGAGAAAAATATCGCTAAATACCTGTTGGTACAAATATGTGACGCAACCGTTGTAACTGAAGCGGATTGACACCGTTAGAATGTCAATGAAATGTAGTTTTTGAAACTGTCGCTAATTCTTCAGCGCATAATAACGGCTAGGATTGGTCCCGCAGTAAAAATGACTTATTTATTTAACTTTTCAAATGAAGCGCTACCACAGCGCCCAGTGTAATCGCTGAGTTCCGGCAATCACGTCAAATTAAGAAGAATGTTATTTCTTGGAATCCAAATGTCTCATTTATCACATTTATCAGGTCACAGTCCAAAGTTAGATCAATTAAGTCCCACAGTCAATTGTTTCATTGTTAAAAGCGATGCAACCTAGTAATACCAGAGAAATACCGCTAAATACATGATGGTACGAATATGTGACCCAACCGTTGTAACTCAAACGAACTGACACCGTTAGTAAGTCAATGAAGTGTTCTTTTTGAAACTGTAGCTAATTCTTCAGCGCGCGATAACGGCTAGGATTGGTCCCTCAGTACAAAATGACTTATTTATCTACATTTTTAAATAAAGTGCTACCCCAGCGCTCAGTGTAATCGCTGAGTTCCGGCAATCATATCAAATTAAAAAGAATGTTATTTCTTGGAATCCAATTGTCTCACTTATCAGTTCAATTAAGTCCCACAGTCAATCCTTTCACTGTTAAAAGCGATACAACTTAGTAATATATTAAGTTGCGTAGACCGGTAAAAAAGCCGTAAATGGTGTACAGTTAGATACTTTCTTATTAAATCTTCATCTCTTCTAGAAAAGACGACCCCCTTAGGCTTTTTATCATATTTTATCATATATATCTTATTTTCATATTGAGAAATTCGTTCGGGAGAGCGGTCACGTTTTGACGTGTTTAAAAAATCATAACTTTTGTTTAATTTTTATTTTGAAATATGGCTGAAGATTATACAGTAGAAGAATTGAATGTTATACAAGCTATAAAAGAAATACATGGGAAAAAGAAAAGAGCAAGCAAGGATGTTATAAATACAACGATAACAAAGTTTGATGTAGAAGTTGTAAACAAAGTTTTAGATGATTTATGTGACAAAAATGTTATTAAATTAACTGAAAGATCTGGATTACCGAGTTACCGTTTTGTCGTCGATGTAGAAAATGTTTTACACGAAGAAGAATTACAAGAACCAGAAGAAAACTTGGATAGGGAAGAAATTTACGATAATGGTATTTTAGATCACGAGGTAAATGAGTCCAGAAATTTTGATTTGTTAAGTAATTTTGTTAGAGTTACGAACGACTTAAAGGAGTATATTGGATACGAGGTAAATAAATTGAGAGCAAAGGAATCGAGTTTTCTCGTTGATCGTTTGAAAGAGGAAAATAGTTTTCTGAAAGACGAACTCAAAGATCTACGATGTCTTGTTCGAGATATATTTAACAATATTAATAAAAAGCAGTCAAGTGATCTAAAACCGTCAAACACCTCTAATGAATGGAAAAGTATTAGAAAAGCTCCTTCGGGGGTTTTGCATACAAAAAGCGAAATTAATGTAGATAATCGTTTTAAAAGTCTTTACAACGAAGACCCGAATCCTCAAGTCAACGATTATGACAAAGAAAATTGTAGAATTAATAACACTAACAAAAATGAATTTCAAAACAAAAATAGTCGACGTCCGAATCCTGTCATCAATCCTTACCCGGAGCGGGAAGATTTCTTTGGTAACCAAAATCGGAACGATAATCAGAAAAAATTTAAAGATAAAAAGAGTAAAGTCGTCAGAATAATATCCGATAGTATTCCAAAGGGGATAAGATTGAAAGAATTCAACCGTGTACTCAATAATGGCTATGCGCGAATGAAATGTTTTCCGGGTGCCAACATACAACATTTAAACTATTATTCAACCCCAACACTAGAAGAGGAACAACCAGACATTGTTATCATTCATGGCGGTATCAATAATTTGCTGTCGAAAAATCTAAGTGCAGCATCTAATGTCGAAATAGTGAACGGATTAATTAAAATTGCGGAAAAATGTACAAACTCTGGTGTGGAAGAGGTTTTTATATCCAGCTTGATAACGTGTTCACGAGTTGACGAAAGTCGAATCGATGAAATTAACCGATTGTTAAAGGAAAGATGCGAGGCTTTAGATGTTACCTTTATTGATAATGACAACATAAAAAGCTCTTCTTTATGGAAAGATGGAATCCACCTTACAGACGATGGTAAGACTATGTTAGCGAAAAATTATTTATATTATCTTAATCATTTTTTATACCACAACATGCACTTCCAGTCTTGGGTATAGGTCCTTGCACTCAGACACCACAAGAGGCACAAGTTTTTTCAGATTCAAGTGAAACACAAAATGGCCCTTTGTTATTACAAAATGAAATTGATGATCTTAACCAAACACATAATTCAAATTCCGAACCTGATAGCCCGCTCGATAGTATCTGTAAACTTAGAGTTGCTAATCCCGATAATCCTCTTTTAGGTTACTTAAATATAAACAAATTAAATATATATAGACGTCAGAGAGATCATGTCTAAATTTTCTCCTGACTATTTCGTACTTGCAGAAACTAAACTGGATGAATCTTTTCCAACTGCTCAATTTAATATTGACGGATATGAAATTAGAACCCGAAAGGACAGACACATACATGGAGGAGGTTTAATTGAGTATGTTGGGAAGGGGTCATTTGTAAACAGTTACACAATATTGGAATTGTAGAGAATGAAATTATCTGTTCTGAAATTACTATTAGAAATAAAAAATGGATTATAATTAGCATTTATCGGCCACCTTCATATTTGAACTTAACACAATTTTTCTATAAATTGGAAAAAATTCTAAACAATGCTCTTTCTAAATGTGACAATATTATTGTTCTGGGTGATATTGATATAGATTTTTATAATCCAAGTGATAGTGGCTATGGGCAGATGCAGTCACTTTGTGATATTTTCAATCTCAAAAACCTCATTAAAGATAAAACATGCTTTGCAGGAACAGAAGGCTCTTCAATTGATGTCTTATTGACAAACAGGTATAGGTCTTTTCAAAATAGTTCAGCGTTTGAAACAGGGTTAAGTGACCATCATCTAATGATAACTACATTTTTAAAAATGCATCTAGCCCGTTTACAGCCAAAGAAAATATTCTATAGAAACTATAAAAATTTCGATGAAAAGACGTTTTTGGCTGATGTAAAAGCTGCAGACTTTTGTTGTGACACTGCCGATCCTGATTTGAACTATGAAAATCTTCAAGTAATTTTTAGAAATATTGTAGATAAACATGTTCCTTTGAAACAGAAAACATTGCGTGGAAACGATGCTCCCTTCATGAATAAAGAATTAAGAAAGACTATATACTCTAGGTCAAGGTTTAAAAATAAATATAACAATGATAAAACTGAGGAAAACAATGCCAATTATAAAAGACAAAGAAAAAAATGCGTAAAATTACGAAATATAGCTCTAAAGGAATATTTTAAAAAAATAACCCAGGCCGGAGCAGTCGAAAATAAAAATTTTTCGAAAGTTATGAAACCTTTTGTAACCAATAAAAATTGCTTAAGTAATGCAAATATTACGATAATCCAAAACGATAATTTGATTACAGATGAAAATGAAGTGGCAACAACATTGAATAGCCACTTCATAAATATTGTTGAAAATAACATTTATAAGTCCCACAGTAAGAATTGACTTATTTATCTAATTTTTTAACTGAAGCGGTACCACAGCGCCCAGTGTAATCGCTGAGTTCCGGCAATCACGTCAAATTAAGAAGAATGTTATTTCTTGGAGTCCAATTGTCTCACTTTTACATTTATAAGGTCACAGCCCAAAATTAGTTCAATTAAGTCCCACAGTCAACCGATTCACTGTTAAAAGCGATTCAACCTAGTAATACCGGAAAGATATCACGAAATACATGTTGGTACGAATTTGTGACTCAACTGTTGTAACACAAACGGATTGATACTGTTAGAAAGTCAATGAAATGTAGTTTTTGAAACTGTCTCTATTTCTTTAGCGCGGGATAACGGCTAGGATTGGTCCCACAGTAAAAAATCACTTATTTATCTAAATTTTTAAATGAAGCGCTACCCCAGCGGCCAGTGTAATCGCTGAGTTCCGTCAATCATGTCAAATCAAGAAGAATGTTATTTCTTGGAGTCCAATTGTCTCACTTATAACATTTATAACGTCACAGTCCAAAATCAGTTCAATTAAGTCCCACAGTCAATCGTTTCACTGTTAAAAGCGATGCAACCTAGTAATATGGGAGAAATATTGCTAAATACATGTTGGTACGAGTATGTGACGCAACCGTTGTAACTCAAACGGACTAACACCGTTAGAAAGTCAATGAAATGTAGTTTTTGAAACTGTCGCTATTTTTTCTGCGCGCGATAACGGCTAGGATTTGTCCCACAGTAAAAAATGACATTTTTATCTAAATTTTTAAATGAAGCGCTACCACAGCGCCAATGTGTAATCGTTGAGTTCCGGCAATCATGACAAATTAAGAGGAATGTTATTTCTTGGAGTCCAATTGTCTCACTTATAACATTTATAACGTCACAGTCCAAAGTTAGATCAATTAAGTCCCACAGTCAATCGTTTGATTGTTAAAAGCGATGCAACCTAGTAATACCAGAAAAATACCGCTAAATACATGATGGTACGAATATGTAACCCAAGCGTTGTAACTCAAACGAACTGACACCGTTAGAAAGTCAATGAAATGCACTTTTTGAAACTGTCGCTAATTCGTCAGCGCGCGATAACGGCTAGGATTGGTCCCCCAGTACAAAATGACTTATTTATCTACGTTTTTAAATTAAGTGCTACCCCAGCGCTCAATGTAATCGCTGAGTTCCGGCAATCATGTCAAATCAAGAAGAATGTTATTTCTTGGAGTCCAATTGTCTCACTTATAACATTTATAACGTCACAGTCCAACATCAGTTCAATTAAGTCCCACAGTCAGGCGTTTTACTGTTAAAAGTGATGCAGCCTAGTAATATGGGAGAAATATTGCTAAATACATGTTGGTACGAGTATGTGACGCAACCGTTATAACTCAAACGGACTAACACCGTTAGAAAGTCAATGAAATGTAGTTTTTGAAACTGTCTCTATTTCTTCAGCGCGCGCTAACGGCTAGGATTCGTCCCACAGTTAAAAATGACTTTTTTACCTTAATTTTCAAATGAAGCGCTACCAGAGCGCCCAGTGTAATCGCTGAGTTGCGGCAATGATGTCAAATTAAGAAGAATGTTATTTCTTGGAGTCCAATTGTCTCACTTTTACATTTATAAGGTCACAGCCCAAAATCAGTTCAATTAAGTCCCACAGTCAATCGATTCTCTGTTAAAAGCGATACAACCTAGTAATACCGGAAAGATATCACAAACTGTCTCTATTTCTTTAGCGCGGATAACGGCTAGGATTGGTCCCACAGTAAAAAATGACTTAATTATTTAAATTTTTAAATGAAGCGCTACCACAGCGCCCAGTGTAATCGCTGAGTTCCGGCAATCATGTCAAATCAAGAAGAATGTTATTTCTTGGAGTCCAATTGTCTCACTTATAACATTTATAACGTCACAGTCCAAAATCAGTTCAATTATGTCCCACAGTCAATCGTTTTACTGTTAAAAGCGATGCAACCTAGTAATATGGGAGAAATATTGCTAAATACATGTTGGTACGAGTATGTGACGCAACCGTTGTAACTCAAACGGACTAACACCGTTAGAAAGTCACTGAAATGTAGTTTTTGAAACTGTCGCTATTTTTTCTGCGCGCGATAACGGCTAGGATTGGTCCCAAAGTAAAAAATGACATTTTTATCTAAATTTTTAAATGAAGCGCTACCACAGCGCCAATGTGTAATCGTTGAGTTCCGGCAATCATGTCAAATTAAGAGGAATGTTATTTCTTGAAGTCCAATTGTCTCACTTATAACATTTATAACGTCACAGTCCAAAGTTAGATCAATCAAGTCCCACAGTCAATCGTTTCATTGTTAAAAGCGATGCAACCTAGTAATACCGGAAAGATATCACAAACTGTCTCCATTTCTTTAGCGCGGATAACGGCTAGGATTGGTCCCACAGTAAAAAATGACTTAATTATTTAAATTTTTAAATGAAGCGCTACCACAGCGCCCAGTGTAATCGCTGAGTTCCGGCAATCATGTCAAATCAAGAAGAATGTTATTTCTTGGAGTCCAATTGTCTCACTTATAACATTTATAACGTCACAGTCCAAAGTTAGATCAATTAAGTCCCACAGTCAATCGTTTCATTGTTAAAAGCGATGCAAACTAGTAATACCAGAAAAATACCGCTAAATACATGATGGTACGAATATGTGACCCAACCGTTGTAACATAAACGAACTGACACCGTTAGAAAGTCAATGAAATGCACTTTTTGAAAATGTCGCTAATTCGTCAGCGCGCGATAACGGCTAGGATTGGTCCCCCAGTACAAAATGACTTATTTATCTACATTTTTAAATTAAGTGCTACTCCAGCGCTCAGTGTAATCGCTGAGTTCTGGCAATCATGTCAAATTAGAAAAAATGGTATTTCTTGGAATCCAATTGTCTTACTTATTACATTTATAAGGTCATAGTCCAAAATCAGTTCAATTAAGTCCCACAGTCAATCGATTCACTGTCAAAAGCGATGCAACCTAGTAATACCGGAAAGATATCACGAAATACATGTTGGTACGAATATGTGACTCAACTGTTGTAACACAAACGGATTGATATTGTTAGAAAGTCAATGAAATGTAGTTTTTGAAACTGTCTCTATTTCTTTAGCGCGGGATAACAGCTAGGATTGGTCCCACAGTAAAAAATGACTTATTTATCTAAATTTTTAAATGAAGCGCTACCACAGCGCCCAGTGTAATCGCTGAGTTCCGGCAATCATGTCAAATCAAGAAGAATGTTATTTCTTGGAGTCCAATTGTCTCACTTATAACATTTATAACGTCACAGTCCAAAATCAGTTCAATTAAGTCCCACAGTCAGGCGTTTTACTGTTAAAAGCGATGCAACCTAGTAATATGGGAGAAATATTGCTAAATACATGTTGGTACGAGTATGTGAGGCAACCGTTGTAACTCAAACGGACTAACACCGTTAGAAAGTCAATGAAATGTAGTTTTTGAAACTGTCGCTATTTTTTCTGCGCGCGATAACGGCTAGGATTTGTCCCACAGTAAAAAATGACATTTTTATCTAAATTTTTAAATGAAGCGCTACCACAGCGCCAATGTGTAATCGTTGAGTTCCGGCAATCATGACAAATTAAGAGGAATGTTATTTCTTGGAGTCCAATTGTCTCACTTATAACATTTATAATGTCACAGTCCAAAGTTAGATCAATTAAGTCCCACAGTCAATTGTTTCATTGTTAAAAGCGATGCAACCTAGTAATACCAGAAAAATACCGCTAAATACATGATGGTACGAATATGTAACCCAAGCGTTGTAACTCAAACGAACTGACACCGTTAGAAAGTCAATGAAATGCACTTTTTGAAACTGTCGCTAATTCGTCAGCGCGCGATAACGGCTAGGATTGGTCCCCCAGTACAAAATGACTTATTTATCTACATTTTTAAATTAAGTGCTACCCCAGCGCTCAATGTAATCGCTGAGTTCCGGCAATCATGTCAAATCAAGAAGAATGTTATTTCTTGGAGTCCAATTGTCTCACTTATAACATTTATAACGTCACAGTCCAAAATCAGTTCAATTAAGTCCCACAGTCAGGCGTTTTACTGTTAAAAGTGATGCAACCTAGTAATATGGGAGAAATATTGCTAAATACATGTTGGTACGAGTATGTGACGCAACCGTTATAACTCAAACGGACTAACACCGTTAGAAAGTCAATGAAATGTAGTTTTTGAAACTGTCTCTATTTCTTCAGCGCGCGCTAACGGCTAGGATTCGTCCCATAGTTAAAAATGACTTTTTTACCTTAATTTACAAATGAAGCGCTACCAGAGCGCCCAGTGTAATCGCTGAGTTGCGGCAATGATGTCAAATTAAGAAGAATGTTATTTCTTGGAGTCCAATTGTCTCACTTTTACATTTATAAGGTCACAGCCCAAAATCAGTTCAATTAAGTCCCACAGTCAATCGATTCTCTGTTAAAAGCGATACAACCTAGTAATACCGGAAAGATATCACAAACTGTCTCTATTTCTTTAGCGCGGATAACGGCTAGGATTGGTCCCACAGTAAAAAATGACTTAATTATTTAAATTTTTAAATGAAGCGCTACCACAGCGCCCAGTGTAATCGCTGAGTTCCGGCAATCATGTCAAATCAAGAAGAATGTTATTTCTTGGAGTCCAATTGTCTCACTCATAACATTTATAACGTCACAGTCCAAAATCAGTTCAATTATGTCCCACAGTCAATCGTTTTACTGTTAAAAGCGATGCAACCTAGTAATATGGGAGAAATATTGCTAAATACATGTTGGTACGAGTATGTGACGCAACCGTTGTAACTCAAACGGACTAACACCGTTAGAAAGTCACTGAAATGTAGTTTTTGAAACTGTCGCTATTTTTTCTGCGCGCGATAACGGCTAGGATTGGTCCCAAATTAAAAAATGACATTTTTATCTAAATTTTTAAATGAAGCGCTACCACAGCGCCAATGTGTAATCGTTGAGTTCCGGCAATCATGTCAAATTAAGAGGAATGTTATTTCTTGAAGTCCAATTGTCTCACTTATAACATTTATAACGTCACAGTCCAAAGTTAGATCAATTAAGTCCCACAGTCAATCGTTTCATTGTTAAAAGCGATGCAACCTAGTAATACCGGAAAGATATCACAAACTGTCTCTATTTCTTTAGCGCGGATAACGGCTAGGATTGGTCCCACAGTAAAAAATGACTTATTTATCTACATTTTTAAATTAAGTGCTACCCCAGCGCTCAATGTAATCGCTGAGTTCCGGCAATCATGTCAAATCAAGAAGAATGTTATTTCTTGGAGTCCAATTGTCTCACTTATAACATTTATAACGTCACAGTCCAAAATCAGTTCAATTAAGTCCCACAGTCAGGCGTTTTACTGTTAAAAGTGATGCAACCTAGTAATATGGGAGAAATATTGCTAAATACATGTTGGTACGAGTATGTGACGCAACCGTTATAACTCAAACGGGCTAACATCGTTAGAAAGTCAATGAAATGTAGTTTTTGAAACTGTCTCTATTTCTTCAGCGCGCGCTAACGGCTAGGATTCGTCCCACAGTTAAAAATGACTTTTTTACCTTAATTTACAAATGAAGCGCTACCAGAGCGCCCAGTGTAATCGCTGAGTTGCGGCAATGATGTCAAATTAAGAAGAATGTTATTTCTTGGAGTCCAATTGTCTCACTTATAACATTTATAATGTCACAGTCCAAAGTTAGATCAATTAAGTCCCACAGTCAATTGTTTCATTGTTAAAAGCGATGCAACCTAGTAATACCAGAAAAATACCGCTAAATACATGATGGTACGAATATGTAACCCAAGCGTTGTAACTCAAACGAACTGACACCGTTAGAAAGTCAATGAAATGCACTTTTTGAAACTGTCGCTAATTCGTCAGCGCGCGATAACGGCTAGGATTGGTCCCCCAGTACAAAATGACTTATTTATCTACATTTTTAAATTAAGTGCTACCCCAGCGCTCAATGTAATCGCTGAGTTCCGGCAATCATGTCAAATCAAGAAGAATGTTATTTCTTGGAGTCCAATTGTCTCACTTATAACATTTATAACGTCACAGTCCAAAATCAGTTCAATTAAGACCCACAGTCAGGCGTTTTACTGTTAAAAGTGATGCAACCTAGTAATATGGGAGAAATATTGCTAAATACATGTTGGTACGAGTATGTGACGCAACCGTTATAACTCAAACGGACTAACACCGTTAGAAAGTCAATGAAATGTAGTTTTTGAAACTGTCTCTATTTCTTCAGCGCGCGCTAACGGCTAGGATTCGTCCCACAGTTAAAAATGACTTTTTTACCTTAATTTACAAATGAAGCGCTACCAGAGCGCCCAGTGTAATCGCTGAGTTGCGGCAATGATGTCAAATTAAGAAGAGTGTTATTTCTTGGAGTCCAATTGTCTCACTTTTACATTTATAAGGTCACAGCCCAAAATCAGTTCAATTAAGTCCCACAGTCAATCGATTCTCTGTTAAAAGCGATACAACCTAGTAATACCGGAAAGATATCACAAACTGTCTCTATTTCTTTAGCGCGGATAACGGCTAGGATTGGTCCCACAGTAAAAAATGACTTAATTATTTAAATTTTTAAATGAAGCGCTACCACACCGCCCATTGTAATCGCTGAGTTCCGGCAATCATGTCAAATCAAGAAGAATGTTATTTCTTGGAGTCCAATTGTCTCACTCATAACATTTATAACGTCACAGTCCAAAATCAGTTCAATTATGTCCCACAGTCAATCGTTTTACTGTTAAAAGCGATGCAACCTAGTAATATGGGAGAAATATTGCTAAATACATGTTGGTACGAGTATGTGACGCAACCGTTGTAACTCAAACGGACTAACACCGTTAGAAAGTCACTGAAATGTAGTTTTTGAAACTGTCGCTATTTTTTCTGCGCGCGATAACGGCTAGGATTGGTCCCAAATTAAAAAATGACATTTTTATCTAAATTTTTAAATGAAGCGCTACCACAGCGCCAATGTGTAATCGTTGAGTTCCGGCAATCATGTCAAATTAAGAGGAATGTTATTTCTTGAAGTCCAATTGTCTCACTTATAACATTTATAACGTCACAGTCCAAAGTTAGATCAATTAAGTCCCACAGTCAATCGTTTCATTGTTAAAAGCGATGCAACCTAGTAATACCGGAAAGATATCACAAACTGTCTCTATTTCTTTAGCGCGGATAACGGCTAGGATTGGTCCCACAGTAAAAAATGACTTAATTATTTAAATTTTTAAATGAAGCGCTACCACAGCGCCCAGTGTAATCGCTGAGTTCCGGCAATCATGTCAAATCAAGAAGAATGTTATTTCTTGGAGTCCAATTGTCTCACTTATAACATTTATAACGTCACAGTCCAAAGTTAGATCAATTAAGTCTCACAGTCAATCGTTTCATTGTTAAAAGCGATGCAAACTAGTAATACCAGAAAAATACCGCTAAATACATGATGGTACGAATATGTGACCCAACCGTTGTAACATAAACGAACTGACACCGTTAGAAAGTCAATGAAATGCACTTTTTGAAAATGTCGCTAATTCGTCAGCGCGCGATAACGGCTAGGATTGGTCCCCCAGTACAAAATGACTTATTTATCTACATTTTTAAATTAAGTGCTACTCCAGCGCTCAGTGTAATCGCTGAGTTCTGGCAATCATGTCAAATTAGAAAAAATGGTATTTCTTGGAATCCAATTGTCTTACTTATTACATTTATAAGGTCATAGTCCAAAATCAGTTCAATTAAGTCCCACAGTCAATCGTTTCACTGATAAAAGCGATACAACTTAGTAATATCGGTAACAATCACTAAATACATGTTGGTACGAATATGTGACGCAACTGTTGTAGTTGAAACGGACTGATACCGTTAGAAAATCAATGAAATGTAGTATTTGAAACTGTCTCTGTTTCTTCAGGGCGCGCTAAGGGCTAGGATTGGTCCCACAATAAACATTGACTTATTTATCTAAATTTTGAAATGAAGCGCTACCACAGCGCCCAGTGTAATCGCTGAGTTCCGGCAATCATGTCAAATCAAGAAGAATGTTATTTCTTGGAGTCCAATTGTCTCACTTATAACATTTATAACGTCACAGTCCAAAATCAGTTCAATTAAGTCCCACAGTCAGGCGTTTTACTGTTAAAAGCGATGCAACCTAGTAATATGGGAGAAATATTGCTAAATACATGTTGGTACGAGTATGTGAGGCAACCGTTGTAACTCAAACGGACTAACACCGTTAGAAAGTCAATGAAATGTAGCATTTGAAACTGTCTCTATTTCTTCAGCGCGCGCTAACGGCTAGGATTCGTCGAACAGTTAAAAATGACTTTTTTATCTTAATTTTCAAATGAAGCGCTACCAGAGCGCCCAGTGTAATCGCTGAGTTGCGGCAATGATGTCAAATTAAGAAGAATGTTATTTCTTGAAGTCCAATTGTCTCACTTTTACATTTATAAGGTCACAGCACAAAATCAGTTCAATTAAGTCCCACGGTCAATCGATTCACTGTTAAAAGCGATACAACCTAGTAATACCAGAAAAATACCGCTAAATACATGATGGTACGAATATGTGACCCAACCGTTGTAACATAAACGAACTGACACCGTTAGAAAGTCAATGAAATGCACTTTTTGAAAATGTCGCTAATTCATCAGCGCGCGATAACGGCTAGGATTGGTCCCCCAGTACAAAATGACTTATTTATCTACATTTTTAAATTAAGTGCTACTCCAGCGCTCAGTGTAATCGCTGAGTTCTGGCAATCATGTCAAATTAGAAAAAATGGTATTTCTTGGAATCCAATTGTCTTACTTATTACATTTATAAGGTCATAGTCCAAAATCAGTTCAATTAAGTCCCACAGTCAATCGTTTCACTGATAAAAGCGATACAACTTAGTAATATCGGTAACAATCACTAAATACATGTTGGTACGAATATGTGACGCAACTGTTGTAGTTGAAACGGACTGATACCGTTAGAAAATCAATGAAATGTAGTATTTGAAACTGTCTCTGTTTCTTCAGGGCGCGCTAAGGGCTAGGATTGGTCCCACAATAAACATTGACTTATTTATCTAAATTTTTAAATGAAGCGCTACCACAGCGCCCAGTGTAATCGCTGAGTTCCGGCAATCATGTCAAATCAAGAAGAATGTTATTTCTTGGAGTCCAATTGTCTCACTTATAACATTTATAACGTCACAGTCCAAAATCAGTTCAATTAAGTCCCACAGTCAGGCGTTTTACTGTTAAAAGCGATGCAACCTAGTAATATGGGAGAAATATTGCTAAATACATGTTGGTACGGGTATGTGGCGGAACCGTTGAAACTCAAACGGACTAACACCGTTAGAAAGTCAATGAAATGTAGTTTTTGAAACTATCGCTATTTTTTCTGCGCGCGATAACGGCTAGGATTGGTCCCACAGTAAAAAATGACATTTTTATCTAAATTTTTAAATGAAGCGCTACCACAGCGCCAATGTGTAATCGTTGAGTTCCGGCAATCATGACAAATTAAGAGGAATGTTATTTCTTGGAGTCCAATTGTCTCACTTATAACATTTATAACGTCACAGTCCAAAGTTAGATCAATTAAGTCCCACAGTCAATCGTTTCATTGTTAAAAGCGATGCAACCTAGTAATACCAGAAAAATACCGCTAAATACATGATGGTCCGAATATGTGACCCAACCGTTGTAACTCAAACGAAGTGACACCGTTAGAAAGTCAATGAAATGCACTTTTTGAAACTGTCGTGAATTCGTCAGCGCGCGATAACGGCTAGGATTGGTCCCCCAGTACAGAATGACTTATTTATCTACATTTTTAAATTAATGCTACCCCAGCGCTCAGTGTAATCGCTGAGTTCCGGCAATCATGTCAAATTAGGAAAAATGTTATTTCTTGGAGTCCAATTGTCTCACTTATTACATTTATAAGGTCATAGTCCAAAATCAGTTCAATTAAGTCCCACAGTCAATCGTTTCACTGTTAAAAGCAATACAACTTAGTAATATCGGTAACAATCACTAAATACATGTTGGTACGAATATGTGATGCAACTGTTGTAGTTAAATCGGATTGAAACCGTTAGAAAGTCAATGAAATGTAGTTTTTGAAACTGTCGCCATTTCTTTAGCGCGTGATAACGGCTAGGATTGGTCCCACAGTAAAAAATGACTTATTTATCTAAATTTTTAAATGAAGAGCTACCACAGAGCCCAGTATAATCGCTGAGTTCCGGCAATCATGTCAAATCAAGAAGAATGTTTTTTCTTGGAGTCCAATTGTCTCACTTATAACATTTATAACGTCACAGTCCAAAATCAGTTCAATTAAGTCCCACAGTCAATCGATTCACTGTTAAAAGCGATACAACCTAGTAATACCGGAAAGATATCAGAAAATACATGTTGGTACGAATATGTGACTCAACTGTTGTAACACAAACGGATTGATACTGTTAGAAAGTTAATGAAATGTAGTTTTTGAAACGGTCTCTATTTCTTTAGCGCGGGATAACGGCTAGGATTGCTCCCACAGTAAAAAATGACTTAATTATTTAAATTTTTAAATGAAGCGCTACCACAGCGCCCAGTGTTATCGCTGAGTTCCGGCAATCATGTCAAATCAAGAAGAATGTTATTTCTTGGAGTCCAATTGTCTCACTTATAACATTTATAACGTCACAGTGCAAAATCAGTTCAATTAAGTCCCACAGTCAATCGTTTTACTGTTAAAAGCGATGCAACCTAGTAATATGGGAGAAATATTGCTAAATACATGTTGGTACGAGTATGTGACGCAACCGTTGTAACTCAAACGGACTAACACCGTTAGAAAGTCAATGAAATGTAGTTTTTGAAACTGTCGCTATTTTTTCTGCGCGCGATAACGGCTAGGATTGGTCCCAAAGTAAAAAATGAAATTTTTATCTAAATTTTTAAATGAAGCGCTACCACATCGCCAATGTGTAATCGTTGAGTTCCGGCAATCATGTCAAATTAGGAAAAATGTTATTTCTTGGAATCCAATTGTCTTACTTATTGCATTTATAAGGTCATAGTCCAAAATCAGTTCAATTAAGTCCCACAGTCAATCGTTTCACTGTTAAATGCAATACAACTTAGTAATATCGGTAACAATCACTAAATACATGTTGGTATGAATATGTGATGCAACTGTTGTAGTTAAATCGGATTGATACCGTTAGAAAGTCAATGAAATGTAGTTTTTGAAACTGTCGCCATTTCTTCAGCGCGCGATAACGGCTAGGATTGGTCCCACAGTAAAAAATGACTTATTTATCTAAATTTTTAAATGAAGCGCTACCACAGAGCCCAGTGTAATCGCTGAGTTCCGGCAATCATGTCAAATTAGGAAAAATGTTATTTCTTGGAGTCCAATTGTCTCACTTATAACATTTATAACGTCACAGTCCAAAATCAGTTCAATTAAGTCCCACAGTCAATCGATTCACTGTTAAAAGCGATACAACCTAGTAATACCGGAAAGATATCACAAAATACATGTTGGTACGAATATGTGACTCAACTGTTGTAACACAAACGGATTGATACTGTTAGAAAGTTAATGAAATGTAGTTTTTGAAACTGTCTCTATTTCTTTAGCGCGGGATAACAACTAGGATTGCTCCCACAGTAAAAAATGACTTAATTATTTAAATTTTTAAATGAAGCGCTACCACAGCGCCCAGTGTTATCGCTGAGTTCCGGCAATCATGTCAAATCAAGAAGAATGTTATTTCTTGGAGTCCAATTGTCTCACTTATAACATTTATAACGTCACAGTGCAAAATCAGTTCAATTAAGTCCCACAGTCAATCGTTTTACTGTTAAAAGCGATGCAACCTAGTAATATGGGAGAAATATTGCTAAATACATGTTGGTACGAGTATGTGACGCAACCGTTGTAACTCAAACGGACTAACACCGTTAGAAAGTCAATGAATTGTAGTTTTTGAAACTGTCGCTATTTTTTCTGCGCGCGATAACAGCTAGGATTGGTCCCAAAGTAAAAAATGACATTTTTATCTAAATTTTTAAATGAAGCGCTACCACAGCGCCAATGTGTAATCGTTGAGTTCCGGCAATCATGTCAAATTAAGAGGAATGTTATTTCTTGGAGTCCAATTGTCTCACTTATAACATTTATAACGTCACAGTCCAAAGTTAGATCAATTAAGTCCCACAGTCAATCGTTTCATTGTTAAAAGCGATGCAAACTAGTAATACCAGAAAAATACCGCTAAATACATGATGGTACGAATGTGTGACCCAACCGTTGTAACTCAAACGAACTGACACCGTTAGAAAGTCAATGAAATGCACCTTTTGAAAATGTCGCTAATTCGTCAGCGCGCGATAACGGCTAGGATAGGTCCCCCAGTACAAAATGACTTATTTATCTACATTTTTAAATTAAGTGCTACCCCAGCGCTCAGTGTAATCGCTGAGTTCCGGCAATCATGTCAAATTAGGAAAAATGTTATTTCTTGGAATCCAATTGTCTTACTTATTACATTTATAAAATTACAGTCCAAAATCAGTTCAATTAAGTCCCACAGTCAATCGTTTCACTGTTAAAAGCAATACAACTTAGTAATGTCGGTAACAATCACTAAATACATGTTGGTACGAATATGTGATGCAACTGTTGTAGTTAAATCGGATTGATACCGTTAGAAAGTCAATGAAATGTAGTTTTTGAAACTGTCGCCATTTCTTCAGCGCGCGATAACGGCTAGGATTGGTCCCAAAGTAAAAAATGACTTATTTAACTAAATTTTTCAAATGAAGCGCTACCACAGCGCCCAGTGTAATCGCTGAGATCCGGCAATCACTTCAAATTAAGAAGAATGTTATTTCTTGGAGTCCAAATGGCTCATTTATCACATTTATCAGGTCACAGTCCAAAGTTAGTTCAATTAAGTCCCACATTCATTCGTTTCACTGTTAAAAGCGATGCAACCTAGTAATAACAGATAAATATCGCTAAATACATGTTGGTACGAATATGTGACGCAACCGTTGTAACTCAAACGAACTGAAACCGTTAGAAAGTCAATGAAATGCACTTTTTGAAACTGTCGCTAATTCGTCCGCGCGCGATAACGGCTAGGATAGGTCCCACAGTGAGAATTGACTTATTTATCTAAATTTTTAACTGAAACGGTACCACAGCGCCCAGTGTAATCGCTGAGTTCCGGCAATCACGTCAAATTAAGAAGAATGTTTTTTCTTGGAGTCCAATTGTCTCACTTATAACATTTGTAACGTCACAGTCCAAAATCAGTTCAATTAAGTCCCACAGTCAATCGTTTTACTGTTAAAAGCGATGCAACCTAGTAATATGAGAGAAATATTGCTAAATACATGTTGGTACAAGTAAGTGACGCAACCGTTGTAACTCAAACGGACTAACACCGTTAGAAAGTCACTGAAATGTAGTTTTTGAAACTGTCGCTATTTTTTCTGCGCGCGATAGCGGCTAGGATTGGTCCCAAAGTAAAAAATGACATTTTTATCTAAATTTTTAAATGAAGCGCTACCACAGCGCCAATGTGTAATCGTTGAGTTCCGGCAATCATGTCAAATTAAAAGGAATGTTATTTCTTGGAGTCCAATTGTCTCACTTATAACATTTATAACGTCACAGTCCAAAGTTAGATCAATTAAGTCCCACAGTCAATCGTTTCATTGTTAAAAACAATGCAAACTAGTAATACCAGAAAAATACCGCTAAATACATGATGGTACGAATATGTGACCCAACCGTTGTAACTCAAAGGAACTGACACTGTTAGAAAGTCAATGAAATGCACTTTTTGAAAATGTCGCTAATTCGTCAACGCGCGATAACGGCTAGGATTGGTCCCCCAGTACAAAATGACTTATTTATCTAAATTTTTCAAATGAAGCGCTACCACAGCGCCCAGTGTAATCGCTGAGATCCGGCAATCACTTCAAATTAAGAAGAATGTTATTTCTTGGAGTCCAAATGGCTCATTTATCACATTTATCAGGTCACAGTCCAAAGTTAGTTCAATTAAGTCCCACATTCATTCGTTTCACTGTTAAAAGCGATGCAACCTAGTAATAACAGATAAATATCGCTAAATACATGTTGGTACGAATATGTGACGCAACCGTTGTAACTCAAACGAACTGAAACCGTTAGAAAGTCAATGAAATGCACTTTTTGAAACTGTCGCTAATTCGTCCGCGCGCGATAACGGCTAGGATAGGTCCCACAGTGAGAATTGACTTATTTATCTAAATTTTTAACTGAAACGGTACCACAGCGCCCAGTGTAATCGCTGAGTTCCGGCAATCACGTCAAATTAAGAAGAATGTTTTTTCTTGGAGTCCAATTGTCTCACTTATAACATTTGTAACGTCACAGTCCAAAATCAGTTCAATTAAGTCCCACAGTCAATCGTTTTACTGTTAAAAGCGATGCAACCTAGTAATATGGGAGAAATATTGCTAAATACATGTTGGTACAAGTAAGTGACGCAACTGTTGTAACTCAAACGGACTAACACCGTTAGAAAGTCACTGAAATGTAGTTTTTGAAACTGTCGCTATTTTTTCTGCGCGCGATAACGGCTAGGATTGGTCCCAAAGTAAAAAATGACATTTTTATCTAAATTTTTAAATGAAGCGCTACCACAGCGCCAATGTGTAATCGTTGAGTTCCGGCAATCATGTCAAATTAAAAGGAATGTTATTTCTTGGAGTCCAATTGTCTCACTTATAACATTTATAACGTCACAGTCCAAAGTTAGATCAATTAAGTCCCACAGTCAATCGTTTCATTGTTAAAAACAATGCAAACTAGTAATACCAGAAAAATACCGCTAAATACATGATGGTACGAATATGTGACCCAACCGTTGTAACTCAAAGGAACTGACACTGTTAGAAAGTCAATGAAATGTACTTTTTGAAAATGTCGCTAATTCGTCAACGCGCGATAACGGCTAGGATTGGTCCCCCAGTACAAAATGACTTATTTATCTACATTTTTAAATTAAGTGCTACTCCAGCGCTCAGTGTAATCGCTGAGTTCTGGCAATCATGTCAAATTAGGAAAAATGTTATTTCTTGGAATCCAATTGTCTTACTTATTACATTTATAAGGTCATAGTCCAAAATCAGTTCAATTAAGTCCCACAGTCACTCGTTTCACTGATGAAAGCGATACAACTTAGTAATATCGGTAACAATCACTAAATACATGTTGGTACGAATATGTGACGCAACTGTTGTAGTTGAAACGGACTGATACCGTTAGAAAATCAATGACTTGTAGTATTTGAAACTGTCTCTGTTTCTTCAGGGCGCGCTAAGGGCTAAGATTGGTCCCACAATAAACATTGACTTATTTATCTAAATTTTCAAATAAAGCGCTACCACAGCGCCCAGTGTAATCGCTGACTTCCGGCAATCATGTCAAATTAAGAAGAATGTTATTTCTTGGGGTCAAATTGTCTCACTTATAACATTTATAAGTTTACAGTCCAAAATCAGTTCAATTAAGTCCCACAGTCAATCGTTTCACTGTTAAAAGCGATGCAACCTAGTAATATGAAAAAGATATCGCTAAATACATGTTGGTACGAATATGTGACGCAACCGTTGTAACTGAAGCGGATTAATACCGTTAGAAAGTCAATGAAATGTAGTTTTTGAAACTGTCGCCATTTCTTCAGCGCGCGATAACGGCTAGGATTGGTCCCACAGTAAAAATGACTTATTTATTTAAATTTTCAAATGAAGCGCTACCACAGCGCCCAGTGTAATCGCTGAGATCCGGCAATCACTTCAAATTAAGAAGAATGTTTTTTCTTGCAGTCCAAATGGCTTATTTATCACATTTATAAGGTCACAGTCCAAAGTTAGTTCAATTAATTCCCACAGTCAATCGTGTCACTGTTAAAAGCGATGCAACCTAGTAATATGAAAAAAGTATCGCTAAATACATGTTGGTACGAATATGTGACGCAACCGTTGTAACTGAAGCGGATTGATACCGTTAGAAAGTCAATGAAATGTAGTTTTTGAAACTGTCGCCATTTCTTCAGCGCGCAATAACGGCTAGGATTGGTCCCACGGTAAAGAATGACTTATTTATCTAAATTTTAAATGAAGCGCTACCACAGCGCCCAGTGTAGTCGCTGAGTTCCGGCAATCATGTCAAATTAAGATGAATGTTACTTCTTAGAGTCCAATTGTCTTATTTATCACATTCATAAGGTCACAGTCCAAAGATAGTTCAATTAAGTCCCACATTCATTCGTTTCACTGTTAAAAGCGATGCAACCTAGTATTAACAGATAAATATCGCTAAATACATGTTGGTACGAATATGTGACGCAACCGTTGTAACTCACACGAACTGAAACCGTTAGAAAGTCAATGAAATGCACTTTTTGAAACTGTCGCTAATTCGTCAGCGCGCGATAACGGCTAGGATAGGTCCCACAGTGAGAATTGACATTTTTATCTAAATTTTTAAATGAAGCGCTACCACAGCGCCAATGTGTAATCGTTGAGTTCCGGCAATCATGTCAAATTAAAAGGAATGTTATTTCTTGGAGTCCAATTGTCTCACTTATAACATTTATAACGTCACAGTCCAAAGTTAGATCAATTAAGTCCCACAGTCAATCGTTTCATTGTTAAAAACAATGCAAACTAGTAATACCAGAAAAATACCGCTAAATACATGATGGTACGAATATGTGACCCAACCGTTGTAACTCAAAGGAACTGACACCGTTAGAAAGTCAATGAAATGCACTTTTTGAAAATGTCGCTAATTCGTCAACGCGCGATAACGGCTAGGATTGGTCCCCCAGTACAAAATGACTTATTTATCTACATTTTTAAATTAAGTGCTACTCCAGCGCTCAGTGTAATCGCTGAGTTCTGGCAATCATGTCAAATTAGGAAAAATGTTATTTCTTGGAATCCAATTGTCTTACTTATTACATTTATAAGGTCATAGTCCAAAATCAGTTCAATTAAGTCCCACAGTCACTCGTTTCACTGATGAAAGCGATACAACTTAGTAATATCGGTAACAATCACTAAATACATGTTGGTACGAATATGTGACGCAACTGTTGTAGTTGAAACGGACTGATACCGTTAGAAAATCAATGACATGTAGTATTTGAAACTGTCTCTGTTTCTTCAGGGCGCGCTAAGGGCTAGGATTCGTCCCACAATAAACATTGACTTATTTATCTAAATTTTCAAATAAAGCGCTACCACAGCGCCCAGTGTAATCGCTGACTTCCGGCAATCATGTCAAATTAAGAAGAATGTTATTTCTTGGGGTCAAATTGTCTCACTTATAACATTTATAAGTTTACAGTCCAAAATCAGTTCAATTAAGTCCCACAGTTAATCGTTTCACTGTTAAAAGCGATGCAACCTAGTAATATGAAAAAGATATCGCTAAATACATGTTGGTACGAATATGTGAGGCAACCGTTGTAACTGAAGCGGATTAATACCGTTAGAAAGTCAATGAAATGTAGTTTTTGAAACTGTCGCCATTTCTTCAGCGCGCGATAACGGCTAGGATTGGTCCCACAGTAAAAATGACTTATTTATTTAAATTTTCAAATGAAGCGCTACCACAGCCCAGTGTAGTCGCTGAGTTCCGGCAATCATGTCAAATTAAGAACAATGTTATTTCTTGGAGTCCAATTGTCTCATTTATCACATTCATCAGGTCACAGTTCAAAGTTAGTTCAATTAAGTCCCACAGTCAATTGTTTCATTGTTAAAGGCGATGCAACCTAGTAATATCGGAAAAATATCGCTAAATACATGTTGGTACGAATATGTGACCCAACCGTTAAAACTCAAACGGACTGACACCGTTAGAAATTCAATGAAATGTAGTTTTTGAAACTGTCGCTATTTCTTCAGCGCGCGATAACGGCTAGGATTGGTCCCACAGTAAAAAAATGACTTTTTCATGTTAATTCTTAAATAAAGCGCTACCACAGCGACCAGTGTAGTCGCTGAGATTCGGCAATCATGTCAAATTAAGAACAATGTTTTTTCTTGGAGTCCAATTGTCTCATTTATCACATTCATCAGGTCACAGTTCAAAGTTAGTTCAATTAAGTCCCACAGTCAATCGTTTCATTGTTAAAGGCGATGCAACCTAGTAATATCGGAAAAATATGGCAAAATACATGCTGGTACGAACATGTGACCCAACCGTTGTAACTCAAACGGACTGACACCGTTAGAAAGTCAATGAAATGTAGTTTTTGAAACTGTCGCTATTTCTTCAGGGCGCAATAACGGCTAGGACTGGTCCCACAGCAAAAAAATGACTTATTAATTTAACTTTTTAGATGAAGCGCTACAACAGCGCCCAGTGTAAACGCTGTGTTTAGGCAATCATGACAAATTAAGAAGAATGCTATTTCTTGGAGTCCAATTTTTTTATTTATCACATTTATCATGTCACAGTCAAAAGTTAGTTCAATTAAGTCCCACAGTCTATCATTTCACTGTTAAAAGCGATGCAACCTAGTAATGTCAGATGAATATCGCTAAATACATGTTGGTACGAATATGTGACCCAACCGTTTAAACTCAAACGGACTGACACCGTTAGAAAGTCAATGAAATATAGTTTTTGAAACTGTCGTTTTTTTTCAGCGCGAGATAACGGCTAGGATTGGTCCCACGGTAAAATATGACTTTCTTATCTTAATTCTAAAATGAAGCGCTATCACAGCGCCCAGTATAGTCGCTGAATTTTGTCAATCATGTCAAATTAAGAAGAATATTTTTTCTTGGAGTCCAATTGTCTCATTTATCACATTCATCAGGTCACAGTCCAAAGTTAGTTCAATTAAGTCCCACAGTCAATCGTTTCATTGTTAAAGGCGATGCAACCTAGTAATATCGGAAAAATATCGCTAAATACATGCTGGTACGAATATGTGACCCAACCGTTAAAACTCAAACGGACTGAAACCGTTAGAAAGTTAATGAAATGTATTTTTCGTAACTGTCGCTATTTCTTCAGCGCGCTATAACGGCTATGATTGGTCCCACAGTAAAAAAATGACTTTTTCATGTTAAATATATATATATATATATTTTCATGTTTTCATGTTTGTTGAACATTCTACAAATAATAATCACTCACGAACTTGCAACTATTAATATTGATTTAGTTGGTATTTGATATTATTATTCAGTTGATATTATTATTCAGTGGGTTTATGATCGTTGGTTGTCTACAGAATTACAGTTTTTGACTCATGGAAAGTAAAATAACGTAAACGAAAAAGTTTGTCATAATTTTCTTCACGCAACAAATCATCTACGATGGAGTTCAAGTGTTTTTCAGATTATTTTAGTTCTATTGATATTTAATTATCGCGATGGGTCAGATTTTGCTATCACTGATCAACAGCATACTATATCGCAAACCCCTAATGGCGGAAAAGTGAAGAGATGTAAATCTCGTGTATTGTATTATGCTAACCATTGTGCCACGCAACAACTTGTAATGAGTGGCGATGTTGAAAGCAATCCTGGTCCCGCACTCCAACGCGGATTGAAAGCTCCATCTTGTTCAATCTGTGAGAAATGTGTTAAATGCAATCAAAGACGATTCATTTGTGATACATGCTGGGAAACCACTCACGCTGCTTGTTTGAACCAATCAAATTTAGTACTCAATGGTAGAATTCCGAAATATTGGACCTGTTCAGATTGCCATTTTACTGTGCTTCCCTTTTCGAATATACGTGATGTTTGCGCATTGTACTCATCTATTCTGAGTGATGGTGGTGAATACGAGGAATTAATAACCATACCAAGCAATCCAAAACATACGAAAATTTGCCATCTAAATACGCAATCCTTACCGAGCACATTTGACGAGTTCTCATACATGCTCGAATGTCATAAATTTGACATAATCACGTTGTCCGAGACATGGTTAAAAAATAATCAGGTATTGATTGATTATGTAAACATTCCAGGATACCAATTTGAATATAAAAACAGAACTGATAAACGAGGAGGTGGTGTTGGAATGTACATCAAGGACGAACTTATTTACAAAACTAGAGACGACATAACCAAACTCGACAATTCTATCGAACATGTCTGGATCGAAGTGAAAGGTAGAAATAAAAATTACTCATATCTAGTTGGAACATTTTATCAGCCATCTTCTATAGAAAGAGAAAAAAAAGATTGGCTAGAACGATTTGATATTCTTTTGCGTCACATCACCGCAAAATGGGACGGTATTATCATAATTACAGGTGACTTCAATATCGACTTATTACAAGGTGATAAATCCACAATCGAATTATATCAAGATACACTTATGACTTATGACCTAAAACAACATATTACAAAACCAACCCGAAAATCGACATCCCTTATTGATCATGTTATTAGTAATATACCGGAAAAGGTAGTTAGTGAGAACGTTTTATTGTGCGATGAAATTTCTGACCATGATGCCCCGCATATCGTTATGAATATCAAAAAGGATAAATTCGAAAAACGATACAAATTTATACGTGACGAGAAGCAGTTGAACATCGATGAATATATTAGTGATATCGAGAAGATTCCTTTTTCCTTGATAGATACTTTTGATGATCCGGAAGATCAACTGTATGTTATGAATGAACTCATACTGTCCTGCATTAATAGCCATGCTCCTTTGAAAAGGTGTAAATTTACACGACCACCAGCTCCCTGGATGAAGGACCCATCCATTGTATCGTCGAAACTGAAACTTGATGAACTTCGTAGTGAATTAAAATCTTGTGATGACAGAGAGGCTAAACATGAGTATGTTGAAACGAGAAATAAATTGAAGAAGGCTATCAAACACTCTAGAAGAACCTTCTATCAAAAGGCTTTATCAAGTAACCGTTCAAAGGAAGTATGGAAAACCATAAGAACTATTATTTAACCACAGTTTAAACAAATCAGGCAGAATCCCGATACCATCAATGATTATTTCAATTCCATTGCAATAAAGTTAAGCAATACAAATGAGTTAAACATTTCTCCCACCATGAATGATGAGGCTGTACCGGCAATGGATTTATTTGACCTTCGTCACGCTACCCAAGAGGATGTTCTCAAACATTTGAATTCATTGAGAAGTGATTGCTCTACTGGTGGTGATAACATACCAGCGAAATTCATAAAACCAGTCGCAGCCCAATTGTCGCCAGTCCTAACAAAGATTTTGAATAACTGCATCGATGCAAACGTATTTCCAACATGCTGGAAGAAATCACGTATCTGTCCGGTACCTAAAGTTCCAGGTGCTTCACAACTAGAAGATTTTCGTCCAATATCAATACTTCCTGTACTGTCGAAAGTATATGAGAAAGTCATTTTATCACAGCTTTGTGACTTCATTGATAGATATAACATTTACGCTTCAACTCAATCTGGTTTTCGCAAAGGTCACTCGTGCATCACGATACTCTTAAAATTAAAGGACGACATTTTGAAGGCTATGCAAAGAGGTGAAGTAACTTTATCAGTGTCAGCAGATTACTCCAAAGCATTTGATACTGTGAAATATGACGTTCTGATTAATAAGTTGAAGAAACTCCAAATGTCTCCTGCATTCATCAATTTGATCTCTAACTATTTGTCAAATCGCCAGCAGTTTGTGCAAATTGATGACAAAAAATCGGACACCTTGCTGATCAAATACGGTGTTCCCCAGGGATCTATTCTTGGTCCGATCTTGTTCAACATCTATGTCTCTGACCTATCGTTGAATTCGTCGTGTAATTCTATCCAGTACGCAGATGACACAAATCTTTACATACACTTCAAACTAAAAGAAATGGATATCGCAACAGCAAAGCTTCAAAGTGACATTAACCAAATAACAACATGGTCAAAGATAAACAATCTGATGTTTAATTCCATAAAGACAAAATCAATTATGTACTCGACAAGCCAGTTAAGCTGTATAAATAATTTAAACTTCAGTAACTTATTCAAATTCCATAGTAATGGTGCTGAGATTGAGCGGGTATCCTCTCTCAAAATACTGGGCATAACATTCGATGAACATATGACGTGGTCTACACATGTGAATAACATCATTAGATCATCATACGCTACGATTTAGACATTAAAGCGATTGAAACGTTTGGCACCTTTTCACGTGAGAAAGAATCTCGCTGAAGCACTGATATTATCAAAGATAGACTACGGAAATCTTGTCTATAATAATATTCCACAATATCAGATGAAAAGGTTACAAAGAGTTCTAAATGTCGCTTCCAGCTTTGTTCTTCAGAGATATGCTTCCACTAACGATGTGTTAGTAATACTGAAATGGCTGCCAGTGCAAGAGCGTGTAAATTTATCGATACTAAAACTGGCACACAAGGTGTTGTATGACGAATGCTCACCTGAATACCTTACACTGAAATGGTACAAAAATGGTCGAAGCCCGCGATCTGATGCAGAAAACAAAAATAAACTACAAAGCGACACATTCCGAAAAACGTTTATGGATTGCTCATCAGCGTTGTTTAATGATCTTCCTGGCAATATTCGTTCCGTTGTCAACCATAAAGAATTTATCAAAAAAGTCAAATTATTTTTACACGATAGTGCTTTGTGCAAACTTTTATCCAAATAATGTGAATAACTCTATGCATGTAGGCTACCTATTTCCCCCCATCTTTTCATTATAGTTCTACCTTTTTTGTGTGTCCTTACATCGGTGCCATCAATTTATTTATTTTTAATTAGTCTCTTCTTTTTTTTTTTTTTTTTTTTCTTGTTCAATGTGTCTACTTACTCTACCGGCACCATTTCGTACTCTGTGAGCCCATTTATTTCATTATGCACTTAGATTCAATATATTTTTTTACTGATCTTAAAGATTTTATAGATTTTTATAGTTTTTATTTTTTTGTAGGCAGAAGAACCATTTGTAAATTATGGATGCCAAATATATGTTTAATAATAATAATAATAATAATAATAATAATAATGTTAATTCTTAAATGAAGCGCTACCACAGCAACCAGTGTAGTCGCTGAGTTTCGGCAATCATGTCAAATTAAGAACAATGTTTTTCTTGGAGTCCAATTGTCTTATTTATCACATTCATCAGGTCACAGTCCAAAGTTAGTTCAATTAAGTCCCACAGTCAATCGTTTCATTGTTAAAGGCGATGCAACCTAGTAATATCAGAAAAATATCGCTAAATTCATGTTGGTACGAATATGTGACGCAACCGTTGTAACTCAAACGGATTGATACTGTTAAAAAGTCAATGAAATGTAGTTTTTGAAACTGTCGCTATTTCTTCACGGGCGATAACGGCTAGGATTGGTCCCACAGTAAAAAATGACTTTTTTATCTTAATTCTTAAATGAAGCGCTACAACAGCGCCAAATGATTGATTGATTGATTGATTTAATTTATTTACCGTCGGTTATTATATACAATAGTTCTTTAAAAAAAATAATATTTTGCAAAAACTAATCAAAACCGACCAAATATTTTTATATATTTACAATTTAGATGAAAACTATAATAAATAAATAATGAATAAATAATAAATAAAAGATAAACATTCCCCCTCTGCCATTTTCGTATTGATTACGCAAGTTATGGAATCAGTTGCCGACACTCTGTGCATGAACAGTGAGAGCCATTCCATTTTTTAATCATTTGCTTAAATTTAACTAGATCTTCGCAACTCTTCGTATGAAAAGGAAGTTTATTCCAATCTTTTGGGGCTAAACATCGCAAACTGTTTAGACCAAAGGCTCTTGTTTTTACACCGATGGTTGTTCATGTTTTGACTTCTTACTGGCCTATCAGTTTCCTCAAAAAGGAAAATATCTTTCATGAAAGAAGGACTGATGTTTCTCCGAATTTTAAATATTTCTATGCATAAATATCTGTGCCTTAGTAATTCCATATAATGTTTATTTGGGAGGCAATCAACTGGTCTTGGGTCATCATGAATAAAACTTAAAGCCCTGTTGTGGAGTTTTTCAATTTTCAATAGAGATTTCGAAGAAGAGAAATGCCAAACTAAGGGACAATAATTAAAATTTGCATACATGTAGTCGCTGAATTTCGGCAATCATGTCAAATTAAAAACAATGTTTTCTCTTGGAGTACAATTGTCTCATTTATCACATTCATCAGGTCACAGTCCAAAGTTAGTTCAATTAAGTCCCACAGTCAATCGTTTCATTGTTAAAGGCGATGCAACCTAGTAATATCGGAAAAATATCGCTAAATACATGTTGGTACGAATATGTGACCCAACCGTTGAAACTCAAACGGACTGACACCGTTAGAAAGTCAATGAAATGTAGTTTTTGAAACTGTCGCTATTTCTTCAGCGCGCGATAACGGCTAGGATTGGTCCCACAGTAAAAAAATGACTTTTTCATGTTAATTCTTAAATGAAGCGCTACCACAGCGACCAGTGTAGTCGCTGAGTTTCGGCAATCATGTCAAATTAAGAACAATGTTATTTCTTGGAGTCCAATTGTCTCATTTATCACATTCATCAGGTCTCAGTCCAAAGTTAGTTCAATTAAGTCCCACAGTCAATCGTTTCATTGTTAAAGGCGATGCAACCTAGTAATATCAAAAAAATATCGCTAAATTCATGTTGGTACAAATAAGTGACGCAACCGTTGTAACTCAAACGGACTGACACCGTTAGAAAGTCAATGAAATGTAGTTTTTGAAACTGTCGCTATTTCTTCAGGGCGCAATAAAGGCTAGGATTGGTCCCACAGCAAAAAATGACTTTCTTATCTTAATTCTTGAATGAAGCGCTACCACAGCGCCCAGTGTAATCGCTGAGTTTCGGCAATCATGTCAAATTAAGAAGAATGTTATTTCTAAGAGTCCAATTGTCTCACTTTTATATTTATAAGGTCACAGTCCATACTCAGTTCAATTAATTCCCACAGTCAATCGTTTCGCTGTTAAAAGCAATACAACTTAGTAATACCTGAAAAATATCAAGAAATACATGTTGGTAGGAATATGTGACTCAAGCGTTGTAACTCAAACGGATTGATACTGTTAAAAAGTCAATGAAATGTAGTTTTTGAAACTGTCGCTATTTCTTCAACGCGCGATAACGGCTAGGATTGGTCCCACAGTAAAAAAATGAGTTTTTCATGTTAATTCTTAAATGAAGCGCTACCACAGCGACCAGTGTAGTCGCTGAGTTTCGGCAATCATGTCAAATTAAGAACAATGTTTTTTCTTGGAGTCCAATTGTCTCATTTATCACATTCATCAGGTCACAGTCCAAAGTTAGTTCAATTAAGTCCCACAGTCAATCGTTTCATTGTTAAAGGCGATGCAACCTAGTAATATCGGAAAAATATCGCTAAATACATGATGGTACGAATATGTGACCCAACCGTTAAAACTCAAACGGACTGAAACCGTTAGAAAGTCAATGAAATGTAGTTTTTGTAACTGTCGCTATTTCTTCAGCGCGCGATAACGTCTAGGATTGGTCCCACAGTAAAAAAAATGACTTTTTCATGTTAATTCTTAAATGAAGCGCTACCACAGCGACCAGTGTAGTCGCTAAGTTTCGGCAATCCTGTCAAATTAAGAACAATGTTATTTCTTGGAGTCCAATTGTCTCATTTATCACATTCATCAGGTCATAGTCCAAAGTTAGGTCAATTAAGTCCCACAGTCAATCGTTTCACTGTTAAAAGCGTTGCAACCTAGTAATGTCAGATGAATATCGCTAAATACATGTTGGTACAAATATGTGACCCAACCGTTTAAACTCAAACGGACTGACAACGTTAGAAAGTCAATGAAATATAGTTTTTGAAACTGTCGCTTTTTTTTCAGCGCGAGATAACGGCTAGGATTGGTCCCACGGTAAAATATGACTTTCTTATCTTAATTCTTAAATGAAGCGCTACCACACCGCCCAGTATAATCGCTGAATTTTGGCAATTATGTCAAATTAAGAAGAATATTTTTTCTTGGAGTCCAATTGTCTCATTTATCACATTCATCAGGTCACAGTCCAAAGTTAGTTCAATTAAGTCCCACAGTCAATCGTTTCATTGTGAAAGGCGATGCAACCTAGTAATATCGGAAAAATATCGCTAAATACATGTTGGTACGAATATGTGACCCAACCGTTAAAACTCAAACACACTGACACCGTTAGAAAGTCAATGAAATGTAGTTTTTGAAACTGAATAAATACATGCTGGTACGAATATGTGACCCAACCGTTAAACCTCAAACGGACTGAAACCGTTAGAAAGTCAATGAAATGTAGTTTTTGTAACTGTCGCTATTTCTTCAGCGCGCGATAACGGCTAGGATTGGTCCCACAGTAAAAAAATGACTTTTTCATGTTAATTCTTAAATGAAGCGCTACCACAGCGACCAGTGTAGTCGCTAAGTTTCGGCAATCATGTCAAATTAAGAACAATGTTATTTCTTGGAGTCCAATTGTCTCATTTATCACATTCATCAGGTCACAGTCCAAAGTTAGTTCAATTAAGTCCCACAGTCAATCGTTTCATTGTTAAAGGCGATGCAACCTAGTAATATCGGAAAATTATCGCTAAATACATGCTGGTACGAATATGTGACCCAACCGTTAAAACTCAAACGGACTGAAACCGTTAGAAAGTCAATGAAATGTAGTTTTTGTAACTGTCGCTATTTCTTCAGCGCGCGATAACGACTAGGATTGGTCCCACAGTAAAAAATGACTTTTTCATGTTAATTCTTAAATGAAGCGCTACCACAGCGACCAGTGTAGTCGCTAAGTTTCGGCAATCATGTCAAATTAAGAACAATGTTATTTCTTGGAGTCCAATTGTCTCATTTATCACATTCATCAGGTCATAGTCCAAAGTTAGTTCAATTAAGTCCCACAGTCAATCGTTTCATTGTTAAAGGCGATGCAACCTAGTAATATCAGAAAAATATCGCTAAATTCATGTTGGTACGAATATGTGACGCAACCGTTGTAACTCAAACGTACGGACACCGTTAGAAAGTCAATGAAATGTAGTTTTTGAAACTGTCGCTATTTCTTCAGCGCGCGATAACGGCTAGGATTGGTCCCACAGTAAAAAATGACTTTTTTATCTTAATTCTTAAATGAAGCGCTACCACAGCGCCAAATGATTGATTGATTGATTGATTGATTTAATTTATTTACCGTCGGTTATTATATACAATAGTTCTTTAAAAAAAGTAATATTTTGCAAAAAACTAATCAAAACCGACCAAATATTTTTATATATTTACAATTTAGATGAAAACTATAATAGATAAATAATGAATAAATAATAAATAAAGGATAAACATTCCCCCTCTGCCATTTTCGTATTGATTACGCAAGTTATGGAATCAGTTGCCGACACTCTGTGCATGAACAGTGAGAGCCATTCCATTTTTTAATCATTTGCTTAAATTTAACTAGATCTTTGCAACTCTTCGTATGAAAAGGACGTTTATTCCAAACTTTTGGGGCTAAACATCGCAAACTGTTTAGACCAAAGGCTCTTGTTTTTACACTGATGGTTGTTCATGTTTTGACTTCTTACTGGCCTATCAGTTTCCTCAAAAAGGAAAATATCTTTCATGAAAGAAGGACTGATGTTTCTGCGAATTTTAAATATTTCTATGCATAAATATCTGTGCCTTAGTAATTCCATATAATGTTTATTTGGGAAGCAATCAACTGGTCTTGGGTCATCATGAATAAAACTTAAAGCCCTGTTGTGGAGTTTTTCAATTTTCAATAGAGATTTCGAAGAAGAGAAATGCCAAACTAAGGGACAATAATTAAAATTTGCATACATGTAGTCGCTGAGTTTCGGCAATCATGTCAAATTAAAAACAATGTTTTCTCTTGGAGTCCAATTGTCTAACTTTTATATTTATAAGGTCACAGTCCATACTCAGTTCAATTAATTCCCACAGTCAATCGTTTCGCTGTTAAAAGCCATACAAATTAGTAATACCTGAAAAATATCAAGAAATACATGTTGGTAGGAATATGTGACTCAAGCGTTGTAACTCAAACGGATTGATACTGTTAAAAAGTCAATGAAATGTAGTTTTTGAAACTGTCGCTATTTCTTCAACGCGCGATAACGGCTAGGATTGGTCCCACATTAAAAAAATGACTTTTTCATGTTAATTCTTAAATGAAGCGCTACCACAGCGACCAGTGTAGTCGCTGAGTTTCGGCAATCATGTCAAATTAAGAACAATGTTATTTCTTGGAGTCCAATTGTCTCATTTATCACATTCATCAGGTCACAGTCCAAAGTTAGTTCAATTAAGTCCCACAGTCAATCGTTTCATTGTTAAAGGCGATGCAACCTAGTAATATCAAAAAAATATCGCTAAATTCATGTTGGTACGAATATGTGACGCAACCGTTGTAACTCAAACGGATTGATACTGTTAAAAAGTCAATGAAATGTAGTTTTTAAAACTGTCGCTATTTCTTCAGCGCGCGATAACGGCTAGGATTGGCCCCACAGTAAAAAATTACTTTTTCATCTTAATTCTTAAATGAAGCGCTACCACAGCGCCAAGTGTAGTCACTGAGTTTCGGCAATCATGTCAAATTAAGAACAATGTTTTTTCTTGGAGTCCAATTGTCTCATTTGTCACATTCATCAGGTCACAGTCCAAAGTTAGTTCAATTAAGTCCCACAGTCAATCATTTCACTGTTAAAAGCGATGCAACCTAGTAATGTCAGATGAATATCGCTAAATACATGTTGGTACGAATATGTGACCCAACCGTTTAAACTCAAACGGACTGACACCGTTAGAAAGTCAATGAAATGTAGTTTTTGAAACTGTCGCTATTTTTTCAGGGCGCGATAACGGCTAGGATTGGTCCCACAGTAAAAATATGACTTTCTTATCTTAATTCTTAAATGAGGGGCTACCACAGCGCCCAGTGTAATCGCTGAATTTCGGCAATCATGTCAAACTAAGAATAATGTTTTTTCTTAAATGAGGCCATTGGACTCCAAGAAAAAACATTGTTCTTAATTTGACATGATTGCCGAAACTCAGCGACTACACTGGTCGCTGTGGTAGCGCTTCATTTAAGAATTAACATATAAAAGTCATTTTTTTACTGTGGGACCAATCCTAGCCGTTATCGCGCGCTGAAGAAATAGCGACAGTTTCAAAAACTACATTTCATTGACTTTCTAACGGTGTCAGTCCGTTTGAGTTTTAACGGTTGGGTCACATATTCGTACCAACATGTATTTAGCGATATTTTTCCAATATTACTAGGTTGCATCGCTTTTAACAATGAAACGATTGACTGTGGGACTTAATTAAACTAACTTTGGACTGTGACCTGATGAATGTGATAAATGAGACAATTGGACTCCAAGAAAAAAACATTGTTCTTAATTTGACATGATTGCCGAAACTCAGCGACTACACTTGGCGCTGTGGTAGCGCTTTATTTAAGAATTAAGATGAAAAAGTCATTTTTTTACTGTGGGACAAATCCTAGCCGTTATCGCGCGCTGAAGAAATAGCAACAGTTTCAAAAACTACATTTCATTGACTTTTTAACAGTATCAATCCGTTTGAGTTACAACGCTTGAGTCACATATTCCTACCAACATGTATTTTTTGATATTTTTCAGGTATTACTAAGTTGTATGGCTTTTAACAGCGAAACGATTGCCTGTGGGAATTAATTGAACTGAGTATGGACTGTGACCTTATAAATATGAAAGTGAGACAATTGGACTCCAAGAAATAACATTGTTCTTAATTTGACATGATTGCCGAAACTCAGCGACTGCACTGGTCGCTGTGGTAGCGCTTCATTTAAGAATTAAGATGAAAAAGTCATTTTTTCACTGTGGTACCAATCCTAGCCGTTCTCGCCTATGAAGAAGTAGCGACAGTTTCAAAAACTACATTTCATTGACTTTCTAACGGTGTCAGTCCGTTTGAGTTTCAACGGTTGGGTCACATATTCGTACCAACTTGTATTTAGCGATATTTTTCCGATATTACTAGGTTGCATCGCCTTTAACAATGAAACGATTGACTGTGGGACTTAATTGAACTAACTTTGGACTGTGACCTGATGAATGTGATAAATGAGACAATTGGACTCCAAGAAAAACCATTGTTCTTAATTTGACATGATTGCCGAAACTCAGCGACTACACTGGTCGCTGTGGTAGCGCTTCATTTAAGAATTAACATGAAAAAGTCATTTTTTTACTGTGGGACCAATCCTAGCCGTTATAGCGCGCTGAAGAAATAGCGACAGTTTCAAAAACTACATTTCATTGACTTTCTAACGGTGTCAGTCCGTTTGAGTTTTAACGGTTGGGTCACATATTCGTACCAACATGTATTTATTTAGCGATATTTTTCCGATATTACTAGGTTGCATCGCCTTTAACAATGAAACGATTGACTGTGGGACTTAATTGAACTAACTTTGAACTGTGACCTGATGAATGTGATAAATGAGACAATTGGACTCCAAGAAAAAATATTCTTCTAAATTTGACATGATTGCCGAAATTCAGCGATTATACTGGGCGCTGTGGTAGCGCTTCATTTAAGAATTAAGATAAGAAAGTCATATTTTACCGTGGGACCAATCCTAGCCGTTATCTCGCGCTAAAAAAAAGCGACAGTTTCAAAAACTACATTTCATTAACTTTCTAACGGTGTCAGTCCGTTTGAGTTTAAACGGTTGGGTCACATATTCGTACCAACATGTATTTAGCGATATTCATCTGACATTACTAGGTTGCATCGCTTTTAACAGTGAAATGATTGACTGTGGGACTTAATTGAACTAACTTTTGACTGTGACCTGATAAATGTGATAAATGAAAAAATTGGACTCCAAGAAATAGCATTCTTCTTAATTTGACATGATTGCCTAAACTCAGCGTTTACACTGGGCGCTGTTGTAGCGCTTTATTTAAAAAATTAAATTAATAAGTCATTTTTTTGCTGTGGGACCAATCCTAGCCGTTATTGCGCCCTGAAGAAATAGCGACAGTTTCAAAAACTACATTTCATTGACTTTCTAACGGTGTCAGTCCGTTTGAGTTACAACGGTTGCGTCACATATTCGTACCAACATGAATTTAGCGATATTTTTCTGATATTACTAGGTTGCATCGCCTTTAACAATGAAACGATTGACTGTGATACTTAATTGAACTAACTTTGGATTGTGACCTGATGAATGTGATAAATGACACAATTGGACTCCAAGAAATAACATTGTTCTTAATTTGACATAATTGCCGAAACTCAGCGACTACACTGGTCGCTGTGGTAGCGCTTCATTTAAGAATTAAGATGAAAAAGTCATTTTTTTTACTGTGGCACCAATCCTAGCCGTTATCGCGCGCTGAAGAAATAGCGACAGTTTCAAAAACTACAATTCATTGACTTTCTAACGGTGTCAGTCCGTTTGAGTTTTAACGGTTGGGTCACATATTCGTACCAACATGTATTTAGCGATATTTTTCCGATATTACTAGGTTGCATCGCCTTTAACAATGAAATCAGGTCACAGTCCAAAGTTAGTTCAATTAAGTCCCACAGTCAATCGTTTCATTGTTAAAGGCGATGCAACCTAGTAATATCAGAAAAATATCGCTAAATTCATGTTGGTACGAATATGTGACGCAACCGTTGCAACTCAAACGGACTGACACCGTAAGAAAGTCAATGAAATGTAGTTTTTGAAACTGTCACTATTTCTTCAGCGCGCGCTAACGGCTAGGATTGGTCCCTCAGCAAAAAATGAGTTTTTTATATTAATTTTGAATTGAAGCGCCACCACAACGGCCAGAGTAATCGCTGAGTTCCGGCAATCATGTCAAATTAAGAAGAATGTTTTATCTTGAATTCCAATTTTCTCATTTATCACATTAATCAGGTCACAGTCCAAAGTTTGTTCAATTAAGTCCCACAGTCAATCAATTTACTGTTAAAAGCCATACAACTTAGTAATACCTGAAAAATATCAAGAAATACATGTTGGTAGGAATATGTGACTCAAGCGTTGTAACTCAAACGGATTGATACTGTTAAAAAGTCAATGAAATGTAGTTTTTGAAACTGTCGCTATTTCTTCAGCGCGCGATAACGGCTAGGATTTGTCCCACAGTAAAAAAATGACTTTTTCATCTTAATTCTTAAATGAAGCGCTACCACAGCGCCAAGTGTAGTCGCTGAGTTTCGGCAATCATGTCAAGTTAAGAACAATGTTTTTTTCTTGGAGTCCAATTGTCTCATTTATCACATTCATCAGGTCACAGTCCAAAGTTAGTTCAATTAAGTCCTACAGTCAATCGTTTCATTGTTAAAGGCGATGCAACCTAGTAATATCGGAAAAATATCGCTAAATACATGTTGGTACGAATATGTGACGCAACCGTTGCAACTCAAACGGACTGACACCGTTAGAAAGTCAATGAAATGTAGTTTTTGAAACTGTCGCTATTTCTTCAGGGCGCAATGACGGCTAGGATTGGTCCCACAATAAAAAATGACTTATTAATTTAAATTTTTAAATGAAGCGCTACAACAGCGTCCAGTGTAATCGCTGAGTTTAGGCAACCATCTCAAATTAAGACGAATGCTATTTCTTGGAGTCAAATTTTTTCATTTATCACATTTATCAGGTCACAGTCAAAAGTTAGTTCAATTAAGTCCCACAGTCAATCGTTTCACTGTTAAAAGAGGTGCAACCTAGTAATATCAGATGAATATCGCTAAATACATGTTGGTACGAATATATGACCCAACCGTTGAAACTTAACCGGACTGACACCGTTAGAAAGTCAATGAAATGTAGTTTTTGAAACTGTCGCTATTTCTTCAACGCATGATAACGGCTAGGATTGGTCCCACGGTAAAATATGACTTTCTTATCTTAATTCTTAAATGAAGCGCTACCACAGCGCCCAGTGTACACGCTGTGTTTAGGCAATCATGTCAAATTAAGAAGAATGCTATTTCTTAGAGTCCAATTTTTTCATTTATCACATTTATCAGGTCACAGTCAAAAGTTAGTTCAATTAAGTCTCACAGTCAATCGTTTCACTGTTAAAAGCGGTGCAACCTAGTAATATCAGATGAATATCGCTAAATACATGTTGGTACGAATATGTGACTCAACTATTAAAACTCAAACGGACTGACACCGTTAGAAAGTCAATGAAATGTAGTTTTCGAAACTGTGGCTATTTCTTCAGAGCGCGATAACGGCTAGGATTGGTCCCACAGTAAAAAAATGACTTTTTCATGTTAATTCTTAAATGAAGCGCTACCACAGCGACCAGTGTAGTCGCTGAGTTTCGGCAATCATGTCAAATTAAGAACAATGTTTTTTCTTGGAGTCCAATTGTCTCATTTATCACATTCATCAGGTCACAGTCCAAAGTTAGTTCAATTAAGTCCCACAGTCAATCGTTTCATTGTTAAAGGCGATGCAACCTAGTAATATCGAAAAAATATCGCTAAATACATGTTGGTACGAATATGTGACCCAACCGTTGAAACTCAAACGGACTGACACCGTTAGAAAGTCAATGAAATGAAGTTTTTGAAACTGTCACTATTTCTTCAGCGCGCGATAACGGCTAGGATTGGTACCACAGTAAAAAAATGACTTTTTCATCTTAATTCTTAAATGAAGCGCTACCACAGCGACCAGTGTAGTCGCTGAGTTTCGGCAATCATGTCAAATTAAGAACAATGTTATTTCTTGGAGTCCAATTGTCTCATTTATCACATTCATCAGGTCACAGTCCAAAGTTAGTTCAATTAAGTCCCACAGTCAATCGTTTCATTGTTAAAGGCGATGCAACCTAGTAATATCGGAAAAATATCGCTAAATACATGTTGGTACGAATATGTGACCCAACCGTTGAAACTCAAACGGACTGACACCGTTAGAAAGTCAATGAAATGTAGTTTTTGAAACTGTCACTATTTCTTCAGCGCGCGATAACGGCTAGGATTGGTACCACAGTAAAAAATGACTTTTTCATCTTAATTCTTAAATGAAACGCTACCACAGCGACCAGTGTGGTCGCTGACTTTCGGCAATCATGTCAAATTAAGAACAATGTTATTTCTTGGAGTCCAATTGTCTCATTTATCACATTCATCAGGTCACAGTCCAAAGTTAGTTCAATTAAGTCCCACAGTCAATCAATTCACTGTTAAAAGCGATGCAACCTAGTAATGTCAGATGAATATCGCTAAATACATGTTGGTACGAATATGTGACCCAACCGTTTAAACTCAAACGGACTGACACCGTTAGAAAGTCAATGAAATGTAGTTTTTGAAACTGTCGCTATTTCTTCAACGCATGATAACGGCTAGGATTGGTCCCACGGTAAAATATGACTTTCTTATCTTAATTCTTAAATGAAGCGCTACCACAGCGCCCAGTGTACACGCTGTGTTTAGGCAATCATGTCAAATTAAGAAGAATGCTATTTCTTAGAGTCCAATTTTTTCATTTATCACATTTATCAGGTCACAGTCAAAAGTTAGTTTAATTAAGTCCCACAGTCAATCGTTTCACTGTTAAAAGCGGTGCAACCTAGTAATATCAGATGAATATCGCTAAATACATGTTGGTACGAATATGTGACCCAACTATTAAAACTCAAACGGACTGACACCGTTAGAAAGTCAATGAAATTTAGTTTTCGAAACTGTCGCTATTTCTTCAGAGCGCGATAACGGCTAGGATTGGTCCCACAGTAAAAAAATGACTTTTTCATGTTATTTCTTAAATGAAGCGCTACCACAGCGACCAGTGTAGTCGCTGAGTTTCGGCAATCATGTCAAATTAAGAACAATGTTTTTTCTTGGAGTCCAATTGTCTCATTTATCACATTCATCAGGTCACAGTCCAAAGTTAGTTCAATTAAGTCCCACAGTCAATCGTTTCATTGTTAAAGGCGATGCAACCTAGTAATATCGGAAAAATATCGCTAACTACATGTTGGTACGAATATGTGACCCAACCGTTGAAACTCAAACGGACTGACACCGTTAGAAAGTCAATGAAATGTAGTTTTTGAAACTGTCACTATTTCTTCAGCGCGCGATAACGGCTAGGATTGGTACCACAGTAAAAAAATGTCTTTTTCATGTTAATTCTTAAATGAAGCGGTACCACAGCGACCAGTGTAGTCGCTGAGTTTCGGCTATCATGTCAAATTAAGAACAATGTTATTTCTTGGAGTCCAATTGTCTCACTTTCATATTTATAAGGTCACAGTCCATTCTCAGTTCAATTAATTCCCACAGTCAATCGTTTCGCTGTTAAAAGCCATACAACTTAGTAATACCTGAAAAATATCAAGAAATACAAGTTGGTACGAATATATGACCCAACCGTTGAAACTTAAACGGACTGACACCGTTAGAAAGTCAATGAAATGAAGTTTCTGATACTGTCGCTATTTCTTCAGGGCGCGATAGCGGCTAGGATTGGTCCCACAGTAAAAAATGACTTATTAATTTAAATTTTTAAATGAAGCGCTACAACAGCGCTCAGTGTAATCGCTGAGTTTATGCAATCATGTCAAATTAAGAAGAATATTATTTCTTGGAGTCCAATTTTTTCATTTATCACATTTATAAGGTCACAGTCAAAAGTTAGTTCAATTAAGTCCCACAGTCAATCGTTTCATTGTTAAAGGCGATGCAACCTAGTAATATCGGAAAAATATCGCTAAATACATGTTGGTACGAATATGTGACCCAACCGTTGAAACTCAAACGGACTGACACCGTTAGAAAGTCAATGAAATGTAGTTTTTGAAACTGTCACTATTTCTTCAGCGCGCAATAACGGCTAGGATTGGTACCACAGTAAAAAAATGACTTTTTCATCTTAATTCTTAAATGAAGCGCTACCACAGCGACCAGTGTGGTCGCTGAGTTTCGGCAATCATGTCAAATTAAGAACAATGTTATTTCTTGGAGTCCAATTGTCTCACTTTCATATTTATAAGGTCACAGTCCATTCTCAGTTCAATTAATTCCCACAGTCAATCGTTTCGCTGTTAAAAGCCATACAACTTAGTAATACCTGAAAAATATCAAGAAATACAAGTTGGTACGAATATATGACCCAACCGTTGAAACTTAAACGGACTGACACCGTTAGAAAGTCAGTGAAATGTAGTTTTTGAAACTGTCACTATTTCTTCAGCGCGCGCTAACGGCTAGGATTGGTCCCTCAGCAAAAAATGAGTTTTTTATCTTAATTCTTAAATGAAGCGCTAACACAGTCACAATCTTGTCAAATTAAGAAGAATGTTTTATCTTGAATTCCAATTTTCTCATTTATCACATTAATCAGGTCACAGTCCAAAGTTAGTTCAATTAAGTCCCACAGTCAATCAATTCACTGTTAAAAGCCATACAACTTAGTAATACCTGAAAAATATCAAGAAATACATGTTGGTAGGAATATGTGACTCAAGCGTTGTAACTCAAACGGATTGATACTGTTTAAAAGTCAATGAAATGTAGTTTTTGAAACTGTCGCTATTTCTTCAGCGCGCGATAAGGGCTAGGATTTGTCCCACAGTAAAAAAATGACTCTTTCATCTTAATTCTTAAATGAAGCGCTACCACAGCGCCAAGTGTAGTCGCTGAGTTTCGGCAATCATGTCAAATTAAGAACAATGTTTTTTTCTTGGAGTCCAATTGTCTCATTTATCACATTCATCAGGTCACAGTCCAAAGTTAGTTCAATTAAGTCAAAGTCAATCGTTTCATTGTTAAAGGCGATGCAACCTAGTAATATCGGAAAAATATCGCTAAATACATGTTGGTACGAATATGTGACCCAACCGTTAAAACTCAAACAGACTGACCCCGTTAGAAAGTCAATGAAATGTAGTTTTTGAAACTGTCGCTATTTCTTCAGCGCGCGATAACGGCTAGGATTGGTCCCACAGTAAACAAATGACTTTTTCATCTTAATTCTTAATTGAAGCGCTACCACAGCGACCAGTGTAGTCGCTGAGTTTCGGCAATCATGTCAAATTAAGAACAATGTTATTTCTTGGAGTCCAATTGTCACATTTATCACATTCATCATGTCACAGTCCAAAGTTAGTTCAATTAAGTCCCACAATCAATCGTTTCATTGTTAAAGGCGATGCAACCTAGTAATATCAGAAAAATATCGCTAAATTCATGTTGGTACGAATATGTGACGCAACCGTTGCAACTCAAACGGACTGACACCGTTAGAAAGTCAATGAAATGTAGTTTTTGAAACTGTCGCTATTTCTTCAGGGCGCAATAACGGCTAGGATTGGTCCCACAGTAAAAATTGACTTATTAATTTAAATTTTTAAATGAAGCGCTACAACAGCGCCCAGTGTAATCGCTGAGTTTAGGCAACCATGTCAAATTAAGACGAGTGCTATTTCTTGGAGTCAAATTTTTTCATTTATCACATTTATCAGGTCACAGTCAAAAGTTAGTTCAATTAAGTCCCACAGTCAATCGTTTCACTGTTAAAAGAGGTGCAACCTAGTAATATCAGATGAATATCGCTAAATACATGTTGGTACGAATATATGACCCAACCTTTGAAACTTAAACGGACTGACACCGTTAGAAAGTCAATGAAATGTAGTTTTTGAAACTGTCACTATTTCTTCAGCGCGCGCTAACGGCTAGGATTGGTCCCTCAGCAAAAAATGAGTTTTTTATATTAACTTTGAATTGAAGCGCCACCACAACGGCCGGTGTAATCGCTGACTTCCGGCAATCATGTCAAATTAAGAAGAATGATTTATCTTGAATTCCAATTTTCTCATTTATCACATTAATCAGGTCACAGTCCAAAGTTAGTTCGATTAAGTCCCACAGTCAATCAATTCACTGTTAAAAGCGATGCAACCTAGTAATGTCAGATGAATATCGCTAAATACATGTTGGTACGAATATGTGACCCAACCGTTTAAACTCAAACGGACTGACACCGTTAGAAAGTCAATGAAATGTAGTTTTTGAAACTGTCGCTATTTCTTCAGCGCATGATAACGGCTAGGATTGGTCCCACGGTAAAATATGACTTTCTTATCTTAATTCTTAAATGAAGCGCTACCACAGCGCCCAGTGTAAACGCTGTGTTTAGGCAATCATGTCAAATTAAGAAGAATGCTATTTCTTGGAGTCCAATTTTTTCATTCATCACATTTATCAGGTCACAGTCAAAAGTTAGTTCAATTAAGTCCCACAATCAATCATTTTATTGTTAAAGGCGATGAAACCTAGTAATATCAGAAAAATATCGCTAAATTCATGTTGGTACGAATATGTGACGCAACTGTGGTACATCAAACGGACTCACACCGTTAGAAAGTCAATGAAATGAAGTTTCTGAAACTGTCGCTATTTCTTCAGGGCGCGATGACGGCTAGGATTGGCCCCACAGTAAAAAATGACTTATTAATTTTAATTTTTAAATGAAGCGCTACAACAGCGCTCAGTGTAATCGCTGAGTTTATGCAATCATGTCAAATTAAGAAGAATGCTATTTCTTGGAGTCCAATTTTCTCATTTATCACATTCATCAGGTCACAGTCCAAAGTTAGTTCAATTAAGTCCCACAGTCAATCGTTTCATTGTTAAAGGCGATGCAACCTAGTAATATCGGAAAAATATCGCTAAATACATGTTGGTACGAATATGTGACGCAACCGTTGCAACTCAAACGGACTGACACCGTTAGAAAGTCAATGAAATGTAGTTTTTGAAACTGTCGCTATTTCTTCAGGGCGCAATAACGGCTAGGATTGGTCCCACAGTAAAAATTGACTTATTAATTTAAATTTTTAAATGAAGCGCTACAACAGCGCCCAGTGTAATCGCTGAGTTTAGGCAACCATGTCAAATTAAGACGAGTGCTATTTCTTGGAGTCAAATTTTTTCATTTATCACATTTATCAGGTCACAGTCAAAAGTTAGTTCAATTAAGTCCCACAGTCAATCGTTTCACTGTTAAAAGAGGTGCAACCTAGTAATATCAGATGAATATCGCTAAATACATGTTGGTACGAATATATGACCCAACCTTTGAAACTTAAACGGACTGACACCGTTAGAAAGTCAATGAAATGTAGTTTTTGAAACTGTCACTATTTCTTCAGTGCGCGCTAACGGCTAGGATTGGTCCCTCAGCAAAAAATGAGTTTTTTATATTAACTTTGAATTGAAGCGCCACCACAACGGCCGGTGTAATCGCTGAGTTCCGGCAATCATGTCAAATTAAGAAGAATGATTTATCTTGAATTCCAATTTTCTCATTTATCACATTAATCAGGTCACAGTCCAAAGTTAGTTCGATTAAGTCCCACAGTCAATCAATTCACTGTTAAAAGCGATGCAACCTAGTAATGTCAGATGAATATCGCTAAATACATGTTGGTACGAATATGTGACCCAACCGTTTAAACTCAAACGGACTGACACCGTTAGAAAGTCAATGAAATGTAGTTTTTGAAACTGTCGCTATTTCTTCAGCGCATGATAACGGCTAGGATTGGTCCCACGGTAAAATATGACTTTCTTATCTTAATTCTTAAATGAAGCGCTACCACAGCGCCCAGTGTAAACGCTGTGTTTAGGCAATCATGTCAAATTAAGAAGAATGCTATTTCTTGGAGTCCAATTTTTTCATTCATCACATTTATCAGGTCACAGTCAAAAGTTAGTTCAATTAAGTCCCACAATCAATCATTTTATTGTTAAAGGCGATGAAACCTAGTAATATCAGAAAAATATCGCTAAATTCATGTTGGTACGAATATGTGAGGCAACTGTGGTAACTCAAACGGACTCACACCGTTAGAAAGTCAATGAAATAAAGTTTCTGAAACTGTCGCTATTTCTTCAGGGCGCGATGACGGCTAGGATTGGCCCCACAGTAAAAAATGACTTATTAATTTAAATTTTTAAATGAAGCGCTACAACAGCGCTCAGTGTAATCGCTAAGTTTATGCAATCATGTCAAATTAAGAAGAATGCTATTTCTTGGAGTCCAATTTTCTCATTTATCACATTCATCAGGTCACAGTCCAAAGTTAGTTCAATTAAGTCCCACAGTCAATCGTTTCATTGTTAAAGGCGATGCAACCTAGTAATATCGGAAAAATATCGCTAAATACATGTTGGTACGAATATGTGACGCAACCGTTGCAACTCAAACGGACTGACACCGTTAGAAAGTCAATGAAATGTAGTTTTTGAAACTGTCGCTATTTCTTCAGGGCGCAATAACGGCTAGGATTGGTCCCACAGTAAAAATTGACTTATTAATTTAAATTTTTAAATGAAGCGCTACAACAGCGCCCAGTGTAATCGCTGAGTTTAGGCAACCATGTCAAATTAAGACGAGTGCTATTTCTTGGAGTCAAATTTTTTCATTTATCACATTTATCAGGTCACAGTCAAAAGTTAGTTCAATTAAGTCCCACAGTCAATCGTTTCACTGTTAAAAGAGGTGCAACCTAGTAATATCAGATGAATATCGCTAAATACATGTTGGTACGAATATATGACCCAACCTTTGAAACTTAAACGGACTGACACCGTTAGAAAGTCAATGAAATGTAGTTTTTGAAACTGTCACTATTTCTTCAGTGCGCGCTAACGGCTAGGATTGGTCCCTCAGCAAAAAATGAGTTTTTTATATTAACTTTGAATTGAAGCGCCACCACAACGGCCGGTGTAATCGCTGAGTTCCGGCAATCATGTCAAATTAAGAAGAATGATTTATCTTGAATTCCAATTTTCTCATTTATCACATTAATCAGGTCACAGTCCAAAGTTAGTTCGATTAAGTCCCACAGTCAATCAATTCACTGTTAAAAGCGATGCAACCTAGTAATGTCAGATGAATATCGCTAAATACATGTTGGTACGAATATGTGACCCAACCGTTTAAACTCAAACGGACTGACACCGTTAGAAAGTCAATGAAATGTAGTTTTTGAAACTGTCGCTATTTCTTCAGCGCATGATAACGGCTAGGATTGGTCCCACGGTAAAATATGACTTTCTTATCTTAATTCTTAAATGAAGCGCTACCACAGCGCCCAGTGTAAACGCTGTGTTTAGGCAATCATGTCAAATTAAGAAGAATGCTATTTCTTGGAGTCCAATTTTTTCATTCATCACATTTATCAGGTCACAGTCAAAAGTTAGTTCAATTAAGTCCCACAATCAATCATTTTATTGTTAAAGGCGATGAAACCTAGTAATATCAGAAAAATATCGCTAAATTCATGTTGGTACGAATATGTGAGGCAACTGTGGTAACTCAAACGGACTCACACCGTTAGAAAGTCAATGAAATAAAGTTTCTGAAACTGTCGCTATTTCTTCAGGGCGCGATGACGGCTAGGATTGGCCCCACAGTAAAAAATGACTTATTAATTTAAATTTTTAAATGAAGCGCTACAACAGCGCTCAGTGTAATCGCTAAGTTTATGCAATCATGTCAAATTAAGAAGAATGCTATTTCTTGGAGTCCAATTTTCTCATTTATCACATTCATCAGGTCACAGTCCAAAGTTAGTTCAATTAAGTCCCACAGTCAATCGTTTCATTGTTAAAGGCGATGCAACCTAGTAATATCGGAAAAATATCGCTAAATACATGTTGGTACGAATATGTTACGCAACCGTTGAAACTCAAACGGACTGACACCGTTAGAAAGTCAATGAAATGTAGTTTTTGAAACTGTCACTATTTCTTCAGCGCGCGATAACGGCTAGGATTGGTACCACAGTAAAAAAATGACTTTTTCATCTTAATTCTTAAATGAAGCGCTACCACAGCGACCAGTGTAGTCGCTGAGTTTCGGCAATCATGTCAAATTAAGAACAATGTTATTTCTTGGAGTCCAATTGTCTCATTTATCACATTCATCAGGTCACAGTCCAAAGTTAGTTCAATTAAGTCCCACAGTCAATCGTTTCATTGTTAAAGGCGATGCAACCTAGTAATATCGGAAAAATATCGCTAAATACATGTTGGTACGAATATGTGACCCAACCGTTGAAACTCAAACGGACTGACACCGTTAGAAAGTCAATGAAATGTAGTTTTTGAAACTGTCACTATTTCTTCAGCGCGCGATAACGGCTAGGATTGGTACCACAGTAAAAAAATGACTTTTTCATCTTAATTCTTAAATGAAGCGTTACCACAGCGACCAGTGTAGTCGCTGAGTTTCGGCAATCATGTCAAATTAAGAACAATGTTATTTCTTGGAGTCCAATTGTCTCACTTTCATATTTATACGGTCACAGTCCATTCTCAGTTCAATTAATTCCCACAGTCAATCGTTTCGCTGTTAAAAGCCATACAACTTAGTAATACCTGAAAAATATCAAGAAATACATGTTTGTACGAATATATGACCCAACCGTTGAAACTTAAACGGACTGACACCGTTAGAAAGTCAGTGAAACGTAGTTTTTGAAACTGTCACTATTTCTTCAGCGCGCGCTAACGGCTAGGATTGGTCCCTCAGCAAAAAATGAGTTTTTTATCTTAATTTTGAATTGAAGCGCTACCACAGCGGCCGGTGTAATCGCTGATTTCCGGCAATCATGTCAAATTAAGAAGAATGTTATTTTTTGAATTCCAATTTTCTCATTTATCCCATTTATCAGGTCACAGTCCAAAGTTAGTTCAATTAAGTCCCACAGTCAATCGTTTAATTGTTAAAGTCGATGCAACCTAGGAATATCAGAAAAATATCGCTAAATTCATGTTGGTACGAATATGTGACGCAACCGTTGTAACTCAAACGGACTGACACCGTTAGAAAGTCAATGAAAAGAAGTTTTTGAAACTGTCGCTATTTCTTCAGGGCGCGATAACGGCTAGGATTGGTCCCACAGTAAAAAATGACTTATTAATTTAAATTTTTAAAGGAAGCGCTACAAAAGCGCCCAGTGTAAACGCTGAGTTTAGGCAATCATGTCAAATTAGGAAGAATGCTATTTCTTGGAGTCCAATTTTTTCATTCATCACATTTATCAGGTCACAGTCAAAAGTTAGTTCAATTAAGTCCCACAGTCAATCATTTTATTGTTAAAGGCGATGAAACCTAGTAATATCAGAAAAATATCGCTAAATTCATGTTGGTACGAATATGTGACGCAACCGTTGTAACTCAAACGGACTGACACCGTTAGAAAGTCAATGAAATGAAGTTTCTGAAACTGTCGCTATTTCTTCAGGGCGCGATAACAGCTAGGATTGGTCCCACAGTAAAAAATGACTTATTAATTTAAATTTTTAAATGAAGCGCTACAACAGCGCTCAGTGTAATCGCTGAGTTTATGCAATCATGTCAAATTAAGAAGAATACTATTTCTTGGAGTCCAATTTCTTCATTTATCACATTTATAAGGTCACAGTCAAAAGTTAGTTCAATTAAGTCCCATAGTCAATCGTTTCACTGTTAAAAGCGGTGCAGCCTAGTAATATCAGATGAATATCGCTAAATACATGTTGGTACGAATATATGAACCCAATCGTTGAAACTTAAACGGACTGACACCGTTAGAAAGTCAGTGAAATGTAGTTTTTGAAACTGTCACTATTTCTTCAGCGCGCGCTAACGGCTAGGATTGGTCCCTCAGCAAAAAATGAGTTTTTTATCTTAATTTTGAATTGAAGCGCTACCACAGCGGCCGGTGTAATCGCTGAGTTCCGGCAACCATGTCAAATTAAAAAGAATGTTATTTCTTGAATTCCAATTTTCTCATTTATCACATTTATCAGGTCACAGTCCAAAGTTAGTTCAATTAAGTCCCACAGTCAATCATTTCACTGTTAAAAGCGATGCGATCTAGTAATGTCAGAGGAATATCGCTAATAACATGTTGGTAGGAATATGTGACCCAACCGTTTACACTCAAACGGACTGACACCGTTAGAAAGTCAATGAAATGTAGTTTTTGAAACTGTCGCTATTTCTTCAGCGCGTGATAACGGCTAGGATTGGTCCCACAGTAAAAAATGACTTTCTTATCTTAATTCTTAAATGAAGCGCTACCACAGCGCCCAGTGTAATCGCTGAGTTTCGGCAATCATGTCAAATTGAAAAGAATGTTTTTTCTTGGAGTCCAATTGTCTCCTTTATCACATTTATCAGGTCACAGTCCAAAGTTAGTTTAACTAAGTCCTACAGTCAATCGTTTCATTGTTAAAGGCGATGCAACCTAGTAATACAGAAAAATATCGCTAAGTTCATGCTGGTACAAATATGTGACGCAATCCTTGTAACACAAACGGACTGACATCTTTAGAAAGTCAATGAAAAGAAGTTTTTGAAACTGTCGCTATTTCTTCAGTGCGTGACAACGGCTAGGATTGGTCCCACAGTAAAAAATGACTTATTAATTTAAACTTTTTAAATGAAGCGCTACAACAGCGCCCAGTGTAAACGCTGAATTAGGCAACCATATCAAATTAAGAAGAATGCTATTTCTTGGAGTCCAATTTTTTCATTTATCACATTTATCAGATCACAGTCAAAAGTTAGTTCAATTAAGTCCCACAGTCAATCGTTTTATTGTTAAAGGCGATGAAACCTAGTAATATCAGGAAAATATCGCTAAATTCATGTTGATACGAATATGTTACGCAACCGTTGTAACTCAAACGGACTGACACCGTTAGAAAGTCAATGAAATGAAGTTTCTGAAACTGTCGCTATTTCTTCAGGGCGCGATAAGGGCTAGGATTGGTCCCACAGTAGAAAATGCCTTATTAATTTAAATTTTTAAATGAAGCGCTACAACAGCGCCCAGTGTAATCGCTGAGTTTATGCAATCACGTCAAATTAAGAAGAATGCTATTTCTTGGAGTCCAATTTTTTCATTTATCACATTTATCAGGTCATAGTCAAAAGTTAGTTCAATTAAGTCCCACAGTCAATCGTTTCACTGTTAAAAGCGGTGCAACCTTGTAATATCAGATGAATATCGCTAAATACATGTTGGTACGAATATATGACCCAACCGTTGAAACTTAAACGGACTAACACCGTTAGAAAGTCAATGAAATGTATTTTTTGAACCTTTCACTATTTCTTCAGCGCGGGCTAACGGCTAGGATTGGTCCCTCAGCAAAAAATGAGTATTTTATCTTAATTTTGAATTGAAGCGCTACCACAGCGGCCGGTGTAATCGCTGAGTTCCGGCAATCATGTCAAATTAAGAAGAATGTTATTTCTTGAATTTCAATTTTCTCATTTATCACATTTATCAGGTCACAGTCCAAAGTTAGTTTAATTAAGTCCCACAGTCAATCATTTCACTGTTAAGAGCGATGCGATCTAGTAATGTCAGAGGAATATCGCTAAATAAATGTTGGTAGGAATATGTGACCCAACCGTTTACACTCAAACGGACTAACACCGTTACAAAGTCAATGAAATGTAGTTTTTCAAGCTGTCGCTATTTCTTCAGCGCGCGATAACTGCTAGGATTGGTCCCACAGTAAAGAATGTCTTATTTATCTAAATTCTTAAATGAAGCGCTACCACAGAGCCTAGTGTAATCGTTGAGTTCCGGCAATCACGTAAAATTAAGAAGAATGTTATTTCTTGGAGTCCAATTGTCTCATTTATCACATTTATCAGGTCACAGTCCAAAGTTAGTTTAATTAAGTCCTACAGTCAATCGTTTCATTGTTAAAGGCGATGCAACCTAGTAATATCAGAAAAATATCGCTAAGTTCATGCTGGTACAAATATGTGACACAACCGTTGTAACTCAAACGGACTGACATCGTTAGAAAGTCAATGAAACGAAGTTTTTGAAACTGTCGCTATTTTTTCAGTGCGCGATAACGGCTAAGATTGGTCCCACAGTAAAGAATGACTTATTAATTTAAATTTTTAAATGAAGCGCTACAACAGCGCCCAGTGTAAACGCTGAGTTTAGGCAGTCATATCAAATTAAGAAGAATGCTATTTCTTGGAGTCCAATTTTTTTATTTATCACATTTATCACGTCACAGTCAAAATTTAGTTCAATTAAGTCCCACAGTCAATCATTTTATTGTTAAAGGCGATGAAGCCTAGTAATATCAGGAAAATATCGCTAAATTCATGTTGGTACGAATATGTTACGCAACCGTTGTAACTCAAACGGACTGACACCGTTAGAAAGTCAATGAAATGAAGTTTCTGAAACTGTCGCTATTTCTTCAGAGCGCGATAACGGCTAGGATTGGTCCCACAGTAAAAATTGACTTATTAATTTAAATTTTTAAATGAAGCGCTACAACAGCGCCCAGTGTAATCGCTGAGTTTATGCAATCATGTCAAATTAAGAAGAATGCTATTTCTTGGAGTCCAATTTTTTTATTTATCACATTTATCTGGTCATAGTCAAAAGTTAGTTCAATTAAGTCCCACAGTCAATTGTTTCGCTGTTAAAAGCGATGAAATCTAGTAATGTCAGATGAATATCGCTAAATACATGTTGGTACGAATATATGACCCAACCGTGGAAACTTAAACGGACTGACACCGTTAGAAAGTCAATGAAATGTAGTTTTTGAACCTTTCACTATTTCTTCAGCGCGCGCTAACGGCTAGGATTGGTCCCTCAGTAAAAAATGACTTTCTTATCTTAATTCTGAATTGAAGCGCTACCACAGCGCCCAGTGTAATCGCTGAGTTTCGGCAATCATGTCAAATTAAGAAGAATTGTTTTTCTTGCATTCCAATTTTCTCATTTATCACATTGATCAGGTCGCAGTCCAAAGTTAGTTCAATTAAGTCCCACGGTCAATTGTTTCACTGTTAAAAGCGATGCATCCTAGTAATATCAGATAAATATCTCTAAATACATGTTGGTACGAATATGTGACCCAAGCGTTCAAACTCAAACGAACTGACACCGTTAGAAAGTCAGTGAAATGTAGTATTTGAAACTGTTTTTATTTCTTCGGCGCGCGCTAACAGCTAGGATTGGTGCCTAAGTAAAAAATGACTTTCTTATCTTAATTTTTAATTAAAGCGCTTCCACAGCGCCCGGTGTAATCGGTGAGTTTCGGCAATCATTTCAAATTAAGAAGAATGTTATTTCTTGAAGTCCAATTGTCTTGCTTTCACATTTACAGGGTCACAGTCCATAGTCAGTTCAATTAAGTCCCGCAGTCAATCGTTTCGCTGTTAAAAGCCATACAATCTAGTAATACCCGAAAAGTATCAAGAAATACATGTTGGTACGAATATGTGACCCAACCGTTGTAACTCAAACGGACTAACACCGTTAGAAAGTCAATGAAATGTAGTTTTTGAAACTCTCGCTATTTCTTCAGCGCGCGATAACGGCTGCCACAACGCCCAGTGCAATCGCTGAGTTCACATTTATCAGGTCACAGTCCAAAGTTAGTTAAATTAAATCCCAACGTCAATCGTTTCAATGTTAAAAGCCATACAACCTAGTAATACCTGAAAAATATCAAAAATACATCTTGCTACGAATATGTGGCTCAACCGCTGTAACTCAAACGGATTGATACTGTTTGAAATTCAATGAAATGTAGTTTTTGAAGCTGTCGCTATTTCTTCAGCGCGCGATAACTGCTAGAATTGGTCCCGCAGTAAAGAATGTCTTATTTATCTAAATTCTTAAATGGAGCGCTACCACAGAGCCTAGTGTAATCGTTGAGTTCCGGCAATCACGTCAAATTAAGAAAAATGTTATTTCTTGGAGTCCAATTGTCTCATTTATCACATTTATCAGGTCACAGTCCAAAGTTAGTTTAATTAAGTCCTACAGTCAATCGTTTCATTGTTAAAGGCGATGCAACCTAGTAATATCAGAAAAATATCGCTAAGTTCATGCTGGTACAAATATGTGACACAACCGTTGTAACTCAAACGGACTGACATCGTTAGAAAGTCAATGAAAAGAAGTTTTAGAAACTGTCGTTATTTCTTCAGCGCGCGATAACGGCTAAGATTGGTCCCACAGTAAAAAATGACTTAATAATTTAAATTTTTAAATGAAGCGCTACAACAGCGCCCAGTGTAAACGCTAAGTTTAGGCAATCATATCAAATTAAGAAGAATGCTACTTCTTGGAGTCCAAATTTTTCATTTATCACATTTATCAGGTCACACTCAAAATTTAGTTCAATTAAGTCCCACAGTCAATCATTTTATTGTTAAAGGCGATGAAGCCTAGTAATATCAGGAAAATATCGCTAAATTCATGTTGGTACGAAAATGTTACGCAACCGTTGTAACTCAAACGGACTGACACCGTTAGAAAGTCAATGAAATGAAGTTTCTGAAACTGTCGCTATTTCTTCAGGGCGCGATAACGGCTAGGATTGGTCCCACAGTAAAAAATGACTTATTAATTTAAATTTTTAAATGAAGCGCTACAACAGCGCCCAGTGTAATCGCTGAGTTCCGGCAATCATGTCAAATTAAGAAGAATGTTATTTCTTGAATTTCAATTTTCTCATTTATCACATTTATCAGGTCACAGTCCAAAGTTAGTTTAATTATGTCCCACAGTCAATCATTTCACTGTTAAGAGCGATGCGATCTAGTAATGTCAGAGGAATATCGCTAAATAAATGTTGGTAGGAATATGTGACCCAACCGTTTACACTCAAACGGACTAACACCGTTACAAAGTCAATGAAATGTAGTTTTTCAAGCTGTCGCTATTTCTTCAGCGCGCGATAACTGCTAGGATTGGTCCCACAGTAAAGAATGTCTTATTTATCTAAATTCTTAAATGAAGCGCTACCACAGAGCCTAGTGTAATCGTTGAGTTCCGGCAATCACGTAAAATTAAGAAGAATGTTATTTCTTGGAGTCCAATTGTCTCATTTATCACATTTATCAGGTCACAGTCCAAAGTTAGTTTAATTAAGTCCTACAGTCAATCGTTTCATTGTTAAAGGCGATGCAACCTAGTAATATCAGAAAAATATCGCTAAGTTCATGCTGGTACAAATATGTGACACAACCGTTGTAACTCAAACGGACTGACATCGTTAGAAAGTCAATGAAAAGAAGTTTTTGAAACTGTCGCTATTTTTTCAGTGCGCGATAACGGCTAAGATTGGTCCCACAGTAAAGAATGACTTATTAATTTAAATTTTTAAATGAAGCGCTACAACAGCGCCCAGTGTAAACGCTGAGTTTAGGCAATCATATCAAATTAAGAAGAATGCTATTTCTTGGAGTCCAATTTTTTTATTTATCACATTTATCACGTCACAGTCAAAATTTAGTTCAATTAAGTCCCACAGTCAATCATTTTATTGTTAAAGGCGATGAAGCCTAGTAATATCAGGAAAATATCGCTAAATTCATGTTGGTACGAATATGTTACGCAACCGTTGTAACTCAAACGGACTGACACCGTTAGAAAGTCAATGAAATGAAGTTTCTGAAACTGTCGCTATTTCTTCAGAGCGCGATAACGGCTAGGATTGGTCCCACAGTAAAAATTGACTTATTAATTTAAATTTTTAAATGAAGCGCTACAACAGCGCCCAGTGTAATCGCTGAGTTTATGCAATCATGTCAAATTAAGAAGAATGCTATTTCTTGGAGTCCAATTTTTTTATTTATCACATTTATCTGGTCATAGTCAAAAGTTAGTTCAATTAAGTCCCACAGTCAATTGTTTCGCTGTTAAAAGCGATGAAATCTAGTAATGTCAGATGAATATCGCTAAATACATGTTGGTACGAATATATGACCCAACCGTGGAAACTTAAACGGACTGACACCGTTAGAAAGTCAATGAAATGTAGTTTTTGAACCTTTCACTATTTCTTCAGCGCGCGCTAACGGCTAGGATTGGTCCCTCAGTAAAAAATGACTTTCTTATCTTAATTCTGAATTGAAGCGCTACCACAGCGCCCAGTGTAATCGCTGAGTTTCGGCAATCATGTCAAATTAAGAAGAATTGTTTTTCTTGCATTCCAATTTTCTCATTTATCACATTGATCAGGTCGCAGTCCAAAGTTAGTTCAATTAAGTCCCACGGTCAATTGTTTCACTGTTAAAAGCGATGCATCCTAGTAATATCAGATAAATATCTCTAAATACATGTTGGTACGAATATGTGACCCAAGCGTTCAAACTCAAACGAACTGACACCGTTAGAAAGTCAGTGAAATGTAGTATTTGAAACTGTTTTTATTTCTTCGGCGCGCGCTAACAGCTAGGATTGGTGCCTAAGTAAAAAATGACTTTCTTATCTTCATTTTTAATTAAAGCGCTTCCACAGCGCCCGGTGTAATCGGTGAGTTTCGGCAATCATTTCAAATTAAGAAGAATGTTATTTCTTGAAGTCCAATTGTCTTGCTTTCACATTTACAGGGTCACAGTCCATAGTCAGTTCAATTAAGTCCCGCAGTCAATCGTTTCGCTGTTAAAAGCCATACAATCTAGTAATACCCGAAAAGTATCAAGAAATACATGTTGGTACGAATATGTGACCCAACCGTTGTAACTCAAACGGACTAACACCGTTAGAAAGTCAATGAAATGTAGTTTTTGAAACTCTCGCTATTTCTTCAGCGCGCGATAACGGCTGCCACAACGCCCAGTGCAATCGCTGAGTTCACATTTATCAGGTCACAGTCGAAAGTTAGTTAAATTAAATCCCAACGTCAATCGTTTCAATGTTAAAAGCCATACAACCTAGTAATACCTGAAAAATATCAAAAATACATCTTGCTACGAATATGTGGCTCAACCGCTGTAACTCAAACGGATTGATACTGTTTGAAATTCAATGAAATGTAGTTTTTGAAGCTGTCGCTATTTCTTCAGCGCGCGATAACTGCTAGAATTGGTCCCGCAGTAAAGAATGTCTTATTTATCTAAATTCTTAAATGAAGCGCTACCACAGAGCCTAGTGTAATCGTTGAGTTCCGGCAATCACGTCAAATTAAGAAAAATGTTATTTCTTGGAGTCCAATTGTCTCATTTATCACATTTATCAGGTCACAGTCCAAAGTTAGTTTAATTAAGTCCTACAGTCAATCGTTTCATTGTTAAAGGCGATGCAACCTAGTAATATCAGAAAAATATCGCTAAGTTCATGCTGGTACAAATATGTGACACAACCGTTGTAACTCAAACGGACTGACATCGTTAGAAAGTCAATGAAAAGAAGTTTTAGAAACTGTCGTTATTTCTTCAGCGCGCGATAACGGCTAAGATTGGTCCCACAGTAAAAAATGACTTAATAATTTAAATTTTTAAATGAAGCGCTACAACAGCGCCCAGTGTAAACGCTAAGTTTAGGCAATCATATCAAATTAAGAAGAATGCTATTTCTTGGAGTCCAAATTTTTCATTTATCACATTTATCAGGTCACACTCAAAATTTAGTTCAATTAAGTCCCACAGTCAATCATTTTATTGTTAAAGGCGATGAAGCCTAGTAATATCAGGAAAATATCGCTAAATTCATGTTGGTACGAAAATGTTACGCAACCGTTGTAACTCAAACGGACTGACACCGTTAGAAAGTCAATGAAATGAAGTTTCTGAAACTGTCGCTATTTCTTCAGGGCGCGATAACGGCTAGGATTGGTCCCACAGTAAAAAATGACTTATTAATTTAAATTTTTAAATGAAGCGCTACAACAGCGCCCAGTGTAATCGCTGAGTTTATGCAATCATGTCAAATTAAGAAGAATGCTATTTCTTGGAGTCCAATTTTTTTATTTATCACATTTATCAGGTCATAGTCAAAAGTTAGTTCAATTAAGTCCCACAGTCAATCGTTTCGCTGTTAAAAGCGATGAAATCTAGTAATGTCAGATGAATATCGCTAAATACATGTTGGTACGAATATATGACCCAACCGTGGAAACTTAAACGGACTGACACCGTTAGAAAGTCAATGAAATGTAGTTTTTGAACCTTTCACTATTTCTTCAGCGCGCGCTAACGGCTAGGATTGGTCCCTCAGTAAAAAATGACTTTCTTATCTTAATTCTAAATTGAAGCGCTACCACAGCGCCCAGTGTAATCGCTGAGTTTCGGCAATCGTGTCAAATTAAGAAGAATTGTTTTTCTTGCATTCCAATTTTCTCATTTATCACATTGATCAGGTCGCAGTCCAAAGTTAGTTCAATTAAATCCCACGGTCAATTGTTTCACTGTTAAAAGCGATGCATCCTAGTAATATCAGATAAATATCTCTAAATACATGTTGGTACGAATATGTGACCCAAGCGTTCAAACTCAAACGAACTGACACCGTTAGAAAGTCAGTGAAATGTAGTATTTGAAACTGTTTTTATTTCTTCGGCGCGCGCTAACAGCTAGGATTGGTGCCTAAGTAAAAAATGACTTTCTTATCTTAATTTTTAATTGAACCGCTTCCACAGCGCCCGGTGTAATCGGTGAGTTTCGGCAATCATTTCAAATTAAGAAGAATATTATTTCTTGAAGTCCAATTGTCTCGCTTTCACATTTACAGGGTCACAGTCCATAGTCAGTTCAATTAAGTCCCGCAGTCAATCGTTTCGCTGTTAAAAGCCATACAACCTAGTAATACCCGAAAAGTATCAAGAAATACATGTTGGTGCGAATATGTGACCCAACCGTTGTAACTCAAACGGACTGACACCGTTAGAAAGTCAATGAAATGTAGTTTTTGAAACTGTCGCTATTTCTTCAGCGCGCGATAACGGCTACCACAACGCCCAGTGCAATCGCTGAGTTCACATTTATCAGGTCACAGTCCAAAGTTAGTTAAATTAAATCCCAACGTCAATCGTTTCAATGTTAAAAGCCATACAACCTAGTAATACCTGAAAAATATCAAAAAATACATGTTGCTACGAATATGTGGCTCAACCGCTGTAACTCAAACGGATTGATACTGTTTGAAATTCAATGAAATGTAGTTTTTGAAGCTGTCGCTATTTCTTCAGCGCGCGATAACTGCTAGGATTGGTCCCGCAGTAAAGAATGTCTTATTTATCTAAATTCTTAAATGAAGCGCTACCACAGAGCCTAGTGTAATCGTTGAGTTCCGGCAATCACGTCAAATTAAGAAAAATGTTATTTCTTGTAGTCCAATTGTCTCATTTATCACATTTATCAGGTCACAGTCCAAAGTTAGTTTAATTAAGTCCTACAGTCAATCGTTTCATTGTTAAAGGCGATGCAACCTAGTATTATCAGAAAAATATCGCTAAGTTCATGCTGGTACAAATATGTGACACAACCGTTGTAACTCAAACGGACTGACATCGTTAGAAAGTCAATGAAAAGAAGTTTTAGAAACTGTCGTTATTTCTTCAGCGCGCGATAACGGCTAAGATTGGTCCCACAGTAAAAAATGACTTATTAATTTTAATTTTGAAATGAAGCGCTACAACAGCGCCCAGTGTAAACGCTAAGTTTAGGCAATCATATCAAATTAAGAAGAATGCTATTTCTTGGAGTCCAATTTTTTCATTTATCACATTTATCAGGTCACACTCAAAATTTAGTTCAATTAAGTCCCACAGTCAATCATTTTATTGTTAAAGGCGATGAAGCCTAGTAATATCAGGAAAATATCGCTAAATTCATGTTGGTACGAAAATGTTACGCAACCATTGTAACTTAAACGGACTGACACCGTTAGAAAGTCAATGAAATGAAGTTTCTGAAACTGTCGCTATTTCTTCAGGGCGCGATAACTGCTAGGATTGGTCCCACAGTAAAAAATGACTTTCTTATCTTAATTCTGAATTGAAGCGCTACCACAGCGCCCAGTGTAATCGCTGAGTTTCGGCAATCATGTCAAATTAAGAAGAATTGTTTTTCTTGCAGTCCAATTTTCTCATTTATCACATTGATCAGGTCGCAGTCCAAAGTTAGTTCAATTAAGTCCCACGGTCAATTGTTTCACTGTTAAAAGCGATGCATCCTAGTAATATCAGATAAATATCTCTAAATACATGTTGGTACGAATATGTGACCCAAGCGTTGAAACTCAAACGAACTGACACCGTTAGAAAGTCAGTGAAATGTAGTATTTGAAACTGTTTTTATTTCTTCGGCGCGCGCTAACAGCTAGGATTGGTGCCTAAGTAAAAAATGACTTTCTTATCTTAATTTTTAATTGAAGCGCTTCCACAGCGCCCGGTGTAATCGGTGAGTTTCGGCAATCATTTCAAATTAAGAAGAATGTTATTTCTTAAAGTCCAATTGTCTCGCTTTCACATTTACAGGGTCACAGTCCATAGTCAGTTCAATTAAGTCCCGCAGTCAATCGTTTCGCTGTTAAAAGCCATACAACCTAGTAATACCCGAAAAGTATCAAGAAATACATGTTGGTACGAATATGTGACCCAACCGTTGTAACTAAAACGGACTGACACCGTTAGAAAGTCAATGAAATGTATTTTTTGAAACTGTCGCTATTTTTTCAGCGCGCGATAACGGCTACCACAGCGCCCAGTGCAATCGCTGAGTTCACATTTATCAGGTCACAGTCCAAAGTTAGTTAAATTAAATCCCAACGTCAATCGTTTCAATGTTAAAAGCCATACAACCTAGTGATACCTGAAAAATATCAAAAAATACATGTTGCTTCGAATATGTGGCTCAACTGTTGTAACTCAAACGGATTGATACTGTTTGAATTTTAATGAAATGTAGTTTTTGAAGCTGTCGCTATTTCTTCAGCGCGCGATAACTGCTAGGATTGGTCCCACAGTAAAGAATGTCTTATTTATCTAAATTCTTAAATGAAGCGCTACCACAGAGCCTAGTGTAATCGTTGAGTTCCGGCAATCACGTCAAATTAAGAAGAATGTTATTTCTTGGAGTCCAATTGTCTCATTTATCACATTTATCAGGTCACAGTCCAAAGTTAGTTTAATTAAGTCCTACAGTCAATCGTTTCATTGTTAAAGGCGATGCAACCTAGTAATATCAGAAAAATATCGCTAAATTCATGTTGGTACGAATATGTGACCCAAGCGTTGAAACTCAAACGGACTGACATCGTTAGAATGTCAATGAAAAGAAGTTTGAAACTGTCCCTATTTCTTCAGTGCGCGATAACGGCTAAGATTGGTCCCACAGTAAAAAATGACTTATTAATTTAAATTTTTAGATGAAGCGCTACAACAGCGCCCAGTGTAAACGCTGAGTTTAGGCAATCATATCAAATTAAGAAGAATGCTATTTCTTGGAGTCCAATTTTTTCATTTATCACATTTATCAGGTCACAGTCAAAATTTAGTTCAATTAAGTCCCACAGTCAATCATTTTATTGTTAAAGGCGATGAAACCTAGTAATATCAGGAAAATATCGCTAAATTCATGTTGGTACGAATATGTTACGCAACTGTTGTAACTCAAACGGACTGACACCGTTAGAAAGTCAATGAAATGAAGTTTCTGAAACTGTCGCTATTTCTTCAGGGCGCGATAACGGCTAGGATTGGTCCCACAGTAAAAAATGACTTATTAATTTAAATTTTTAAATGAAGCGCTACAACAGCGCCCAGTGTAATCGCTGAGTTTATGCAATCATGTCAAATTAAGAAGAATGCTATTTCTTGGAGTCCAATTTTTTTATTTATCACATTTATCAGGTCATAGTCAAAAGTTAGTTCAATTAAGTCCCACAGTCAATCGTTTCGCTGTTAAAAGCGATGAAATCTAGTAATGTCAGATGAATATCGCTAAATACATGTTGGTACGAATATATGACCCAACCGTGGAAACTTAAACGGACTGACACCGTTAGAAAGTCAATGAAATGTAGTTTTTGAACCTTTCACTATTTCTTCAGCGCGCGCTAACGGCTAGGATTGGTCCCTCAATAAAAAATGACTTTCTTATCTTAATTCTGAATTGAAGCGCTACCACAGCGCCCAGTGTAATCGCTGAGTTTCGGCAATCATGTCAAATTAAGAAGAATTGTTTTTCTTGCAGTCCAATTTTCTCATTTATCACATTGATCAGGTCGCAGTCCAAAGTTAGTTCAATTAAGTCCCACGGTCAATTGTTTCACTGTTTAAAGCGATGCATCCTAGTAATATCAGATAAATATCTCTAAATACATGTTGGTACGAATATGTAACCCAAGCGTTGAAACTCAAACGAACTGACACCGTTAGAAAGTCAGTGAAATGTAGTATTTGAAACTGTTTTTATTTCTTTGGCGCGCGCTAACAGCTAGGATTGGTGCCTAATTAAAAAATGACTTTCTTATCTTAATTTTTAATTGAAGCGCTTCCACAGCGCCCGGTGTAATCGGTGAGTTTCGGCAATCATTTCAAATTAAGAAGAATGTTATTTCTTGAAGTCCAATTGTCTCGCTTTCACATTTACAGGGTCACAGTCCATAGTCAGTTCAATTAAGTCCCGCAGTCAATCGTTTCGCTGTTAAAAGCCATACAACCTAGTAATACCCGAAAAGTATCAAGAAATACATGTTGGTACGAATATGTGACCCAACCGTTGTAACTAAAACGGACTGACACCGTTAGAAAGTCAATGAAATGTATTTTTTGAAACTGTCGCTATTTCTTCAGCGCGCGATAACGGCTACCACAGCACCCAGTGCAATCGCTGAGTTCACATTTATCAGTTCACAGTCCAAAGTTAGTTAAATTAAATCCCAACGTCAATCGTTTCAATGTTAAAAGCCATACAACCTAGTGATACCTGAAAAATATCAAAAAATACATGTTGCTACGAATATGTGGCTCAACTGTTGTAACTCAAATGGATTGATACTGTTTGAATTTCAATGAAATGTAGTTTTTGAAGCTGTCGCTATTTCTTCAGCGCGCGATAACTGCTAGGATTGGTCCCACAGTAAAGAATGTCTTATTTATCTAAATTCTTAAATGAAGCGCTACCACAGAGCCTAGTGTAATCGTTGAGTTCCGGCAATCACGTCAAATTAAGAAGAATGTTATTTCTTGGAGTCCAATTGTCTCATTTATCACATTTATCAGGTCACAGTCCAAAGTTAGTTTAATTAAGTCCTACAGTCAATCGTTTCATTGTTAAAGGCGATGCAACCTAGTAATATCAGAAAAATATCGCTAAATTCATGTTGGTACGAATATGTGACCCAAGCGTTGAAACTCAAACGGACTGACATCGTTAGAAAGTCAAAGAAAAGAAGTTTGAAACTGTCCCTATTTCTTCAGTGCGCGATAACGGCTAAGATTGGTCCCACAGTAAAAAATGACTTATTAATTTAAATTTTTAGATGAAGCGCTACAACAGCGCCCAGTGTAAACGCTGAGTTTAGGCAATCATATCAAATTAAGAAGAATGCTGTTTCTTGGAGTCCAATTTTTTCATTTATCACATTTATCAGGTCACAGTCAAAATTTAGTTCAATTAAGTCCCACAGTAAATCATTTTATTGTTAAAGGCGATGAAACCTAGTAATATCAGGAAAATATCGCTAAATTCATGTTGGTACGAATATGTTACGCAACCGTTGTAACTCAAACGGACTGACACCGTTAGAAAGTCAATGAAATGAAGTTTCTGAAACTGTCGCTATTTCTTCAGGGCGCGATAACGGCTAGGATTGGTCCCACAGTAAAAAATGACTTATTAATTTAAATTTTTAAATGAAGCGCTACAACAGCGCCCAGTGTAATTGCTGAATTTATGCAATCATGTCAAATTAAGAAGAATGCTATTTCTTGGAGTCCAATTTTTTTATTTATCACATTTATCAGGTCATAGTCAAAAGTTAGTTCAATTAAGTCCCACAGTCAATCGTTTTGCTGTTAAAAGCGATGAAGTCTAGTAATGTCAGATGAATATCGCTAAATACATGTTGGTACGAATATATGACCCAACCGTGGAAACTTAAACGGACTGACACCGTTAGAAAGTCAATGAAATGTAGTTTTTGAACCTTTCACTATTTCTTCAGCGGGCGCTAACGGCTAGGATTGGTCCCTCAGTAAAAAATGACTTTCTTATCTTAATTCTGAATTGAAGCGCTACCACAGCGCCCAGTGTAATCGCTGAGTTTCGGCAATCATGTCAAATTAGGAAGAATTGTTTTTCTTGGAGTCCAATTGTCTCCTTTATCACATTTATCAGGTCACAGTCCAAAGTTAGTTCAATTAAGTCCCACAGTCAATGGTTTCATTGTTAAAGGCGATGCAACCTAATAATATCAGAGAAATATCGCTAAATTCATGCTGGTACAAATATGTGACGCAACCATTTAAACTCAAACGGACTGACACCGTTAGAAATTCAATGAAATGTAGTTTTTGAAACTGTCGCTATTTCTTCAGCGCGCGATAACGGCTAGGATTGGTCCCACAGTAAAAAAATGACTTTTTTATCTTAATTCTTAAATGAAGCGCTACCACAGCGCCCAGTGTAATCGCTGAGTTTCGGCAATCATTTCAAATTAAGAAGAATGTTATTTCTTGAAGTCCAATTGTCTCGCTTTCACATTTACAGGGTCACAGTCCATAATCAGATCAATTAAGTCCCGCAGTCAATCGTTTCGCTGTTAAAAGCCATTCAACCTAGTAATACCCGAAAAGTATCAAGAAATACATGTTGGTACGAATATGTGACCCAACCGTTTAAACTCAAACGGACTGACACCGTTAGGAAGTCAATGAAATGTAGTTTTTGAAACTGTCGCTATTTCTTCAGCGCGCGCTAACGGCTAGGATTGGTCCCACAGTAAAAAAATGACTTTTTTTATCTTAATTCTTAAATGAAGCGCTACCACAGCGCCTAGTGTAATTGCTGAGTTTCGACAATCATGTCAAATTATGAAGAATGTTTTTTTCTTGCAGTCCAATTTTCTCATTTATCACATTGATCAGGTCGCAGTCCAAAGTTAGTTCAATTAAGTCCCACGGTCAATCGTTTCACTGTTAAAAGCGATGCATCCTAGTAATATCAGATAAATATCTCTAAATACATGTTAGTACGAATATGTGACCCAAGCGTTGAAACTCAAACGAACTGACACCGTTAGAAAGTCAGTAAAATGTAGTATTTGAAACTGTTTTTATTTCTTCGGCGCGCGCTAACAGCTAGGATTGGTGCCTAAGTAAAAAATGACTTTCTTATCTTAATTTTTAATTGAAGCGCTTCCACAGCGCCCGGTGTAATCGGTGAGTTTCGGCAATCATTTCAAATTAAGAAGAATGTTATTTCTTGAAGTCCAATTGTCTCGCTTTCACATTTACAGGGTCACAGTCCATAATCAGATCAATTAAGTCCCGCAGTCAATCGTTTCGCTGTTAAAAGCCATTCAACCTAGTAATACCCGAAAAGTATCAAGAAATACATGTTGGTACGAATATGTGACCCAACCGTTTAAACTCAAACGGACTGACAGCGTTAGGAAGTCAATGAAATGTAGTTTTTAAAACTGTCGCTATTTCTTCAGCGCGCGCTAAGGGCTAGGATTGGTCCCACAGTAAAAAAATGACTATTTTTATCTTAATTCTTAAATGAAGCGCTACCACAGCGCCTAGTGTAATCGGTGAGTTTCGACAATCTTGTCAAATTAAGAAGAATGTTTTTTTCTTGCAGTCCAATTTTCTCATTTATCACATTGATCAGGTCGCAGTCCAAAGTTAGTTCAATTAAGTCCCACGGTCAATCGTTTCACTGTTAAAAGCGATGCATCCTAGTAATATCAGATAAATATCTCTAAATACATGTGGGTACGAATATGTGACCCAAGCGTTGAAACTCAAACGAACTGACAGCGTTAGAAAGTCAGTGAAATGTAGTATTTGAAACTGTTTTAATTTCTCCGGCGCGCGCTAACAGCTAGGATTGGTGCCTAAGTAAAAAATGACTTTCTTTTCTTAATTTTAATTGAAGCGCTTCCACAGCGCCCGGTGTAATCGGTGAGTTTCGGCAATCACGTCAAATTAAGAAGAATATTATTTCTTGGAGTCCAATTGTCTCATTTATCACATTTATCAGGTCACAGTCCAAAGTTAGTTCAAATAAGTCCCACAGTTAATCGTTTCATTGTTGAAAGCGATGCAACCTAGTAATATCAGAAAAATGTCTCTAAATACATATTGGTGCGAATATATGACCCAACTGTTGTAACTCAAACGGACTGACACCGTTAGAAAGTCAATGAATTGTAGTTTTTGAAACTGTCGCTATTTCTTCAGCGCCCGATAACGGCTAGGATTGGTCCCACAGTAAAAAAAATGACTTTCTTATCTTAATTCTTAAATGAAGCGCTACCACAGCGCCCAGTGTAATCGCTGAGTTTCGGCAATCATGTCAAATTAAGGAGAATGTTTTTTCTTGGAGTCCAATTGTCTCCTTTATCACATTTATCAGGTCACAGTCCAAAGTTAGTTCAATTAAGTCCCACAGTCAATCGTTTCATTGTTAAAGGCAATGCAACCTAGTAACATCAGAAAAATATCGCTAAATACATGTTGGTACGAATATGTGACCCAACCGTTGTAACTCAAACGGACTGACACCGTTAGAAAGTCAATGAATGAAGTTTTTGAAACTGTCGCTATTTCTCAGCGCGCTAACGGCCAGGATTAGTCCCACAGCAAAAGATGACTTTTTTATCTTAATTATTAATTGAAGCGCTACCACAGCTCCCAGTGTAATCGCTAAATTCCGGCAATCATGTCAAATTAAGAAGAATTTTATTTCTTGGAATCCAATTATCGCATTTATCACATTTATTAGGTCACAGTCCAAAGTTAGTTAAATTAAGTCCCAACGTCAATCGTTTCAATGTTAAAAGCCATACAACCTAGTAATACCTGAAAAATACCAAAAAATACATGTTGCTACGAATATGTGACTCAACCGTTGTAACTCAAACGGATTGATACTGTTTGAAATTCAATGAAATGTAGTTTTTGAAGCTGTCGCTATTTCTTCAGCGCGCTATAACGGCTAGGATTGGTCCCACAGTAAAAAATGACTTATTAATCTAAATGTTTAAATGAAGCGCTACCACAGCGCCCAGTGTAATCGCTGAGTTCCGGCAATCATGTCAAATTAAGAAGAATGTTATTTCTTGAAGTTCAATTTTCTCATTTATCACATTTATCAGGTCACAGTCCAAAGGTAGTTCAATTAAGTCCCACAGTCAATCGTTTCACTGTTAAAAGCGATGCAACCTAGTAATATCAGATAAATATCGCTAAATACATGTTGGTATGAATATGTGACCCAACCGTTATAACTCAAACGGACTGACACCGTTACAAAGTCAATGAAATGTAGTTTTTTAAACTGTCGCTGTTTCTTCAGCGCGCGATAACGGATAGGATAAATCCGACAGTAAAGAATGACTTATTTATCTAAATTTTTAAATGAAGCGCTACAACAGAGCCCAGTGTAATCGCTGAGTTCCGGTAATCATGTCAAATTAAGAAGAATGTTATTTCTTGGAGTCAACTTGTCTCACTTATAACATTTATTAGGTCACAGTCCAAAATCAGTTCAATTTAGTCCCACAGTCAATCGTTTTGCTGTTAAAATCGATGCAATCTAGTAATATGAGAAAAATATCGCTAAATACATGTTGGTACGAATATGTGACCCAACTGTTGAATCTCAAACGGACTGACACCGTTAGAAAGTCAGTGAAATGTAGTATTTGAAACTGTCTCTATTTCTTCAACGCGCGCAAATGGCTAGGATTAGTCCCACAATAAAAAAATGACTTTTTTTATCTTAATTCTTAAATGAAGCGGTACCACAGCGCCCAGTGTGATCGCTGAATTTCGGCAATCATGTCGAATTAAGAAGAATGTTATTTCTTGGAATCCAATTGTCTCCTTTATCACATTTATCAGGTCACAGTCGAAAGTTAGTTCAATTAAGTCCCACAGTCAATCGTTTCATAGTTAAAAGCGATGCAACCTAGTAATATCAGAAAAATATCGCTAAATACATGTTGGTACGAATATGTGACCCAACCGTTGTAAATCAAAAGGACTGACACCGTTAGAAAAGACACTGAAATGTAGTTTTTGAAAATATGGCTATTTCTTCAGCGCGCGCTAACGGCTAGGATTGGTTCCTCAGCAAAAAATAACTTTTTTATCTTAATTTTGAATCGAAGCGCTACCACAGCGCCCAGTGTAATCTCTTAGTTCCGGCAATCATGTCAAATAAAAATGAATGTTATTTCTTGAATTCCAATTTTCTCATTTATCACATTTATCAGGTCACAGTCCAAAGGTAGTTCAATTAAGTCCCACAGTCAATCGTTTCACTGTTAAAAGCGATGCAACCTAGTAATATCAGATAAATATCGCTAAATACATGTTGGTATGAATATGTGACCCAACCGTTATAACTCAAACGGACTGACACCGTTACAAAGTCAATGAAATGTAGTTTTTTAAACTGTCGCTGTTTCTTCAGCGCGCGATAACGGATAGGATAAATCCGACAGTAAAGAATGACTTATTTATCTAAATTTTTAAATGAAGCGCTACAACAGAGCCCAGTGTAATCGCTGAGTTCCGGTAATCATTTCAAATTAAAAAGAATGTTATTTCTTGGAGTCAACTTGTCTCACTTATAACATTTATTAGGTCACAGTCCAAAATCAGTTCAATTTAGTCCCACAGTCAATCGTTTTGCTGTTAAAAACGATGCAATCTAGTAATATGAGAAAAATATCGCTAAATACATGTTGGTACGAATATGTGACCCAACTGTTGAATCTCAAACGGACTGACACCGTTAGAAAGTCAGTGAAATGTAGTATTTGAAACTGTCTCTATTTCTTCAACGCGCGCAAATGGCTAGGATTGGTCCCACAATAAAAAAATGACTTTTTTTATCTTAATTCTTAAATGAAGCGGTACCACAGCGCCCAGTGTGATCGCTGAATTTCGGCAATCATGTCGAATTAAGAAGAATGTTATTTCTTGGAATCCAATTGTCTCCTTTATCACATTTATCAGGTCACAGTCGAAAGTTAGTTCAATTAAGTCCCACAGTCAATCGTTTCATAGTTAAAAGCGATGCAACCTAGTAATATCAGAAAAATATCGCTAAATACATGTTGGTACGAATATGTGACCCAACCGTTGTAAATCAAAAGGACTGACACCGTTAGAAAAGACACTGAAATGTAGTTTTTGAAAATATGGCTATTTCTTCAGCGCGCGCTAACGGCTAGGATTGGTTCCTCAGCAAAAAATAACTTTTTTATCTTAATTTTGAATCGAAGCGCTACCACAGCGCCCAGTGTAATCTCTTAGTTCCGGCAATCATGTCAAATAAAAATGAATGTTATATCTTGAAGTCCAATTTTCTCATTTATCACATTTATCATGGGACAGTGCAAAGTTAGTGTAATTAAGTCCCAAAGTCAATCGTTTCATGGTTAAAAGCGATGCAACCTAGTAATATCAGAAAAATATCGCTAAGTACATGTTGGCACGAATATGTGACACAACCGTTGTAACTCAAACGGACTGACACCGTTAGAAAAGTCAATGAAATGTAGTTTTTGAAACTATCGCTATTTCTTCAGCGAGCGATAATGGAAAGGATTGGTCCCACAGTAAAGAATGACTTATTTATCTAAATTTTTAAATGAAGCGCTACAATAGCGCCCAGTGTATTCGCTGTGTTTGGGCATTCACATCAAATTAAGAAGAATGTTATTTCTTGGAGTTCAATTGTCTCATTTATCAAATTTATCAGGTTACAGTCCAAAGTTAGTTCAATTAAGTCCCACAGTCAATCGTTTCACTGTTAAAAGCGATGCAACCTAGTAATATCAGATAAATATTGCTAAATACATGTTGGTACGAATATGTGACCCAACCGTTGTAACTCAAACGGACTGACACCGTTAGAAAGTCAATGAAATGTAGTTCTTGAAACTATTGCTATTTCTTCACCGCGCGCTAACGGCTAGGATTGGTCCCACAGTAAAAAAATGACTTTTTTGGCATAATTCTTAAATGAAGCGCTACCACAGCGCCCAGAGTAATCGCCGAGTTCCGGCAATCATGTCAAATTATAAAATTTACAAGGTCACAGTCCAAAATCAGTTCAATTTAGTCACACAGTCAATCGTTTCACTGTTAAAAGCGATGCAACCTAGTAATATGAGATAAATATCGCTAAATACATGTTGGTACGAATATGTGACGCAACCGTTGTAACTGAAGTGGATTGATACTGTTAGAAAGTCAATGAAATGTAGTTTTTGAAACTGTCGCTATTTCTTCTTTCGCCCAGTGTAATCGCTGTGTTTCGGCATTCACATCAAATTAAGAAGAATGTTATTTCTTGGAGTTCAATTGTCTCATTTATCAAATTTATCAGGTTACAGTCCAAAGTTATTTCAATTAAGTCCCACAGTCAATCGTTTCACTGTTAAAAGCGATGCAACCTAGTAATATCAGATAAATATTGCTAAATACATGTTGGTACGAATATGTGACCCAACCGTTGCAACTCAAACGGACTGACACCGTTAGAAAGTCAATGAAATGTAGTTCTTGAAACTATTGCTATTTCTTCACTGCGCGCTAACGGCTAGGATTGGGCTCACAGTAAAAAAATGACTTTTTTTGGCATAATTCTTAAATGAAGCGCTACCACAGCGCCCAGAGTAATCGCTGAGTTTCGGCCATCATGTCAAATTAAGAAGAACGATATTTCTTGGAGTCCAATTGTCTCCTTTATCACATTTATCAGGTGACAGTGCATAATGAGTTCAATTAAGTCCCACCGTCAATCGTTTCATAGTTAAAAGCGATGCAACCTAGTAATATCAGAAAAATATCGCTAAATACATGTTGGTACGAATATGTGACCCAACCGTTGCCACTCAAACGGACTGACACCGTTAGAAGTCAATGAAATGTAGCATTTGAAACTATCCCTCTTTGTGCAGCGCGTGCTATCGGCTAGGATTGGTCCCACAGTAAAAAAATGACTTTTTTTATCTTAATTCTTAAATGAAGCGCTACCACAGCGCCTAGTGTAATCGCTGAGTTTCGACAATCTTGTCAAATTAAGAAGAATGTTTTTTTCTTGCAGTTCAATTTTCTCATTTATCACATTGATCAGGTCGCAGTCCAAAGTTAGTTCAATTAAGTCCCACGGTCAATCGTTTCACTGTTAAAAGCGATGCATCCTAGTAATATCAGATAAATATCTCTAAATACATGTTGGTACGAATATGTGACCCAAGAGTTGAAACTCAAACGAACTGACACCGTTAGAAAGTCAGTGAAATGTAATATTTGAAACTGTTTTTATTTCTTCGGCGGGCGCTAACAGCTAGGATTGGTGCCTAAGTAAAAAATGACTTTCTTTTCTTAATTTTTAATTGAAGCGCTTCCACAGCGCCCGGTGTAATCGGTGAGTTTCGGCAATCACGTCAAATTAAGAAAAATATTATTTCTTGGAGTCCAATTGTCTCATTTATCACATTTATCAGGTCACAGTCCAAAGTTAGTTCAAATAAGTCCCACAGTTAATCGTTTCATTGTTGAAAGCGATGCAACCTAGTAATATCAGAAAAATGTCTCTAAATACATATTGGTGCAAATATATGACCCAACTGTTGTAATTCAAACGGACTGACACCGTTAGAAAGTCAATGAATTGTAGTTTTTGAAACTGTCGCTATTTCTTCAGCGCCCGATAACGGCTAGGATTGGTCCCACAGTAAAAAAAATGACTTTCTTATCTTAATTCTTAAATGAAGCGCTACCACAGCGCCCAGTGTAATCGCTGAGTTTCGGCAATCATGTCAAATTAAGAAGAATGTTTTTCTTGGAGTCCAATTGTCTCCTTTATCACATTTATCAGGTCACAGTCCAAAGTTAGTTCAATTAAGTCCCACAGTCAATCGTTTCATTGTTAAAGGCGATGCAACCTAGTTACATCAGAAAAATATCGCTAAATACATGTTGGTACGAATATGTGACCAAACCGTTGTAACTCAAACGGACTGACACCGTTAGAAAGTCAATGAAATGAAGTTTTTGAAACTGTCGCTATTTCTTCAGCGCGCTAACGGCCAGGATTAGTCCCACAGCAAAAGATGACTTTTTTATCTTAATTATTAATTGAAGCGCTACCAGAGCTCCCAGTGTAATCGCTAAATTCCGGCAATCATGTCAAATTAAGAAGAATTTTATTTCTTGGAATCCAATTATCGCATTTATCACATTTATCAGGTCACAGTCTAAAGTTAGTTAAATTAAGTCCCAACGTCAATCGTTTCAATGTTAAAAGCCATACAACCTAGTAATACCTGAAAAATATCAAAAAATACATGTTGCTACGAATATGTGACTCAACCGTTGTAACTCAAACGGATTGAAACTGTTTGAAATTCGATGAAATGTAGTTTTTGAAGCTGTCGCTATTTCTTCAGCGCGCGATAACTGCTAGGATTGGTCCCACAGTAAAGAATGGCTTATTTATCTAAACTCTTAAATGAAGCGCTACCACAGAGCCTAGTGTAATCGTTGAGTTCCGGCGATCACGTCAAATTAAGAAGAATGTTATTTCTTGTAGTCCAATTGTCTCATTTATCACATTTATCAGGTCACAGTCCAAAGTTAGTTCAATTAAGTCCCACAGTCAATCGTTTCATTGTTAAAGGCGATGCAACCTAGTAACATCAGAAAAATATCGCTAAATACATGGATGGTACGAATATGTGACCCAACCGTTGTAACTCAAACGGACTGACACCGTTAGAAAAGGAATGAAATGAAGTTTTTGAAACTGTCGCTATTTCTCAGCGCGCTAACGGCCAGGATTAGTCCCACAGCAAAAGATGACTTTTTTATCTTAATTATTAATTGAAGCGTTACCACAGCTCCCAGTGTAATCGCTAAATTCCGGCAATCATGTCAAATTAAGAAGAATTTTATTTCTTGGAATCCAATTATCGCATTTATCACATTTATCAGGTCACAGTCCAAAGTTAGTTAAATTAAGTCCCAACGTCAATCGTTTCAATGTTAAAAGCCATACAACCTAGTAATACCTGAAAAATATCAAAAAATACATGTTGCTACGAATATGTGACTCAACCGTTGTAACTCAAACGGATTGATACTGTTTGAAATTCAATGAAATGTAGTTTTTGAAGCTGTCGCTATTTCTTCAGCGCGCTATAACGGCTAGGATTGGTCCCACAGTAAAAAATGACTTATTAATCTAAATGTTTAAATAAAGCGCTACCACAGCGCCCAGTGTAATCGCTGAGTTCCGGCAATCATGTCAAATTAAGAAGAATGTTATTTCTTGAAGTTCAATTTTGTCATTTATCACATTTATCAGGTCACAGTCCAAAGGTAGTTCAATTAAGTCCCACAGTCAATCGTTTCACTGTTAAAAGCGATGCAACCTAGTAATATCAGATAAATATCGCTAAATACATGTTGGTATGAATATGTGACCCAACCGTTATAACTCAAACGGACTGACACCGTTACAAAGTCAATGAAATGTAGTTTTTTAAACTGTCGCTATTTCTTCAGCGCGCGATAACGGATAGGATAAATCCGAAGGTAAAGAATGACTTATTTATCTAAATTTTTAAATAAAGCGCTACAACAGAGCCCAGTGTAATCGCTGAGTTCCGGTAATCATGTCAAATTAAGAAGAATGTTATTTCTTGGAGTCAACTTGTCTCACTTATAACATTTATTAGGTCACAGTCCAAAATCAGTTCAATTTAGTCCCACAGTCAATCGTTTTACTGTTAAAATCGATGCAATTTAGTAATATGAGAAAAATATCGCTAAATACATGTTGGTACGAATATGTGACCCAACTGTTGAATCTCAAACGGACTGACACCGTTAGAAAGTCAGTGAAATGTAGTATTTGAAACTGTCTCTATTTCTTCAACGTGCGCAAATGGCTAGGATTGGTCCCACAATAAAAAAATGACTTTTTTTATCTTAATTCTTAAATGAAGCGGTACCACAGCGCCCAGTTTGATCGCTGAATTTCGGCAATCATGTCGAATTAAGAAGAATGTTATTTCTTGGAATCCAATTGTCTCCTTTATCACATTTATCAGGTCACAGTCAAAATTTAGTTCAATTAAGTCCCACAGTCAATCGTTTCATAGTTAAAAGCGATGCAACCTAGTAATATCAGAAAAATATCGCTAAATACATGTTGGTACGAATATGTGACCCAACCGTTGTAAATCAAACGGACTGACACCGTTAGAAAAGACACTGAAATGTAGTTTTTGAAAATATGGGTATTTCTTCAGCGCGCGCTAACGGCTAGGATTGGTTCCTCAGCAAAAAATAACTTATTTATCTAAATTTTTAAATGAAGCGCTACCACAGCGCCCAGAGTAATCGCTGAGTTTCGGCAATCATGTCAAATTAAGAAGAACGTTATTTCTTGGAGTCCAATTGTCTCCTTTATCACATTTATCAGGTGACAGTGCAAAATTAGTTCAATTATGTCCCACAGTCAATCGTTTCATAGTTAAAAGCGATGCAACCTAGTAATATCAGAAAAATATCGCTAAGTACATGTTGGCAGGAATATGTCACCCAACCGTTGTAACTCAAACGGACTGACACCGTTAGAAAAGTCAATGAAATGTAGTTTTTGAAACTATTGCTATTTCTTCAGACAGTGCAAAGTTAGTTCAATTAAGTCCCACAGTCAATCGTTTCATGGTTAAAAGCGATGCAATCTAGTAATATCAGAAAAATATCGCTAAATACATGTTGGCACGAATATGTGACCCAACCGTTGTAACTCAAACGGACTGACACCGTTAGAAAAGTCAATGAAATGTAGTTTTTGAAATAATCGCTATTTCTTCAGCGCGCGATAATGGAAAGGATTGGTCCCACAGTAAAGAATGACTTATTAATCTAAATTTTTAAATGAAGCGCTACCACAGCGCCCAGAGTAATCGCTGAGTTTCGGCAATCATGTCAAATTAAGAAGAACGTTATTTCTTGGAGTCCAATTGTCTCCTTTATCACATTTATCAGGTGACAGTGCAAAATTAGTTCAATTAAGTCCCACAGTCAATCGTTTCATAGTTAAAAGCGATGCAACCTAGTAATATCAGATAAATATCGCTAAATACATGTTGGTACGAATATGTGACCCAACCGTTGCCACTCAAACGGACTGACACCGTTAGAAAGTCAATGAAATGTAGCTTTTGAAACTATCGCTCTTTGTTCAGCGCGTGCTAACGGCTAGGATTGGTCCCACAGTAAAAAAATAACTTTTTTAGCTTAATTCTTAAAGGAAGCGCTACCACAGCGCCCAGTGTAATCACTGAGTTTCGGCAATCATGTCAAATTAAGAAGAATGTTATTTCTTGGAGTCCAATTGTCTCCTTTATAACATTTATCAGGTGACAGTGCAAAGTTAGTTCAATTAAGTCCCACAGTCAATCGTTTCATGGTTAAAAGCGATGCAATCTAGTAATATCAGAAAAATATCGCTAAATACATGTTGGCACGAATATGTGACCCAACCGTTGTAACTCAAACGGACTGACACCGTTAGAAAAGTCAATGAAATGTAGTTTTTGAAACTATCGCTATTTCTTCAGCGCGCGATAATGGAAAGGATTGGTCCCACAGTAAAGAATGACTTATTTATCTAAATTTTTAAATGAAGCGCTACCACAGCGCCCAGAGTAATCGCTGAGTTTCGGCAATCATGTCAAATTAAGAAGAACGTTATTTCTTGGAGTCCAATTGTCTCCTTTATCACATTTATCAGGTGACAGTGCAAAATTAGTTCAATTAAGTCCCACAGTCAATCGTTTCATAGTTAAAAGCGATGCAACCTAGTAATATCAGATAAATATCGCTAAATACATGTTGGTACGAATATGTGACCCAACCGTTGCCACTCAAACGGACTGACACCGTTAGAAAGTCAATGAAATGTAGCTTTTGAAACTATCGCTCTTTGTTCAGCGCGTGCTAACGGCTAGGATTGGTCCCACAGTAAAAAAATAACTTTTTTAGCTTAATTTTGAATCGAAGCGCTACCACAGCGCCCAGTGTAATCTCTTAGTTCCGGCAATCATGTCAAATAAAAATGAATGTTATTTCTTGAAGTCCAATTTTCTCATTTATCACATTTATCATGGGACAGTGCAAAGTTAGTGTAATTAAGTCCCAAAGTCAATCGTTTCATGGTTAAAAGCGATGCAACCTAGTAATATCAGAAAAATATCGCTAAGTACATGTTGGCACGAATATGTGACACAACCGTTGTAACTCAAACGGACTGACACCGTTAGAAAAGTCAATGAAATGTAGTTTTTGAAACTATCGCTATTTCTTCAGCGAGCGATAATGGAAAGGATTGGTCCCACAGTAAAGAATGACTTATTTATCTAAATTTTTAAATGAAGCGCTACAATAGCGCCCAGTGTATTCGCTGTGTTTGGGCATTCACATCAAATTAAGAAGAATGTTATTTCTTGGAGTTCAATTGTCTCATTTATCAAATTTATCAGGTTACAGTCCAAAGTTAGTTCAATTAAGTCCCAAAGTCAATCGTTTCACTGTTAAAAGCGATGCAACCTAGTAATATCAGATAAATATTGTTAAATACATGTTGGTACGAATACGTGACCCAACCGTTGTAACTCAAACGGACTGACACCGTTAGAAAGTCAATGAAATGTAGTTCTTGAAACTATTGCTATTTCTTCACCGCGCGCTAACGGCTAGGATTGGTCCCACAGTAAAAAAATGACTTTTTTGGCATAATTCTTAAATGAAGCGCTACCACAGCGCCCAGAGTAATCGCCGAGTTCCGGCAATCATGTCAAATTATAAAATTTACAAGGTCACAGTCCAAAATCAGTTCAATTTAGTCACACAGTCAATCGTTTCACTGTTAAAAGCGATGCAACCTAGTAATATGAGATAAATATCGCTAAATACATGTTGGTACGAATATGTGACGCAACCGTTGTAACTGAAGTGGATTGATACTGTTAGAAAGTCAATGAAATGTAGTTTTTGAAACTGTCGCTATTTCTTCTTTCGCCCAGTGTAATCGCTGTGTTTCGGCATTCACATCAAATTAAGAAGAATGTTATTTCTTGGAGTTCAATTGTCTCATTTATCAAATTTATCAGGTTACAGTCCAAAGTTATTTCAATTAAGTCCCACAGTCAATCGTTTCACTGTTAAAAGCGATGCAACCTAGTAATATCAGATAAATATTGCTAAATACATGTTGGTACGAATATGTGACCCAACCGTTGCAACTCAAACGGACTGACACCGTTAGAAAGTCAATGAAATGTAGTTCTTGAAACTATTGCTATTTCTTCACTGCGCGCTAACGGCTAGGATTGGGCTCACAGTAAAAAAATGACTTTTTTTGGCATAATTCTTAAATGAAGCGCTACCACAGCGCCCAGAGTAATCGCTGAGTTTCGGCCATCATGTCAAATTAAGAAGAACGATATTTCTTGGAGTCCAATTGTCTCCTTTATCACATTTATCAGGTGACAGTGCATAATGAGTTCAATTAAGTCCCACCGTCAATCGTTTCATAGTTAAAAGCGATGCAACCTAGTAATATCAGAAAAATATCGCTAAATACATGTTGGTACGAATATGTGACCCAACCGTTGCCACTCAAACGGACTGACACCGTTAGAAGTCAATGAAATGTAGCTTTTGAAACTATCCCTCTTTGTGCAGCGCGTGCTATCGGCTAGGATTGGTCCCACAGTAAAAAAATGACTTTTTTTATCTTAATTCTTAAATGAAGCGCTACCACAGCGCCTAGTGTAATCGCTGAGTTTCGACAATCTTGTCAAATTAAGAAGAATGTTTTTTTCTTGCAGTTCAATTTTCTCATTTATCACATTGATCAGGTCGCAGTCCAAAGTTAGTTCAATTAAGTCCCACGGTCAATCGTTTCACTGTTAAAAGCGATGCATCCTAGTAATATCAGATAAATATCTCTAAATACATGTTGGTACGAATATGTGACCCAAGAGTTGAAACTCAAACGAACTGACACCGTTAGAAAGTCAGTGAAATGTAATATTTGAAACTGTTTTTATTTCTTCGGCGGGCGCTAACAGCTAGGATTGGTGCCTAAGTAAAAAATGACTTTCTTTTCTTAATTTTTAATTGAAGCGCTTCCACAGCGCCCGGTGTAATCGCTGAGTTTCGGCAATCACGTCAAATTAAGAAAAATATTATTTCTTGGAGTCCAATTGTCTCATTTATCACATTTATCAGGTCACAGTCCAAAGTTAGTTCAAATAAGTCCCACAGTTAATCGTTTCATTGTTGAAAGCGATGCAACCTAGTAATATCAGAAAAATGTCTCTAAATACATATTGGTGCAAATATATGACCCAACTGTTGTAACTCAAACGGACTGACACCGTTAGAAAGTCAATGAATTGTAGTTTTTGAAACTGTCGCTATTTCTTCAGCGCCCGATAACGGCTAGGATTGGTCCCACAGTAAAAAAAATGACTTTCTTATCTTAATTCTTAAATGAAGCGCTACCACAGCGCCCAGTGTAATCGCTGAGTTTCGGCAATCATGTCAAATTAAGAAGAATGTTTTTTCTTGGAGTCCAATTGTCTCCTTTATCACATTTATCAGGTCACAGTCCAAAGTTAGTTCAATTAAGTCCCAACGTCAATTGTTTCAATGTTAAAAGCCATACAACCTAGTAATACCTGAAAAATATCAAAAAATACATGTTGCTACGAATATGTGACTCAACCGTTGTAACTCAAACGGATTGAAACTGTTTGAAATTCGATGAAATGTAGTTTTTGAAGCTGTCGCTATTTCTTCAGCGCGCGATAACTGCTAGGATTGGTCCCACAGTAAAGAATGGCTTATTTATCTAAACTCTTAAATGAAACGCTACCACAGAGCCTAGTGTAATCGTTGAGTTCCGGCGATCACGTCAAATTAAGAAGAATGTTATTTCTTGTAGTCCAATTGTCTCATTTATCACATTTATCAGGTCACAGTCCAAAGTTAGTTCAAATAAGTCCCACAGTTAATCGTTTCATTGTTTAAAGCGATGCAACCTAGTAATATCAGAAAAATGTCTCTAAATACATATTGGTGCGAATATATGACCCAACTGTTGTAACTCAAACGGACTGACACCGTTAGAAAGTCAATAAACTGTAGTTTTTGAAACTGTCGCTATTTCTTCAGCGCGCGATAACGGCTAGGATTGGTCCCACAGTAAGAAAAAATGACTTTCTTATCTTAATTCTTAAATGAAGCGCTACCACAGCGCCAAGTGTAATCGCTGAGTTTCGGCAATCATGTCAAATTAAGAAGAATGTTTTTTCTTGGAGTCCAATTGTCTCCTTTATCACATTTATCAGGTCACAATCCAAAGTTAGTTCAATTAAGTCCCACAGTCAATCGTTTCATTGTTAAAGGCGATGCAACCTAGTAACATCAGAAAAATATCGCTAAATACATGGATGGTACGAATATGTGACCCAACCGTTGTAACTCAAACGGACTGACACCGTTAGAAAAGGAATGAAATGAAGTTTTTGAAACTGTCGCTATTTCTCAGCGCGCTAACGGCCAGGATTAGTCCCACAGCAAAAGATGACTTTTTTATCTTAATTATTAATTGAAGCGTTACCACAGCTCCCAGTGTAATCGCTAAATTCCGGCAATCATGTCAAATTAAGAAGAATTTTATTTCTTGGAATCCAATTATCGCATTTATCACATTTATCAGGTCACAGTCCAAAGTTAGTTAAATTAAGTCCCAACGTCAATCGTTTCAATGTTAAAAGCCATACAACCTAGTAATACCTGAAAAATATCAAAAAATACATGTTGCTACGAATATGTGACTCAACCGTTGTAACTCAAACGGATTGATACTGTTTGAAATTCAATGAAATGTAGTTTTTGAAGCTGTCGCTATTTCTTCAGCGCGCTATAACGGCTAGGATTGGTCCCACAGTAAAAAATGACTTATTAATCTAAATGTTTAAATAAAGCGCTACCACAGCGCCCAGTGTAATCGCTGAGTTCCGGCAATCATGTCAAATTAAGAAGAATGTTATTTCTTGAAGTTCAATTTTCTCATTTATCACATTTATCAGGTCACAGTCCAAAGGTAGTTCAATTAAGTCCCACAGTCAATCGTTTCACTGTTAAAAGCGATGCAACCTAGTAATATCAGATAAATATCGCTAAATACATGTTGGTATGAATATGTGACCCAACCGTTATAACTCAAACGGACTGACACCGTTACAAAGTCAATGAAATGTAGTTTTTTAAACTGTCGCTATTTCTTCAGCGCGCGATAACGGATAGGATAAATCCGAAGGTAAAGAATGACTTATTTATCTAAATTTTTAAATAAAGCGCTACAACAGAGCCCAGTGTAATCGCTGAGTTCCGGTAATCATGTCAAATTAAGAAGAATGTTATTTCTTGGAGTCAACTTGTCTCACTTATAACATTTATTAGGTCACAGTCCAAAATCAGTTCAATTTAGTCCCACAGTCAATCGTTTTACTGTTAAAATCGATGCAATTTAGTAATATGAGAAAAATATCGCTAAATACATGTTCGTACGAATATGTGACCCAACTGTTGAATCTCAAACGGACTGACACCGTTAGAAAGTCAGTGAAATGTAGTATTTGAAACTGTCTCTATTTATTCAACGTGCGCAAATGGCTAGGATTGGTCCCACAATAAAAAAATGACTTTTTTTATCTTAATTCTTAAATGAAGCGGTACCACAGCGCCCAGTTTGATCGCTGAATTTCGGCAATCATGTCGAATTAAGAAGAATGTTATTTCTTGGAATCCAATTGTCTCCTTTATCACATTTATCAGGTCACAGTCGAAATTTAGTTCAATTAAGTCCCACAGTCAATCGTTTCATAGTTAAAAGCGATGCAACCTAGTAATATCAGAAAAATATCGCTAAATACATGTTGGTACGAATATGTGACCCAACCGTTGTAAATCAAACGGACTGACACCGTTAGAAAAGACACTGAAATGTAGCTTTTGAAACTATCGCTCTTTGTTCAGCGCGTGCTAACGGCTAGGATTGGTCCCACAGTAAAAAAATAACTTTTTTAGCTGAATTCTTAAAGGAAGCGCTACCACAGCGCCCAGTGTAATCACTGAGTTTCGGCAATCATGTCAAATTAAGAAGAATGTTATTTCTTGGAGTCCAATTGTCTCCTTTATAACATTTATCAGGTGACAGTGCAAAGTTAGTTCAATTAAGTCCCACAGTCAATCGTTTCATGGTTAAAAGCGATGCAATCTAGTAATATCAGAAAAATATCGCTAAATACATGTTGGCACGAATATGTGACCCAACCGTTGTAACTCAAACGGACTGACACCGTTAGAAAAGTCAATGAAATGTAGTTTTTGAAACTATCGCTATTTCTTCAGCGCGCGATAATGGAAAGGATTGGTCCCACAGTAAAGAATGACTTATTTATCTAAATTTTTAAATGAAGCGCTACCACAGCGCCCAGAGTAATCGCTGAGTTTCGGCAATCATGTCAAATTAAGAAGAACGTTATTTCTTGGAGTCCAATTGTCTCCTTTATCACATTTATCAGGTGACAGTGCAAAATTAGTTCAATTAAGTCCCACAGTCAATCGTTTCATAGTTAAAAGCGATGCAACCTAGTAATATCAGATAAATATCGCTAAATACATGTTGGTACGAATATGTGACCCAACCGTTGCCACTCAAACGGACTGACACCGTTAGAAAGTCAATGAAATGTAGCTTTTGAAACTATCGCTCTTTGTTCAGCGCGTGCTAACGGCTAGGATTGGTCCCACAGTAAAAAAATAACTTTTTTAGCTTAATTCTTAAATAAAGCGCTACCACAGCGCCCAGTGTAATCACTGAGTTTCGGCAATCATGTCAAATTAAGAAGAATGTTATTTCTTGGAGTCCAATTGTCTCCTTTATAACATTTATCAGGTGACAGTGCAAAGTTAGTTCAATTAAGTCCCACAGTCAATCGTTTCACTGTTAAAAGCGATGCAATCTAGTAATATCAGATAAATATTGCTAAATACATGTTGGTACGAAAATGTGACCCAACCGTTGTAACTCAAACGGACTGACACCGTTAGAAAGTCAATGAAATGTAGTTCTTGAAACTATTGCTATTTCTTCACTGCGCGCTAACGGCTAGGATTGGTCCCACAGTAAAAAAATGACTTTTTTTGGCATAATTCTTAAATGAAGCGCTACCACAGCGCCCAGAGTAATCGCTGAGTTTCGGCAATCATGTCAAATTAAGAAGAACGATATTTCTTGGAGTCCAATTGTCTCCTTTATCACATTATTCAGGTGACAGTGCATAATGAGTTCAATTAAGTCCCACCGTCAATCGTTTCATAGTTAAAAGCGATGCAACCTAGTAATATCAGAAAAATATCGCTAAATACATGTTGGTACGAATATGTGACCCAACCGTTGCCACTCAAACGGACTGACACCGTTAGAAAGTCAATGAAATGTAGCTTTTGAAACTATCCCTCTTTGTTCAGCGCGTGCTATCGGCTAGGATTGGTCCCACAGTAAAAAAATGACTTTTTTAGCTTAATTCTTAAATGAAGCGCTACCACAGCGCCCAGTGTAATCACTGAGTTTCGGCAATCATGTCAAATTAAGAAGAATGTTATTTCTTGGAGTCCAATTGTCTTCTTTATCACATTTATCAGGTGACAGTGCAAAGTTAGTTCAATTAAGACCCACAGTCAATCGTTTCATGGTTAAAAGCGATGCAATCTAGTAATATCAGAAAAATATCGCTAAATACATGTTGGCACGAATATGTGACCCAACCGTTGTAACTCAAACGGACTGACACCGTTAGAAAAGTCAATGAAATGTAGTTTTTGAAACTATCGCTATTTCTTCAGCGCGCGATAATGGAAAGGATTGGTCCCACAGTAAAGAATGACTTATTTATCTAAATTTTTATATGAAGCGCTACCACAGCGCCCAGAGTAATCGCTGAGTTTCGGCAATCATGTCAAATTAAGAAGAACGTTATTTCTTGGAGTCCAATTGTCTCCTTTATCACATTTATCAGGTGACAGTGCAAAATTAGTTCAATTAAGTCCCACAGTCAATCGTTTCATAGTTAAAAGCGATGCAACCTAGTAATATCAGATAAATATCGCTAAATACATGTTGGTACGAATATGTGACCCAACCGTTGCCACTGAAACGGACTGACACCGTTAGAAAGTCAATGAAATGTAGCTTTTGAAACTATCGCTCTTTGTTCAGCGCGTGCTAACGGCTAGGATTGGTCCCACAGTAAAAAAATAACTTTTTTAGCTTAATTCTTAAATGAAGCGCTACCACAGCGCCCAGTGTAATCACTGAGTTTCAGCAATCATGTCAAATTAAGAAGAATGTTATTTCTTGGAGTCCAATTGTCTCCTTTATAACATTTATCAGGTGACAGTGCAAAGTTAGTTCAATTAAGTCCCACAGTCAATCGTTTTATGGTTAAAAGCGATGCAACCTAGTAATATCAGAAAAATATCGCTAAATACATGTTGGCACGAATATGTGACCCAACTGTTGTAACTGAAACGGACTGACACCGTTAGAAAGTCAATGAAATGTAGTTTTTGAAACTGTCGCTATTTCGTCAGCGCGCGATAACGGATAGGATTGGTCGCACATTAAAGAATGACTTATATATCTAAATTTTTAAATGAAGCGCTACCACAGCGCCCAGTGCAATCGCTGAGTTCCAACAATCACGTCAAATTAAGAAGAATGTTATTTCTTGTAATCCAATGGTCTCATTTATCACATTTATCAGGTGACAGTGCAAAGTTAGTTCAATTAAGTCCCACGGTCAATCGTTTCATGGTTAAAAGCGATGCAACCTAGTAATATCAGAAAAATATCGCTAAATACATGTTTGCACGAATATGTGACCCAACCGTTGTAACTCAAACGGACTGACACCGTTAGAAAAGTCAATGAAATGTACTTTTTGAAACTATCGCTATTTCTTCAGCGCGCGATAATGGAAAGGATTGGTCCCACAGTAAAGAATGACTTATTTATCTAAATTTTTAAATGAAGCGCTACAACAGCGCCCAGTGTAATCGCTGTGTTTCGGCATTCACATCAAATTAAGAAGAATGTTATTTCTTGGAGTTCAATTGTATCATTTATCACATTTATCAGGTTACAGTCCAAAGTTAGTTCAATTAAGTCCCACAGTCAATCGTTTCACTGTTAACAGCGATGCAACCTAGTAATATCAGATAAATATTGTTAAACACATGTTGGTACGAATATGTGACCCAACCGTTGTAACTCAAACGGACTGACACCGTTAGAAAGTCAATGAAAAGTAGCTTTTGAAACTATCGCTCTTTGTTCAGCGCGTGCTAACGGCTAGGATTGGTCCCACAGTAAAAAAATAACTTTTTTAGCTTAATTCTTAAATGAAGCGCTACCACAGTGCCCAGTGTAATCACTGAGTTTCGGCAATCATGTCAAATTAAGAAGAATGTTATTTCTTGGAGTCCAATTGTCTCCTTTATAACATTTATCAGGTGACAGTGCAAAGTTAGTTCAATTAAGTCCCACAGTCAATCGTTTCATGGTTAAAAGCGATGCAACCTAGTAATATCAGAAAAAAATCGCTAAATACATGTTGGCACGAATATGTGACCCAACCGTTGTAACTGAAACGGACTGACACCGTTAGAAAGTCAATGAAATGTAGTTTGTGAAACTCTCGCTATTTCTTCAGCGCGCGATAACGGATAGGATTGGTCGCACATTAAAGAATGACTTATATATCTAAATTTTTAAATGAAGCGCTACCACAGCGCCCAGTGTAATCGCTGAGTTCCAACAATCACGTCAAATTAAGAAGAATGTTATTTCTTGTAATCCAATGGTCTCATTTATCACATTTATCAGGTGTCAGTGCAAAGTTAGTTCAATTAAGTCCCACGGTCAATCGTTTCATGGTTAAAAGCGATGCAACCTAATAATATCAGAAAAATATCGCTAAATACATTTTGGCACGAATATGTGACCCGACCGTTGTAACTCAAACGGACTGACACCGTTAGAAAAGTCAATGAAATGTAGTTTTTGAAACTATCGCTATTTCTTCAGCGCGCGATAATGGAAAGGATTGGTCCCACAGTGAAGAATGACTTATTTATCTAAATTTTTAAATGAAGCGCTACCACAGCGCCCAGAGTAATCGCTAAGTTTCGGCAATCATGTCAAATTAAGAAGAACGTTATTTCTTGGAGTCCAATTGTCTCCTTTATCACATTTATCAGGTGACAGTGCAAAATTAGTTCAATTAAGTCCCACAGTCAATCGTTTCATAGTTAAAAGCGATGCAACCTAGTAATATCAGAAAAATATCGCTAAATACATGTTGGTACGAATATGTGACCCAACCGTTGCCACTCAAACGGACTGACACCGTTAAAAAGTCAATGAAATGTAGCTTTTGAAACTATCGCTCTTTGTTCAGCGCGTGGTAACGGCTAGGATTGTTCCCACAGTAAAAAAATGACTTTTTTAGCTTAATTCTTAAATGAAGCGCTCCCACAGCGCCCAGTGTAATCACTGAGTTTCGGCAATCATGTCAAAATAGGAAGAATGTTATTTCTTGGAGTCCAATTGTCTCCTTTATCACATTTATCAGGTGACAGTGCAAAGTTAGTTCAATTAAGTTCCACAGTCAATCGTTTCATGGTTAAAAGCGATGCAACCTAGTAATATCAGAAAAATATCGCTAAATACATGTTGGCACAAATATGTGACCCAACCGTTGTAACTGAAACGGACTGACACCGTTAGAAAGTCAATGAAATGTAGTTTTTGAAACTATCGCTATTTCTTCAGCGCGCGATAATGGAAAGGATTGGTCCCACAGTAAAGAATGACTTATTTATCTAAATTTTAAAATGAAGCGCTACAACAGCGCCCAGTGTAATCGCTGTGTTTCGGCATTCACATCAAATTAAGAAGAATGTTATTTCTTGGAGTTCAATTGTCTCATTTATCAAATTTATCAGGTTACAGTCCAAAGTTAGTTCAATTAAGTCCCACAGTCAATCGTTTCACTGTTAAAAGCGATGCAACCTAGTAATATCAGATAAATATTGCTAAACACATGTTGGTACGAATATGTGACCCAACCGTTGTAACTCAAACGGACTGACACCGTTAGAAAGTCAATGAAATGTAGTTCTTGAAACTATTGCTATTTCTTCACTGCGCTTTAACGGCTAGGATTGGTCCCACAGTAAAAAAATTACTTTTTTGGCATAATTCTTAAATGAAGCGCTACCACAGCGCCCAGAGTAATCGCTAAGTTTCCGCAATCATGTCAAATTAAGAAGAACGATATTTCTTGGAGTCCAATTGTCTCCTTTATCACATTTATCAGGTGACAGTGCATAATGAGTTCAATTAAGTCCCACCGTCAATCGTTTCATAGTTAAAAGCGATGCAACCTAGTAATATCAGAAAAATATCGCTAAATACATGTTGGTACGAATATGTGACCCAACCGTTGCCACTCAAACGGACTGACACCGTTAGAAAGTCAATGAAATGTAGATTTGAAACTATCCCTCTTTGTTCAGCCCGTGTTATCGGCTAGGATTGGTCCCACAGTAAAAAAATGACTTTTTTAGCTTAATTCTTAAATGAAGCGCTACCATAGCGCCCAGTGTAATCACTGAGTTTCGGCAATCATGTCAAATTAAGAAGAATGTTATTTCTTGGAGTCCAATTGTCTCCTTTATCACATTTATCAGGTGACAGTGCAAAGTTAGTTCAATTAAGTCCCACAGTCAATCGTTTCATGGTTAAAAGCGATGCAATCTAGTAATATCAGAAAAATATCGCTAAATACATGTTGGCACGAATATGTGACCCAACCGTTGTAACTCAACCGGACTGACACCGTTAGAAAAGTCAATGAAATGTAGTTTTTGAAACTATCGCTATTTCTTCAGCGCGCGATAATGGAAAGGATTAGTCCCACAGTAAAGAATGACTTATTTATCTAAATTTTTAAATGAAGCGCTACCACAGCGCCCAGAGTAATCGCTGAGTTTCGGCAATCATGTCAAATTAAGAAGAACGTTATTTCTTGGAGTCCAATTGTCTCCTTTATCACATTTATCAGGTGACAGTGCAAAATTAGTTCAATTAAGTCCCACAGTCAATCGTTTCATAGTTAAAAGCGATGCAACCTAGTAATATCAGATAAATATCGCTAAATACATGTTGGTACGAATATGTGACCCAACCGTTGCCACTCAAACGGACTGACACCGTTAGAAAGTCAATGAAATGTAGCTTTTGAAACTATCGCTCTTTGTTCAGCGCGTGCAAACGGCTAGGATTGGTCCCACAGTAAAAAAATAACTTTTTTAGCTTAATTCTTAAATGAAGCGCTACAACAGCGCCCAGTGTAATCGCTGTGTTTCGGCATTCACATCAAATTAAGAAGAATGTTATTTCTTGGAGTTCAATTGTCTCATTTATCAAATTTATCAGGTTACAGTCCAAAGTTAGTTCAATTAAGTCCCACAGTCAATCGTTTCACTGTTAAAAGCGATGCAACCTAGTAATATCAGATAAATATTGCTAAACACATGTTGGTACGAATATGTGACCCAACCGTTGTAACTCAAACGGACTGACACCGTTAGAAAGTCAATGAAATGTAGTTCTTGAAACTATTGCTATTTCTTCACTGCGCGCTAACGGCTAGGATTGGTCCCACAGTAAAAAAATGACTTTTTTGGCATAATTCTTAAATAAAGCGCTACCACAGCGCCCAGAGTAATCGCTGAGTTTCGGCAATCATGTCAAATTAAGAAGAACGTTATTTCTTGGAGTCCAATTGTCTCCTTTATCACATTTATCAGGTGACAGTGCAAAATTAGTTCAATTAAGTCCCACAGTCAATCGTTTCATAGTTAAAAGCGATGCAACCTAGTAATATCAGATAAATATCGCTAAATACATGTTGGTACGAATATGTGACCCAACCGTTGCCACTCAAACGGACTGACACCGTTAGAAAGTCAATGAAATGTAGCTTTTGAAACTATCGCTCTTTGTTCAGCGCGTGCAAACGGCTAGGATTGGTCCCACAGTAAAAAAATAACTTTTTTAGCTTAATTCTTAAATGAAGCGCTACAACAGCGCCCAGTGTAATCGCTGTGTTTCGGCATTCACATCAAATTAAGAAGAATGTTATTTCTTGGAGTTCAATTGTCTCATTTATCAAATTTATCAGGTTACAGTCCAAAGTTAGTTCAATTAAGTCCCACAGTCAATCGTTTCACTGTTAAAAGCGATGCAACCTAGTAATATCAGATAAATATTGCTAAACACATGTTGGTACGAATATGTGACCCAACCGTTGTAACTCAAACGGACTGACACCGTTAGAAAGTCAATGAAATGTAGTTCTTGAAACTATTGCTATTTCTTCACTGCGCGCTAACGGCTAGGATTGGTCCCACAGTAAAAAAATGACTTTTTTGGCATAATTCTTAAATAAAGCGCTACCACAGCGCCCAGAGTAATCGCTAAGTTTCGGCAATCATGTCAAATTAAGAAGAACGATATTTCTGGGGGGTCCAATTGTCTCCTTTATCACATTTATCAGGTGACAGTGCATAATGAGTTCAATTAAGTCCCACCGTCAATCGTTTCATAGTTAAAAGCGATGCAACCTAGTAATATCAGAAAAATATCGCTAAATACATGTTGGTACGAATATGTGACCCAACCGTTGCCACTCAAACGGACTGACACCGTTAGAAAGTCAATGAAATGTAGATTTGAAACTATCCCTCTTTGTTCAGCGCGTGTTATCGGCTAGGATTGGTCCCACAGTAAAAAATGACTTTTTTAGCTTAATTCTTAAATGAAGCGCTACCACAGCGCCCAGTGTAATCACTGAGTTTCGGCAATCATGTCAAATTAAGAAGAATGTTATTTCTTGGAGTCCAATTGTCTCCTTTATCACATTTATCAGGTGACAGTGCAAAGTTAGTTCAATTAAGTCCCACAGTCAATCGTTTCATAGTTAAAAGCGATGCAACCTAGTAATATCAGATAAATATCGCTAAATACATGTTGGTACGAATATGTGACCCAACCGTTGCCACTCAAACGGACTGACACCGTTAGAAAGTCAATGAAATGTAGCTTTTGAAACTATCGCTCTTTGTTCAGCGCGTGCTAACGGCTAGGATTGGTCCCACAGTAAAAAAATAACTTTTTTAGCTTAATTCTTAAATGAAGCGCTACCACAGCGCCCAGTGTAATCACTGAGTTTCGGCAATCATGTCAAATTAAGAAGAATGTTATTTCTTGGAGTCCAATTGTCTCCTTTATAAAATTTATTAGGTGACAGTGCAAAGTTAGTTCAATTAAGTCCCACAGTCAATCGTTTCATGGTTAAAAGCGATGCAACCTAGTAATATCAGAAAAATATCGCTAAATACATGTTGGCACGAATATGTGACCCAACCGTTGTAACTCAAACGGACTGACACCGTTAGAAAAGTCAATGAAATGTAGTTTTTGAAACTATCGCTATTTCTTCAGTGCGCGATTATGGAAAGGATTGGTCCCACAGTAAAGAATGACTTATTTATCTAAATTTTTAAATGAAGCGCTACAACAGCGCCCAGTGTAATCGCTGTGTTTCGGCATTCACATCAAATTAAGAAGAATGTTATTTCTTGGAGTTCAATTGTATCATTTATCACATTTATCAGGTTACAGTCCAAAGTTAGTTCAATTAAGTCCCACAGTCAATCGTTTCACTGTTAAAAGCGATGCAACCTAGTAATATCAGATAAATATTGTTAAATACATGTTGGTACGAATATGTGACCCGACCGTTGTAACTCAAACGGACTGACACCGTTAGAAAGTCAATGAAATGTAATTCTTGAAACTATTGCTATTTCTTCACCGCGCGTTAACGGCTAGGATTGGTCCCACAGTAAAAAAATGACTTTTTTTGGCATAATTCTTAAATGAAGCGCTCCCACAGCGCCCAGAGTAATCGCTAAGTTTCGGCAATCATGTCAAATTAAGAAGAACGTTATTTCTTGGAGTCCAATTGTCTCCTTTATCACATTTATCAAGTGACAGTGCAAAATTAGTTCAATTAAGTCCCACAGTCAATCGTTTCATAGTTAAAAGCGATGCAACCTAGTAATATCAGAAAAATACCGCTAAATACATGTTGGTACGAATATGTGACCCAACCGTTGCCACTCAAACGGACTGACACCGTTAAAAAGTCAATGAAATGTAGCTTTTGAAACTATCGCTCTTTGTTCAGCGCGTGGTAACGGCTAGGATTGGTCCCACAGTAAAAAAATGACTTTTTCAGCTTAATTCTTAAATGAAGCGCTCCCACAGCGCCGGGTGTAATCACTGAGTTTCGGCAATCATGTCAAATTAGGAAGAATGTTATTTCTTGGAGTCCAATTGTCTCCTTTATCACATTTATCAGGTGACAGTGCAAAGTTAGTTCAATTAAGTTCCACAGTCAATCGTTTCATGGTTAAAAGCGATGCAACCTAGTAATATCAGAAAAATATCGCTAAATACATGTTGGCACGAATATGTGACCCAACCGTTGTAACTGAAACGGACTGACACCGTTAGAAAGTCAATGAAATGTAGTTTTTGAAACTCTCGCTATTTCTTCAGCGCGCGATAACGGATAGGATTGGTCGCACATTAAAGAATGACTTACATATCTAAAATTTTAAATGAAGCGCTACCACAGCGCCCAGTGCAATCGCTGAGTTCCAACAATCACGTCAAATTAAGAAGAAAGTTATTTCTTGGAATCCAATGGTCTCATTTATCACATTTATCAGGTCACAGTGCAAAGTTAGTTCAATTAAGTCCCACAGTCAATCGTTTCATGGTTAAAAGCGATGCAACCTAGTAATATCAGAAAAATATCGCTAAATACATGTTGGCACGAATATGTGACCCAATCGTTGTAACTCAAACGGACTGACACCGTTAGAAAAGTCAATGAAATGTAGTTTTTGAAACTATCGCTATTTCTTCAGCGCGCGATAATAGAAAGGATTGGTCCCACAGTAAAGAATGACTTATTTATCCAAACTTTTATATGAAGCGCTACAACAGCGCCCAGTGTAATCGCTGTGTTTCGGCATTCGCATCAAATTAAGAAGATTGTTATTTCTTGGAGTTCAATTGTATCATTTATCACATTTATCAGGTTACAGTCCAAAGTTAGTTCAATTAAGTCCCACAGTCAATCGTTTCACTGTTAAAAGCGATGCAACCTCGTAATATCAGATAAATATTGCTAAATACATGTTGGTACGAATATGTGACCTAACGTTGTAACTCAAACGGACTGACACCGTTAGAAAGTCAATGAAATATAGTTCTTGAAACTATTGCTATTTCTTCACCGCGCGTTAACGGCTAGGATTGGATCTCAGTAAAGAATGACTTATTTATCCAAATTTTTAAATGAAGCGCTACAACAGCGCCCAGTGTAATCGCTGTGTTTCGGCATTCACATCAAATTAAGAAGAATGTTATTTCTTGGAGTTCAATTGTATCATTTATCACATTTATCAGGTTACAGTCCAAAGTTAGTTCAATTAAGTCCCACAGGCAATCGTTTCACTGTTAAAAGCGATGCAACCTCGTAATATCAGATAAATATTGCTAAATAAATGTTGGTACGAATATGTGACCTAACCGTTGTAACTCAAACGGACTGACACCGTTAGAAAGTCAATGAAATATAGTTCTTGAAACTATTGCAATTTCTTCACCGCGCGTTAACGGCTAGGATTGGTCCCACAGTAAAAAAATGAGTTTTTTTGGCATAATTCTTAAATGAAGCGCTACCACAGCGCCCAGAGTAATCGCTGAGTTTCGGCAATCATGTCAAATTAAGAAGAACGTTATTTCTTGGAGTCCAATTGTCTCCTTTATCACATTTATCAGGTGACAGTGCAAAATTAGTTCAATTAAGTCCCACAGTCAATCGTTTCATAGTTAAAAGCAATGCAACCTAGTAATATCAGAAAAATATCGTTAAATACATGTTGGTACGAATATGTGACCCAACCGTTGCCACTCAAACGGACTGACACCGTTAGAAAGTCAATGAAATGTAGCTTTTGAAACTATCGCTCTTTGTTCAGCGCGCGATAACGGATAGGATTGCTCGCACATTAAAGAATGACTTACATATCTAAATTTTCAAATGAAGCGCTACCACACCGCCCAGTGCAATCGCTGAGTTCCAACAATCACGTCAAATTAAGAAGAATGTTATTTCTTGGAATCCAATGGTCTCATTTATCACATTTATCAGGTGACAGTGCAAAGTTAGTTCAATTAAGTTCCACAGTCAATCGTTTCATGGTTAAAAGCAATGCAACCTAGTAATATCAGAAAAATATCGCTAAATACATGTTGGCACGAATATGTGACCCAACCGTTGTAACTCAAACGGACTGACACCGTTAGAAAGTCAATGAAATGTAGCTTTTGAAACTATCGCTCTTTGTTCAGCGCGTGGTAACGGCTAGGATTGGTCCCACAGTAAAAAAATGACTTATTTATCTAAATTCTTAAATGAAGTGCTACCACAGCGCCCAGTGTAATCGCTGAGGTTCGGCAATCATGTCAAATTGAGAAGAATGTTATTTCTTGGAGTCCAATTTTCTCATTTATCACATTTATTAGGTCGTAGTCCATAATCAGTTCAATTAAGTCCCACAGTCAACCGTTTCACTGTTAAAAGCCATAAAAGCTAGTAGTACCGGAAAAATATCACGAAATACATGTTGGTACGAATATGTGACTCAACCGTTGTAACTCAAACGGATTGATACTCTTAGAAAGTCAATGAAATGTAGTTTTTGAAACTGTCGCTATTTCTTCAGCGCGCGATAACGGCTAAGATTGGTCCCACAGTTAAGAATGACTAATTTATCTAAAATCTTAAATGAAGCGCTACCACAGCGCCCAGTGTCATCGCTGAGTTTCGGCAATCACGTCAAATTAAGAAGAATGTTATTTCTTGGAGTCCAGTTGTCTCATTTGTCACATTTATCAGGTCACAGTCCAAAGTTAGTTCAATTAAGTCCCACAGTCATTCGTTTCATTGTTAAAAGCGATGCAACTTAGTAATATCAAAAAAAATATCGCTAAATACATGTTTGTACGAATATGTGACCCAACCGTTGTAATTTAAACGGACTGACACCGTTAGAAAGTCAATGAAATTTAGTTTCTGAAACTGTCGATATTTCTTCAGCGCGCGATAACGGCTAGGATTGGTCCCACAGTAAAGAATGACTTATTTATATAAATTTTTCAATGAAGCTCTACCACAGCGCCCAGTGTAATCGCTGAGTGGACATGGACAGTTATCAGTATTTATAGACCACCTCATTATTCAAACTTAAACAACTTTTTTGAGGAATTAGAGATAGCTTTAAATAAAGCTCTATCTAAAGTCGAAAACATAATAATTATGGGTGATATAAATATCGATTGCCATAACTCGAACGATTCTGGTTTCGAAACCTTAAATAATTTCTGTGATATTTTTAGTCTTGAAAATCTTGTCAAAAACAAAAGTTGTTTTGCTAGTCCTAACGGAACAGCTATTGATGTCATTCTTACAAATAGACCCAGATGTTTTCAACACACACTAACATGTGAAACAGGATTAAGTGATCATCATCAAATGGTAACAACATTTTTAAAATCTCATTTAGCACGCTTAGCATCCAAGAAAATTATTTACAGAAGTTACAAAAATTTTAATGAAGCCAACTTTTTACGTGATGTTGAGAACGCAAATTTTATTTGTAATAGTAAAGATCCTGAACTGAATTATGAAAACCTCACCAATGTTTTCACATCTATCATAGAAAAGCATGCCCCACAGAAGCAAAAAACTCTGCGTGGAAACGAGGCACCATTTATGACAAAAGAGTTAAAAAAGGCCATATATACAAGGTCTAGGTTCAAAAATAAATACAATAAAAATCCTACTTCTGAAAACAAAATCACGTACAAGAAACAGAGAAACAAGTGTGTAAATTTACGCAAAAAGGCTATCAAAAACCATTTCAAAAGGGTAACAGAATCAGGTTTTATTTCCAAAAAAACGTTTTGGGAAACTGTTAAACCCTTGATATCAAATAAAAGTGGAATAAGCAAAGGAGATATAGCGATCGTTCAAAATGAAAGTTTAGTTACTGATAAAAAACAGCTAACCAAACTTTTCAACGAATACTACATCAATATTTTAGAAAATTATTGTGGCATGAAACCAAATCCTATAAAATATAAGAATGTAAATGATAAGTCAAAAATGATTGAAGAAATTGTTGATAGTTTTGAAAATCATCCAAGTATCATTAAAATAAAGGAAATCAATGATTCTAACAACAATGAGAACTTCACATTCCAAGAAGTTGATGAAAATACAATTTCTAAACTGTTTAATGATTTAAACACCAAAGTATCAACAGGTGAAGATACAATACCATCAAAGCTGACAAAATTAGCAAAAAGGCACCTAGTAACGCCACTAACAGATGCTATAAATAGTAGCATAGTTTCAAACAAATTTCCAAGCAAAGCTAAGCGAGCTGCTGTAACGCCATTGGATAAGGGAGGAAAAGATAAAACTAAAATATCAAACTACAGGCCTGTCAGTGTTTTAAATGTTTTTTCTAAATTTTACGAAAGGGTTATGAAAGAACAAATAACCGCTTATATGGAATCAAAATTGTCGACCTTTCTCTCCGCCTATAGGAAATGCTATAGTACCCAACAAGTATTAATTCGCTTAATAGAGGAATGGAAGAGTAAACTTGATAAGAATTATGTGGTGGGTGCGATCTTGATGGATCTTTCAAAAGCTTTTGACTGTGTACCACATGACTTACTAATTGCGAAATTAGCTGCTTACGGATTTGACAATAAGTCTCTTCAATTCATTCTATCTTATCTTACTGATAGAGAGCAAGCCACTCGAATAAATGGGATCTATAGTCTATTTCAAATTATCTTATCTGGTGTACCACAAGGTTCTATTTTGGGACCTATCATATTCAATATATTTATAAATGATTTGTTTCTTTTTATAGAAAAATATAAGCTACATAATTACGCTGATGATAACACAATATCCAACTTCTCAAATTCTATTCCTAATTTGATAAATACTTTAGAAAACGAAGCTAAAACTGCCCTCTCCTGGTTAAAAGAGAATAAAATGATTGCAAACCCTGAAAAGTTTTACTCGATAATTCTGACAAAGAATAAGGCAGATAATTTAGGTCTAAAATTTAACATAGGAAATAAAACTATTGAAAGTGAAAATAACGTGAAATTACTAGGTGTGACTATAGACAATAAATCAAATTTTGACAGACACGTTAGTGATTTGTGTCGCAAAGCATCAGCCCAACTAAATGCCTTATTTCGATTTAGAAGTTTCTTATCCTTTCAAGCAAAATATATTTTAGTTCAAAGTTTTATCTACGCAAATTTCAATTATTGTTCCCTTATATGGCATTTTTCTTCTTCTAAATCTTTATCTAAAGTCGAAATGATACAAAAACGAGCATTAAGATTTCTGTATAATGATACGGTAAGTACATACCAAAATTTACTTAAAAATTCCAGCAAGAGTCACATGAATGTAAATCGCTTACGGTCATTGTGTATAGAAATCTCTAAAACTATAAATAACAGCAGCCCTCTTTTTATGAAAGATATATTTTGTTTAAATGATAACGGTAGGACAGTCAGAGAACAAAATAAAAATAATTTGGTAGTCTCAAAGAAAAGGACCGCGACTTTTGGAACTAATAGCTTATCAGCCCTGGGACCAAAGATTTGGAATAACCTACCATCACATTTGAAACGATGTGACAACCTTAAAGTTTTTAAAAGCATGATTAAAATGTGGGACGGATCTAAATGTAACTGTGATGAATGTAAGGTCCCTTTATAGAACTTTGTTGTTATTATTGTTTATATAAATAAAAAAATGATTTTTTTTTATTGTAAACATAAAAAAATTTAGTCGATTTAGATTAGTTTTCTTAATTGCTTTTTTTTTTTGGAAACTATTGTAAATATGCGAATAATCGACTTTAAATAAATTGAAAAAAAAAAAGAAAAAAGAGTTCCGGAAATCCCGTCAAATTAAGAAGAATGTTATTTCTTGGAGTCCAATTGTCTCATTTATCACATTTATCAGGTCACAGTCCAAAGTTAGTTCAATTAAGTCTCACAGTCAATCGTTTCATTGTTAAATGCAATGCAACCTAGTAATATCAGAAAAATATCGCTAAACACATGTTGGTACGAATAGGTGACCCAACCGTTGTAACTCAAACGGACTGACACCGTTAAAAAGTCAATGAAATGTAGTTTTCGAAACTGTCGCTATTTCTTTAGCGCGCGATAACGCCTAGGATTGCTCCCGCAGTAAAAAATGACTTTTTAATCTTAATTTTTAATTGAAGCGCTACCACAGCTCCCAGTGTAATCGCTGAGTTCCGGCAATCATGTCAAATTAAAAAGAATGTTATTTCTTTGAGTCCGCTTGTCTCACTTATAACATTTTTAAGGTCACAGTCCATAATCCGTTCAATTAAGTCCCACAGTCAATCGTTTCACTGGTAAAGGCCATACAACCTAGTAATACCGGAAAATAGCACGAAATACATGTTGGTAGTAATATGTGACTCAACCGTTGTAACTCAAACGGATTGATACTGTTAGAAAGCCAATGAAATGTAGTTTTTGAAACTGTCGCTATTTATTCAGCGCGCGATAACGGCTAGGATTGGTCCCACAGTAAAGAATGACTTATTTATCTAAATTCTTAAATGAAGTGCTACCACAGCGCCCAGTGTAATCGCTGAGGTTCGGCAATCATGTCAAATTGAGAAGAATGTTATTTCTTGGAGTCCAATTTTCTCATTTATCACATTTATTAGGTCGTAGTCCAAGTTTTGTTCAATTAAGTCCCACAGTCAATCGTTTCATTGTTAAAAGCGATGCAACCTTGTATTATCAGAAAAATATCGCTAAACACATGTTGGTACGAATAGGTGACCCAACCGTTGTAACTCAAAAGGACTGACACCGTTAAAAAGTCAATGAAATGTAGTTTTTGAAACTGTCGCTAATTCTTCAGCGCGAGATAACGGCTAAGATTGGTCCCACTGTAAAGAAAGACTTTTTTATCTTAATTTTTAATTGAAGCGCTACCACAGCGCCCAGTGTAATCGCTGTGTTTCGGCAATCATGTCAAATTAGGAAGAATGTTATTTCTTGGAGTCCAATTGTCTCACTTTAACATTTATAAGGTCACAGTCCATAATCAGTTCAATTAAGTCCCACAGTCAATCGTTTCACTGTTAAAAGCCATAAAAGCTAGTAGTACCGGAAAAATATCACGAAATACACGTTGGTACGAATATGTGACTCAACCGTTGTAACTCAAACGGATTGATACTCTTAGAAAGTCAATGAAATGTAGTTTTTGAAACTGTCGCTATTTCTTCAGCGCGCGATAACGGCTAAGATTGGTCCCACAGTTAAGAATGACTAATTTATCTAAAATCTTAAATGAAGCGCTACCACAGCGCCAAGTGTCATCGCTGAGCTCCGGCAATCATGTCAAATTAAAAAGAATGTTATTTCTTTTAGTCCGCTTCTCTCACTTATAACATTTTTAAGGTCACAGCCCATAATCAGTTCAATTAAATCCCACAGTCAATCGTTTCACTGTTAAAAGCCATACAAGCTAGTAGTACCGGAAAAATATCACGAAATACATGTTGTTACGAATATGTGACTCAACCGTTGTAACTCAAACGGATTGATACTCTTAGAAAGTCAATGAAATGAAGTTTTTGAAACTGTCGCTATTTATTCAGGGCGCGATAACGGCTAGGATTGGTCCCCCAGTTAAGAATGACAAATTTATCTAAATTCTTAAATGAAGCGCTACCACAGGGCCCAGTGTAATCGCTGAGTTTCGGCAATCATGTCAAATTGAGAAGAATGTTATTTCTTGGAGTCCAATTTTCTCATTTATCACATTTATTAGGTGGTAGTCCAAAGTTAGTTTAATTAAGTCCCACAGTCATTCGTTTCATTGTTAAAACCGATGCAACTTAGTAATATCAAAAAAAATATCGCTAAATACATGTTGGTACGAATATGTGACACAACTATTGTAACTCAAACGGACTGACACGGTTAGAAAGTCAATGAAAATTAGTTTTTGAAACTGCCGATATTTCTTCAGAGCGCAATAACGGCTTGGATTGGTCCCACAGTAAAGAATGACTTATTTATCTAAATTTTTAAATGATGCGCTACCACAGCGCCCAGTGTAATCGCTGAGTTCCGGAAATCCCGTCAAATTAAGAAGAATGTTATTTCTTGGAGTGCAATTGTCTCATTTATCACATTTATTAGGTCACAGTCCAACGTTAGTTTAATTAAGTCCCACAGGCAATCGTTTCATTGTTAAAAGCGATGCAACCTAGTAATATCAGAAAAATATCGCTAAGCACATGTTGGTACGAATAGGTGACCCAACTGTTGTAACTCAAACGGACTGACACCCTTAGAAAGTCAATGAAATGTAGTTTTTGAAACTGTCTGTAATTCTTCAGCGCGCGATAACGGCTAAGATTGGTCCCACAGCAAAGAATTACTTTTTTATCTTAATTTTCAATTGAAGCGCTACCACAGCGCCCAATGTAATTGCTGAGTTTCGGCAATCATGTCAAATTAGGAAGAATGTTATTTCTTGGAGCCCAATTGTCTCACTTTAACATTTATAAGGTCACAGTCCATAATCAGTTCAATTAAGTCCAACAGTCAATCGTTTCACTGTTAAAAGCCATACAACCTAGTAGTACCGAAATAATATCACGAAATACATGTTGGTTCGAATATTTGACTCAACCGTTGTCACTCAAACGGATTGATACTCTTAGAAAGTCAATGAAATGTAGTTTTTAAAACTGTCGCTATTTCTTCAGCGTGCAATAACGGCTAGGATTGGTCCCACAGTAAAGAATGACTTATTTATCTAAATTCTTAAATGAAGCGCTACCACAGCGCCCAGTATAATCGCTGAGTTCCGGCAATCATGTCAAATTAGGAAGAATGAAATTGCTTGGAGTCCAATGGTCTCACTTTAACATTTATAAGGTCACAGTCCATAATCAGTTCAATTAAGTCCCACAGTCAATCGTTTCACTGTTAAAAGCCATACAAGCTAGTAATACCGGAAAAATATCACGAAATACATGTTGGTACGAATATGTGACTCAACCGTTGTAACTCAAACGGATTGATACTCTTAGAAAGTCAATGAAATCTAGTTTTTAAAACTGTCGCTATTTCTTCAGCGTGTAATAACGGCTAGGATTGGTCCCACAGTAAAGAATGACTTATTTATCTAAATTTTTGAATGAAGCGTTACCACAGGGCCCAGTGTAATCGCTGAGTTCCGACAATCATGTCAAATTAAGAAGAATGTTATATCTTGGAGTCCAATTGTCTCACTTTAACATTTATAAGATCACAGTCCATAATCAGTTCAATTAAGTCCCACAGTCAATCGTTTCACTGTTAAAAGCCATACAAGCTAGTAGTACCGAAAAAATATCACGAAATACATGCTGGTACGAATATGTGACTCAACCGTTGTAACTCAAACGGATTAATACTCTTAGAAAGTCATTGAAATGTAGTTTTTGAAACGGTCGCTATTTCTTCAGCGCGCGATAACGGCTAGGATTGGTCCCAAAGTTAAGAATGACTAATTTATCTAAATTCTTAAATGAAGCGCTATCACAGCACCCGGTGTAATCGCTGAGTTCCGGCAATCATGTCAAATTAAAAATAATGTTATTTCTTTGAGTCCGTTTGTTTCACTTATCACATTTTTAAGGTCACAGTCCATAATCAGTTCAATTAAGTCCCACAGTCAATCGTTTTATTGTTACAAGCGATACAACCTAGCAATATCAAAAAATATCGCTAAATACATGTTGGTACGAATATGTGACTCAACCGTTGTAACTCAAACGGATTGATACTCTTAGAAAGTCAATAAAATGAAGTTTTTGAAACTGTCGCTATTTCTTCAGCGCGCGATAACGGCTAGGATTGGTCCCACAGTTAAGAATGACTAATTTATCTAAATTCTTAAATAAAGCGCTACCACGGCACCCAGTGTAATCGCTGAGTTCCGGCAATCATGTCAAATTAAAAAGAATGTTATTTCTTTGAGTCCGCTTGTCTCACTTATAACATTTTTATGGTCACAGTCCATAATCAGTTCAATTAAATCCCACAGTCAATCGTTTCACTGGTAAAAGCCATACAACCTAGTAATACCGGAAAATAGCACGAAATACATGTTGGTACGAATATGTGACTCAACCGTTGTAACTCAAACGGATTGATACTGTTAGAAAGCCAATAAAATGTGGTTTTTGAAACTGTCGCTATTTATTCAGCGCGCGATAACGGCTAGGATTGGTCCCACAGTAAAGAATGACTTAGTTATCTAAATTCTTAAATGAAGCGCTACCACAGCGCCCAGTGTAATCGCTGAGTTTCGGCAATCATGTCAAATTGAGGAGAATGTTATTTTGTGGAGTCCAATTTTCTCATTTATCACATTTATTAGGTGATAGTCCAAAGTTTGTTCAATTAAGTCCCACAGTCAATCGTTTCATTGTTAAAAGCGATACAACCTAGTAATATCAAAAAAATATCGCTAAATACATGTTGGTACGAATATGTGACCCAACCAATGTAACTCAAACGGACTGACACTGTTAGAAAGACAATGAAATGTAGTTTTTGAAACTGTCGCTATTTCTTCAGCGCCGATAACGGATAGGATTGGTCCCACAGTAAAGAATGACTTATTTATCTAAATTCTTAAATGAAGCGCTATCACAGCGCCCAGTGTAACCGCTGAGTTCCGGCAATCATGTCAAATTAAGAAGAATGTTATTTCTTGGAGTCCAGTTGTCTCATTTATCACATTTATCAGGTCACAGTACAAAGTTAGTTCAATTAAGTCGCACAGTCATTCGTTTCATTGTTAAAAGCGATGCAACTTAGCAATATCAAAAAAAATATCGCTAAATACATGTTGGTACGAATATGTGACCCAAACGTTGTAACTCAAACGGACTGACACGGTTAGAAAGTCAATGAAATTTAGTTTTTGAAACTGTCGATATTTCTTCAGAGCGCGATAACGTCTAGGATTGGTCCCACAGTAAAGAATGACTTATTTATCTAAATTTTTAAATATGCGCTACCACAGCGCCCAGTGTAATCGCTGAGTTCCGGAAATCCCGTAAAATTAAGAAGAATGTTATTTTTTGGAGTCCAATTGTCTCATTTATCACATTTATCAGGTCACAGTCCAAAGTTAGTTCAATTAAGTCCCACAGTCAATCGTTTCATTGTTAAAAGCGATGCAACCTAGTAATATCAGAAAAATATCGCTAAGCACATGTTGGTACGAATAGGTGACCCAACCGTTGTAACTCAAACGGACTGACACCGTTAAAAAGTCAATGAAATGTAGTTTTTGAAACTGTCTCTAATTCTTCAGCGCGCGATAACGGCTAAGATTGGTCCCACAGTAAAGAATGACTTTTTTATCTTAATTTTTAATTGAAGCGCTACCACAGCGCCCAGTATAATCGCTGAGTTCCGGCAATCATGTCAAATTAGGAAGAATGAAATTGCTTGGAGTCCAATTGTCTCACTTTAACATTTATAAGGTCACAGTCCATAATCAGTTCAATTAAGTCCCACAGTCAATCGTTTCACTGTTAAAAGCCATACAAGCTAGTAATACCGGAAAAATATCACGAAATACATGTTGGTACGAATATGTGACTCAACCGTTGTAACTCAAACGGATTGATACTCTTAGAAAGTCAATGAAATCTAGTTTTTAAAACTGTCGCTATTTCTTCAGCGTGTAATAACGGCTAGGATTGGTCCCACAGTAAAGAATGACTTATTTATCTAAATTTTTGAATGAAGCGTTACCACAGGGCCCAGTGTAATCGCTGAGTTCCGACAATCATGTCAAATTAAGAAGAATGTTATATCTTGGAGTCCAATTGTCTCACTTTAACATTTACAAGATCACAGTCCATAATCAGTTCAATTAAGTCCCACAGTCAATCGTTTCACTGTTAAAAGCCATACAAGCTAGTAGTACCGAAAAAATATCACGAAATACATGCTGGTACGAATATGTGACTCAACCGTTGTAACTCAAACGGATTAATACTCTTAGAAAGTCATTGAAATGTAGTTTTTGAAACGGTCGCTATTTCTTCAGCGCGCGATAACGGCTAGGATTGGTCCCAAAGTTAAGAATGACTAATTTATCTAAATTCTTAAATGAAGCGCTATCACAGCACCCGGTGTAATCGCTGAGTTCCGGCAATCATGTCAAATTAAAAATAATGTTATTTCTTTGAGTCCGTTTGTTTCACTTATCACATTTTTAAGGTCACAGTCCATAATCAGTTCAATTAAGTCCCACAGTCAATCGTTTTATTGTTACAAGCGATACAACCTAGCAATATCAAAAAATATCGCTAAATACATGTTGGTACGAATATGTGACTCAACCGTTGTAACTCAAACGGATTGATACTCTTAGAAAGTCAATAAAATGAAGTTTTTGAAACTGTCGCTATTTCTTCAGCGCGCGATAACGGCTAGGATTGGTCCCACAGTTAAGAATGACTAATTTATCTAAATTCTTAAATAAAGCGCTACCACGGCACCCAGTGTAATCGCTGAGTTCCGGCAATCATGTCAAATTAAAAAGAATGTTATTTCTTTGAGTTCGCTTGTCTCACTTATAACATTTTTATGGTCACAGTCCATAATCAGTTCAATTAAATCCCACAGTCAATCGTTTCACTGGTAAAAGCCATACAACTAGTAATACCGGAAAATAGCACGAAATACATGTTGGTACGAATATGTGACTCAACCGTTGTAACTCAAACGGATTGATACTGTTAGAAAGCCAATAAAATGTGGTTTTTGAAACTGTCGCTATTTATTCAGCGCGCGATAACGGCTAGGATTGGTCCCACAGTAAAGAATGACTTATTTATCTAAATTCTTAAATGAAGCGCTACCACAGCGCCCAGTGTAATCGCTGAGTTTCGGCAATCATGTCAAATTGAGGAGAATGTTATTTCTTGGAGTCCAATTTTCTCATTTATCACATTTATTAGGTGATAGTCCAAAGTTTGTTCAATTAAGTCCCACAGTCAATCGTTTCATTGTTAAAAGCGATACAACCTAGTAATATCAAAAAAATATCGCTAAATACATGTTGGTACGAATATGTGACCCAACCAATGTAACTCAAACGGACTGACACTGTTAGAAAGACAATGAAATGTAGTTTTTGAAACTGTCGCTATTTCTTCAGCGCCGATAACGGATAGGATTGGTCCCACAGTAAAGAATGACTTATTTATCTAAATTCTTAAATGAAGCGCTATCACAGCGCCCAGTGTAACCGCTGAGTTCCGGCAATCATGTCAAATTAAGAAGAATGTTATTTCTTGGAGTCCAGTTGTCTCATTTATCACATTTATCAGGTCACAGTACAAAGTTAGTTCAATTAAGTCGCACAGTCATTCGTTTCATTGTTAAAAGCGATGCAACTTAGCAATATCAAAAAAAATATCGCTAAATACATGTTGGTACGAATATGTGACCCAAACGTTGTAACTCAAACGGACTGACACGGTTAGAAAGTCAATGAAATTTAGTTTTCGAAACTGTCGATATTTCTTCAGAGCGCGATAACGTCTAGGATTGGTCCCACAGTAAAGAATGACTTATTTATCTAAATTTTTAAATATGCGCTACCACAGCGCCCAGTGTAATCGCTGAGTTCCGGAAATCCCGTAAAATTAAGAAGAATGTTATTTTTTGGAGTCCAATTGTCTCATTTATCACATTTATCAGGTCACAGTCCAAAGTTAGTTCAATTAAGTCCCACAGTCAATCGTTTCATTGTTAAAAGCGATGCAACCTAGTAATATCAGAAAAATATCGCTAAGCACATGTTGGTACGAATAGGTGACCCAACCGTTGTAACTCAAACGGACTGACACCGTTAAAAAGTCAATGAAATGTAGTTTTTGAAACTGTCTCTAATTCTTCAGCGCGCGATAACGGCTAAGATTGGTCCCACAGTAAAGAATGACTTTTTTATCTTAATTTTTAATTGAAGCGCTACCACAGCTCCCAATGTAATTTCTGAGTTTCGGCAATCATGTCAAATTAGGAAGAATGTTATTTCTTGGAGTCCAATTGTCTCACTTATAACATTTTTAAGGTCGCAGTCCGTAATCAGTTCAATTAAGTCCCACAGTCAATCGTTTTATTGTTACAAGCGATACAACCTAGTAATATCAAAAAATATCGCTAAATACATGTTGGTACGAATATGTGACTCAACCGTTGTAACTCAAACGAATTGATACTCTTAGAAAGTCAACGAAATGAAGTTTTTGAAACTCTCGCTATTTCCTCAGCGCGCGATAACGGCTAGGATTGGTCCCACAGTTAAGAATGACTAATTTATCTAAATTCTTAAATGAAGCGCTACCACAGCGCCCAGTGTAACCGCTGAGTTCCGGCAATCATGTCAAATTAGGAAGAATGAAATTTCTTGGAGTCCAATTGTCTCACTTTAACATTTATAAGGTCACAGTCCATAATCAGTTCAATTAAGTCCCACAGTCAATCGTTTCACTGTTAAAAGCCATACAAGCTAGTAGTACCGGAAAAATATCAGGAAATACATGTTGGTACGAATATGTGACTCAACCGTTGTAACTCAAACGAATTGATACTCTTAGAAAGTCGACGAAATGAAGTTTTTGAAACTCTCGCTATTTCCTCAGCGCGCGATAACGGCTAGGATTGGTCCCACAGTTAAGAATGACTAATTTATCTAAATTCATAAATGAAGCGCTACCACGGCGCCCAGTGTAATTGCTGAGTTCCGGCAATCATGTCAAATTAAAAAGAATGTTATTTCTTTGAGTCCGCTTGTCTCACTTATAACATTTTTAAAGTCACAGTCCATAATCAGTTCAATTAAGCCCCACAGTCAATCGTTTCACTGGTAAAAGCCATACAACCTAGTAATACCGGAAAATAGCACGAAATACATGTTGGTACGAATATGTGACCCAACCGTTGTAACTCAAACGGACTGACACGGTTAGAAAGTCAATGAAATTTAGTTTTTGAAACTGCCGATATTTCTTCAGAACGCAATAACGGCTAGGATTGGTCCCACAGTAAAGAATGACTTATTTATCTAAATTTTTAAATGATGCGCTACCACAGCGCCCAGTGTAATCGCTGAGTTCCGGAAATCCCGTCAAATTAAGAAGAATGTTATTTCTTGGAGTCCAATTTTCTCATTTATTACATTTATCAGGTCACAGTCCAAAGTTAGTTCAATTAAGTCCCACAGTCAATCGTTTCATTGTTAAAAGCGATGCAACCTAGTAATATCAGAAAAATGTCGCTAAGCACATGTTGGTACGAATAGGTGACCCAACCGTTGTAACTGAAACGGACTGACACCGTTAAAAAGTCAATGAAATGTAGTTTTTGAAACTGTCTCTAATTCTTCAGCGCGCGATAACGGCTAAGATTGGTCCTACAGTAAAGAATGACTTTTTTATCATAATTTTTAATTGAAGCGCTACCACAGCGCCCAATGTAATTGCTGAGTTTCGGCAATCATGTCAAATTAGGAAGAATGTTATTTCTTGGAGTCCAATTGTCTCACTAATAACATTTTTAAGGTCACAATCCGTAATCAGTTCCATTAAGTCCCACAGTCAATCGTTTTATTGTTACAAGCGATACAACCTAGTAATATCAAAAAATATCGCTAAATACATGTTGGTACGAATATGTGATCCAACCGATGTAACTCAAACGGACTGACACTGTTAGAAAGACAATGAAATGTAGTTTTTGAAACTGTCGCTAATTCTTTCACGCGCGATAACGGATAGGATTTGTCCCTCAGTAAAGAATGAGTTATTTATCTAAATTCTTAAATGAAGCGCTACCACAACGCCCAGTGTAATCGCTGTGTTCCGGCAATCATGTCAAATTAGGAAGAATGAAATTTCTTGGAGTCCAATTGTCTCACTTTAACATTTATAAGGTCACAGTCCATAATCAGTTCAATTAAGTCCCACAGTCAATCGTTTCACTGTTAAAAGCCATACAAGCTAGTAGTACCGAAAAATATCAGGAAATACATGTTAATACGAATATGTGACTCAACCGTTGTAACTCAAACGGATTGATACTCTTAGAAAGTCAATGAAATGAAGTTTTTGAAATTCTCGCTATTTCTTCAGCGCGCGATAACGGCTAGGATTGGTCCCACAGTAAAGAATGACTTATTTATCTAAATCCTTAAATAAAGCGCTACCACAGCGCCCAGTGTAATCGCTGAGTTTCGGCAATCATGTCAAATTGAGGAGAATGTTATTTCTTGGAGTCCAATTTTCTCATTTATCACCTTTATCAGGTCACAGTCCAAAGTTAGTTCAATTAAGTCCCACAGTCATTCGTTTCATTGTTAAAAGCGATGCAACTTAGTAATATCAAAAAAATATCGCTAAATACATGTTGGTACGAATATGTGACCCAACCGTTGTAACTCCAACGGACTGACACGGTTAGAAAGTCAATGAAATTTAGTTTTTGAAACTGCCGATATTTCTTCAGAGCGCAATAACGGCTAGGATTGGTCCCACAGTAAAGAATGACTTATTTATCCAAATTTTTAAATGATGCGCTACCACAGCGCCCAGTGTAATCGCTGAGTTCCGGAAATCCCGTCAAATTAAGAAGAATGTTATTTCTTGGAGTCCAATTGTCTCATTATTCACATTTATCAGGTCACAGTCCAAAGTTAGTTCAATTAAGTCCCACAGTCAATCGTTTCATTGTTAAAAGCGATACAACCTAGTAATATTAAAAAATATCGCTAAATACATGTTGGTACGAATATGTGACCCAACCGATGTAACTCAAACGGACTGACACTGTTAGAAAGACAATGAAATGTAGTTTTTGAAACTGTCGCTATTTCTTCCACGCGCGATAACGGATAGGATTTGTCCCTCAGTAAAGAATGAGTTATTTATCTAAATTCTTAAATGAAGCGCTACCACAGCGCCCAGTGTAACCGCTGAGTTCCGGCAATCATGTCAAATTAGGAAGAATGAAATTTCTTGGAGTCCAATTGTCTCACTTTAACATTTAAAAGGTCACAGTCCATAATCAGTTCAATTAAGTCCCACAGTCAATCGTTTCACTGTTAAAAGCCATACAACCTAGTAATACCGGAAAATAGCACGAAATACATGTTGGTACGAATATGTGACCCAACCGTTGTAACTCAAACGGACTGACACGGTTAGAAAGTCAATGAAATTTAGTTTTTGAAACTGCTGATATTTCTTCAGAGCGCAATAACGGCTAGGATTGGTCCCACAGTAAAGAATGACTTATTTATCTAAATTTTTAAATGATGCGCTACCACAGCGCCCAGTGTAATCGCTGAGTTCCGGAAATCCCGTCAAATTAAGAAGAATGTTATTTCTTGGAGTCCAATTGTCTCATTTATCACATTTATCAGGTCACAGTTAAAAGTTAGTTCAATTAAGTCCCACAGTCAATCGTTTCATTGTTAAAAGCGATGCAACCTAGTAATATCAGAAAAATATCGCTAAGCACATGTTGGTACGAATAGGTGACCCAACCGATGTAACTCAAACGGACTGACACTGTTAGAAAGACAATGAAATGTAGTTTTTGAAACTGTCGCTAAATCTTTCACGCGCGATAACGGATAGGATTTGTCCCTCAGTAAAGAATGAGTTATTTATCTAAATTCTTAAATGAAGCGCTACCACAGCGCCCAGTGTAATCGCTGAGTTCCGGCAATCATGTCAAATTAGGAAGAATGAAATTTCTTGGAGTCCAATTGTCTCACTTTAACATTTATAAGGTCACAGTCCATAATCAGTTCAATTAAGTCCCACAGTCAATCGTTTCACTGTTAAAAGCCATACAAGCTAGTAGTACCGTAAAATATCAGGAAATACATGTTAATACGAATATGTGACTCAACCGTTGTAACTCAAACGGATTGATACTCTTAGAAAGTCAATGAAATGAAGTTTTTGAAATTCTCGCTATTTCTTCAGCGCGCGATAACGGCTAGGATTGGTCCCACAGTAAAGAATGACTTATTTATCTAAATCCTTAAATAAAGCGCTACCACAGCGCCCAGTGTAATCGCTGAGTTTCGGCAATCATGTCAAATTGAGGAGAATGTTATTTCTTGGAGTCCAATTTTCTCATTTATCACATTTATCAGGTCACAGTCCAAAGTTAGTTCAATTAAGTCCCACAGTCATTCGTTTCATTGTTAAAAGCGATGCAACTTAGTAATATCAAAAAAATGTCGCTAAATACATGTTGGTACGAATATGTGACCCAACCGTTGTAACTCCAACGGACTGACACGGTTAGAAAGTCAATGAAATTTAGTTTTTGAAACTGCCGATATTTCTTCAGAGCGCAATAACGGCTAGGATTGGTCCCACAGTAAAGAATGACTTATTTATCTAAATTTTTAAATGATGCGCTACCACAGCGCCCAGTGTAATCGCTAAGATCCGGAAATCCCGTCAAATTAAGAAGAATGTTATTTCTTGGAGTCCAATTGTCTCATTATTCACATTTATCAGGTCACAGTCCAAAGTTAGTTCAATTAAGTCCCACAGTCAATCGTTTCATTGTTAAAAGCGATACAACCTAGTAACATCAAAAAATATCGCTAAATACATGTTGGTACGAATATGTGACCCAACCGATGTAACTCAAACGGACTGACACTGTTAGAAAGACAATGAAATGTAGTTTTTGAAACTGTCGCTATTTCTTCCACGCGCGATAACGGATAGGATTTGTCCCTCAGTAAAGAATGAGTTATTTATCTAAATTCTTAAATGAAGCGCTACCACAGCGCCCAGTGTAACCGCTGAGTTCCGGCAATCATGTCAAATTAGGAAGAATGAAATTTCTTGGAGTCCAATTGTCTCACTTTAACATTTATAAGGTCACAGTCCATAATCAGTTCAATTAAGTCCCACAGTCAATCGTTTCACTGTTAAAAGCCATACAAGCTAGTAGTACCGAAAAATATCAGGAAATACATGTTAATACGAATATGTGACTCAACCGTTGTAACTCAAACGGATTGATACTCTTAGAAAGTCAATGAAATGAAGTTTTTGAAATTCTCGCTATTTCTTCAGCGCGCGATAACGGCTAGGATTGGTCCCACAGTAAAGAATGACTTATTTATCTAAATCCTTAAATAAAGCGCTACCACAGCGCCCAGTGTAATCGCTGAGTTTCGGCAATCATGTCAAATTGAGGAGAATGTTATTTCTTGGAGTCCAATTTTCTCATTTATCACATTTATCAGGTCACAGTCCAAAGTTAGTTCAATTAAGTCCCACAGTCATTCGTTTCATTGTTAAAAGCGATGCAACTTAGTAATATCAAAAAAATATCGCTAAATACATGTTGGTACGAATATGTGACCCAACCGTTGTAACTCCAACGGACTGACACGGTTAGAAAGTCAATGAAATTTAGTTTTTGAAACTGCCGATATTTCTTCAGAGCGCAATAACGGCTAGGATTGGTCCCACAGTAAAGAATGACTTATTTATCTAAATTTTTAAATGATGCGCTACCACAGCGCCCAGTGTAATCGCTGAGATCCGGAAATCCCGTCAAATTAAGAAGAATGTTATTTCTTGGAGTCCAATTGTCTCATTATTCACATTTATCAGGTCACAGTCCAAAGTTAGTTCAATAAAGTCCCACAGTCAATCGTTTCATTGTTAAAAGCGATACAACCTAGTAATATCAAAAAATATCGCTAAATACATGTTGGTACGAATATGTGACCCAACCGATGTAACTCAAACGGACTGACACTGTTAGAAAGACAATGAAATGTAGTTTTTGAAACTGTCGCTATTTCTTCCACGCGCGATAACGGATAGGATTTGTCCCTCAGTAAAGAATGAGTTATTTATCTAAATTCTTAAATGAAGCGCTACCACAGCGCCCAGTGTAACCGCTGAGTTCCGGCAATCATGTCAAATTAGGAAGAATGAAATTTCTTGGAGTCCAATTGTCTCACTTTAACATTTATAAGGTCACAGTCCATAATCAGTTCAATTAAGTCCCACAGTCAATCGTTTCACTGTTAAAAGCCATACAAGCTAGTAGTACCGGAAATATATCAGGAAATACATGTTGGTACGAAAATGTGTCTCAACCGTTGCAACTCAAACGGATTGATACTCTTAGAAATTCAATGAAATAAAGTTTTTGAAACTCTCGCTATTTCTTCAGCGCGCGATAACGGCTAGGATTGGTCCCACAGTTAAGAATAACTAATTTATCTAAATTCATAAATGAAGCGCTACCATGGCGCCCAGTGTAATCGCTGAGTTCCGGCAATCATGTCAAATTAAAAAGAATGTTATTTCTTTGAGTCCGCTTGTCTCACTTATAACATTTTTAAAGTCACAGTCCATAATCAGTTCAATTAAGTCCCACAGTCAATCGTTTCACTGGTAAAAGCCATACAACCTAGTAATACCGGAAAATAGCACGAAATACATGTTGGTACGAATATGTGACCCAACCGTTGTAACTCAAACGGACTGACACGGTTAGAAAGTCAATGAAATTTAGTTTTTGAAACTGCTGATATTTCTTCAGAGCGCAATAACGGCTAGGATTGGTCCCACAGTAAAGAATGACTTATTTATCTAAATTTTTAAATGATGCGCTACCACAGCGCCCAGTGTAATCGCTGAGTTCCGGAAATCCCGTCAAATTAGGAAGAATGTTATTTCTTGGAGTCCAATTGTCTCATTTATCACATTTATCAGGTCACAGTTAAAAGTTAGTTCAATTAAGTCCCACAGTCAATCGTTTCATTGTTAAAAGCGATGCAACCTAGTAATATCAGAAAAATATCGCTAAGCACATGTTGGTACGAATAGGTGACCCAACCGATGTAACTCAAACGGACTGACACTGTTAGAAAGACAATGAAATGTAGTTTTTGAAACTGTTGCTAAATCTTTCACGCGCGATAACGGATAGGATTTGTCCCTCAGTAAAGAATGAGTTATTTATCTAAATTCTTAAATGAAGCGCTATCACAGCGCCCAGTGTAATCGCTGAGTTCCGGCAATCATGTCAAATTAGGAAGAATGAAATTTCTTGGAGTCCAATTGTCTCACTTTAACATTTATAAGGTCACAGTCCATAATCAGTTCAATTAAGTCCCACAGTCAATCGTTTCACTGTTAAAAGCCATACAAGCTAGTAGTACCAGAAAAATATCAGGAAATACATGTTGGTACGAATATGTGACTCAACCGTTGTAACTCAAACGGATTGATACTCTTAGAAAGTCAATGAAATGAAATTTTTGGAACTCTCGCTATTTCTTCAGCGCGCGAAACCGGCTAGGATTGGTCCCACAGTTAAGAATGACTAATTTATCTAAATTCATTAATGAAGCGCTACCACGGCGCCCAGTGTAATCGCTGAGTTCCGGCAATCATGTCAAATTAAAAGAATGTTATTTCTTTGAGTCCGCTTGTCTCACTTGTAACATTTTTAAGGTCACAGTCCATAATCAGTTCAATTAAGTCGAACAGTCAATCGTTTCACTGGTAAAAGCCATACAACCTAGTAATACCGGAAAATAGCACGAAATACATGTTGGTATGAATATGTGACTCCACCGTTGTAACTCAAACGGATGATACTGTTAGAAAGCCAATGAAATGTAGTTTTTGAAACTGTCGCTATTTATTCAGCGCGCGATAACGGCTAGGATTGGTCCCACAGTAAAGAATGACTTATTTATCTAAATTCTTAAATAAAGCGCTACCACAGCGCCCAGTGTAATCGCTGAGTTTCGGCAATCATGTCAAATTGAGAAGAATGTTATTTCTTGGAGTCCAATTGTCTCACTTATAACATTTATAAGGTGACAGTCCAAAATCAGTTTAACTTAGTCCCACAGTCAATCGCTTCATTGTTAAAAGCGATGCAACCTAGTAATATTAGAAAAATATCGCTAAGCACATGTTGGTACGAATAGGTGACCCAACCGTTGTAACTCAAACGGACTGACACCTTTAAAAAGTCAATGAAATGTAGTTTTTGAAACTGTCGCTATTTCTTCCACGCGCGATAACGGATAGGATTTGTCCCTCAGTAAAGAATAAGTTATTTATCTAAATTCTTAAATGAAGCGCTACCACAGCGCCCAGTGTAACCGCTGAGTTCCGGCAATCATGTCAAATTAGGAAGAATGAAATTTCTTGGAGTCCAATTGTCTCACTTTAACATTTATAAGGTCACAGTCCATAATCAGTTCAATTAAGTCCCACAGTCAATCGTTTCACTGTTAAAAGCCATACAAGCTAGTAGTACCGGAAAAATATCAGGAAATACATGTTGGTACGAAAATGTGTCTCAACCGTTGCAACTCAAACGGATTGATACTCTTAGAAATTCAATGAAATAAAGTTTTTGAAACTCTCGCTATTTCTTCAGCGCGCGATAACGGCTAGGATTGGTCCCACAGTTAAGAATAACTAATTTATCTAAATTCATAAATGAAGCGCTACCATGGCGCCCAGTGTAATCGCTGAGTTCCGGCAATCATGTCAAATTAAAAAGAATGTTATTTCTTTGAGTCCGCTTGTCTCACTTATAAAATTTTTAAAGTCACAGTCCATAATCAGTTCAATTAAGTCCCACAGTCAATCGTTTCACTGGTAAAAGCCATACAACCTAGTAATACCGGAAAATAGCACGAAATACATGTTGGTACGAATATGTGACCCAACCGTTGTAACTCAAACGGACTGACACGGTTAGAAAGTCAATGAAATTTAGTTTTTGAAACTGCTGATATTTCTTCAGAGCGCAATAACGGCTAGGATTGGTCCCACAGTAAAGAATGACTTATTTATCTAAATTTTTAAATGATGCGCTACCACAGCGCCCAGTGTAATCGCTGAGTTCTCGAAATCCCGTCAAATTAAGAAGAATGTTATTTCTTGGAGTCCAATTGTCTCATTTATCACATTTATCAGGTCACAGTTAAAAGTTAGTTCAATTAAGTCCCACAGTCAATCGTTTCATTGTTAAAAGCGATGCAACCTAGTAATATCAGAAAAATATCGCCAAGCACATGTTGGTACGAATAGGTGACCCAACCGATGTAACTCAAACGGACTGACACTGTTAGAAAGACAATGAAATGTAGTTTTTGAAACTGTCGCTAAATCTTTCACGCGCGATAACGGATAGGATTTGTCCCTCAGTAAAGAATGAGTTATTTATCTAAATTCTTAAATGAAGCGCTACCACAGCGCCCAGTGTAATCGCTGAGTTCCGGCAATCATGTCAAATTAGGAAGAATGAAATTTCTTGGAGTCCAATTGTCTCACTTTAACATTTATAAGGTCACAGTCTATAATCAGTTCAATTAAGTCGAACAGTCAATCGTTTCACTGGTAAAAGCCATACAACCTAGTAATACCGGAAAATAGCACGAAATACATGTTGGTATGAATATGTGACTCCACCGTTGTAACTCAAACGGATGATACTGTTAGAAAGCCAATGAAATGTAGTTTTTGAAACTGTCGCTATTTATTCAGCGCGCGATAACGGCTAGGATTGGTCCCACAGTAAAGAATGACTTATTTATCTAAATTCTTAAATAAAGCGCTACCACAGCGCCCAGTGTAATCGCTGAGTTTCGGCAATCATGTCAAATTGAGGAGAATGTTATTTCTTGGAGTCCAATTGTCTCACTTATAACATTTATAAGGTGACAGTCCAAAATCAGTTTAACTTAGTCCCACAGTCAATCGTTTCATTGTTAAAAGCGATGCAACCTAGTAATATTAGAAAAATATCGCTAAGCACATGTTGGTACGAATAGGTGACCCAACCGTTGTAACTCAAACGGACTGACACCTTTAAAAAGTCAATGAAATGTAGTTTTTGAAACTGTCTCTAATTTTTCAGCGCGTGATAACGGATAGGATTGGTCCCACAGTAAAGAATGACGTATTTATCTAAATTCTTAAATGAAGCGCTACCACAGCGCCAAGTGTAATCGCTGAGTTCCGGCAATCAGGTCAAATTAAGAAGAATGTTATTTCTTGGAGTCCAGTTGTCTCATTTATCACATTTATCAGGTCACAGTCCAAAGTTAGTTCAATTAAGTCCCACAGTCATTCGTTTCATTGTTAAAAGCGATGCAACTTAGTAATATCAAAAAAATATCGTTAAATACATGTTGGTACGAATATGTGACCCAACCGTTGTAACTCAAACGGACTGGCACCGTTAGAAAGTCAATGAAATTTAGTTTTTGAAACTGCCGATATTTCTTCAGAGCGCGATAACGGCTAGGACTGGTCCCACAGTAAAGAATGACTTATTTATCTAAATTTTTAAATGATGCGCTACCACAGCGCCCAGTGTAATAGCTGAGTTCCGGAAATCCCGTCAAATTAAGAAGAATGTTATTTCTTGGAGCCCAATTGTCTCACTTTAACATTTATAAGGTCACAGTCCATAATCAGTTCAATTAAGTCCCACAGTCAATGGTTTCACTGTTAAAAGCCATACAACCTAGTAGTACCGAAAAAATATCACGAAATACATGTCGGTACGAATATTTGACTCAACCGTTGTAACTCAAACGGATTGATACTCTTAGAAAGTCAAGGAAATGTAGTTTTTGAAACTGTCGCTATTTCTTCAGCGCGCAATAACGGCTAGGATTGGTCCCACAGTAAAGAATGACTTATTTATCTAAATTTTTAAATGATGCGCTACCACAGCGCCCAGTGTAATCGCTGAGTTCTCGAAATCCCGTCAAATTAAGAAGAATGTTATTTCTTGGAGTCCAATTGTCTCATTTATCACATTTATCAGGTCACAGTTAAAAGTTAGTTCAATTAAGTCCCACAGTCAATCGTTTCATTGTTAAAAGCGATGCAACCTAGTAATATCAGAAAAATATCGCTAAGCACATGTTGGTACGAATAGGTGACCCAACCGATGTAACTCAAACGGACTGACACTGTTAGAAAGACAATGAAATGTAGTTTTTGAAACTGTCGCTAAATCTTTCACGCGCGATAACGGATAGGATTTGTCCCTCAGTAAAGAATGAGTTATTTATCTAAATTCTTAAATGAAGCGCTACCACAGCGCCCAGTGTAATCGCTGAGTTCCGGCAATCATGTCAAATTAGGAAGAATGAAATTTCTTGGAGTCCAATTGTCTCACTTTAACATTTATAAGGTCACAGTCCATAATCAGTTCAATTAAGTCCCACAGTCAATCGTTTCACTGTTAAAAGCCATACAAGCTAGTAGTACCAGAAAAATATCAGGAAATACATGTTGGTACGAATATGTGACTCAACCGTTGTAACTCAAACGGATTGATACTCTTAGAAAGTCAATGAAATGAAATTTTTGGAACTCTCGCTATTTCTTCAGCGCGCGAAACCGGCTAGGATTGGTCCCACAGTTAAGAATGACTAATTTATCTAAATTCATTAATGAAGGGCTACCACGGCGCCCAGTGTAATCGCTGAGTTCCGGCAATCATGTCAAATTAAAAGAATGTTATTTCTTTGAGTCCGCTTGTCTCACTTGTAACATTTTTAAGGTCACAGTCCATAATCAGTTCAATTAAGTCGAACAGTCAATCGTTTCACTGGTAAAAGCCATACAACCTAGTAATACCGGAAAATAGCACGAAATACATGTTGGTATGAATATGTGACTCCACCGTTGTAACTCAAACGGATGATACTGTTAGAAAGCCAATGAAATGTAGTTTTTGAAACTGTCGCTATTTATTCAGCGCGCGATAACGGCTAGGATTGGTCCCACAGTAAAGAATGACTTATTTATCTAAATTCTTAAATAAAGCGCTACCACAGCGCCCAGTGTAATCGCTGAGTTTCGGCAATCATGTCAAATTGAGGAGAATGTTATTTCTTGGAGTCCAATTGTCTCACTTATAACATTTATAAGGTGACAGTCCAAAATCAGTTTAACTTAGTCCCACAGTCAATCGTTTCATTGTTAAAAGCGATGCAACCTAGTAATATTAGAAAAATATCGCTAAGCACATGTTGGTACGAATAGGTGACCCAACCGTTGTAACTCAAACGGACTGACACCTTTAAAAAGTCAATGAAATGTAGTTTTTGAAACTGTCTCTAATTTTTCAGCGCGTGATAACGGATAGGATTGGTCCCACAGTAAAGAATGACGTATTTATCTAAATTCTTAAATGAAGCGCTACCACAGCGCCAAGTGTAATCGCTGAGTTCCGGCAATCAGGTCAAATTAAGAAGAATGTTATTTCTTGGAGTCCAGTTGTCTCATTTATCACATTTATCAGGTCACAGTCCAAAGTTAGTTCAATTAAGTCCCACAGTCATTCGTTTCATTGTTAAAAGCGATGCAACTTAGTAATATCAAAAAAATATCGTTAAATACATGTTGGTACGAATATGTGACCCAACCGTTGTAACTCAAACGGACTGGCACCGTTAGAAAGTCAATGAAATTTAGTTTTTGAAACTGCCGATATTTCTTCAGAGCGCGATAACGGCTAGGACTGGTCCCACAGTAAAGAATGACTTATTTATCTAAATTTTTAAATGATGCGCTACCACAGCGCCCAGTGTAATAGCTGAGTTCCGGAAATCCCGTCAAATTAAGAAGAATGTTATTTCTTGGAGCCCAATTGTCTCACTTTAACATTTATAAGGTCACAGTCCATAATCAGTTCAATTAAGTCCCACAGTCAATGGTTTCACTGTTAAAAGCCATACAACCTAGTAGTACCGAAAAAATATCACGAAATACATGTCGGTACGAATATTTGACTCAACCGTTGTAACTCAAACGGATTGATACTCTTAGAAAGTCAAGGAAATGTAGTTTTTGAAACTGTCGCTATTTCTTCAGCGCGCGATAACGGCTAGGATTGGTCCCACAGTTAAGAATGACTAATTTATCTAAATTCTTAAATGAAGCGCTACCACAGCGCCCGGTGTAATTGCTGAGTTCCGGCAATCATGTTAAATTAAAAAGAATGTTATTTCTTTGAGTCTGCTTGTCTCACTTATAACATTTTTAAGGTCACAGTCCATAATCAGTTCAATTAAGTCCCACAGTCAATCGTTTTATTGTTACCAGCGATACAACCTAGTAATATCAAAAAATATCGCTAAATACATGTTGGTACGAATATGTGACCCAACCGATGTAACTCAAACGGACTGACACTTTTAGAAAGACAATGAAATGTAGTTTTTGAAACTGTCGCTATTTCTTCCACCCGCGATAACGGATAGGATTGGTCCCTCAGTAAAAATTGACTTATTTATCTAAATTTTTAAATTAAGCGCTACCACAGCGCCAAGTGTAATGGCTGAGTTCCGGCAATCATGTCAAATTAAGAAGAATGTTATTTCTTGCAGTCCAGCTGTCTCATTTATCACATTTATCATTTTAAAGTCCAAAGTTAGTTCAATTAAGTCCCACAGTCATTCGTTTCATTGTTAAAAGCGATGCAACTTAGTAATATCAAAAAAATATCGCTAAACACATGTTGGTACGAATATTTGACTCAACCGTTGTAACTCAAACGGATTGATACTCTTAGAACGTCAATGAAATGTAGTTTTTGAAACTGTCGCTATTTCTTCCACCCGCGATAACGGCTAGGATTGGTCCCACAGTTAAGAATGACTAATTTATCTAAATTCTTAAATGAAGCGCTACCACAGCGCCCGGTGTAATTGCTGAGTTCCGGCAATCATGTCAAATTAAAAAGAATGTTACTTCTTTGAGTCCGCTTGTCTCACTTATAACATTTTTAAGGTCACAGTCCATAATCAGTTCAATTAAGTCCCACAGTCAATCGTTTTATTGTTAAAAGCGATACAACCTAGTAATATCAAAAAATATCGCTAAATACATGTTGGTACGAATATGTGACCCAACCGATGTAACTCAAACGGACTGACACTGTTAGAAAGACAATGAAATGTAGTTTTTGAAACTGTCGCTATTTCTTCCACCCGCGATAACGGATAGGATTGGTCCCTCAGTAAAAAATGACTTATTTATCTAAATTCTTAAATGAAGCGCTGCCACAGCGCCCAGTGTAATCGCTGAGTTCCGGCAATCATGTCAAATTAAGAAGAATGATATTTCTTGGAGTCCAGCTGTCTCATTTATCACATTTATCATGTCAAAGTCCAAAGTTAGTTCAATTAAGTCCCACAGTCATTCGTTTCATTGTTAAAAGCGATGCAACTTAGTAATATCAAAAAAAAATATCGCTAAATACTTGTTGGTACGAATATTTGACCCAACCGTTGTAACTCAAACGGACTGTCACGCTTAGAAAGTCAATGAAATTTAGTTTTTGAAACTGTCGATATTTCTTCAGAGCGCGATAATGGCTAGGATTGGTCCCACAGTAAAGAATGACTTATTTATCTAAATTTTTAAATGAAGCGCTACCACGGCGCCCAGTGTAATCGCTGAGTTCCGGAAATCCTGTCAAATTAAGAAGAATGTTATTTCTTGGAGTCCAATTGTCTCATTTATCACATTTATCAGGTCACAGTCCAAAGTTAGTTCAATTAAGTCCCACAGTCAATCGTTTCATTGTTAAAAGCGATGCAACCTAGTAATATCAGAAAAATATCGCTAAGCACATGTTGGTACGAATAGGTGACCCAACCGTTGTAACTCAAACGGATTGATACTCTTAGAACGTCAATGAAATGTAGTTTTTGAAACTGTCGCTATTTCTTCCACCCGCGATAACGGCTAGGATTGGTCCCACAGTTAAGAATGACTAATTTATCTAAATTCTTAAATGAAGCGCTACCACAGCGCCCGGTGTAATTGCTGAGTTTCGGCAATCATGTCAAATTAAAAAGAATGTTACTTCTTTGAGTCCGCTAGTCTCACTTATAACATTTTTAAGGTCACAGTCCATAATCAGTTCAATTAAGTCCCACAGTCAATCGTTTTATTGTTACAAGCGATACAACCTAGTAATATCAAAAAATATCGCTAAATACATGTTGGTACGAATATGTGACCCAACCGATGTAACTCAAACGGACTGACACTGTTAGAAAGACAATGAAATGTAGTTTTTGAAACTGTCGCTATTTCTTCCACCCGCGACAACGGATAGGATTGGTCCCTCAGTAAAAAATGACTTATTTATCTAAATTCTTAAATGAAGCGCTGCCACAGCGCCCAGTGTAATCGCTGAGTTCCGGCAATCATGTCAAATTAAGAAGAATGATATTTCTTGGAGTCCAGCTGTCTCATTTATCACATTTATCATGTCAAAGTCCAAAGTTAGTTCAATTAAGTCCCACAGTCATTCGTTTCATTGTTAAAAGCGATGCAACTTAGTAATATCAAAAAAATATCGCTAAACACATGTTGGTACGAATATTTGACTCAACCGTTGTAACTCAAACGGATTGATACTCTTAGAACGTCAATGAAATGTAGTTTTTGAAACTGTCGCTATTTCTTCCACCCGCGATAACGGCTAGGATTGGTCCCACAGTTAAGAATGACTAATTTATCTAAATTCTTAAATGAAGCGCTACCACAGCGCCCGGTGTAATTGCTGAGTTCCGGCAATCATGTCAAATTAAAAAGAATGTTACTTCTTTGAGTCCGCTTGTCTCACTTATAACATTTTTAAGGTCACAGTCCATAATCAGTTCAATTAAGTCCCACAGTCAATCGTTTTATTGTTAAAAGCGATACAACCTAGTAATATCAAAAAATATCGCTAAATACATGTTGGTACGAATATGTGACCCAACCGATGTAACTCAAACGGACTGACACTGTTAGAAAGACAATGAAATGTAGTTTTTGAAACTGTCGCTATTTCTTCCACCCGCGATAACGGATAGGATTGGTCCCTCAGTAAAAAATGACTTATTTATCTAAATTCTTAAATGAAGCGCTGCCACAGCGCCCAGTGTAATCGCTGAGTTCCGGCAATCATGTCAAATTAAGAAGAATGATATTTCTTGGAGTCCAGCTGTCTCATTTATCACATTTATCATGTCAAAGTCCAAAGTTAGTTCAATTAAGTCCCACAGTCATTCGTTTCATTGTTAAAAGCGATGCAACTTAGTAATATCAAAAAAAAATATCGCTAAATACTTGTTGGTACGAATATTTGACCCAACCGTTGTAACTCAAACGGACTGTCACGCTTAGAAAGTCAATGAAATTTAGTTTTTGAAACTGTCGATATTTCTTCAGAGCGCGATAATGGCTAGGATTGGTCCCACAGTAAAGAATGACTTATTTATCTAAATTTTTAAATGAAGCGCTACCACGGCGCCCAGTGTAATCGCTGAGTTCCGGAAATCCTGTCAAATTAAGAAGAATGTTATTTCTTGGAGTCCAATTGTCTCATTTATCACATTTATCAGGTCACAGTCCAAAGTTAGTTCAATTAAGTCCCACAGTCAATCGTTTCATTGTTAAAAGCGATGCAACCTAGTAATATCAGAAAAATATCGCTAAGCACATGTTGGTACGAATAGGTGACCCAACCGTTGTAACTCAAACGGATTGATACTCTTAGAACGTCAATGAAATGTAGTTTTTGAAACTGTCGCTATTTCTTCCACCCGCGATAACCGCTAGGATTGGTCCCACAGTTAAGAATGACTAATTTATCTAAAATCTTAAATGAAGCGCTACCACAGCGCCCGGTGTAATTGCTGAGTTTCGGCAATAGTGTCAAATTAAAAAGAATGTTACTTCTTTGAGTCCCCTAGTCTCACTTATAACATTTTTAAGGTCACAGTCCATAATCAGTTCAATTAAGTCCCACAGTCAATCGTTTTATTGTTACAAGCGATACAACCTAGTAATATCAAAAAATATCGCTAAATACATGTTCGTACGAATATGTGACCCAACCGATGTAACTCAAACGGACTGACACTGTTAGAAAGACAATTAAATGTAGTTTTTGAAACTGTCGCTATTTCTTCCACCCGCGACAACGGATAGGATTGGTCCCTCAGTAAAAAATGACTTATTTATCTAAATTCTTAAATGAAGCGCTGCCACAGCGCCCAGTGTAATCGCTGAGTTCCGGCAATCATGTCAAATTAAGAAGAATGATATTTCTTGGAGTCCAGCTGTCTCATTTATCACATTTATCATGTCAAAGTCCAAAGTTAGTTCAATTAAGTCCCACAGTCATTCGTTTCATTGTTAAAAGCGATGCAACTTAGTAATATCAAAAAAAAATATCGCTAAATACTTGTTGGTACGAATATTTGACCCAACCGTTGTAACTCAAACGGACTGTCACGGTTAGAAAGTCAATGAAATTTAGTTTTTGAAACTGTCGATATTTCTTCAGAGCGCGATAATGGCTAGGATTGGTCCCACAGTAAAGAATGACTTATTTATCTAAGTTTTTAAATGAAGCGCTACCACGGCGCCCAGTGTAATCGCTGAGTTCCGGAAATCCTGTCAAATTAAGAAGAATGTTATTTCTTGGAGTCCAATTGTCTCATTTATCACATTTATCAGGTCACAGTCCAAAGTTAGTTCAATTAAGTCCCACAGTCAATCGTTTCATTGTTAAAAGCGATGCAACCTAGTAATATCAGAAAAATATCGCTAAACACATGTTGGTACGAATAGGTGACCCAACCGTTGTAACTCAAACGGACTGTCACCGTTAGAATGTCAATGAAATGTAGTTTTTGAAACTGTCTCTAATTCTTCAGTGCGCGATAACGGCTAAGATTGGTCCCACAGTAAAGAATGACTTTTTTATCTTAATTTTTAATTGAAGCGTTACCACAGCGCCCAATGTAATTGCTGAGTTTCGGCAATCATGTCAAATTAGGAAGAATGTTATTTCTTGAAGTCCAATTGTCTCACTTTAACACTAAAAAGGTCACAGTCCATAATCAGTTCAATTAAGTCCCACAGTCAATCGTTTCACTGTTAAAAGCCATACAACCTAGTAGTACCGAAAAAATATCACGAAATACATGTTGGTACGAATATTTGACTCAACCGTTGTAACTCAAACGGATTGATACTCTTAGAAAGTCAATGAAATTTAGTTTTTGAAACTGTCGATATTTCTTCAGAGCGCGATAATGGCTAGGATTGGTCCCACAGTAAAGAATGACTTATTTATCTAAATTTTTAAATGAAGCGCTACCACGGCGCCCAGTGTAATCGCTGAGTTCCGGAAATCCCGTCAAATTAGGAAGAATGTTATTTCTTGGAGTCCAATTGTCTCATTTATCACATTTATTAGGTTATAGTCCAAAGTTTGTTCAATTAAGCCCCACAGTCAATCGTTTCATTGTTAAAAGCGATGCAACCTAGCAATATCAAAAAAAATATCGCTAAATACATGTTAGTACGAATATGTGACCCAACCGTTGTAACTCAAACGGACTGACACGGTTAGAAAGTCAATGAAATTTAGTTTTTGAAACTGTCGATATTTCTTCAGAGCGTGATAACGGCTAGGATTGGTCCCACAGTAAAGAATGACTTATTTATCTGAATTTTTAAATGAAGCGCTACCACGGCGCCCAGTGTAATCGCTGAGTTCTGGAATTCCCGTCAAATTAAGAAGAATGTTATTTCTTGGAGTCCAATTGTCTCATTTATCACATTTATCAGGTCACAGTACAAAGTTAGTTCAATTAAGTCTCACAGTCTATCGTTTCATTGTTAAAAGCCATGCAACCTAGTAATATTAGAAAAATATCGCTAAACACATGTTGGTACGAATAGGTGACCCAACCGTTGTAACTCAAACGGACTGACACCGTTAAAAGGTCAATGAAATGTAGTTTTTGAAACTCTCTCTAATTCTTCAGCGCGCGATAACGGCTAAGATTGGTCCCACAGTAAAGAATGACTTTTTTATCTTAATTTTTAATTGAAGCGCTACCACAGCGCCCAGTGTAATTGCTGAGTTTCGGCAATCATGTCAAATTAGGAAGAATGTTATTTCTTGGAGTCCTATTGTCTCATTTATCACATTTATTAGGTTATAGTCCAAAGTTTGTTCAATTAAGCCCCACAGTCAATCGTTTCATTGTTAAAAGCGATGCAACCTAGCAATATCAAAAAAAATATCGCTAAATACATGTTAGTACGAATATGTGACCCAACTGTTGTAACTCAAACGGACTGACACGGTTAGAAAGTCAATGAAATTTAGTTTTTGAAACTGTCGATATTTCTTCAGAGCGTGATAACGGCTAGGATTGGTCCCACAGTAAAGAATGACTTATTTATCTGAATTTTTAAATGAAGCGCTACCACGGCGCCCAGTGTAATCGCTGAGTTCTGGAATTCCCGTCAAATTAAGAAGAATGTTATTTCTTGGAGTCCAATTGTCTCATTTATCACATTTATCAGGTCACAGTACAAAGTTAGTTCAATTAAGTCCCACAGTCTATCGTTTCATTGTTAAAAGCCATGCAACCTAGTAATATTAGAAAAATATCGCTAAACACATGTTGGTACGAATAGGTGACCCAACCGTTGTAACTCAAACGGACTGACACCGTTAAAAGGTCAATGAAATGTAGTTTTTGAAACTCTCTCTAATTCTTCAGCGCGCGATAACGGCTAAGATTGGTCCCACAGTAAAGAATGACTTTTTTATCTTAATTTTTAATTGAAGCGCTACCACAGCGCCCAGTGTAATTGCTGAGTTTCGGCAATCATGTCAAATTAGGAAGAATGTTATTTCTTGGAGTCCTATTTTCTCATTTATCACATTTATTAGGTCACAGTCCAAAGTTTGTTCAATTAAGTCCCACAATCAATCGTTTCACTGTTAAAAGCCATACCAGCTAATAGTACCGGAAAAATATCACGAAATACATGTTGGTACCAATATGTGACGCCACCGTTGTAACTCAAACGGATTGATACTCTTAGAAAGTCAATGAAATTTAGTTTTTGAAACTGTCGCTATTTCTTCAGCGCGCGATAACGGATAGGATTGGTCCCACAGTAAAGAATGACTTATTTATCTAAATTCTTAAATAAAGCGCTACCACAGCGCCCAGTGTAATTGCTGAGTTCCGGCAATCATGTCAAATTAAAAAGAATGTTACTTCTTTGAGTCCGCTTGTCTCACTTATAACATTTTTAAGGTCACAGTCCATAATCAGTTCAATTAAGTCCCACAGTCAATCGTTTTATTGTTACAAGCGATACAACCTAGTAATATCAAAAAATATCGCTAAATACATGTTGGTACGAATATGTGACCCAACCGATGTAACTCAAACGGACTGACACTGTTAGAAAGACAATGAAATGTAGTTTTTGAAACTGTCGCTATTTCTTCCACCCGCGATAACGGATAGGATTGGTCCCTCAGTAAAAAATGACTTATTTATCTAAATTCTTAAATGAAGCGCTGCCACAGCGCCCAGTGTAATCGCTGAGTTCCGGGAATCATGTCAAATTAAGAAGAACGATATTTCTTGGAGTCCAGCTGTCTCATTTATCACATTTATCATGTCAAAGTCCAAAGTTTGTTCAATTAAGCCCCACAGTCAAGCGTTTCATTGTTAAAAGCGATGCAACCTAGCAATATCAAAAAAAATATCGCTAAATACATGTTAGTACGAATATGTGACCCAACCGTTGTAACTCAAACGGACTGACACTGTTAGAAAGTCAATGTAATTTAGTTTTTGAAACTGTCGATATTTCTTCAGAGCGTGATAACGGCTAGGATTGGTCCCACAGTAAGGAATGACTTATTTATCTGAATTTTTAAATGAAGCGCTACCACGGCGCCCAGTGTAATTGCTGAGTTCTGGAAATCCCGTCAAATTAGGAAGAATGTTATTTCTTGGAGTCCAATTGTCTCATTTATCACATTTATCAGGTCACAGTACAAAGTTAGTTCAATTAAGTCCCACAGTCTATCGTTTCATTGTTAAAAGCCATACAACCTAGTAATATTAGAAAAATATCGCTAAACACATGTTGGTACGAATAGGTGACCCAACCGTTGTAACTCAAACGGACTGACACCGTTAAAAAGTCAATGAAATGTAGTTTTTGAAACTGTCTCTAATTCTTCAGCGCGCGATAACGGCTAAGATTGGTCCCACAGTAAAGAATGACTTTTTTATCTTAATTTTTAATTGAAGCGCTACCACAGCGCCCAGTGTAATTGCTGAGTTTCGGCAATCATGTCAAATTAGGAAGAATGTTATTTCTTGGAGTCCTATTTTCTCATTTATCACATTTATTAGGTCACAGTCCAAAGTTTGTTCAATTAAGTCCCACAATCAATCGTTTCACTGTTAAAAGCCATACCAGCTAGTAGTACCGGAAAAATATCACGAAATACATGTTGGTACCAATATGTGACGCAACCGTTGTAACTCAAACGGATTGATACTCGTAGAAAGTCAATGAAATTTAGTTTTTGAAACTGTCGATATTTCTTCAGAGCGTGATAACGGCTAGGATTGGTCCCACAGTAAAGAATGACTTATTTATCTAAATCTTTAAATGAAGCGCTACCACAGCGCCAGGTGAAATCGCTGAATTCCGGCAATCATGTCAAATTAAAAAGAATGTTATTTCTTTGAGTCCGCTTGTCTCACTTATAACATTTTCAAGGTCACAGTCCATAATCAGTTCAATTAAGTCCCACAGTTAATCGTTTTATTGTTACAAGCGATACAACCTAGTAATATCAAAAAATATCGCTAAATACATGTTGGTACGAATATGTGACCCAACCGATGTAACTCAAACGGACTGACATTGTTAGAAAGACAATGAAATGTAGTTTTTGAAACTGTCGCTATTTCTTCCACGCGCGATAACGGACAGGATTGGTCCCACAGTAAAGAATGACTTATTTATCTAAATTTTTAAATGAAGCGCTACCACAGCGCCCAGTGTAATCGCAGAGTTTCGGCAATCATGTCAAAATGAGAAGAATGTTATTTCTTGGAGTCCAATTTTCTCATTTATCACATTTATTAGGTTATAGTCCAAAGTTTGTTCAATTAAGTCCCACAGTCAATCGTTTCATTGTTAAGAACGATGCAACCTAGTAATATCAAAAAAATATCGCTAAATACATGTTAGTACGAATATGTGACCCAACCGTTGTAACTCAAACGGACTGACACTGTTAGAAAGACAATAAAATGTAGTTTTTGAAACTGTCGCTATTTCTTCAGCGTGCGATAACGGATAGGATTGGTCCCACAGTAAAGAATGACTTATTTATCTAAATTCTTAAATAAAGCGCTACCACAGCGCCCAGTGTAATCGCTGAGTTCCGGCAATCATGTCAAATTGAGAAGAATGTTATTTCTTGGAGTCCAATTTTCTCATTTATCACATTTATTAGGTCACAGTCCAAAGTTTGTTCAATTAAGTCCCACAGTCAATCGTTTCATTGTTAAGAGCGATGCAACCTAGTAATATTAGAAAAATATCGCCAAACACATGTTGGTACGAATAGGTGACCCAACCGCTGTAACTCAAACGGACTGACACCGTTAAAAAGTCAATGAAATGTAGTTTTTGAAACTGTCTCTAATTCTTCAGCGCGCGATAACGGCTAAGATTGGTCCCACAGTAAAGAATGACTTTTTTATCTTAATTTCTAATTAAAGCGCTACCACAGCGCCCAGTGTAATTGCTGAGTTTCGGCAATCATGTCAAATTAGGAAGAATGTTATTTCTTGGAGTCCTATTTTCTCATTTATCACATTTATTAGGTCACAGTCCAAAGTTTGTTCAATTAAGTCCCACAATCAATCGTTTCATTGTTAAAAGCCATACCAGCTAGTAGTACCGGAAAAATATCACGAAATACATGTTGGTACCAATATGTGACGCAACCGTTGTAACTCAAACGGATTGATACCCTTAGAAAGTCAATGAAATTTTGTTTTTGAAACTGTCGATATTTCTTCAGAGCGTGATAACGGCTAGGATTGGTCCCACAGTAAAGAATGACTTATTTATCTAAATTTTTAAATGAAGCGCTACCACAGCGCACGGTGTAATCGCTGAATTCCGGCAATCATGTCAAATTAAAAAGAATGTTATTTCTTTGAGTCCGCTTGTCTCACTTATAACATTTTCAAGGTCACAGTCTATAATCAGTTCAATTAAGTCCCACAGTTAATCGTTTCATTGTTAAGAGCGATGCAACCTAGTAATATCAAAAAATATCGCTAAATACATGTTAGTACGAATATGTGACCCAACCGTTGTAACTCAAACGGACTGACACTGTTAAAAAGACAATAAAATGTAGTTTTTGAAACTGTCGCTATTTCTTCAGCGCGCGATAACGGATAGGATTGGTCCCACAGTAAAGAATGACTTATTTATCTAAATTCTTAAATAAAGCGCTACCACAGCGCCCAGTGTAATCGCTGAGTTCCGGCAATCATGTCAAATTGAGAAGAATGTTATTTCTTGGAGTCCAATTTTCTCATTTATCACATTTATTAGGTCACAGTCCAAAGTTTGTTCAATTAAGTCCCACAGTCAATCCTTTCATTGTTAAGAGCGATGCAACCTAGTATTATCAAAAAATATCGCTAAATACATGTTGGTACGAGTATGTGACCCAACCGCTGTAACTCAAGCGGACTGACACCGTTAGAAAGTTAATGAAATGTAGTTTTTTAAACTGTCGCTATCTCTTCAGCGCGCGATAACGGCTAGGATTGGTCCCACAGTATAAAATAACTTTTTTATCTTAATTTTTAATTGAAGCGCTGCCACAGCGCCCAGTGTAATCGCTGAGTTTCGGTAATCATGTCAAATTAAGAAGAATGTTATTTCTTGGAGTCCAATTGTCTCCCCTTTAACATTTTTTAAGGTCACAGTCCAAAATCAGTTCACGTATGTGCCACAGTCAATCGTTTCACTTTTAAAAGCAATGCAACCTAATAATATGAGAAAAATATCGCTAAATACATGTTGGCACGGATAGGTGACCCAACCGTTGTAACTCAAACAGACTGACACCGTTAGAAAGTCAATGAAATGCAGTTTTTTAAACTTTCGCTATCTCTTCAGCGCGCGATAACGGCTAGGATTGGACCCACAGTAAAAAATGGCTTATTAATTTAAATTTTTAAATGAAGCGCTACCACAGCGCCCAGTGTAACCGCTGAGTTCCGGGAATCATGTCAAATTAAGAAGAATGTTATTTCTTGGAGTCCAATCTTTTTCATTTATCACATTTATCAGTTCACAGTCCAAAGTTAGTTCAATTAAGTCCCACAGTCAATCGTTTCACTGTTAAAAGCGATGCAACCTAGTAATATCAGATAAATATCGCTAAATACATGTTGGTACGAATATGTGACCCAACTGTTGAAACTCAAACGGACTGACACCGTTAGAAAGCCAGTGAAATGTAGTATTTGAAACTGTCTGTATTACTTCAGCGTGCGCTAACGGCTACGATTGGTCCCACAGTAAAGAATGACTTAATTATCTAAGTTCTTAAATGAAGCGCTACCACAGCGGTCAGTGTAATCGCTGAGTTTCGGCAATCATGTCAAATTGAGAAGAATTTTATTTCTTGGAGTCCAATTTTCTCATTTACCACATTTATTAAGTTATAGTCCAAAGTTTGTTCAATTAAGTCCCACAGTCAATCGTTTCATTGTTAAAAGCGATGCAACCTAGTAATATGAAAAAAAATATCGCGAAATACATGTTAGTACGAATATGTGACCCAACCGTTGTAACTCAAACGGACTGACACTGTTAGAAAGACAATGAAATGTAGTTTTTGAAACTGTCGCTATTTCTTCAGCGCGCGATAACGGATAGGATTGGTCCCACAGTAAAAAATGACTTATTTATCTAAATTCTTAAATAAAGCGCTACCACAGCGCCCAGTGTAATCGCTGAGTTCCGGCAATCATGTCAAATTGAGAAGAATGTTATTTCTTCGAGTACAATTTTCTCATTTATCATATTTATTAGGTCACAGTCCAAAGTTTGTTCAATTAAGTCCCACAGTCAATCGTTTCATTGTTAAGAGCGATGCAACCTAGTAATATCAAAAAAATATCGCTAAATACATGTTGGTACGAATATGTGACCCAACCGTTGTAACTCAAACAGACTGACACTGTTAGAAAGACAATAAGATGTAGTTTTTGAAACTGTCGCTCTTTCTTCAGCGCGCGATAACGGATAGGCTTGGTCCCACAGTAAAGAATGACTGATTTATCTAAATTCTTAAATGAAGCGCAACCACAGCGCCAGTGTAATCGCTGAGTTCCGGCAATCATGTCAAATTGAGAAGAATGTTATTTCTTGGAGTCCAATTTTCTCATTTATCACATTTATTAGGTCACAGTCCAAAGTTCGTTCAATTAAGTCCCACAGTCAATCGTTTCATTGTTAAGAGCGATGCAACCTAGTAATATCAAAAAAATATCGCTAAATACATCTTGGTACGAATGTGTGACCCAACCGTTGTAACTCAAACGGACTGACACCGTTAGAAAGTCAATAAAATTTAGTTTTTGAAACTGTCGATATTTCTTCAGCGCGAAATAACGGCTAGGATTGGTCCCCAGTAAAGAATGACTTATTTATCTAAATTTTTAAATAAAGCGGTACCACAGCGCCCAGTGTAATCGCTGAGTTCCGAAAATCCCGTCAAATTAAAAAGAATGTTATTTCTTGGAGTCCAATTGTCTCATTTATCGCATTTATCAGGTCACAGTCCAAAGTTAGTTCAATTAAGTCCCACAGTCAATCATTTCATTGTCAAAAGCGATGCAACCTAGTAATATCAGAAAATAATCGCTAAACACATGTTGGTACGAATAGGTGACGCAACCGTTGTAATTCAAACGAACTGTCACCGTTAGAAAGTCAATGAAATGCAGTTTTTGAGACAGTCGATAATTCTTCAGCGCGCGATAACGGCTAGGATTGGTCCCACAAAAAAGAATGACTTATTTATCTAAATTTTTAAATGACGTGCTACCACAGCGCCCCGTGTAATCGCTAAGTTCCGGCAATCCCGTCAAATTAAGAAGAATGTTATTTCTTGGAGTCCAATTTTCTCATTTATCACATTTATCAGGTCACCGTCCAAAGTTTGTTCAATTAAGTCCCACAGTCAATCGTTTCATTGTTAAAAGCGATGCAACCTAGTAATATCAAAAAAAATATCGCTAAATACATGTTAGTACGAATATGTGACCCAACCGTTGTAACTCAAGCTGACTGACGCTGTTAGAAAGACAATAAAATGTAGTTTTTGAAACTGTCGCTATTTCTTCAGTGCGCGATAACGGATAGGATTGGTCCCACAGTAAAGAATGACTTATTTATCTAAATTTTTAAATGAAGCGCTACCACAGCGCCCAGTGTAATCGCAGAGTTTCGGCAATCATGTCAAAATGAGAAGAATGTTATTTCTTGGAGTCCAATTTTCTCATTTATCACATTTATTAGGTTATAGTCCAAAGTTTGTTCAATTAAGTCCCACAGTCAATCGTTTCATTGTTAAGAACGATGCAACCTAGTAATATCAAAAAAATATCGCTAAATACATGTTAGTACGAATATGTGACCCAACCGTTGTAACTCAAACGGACTGACACTGTTAGAAAGACAATAAAATGTAGTTTTTGAAACTGTCGCTATTTCTTCAGCGCGCGATAACGGATAGGATTGGTCCCACAGTAAAGAATGACTTATTTATCTAAATTCTTAAATAAAGCGCTACCACAGCGCCCAGTGTAATCGCTGAGTTCCGGCAATCATGTCAAATTGAGAAGAATGTTATTTCTTGGAGTCCAATTTTCTCATTTATCACATTTATTAGGTCACAGTCCAAAGTTTGTTCAATTAAGTCCCACAGTCAATCGTTTCATTGTTAAGAGCGATGCAACCTAGTAATATTAGAAAAATATCGCCAAACACATGTTGGTACGAATAGGTGACCCAACCGCTGTAACTCAAACGGACTGACACCGTTAAAAAGTCAATGAAATGTAGTTTTTGAAACTGTCTCTAATTCTTCAGCGCGCGATAACGGCTAAGATTGGTCCCACAGTAAAGAATGACTTTTTTATCTTAATTTCTAATTAAAGCGCTACCACAGCGCCCAGTGTAATTGCTGAGTTTCGGCAATCATGTCAAATTAGGAAGAATGTTATTTCTTGGAGTCCTATTTTCTCATCTATCACATTTATTAGGTCACAGTCCAAAGTTTGTTCAATTAAGTCCCACAATCAATCGTTTCATTGTTAAAAGCCATACCAGCTAGTAGTACCGGAAAAATATCACGAAATACATGTTGGTACCAATATGTGACGCAACCGTTGTAACTCAAACGGATTGATACTCTTAGAAAGTCAATGAAATTTTGTTTTTGAAACTGTCGATATTTCTTCAGAGCGTGATAACGGCTAGGATTGGTCCCACAGTAAAGAATGACTTATTTATCTAAATTTTTAAATGAAGCGCTACCACAGCGCACGGTGTAATCGCTGAATTCCGGCAATCATGTCAAATTAAAAAGAATGTTATTTCTTTGAGTCCGCTTGTCTCACTTATAACATTTTCAAGGTCACAGTCTATAATCAGTTCAATTAAGTCCCACAGTTAATCGTTTCATTGTTAAGAGCGATGCAACCTAGTAATATCAAAAAATATCGCTAAATACATGTTAGTACGAATATGTGACCCAACCGTTGTAACTCAAACGGACTGACACTGTTAGAAAGACAATAAAATGTAGTTTTTGAAACTGTCGCTATTTCTTCAGCGCGCGATAACGGATATGATTGGTCCCACAGTAAAGAATGACTTATTTATCTAAATTCTTAAATAAAGCGCTACCACAGCGCCCAGTGTAATCGCTGAGTTCCGGCAATCATGTCAAATTGAGAAGAATGTTATTTCTTGGAGTCCAATTTTCTCATTTATCACATTTATTAGGTCACAGTCCAAAGTTTGTTCAATTAAGTCCCACAGTCAATCCTTTCATTGTTAAGAGCGATGCAACCTAGTATTATCAAAAAATATCGCTAAATACATGTTGGTACGAGTATGTGACCCAACCGCTGTAACTCAAGCGGACTGACACCGTTAGAAAGTTAATGAAATATAGTTTTTTAAACTGTCGCTATCTCTTCAGCGCGCGATAACGGCTAGGATTGGTCCCACAGTATAAAATAACTTTTTTATCTTAATTTTTAATTGAAGCGCTGCCACAGCGCCCAGTGTAATCGCTGAGTTTCGGTAATCATGTCAAATTAAGAAGAATGTTATTTCTTGGAGTCCAATTGTCTCCCCTTTAACATTTTTTAAGGTCACAGTCCAAAATCAGTTCAATTATGTGCCACAGTCAATCGTTTCACTTTTAAAAGCAATGCAACCTAATAATATGAGAAAAATATCGCTAAATACATGTTGGCACGAATAGGTGACCCAACCGTTGTAACTCAAACAGACTGACACCGTTAGAAAGTCAATGAAATGTAGTTTTTTAAACTTTCGCTATCTCTTCAGCGCGCGATAACGGCTAGGATTGGACCCACAGTAAAAAATGGCTTATTAATTTAAATTTTTAAATGAAGCGCTACCACAGCGCCCAGTGTAACCGCTGAGTTCCGGGAATCATGTCAAATTAAGAAGAATGTTATTTCTTGGAGTCCAATCTTTTTCATTTATCACATTTATCAGTTCACAGTCCAAAGTTAGTTCAATTAAGTCCCACAGTCAATCGTTTCACTGTTAAAAGCGATGCAACCTAGTAATATCAGATAAATATCGCTAAATACATGTTGGTACGAATATGTGACCCAACTGTTGAAACTCAAACGGACTGACACCGTTAGAAAGCCAGTGAAATGTAGTATTTGAAACTGTCTGTATTACTTCAGCGTGCGCTAACGGCTACGATTGGTCCCACAGTAAAGAATGACTTAATTATCTAAGTTCTTAAATGAAGCGCTACCACAGCGGTCAGTGTAATCGCTGAGTTTCGGCAATCATGTCAAATTGAGAAGAATTTTATTTCTTGGAGTCCAATTTTCTCATTTACCACATTTATTAAGTTATAGTCCAAAGTTTGTTCAATTAAGTCCCACAGTCAATCGTTTCATTGTTAAAAGCGATGCAACCTAGTAATATCAAAAAAAATATCGCGAAATACATGTTAGTACGAATATGTGACCCAACCGTTGTAACTCAAACGGACTGACACTGTTAGAAAGACAATGAAATGTAGTTTTTGAAACTGTCGCTATTTCTTCAGCGCGCGATAACGGATAGGATTGGTCCCACAGTAAAGAATGACTTATTTATCTAAATTCTTAAATAAAGCGCTACCACAGCGCCCAGTGTAATCGCTGAGTTCCGGCAATCATGTCAAATTGAGAAGAATGTTATTTCTTCGAGTACAATTTTCTCATTTATCATATTTATTAGGTCACAGTCCAAAGTTTGTTCAATTAAGTCCCACAGTCAATCGTTTCATTGTTAAGAGCGATGCAACCTAGTAATATCAAAAAAATATCGCTAAATACATGTTGGTACGAATATGTGACCCAACCGTTGTAACTCAAACAGACTGACACTGTTAGAAAGACAATAAGATGTAGTTTTTGAAACTGTCGCTCTTTCTTCAGCGCGCGATAACGGATAGGCTTGGTCCCACAGTAAAGAATGACTGATTTATCTAAATTCTTAAATGAAGCGCAACCACAGCGCCAGTGTAATCGCTGAGTTCCGGCAATCATGTCAAATTGAGAAGAATGTTATTTCTTGGAGTCCAATTTTCTCATTTATCACATTTATTAGGTCACAGTCCAAAGTTCGTTCAATTAAGTCCCACAGTCAATCGTTTCATTGTTAAGAGCGATGCAACCTAGTAATATCAAAAAAATATCGCTAAATACATCTTGGTACGAATGTGTGACCCAACCGTTGTAACTCAAACGGACTGACACCGTTAGAAAGTCAATAAAATTTAGTTTTTAAAACTGTCGATATTTCTTCAGCGCGCAATAACGGCTAGGATTGGTCCCACAGTAAAGAATGACTTATTTATCTAAATTTTTAAATAAAGCGGTACCACAGCGCCCAGTGTAATCGCTGAGTTCCGGAAATCCCGTCAAATTAAAAAGAATGTTATTTCTTGGAGTCCAATTGTCTCATTTATCGCATTTATCAGGTCACAGTCCAAAGTTAGTTCAATTAAGTCCCACAGTCAATCATTTCATTGTCAAAAGCGATGCAACCTAATAATATCAGAAAATAATCGCTAAACACATGTTGGTACGAATAGGTGACGCAACCGTTGTAATTCAAACGAACTGTCACCGTTAGAAAGTCAATGAAATGCAGTTTTTGAGACAGTCGATAATTCTTCAGCGCGCGATAACGGCTAGGATTGGTCCCACAAAAAAGAATGACTTATTTATCTAAATTTTTAAATGACGTGCTACCACAGCGCCCCGTGTAATCGCTAAGTTCCGGCAATCCCGTCAAATTAAGAAGAATGTTATTTCTTGGAGTCCAATTTTCTCATTTATCACACTTATCAGGTCACCGTCCAAAGTTTGTTCAATTAAGTCCCACAGTCAATCGTTTCATTGTTAAAAGCGATGCAACCTAGTAATATCAAAAAAAATATCGCTAAATACATGTTAGTACGAATATGTGACCCAACCGTTGTAACTCAAGCGGACTGACGCTGTTAGAAAGACAATAAAATGTAGTTTTTGAAACTGTCGCTATTTCTTCAGTGCGCGATAACGGATAGGATTGGTCCCACAGTAAAGAATGACTTATTCATCTAAATTCTTAAATAAAGCGCTACCACAGCGCCCAGTGTAATCGCTGATTTCCGGCAATCATGTCAAATTGAGAAGAATGTTATTTCTTGGAGTCCAATTTTCTCATTTATCACATTTATTAGGTCACAGTCCAATGTTCGTTCAATTAAGTCCCACAGTCAATCGTTTCATTGTTAAGAGCGATGCAACCTAGTAATATCAAAAAAACATCGCTAAATACATGTTGGTACGAATATGTGACCCAATCGTTGTAACTCAAACGGACTGACACCATTAGAAAGTCAATGAAATTTTGTCTTTGAAACTGTCGATATTTCTTCAGCGCGCGATAACGGCTAAGATTGGTCCCACAGTAAAGAATGACTTTTTTATCTTAATTTTTAATTGAAGCGCTACCACAGGGCCCAGTGTAATCGCTGAGTTTCGGCCATCATGTCAAATTAGGAAGAATGTTATTTCTTGGAGTCCAATTGTCTCACTTTAACATTTATAAGGTCACAGTCCATAATTAGTTACATTAAGTCCCACAGTCATTCGTTTCATTGTTAAAAGCGATGCAACTTAGTAATATCAAAAAAAATATCGCTAAATACATGTTGGTACGAATGTGTGACCCAACCGTTGTAACTCAAACGGACTGACACCGTTAGAAAGTCAAAAAAATTTAGTTTTTGAAACTGTCGATATTTCTTCAGCGCGCAATAACTGCTAGGATTGGTCCCACAGTAAAGAATGACTTATTTATCTAAATTTTTAAATAAAGCGGTACTACAGCGCCCAGTGTAATCGCTGAGTTCCGAAAATCCTGTCAAATTAAAAAGAATGTTATTTCTGGGAGTCCAATTGTCTCATTTATCGCATTTATCAGGTCACAGTCCACAGTTAGTTCAATTAAGTCCCACAGTCAATCATTTCATTGTTAAAAGCAAAGCAACCTAGTAATATCAGAAAAATATCGCTAAACACATGTTGGTACGAATAAGTGACCCAACCGTTGTAACTCAAACGGACTGTCACCGTTAGAAAGTCAATGAAATGTAGTTTTTGAAACAGTCGATAATTCTTCAGCGCGCGATAACGGCTAGGATTGGTCCCACAATAAAGAATGACTTATTTATCTAAATTTTTAAATGACGCGCTACCACAGCGCCCCGTGTAATCGCTAAGTTCCGGCAATCCCGTCAAATTAAGAAGAATGTTATTTCTTGGAGTCCAATTTTCTCATTTATCACATTTATCAGGTCACAGTCCAAAGTTTGTTCAATTAAGTCCCACAGTCAATCGTTTCATTGTTAAAAGCGATGCAACCTAGTAATATCAAAAAAAATATCGCTAAATACATGTTAGTACGAATATGTGACCCAACCGTTGTAACTCAAACGGACTGACACTGTTAGAAAGACAATAAAATGTAGTTTTTGAAACTGTCGATATTTCTTCAGCGCGCGGTAACGGCTAAGATTGGTCCCACAGTAAAGAATGACTTTTTTATCTTAATTTTATATTGAAGCGCTACCACAGGGCCCAGTGTAATCGCTGAGTTTCGGCAATCATGTCAAATTAGGAAGAATGTTATATCTTGGAGTCCAATTGTCTCACTTTAACATTTATAAGGTCACAGTACATAATCAGTTCAATTAAGTCCCACAGTCATTCGTTTCATTGTTAAAAGCGATGCCACTTAGTAATATCAAAAAAAATATCGCTAAATACATGTTGGTACGAATGTGTGACCCAAGCGTTGTAACTCAAACGGACTGGCACCGTTAGAAAGTCAATGAAATTTAGTTTTTGAAACTGTCGATATTTCTTCAGCGCGCACTAGCGGCTAGGATTGGTCCCACAGTAAAGAATGACTTATTTATCTAAATTTTGAAATAAAGGGCTACCACAGCGCCCAGTGTAATCGCTGAGTTCCGGAAATCCCGTCAAATTAGAAAGAATGTTATTTCTTGGAGTCCAATTGTCTCATTTATCACATTTATCAGGTCACAGTCCAAAGTTAGTTCAATTAAATCCCACAGTCAATCATTTCATTGTTAAAAGCAATGCAACCTAGTAATATCAGAAAAATATCGCTAAACACTTGTTCGTACGAATAGGTGACCCAACCGTTGTAACTCAAACGGACTGACACCGTTAGAAAGTCAATGAAATGTAGTTTTTGAAACTGTCGATAATTCTACAGTGCGCGATAACGGCTAGGATTGGTCCCAAAGTAAAGAATGACTTATTTATCTAAATTTTTAAATGAAGCGCTACCACAGCGCCCCGTTTAAACGCTGAGCTCCGGCAATCCCGTCAAATTAAGAAGAAAGTTATTTCTTGGAGTCCAATTGTCTCATTTATCACATTTATCAGGTCACAGTCCAAAGGTAGTTCAATAAAGTCCCACAGTCCATCGTTTCATTGTTAAAAGCGTTGCAACCTAGTAGTATCAGAAAAATATCGCTAAACACATGATGGTACGAATAGGTGACCCAACCGTTGTAGCTCAAAAGGACTGACACCGTTAAAAAGTCAATGAAATGTAGATTTTGAAACTGTCGCTAATTCTTCAGCGCGCAATAACGGCTAAGATTGGTCCCACAGTAAAGAATGACTTTTTTATCTTAATTTTTAGTTGAAGCGCTGCCACAGCGCCCAGCGTAATCGCTGAGTTTCTGCAATGATGTCAAATTAGGAAGAATGTTATTTCTTGGAGTCCAATTGTCTCACTTTAACATTTATAAGGTCACAGTCCATAATCAGTTCAATTAAGTCCCACAGTCAATCGTTTCACTGTTAAAAGCCATACAACCTAGTAGTACCGGAAAAATATCACGAAATACATGTTGGTACGAATATGCGACTCAACCGTTGTAACTCAAACGGATTGATATTCTTAGAAAGTCAATTGAATGTAGTTTTTGAAACTGTCGCTATTTCTTCAGCGCGGGATAACGGCTAGGATTGGTCCCACAGTTAAGAATGACTTACTTATCTAAATTCTTAAATGAAGCGCTACCACAGCGCCCAGTGTAATCGCTGAGTTCCGGAAATCATGTCAAATTAAAAAGAATGATATTTCTTGGAATCCGCTTGTCTCACTTAAAACATTTTTAAGGTCACAGTCCGTGGTCAGTTCAATTAAGTCCCACAGTCAATCGTTTCACTGGTAAAAGCCATACAACCTAGTAATACCGGAAAATAGCACGAATACATGTTGGTACGAATATGTGACTCAACTGTTGCAACTCAAACGAATTGATACTGTTAGAAAGCAAATGAAATGTAGTTTTTGAAACTGTCGCTAATTCTTCAGCGCGCGATAACGACTAAGATTGGTCCCACAGTAAAGAATGACTTTTTTATCTTAATTTTTAATTGAAGCGCTACCACAGCGCCCAGTGTAATCGCTAAGTTTCGGCAATCATGTCAAATTAGGAAGAATGTTATTTCTTGGATTCCAATTGTCTCACTTTAACATTTATAAGGTCACAGTCCATAATCAGTTCAATTAAGTCCCACAGTCAATCGTTTCACTGTTAAAATCCTTACAACCTAGTAGTACCGGAAAAAATATGACGAAATACATGTTGGTACGAATATGTGACTCAACCGTTGTAACTCAAACGGATTGATATTCTTAGAAAGTCAATGAAATTTAGTTTTTGAAACTGTCGCTATTTCTTCAGCGCGCGATAACGGCTAGGATTGGTCCAACAGTAAAGAATGACTTATTTATCTAAATTCTTAAATGAAGCGCTACCACAGCGCCCAGTGTAATCGCTGAGTTCCGGCAATCATGTCAAATTAAAAAGAATGTTATTTCTTAGAGTCCGCTTGTCTCACTTATAACATTTTTAAAGTCACAGTCCATAGTCAGTTCAATTAAGTCCCACAGTCAATCGTTTCAATGGTAAAAGCCATACAACCTAGTAATACCGGAAAATAGCACAAAAACATGTTGGTACGAGTATGTGACTCAACCGTTTGCAACTCAAACGGATTGATACTGTTAGAAAGCAAATGAAATGTAGTTTTTGAAACTGTCGCTAATTCTACAGCGCGCGATAACGGCTAAGATTGGTCCCACAGTAAAGAATGACTTATTTATCTTAACTTTTAAATAAAGCGCTACCACAGCGCCCAGTGTAATCGCTAAGTTCCGGCAATCATGGCAAATTGAGAAGAATGTTATTTCTTGGAGTCCAATTTTCTCATTTATAACATTTATTAGGTCACAGTCCAAAGTTCGTTCAATTAAATCCCACAGTCAATCGTTTCATTGTTAAGGGCGATGCAACCTAGTAATATCAAAAAAAATATCGCTAAATACATGTTAGTACGAATATGTGACCCAATCGTTGTAACTCAAACGGACTGACACCGTTAGAAAGTCGATGAAATTTTGTTTTGAAACTGTCGATATTTCTTCAGCGCGCGGTAACGGCTAAGATTGGTCCCACAGTAAAAAATGACTTTTTTATCTTAATTTTTAATTGAAGCGCTACCACAGGGCCCAGTGTAATCGCTGAGTTTCGGCAATCATGTCAAATTAGGAAGAATGTTATATCTTGGAGTCCAATTGTCTCACTTTAACATTTATAAGGTCACAGTACATAATCAGTTCAATTAAGTCCCACAGTCATTCGTTTCATTGTTAAAAGCGATGCAACTTAGTAATATCAAAAAAAATATCGCTAAATACATGTTGGTACGAATGTGTGACCCAAGCGTTGTAACTCAAACGGACTGACACCGTTAGAAAGTCAATGAAATTTAGTTTTTGAAACTGTCGATATTTCTTCAGCGCGCACTAGCGGCTAGGATTGGTCTCACAGTAAAGAATGACTTATTTATCTAAATTTTGAAATAAAGCGCTACCACAGCGCCCAGTGTAATCGCTGAGTTCCGGAAATCCCGTCAAATTAGAAAGAATGTTATTTCTTGGAGTCCAATTGTCTCATTTATCACATTTATCAGGTCACAGTCCAAAGTTAGTTCAATTAAGTCCCACAGTCAATCATTTCATTGTTAAAAGCGATGCAACCTAGTAATATCAAAAAAAATATCGCTAAATACATGTTAGTACGAATATGTGACCCAACCGTTGTAACTCAAACGGACTGACACTGTTAGAAAGACGATAAAATGTAGTTTTTGAAAGTGTCGCTATTTCTTCAGTGCGCGATAACGGATAGGATTGGTCCCACAGTAAAGAATGACTTATTTATCTAAATTCTTAAATAAAGCGCTACCACAGCGCCCTGTGTAATCGCTTACTTCCGGCAATCCCGTCAAATTAAGAAGAAAGTTATTTCTTGGAGTCCAATTGTCTCATTTATCACATTTATCAGGTCACAGTCCAAAGGTAGTTCAATAAAGTCCCACAGTCCATCGTTTCATTGTTAAAAGCGTTGCAACCTAGTAGTATCAGAAAAATATCGCTAAACACATGATGGTACGAATAGGTGACCCAACCGTTGTAGCTCAAAAGGACTGACACCGTTAAAAAGTCAATGAAATGTAGATTTTGAAACTGTCGCTAATTCTTCAGCGCGCAATAACGGCTAAGATTGGTCCCACAGTAAAGAATGACTTTTTTATCTTAATTTTTAGTTGAAGCGCTGCCACAGCGCCCAGCGTAATCGCTGAGTTTCTGCAATGATGTCAAATTAGGAAGAATGTTATTTCTTGGAGTCCAATTGTCTCACTTTAACATTTATAAGGTCACAGTCCATAATCAGTTCAATTAAGTCCCACAGTCAATCGTTTCACTGTTAAAAGCCATACAACCTAGTAGTACCGGAAAAATATCACGAAATACATGTTGGTACGAATATGCGACTCAACCGTTGTAACTCAAACGGATTGATATTCTTAGAAAGTCAATTGAATGTAGTTTTTGAAACTGTCGCTATTTCTTCAGCGCGGGATAACGGCTAGGATTGGTCCCACAGTTAAGAATGACTTACTTATCTAAATTCTTAAATGAAGCGCTACCACAGCGCCCAGTGTAATCGCTGAGTTCCGGAAATCATGTCAAATTAAAAAGAATGATATTTCTTGGAATCCGCTTGTCTCACTTAAAACATTTTTAAGGTCACAGTCCGTGGTCAGTTCAATTAAGTCCCACAGTCAATCGTTTCACTGGTAAAAGCCATACAACCTAGTAATACCGGAAAATAGCACGAATACATGTTGGTACGAATATGTGACTCAACTGTTGCAACTCAAACGAATTGATACTGTTAGAAAGCAAATGAAATGTAGTTTTTGAAACTGTCGCTAATTCTTCAGCGCGCGATAACGACTAAGATTGGTCCCACAGTAAAGAATGACTTTTTTATCTTAATTTTTAATTGAAGCGCTACCACAGCGCCCAGTGTAATCGCTAAGTTTCGGCAATCATGTCAAATTAGGAAGAATGTTATTTCTTGGATTCCAATTGTCTCACTTTAACATTTATAAGGTCACAGTCCATAATCAGTTCAATTAAGTCCCACAGTCAATCGTTTCACTGTTAAAATCCTTACAACCTAGTAGTACCGGAAAAAATATGACGAAATACATGTTGGTACGAATATGTGACTCAACCGTTGTAACTCAAACGGATTGATATTCTTAGAAAGTCAATGAAATTTAGTTTTTGAAACTGTCGCTATTTCTTCAGCGCGCGATAACGGCTAGGATTGGTCCAACAGTAAAGAATGACTTATTTATCTAAATTCTTAAATGAAGCGCTACCACAGCGCCCAGTGTAATCGCTGAGTTCCGGCAATCATGTCAAATTAAAAAGAATGTTATTTCTTAGAGTCCGCTTGTCTCACTTATAACATTTTTAAAGTCACAGTCCATAGTCAGTTCAATTAAGTCCCACAGTCAATCGTTTCAATGGTAAAAGCCATACAACCTAGTAATACCGGAAAATAGCACAAAAACATGTTGGTACGAGTATGTGACTCAACCGTTTGCAACTCAAACGGATTGATACTGTTAGAAAGCAAATGAAATGTAGTTTTTGAAACTGTCGCTAATTCTACAGCGCGCGATAACGGCTAAGATTGGTCCCACAGTAAAGAATGACTTATTTATCTTAACTTTTAAATAAAGCGCTACCACAGCGCCCAGTGTAATCGCTAAGTTCCGGCAATCATGGCAAATTGAGAAGAATGTTATTTCTTGGAGTCCAATTTTCTCATTTATCACATTTATTAGGTCACAGTCCAAAGTTCGTTCAATTAAATCCCACAGTCAATCGTTTCATTGTTAAGGGCGATGCAACCTAGTAATATCAAAAAAAATATCGCTAAATACATGTTAGTACGAATATGTGACCCAATCGTTGTAACTCAAACGGACTGACACCGTTAGAAAGTCGATGAAATTTTGTTTTTGAAACTGTCGATATTTCTTCAGCGCGCGGTAACGGCTAAGATTGGTCCCACAGTAAAAAATGACTTTTTTATCTTAATTTTTAATTGAAGCGCTACCACAGGGCCCAGTGTAATCGCTGAGTTTCGGCAATCATGTCAAATTAGGAAGAATGTTATATCTTGGAGTCCAATTGTCTCACTTTAACATTTATAAGGTCACAGTACATAATCAGTTCAATTAAGTCCCACAGTCATTCGTTTCATTGTTAAAAGCGATGCAACTTAGTAATATCAAAAAAAATATCGCTAAATACATGTTGGTACGAATGTGTGACCCAAGCGTTGTAACTCAAACGGACTGACACCGTTAGAAAGTCAATGAAATTTAGTTTTTGAAACTGTCGATATTTCTTCAGCGCGCACTAGCGGCTAGGATTGGTCTCACAGTAAAGAATGACTTATTTATCTAAATTTTGAAATAAAGCGCTACCACAGCGCCCAGTGTAATCGCTGAGTTCCGGAAATCCCGTCAAATTAGAAAGAATGTTATTTCTTGGAGTCCAATTGTCTCATTTATCACATTTATCAGGTCACAGTCCAAAGTTAGTTCAATTAAGTCCCACAGTCAATCATTTCATTGTTAAAAGCGATGCAACCTAGTAATATCAAAAAAAATATCGCTAAATACATGTTAGTACGAATATGTGACCCAACCGTTGTAACTCAAACGGACTGACACTGTTAGAAAGACGATAAAATGTAGTTTTTGAAAGTGTCGCTATTTCCTCAGTGCGCGATAACGGATAGGATTGGTCCCACAGTAAAGAATGACTTATTTATCTAAATTCTTAAATAAAGCGCTACCACAGCGCCCTGTGTAATCGCTTACTTCCGGCAATCATGTCAAATTGAGAAGAATGTTATTTCTTGGAGTCCAATTTTCTCATTTATCACATTTATTAGGTCACAGTCCATAATCAGTTCAATTAAGTCCCACAGTCAATCGTTTCACTGTTAAAATCCTTACAACCTAGTAGTACCGGAAAAAATATCGCTAAATACATGTTGGTACGAATATGTGACTCAACCGTTGTAACTCAAACGGATTGATATTCTTAGAAAGTCAATGAAATTTAGTTTTTGAAACTGTCGCTATTTCTTCAGTGCGCGATAACGGCTAGGATTGGTCCCACAGTTAAGAGTGACTTACTTATCTAAATTCTTAAATGAAGCGCTACCACAGCGCCCAGTGTAATCGCTGAGTTCCGGAAATCATGTCAAATTAAAAAGAATGATATTTCTTGGAATCCGCTTGTTTCACTTAAAATATTTTTAAGATCACAGTCCGTAGTCAGTTCAATTAAGTCCCACAGTCAATCGTTTCACTGGTAAAAGCCATACAACCTAGTAATACCGGAAAATAGCACGAATTACATGTTGGTACGAATATGTGACTCAACCGTTGTAACTCAAACGGATTGATATTCTTAGAAAGTCAATGAAATTTAGTTTTTGAAACTGTCGCTATTTCTTCAGCGCGCGATAACGGCTAGGATTGGTCCCACAGTAAAGAATGACTTATTTATCTAAATTCTTAAATGAAGCGCTACCACAGCGCCCAGTGTAATCGCTGAGTTCCGGCAATCATGCCAAATTAAAAAGAATGTTATTTCTTGGAGTCCGCTTGTCTCACTTATAACATTTTTAAGGTCACAGTCCATAGTCAGTCAATTAAGTCCCACAGTCAATCGTTTCACTGTTAAAAGCCTTACAACCTAGTAGTACCGGAAAAACATCACGAAATACATGTTGGTACGAATATGTGACTCAAACGTTGTAACTCAAACGGATTGATATTCTTAGAAAGTCAATGAAATTTAGTTTTTGAAACTGTCGCTATTTCTTCAGCGCCCGATAACGGCAAGGATTGGTCCCACAGTAAAGAATGACTTTTTTATCTTAATTTTTAATTGAAGCGCTACCACAGCGCCCAGTGTAATCGCTGAGTTTCGGCAATCATGTCAAATTAAGAAGAATGTTATTTCTTGGAGTCCTATTTTCTCATTTAACAAATTTATTTGGTTATAGTCCAAAGTTTGTTCAATTAAGTCCCACAGCCAATCGTTTCACTGCCAAAAGCCATACAACCTAGTAGTACCGGAAAATATCGCTAAATACATGTTGGTACGAATATGTGACCCAACCGTTGTAACTCAAACGGACTGACACTGTTAGAAAGACAATGAAATGTGGTTTTTGTAACTGTCGCTATTTCTTCAGCGCGCGATAACGGCTAGTATTGGTCCCACAGTAAAGAATGACTTATTTAACTAAATTTTTAAATGAAGCGCTACCACAGCGCCCCGTGTAATCGCTGAGTTCCGGCAATCCTCTCAAACTAAGAAGAATGTTATTTCTTGGAGTCCAATTGTCTCATTTATCACATTTATCAGGTCACAGTCCAAAGGTAGTTCAATTAAGTCACACAGTCCATCGTTTCATTGATAAAAGCGATGCAACCTAGTAATATCAAAAAAATATCGCTAAACACATGTTGGTACGAATAGGTGACCCAACCGTTGTAGCTCAAAAGGACTAACACCGTTAGAAAGTCAATGAAATTTAGTTTTTGAAACTGTCGATATTTCTTCAGCGCGCACTAGCGGCTAGGATTGGTCCCACAGTAAAGAATGACTTATTTATCTAAATTTTGAAATAAAGCGCTACCACAGCGCCCAGTGTAATCGCTGAGTTCCGGAAATCCCGTCAAATTAGAAAGAATGTTATTTCTTGGAGTCCAATTGTCTCATTTATCACATTTATCAGGTCACAGTCCAAAGTTAGTTCAATTAAGTCCCACAGTCAATCATTTCATTGTTAAAAGCCTTACAACCTAGTAGTACCGGAAAAATATCACGAAATACATGTTGGTACGAATATGCGACTCAACCGTTGTAACCCAAACGGATTGATATTTTTAGAAAGTCAATGGAATGTAGTTTTTGAAACTGTCGCTATTTCTTCAGCGCGCGAAAACGGCTAGATTTGGTCCCACAGTAAAGAATGACTTATTTATATAAATTCTTAAATGAAGCGCTACCACAGCGCCCAGTGTAATCGCTGAGTTCCGGAAATCATATCAAATTAAAAAGAATGATATTTCTTGGAATCCACTTGTCTCACTTAAAACATTTTTAAGGTCACAGTCCGTAGTCAGTTCAATTAAGTCCCACAGTCAATCGTTTCACTGGTAAAAGCCATACAACCTAGTAATACCGGAAAATAGCACGAATACATGTTGGTACGAATATGTGACTCAACCGTTTGCAACTCAAACGGATTGATACTGTTAGAAAGCAAATGAAATGTAGTTTTTGAAACTGTCGCTAATTCTACAGCGCGCGATAACGGCTAAGATTGGTCCCACAGTTAAGAATGACTTATTTATCTAAATTCTTAAATAAAGCGCTACCACAGCGCCCAGTGTAATCGCTGAGTTCCGGAAATCATGTCAAATTAAAAAGAATGTTATTTCTTGGAGTCCGCTTGTCTCACTTAAAACATTTTTAAGGTCACAGTCCATTGTCAGTTCAATTAAGTCCCACAGTCAATCGTTTCACTGGTAAAAGCCATACAACCTAGTAATACCGGAAAATAGCACGAATACATGTTGGTACGAATATATGACTCAACCGTTGCAACTCAAACGGATTGATACTGTTAGAAAGCAAATGAAATGTAGTTTTTGAAACTGTTGCTAATTCTTCAGCGCGCGATAACGGCTAAGATTGGTCCCACTGTAAAGAATGACTTCTTTATCTTAATTTTTAATTGAAGCGCTACCACAGCGCCCAGTGTAATCGCTAAGTTTCGGCAATCATGTCAAATTAGGAAGAATGTTATTTCTTGGAGTCCAATTGTCTCACTTTAACATTTATAAGGTCACAGTCTATAATCAGTTCAATTAAGTCCCACAGTCAATCGTTTCACTGTTAAAAGCCTTACAACCTAGTAGTACCGGACAAAATATCACGAAATACATGTTGGTACGAATATGTGACTCAACCGTTGTAACTCAAACGGATTGATATTCTTAGAAAGTCAATGAAATTTAATTTTTGAAACTGTCGCTATTTCTTCAGCGCGCGATAACGGCTAGGATTGGTCCCACAGTAAAGAATGACTTATTTATCTAAATTCTTAAATGAAGCGCTACCACAGCGCCCAGTGTAATCGCTGAGTTCCGGCAATCATGTCAAATTAAAAAGAATGTTATTTCTTGGAGTCCGCTTGTCTCACTTATAACATTTTTAAGGTAACAGTTCATAGTCAGTTCAATTAAGTCCCACAGTCAATCGTTTCACTGGTAAAAGCCATACAACCTAGTAATACCGGAAAATAGCACGAATACATGTTGGTACGAATATGTGATTCAGACGTTGTAACTCAAACGGATTGATATTCTTAGAAAGTCAATGAAATTTAGTTTTTGAAACTGTCGCTATTTCTTCAGCGCGCGATAACGGCTAGGATTGGTCCCACAGTAAAGAATGACTTTTTTATCTTAATTTTTAATTGAAGCGCTACCACAGCGCCCACTGTAATCGCTGAGTTTCGGCAATCATGTCAAATTGAGAAGAATGTTATTATTTGGAGTCCAATTTTCTCATTTATCAAATTTATTTGGTTATAGTCCAAAGTTTGTTCAATTAAGTCCCACAGCCAATCGTTTCACTGCTAAAAGCCATACAACCTAGTAGTACCGGAAAATATCGCTAAATACATGTTGGTACGAATATGTGACCCGACCGTTGTAACTCAAACGGACTGACTCTGTTAGAAAGACAATGAAATGTAGTTTTTGTAACTGTCGCTATTTCTTCAGCGCGCGATAACGGCTAGGATTGGTCCCACAGTAAAGAATGACTTATTTATCTAAATTTTTAAATGAAGCGCTACCACAGCGCCCCGTGTAATCGCTGAGTTCCGGCAATCCTCTCACACTAAGAAGAATGTTATTTCTTGGAGTCCAATTGTCTCATTTATCACATTTATCAGGTCACAGTCCAAAGGTAGTTCAATTAAGTCACACAGTCCATCGTTTCATTGTTAAAAGCGATGCAACCTAGTAGTATCAAAAAAATATCGCTAAACACATGTTGGTACGAATAGGTGACCCAACCGTTGTAGCTCAAAAGGACTGACACCGTTAAAAAGTCAATGAAATGTATATTTTGAAACTGTCGCTAATTCTTCAGCGTGCGATAACGGCTAAGATTTGTCCCACAGTAAAGAATGACTTTTTTATCTTAATTTTTAATTGAAGCGCTGCCACAGCGCCCAGCGTAATCGCTGAGTTTCGGCAATCATGTCAAATTAGGAAGAGTGTTATTTCTTGGAGTCCAATTGTCTCACTTATAACATTTTTAAGGTCACAGTCCATAATCAGTTCAATTAAGTCCCACAGTCAATCGTTTCACTGGTAAAAGCCATACAACCTAGTAGTACCGGGAAAGTATCACGAAATACATGTTGGTACGAATATGTGACTCAACCGTTGTAACTCAAACGGATTGATATTCTTAGAAAGTCAATGAAATGAATTTTTTGAAACTGTCGCTATTTCTTCAGCGCGGGATAACGGCTAGGATTGGTCCCACAGTTAAGAATGACTTATTTATCTAAATTCTTAAATAAAGCGCTACCACAGCGCCCAGTGTAATCGCTGAGTTCCGGAAATCATCTCAAATTAAAAAGAATGTTATTTCTTGGAGTCCGCTTGTCTCACTTAAAACATTTTTAAGGTCACAGTCCATTGTCAGTTCAATTAAGTCCCACAGTCAATCGTTTCACTGGTAAAAGCCATACAACCTAGTAATACCGGAAAATAGCACGAATACATGTTGGTACGAATATGTGACTCAACCGTTGCAACTCAAACGGATTGATACTGTTAGAAAGCAAATGAAATGTAGTTTTTGAAACTGTCGCTATTTCTTCAGCGCGCGATAACGGCTAGGATTGGTCCCACAGTAAAGAATGACTTTTTTATCTTAATTTTTAATTGAAGCGCTACCACAGCGCCCACTGTAATCGCTGAGTTTCGGCAATCATGTCAAATTGAGAAGAATGTTATTATTTGGAGTCCAATTTTCTCAAATATCAAATTTATTTGGTTATAGTCCAAAGTTTGTTCAATTAAGTCCCACAGCCAATCGTTTCACTGCTAAAAGCCATACAACCTAGTAGTACCGGAAAATATCGCTAAATACATGTTGGTACGAATATGTGACCCGACCGTTGTAACTCAAACGGACTGACTCTGTTAGAAAGACAATGAAATGTAGTTTTTGTAACTGTCGCTATTTCTTCAGCGCGCGATAACGGCTAGGATTGGTCCCACAGTAAAGAATGACTTATTTATCTAAATTTTTAAATGAAGCGCTACCACAGCGCCCCGTGTAATCGCTGAGTTCCGGCAATCCTCTCAAACTAAGAAGAATGTTATTTCTTGGAGTCCAATTGTCTCATTTATCACATTTATCAGGTCACAGTCCAAAGGTAGTTCAATTAAGTCACACAGTCCATCGTTTCATTGTTAAAAGCGATGCAACCTAGTAGTATCAAAAAAATATCGCTAAACACATGTTGGTACGAATAGGTGACCCAACCGTTGTAGCTCAAAAGGACTGACACCGTTAAAAAGTCAATGAAATGTATATTTTGAAACTGTCGCTAATTCTTCAGCGTGCGATAACGGCTAAGATTTGTCCCACAGTAAAGAATGACTTTTTTATCTTAATTTTTAATTGAAGCGCTGCCACAGCGCCCAGCGTAATCGCTGAGTTTCGGCAATCATGTCAAATTAGGAAGAGTGTTATTTCTTGGAGTCCAATTGTCTCACTTATAACATTTTTAAGGTCACAGTCCATAATCAGTTCAATTAAGTCCCACAGTCAATCGTTTCACTGGTAAAAGCCATACAACCTAGTAGTACCGGGAAAGTATCACGAAATACATGTTGGTACGAATATGTGACTCAACCGTTGTAACTCAAACGGATTGATATTCTTAGAAATTCAATGAAATGAATTTTTTGAAACTGTCGCTATTTCTTCAGCGCGGGATAACGGCTAGGATTGGTCCCACAAATAAGAATGACTTATTTATCTAAATTCTTAAATAAAGCGCTACCACAGCGCCCAGTGTAATCGCTGAGTTCCGGAAATCATGTCAAATTAAAAAGAATGTTATTTCTTGGAGTCCGCTTGTCTCACTTAAAACATTTTTAAGGTCACAGTCCATTGTCAGTTCAATTAAGTCCCACAGTCAATCGTTTCACTGGTAAAAGCCATACAACCTAGTAATACCGGAAAATAGCACGAATACATGTTGGTACGAATATGTGACTCAACCGTTGCAACTCAAACGGATTGATACTGTTAGAAAGCAAATGAAATGTAGTTTTTGAAACTGTCGCTAATTCTTCAGCGCGCGATAACGGCTAAGATTGGTTTCACAGTAAAGAATGACTTCTTTATCTAAATTCTTAAATGAAGCGCTACCTCAGCGCCCAGTGTAATCGCTAAGTTCCGGCAATCATGTCAAATTAAAAAGAATGTTATTTCTTGGAGTCCGCTTGTCTCACTTATAACATTTTTAAGGTCACAGTCCATAATCAGTTCAATTAAGTCCCACAGTCAATCGTTTCACTGTTAAAAGCCATACAACCTAGTAGTACCGGAAAAATATCACGAAATACATGTTGGTACGAATATGCGACTCAACCGTTGTAACTCAAACGGATTGATATTTTTAGAAAGTCAATGGAATGTAGTTTTTGAAACTGTCGCTATTTCTTCAGCGCGCGAAAACGGCTAGATTTGGTCCCACAGTAAAGAATGACTTATTTATATAAATTCTTAAATGAAGCGCTACCACAGCGCCCAGTGCAATCGCTGAGTTCCGGAAATCCCGTCAAATTAAAAAGAATGTTATTTCTTGGAGTCCAATTGTCTCATTTATCACATTTATCAGGTCACAGTCCAAAGTTTGTTCATTTAAGTCACACAGTCCATCGTTTCATTGTTAAAAGCAATGCAACCTAGTAGTATCAAAAAAATATCCCTAAACACATGTTGGTACGAATAGGTGACCCAACCGTTGTAGCTCAAAAGGACTGACACCGTTAAAAAGTCAATGAAATGTATATTTTGAAACTGTCGCTAATTCTTCAGCGTGCGATAACGGCTAAGATTTGTCCCACAGTAAAGAATGACTTTTTTATCTTAATTTTTAATTGAAGCGCTACCACAGCGCCCAGTGTAATCGCTAAGTTTCGGCAATCATGTCAAATTAGGAAGAATGTTATTTCTTGGAGTCCAATTGTCTCACTTTAACATTTATAAGGTCACAGTCTATAATCAGTTCAATTAAGTCCCACAGTCAATCGTTTCACTGTTAAAAGCCTTACAACCTAGTAGTACCAGACAAAATATCACGAAATACATGTTGGTACGAATATGTGACTCAACCGTTGTAACTCAAACGGATTGATATTCTTAGAAAGTCAATGAAATTTAGTTTTTGAAACTGTCGCTATTTCTTCAGCGCGCGATAACGGCTAGGATTGGTCCCACAGTAAAGAATGACTTTTTTATCTTAATTTTTTATTGAAGCGCTACCACAGCGCCCAGTGTAATCGCTGAGTTTCGGCAATCATGTCAAATTGAGAAGAATGTTATTTCTTGGAGTCCAATTTTCTCATTTATCAAAATTATTTGGTTATAGTCCAAAGTTTGTTCAATTAAGTCCCACAGCCAATCGTTTCACTGCTAAAAGCCATACAACCTAGTAGTACCGGAAAATATCGCTAAATACATGTTGGTACGAATATGTGACCCAACCGTTGTAACTCAAACGGACTGACACTGTTAGAAAGACAATGAAATGTAGTTTTTGTAACTGTCGCTATTTCTTCAGCGCGCGATAACAGCTAGGATTGGTCCCACAGTAAAGAATGACTTATTTATCTAAATTCTTAAATGAAGCGCTACCACAGCGCCCAGTGTAATCGCTAAGTTCCGGCAATCATGTCAAATTAAAAAGAATGTTATTTCTTGGAGTCCGCTTGTCTCACTTAAAACATTTTTAAGGTCACAGTCCATTGTCAGTTCAATTAAGTCCCACAGTCAATCGTTTCACTGGTAAAAGCCATACAACCTGGTAATACCGGAAAATAGCACGAATACATGTTGGTACGAATATGTGACTCAACCGTTGCAACTCAAACGGATTGATACAGTTAGAAAGCAAATGAAATGTAGTTTTTGAAACTGTCGCTAATTCTTCAGCGCGCGATAACGGCTAAGATTGGTTCCACAGTAAAGAATGACTTCTTTATCTAAATTCTTAAATGAAGCGCTACCACAGCGCCCAGTGTAATCGCTAAGTTCCGGCAATCATGTCAAATTAAAAAGAATGTTATTTCTTGGAGTCCGCTTGTCTCACTTATAACATTTTTAAGGTCACAGTCCATAATCAGTTCAATTAAGTCCCACAATCAATCGTTTCACTGTTAAAAGCCATACAACCTTGTAGTACCGGAAAAATATCACGAAATACATGTTGGTACGAATATGCGACTCAACCGTTGTAACTCAAACGGATTGATATTTTTAGAAAGTCAATGGAATGTAGTTTTTGAAACTGTCGCTATTTCTTCAGTGCGCGAAAACGGCTAGATTTGGTCCCACAGTAAAGAATGACTTATTTATATAAATTCTTAAATGAGGCGCTACCACAGCGCCCAGTGTGATCGCTGAGTTCCGGAAATCATATCAAATTAAAAAGAATGATATTTCTTGGAATCCGCTTGTCTCACTTAAAACATTTTTAAGGTCACAGTCCGTAGTCAGTTCAATTAAGTCCCACAGTCAATCGTTTCACTGGTAAAAGCCATACAACCTAGTAAGACCGGAAAATAGCACGAATACATGTTGGTACGAATATGTGACTCAACCGTTTGCAACTCAAACGGATTGATACTGTTAGAAAGCAAATGAAATGTAGTTTTTGAAACTGTCGCTAATTCTACAGCGCGCGATAACGGCTAAGATTGGTCCCACAGTAAAGAATGACTTTTTTATCTTATTTTTTAAATAAAGCGCTACCACAGCGCCCAGTGCAATCGCTGAGTTCCGGAAATCCCGTCAAATTAAAAAGAATGTTATTTCTTGGAGTCCAATTGTCTCATTTATCACATTTATCAGGTCACAGTCCAAAGTTTGTTCATTTAAGTCACACAGTCCATCGTTTCATTGTTAAAAGCGATGCAACCTAGTAGTATCAAAAAAATATCGCTAAACACATGTTGGTACGAATAGGTGACCCAACCGTTGTAGCTCAAAAGGACTGACACCGTTAAAAAGTCAATGAAATGTATATTTTGAAACTGTCGCTAATTCTTCAGCGTGCGATAACGGCTAAGATTTGTCCCACAGTAAAGAATGACTTTTTTATCTTAATTTTTAATTGAAGCGCTACCACAGCGCCCAGTGTAATCGCTAAGTTTCGGCAATCATGTCAAATTAGGAAGAATGTTATTTCTTGGAGTCCAATTGTCTCACTTTAACATTTATAAGGTCACAGTCTATAATCAGTTCAATTAAGTCCCACAGTCAATCGTTTCACTGGTAAAAGCCATACAACCTAGTAATACCGGAAAATAGCACGAATACATGTTGGTACGAATATGTGACTCAACCGTTGCAACTCAAACGGATTGATACTGTTAGAAAGCAAATGAAATGTAGTTTTTGAAACTTTTGCTAATTCTTCAGCGCGCGATAACGGCTAAGATTGGTCCCACTGTAAAGAATGACTTCTTTATCTTAATTTTTAATTGAAGCGCTACCACAGCGCCCAGTGTAATCGCTAAGTTTCGGCAATCATGTCAAATTAGGAAGAATGTTATTTCTTGGAGTCTAATTGTCTCACTTTAACATTTATAAGGTCACAGTCTATAATCAGTTCAATTAAGTCCCACAGTCAATCGTTTCACTGTTAAAAGCCTTACAACCTAGTAGTACCGGACAAAATATCACGAAATACATGTTGGTACGAATATGTGACTCAACCGTTGTAACTCAAACGGATTGATATTCTTAGAAAGTCAATGAAATTTAGTTTTTGAAACTGTCGCTATTTCTTCAGCGCGCGATAACGGCTAGGATTGGTCCCACAGTAAAGAATGACTTATTTATCTAAATTCTTAAATGAAGCGCTACCACAGCGCCCAGTGTAATCGCTGAGTTCCGGCAATCATTTCAAATTAAAAAGAATGTTATTTCTTGGAGTCCGCTTGTCTCACTTATAACATTTTTAAGGTCACAGTTCATAGTCAGTTCAATTAAGTCCCACAGTCAATCGTTTCACTGGTAAAAGCCATACAACCTAGTAATACCGGAAAATAGCACGAATACATGTTGGTACGAATATGTGACAAAAACGTTTGCAACTCAAACGGATTGATTCTGTTAGAAAGCAAATGAAATGTAGTTTTTGAAACTGTCGCTAATTCTACAGCGCGCGATAACGGCTAAGATTGGTCCCACAGTAAAGAATGACTTTTTTATCTTAATTTTTAATTGAAGCGCTACCACAGCGCCATGTGTAATCGCTGAGTTTCGGCAATCATGTCAAATTAGGAAGAATGGTATTTCTTGGAGTCCAATTTTCTCACTTATCAAATTTATTAGGTTATAGTCCAAAGTTAGTTTAATTAAGTCCCACAGTCAATCGTTTCACTGGTAAAAGCCATACAACCTAGTAATACCGGAAAATAGCACGAATACATGTTGGTACGAATATGTGACTCAACCGTTGCAACTCAAACTGATTGATACTGTTAGAAAGCAAATGAAATGTAGTTTTTGAAACTGTTGCTAATTCTTCAGCGCGCGATAACGGCTAAGATTGGTCCCACTGTAAAGAATGACTTCTTTATCTTAATTTTTAATTGAAGCGCTACCACAGCGCCCAGTGTAATCGCTAAGTTTCGGCAATCATGTCAAATTAGGAAGAATGTTATTTCTTGGAGTCCAATTGTCTCACTTTAACATTTATAAGGTCACAGTCTATAATCGGTTCAATTAAGTCCCACAGTCAATCGTTTCACTGTTAAAAGCCTTACAACCTAGTAGTACCGGACAAAATATCACGAAATACATGTTGGTACGAATATGTGACTCAACCGTTGTAACTCAAACGGATTGATATTCTTAGAAAGTCAATGAAATTTAGTTTTTGAAACTGCCGCTATTTCTTCAGCGCGCGATAACGGCTAGGATTGGTCCCACAGTAAAGAATGACTTATTTATCTAAATTCTTAAATGAAGCGCTACCACAGCACCCAGTGTAATCGCTGAGTTCCGGCAATCATGTCAAATTAAAAAGAATGTTATTTCTTGGAGTCCGCTTGTCTCACTTATAACATTTTTAAGGTCACAGTTCATAGTCAGTTCAATTAAGTCCCACAGTCAATCGTTTCACTGGTAAAAGCCATACAACCTAGTAATACCGGAAAATAGCACGAATACATGTTGGTACGAATATGTGACAAAAACGTTTGCAACTCAAACGGATTGATTCTGTTAGAAAGCAAATGAAATGTAGTTTTTGAAACTGTCGCTAATTCTGCAGCGCGCGATAACGGCTAAGATTGGTCCCACAGTAAAGAATGACTTTTTTATCTTAATTTTTAATTGAAGCGCTACCACAGCGCCATGTGTAATCGCTGAGTTTCGGCAATCATGTCAAATTAGGAAGAATGTTATTTCTTGGAGTCCAATTTTCTCACTTATCAAATTTATTAGGTTATAGTCCAAAGTTTGTTCAATTAAGTCCCACAGTCAATCGTTTCACTGCTAAAAGCCATACAACCTAGTAGTACCGGAAAAATATGTCGCAATTTCTTCAGCGCGCGATAACGGCTAGGATTGGTCCCACAGTAAAAATGACTTATTTATCTAAATTTTTAAATAAAGCGCTACCACAGCGCCCAGTGTAATCGCTGAGTTCCGGCAATCACGTCAAATTAAGAAGACTGTTATTTCTTGGAGTCCAATTGTGTCACTTATCACATTTATCAGGTCACAGTCCAAAGTTAGTTCAATTAAAGCTCACAGTCCATCGGTTCATTGTTAAAAGCGATGCAACCTAGTAATATCAGAAAAATATCGCTAAATACATGTTGGTACGAATATGTGACCCAATCGTTGTAACTCAAACAGACTGACACCCTTAGAAAGTCAATGAAATGTACTTTTTGAAACTGTCGCTAATTCTTCAGCGCGTGATAAAGGCTAGGATTAGTCCCACAGTAAAAATTGACTTATTTATCTAAATTTTTAAATGAAGCGCTACCACAGCGCCCAGTATTATCGCTGTGTGTCGGCAATCATGTTAAATTAAGAAGAATGTTATTTCTTGGAATCCAATTGTCTCCTATATCACATTTATCAGGTCACAGTCCAAAGTTAGTTCAATTAAGTCCCACAGTCAATCGTTTCATTGTTAAAAGCAATGCAACCTAGTAATATCAGAAGAATATCGCTAATACGAATATTTGACCCAACCGCTGTAACTCAAACGGACTGACACCGTTAGAAAGTCAATGAAATGTAGTTTTTGAAACTGTCGCTTTTTCTTCAGCGCGCGATAAGGGCTAGGATTGGTCCCACGGTAAAGAATGACTTATTTATCTAAATTTAAATGAAGCGCTACCACAGCGCCCAGTGTAATCGCTGAGTTCCGGCAATCGCGTCAAATTAAGAAGAATGTTATTTCTTGGAGTCCAATTGTCTCATTTCTCACATTTATCAGGTCACAGTCCAAAGTTAGTTCAATTAAGTCCCACAGTCAATCGTTGCATAGTTAAAAGCGATGCAATCTAGTAATATCAGGAAAATATCGCTAAATACATGTTGGCACGAATATGTGACCCAACCATTGTAACTTAAACGGACTGACACTGTTAGAAAGTCAATGAAATGTAGCATTTGAAACTGTCTCTATTTCTTCAGCGCGCGCTAACGGCTAGGATTCGTCCCACAGTTAGAAAGTGACTTTTTCATCTTAATTTTCAAATGAAGCGCTACCACATCGCCCATTGTGATCGCTGAGTTGCGGCAATCGTGTCAAATTAAGAAGAGTGTTATTTCTTGCAGCCCAATTTTGTCACCATTACATTTATCAGCTCACAGCCCAAAATCAGTTCAATTAAGTCCCACAGTCAATCGTTTCACTATTAAAAGCGATACAACCTAGTAATACCGGAAAGATATCACCAAATACATGTTGGTAGGAATATGTGACTCACCTGTTGTAACACAAACGAATTTATACTGTTAGAAAGTCAATGAAATTTAGTATTTGAAACTGTCTCTATTTCTTTAGCGCGCACTAAGGGCTAGGATTGGTCCCACAGTAAAAATTGACTTATTTATCTAAATTTTTAAATGAAGCGCTACCACAGCGCCCAGTATTATCGCTGAGTGTCGGCAATCATGTCAAATTAAGAAGAATGTTATTTCTTGGAATCCAATTGTATCACTTATAACATTTATAAGGTCACAGTCCAAAATCAATTCAATTAAGTGCCACAGTCAGTTGTTTCACTGTTAAATGCGAAGCAATCTAGTAATATCAGACAAATATCGCTAAATACATGTTGGTACGAATATGTGACGCAACCGTTGTAACTGAAGTGGATTAATACCGTTAGAAAGTCAATGAAATGTAGTTTTTGAAACTGTCGCAATTTCTTCAGCGCGCGATAACGGCTAGGATTGGTCCCACAGTAAAAATGACTTATTTATCTAAATTTTTAAATAAAGCGCTACCACAGCGCCCAGTGTAATCGCTGAGTTCCGGCAATCACGTCAAATTAAGAAGACTGTTATTTCTTGGAGTCCAATTGTGTCACTTATCACATTTATCAGGTCACAGTCCAAAGTTAGTTCAATTAAAGCCCACAGTCCATCGTTTCATTGTTAAAAGCGATGCAACCTAGTAATATCAGAAAAATATCGCTAAATACATGTTGGTACGAATATGTGACCCAATCGTTGTAACTCAAACAGACTGACACCCTTAGAAAGTCAATGAAATGTACTTTTTGAAACTGTCGCTAATTCTTCAGCGCGTGATAAAGGCTAGGATTAGTCCCACAGTAAAAATTGACTTATTTATCTAAATTTTTAAATGAAGCGCTACCACAGCGCCCAGTATTATCGCTGTGTGTCGGCAATCATGTCAAATTAGGAAGAATGTTATTTCTTGGAATCCAATTGTCTCCTTTATCACATTTATCAGGTCACAGTCCAAAGTTAGTTCAATTAAGTCCCACAGTCAATCGTTTCATTGTTAAAAGCGATGCAACCTAGTAATATCAGAAGAATATCGCTAATACGAATATTTGACCCAACCGCTGTAACTCAAACGGACTGACACCGTTAGAAAGTCAATGAAATGTAGTTTTTGAAACTGTCGCTTTTTCTTCAGCGCGCGATAAGGGCTAGGATTGGTCCCACGGTAAAGAATGACTTATTTATCTAAATTTCAATGAAGCGCTACCACAGCGCTCAGTGTAATCGCTGAGTTCCGGCAATCGCGTCAAATTAAGAGGAATGTTATTTCTTGGAGTCCAATTGTCTCATTTCTCACATTTATCAGGTCACAGTCCAAAGTTAGTTCAATTAAGTCCCACAGTCAATCGTTGCATAGTTAAAAGCGATGCAATCTAGTAATATCAGGAAAATATCGCTAAATACATGTTGGCACGAATATGTGACCCAACCATTGTAACTTAAACGGACTGACACTGTTAGAAAGTCAATGAAATGTAGCATCCGAAACTGTCTCTATTTCTTCAGCGCGCGCTGACGGCTAGGATTCGTCCCACAGTTAGAAAGTGACTTTTTCATCTTAATTTTCAAATGAAGCGCTACCCCAGCGCGCAGTGTAATCGCTGAGTTCCGGCAATCATGTCAAGTTAAGAAGAATGTTATTTCTTGGAGTGCGATTGTCTCACTTATCACATTTATAAGGTCATAGTCAAAAGTTAGTTCAATTAAGTCCCACAGTCAATTCTTTCATTGTTAAAAGCGATGCAACCAAGTAATACCAGAAAAAATATCGCTAAATACATGTTGGTACGAGCATGTGACCCGACCGTTGTAACTCAAACAAACTGACACCGTTAGAAAGTCAATGAAATGTACTTTTTGAAACTGTCGCTAATTCTACAGAGCGCAATAGCGGCTAGGATTGGTCCCACACCACAAAATGACTTATTTGTCTACATTTTTGAATAAATCGCTACCCCAGCACCCAGTGTAATCGCTGAGTTCCGACAATCATGTCAAATTAAAAAGAATGTTATTTCTTGGAGACCAATTGTCTCACTTATAACATTTATAACCTCACAGTCCAAAATCAGTTCAATTATGTGCCACAGTCAATCGTTTCACTGGTAAAAGCGATGCAACCTAGTAATATGAGAAACATATCGCTAAATACATGTTGGTACGAATATGTGACGCAACTGTTGTAGTTGAAACGGACTGATACCGTCAGAAAGTCAATAAAATGTAGTATTTGAAACTGTCTCTAATTCTTCAGCGCGCGCTAAGGGCTAGGATTGGTCCCACAGTAAAAATTGACTTATTTATCTAATATTTAAATGAAGCGCTACCACAGCGCGCAGTATTATCGCTGAGTGTCGGCAATCATGTCAAATTAAGAAGAATGTTATTTCTTGCAGCCCAATTGTGTCACCTTTACATTTATCAGGTCACAGTCCAAAGTTATTTCAATTAAGTCCCACATTCATTCGTTTCACTGTTAAAAGCGATTCAACCTAGTAATAACAGATAAATATCGCTAAATACATGTTGGCACGAATATGTGACGCAACCGTTGCAACTGAAGCGGATTGATACTGTTACAATGTCAATGAAATGTAGTTCTTGAAAGTGTCGCTACTTCTTCGGCGCGCGATAACGGCTACGATTGGTCCAACAGCACAAAATGACTTATTTGTCTACATTTTTGAATAAAGCGCTACCCCAGCGCCCAGTGTAATCGCTGAGTTCCGGCAATCATGTCAAGTTAAGAAGAATGTTATTTCTTGGAGTGCGATTGTCTCACTTGTCACATTTATAAGGTCATAGTCCAGGGTTAGTTCAATTAAGTCCGACAGTCAATTCTTTCATTGTTAAGAGCGATGCAACCAAGTAATACCAGAAAAACATCGCTAAATACATGTTGGTACGAGCATGTGACCCAACCGTTGTAACTCAAACAAACTGACACCCTTAGAAAGTCAATGAAATGTAATTTTTGAATCTGTCTCTATTTCTTCTGCGCGTCCTAACGGCTACGATTGGTCCCACAGCACAAAATGACTTATTTGTCTACATTATTGAATAAAGCGCTACCCCAGCGCCCAGTGTAATCGCCGAGTTCCGGTGATCATGTCAAATTAAGAAGAATGTTATTTCTTGGAGTCCAATTGTCACATATATCACATTTATAAGGTAATAGCCCAAAATCAGCTAAATTAAGTCCCACAGTCAATCGTTTCACTGTTAAAAGCGATACAACTTAGTAATCTCGGAAGAAATCACTAAATACATGTTGGTACGAATATGTGACGCAAATGTTGTAGTTGAAACGGACTGATACCGTCAGAAAGTCAATAAAATGTAGTATTTGAAACTGTCTCTATTTCTTCAGCGCGCGCTAAGGGCTAGGATTGGTCCCACAGTAAAAATTGACTTATTTATCTAAATTTTTAAATGAAGCGCTACCACAGCGCAAAGTATTATCGCTGAGTGTCGGCAATCATGTCAAATTAAGAAGAATGTTATTTCTTGGAATCCAATTGTCTCAATTATAACATTTATAAGGTCACAGTCCAAAATCAGTTCAATTAAGTGCCACAGTCAATCTTTCCACTGTTAAAACCGATGCAACCTAGTAATATCAGAAAAATATCGCTAAATACATGTTGGTACGAATATGTGACGCAACCGTTGTAACTGAAGCGGATTAATACCGTTAGAAAGTCAATGAAATGTAGTTTATGAAACTGTCGCAACTTCTTCAGCGCGCGATAACGGCTAGGATTGGTTTCAAAGTAAAAATGACTTATTTATCTAAATTTTTAAATGAAGCGCTACCACAGCGCCCAGTGTAATCGCTGAGTTCCGGCAATCACGTCAAATTAAGAAGAATGTTATTTCTTGGAGTCCAATTGTCTCACTTATCACATTTATAAGGTCATAGTCCAAAATCAGTTCAATTAAGTCCCACAGTCAATTCTTTCATTGTTAAAAGCGATGCAACCAAGTAATACCAGAAAAAATATCGCTAAATACATGTTGGTACGAGCATGTGACCCGACCGTTGTAACTCAAACAAACTGACACCGTTAGAAAGTCAATGAAATGTACTTTTTGAAACTGTCGCTAATTCTTCAGCGCGCAATAGCGGCTAGGATTGGTCCCACACCACAAAATGAATTATTTGTCTACATTTTTGAACAAATCGCTACCCCAGCACCCAGTGTAATCGCTGAGTTCCGACAATCATGTCAAATTAAAAACAATGTAATTTCTTGGAGACCAATTGTCTCACTTATAACATTTATAACCTCACAGTCCAAAATCAGTTCAATTATGTGCCACAGTCAATCGTTTCACTGGCAAAAGCGATGCAACCTAGTAATATGAGAAACATATCGCTAAATACATGTTGGTACGAATATGTGACGCAACTGTTGTAGTTGAAACGGACTGATACCGTCAGAAAGTCAATAAAATGTAGTATTTGAAACTGTCTCTAATTCTTCAGCGCGCGCTAAGGGCTAGGATTGGTCCCACAGTAAAAATTGACTTATTTATCTAAATTTTTAAATGAAGCGCTACCACAGCGCGCAGTATTATCGCTGAGTGTCGGCAATCATGTCAAATTAAGAAGAATGTTATTTCTTGGAATGCAATTGTCTCACTTATAACATTCATCAGGTCACAGTCCAAAGTTAGTTCAATTAAGTCCCACATTCATTCGTTTCACTGTTAAAAGCGATTCAACCTAGTAATAACAGATAAATATCGCTAAATATATGTTGGTACGAATATGTGACGCAACCGTTGTAACTGATGCGGATTGATACTGTTACAATGTCAATGAAATGTAGTTCTTAAAAGTGTCGCTATTTCTTCGGCGCGCGATAACGGCTACGATTGGTCCAACAGCACAAAATGACTTATTTGTCTACATTTTTGAAAAAAGCGCTACCCCAGCGCCCAGTGTAATCGCTGAGTTCCGGCAATCATGTCAAGTTAAGAAGAATGTTATTTCTTGGAGTGCGATTGTCTCACTTATCACATTTATAAGGTCATAGTCCAGCGTTAGTTCAATTAAGTCCCACAGTCAATTCTTTCATTGTTAAAAGCGATGCAACCAAGTAATACCAGAAAAATATCGCTAAATACATGTTGGTACGAGCATGTGACCCAACCGTTGTAACTCAAACAAACTGACACACTTAGAAAGTCAATGAAATGTAGTTTCTGATTCTGTCTCTAGTTCTTCTGCGCGTTCTAACGGCTACGATTGGTCCCACAGCACAAAATGACTTATTTGTCTACATTTTTGAATAAAGCGCTACCCCAGCACCCAGTGTACTCGCTGAGTTTCGGTAATCATGTCAAATTAAGAATAATGTTATTTCTTGGAGTCCAATTGTCTCATATATCACATTTATAAGGTCATAGTCCAAAATCAACTAAATTAAGTCCCACAATCAATCATTTCACTGTTAAAAGCGATACAACTTAGTAATCTCGGAAGAAATCACTAAATACATGTTGGTACGAATATGTGACGCAAATGTTGTAGTTGAAACGGACTGATACCGTCAGAAAGTCAATAAAATGTAGTATTTGAAACTGTCTCTATTTCTTCAGCGCGCGCTAAGGGCTAGGATTGGTCCCACAGTAAAAATTGACTTATTTATCTAAAATTTAAAATGAAGCGCTACCACAGCGCCCAGTATTATCGCTGAGTGTCGGCAATCATGTCAAATTAAGAAGAATGTTATTTCTTGGAATCCAATTGTCTCACTTATAACATTTATAAGGTCACAGTCCAAAATCAGTTCAATTAAGTGCCACAGTCAATCTTTTCACTGTTAAAAGCGATGCAACCTAGTAATATGAGAAAAATATCGCTAAATACATGTTGGTACGAATATGTGACGCAACCGTTGTAACTGAAGCGGATTAATACCGTTAGATAGTCAATGAAATGTAGTTTTTGAAACTGTCGCAACTTCTTCAGCGCGCGATAACGGCTAGGATTGGTCCCAAAGTAAAAATGACTTATTTATCTAAATTTTTAAATGAAGCGCTACCACAGCGCCCAGTGTAATCGCTGAGTTCCGACAATCACGTCAAATTAAGAAGAATGTTATTTCTTGGAGTCCAATTGTCTCACTTATCACATTTATAAGGTCATAGTCCAAAATCAGTTCAATTAAGTCCCACAGTCAATCGTTTCACTGGTAAAAGCGATACAACTTAGTAATATCGGAAAAAATCACTAAATACATGTTGGTACGAATATGTGACGCAACTGTTGTAGTTGAAACGGACTCATACCGTTAGAAAGTCAATAAAATGTAGTATTTGAAACTGTCGCTATATTTTCAGCACGCTATAACGGCTAGGATTGGTTCCACGGTAAAAATTGACTTTTTTATCTAAATTTTTAAATGAACCGCTACCACAGCGCCCACTGTAATCGCTGAGTTCTTACAATCACGTCAAATTAGGAAGAATGTTATTTCTTGGAATCCAATTGTCTCACTTATAACATTTATAAGGTCACAGTCCAAAATCAGTTCAATTAAGTGCCACAGTCCATCGTTTCACTGTTAAATGCGATGCAACCTAGTAATGTGAGAAAAATATCCCTAAATACATGTTGGTACGAATATGTGACGCAACTGTTGTAACTGAAGAGGATTAATACCGTTAGAAAGTCAATGAAATGTAGTTTTTGAAACTGTCGCTTTTTCTTCAGCGCGCGATAAGGGCTAGGATTGGTCCCACGGTAAAGAATGACTTATTCATCTAAATTTTAAATGAAGCGCTACCACAACGCCCAGTGTAATCGCTGAGTTCCGGCAATCATGTCAAATTAAGATGAATGTTATTTCTTGGAGTCCAATTGTCTTATTTATCACATTCATCAGGTCACAGTCCAACTTAGTTCAATTAAGTCCCACATGCATTCGTTTCACTGTTAAAAGCGATTCAACCTAGTAATAACAGATAAATATCGCTAAATACATGTTGGTACGAATATGTGACGCAACCGTTGTAACTGAAGCGGATTGATACTGTTACAATGTAAATGAAATGTAGTTCTTAAAAGTGTCGCTATTTCTTCGGCGCGAGATAACGGCTAGGATTGGTCCCACAGTAAAAATGACTTTTTTATCTAAAATTTAAAATGAAGCGCTACCACAGCGCCCAGTATTATCGCTGAGTGTCGGCAATCATGTCAAATTAAGAAGAATGTTATTTCTTGGAATCCAATTGTCTCACTTATAACATTTATAAGGTCACAGTCCAAAATCAGTTCAATTAAGTGCCACAGTCAATCTTTTCACTGTTAAAAGCGATGCAACCTAGTAATATGAGAAAAATATCGCTAAATACATGTTGGTACGAATATGTGACGCAACCGTTGTAACTGAAGCGGATTAATACCGTTAGATAGTCAATGAAATGTAGTTTTTGAAACTGTCGCAACTTCTTCAGCGCGCGATAACGGCTAGGATTGGTCCAAAAGTAAAAATGACTTATTTATCTAAATTTTTAAATGAAGCGCTACCACAGCGCCCAGTGTAATCGCTGAGTTCCGGCAATCACGTCAAATTAAGAAGATTGTTATTTCTTGGAGTCCAATTGTCTCACTTATCACATTTATAAGGTCATAGTCCAAAATCAGTTCAATTAAGTCCCACAGTCAATCGTTTCACTGGTAAAAGCGATACAACTTAGTAATATCGGAAAAAATCACTAAATACATGTTGGTACGAATATGTGACGCAACTGTTGTAGTTGAAACGGACTCATACCGTTAGAAAGTCAATAAAATGTAGTATTTGAAACTGTCGCTATATTTTCAGCACGCTATAACGGCTAGGATTGGTTCCACAGTAAAAATTGACTTTTTTATCTAAATTTTTAAATGAACCGCTACCACAGCGCCCACTGTAATCGCTGAGTTCTTACAATCACGTCAAATTAGGAAGAATGTTATTTCTTGGAATCCAATTGTCTCACTTATAACATTTATAAGGTCACAGTCCAAAATCAGTTCAATTAAGTGCCACAGTCCATCGTTTCACTGTTAAATGCGATGCAACCTAGTAATGTGAGAAAAATATCGCTAAATACATGTTGGTACGAATATGTGACGCAACTGTTGTAACTGAAGAGGATTAATACCGTTAGAAAGTCAATGAGATGTAGTTTTTGAAACTGTCGCTTTTTCTTCAGCGCGCGATAAGGGCTAGGATTGGTCCCACGGTAAAGAATGATTTATTCATCTAAATTTTAAATGAAGCGCTACCACAACGCCCAGTGTAATCGCTGAGTTCCGGCAATCATGTCAAATTAAGATGAATGTTATTTCTTGGAGTCCAATTGTCTTATTTATCACATTCATCAGGTCACAGTCCAACTTAGTTCAATTAAGTCCCACATGCATTCGTTTCACTGTTAAAAGCGATTCAACCTAGTAATAACAGATAAATATCGCTAAATACATGTTGGTACGAATATGTGACGCAACCGTTGTAACTGAAGCGGATTGATACTGTTACAATGTAAATGAAATGTAGTTCTTAAAAGTGTCGCTATTTCTTCGGCGCGAGATAACGGCTAGGATTGGTCCCACAGTAAAAATGACTTTTTTATCTAAAATTTAAAATGAAGCGCTACCACAGCGCCCAGTATTATCGCTGAGTGTCGGCAATCATGTCAAATTAAGAAGAATGTTATTTCTTGGAATCCAATTGTCTCACTTATAACATTTATAAGGTCACAGTCCAAAATCAGTTCAATTAAGTGCCACAGTCAATCTTTTCACTGTTAAAAGCGATGCAACCTAGTAATATGAGAAAAATATCGCTAAATACATGTTGGTACGAATATGTGACGCAACCGTTGTAACTGAAGCGGATTAATACCGTTAGATAGTCAATGAAATGTAGTTTTTGAAACTGTCGCAACTTCTTCAGCGCGCGATAACGGCTAGGATTGGTCCAAAAGTAAAAATGACTTATTTATCTAAATTTTTAAATGAAGCGCTACCACAGCGCCCAGTGTAATCGCTGAGTTCCGGCAATCACGTCAAATTAAGAAGATTGTTATTTCTTGGAGTCCAATTGTCTCACTTATCACATTTATAAGGTCATAGTCCAAAATCAGTTCAATTAAGTCCCACAGTCAATCGTTTCACTGGTAAAAGCGATACAACTTAGTAATATCGGAAAAAATCACTAAATACATGTTGGTACGAATATGTGACGCAACTGTTGTAGTTGAAACGGACTCATACCGTTAGAAAGTCAATAAAATGTAGTATTTGAAACTGTCGCTATATTTTCAGCACGCTATAACGGCTAGGATTGGTTCCACAGTAAAAATTGACTTTTTTATCTAAATTTTTAAATGAACCGCTACCACAGCGCCCACTGTAATCGCTGAGTTCTTACAATCACGTCAAATTAGGAAGAATGTTATTTCTTGGAATCCAATTGTCTCACTTATAACATTTATAAGGTCACAGTCCAAAATCAGTTCAATTAAGTGCCACAGTCCATCGTTTCACTGTTAAATGCGATGCAACCTAGTAATGTGAGAAAAATATCGCTAAATACATGTTGGTACGAATATGTGACGCAACTGTTGTAACTGAAGAGGATTAATACCGTTAGAAAGTCAATGAAATGTAGTTTTTGAAACTGTCGCTTTTTCTTCAGCGCGCGATAAGGGCTAGGATTGGTCCCACGGTAAAGAATGATTTATTCATCTAAATTTTAAATGAAGCGCTACCACAACGCCCAGTGTAATCGCTGAGTTCCGGCAATCATGTCAAATTAAGATGAATGTTATTTCTTGGAGTCCAATTGTCTTATTTATCACATTCATCAGGTCACAGTCCAACTTAGTTCAATTAAGTCCCACATGCATTCGTTTCACTGTTAAAAGCGATTCAACCTAGTAATAACAGATAAATATCGCTAAATACATGTTGGTACGAATATGTGACGCAACCGTTGTAACTGAAGCGGATTGATACTGTTACAATGTAAATGAAATGTAGTTCTTAAAAGTGTCGCTATTTCTTCGGCGCGAGATAACGGCTAGGATTGGTCCCACAGTAAAAATGACTTTTTTATCTAAAATTTAAAATGAAGCGCTACCACAGCGCCCAGTATTATCGCTGAGTGTCGGCAATCATGTCAAATTAAGAAGAATGTTATTTCTTGGAATCCAATTGTCTCACTTATAACATTTATAAGGTCACAGTCCAAAATCAGTTCAATTAAGTGCCACAGTCAATCTTTTCACTGTTAAAAGCGATGCAACCTAGTAATATGAGAAAAATATCGCTAAATACATGTTGGTACGAATATGTGACGCAACCGTTGTAACTGAAGCGGATTAATACCGTTAGATAGTCAATGAAATGTAGTATTTGAAACTGTCGCAACTTCGTCAGCGCGCGATAACGGCTAGGATTGGTCCAAAAGTAAAAATGACTTATTTATCTAAATTTTTAAATGAAGCGCTACCACAGCGCTCAGTGTAATCGCTGAGTTCCGGCAATCACGTCAAATTAAGAAGAATGTTATTTCTTGGAGTCCAATTGTCTCACTTATCACATTTATAAGGTCATAGTCCAAAATCAGTTCAATTAAGTCCCACAGTCAATCGTTTCACTGGTAAAACCGATACAACTTAGTAATATCGGAAAAAATCACTAAATACATGTTGGTACGAATATGTGACGCAACTGTTGTAGTTGAAACGGACTCATACCGTTAGAAAGTCAATAAAATGTAGTATTTGAAACTGTCGCTATATTTTCAGCACGCTATAACGGCTAGGATTGGTTCCACAGTAAAAATTGACTTTTTTATCTAAATTTTTAAATGAACCGCTACCACAGCGCCCACTGTAATCGCTGAGTTCTTACAATCACGTCAAATTAGGAAGAATGCTATTTCTTGGAGTCCAATTGTCTTATTTATCACATTCATCAGGTCACAGTCCAAAATCAGTTCAATTAAGTGCCACAGTCCATCGTTTCACTGTTAAATGCGATGCAACCTAGTAATGTGAGAAAAATATCGCTAAATACATGTTGGTACGAATATGTGACGCAACTGTTGTAACTGAAGAGGATTAATACCGTTAGAAAGTCAATGAAATGTAGTTTTTGAAACTGTCGCTTTTTCTTCAGCGCGCGATAAGGGCTAGGATTGGTCCCACGGTAAAGAATGACTTATTTATCTAAATTTTAAATGAAGCGCCACCACAACGCCCAGTGTAATCGCTGAGTTCCGGCAATCATGTCAAATTAAGATGAATGTTATTTCTTGGAGTCCAATTGTCTTATTTATCACATTCATCAGGTCACAGTCCAACTTAGTTCAATTAAATCCCACATGCATTCGTTTCACTGTTAAAAGCGATTCAACCTAGTAATAACAGATAAATATCGCTAAATACATGTTGGTACGAATATGTGACGCAACCGTTGTAACTGAAGCGGATTGATACTGTTACAATGTAAATGAAATGTAGTTCTTAAAAGTGTCGCTATTTCTTCGGTGCGAGATAACGGCTAGGATTGGTCCCACAGTAAAAATGAATTATTTATCTACATTTTTAAATAAAGCCTAACCACAGCGCCCAGTGTAATCGCTGAGTTTCGGCAATCATGTCAAATTAAGAAGAATGTTATTTCTTGGAATCCAATTGTCTCACTTACAACAATTATAAGGTCACAGCCGAAAATCAGTTCAAATAAGTCCCACAGTCAATCGTTTCATTGTTAAAAGCGATGCAACCTAATAAAATCAGAACAATATCGCTAAATACATGTTGGTACGAATATGTGACCAACCCGTTGGAACACAAACGGACTGACACCGTTAGAAAGTCAATGATATGTACTTTTTGAAACTGTCGCAACTTCTTCAGCGCGCGATAACGGCTAGGATTGGTCCCCAAGTAAAAATGACTTATTTATCTAAATTTTTAAATGAAGCGCTACCACAGCGCCCAGTGTAATCGCTGAGTTCCGGCAATCACGTCAAATTAGGAAAAAGGTTATTTCTTGGAGTCCAATTGTCTCACTTATCACATTTATAAGGTCATAGTCCAAAATCAGTACAATTAAGTCCCACAGGCAATCGTTTCATTGTTAAAAGCGATGCAACCTAGTAATACCGGAAAGATATCACAAACTGTCTCTATTTCTTTAGCGCGGATAACGGCTAGGATTGGTCCCCAAGTAAAAATGACTTATTTATCTAAATTTTTAAATGAAGCGCTACCACAGCGCCCAGTGTAATCGCTGAGTTCCGGCAATCACGTCAAATTAGGAAAAAGGTTATTTCTTGGAGTCCAATTGTCTCACTTATAACATTTATAACGTCACAGTCCAAAGTTAGATCAATTAAGTCCCACAGTCAATCGTTTCATTGTTAAAAGCGATGCAACCTAGTAATACCGGAAAGATATCACAAACTGTCTCTATTTCTTTAGCGCGGATAACGGCTAGGATTGGTCCCACAGTAAAAAATGACTTAATTATTTAAATTTTTAAATGAAGCGCTACCACAGCGCCCAGTGTAATCGCTGAGTTCCGGCAATTATGTCAAATCAAGAAGAATGTTATTTCTTGGAGTCCAATTGTCTTATTTATCACATTCATCAGGTCACAGTCCAACTTAGTTCAATTAAATCCCACATGCATTCGTTTCACTGTTAAAAGCGATTCAACCTAGTAATAACAGATAAATATCGCTAAATACATGTTGGTACGAATATGTGACGCAACCGTTGTAACTGAAGCGGATTGATACTGTTACAATGTAAATGAAATGTAGTTCTTAAAAGTGTCGCTATTTCTTCGGCGCGAGATAACGGCTAGGATTGGTCCCACAGTAAAAATGACTTATTTATCTACATTTTTAAATGAAGCGCTACCACAACGCCCAGTGTAATCGCTGAGTTCCGGCAATCACGTCAAACTAAGAAGAATCTTACTTCTTGCAGCCCAATTGTGTCACCTTTACATTTATCAGGTCACAGCCTAAAATCAGTTCAATTAAGTCCCACAGTCAATCGTTTCACTGTTAAAAGCGATACAACCTAGTAATACCGGAAAGATATCACGAAATACATTTGGGTACAAATATGTGACTCACTTGTTGTAACACAAAAGGATTTATACTGTTAGAAATTCAATGAAATGTAGTTCTTAAAGGTGTCGCTAATTCTTCAGCGCGCAATAGCGGCTAGGATTGGTCCCACACCACAAAATGACTTATTTGTCTACATTTTTGAATAAATCGCTACCCCAGCACCCAGTGTAATCGCTGAGTTCCGACAATCATGTCAAATTAAAAAGAATGTTATTTCTTGGAGACCAATTGTCTCACTTATAAAATTTATAACCTCACAGTCCAAAATCAGTTCAATTATGTGCCACAGTCAATCGTTTCACTGTGAAAAGCGATACAACTTAGTAATATCGAAAAAAATCACTAAATACATGTTGGTACGAATATGTGACGCAACTGTTGTAGTTGAAACGGACTGATACCGTTAGAAAGTCAATAAAATGTAGTATTTGAAACTGTCTCTATTTTTTCAGCGCGCGCTAAGGGCTAGGATTGGCCCCACAATGAAAATTGACTTATTTATCTAAATTTTTAAGTGAAGCACTACCACAGCGCCCAGTATAATCGCTGAGTTTCGGCAATCATGTCAAATTAAGAAGAATGTTATTTCTTGGAATCCAATTGTCTCACTTACAACAATTATAAGGTCACAGCCGAAAATCAGTTCAAATAAGTCCCACAGTCAATCGTTTCATTGTTAAAAGCGATGCAACCTAATAAAATCAGAACAATATCGCTAAATACATGTTGGTACGAATATGTGACCAACCCGTTGGAACACAAACGGACTGACACCGTTAGAAAGTCAATGATATGTACTTTTGAAACTGTCGCAACTTCTTCAGCGCGCGATAACGGCTAGGATTGGTCCCCAAGTAAAAATGACTTATTTATCTAAATTTTTAAATGAAGCACTACCACAGCGCCCAGTGTAATCGCTGAGTTCCGGCAATCACGTCAAATTAGGAAAAAGGTTATTTCTTGGAGTCCAATTGTCTCACTTATCACATTTATAAGGTCATAGTCCAAAATCAGTACAATTAAGTCCCACAGTCAATCGTTTCATTGTTAAAAGCGATGCAACCTAGTAATACCGGAAAGATATCACAAACTGTCTCTATTTCTTTAGCGCGGATAACGGCTAGGATTGGTCCCCAAGTAAAAATGACTTATTTATCTAAATTTTTAAATGAAGCGCTACCACAGCGCCCAGTGTAATCGCTGAGTTCCGGCAATCACGTCAAATTAGGAAAAAGGTTATTTCTTGGAGTCCAATTGTCTCACTTATAACATTTATAACGTCACAGTCCAAAGTTAGATCAATTAAGTCCCACAGTCAATCGTTTCATTGTTAAAAGCGATGCAACCTAGTAATACCGGAAAGATATCACAAACTGTCTCTATTTCTTTAGCGCGGATAACGGCTAGGATTGGTCCCACAGTAAAAAATGACTTAATTATTTAAATTTTTAAATGAAGCGCTACCACAGCGCCCAGTGTAATCGCTGAGTTCCGGCAATCATGTCAAATCAAGAAGTATGTTATTTCTTGGAGTCCAATTGTCTCACTTATAACATTTATAACGTCACAGTCCAAAGTTAGATCAATTAAGTCTCACAGTCAATCGTTTCATTGTTAAAAGCGATGCAAACTAGTAATACCAGAAAAATACCGCTAAATACATGATGGTACGAATATGTGACCCAACCGTTGTAACATAAACGAACTGACACCGTTAGAAAGTCAATGAAATGCACTTTTTGAAAATGTCGCTAATTCGTCAGCGCGCGATAACGGCAAGGATTGGTCCCCCAGTACAAAATGACTTATTTATCTACATTTTTAAATTAAGTGCTACTCCAGCGCTCAGTGTAATCGCTGAGTTCTGGCAATCATGTCAAATTAGAAAAAATGGTATTTCTTGGAATCCAATTGTCTTACTTATTACATTTATTAGGTCATAGTCCAAAATCAGTTCAATTAAGTCCCACAGTCAATCGTTTCATTGTTAAAAGCGATGCAACCTAGTAATATCAGAAAAATATCGCTAAATACCGCTAAATACATGTTGTCTCTATTTCTTCAGCGCGCGCTAAGGGCTAGGATTGGTCCCACAGTAAAAATTGACTTATTTATCTAAATTTTTAAATGAAGCGCTACCACAGCGCCCAGTATTATCGCTGAGTGTCGGCAATCATGTCAAATTAAGAGGAATGTTATTTCTTGGAATCCAATTGTCTCACTTACAACAATTATAAGGTCACAGCCCAAAATCAGTTCAATTAAGTGCCACAGTCAATCTTTTCACTGTTAAAAGCGATACAACTTAGTAATATCGGAAAAAATCACTAAATACATGTTGGTACGAATATGTGACGCAACTGTTGTAGTTGAAACGGACTGATACCTTAGAAAGTCAATAAAATGTAGTATTTGAAACTGTCTCTATTTCTTCAGCGCGCGCTAAGAGATAGGAATGGTCCCACAGTAAAAATTGACTTATTTATCTAAATTTTTAAATGAAGCACTACCACAGCGTCCAGTATAATCGCTGAGTTTCGGCAATCATGTCAAATTAAGAAGAATGTTATTTCTTGGAATCCAAATGTCTCACTTATCACATTTATAAGGTCATAGTCCAAAATCAGTCCAATTTAGTCCCACAGTCAATCGTTTCATTGTTAAAAGCGATGCACCCTAATAAAATCAGAACAATATCGCTAAATACATGTTGGTACAAATATGTGACCAAACCGTTGGTACACAAACGGACTGACACCGTTAGAAAGCTAATGACATGTACTTTTTGAAACTGTCGCTATATTTTCAGCACGCTATAACGGGTAGGATTGGTCCCACAGTAAAAATTGACTTTTTTATCTAAATCTTTAAATGAGGCGCTACCACAGCGACCACTGTAATCGCTAAGTTCCGGCAATCATGTCAAATTAAGAAGAATGTTATTTCTTGGAGTCCAATTGTCTCACTTATAACATTTATCACGTTACAGTCCAAAGTCAGTTCAATTAAGTCCCACACTCAATCGTTTCATTGTTAAAACCGATGCAACCTAGTAATATCAGAAAAATATCGCTAAATACATGTTGGTACGAGTATGTGACCCAATCGTTGTAACTCAAACGGACTGACACCGTTAGAAAGTCAATGAAATGTACTTTTTGAAACTGTCGCTAATTCTTCAGCGCGTCATAACGGCTAGGATTGGTCCCACAGTAAAAAATGACTTATTAATCTAAATTTTACAATGAAGTGCTACCACAGCCCCCAGTGTAATCGCTGAGTTCCGATAATCACGTCAAATTAAGAATAATGTTATTTCTTGAAGTCCAATTGTCTTCTTTATGACATTTATCAGGTCACAGTCCAAAGTTAGTTCAATTAAGTCCCACAGTCAATCGTTTCATTGTTAAAAGCGATTCAACCTAGTAATGTCAGAAAAATATCGCTAAATACATGTTGGTACGAATATGTCACGCAACCGTTATAACACAAATGGACTGACACCTTTAGAAAGTCAATGAAATGTAGTTTTTGAAACTGTCGCTAATTCTTCAACGCGTCATAACGGGTAGGATTGGTCCCACAGTAAAAAATGACTTATTAATCTAAATTTTACAATGACGTGCTACCACAGCGCCCGGTGTAATCGCTGAATTCCGGTAATCACGTCAAATTAAGAATAATGTTTTTTCTTGAAGTCCAATTGTCTCCTTTATGACATTTATCAGGTCACAGTCCAAAGTTAGTTCAATTAAGTCCCACAGTCAATCGTTTCATTGTTAAAAGCGATGCAACCTAGTAATGTCAGAAAAATATCGCTAAATACATGTTGGTACGAATATGTCACGCAACCGTTATCACACAAACGGACTGACACCGTGAGAAAGTCAATGAAATCTAGTTTTTGAAACTGTCGCTCTTTCTTCAGCGCGCCATAACGGCTAGGATTGGTCCCACAGTAAAAGTGACTTATTTATCTAAATTTTTAAATGAAGCGCTACCACAGCGCCCAGTGTAATCGCTGAGTTCTGGCAATCACGTCAAATTAAGAAGAATGTTATTTCTTGGAGTCCAGTTGTCTCATTTATCACATTTATCAGGTCACAGTCCAAAGTTAGGTCAATTAAGTCCCACAGTCGATCGTTTCATTGTTAAAAGCGATGCAACCTAGTAATATCAGAAAAATATCGCTAAATATCGCTAAATACATGTTGTCTCTATTTCTTCAGCGCGCGCTAAGGGCTAGGATTGGTCCCACAGTAAAAATTGACTTATTTATCTAAATTTTTAAATGAAGCACTACCACAGCGCCCGGTATTATCGCTGAGTGTCGGCAATCATGTCAAATTAAGAGGAATGTTATTTCTTGGAATCCAATTGTCTCACTTACAACAATTATAAGGTCACAGCCCAAAATCAGTTCAATTAAGTGCCACAGTCAATCTTCTCACTGTTAAAAGCGATGCAACCTAGTAATATGAGAAGAATATCGCTAAATACATGTTGGTACGAATATGTGACGCAACTGTTGTAACTGAAGCGGATTAATACCGTTAGAAAATCAGTGAAATGTAGTTTTTGAAACTGTCGCAACTTCTTCAGCGCGCGATAACGGCTAGGATTGGTCCCAAAGTAAAAATGACTTTTTTATCTAAATTTTTAAATGAAGCGCTACCACAGCGCCCAGTGTAATCGCTGAGTTCCGGCAATCACGTCAAATTAAGAAGAATGTTATTTCTTGGAGTCCAATTGTCTCACTTATCACATTTATAAGGTAATAGTCCAAAATCAGTTTAACTAAGTCCCACAGTCAATCGTTTCACTGTTAAAAGCGATGCAACTTAGTAATATCGGAAAAAATCACTAAATACATGTTGGTACGAATATGTGACGCAACTGTTGTAGTTGAAACGGACTGATACCGTTAGAAAGTCAATAAAATGTAGTATTTGAAACTGTCTCTATTTCTTCAGCGCGCGCTAAGGGCTAGGATTGGCCCCACAGTAAAAATTGACTTATTTATCTAAATTTTTAAATGAAGCACTGCCACAGCGCCCAGTATAATCGCTGAGTTTCGGCAATCATGTCAAATTAAGAAGAATGTTATTTCTTGGAATCCAATTGTCTCACTTACAACAATTATAAGGTCACAGCCCAAAATCAGTTTAATTAAGTCCCACAGTCAATCGTTTCATTGTTAAAAGCGATGCAACTTAATAAAATCAGAACAATATCGCTAAATACATGTTGGTACGAATATGTGACCAAACCGTTGGAACACGAACGGACTGACACCGTTAGAAAGTCAATAATATGTACTTTTTGAAACTGTCGCAACTTCTTCAGCGTGCGATAACGGCTAGGATTGGTCCCCAAGTAAAAATGACTTATTTATCTAAATTTTTAAATGAAGCGCTACCACAGCGCCCAGTGTAATCGCTGAGTTTCGGCAATCATGTCAAATTAGAAAGAATGTTATTTCTTGGAATCCAATTGTCTCACTTACAACAATTATAAGGTCACAGCCCAAAATCAGTTCAATTAAGTCCCACAGTCAATCTTTTCACTGTTAAAAGCGATGCAACCTAGTAATATGAGAAAAATATCGCTAAATACATGTTGGTACGAATATGTGACGCAACCGTTGTAACTGAAGCGGATTAATACCGTTAGAAAATCAATGAAATGTACTTTTGAAACTGTTGCAACTTCTTCAGCGCGCGATAAAGGCTAGGATTGGTCCCAAAGTAAAAATGACTTTTTTATCTAAATTTTTAAATGAAGCACTACCACAGCGCCCAGTGTAATCGCTGAGTTTCGGCAATCATGTCAAATTAGAAAGAATGTTATTTCTTGGAATCCAATTGTCTCACTTACAACAATTATAAGGTCACAGCCCAAAATCAGTTCAATTAAGTCCCACAGTCAATCGTTTCATTGTTAAAAGCGATGCAACATAATAAAATCAGAACAATATCGCTAAATACATGTTGGTACGAATACGTGACGAAACCGTTGGAACACAAACGGACTGACACCGTTAGAAAGTCAATGATATGTACTTTTTGAAACTGTCGCAACTTCTTCAGCGCGCGATAACGGCTAGGATTGGTCCCCAAGTAAAAATGACTTATTTATCTAAATTTTTAAATGAAGCGCTACCACAGCGCCCAGTGTAAGCGCTGAGTTCCGGCAATCACGTCAAATTAAGAAGAAGGTTATTTCTTGGAGTCCAATTGTCTCACTTATCACATTTATAAGGTCATAGTCCAAAATCAGTTCAATTAAGTCCCACAGTCAATCGTTTCATTGTTAAAAGCGATGCAACCTAATAAAATCAGAACAATATCGCTAAATACATGTTGGTACGAATACGTGACCAAACCGTTGGAACACAAACGGACTGACACCGTTAGAAAGTCAATAAAATGTAGTATTTGAAACTGTCTCTATTTCTTCAGCGCGCGCTAAGAGCTAGGATTGGTCCCACAGTAAAAATTGACTTATTCATCTAAATTTTTAAATGAAGCACTACCACAGCGCCCAGTATAATCGCTGAGTTTCGGCAATCATGTCAAATTAAGAAGAATGTTATTTCTTGGAATCCAATTGTCTCACTTGCAACAATTATGAGGTCACAGCCCAAAATCAGTTCAATTTAGTCCCACAGTCAATCGTTTCATTGTTAAAACCGATGCAACCTAATAAAATCAGAACAATATCGCTAAATACATGTTGGTACGAGTATGTGACCCAATCGTTGTAACTCAAACGGACTGACACCGTTAGAAAGTCATTGAAATGTACTTTTTGAAACTGTCGCTAATTCTTCAGCGCGTCATAACGGCTAGGATTGGTCCCACAGTAAAAAATGACTTATTAATCTAAATTTTACAATGAAGTGCTACCACAGCGCCCAGTGTAATCGCTGAGTTCCGGCAATCACGTCAAATTAAGAAGAATGTTATTTCTTGGAGTCCAATTGTCTCACTTATAACATTTATAAGGTCACGGTCCAAAATCAGTCCAATTATGTGCCACAGTCAATCGTTTCACTGTTAAAAGCGATGCAACCTAGTAATATGAGAAAATATCGTTAAATACATGTTGGTACGAATATGTGACGCAACCGTTCTACCTGAAGCGGTTTAATACTGTTAGAAAGTCAATGAACTGTAGTTTTTGAAACTGTCGCTATTTCTTCAGCGCACCATAACGGCTAGGATTGGTCCCACAGTAAGAATTGACTTATTTATCTAAATTTTTAACTGAAGCGCTACCACAGCGCCCAGTGTAATCGATGAGTTCCGGCAATCATGTCAAGTTAAGAAGAATGTTATTTCTTGGAGTGCGATTGTCTCACTTATCACATTTATAATGTCATAGTCCAGAGTTAGTTCAATTAAGTCCCACAGTCAATTCTTTCATTGTAAAAAGCGATGCAACCAAGTAATACCAGAAAAATATCGCTAAATACATGTTGGTACGAGCATGTGACCCAACCGTTGTAACTCAAACAAACTGACACCCTTAGAAAGTCAATGAAATGTAGTTTTTGAATCTGTCTCTTCTTCTTCTGCGCGTCCTAACGGCTATGATTGTTCCCACAGCAAAAAATGACTTATTTGTCTACATTTTTGAATAAAAGGCTACCCCAGCGCCCAGTGTAATCGCTGAGTTCCGGTAATCATGTCAAATTAAGAAGAATGTTATTTCTTGGAATCCAATTGTCTCACTTATAACATTTATAAGGTCACAGTCCAAAATCAGTTCAATTAAGATCCACAGTCAATCTTTTCACTGTTAAAAGCGATGCAACCTAGTAATATGAGAAAAATATCGCTAAATACATGTTGGTACGAATATGTGACCAAACCGTTGGAACACAAACGGACTGACACAGTCAGAAAGTCAATGATATGTACTTTTTGAAACTGTCGCAACTTCTTCAGCGCGCGATAACGGCTAAGATTGTTCCCCAAGTAAAAATGACTTATTTATCTAAATTTTTAAATGAAGCGCTACCACAGCGCCCAGTGTAAATGCTGAGTTCCGGCAATCACGTCAAATTAAGAAGAAGGTTATTTCTTGGAGTCCAATTGTCTCACTTATCACATTTATAAGGTCATAGTCCAAAATCAGTTCAATTAAGTCCCACAGTCAATCTTTTCACTGTTAAAAGCGATACAACTTAGTAATATCGGGAAAAATCACTAAATACATGTTGGTATGAATATGTGACGCAACTGTTGTAGTTGAAACGGACTGATACCGTTAGAAAGTCAATAAAATGTAGTATTTGAAACTGTCTCTATTTCTTCAGCGCGCGCTAAGAGCTAGGATTGGTCCCACAGTAAAAATTGACTTATTCATCTAAATTTTTAAATGAAGCACTACCACAGCGCCCAGTATAATCACTGAGTTTCGACAATCATGTCAAATTAAGAAGAATGTTATTTCTTGGAATCCAATTGTCTCACTTGCAACAATTATGAGGTCACAGCCCAAAATCAGTTCAATTTAGTCCCACAGTCAATCGTTTCATTGTTAAAACCGATGCAACCTAATAAAATAAGAACAATATCGCTAAATACATGTTGGTACGAGTATGTGACCCAATCGTTGTAACTCAAACGGACTGACACCGTTAGAAAGTCATTGAAATGTACTTTTTTAAACTGTTGCTAATTCTTCAGCGCGTCATAACGGCTAGGATTGGTACCACAGTAAAAAATGACTTATTAATCTAAATTTTACAATGAAGTGCTACCACAGCGCCCAGTGTAATCGCTGAGTTCCGGCAATCACGTCAATATAAGAAGAATGTTATTTCTTGGAGTCCAATTGTCTCACTTATAACATTTATAAGGTCACGGTCCAAAATCAGTCCAATTATGTGCCACAGTCAATCGTTTCACTGTTAAAAGCGATGCAACCTAGTAATATGAGAAAAATATCGTTAAATACATGTTGGTACGAATATGTGACGCAACCGTTCTACCTGAAGCGGTTTAATACTGTTAGAAAGTCAATGAAATGTAGTTTTTGAAACTGTCGCTTAATCCTTCAGCGCGCCATAACGGCTACGATTGGTCCAACAGCACAAAATGACTTTTTTGTCTACATTTTTGAATAAAGGGTTACCCCAGCGCCCAGTGTAATCGCTGAGTTCCGGCAATCATGTCAAGTTAAGAAGAATGTTATTTCTTGGAGTGCGATTGTCTCACTTATCACATTTATAAGGTCATAGTCCAGAGTTAGTTCAATTAAGTCCCACAGTCAATTCTTTCATTGTAAAAAGCGATGCAACCAAGTAATACCAGAAAAATATCGCTAAATACATGTTGGTACGAGCATGTGACCCAACCGTTGTAACTCAAACAAACTGACACCCTTAGAAAGTCAATGAAATGTAGTTTTTGAATCTGTCTCTTCTTCTTCTGCGCGTCCTAACGGCTACGATTGGTCCCACAGCAAAAAATGACTTATTTGTCTACATTTTTGAATAAAAGGCTACCCCAGCGCCCAGTGTAATCGCTGAGTTCCGGTAATCATGTCAAATTAAGAAGAATGTTATTTCTTGGAGTTCAATTGTCTCATATATCACATTTATAAGGTCATAGTCCAAAATCAGCTAAATTAAGTCCCACAGTCAATCGTTTCACTGTTAAAAGCGATACAACTTAGTAATCTCGGAAGAAATCACTAAATACATGTTGGTACGAATATGTGACGCAAATGTTGTAGTTGAAACGGACTGATACCGTCAGAAAGTCAATAAAATGTAGTATTTGAAACTGTCTCTATTTCTTCAGCGCGCGCTAAGGGCTAGGATTGGTCCCACAGTAAAAATTGACTTATTTATCTAAATTTTTAAATGAAGCGCTACCACAGCGCCCAGTATTATCGCTGAGTGTCGGCAATCATGTCAAATTAAGAAGAATGTTATTTCTTGGAGTTCAATTGTCTCACTTATCACATTTATAAGGTCATAGTCCAAAATCAGTTCAATTAAGTCCCACAGTCAATCGTTTCACCGTTAAAAGCGATACAACTTAGTAATGTCGGAAAAAATCACTAAATACATGTTGGTACGAATATGTGACGCAACTGTTGTAGTTGAAACGGACTGATACGGACTGATGACAGAGAGGCTAAACATGAGTATGTTGAAACGAGAAATAAATTGAAGAAGGCTATCAAACACTCTAGAAGAACCTTCTATCAAAAGGCTTGATCAAGTAACCGTTCAAAGGAAGTATGGAAAACCATAAGAACTATTATTAAACCACAGTTCAAACAAATCAGGCAGAATCCCGATACCATCAATGATTATTTCAATTCCATTGCAATAAAGTTAAGCAATGCAAATGAGTTAAACATTTCTCCCACCATGAATGATGAGGCTGTACCGGCAATGGATTTATTTGACCTTCGTCACGCTACCCAAGAGGATGTTCTCAAACATTTGAATTCATTGAGAAGTGATTGCTCTACTGGTGGTGATAACATACCAGCAAAATTTATAAAACCTGTCGCAGCCCAATTGTTGCCAGTCCTAACAAAGATTTTGAATAACTGCATCGATGCAAACGTATTTCCAACATGCTGGAAGAAATCACGTATCTGTCCGGTACCTAAAGTTCCAGGTGCTTCACAACTAGAAGATTTTCGTCCAATATCAATACTTCCTGTACTGTCGAAAGTATATGAGAAAGTCATTTTATCACAGCTTTGTGACTTCATTGATAGATATAACATTTACGCTTCAACTCAATCTGGTTTTCGCAAAGGTCACTCGTGCATCACGATACTCTTAAAATTAAAGGACGACATTTTGAAGGCTATGCAAAGAGGTGAAGTAACTTTATCAGTGTCAGCAGATTACTCCAACGCATTTGATACTGTGAAATATGACGTTCTGATTAATAAGTTGAAGAAACTCCAAATGTCTCCTGCATTCATCAATTTGATCTCTAACTATTTGTCAAATCGCCAGCAGTTTGTGCAAATTGATGACAAAAAATCGGACACCTTGCTGATCAAATACGGTGTTCCCCAGGGATCTATTCTTTGTCCGATCTTGTTCAACATCTATGTCTCTGACCTATCGTTGAATTCGTCGTGTAATTCTATCCAGTACGCAGATGACACAAATCTTTACATACACTTCAAACTAAAAGAAATGGATATCGCAACAGCAAAGCTTCAAAGTGACATTAACCAAATAACAACATGGTCAAAGATAAACAATCTGATGTTTAATTCCATAAAGACAAAATCAATTATGTACTCGACAAGCCAGTTAAGCTGTATAAACAATTTAAACTTCAGTAACTTATTCAAATTCCATAGTAATGGTGCTGAGATTGAGCGGGTATCCTCTCTCAAAATACTGGGCATAACATTCGATGAACATATGACGTGGTCTACACATGTGAATAACATCATTAGATCATCATACGCTACGATTTCGACATTAAAGCGATTGAAACGTTTGGCACCTTTTCAGGTGAGAAAGAATCTCGCTGAAGCACTGATATTATCAAAGATAGACTACGGAAATCTTGTCTATAATAATATTCCACAATATCAAATGAAAAGGTTACAAAGAGTTCTAAATGTCGCTGCCAGCTTTGTTCTTCAGAGATATGCTTCCACTAACGATGTGTTAGTAATACTGAAATGGCTGCCAGTGCAAGAGCGTGTAAATTTATCGACACTAAAACTGGCACACAAGGTGTTGTATGACGAATGCTCACCTGAATACCTTACACTGAAATGGTACAAAAATGGTCGAAGCCTGCGATCTGATGCAGAAAACAAAAATAAACTGCAAAGCGACACATTCCGAAAAACGTTTATGGATTGCTCATCAGCGTTGTTTAATGATCTTCCTGGCAATATTCGTTCCGTTGTCAACCATAAAGAATTTATCAAAAAAGTCAAATTATTTTTACACGATAGTGCTTTGTGCAAACTTTTATCCAAATAACGTGAATAACTCTATGCATGTAGGCTACCTATTTCCCCCCATCTTTTCATTATAGTTCTACCTTTTTTGTGTGTCCTTACATCGGTGCCATCTATTTATTTATTTTTAATTAGTCTCTTCTTTTTTTTTTTTTTTCTTTCTCTTGTTTAATGTGTCTACTTACTCTACCGGCACCATTTCGTACTCTGTGAGCCCATTTATTTCATTATGCACTTAGATTCAATATATTTTTTTACTGATCTTATAGATTTTATAGATTTTTATAGTTTTTATTTTTTTGTAGGCAGAAGAACCATTTGTAAATTATGGATGCCAAATATATGTTTAATAATAATAATAATAATAATAATAATAATAATGATACCGTTAGAAAGTCAATAAAGTGTAGTATTTGAAACTGTCTCTATTTCTTCAGCGCGCGCTAAGAGATAGGATTGGTCCCACAGTAAAAATTGACTTATTTATCTAAATTTTTAAATGAAGCACTACCACAGCGCCCAGTATAATCGCTGAGTTTCGGCAATCATGTCAAATTAAGAAGAATGTTCTTTCTTGGAATCCAATTGTCTCACTTACAACAATTATAAGGTCACAGCCCAAAATCAGATCAATTTAGTCCCACAGTCAATCGTTTCATAGTTAAAAGCGATGCAACCTAATAAAATCAGAACAATATCGCTAAATACATGTTGGTACGAATATGTGACCAAACCGTTGGTACAAAAACGGACTGACACCATTAGAAAGTCAATGATATGTACTTTTTGAAGCTGTCGCTATATTTTCAGCACGCTATAACGGCTAGGATTGGTCCCACAGTAAAAATTGACTTTCTTATCTAAATCTTTAAATGAGGCGCTACCACAGCGCCCACTGTAATCGCTGAGTTCCGGCAATCATGTCAAATTAAGAAGAATGTTATTTCTTGGAGTCCAATTGTCTCACTTATAACATTTATCACGTTACAGTCCAAAGTCAGTTCAATTAAGTCCCACACTCAATCGTTTCATTGTTAAAACCGATGCAACCTAGTAATATCAGAAAAATATCGCTAAATACATGTTGGTACGAGTATGTGACCCAATCGTTGTAACTCAAATGGACTGACACCGTTAGAAAGTCAATGAAATGTACTTTTTGAAACTGTCGCTAATTCTTCAGCGCGTCATAACGGCTAGGATTGGTCCCACAGTAAAAAATGACTTATTAATCTAAATTTTACAATGAAGTGCTACCACAGCGCCCAGTGTAATCGCTGAGTTCCGGTAATCACGTCAAATTAAGAATAATATTATTTCTTGAAGTCCAATTGTCTCCTTTATGACATTTATCAGGTCACAGTCCAAAGTTAGTTCAATTAGGTCCCACAGTCAATCGTTTTATTGTTAAAAGCGATGCATTCTAGTAATGTCAGAAAAATATCGCTAAATACATGTTGGTACGAATATGTCACGCAACCCTTATAACACAAACGGACTGACACCGTTAGAAAGTCAATGAAATGTAGTTTTTGAAACTGTCGCTAATTCTTCAGCGCGTCGTAACGGCTAGGATTGGTCCCACAGTAAAAAATGACTTATTAATCTAAATTTTACAATGAAGTGCTACCACAGCGCCCAGTGTAATCGCTGAGTTCCGGTAATCACGTCAAATTAAGAATAATATTATTTCTTGAAGTCCAATTGTCTCCTTTATGACATTTATCAGGTCACAGTCCAAAGTTAGTTCAATTAGGTCCCACAGTCAATCGTTTTATTGTTAAAAGCGATGCAACCTAGTAATGTCAGAAAAATATCGCTAAATACATGTTGGTACGAATATGTCACGCAACCGTTATAACACAAACGGACTGACACCGTGAGAAAGTCAATGAAATCTAGTTTTTGAATCTGTCTCTATTTCTTCTGCGCGTCCTAACGGCTACGATTGGTCCCACAGCACAAAATGACTTATTTGTCTACATTTTTGAATAAAGCGCTACCCCAGCGCTTAGTGTAATCGCTGAGTTCCGGCAATCATGTCAAATTAAGAAGAATGTTATTTCTTGCAGTCCAATTGTCTCACTTATCACATTTATAAGGTCATAGTCCAAAATCAGTTCAATTAAGTCCCACAGTCAATCGTTTCACTGTTAAAAGCGATGCAACCTAGTAATATAAGAAAAATATCGCTAAATACATGTTGGTACGAATATGTGACGCAACTGTTGTAGTTGAAACGGACTGATACCGTTAGAAAGTCAATAAAATGTAGTATTTACAACTGTCTCTATTTTTTCAGCGCGCTAAGGGCTAGGATTGGCCCCACAGTAAAAATTGACTTATTTATCTAAATTTTTAAATGAAGCACTACCACAGCGCCCAGTATAATCGCTGAGTTTCGGCAATCATGTCAATATAAGAAGAATGTTATTTCTTGGAATCCAATTGTCTCACTTACAACAATTATAAGGTCACAGCCCAAAATCAGTTCAATTAAGTCCCACAGTCAATCGTTTCATTGTTAAAAGCGATGCAACCTAATAAAATCAGAACAATATCGCTATATACATGTTGGTACGAATATGTGACCAACCCGTTGGAACACAAACGGACTGACACCGTTAGAAAGTCAATGATATGTACTTTTTGAAACTGTCGCAACTTCTTCAGCGCGCGATAACGGCTAGGATTGGTCCCCAAGTAAAAATGACTTATTTATCTAAATTTTTAAATGAAGCGCTACCACAGCGCCCAGTGTAATCGCTGCGTTTCGGCAATCACGTCAAATTAAGAAGAAGGTTATTTCTTGGAGTCCAATTGTCTCACTTATCACATTTATAAAGTCATAGTCCAAAATCAGTTCAATTAAGTCCCACAGTCAATCGTTTCACTGTTAAAAGCGATACAACTTAGTAATATCGGAAAAAATCACTAAATACATGTTGGTACGAATATGTGACGCAACTGTTGTAGTTGAAACGGACTGATACCGTTAGAAAGTCAATAAAATGTAGTATTTGAAACTGTCTCTATTTCTTCAGCGCGCGCTAAGAGATAGGATTGGTCCCACAGTAAAAATTGACTTATTTATCTAAATTTTTAAATAAAGCACTACCACAGCGCCCAGTATAATCGCTGAGTTTCGGCAATCATGTCAAATTAAGAAGAATGTTATTTCTTGGAATCCAATTGTCTCACTTACAACAATTATAAGGTCACAGCCCAAAATCAGTTCAATTTAGTCCCACAGTCAATCGTTTCATTGTTAAAAGCGATGCAACCTAATAAAATCAGAACAATATCGCTAAATACATGTTGGTACGAATATGTGACCAAACCGTTGGTACACAAACGGACTGACACCGTTAGAAAGTCAATGATATGTACTTTTTGAAACTGTCGCTATATTTTCAGCACGCTATAACGGCTAGGATTGGTCCCACAGTAAAAATTGACTTTTTTATCTAAATCTTTAAATGAGGCGCTACCACAGCGCCCACTGTAATCGCTGAGTTCCGGCAATCACGTCAAATTAAGAAGAATGTTATTTCTTGGAGTCCAATTGTCTCACTTATAACATTTATCACGTTACAGTCCAAAGTCAGTTCAATTAAGTCCCACACTCAATCGTTTCATTGTTAAAACCGATGCAACCTAGTAATATCAGAAAAATATCGCTAAATACATGTTGGTACGAGTATGTGACCCAATCGTTTTAACTCAAATGGACTGACACCGTTAGAAAGTCAATGAAATGTACTTTTTGAAACTGTCGCTAATTCTTCAGCGCGTCATAACGGCTAGGATTGGTCCCACAGTAAAAAATGACTTATTAATCTAAATTTTACAATGAAGTGCTACCACAGCGCCCAGTGTAATCGCTGAGTTCCGGTAATCACGTCAAATTAAGAATAATATTATTTCTTGAAGTCCAATTGTCTCCTTTGTGACATTTATCAGGTCACAGTCCAAAGTTAGTTCAATTAGGTCCCACAGTCAATCGTTTTATTGTTAAAAGCGATGCAACCTAGTAATGTCAGAAAAATATCGCTAAATACATGTTGGTACGAATATGTCACGCAACCGTTATAACACAAACGGACTGACACCGTGAGAAAGTCAATGAAATCTAGTTTTTGAATCTGTCTCTATTTCTTCTGCGCGTCCTAACGGCTACGATTGGTCCCACAGCACAAAATGACTTATTTGTCTACATTTTTGAATAAAGCGCTACCCCAGCGCTTAGTGTAATCGCTGAGTTCCGGCAATCATGTCAAATTAAGAAGAATGTTATTTCTTGCAGTCCAATTGTCTCACTTATCACATTTATAAGGTCATAGTCCAAAATCAGTTCAATTAAGTCCCACAGTCAATCGTTTCACTGTTAAATACGATGCAACCTAGTAATATAAGAAAAATATCGCTAAATACATGTTGGTACGAATATGTGACGCAACTGTTGTAGTTGAAACGGACTGATACCGTTAGAAAGTCAATAAAATGTAGTATTTACAACTGTCTCTATTTTTTCAGCGCGCTAAGGGCTAGGATTGGCCCCACAGTAAAAATTGACTTATTTATCTAAATTTTTAAATGAAGCACTACCACAGCGCCCAGTATAATCGCTGAGTTTCGGCAATCATGTCAATATAAGAAGAATGTTATTTCTTGGTATCCAATTGTCTCACTTACAACAATTATAAGGTCACAGCCCAAAATCAATTCAATTAAGTCCCACAGTCAATCGTTTCATTGTTAAAAGCGATGCAACCTAATAAAATCAGAACAATATCGCTATATACATGTTGGTACGAATATGTGACCAACCCGTTGGAACACAAACGGACTGACACCGTTAGAAAGTCAATGATATGTACTTTTTGAAACTGTCGCAACTTCTTCAGCGCGCGATAACGGCTAGGATTGGTCCCCAAGTAAAAATGACTTATTTATCTAAATTTTTAAATGAAGCGCTACCACAGCGCCCAGTGTAATCGCTGCGTTTCGGCAATCACGTCAAATTAAGAAGAAGGTTATTTCTTGGAGTCCAATTGTCTCACTTATCACATTTATAAAGTCATAGTCCAAAATCAGTTCAATTAAGTCCCACAGTCAATCGTTTCACTGTTAAAAGCGATACAACTTAGTTATATCGGAAAAAATCACTAAATACATGTTGGTACGAATATGTGACGCAACTGTTGTAGTTGAAACGGACTGATACCGTTAGAAAGTCAATAAAATGTAGTATTTGAAACTGTCTCTATTTCTTCAGCGCGCGCTAAGAGATAGGATTGGTCCCACAGTAAAAATTGACTTATTTATCTAAATTTTTAAATAAAGCACTACCACAGCGCCCAGTATAATTGCTGAGTTTCGGCAATCATGTCAAATTAAGAAGAATGTTATTTCTTGGAATCCAATTGTCTCACTTACAACAATTATAAGGTCACAGCCCAAAATCAGTTCAATTTAGTCCCACAGTCAATCGTTTCATTGTTAAAAGCGATGCAACCTAATAAAATCAGAACAATATCGCTAAATACATGTTGGTACGAATATGTGACCAAACCGTTGGTACACAAACGGACTGACACCGTTAGAAAGTCAATGATATGTACTTTTTGAAACTGTCGCTATATTTTCAGCACGCTATAACGGCTAGGATTGGTCCCACAGTAAAAATTGACTTTTTTATCTAAATCTTTAAATGAGGCGCTACCACAGCGCCCACTGTAATCGCTAAGTTCCGGCAATCATGTCAAATTAAGAAGAATGTTATTTCTTGGAGTCCAATTGTCTCACTTATAACATTTTTCACGTTACAGTCCAAAGTCAGTTCAATTAAGTCCCACACTCAATCGTTTCATTGTTAAAACCGATGCAACCTAGTAATATCAGAAAAATATCGCTAAATACATGTTGGTACGAGTATGTGACCCAATCGTTGTAACTCAAATGGACTGACACCGTTAGAAAGTCAATGAAATGTACTTTTTGAAACTGTCGCTAATTCTTCAGCGCGTCATAACGGCTAGGATTGGTCCCACAGTAAAAAATGACTAATTAATCTAAATTTTACAATGAAGTGCTACCACAGCGCCCAGTGTAATCGCTGAGTTCCGGTAATCACGTCAAATTAAGAATAATATTATTTCTTGAAGTCCAATTGTCTCCTTTATGACATTTATCAGGTCACAGTCCAAAGTTAGTTCAATTAGGTCCCACAGTCAATCGTTTTATTGTTAAAAGCGATGCATTCTAGTAATGTCAGAAAAATATCGCTAAATACATGTTGGTACGAATATGTCACGCAACCCTTATAACACAAACGGACTGACACCGTTAGAAAGTCAATGAAATGTAGTTTTTGAAACTGTCGCTAATTCTTCAGCGCGTCGTAACGGCTAGGATTGGTCCCACAGTAAAAAATGACTTATTAATCTAAATTTTACAATGAAGTGCTACCACAGCGCCCAGTGTAATCGCTGAGTTCCGGTAATCACGTCAAATTAAGAATAATATTATTTCTTGAAGTCCAATTGTCTCCTTTATGACATTTATCCGGTCACAGTCCAAAGTTAGTTCAATTAGGTCCCTCAGTCAATCGTTTTATTGTTAAAAGCGATGCAACCTAGTAATGTCAGAAAAATATCGCTAAATACATGTTGGTACGAATATGTCACGCAACCGTTATAACACAAACGGACTGACACCGTGAGAAAGTCAATGAAATCTAGTTTTTGAATCTGTCTCTATTTCTTCTGCGCGTCCTAACGGCTACGATTGGTCCCACAGCACAAAATGACTTATTTGTCTACATTTTTGAATAAAGCGCTACCCCAGCGCTTAGTGTAATCGCTGAGTTCCGGCAATCATGTCAAATTAAGAAGAATGTTATTTCTTGCAGTCCAATTGTCTCAGTTATCACATTTATAAGGTCATAGTCCAAAATCAGTTCAATTAAGTCCCACAGTCAATCGTTTCACTGTTAAAAGCGATGCAACCTAGTAATATAAGAAAAATATCGCTAAATACATGTTGGTACGAATATGTGACGCAACTGTTGTAGTTGAAACGGACTGATACCGTTAGAAAGTCAATAAAATGTAGTATTTACAACTGTCTCTATTTTTTCAGCGCGCTAAGGGCTAGGATTGGCCCCACAGTAAAAATTGACTTATTTATCTAAATTTTTAAATGAAGCACTACCACAGCGCCCAGTATAATCGCTGAGTTTCGGCAATCATGTCAATATAAGAAGAATGTTATTTCTTGGAATCCAATTGTCTCACTTACAACAATTATAAGGTCACAGCCCAAAATCAGTTCAATTAAGTCCCACAGTCAATCGTTTCATTGTTAAAAGCGATGCAACCTAATAAAATCAGAACAATATCGCTATATACATGTTGGTACGAATATGTGACCAACCCGTTGGAACACAAACGGACTGACACCGTTAGAAAGTCAATGATATGTACTTTTTGAAACTGTCGCTATATTTTCAGCGCGCGATAACGGCTAGGATTGGTCCCCAAGTAAAAATGACTTATTTATCTAAATTTTTAAATGAAGCGCTACCACAGCGCCCAGTGTAATCGCTGCGTTTCGGCAATCACGTCAAATTAAGAAGAAGGTTATTTCTTGGAGTCCAATTGTCTCACTTATCACATTTATAAAGTCATAGTCCAAAATCAGTTCAATTAAGTCCCACAGTCAATCGTTTCACTGTTAAAAGCGATACAACTTAGTAATATCGGAAAAAATCACTAAATACATGTTGGTACGAATATGTGACGCAACTGTTGTAGTTGAAACGGACTGATACCGTTAGAAAGTCAATAAAATGTAGTATTTGAAACTGTCTCTATTTCTTCAGCGCGCGCTAAGAGATAGGATTGGTCCCACAGTAAAAATTGACTTTTTTATCTAAATCTTTAAATGAGGCGCTACCACAGCGCCCACTGTAATCGCTGAGTTCCGGCAATCACGTCAAATTAAGAAGAATGTTATTTCTTGGAGTCCAATTGTCTCACTTATAACATTTATCACGTTACAGTCCAAAGTCAGTTCAATTAAGTCCCACACTCAATCGTTTCATTGTTAAAACCGATGCAACCTAGTAATATCAGAAAAATATCGCTAAATACATGTTGGTACGAGTATGTGACCCAATTGTTGTAACTCAAATGGACTGACACCGTTAGAAAGTCAATGAAATGTACTTTTTGAAACTGTCGCTAATTCTTCAGCGCGTCATAACGGCTAGGATTGGTCCCACAGTAAAAAATGACTTATTAATCTAAATTTTACAATGAAGTGCTACCACAGCGCCCAGTGTAATCGCTGAGTTCCGGTAATCACGTCAAATTAAGAATAATATTATTTCTTGAAGTCCAATTGTCTCCTTTATGACATTTATCAGGTCACAGTCCAAAGTTAGTTCAATTAGGTCCCACAGTCAATCGTTTTATTGTTAAAAGCGATGCATTCTAGTAATGTCAGAAAAATATCGCTAAATACATGTTGGTACGAATATGTCACGCAACCCTTATAACACAAACGGACTGACACCGTTAGAAAGTCAATGAAATGTAGTTTTTGAAACTGTCGCTAATTCTTCAGCGCGTCGTAACGGCTAGGATTGGTCCCACAGTAAAAAATGACTTATTAATCTAAATTTTACAATGAAGTGCTACCACAGCGCCCAGTGTAATCGCTGAGTTCCGGTAATCACGTCAAATTAAGAATAATATTATTTCTTGAAGTCCAATTGTCTCCTTTATGACATTTATCAGGTCACAGTCCAAAGTTAGTTCAATTAGGTCCCACAGTCAATCGTTTTATTGTTAAAAGCGATGCAACCTAGTAATGTCAGAAAAATATCGCTAAATACATGTTGGTACGAATATGTCACGCAACCGTTATAACACAAACGGACTGACACCGTGAGAAAGTCAATGAAATCTAGTTTTTGAATCTGTCTCTATTTCTTCTGCGCGTCCTAACGGCTACGATTGGTCCAACAGCACAAAATGACTTATTTGTCTACATTTTTGAATAAAGCGCTACATCAGCGCTTAGTGTAATCGCTGAGTTCCGGCAATCATGTCAAATTAAGAAGAATGTTATTTCTTGCAGTCCAATTGTCTCACTTATCACATTTATAAGGTCATAGTCCAAAATCAGTTCAATTAAGTCCCACAGTCAATCGTTTCACTGTTAAAAGCGATGCAACCTAGTAATATAAGAAAAATATCGCTAAATACATGTTGGTACGAATATGTGACGCAACTGTTGTAGTTGAAACGGACTGATACCGTTAGAAAGTCAATAAAATGTAGTATTTACAACTGTCTCTATTTTTTCAGCGCGCTAAGGGCTAGGATTGGCCCCACAGTAAAAATTGACTTATTTATCTAAATTTTTAAATGAAGCACTACCACAGCGCCCAGTATAATCGCTGAGTTTCGGCAATCATGTCAATATAAGAAGAATGTTATTTTTTGGTATCCAATTGTCTCACTTACAACAATTATAAGGTCACAGCCCAAAATCAGTTCAATTAAGTCCCACAGTCAATCGTTTCATTGTTAAAAGCGATGCAACCTAATAAAATCAGAACAATATCGCTATATACATGTTGGTACGAATATGTGACCAACCCGTTGGAACACAAACGGACTGACACCGTTAGAAAGTCAATGATATGTACTTTTTGAAACTGTCGCAACTTCTTCAGCGCGCGATAACGGCTAGGATTGGCCCCCAAGTAAAAATGACTTATTTATCTAAATTTTTAAATGAAGCGCTACCACAGCGCCCAGTGTAATCGCTGCGTTTCGGCAATCACGTCAAATTAAGAAGAAGGTTATTTCTTGGAGTCCAATTGTCTCACTTATCACATTTATAAAGTCATAGTCCAAAATCAGTTCAATTAAGTCCCACAGTCAATCGTTTCACTGTTAAAAGCGATACAACTTAGTAATATCGGAAAAAATCACTAAATACATGTTGGTACGAATATGTGACGCAACTGTTGTAGTTGAAACGGACTGATACCGTTAGAAAGTCAATAAAATGTAGTATTTGAAACTGTCTCTATTTCTTCAGCGCGTGCTAAGAGATAGGATTGGTCCCACAGTAAAAATTGACTTATTTATCTAAATTTTTAAATAAAGCACTACCACAGCGCCCAGTATAATCGCTGAGTTTCGGCAATCATGTCAAATTAAGAAGAATGTTATTTCTTGGAATCCAATTGTCTCACTTACAACAATTATAAGGTCACAGCCCAAAATCAGTTCAATTTAGTCCCACAGTCAATCGTTTCATTGTTAAAAGCGATGCAACCTAATAAAATCAGAACAATATCGCTAAATACATGTTGGTACGAATATGTGACCAAACCGTTGGTACACAAACGGACTGACACCGTTAGAAAGTCAATGATATGTACTTTTTGAAACTGTCGCTATATTTTCAGCACGCTATAACGGCTAGGATTGGTCCCACAGTAAAAATTGACTTTTTTATCTAAATCTTTAAATGAGGCGCTACCACAGCGCCCACTGTAATCGCTAAGCTCCGGCAATCATGTCAAATTAAGAAGAATGTTATTTCTTGGAGTCCAATTGTCTCACTTATAACATTTTTCACGTTACAGTCCAAAGTCAGTTCAATTAAGTCCCACACTCAATCGTTTCATTGTTAAAACCGATGCAACCTAGTAATATCAGAAAAATATCGCTAAATACATGTTGGTACGAGTATGTGACCCAATCGTTGTAACTCAAACGGACTGACACCGTTAGAAAGTCAATGAAATGTACTTTTTGAAACTGTCGCTAATTCTTCAGCGCGTCATAACGGCTAGGATTGGTCCCACAGTAAAAAATGACTTATTAATCTAAATTTTACAATGAAGTGCTACCACAGCGCCCAGTGTAATCGCTGAGTTCCGGTAATCACGTCAAATTAAGAATAATGTTATTTCTTGAAGTCCGATTGTCTCCTTTATGACATTTATCAGGTCACAGTCCAAAGTTAGTTCAATTAAGTCCCACAGTCAATCGTTTCATTGTTAAAAGCGATGCAACCTAGTAGTGTCAGAAAAATATCGCTAAATACATGTTGGTACGAATATGTCACGCAACCGTTATAACACAAACGGACTGACACCTTTAGAAAGTCAATGAAATGTAGTTTTGAAACTGTCGCTAATTCTTCAACGCGTCATAACGGGTAGGATTGGTCCCACAGTAAAAAATGACTTATTAATCTAAATTTTACAATGAAGTGCTACCACAGAGCCCAGTGTAATCGCTGAGTTCCGGTAATCACGTCAAATGAAGAATAATGTTATTTCTTGAAGTCCAATTGTCTCCTTTATGACATTTATCAGGTCACAGTCCAAAGTTAGTTCAATTAAGTCCCACAGTCAATCGTTTCATTGTTAAAAGCGATGCAACCTAGTAATGTCAGAAAAATATCGCTAAATACATGTTGGTACGAATATGTCACGCAACCGTTATCACACAAACGGAGTGACACCGTGAGAAAGTCAATGAAATCTAGTTTTTGGAACTGTCGCTCTTTCTTCAGCGCGCCATAACGGCTAGGATTGGTCCCACAGTAAAAGTGACTTATTTATCTAAATTTTTAAATGAAGCGCTACCACAGCGCCCAGTCTAATCGCTGAGGTTAGGCAATCATGTCAAATTAAGAAGAATGTTATTTCTTGGAGTCCAATTGTCTCACTTATAACATTTATCACGTTACAGTCCAAAGTCAGTTCAATTAAGTCCCACACTCAATCGTTTCATTGTTAAAACCGATGCAACCTAGTAATATCAGAAAAACATCGCTAAATACATGTTGGTACGAGTATGTGATCCAATCGTTGTAACTCAAACTGACTGACACTGTTAGAAAGTCAATGAAATGTACTTTTTGAAACTGTCGCTAATTCTTCAGCGCGTCATAACGGCTAGGATTAGTCCCACAGAAAAAATGACTTATTAATCTAAATTTTATAATGAAGTGCTACCACAGCGCCCAGTGTAATCGCTGAGTTCCGGTAATCACGTCAAATTAAGAATAATGTTATTTCTTGAAGTCCAATTGTCTCCTTTATGACATTTATCAGGTCACAGTCCAAAGTTAGTTCAATTAAGTCCCACAGTCAATCGTTTTATTGTTAAAAGCGATACAACCTAATAAAATCAGAACAATATCGCTAAATACATGTTGGTACGAATATGTGACCAAACCGTTGGTACACAAACGGACTGACACCGTTAGAAAGTCAATGATATGTACTTTTTGGAACTGTCGCTATATTTTCAGCACGCTATAACGGCTAGGATTGGTCCCACAGTAAAAATTGACTTTTTTATCTAAATATTTAAATGAGGCGCTACCACAGCGCCCACTGTAATCGCTAAGTTCCGTCAATCATGTCAAATTAAGAAGAATGTTATTTCTTGGAGTCCAATTGTCTCACTTATAACATTTATCACGTTACAGTCCAAAGTCAGTTCAATTAAGTCCCACACTCAATCGTTTCATTGTTAAAACCGATGCAACTTAGTAATATCAGAAAAATATCGCTAAATACATGTTGGTACGAATATGTGACCAAACCGTTGGTACACAAACGGACTGACACCGTTAGAAAGTCAATGATATGTACTTTTTGAAACTGTCGCTATATTTTCAGCACGCTATAACGGCTAGGATTGGTCCCACAGTAAAAATTGACTTTTTTATCTAAATATTTAAATGAGGCGCTACCACAGCGCCCACTGTAATCGCTAAGTTCCGGCAATCATGTCAAATTAAGAAGAATGTTATAATATCAGAAAAATATCGCTAAATACATGTTGGTACGAGTATGTGACCCAATCGTTGTAACTCAAACGGACTGACACCGTTAGAAAGTCAATGAAATGTACTTTTTGAAACTGTCGCTAATTCTTCAGCGCGTCATAACGGCTAGGATTGGTCGCACAGTAAAAAATGACTTATTAATCTAAATTTTACAATGAAGTGCTACCACAGCGCCCAGTGTAATCGCTGAGTTCCGGTAATCACGTCAAATTAAGAATAATGTTATTTCTTGAAGTGCGATTGTCTCCTTTATGACATTTATCAGGTCACAGTCCAAAGTTAGTTCAATTAAGTCCCACAGTCAATCGTTTCATTGTTAAAAGCGATGCGACCTAGTAGTGTCAGAAAAATATCGCTAAATACATGTTGGTACGAATATGTCACGCAACCGTTATAACACAAACGGACTGACACCTTTAGAAAGTCAATGAAATGTAGTTTTTGAAACTGTCGCTAATTCTTCAACGCGTCATAACGGATAGGATTAGTCCCACAGTAAAAAATGACTTATTAATCTAAATTTTACAATGAAGTGCTACTACAGCGCCCAGTGTAATCGCTGAGTTCCGGTAATCACGTCAAATGAAGAATAATGTTATTTCTTGAAGTCCAATTGTCTCACTTATAACATTTATCACGTTACAGTCCAAAGTCAGTTCAATTAAGTCCCACACTCAATCGTTTCATTGTTAAAACCGATGCAACCTAGTAATGTCAGAAAAATATCGCTAAATACATGTTGGTACGAATATGTCACGCAACCCTTATAACACAAACGGACTGACACCGTTAGAAAGTCAATGAAATGTAGTTTTTGAAACTGTCGCTAATTCTTCAGCGCGTCATAACGGCTAGGATTGGTCCCACAGTAAAAAATGACTTATTAATCAAAATTTTACAATGAAGTGCTACCACAGCGCCCAGTGTAATCGCTGAGTTCTGGTAATCACGTCAAATTAAGAATAATATTATTTCTTGAAGTCCAATTGTCTCCTTTATGACATTTATCAGGTCACAGTCCAAAGTTAGTTCAATTAGGTCCCACAGTCAATCGTTTTATTGTTAAAAGCGATGCAACCTAGTAATGTCAGAAAAATATCGCTAAATACATGTTGGTACGAATATGTGACGCAACCGTTGTAACTGAAGCGGATTAATACCGTTAGAAAGTCAATGAAATGTAGTTCTTAAAGGTATCGCTAATTCTTCAACGCGCAATAGCGGCTAGGATTGGTCCCACACCACAAAATGACTTATTTGTCTACATTTTTGAATAAATCGCTACCCCAGCACCCAGTGTAATCGCTGAGTTCCGAAAATCATGTCAAATTAAAAAGAATGTTATTTCTTGGAGACCAATTGTCTCACTTATAAAATTTATAACCTCACAGTCCAAAATCAGTTCAATTATATGCCACAGTCAATCGTTTCACTGGTAAAAGCGATGCAACCTAGTAATATGAGAAATATATCGCTAAATACGTGTTGGTAAGAATATGTGACGCAACCGTTGTAACTGAAGCGGATTGATACCCTTAGAAAGTCAATAAAATGTAGTTTTTGAATCTGTCTCTATTTCTTCTGCGCGTCCTAACGGCTACGATTGGTCCCACAGCACAAAATGACTTATTTGTCTACATTTTTGAATAAAGCGCTACCCCAGCGCTTAGTGTAATCGCTGAGTTCCGGCAATCATGTCAAATTAAGAAGAATGTTATTTCTTGCAGTCCATTTGTCTCACTTATCACATTTATAAGGTCATAGTCCAAAATCAGTTCAATTAAGTCCCACAGTCAATCGTTTCACTGTTAAAAGCGATGCAACCTAGTAAAATGAGAAAAATATCGCTAAATACATGTTGGTACGAATATGTGACGCAACTGTTTTAGTTGAAACGGACTGATACCGTTAGAAAGTCAATAAAATGTAGTATTTAAAACAGTCTCTATTTTTTCAGCGCGCGCTAAGGGCTAGGATTGGCCCCACAGTAAAAATTGACATATTTATCTAAATTTTACAATGAAGTGCTACCACAGCGCCCAGTGTAATCGCTGAGTTCCGGTAATCACGTCAAATGAAGAATAATGTTATTTCTTGAAGCCCAATTGTCTCCTCTATGACATTTATCAGGTCACAGTCCAAAGTTAGTTCAATTAAGTCCCACAGTTAATCGTTTCAATGTTAAAAGCGATGCAACCTAGTAATGTCAGAAAAATATCGCTAAATACATGTTGGTACGAATATGTCACGCAACCGTTATCACACAAACGGACTGACACCGTGAGAAAGTCAATGAAATCTAGTTTTTGAAACTGTCGCTAATTCTTCAACGCGTCATAACGGGTAGGATTGGTCCCACAGTAAAAAATGACTTATTAATCTAAATTTTACAATGAAGTGCTACCACAGCGCCCAGTGTGATCGCTGAATTCCGGTAATCACGTCAAATGAAGAATACCGACTGATAGCCTTGTGGTAGAGCGTTCGCTTTCAGTGCGGGAGGTCTTGGGTTCAAACCCCGGCCGAGTCATGCCAGAGACTATAAAAGTGTGAATCTATCCTTTCTGCCTAGCGCTCAGCATGAGAATAGGATTGATATCTTAGGCGGTTGTCTAGTTGAGCGATTGATGTGCTTCCACGACTTTCGTAGCTCAAATGGGAGCTTTAAATGCGCTAGGACCCCCTTCGCAGGACCCTCGTTGATAGCAGTACCAATAGGAACTGAAGAGGCTATCCTGGGTAAATAATAGTAATAATAATAATAATAATAATAATAAATAATGTTATTTCTTGAAGTCCAATTGTCTCCTCTATGACATTTATCAGGTCACAGTCCAAAGTTAGTTCAATTAAGTCCCACAGTCAATCGTTTCATTGTTAAAAGCGATGCAACCTAGTAATGTCAGAAAAATATCGCTAAATACATGTTGGTACGAATATGTCACGCAACCGTTATCACACAAACGGAGTGACACCGTGAGAAAGTCAATGAAATCTAGTTTTTGGAACTGTCGCTCTTTCTTCAGCGCGCCATAACGGCTAGGATTGGTCCCACAGTAAAAGTGACTTATTTATCTAAATTTTTAAATGAAGCGCTACCACAGCGCCCAGTCTAATCGCTGAGGTTAGGCAATCATGTCAAATTAAGAAGAATGTTATTTCTTGGAGTCCAATTGTCTCACTTATAACATTTATCACGTTACAGTCCAAAGTCAGTTCAATTAAGTCCCACACTCAATCGTTTCATTGTTAAAACCGATGCAACCTAGTAATGTCAGAAAAATATCGCTAAATACATGTTGGTACGAATATGTCACGCAACCCTTATAACACAAACGGACTGACACCGTTAGAAAGTCAATGAAATGTAGTTTTTGAAACTGTCGCTAATTCTTCAGCGCGTCATAACGGCTAGGATTGGTCCCACAGTAAAAAATGACTTATTAATCAAAATTTTACAATGAAGTGCTACCACAGCGCCCAGTGTAATCGCTGAGTTCCGGTAATCACGTCAAATTAAGAATAATATTATTTCTTGAAGTCCAATTGTCTCCTTTATGACATTTATCAGGTCACAGTCCAAAGTTAGTTCAATTAGGTCCCACAGTCAATCGTTTTATTGTTAAAAGCGATGCAACCTAGTAATGTCAGAAAAATATCGCTAAATACATGTTGGTACGAATATGTCACGCAACCGTTATAACACAAACGGACTGACACCGTGAGAAAGTCAATGAAATCTAGTTTTTGGAACTGTCGCTCTTTCTTCAGCGTGCGATAACGGCTAGAATTGGCCCCACAGTAAAAATGACTTATTTATCTAAATTTTTAAATGAACCGCTACCACAGCGCCCAATGTAATTGCTGAGTTCTGACAATCACGTCAAATTAGGAAGAATGTTATTTCTTGGAATTCATTTGTCTCACTTATAACATTTATAAGGTCACAGTCCAAAATCAGTTCAATTAAGTGCCACAGTCCATCGTTTCACTGTTAAATGCGATGCAACCTAGTAATGTGAGAAAAATATCGCTAAATACATGTTGGTACGAATATGTGACGCAACCGTTGTAACTGAAGCGGATTAATACCGTTAGAAAGTCAATGAAATGTAGTTCTTAAAGGTGTCGCTAATTCTTCAACGCGCAATAGCGGCTAGGATTGGTCCCACACCACAAAATGACTTATTTGTCTACATTTTTGAATAAATCGCTACCCCAGCACCCAGTGTAATCGCTGAGTTCCGAAAATCATGTCAAATTAAAAAGAATGTTATTTCTTGGAGACCAATTGTCTCACTTATAAAATTTATAACCTCACAGTCCAAAATCAGTTCAATTATATGCCACAGTCAATCGTTTCACTGGTAAAAGCGATGCAACCTAGTAATATGAGAAATATATCGCTAAATACGTGTTGGTAAGAATATGTGACGCAACCGTTGTAACTGAAGCGGATTGATACCCTTAGAAAGTCAATAAAATGTAGTTTTTGAATCTGTCTCTATTTCTTCTGCGCGTCCTAACGGCTACGATTGGTCCCACAGCACAAAATGACTTATTTGTCTACATTTTTGAATAAAGCGCTACCCCAGCGCTTAGTGTAATCGCTGAGTTCCGGCAATCATGTCAAATTAAGAAGAATGTTATTTCTTGCAGTCCATTTGTCTCACTTATCACATTTATAAGGTCATAGTCCAAAATCAGTTCAATTAAGTCCCACAGTCAATCGTTTCACTGTTAAAAGCGATGCAACCTAGTAATATGAGAAAAATATCGCTAAATACATGTTGGTACGAATATGTGACGCAACTGTTGTAGTTGAAACGGACTGATACCGTTAGAAAGTCAATAAAATGTAGTATTTAAAAAAGTCTCTATTTTTTCAGCGCGCGCTAAGGGCTAGGATTGGCCCCACAGTAAAAATTGACTTATTTATCTAAATTTTACAATGAAGTGCTACCACAGCGCCCAGTGTAATCGCTGAGTTCCGGTAATCACGTCAAATGAAGAATAATGTTATTTCTTGAAGTCCAATTGTCTCCTCTATGACATTTATCAGGTCACAGTCCAAAGTTAGTTCAATTAAGTCCCACAGTTAATCGTTTCAATGTTAAAAGCGATGCAACCTAGTAATGTCAGAAAAATATCGCTAAATACATGTTGGTACGAATATGTCACGCAACCGTTATCACACAAACGGACTGACACCGTGAGAAAGTCAATGAAATCTAGTTTTTGAAACTGTCGCTAATTCTTCAACGCGTCATAACGGGTAGGATTGGTCCCACAGTAAAAAATGACTTATTAATCTAAATTTTACAATGAAGTGCTACCACAGCGCCCAGTGTGATCGCTGAATTCCGGTAATCACGTCAAATGAAGAATAATGTTATTTCTTGAAGTCCAATTGTCTCCTCTATGACATTTATCAGGTCACAGTCCAAAGTTAGTTCAATTAAGTCCCACAGTCAATCGTTTCATTGTTAAAAGCGATGCAACCTAGTAATGTCAGAAAAATATCGCTAAATACATGTTGGTACGAATATGTCACCCAACCGTTATCACACAAACGGACTGACACCGTGAGAAAGTCAATGAAATCTAGTTTTTGAAACTGTCGCTCTTTTTCAGCGCGCCATAACGGCTAGGATTGGTCCCACAGTAAAAATTGACTTTTTTATCTAAATTTTTAAATGAGGCGCTACCACAGCGCCCACTGTAATCGCTAAGTTCCGTCAATCATGTCAAATTAAGAAGAATGTTATTTCTTGGAGTCCAATTGTCTCACTTATAACATTTATCACGTTACAGTTCAAAGTCAGTTCAATTAAGTCACACACTCAATCGTTTCATTGTTAAAACCCATGCAACCTAGTAATATCAGAAAAATATCGCTAAATACATGTTGGTACGAGTATGTGACCCAATCGTTGTAACTCAAACGGACTGACACCGTTAGAAAGTCAATGAAATGTACTTTTTGAAACTGTCGCTAATTCTTCAGCGCGTCATAACGGCTAGGATTGGTCCCACAGTAAAAAATGACTTATTAATCCAAATTTTACAATGAAGTGCTACCACAGCGCCCAGTGTAATTGCTGAGTTCCGGTAATCACGTCAAATTAAGAATAATGTTATTTCTTGAAGTCCGATTGTCTCCTTTATGACATTTATCAAGTCACAGTCCAAAGTTAGTTCAATTAAGTCCCACAGTTAATCGTTTCATTGTTAAAAGCGATGCAACCTAGTAATGTCAGAAAAATATCGCTAAATACATGTTGGTACGAATATGTCACGCAACCGTTATAACACAAACGGACTGACACCTTTAGAAAGTCAATGAAATGTAGTTTTTGAAACTGTCGCTAATTCTTCAACGCGTCATAACGGGTAGGATTGGTCCCACAGTAAAAAATGACTTATTAATCTAAATTTTACAATGAAGTGCTACCACAGCGCCCAGTGTAATCGCTGAGTTCCGGTAATCACGTCAAATGAAGAATAATGTTATTTCTTGAAGTCCAATTGTCTCCTCTATGACATTTATCAGGTCACAGTCCAAAGTTAGTTCAATTAAGTCCCACAGTTAATCGTTTCAATGTTAAAAGCGATGCAACCTAGTAATGTCAGAAAAATATCGCTAAATACATGTTGGTACGAATATGTCACGCAACCGTTATCACACAAACGGACTGACACCGTGAGAAAGTCAATGAAATCTAGTTTTTGAAACTGTCGCTAATTCTTCAACGCGTCATAACGGGTAGGATTGGTACCACAGTAAAAAATGACTTATTAATCTAAATTTTACAATGAAGTGCTACCACAGCGCCCAGTGTAATCGCTGAGTTCCGGTAATGACGTCAAATGAAGAATAATGTTATTTCTTGAAGTCCAATTGTCTCCTCTATGACATTTATCAGGTCACAGTCCAAAGTTAGTTCAATTAAGTCCCACAGTCAATCGTTTCATTGTTAAAAGCGATGCAACCTAGTAATGTCAGAAAAATATCGCTAAATACATGTTGGTACGAATATGTCACCCAACCGTTATCACACAAACGGACTGACACCGTGAGAAAGTCAATGAAATCTAGTTTTTGAAACTGTCGCTCTTTCTTCAGCGCTCCATAACGGCTAGGATTGGTCCCACAGTAAAAGTGACTTATTTATCTAAATTTTTAAATGAAGCGCTACCACAGCGCCCAGTGTAATCGCTGAGTTCCGGCAATCACGTCAAATTAAGAAGAATGTTATTTCTTGAAGTCCAATTGTCTCACTTATCACATTTATAAGGTCATAGTCCAAAATCAGTTCAATTAAGTCCCATAGTCAATCGTTTCACTGTTAAAAGCGATACAACTTAGTAATATCGGAAAAAATCACTAAATACATTTTGGTACGAATATGTGACGCAACTGTTGTAGTTGAAACGGACTGATACCGTTAGAAAGTCAATAAAATGTAGTACTTGAAACTGTTTCTATTTCTTCAGCGCGCGCTAAGGGCTAGGATTGGCCCTACAGTAAAAATTGACTGATTTATCTAAATTTTTAAATGAAGCACTACCACAGCGCCTAGTGTAATCGCTGAGTTTCGGCAATCATGTCAAATTAAGGAGAATGTTATTTCTTGGAATCCAATTGTCTCACTTACAACAATTATAAGGTCACAGCCTAAAATCAGTTCAATTAAGTCCCACAGTCAATCGTTTCATTGTTAAAAGCGATGCAACCTAATAAAATCAGAACAATATCGCTAAATACATGTTGGTACGAATATGTGACCAACCCGTTAGAACACAAACGGACTGACACCGTTAGAAAGTCAATGATATGTACTTTTTGAAACTGTCGCTATGTTTTCAGCACGCTATAACGGCTAGGATTGGTCCCACAGTAAAAATTGACTTTTTATCTAAATCTTTAAATGAGGCGCTACCACAGCGCCCACTGTAATCGCAAAGTTCCGTCAATCATGTCAAATTAAGAAGAATGTTATTTCTTGGAGTCCAATTGTCTCACTTATAACATTTATCACGTTACAGTCCAAAGTCAGTTCAAGTAAGTCACACACTCAATCGTTTCATTGTTAAAACCGATGCAACCTAGTAATATCAGAAAAATATCGCTAAATACATGTTGGTACGAGTATGTGACCCAATCGTTGTAACTCAAACGGACTGACACCGTTAGAAAGTCAATGAAATGTACTTTTTGAAACTGTCGCTAATTCTTCAGCGCGTCATAACGGCTAGGATTGGTCCCACAGTAAAAAATGACTTATTAATCTAAATTTTACAATGAAGTGCTACCACAGCGCCCAGTGTATTCGCTGAGTTCCGGTAATCACGTCAAATTAAGAATAATGTTATTTTTGAAGTCTGATTGTCTCCTTTATGACATTCATCAGGTCACAGTCCAAAGTTAGTTCAATTAAGTCCCACAGTCAATCGTTTCATTGTTAAAAGCGATGCAACCTAGTAATGTCAGAAAAATATCGCTAAATACATGTTGGTACGAATATATCACCCAACCGTTATAACACAAACGGACTGACACCTTTATAAAGTCAATGAAATGTAGTTTTTGAAACTGTCGCTAATTCTTCAACGCGTCATAACGGGTAGGATTGGTCCCACAGTAAAAAATGACTTATTAATCTAAATTTTACAATGAAGTGCTACCACAGCACCCAGTGTAATCGCTGAGTTCCGGTAATCACGTCAAATGAAGAATAATGTTATTTCTTGAAGCCCAATTGTCTCCTCTATGACATTTATCAGGTCACAGTCCAAAGTTAGTTCATTGAAGTCCCACAGTCAATCGTTTCATTGGTAAAAGCGATGCAACCTAGTAATGTCTGAAAAATATCGCTAAATACATGTTGGTACAAATATGTGACCAAACCGTTGGAACACAAACGGACTGACACCGTTAGAAAGTCAATGATATGTACTTTTTGAAACTGTCGCAACTTCTTCAGCGCGCAATAACGGCTAGGATTGGTCCGCAAGTAAAAATGACTTTTTTATCTAAATTTTTAAATGAAGCACTACCACAGCGCCTAGTGTAATCGCTGAGTTTCGGCAATCATGTCAAATTAAGGAGAATGTTATTTCTTGGAATCCAATTGTCTCACTTACAACAATTATAAGGTCACAGCCTAAAATCAGTTCAATTAAGTCCCACAGTCAATCGTTTCATTGTTAAAAGCGATGCAACCTAATAAAATCAGAACAATATCGCTAAATACATGTTGGTACGAATATGTGACCAACCCGTTAGAACACAAACGGACTGACACCGTTAGAAAGTCAATGATATGTACTTTTTGAAACTGTCGCTATGTTTTCAGCACGCTATAACGGCTAGGATTGGTCCCACAGTAAAAATTGACTTTTTTATCTAAATCTTTAAATGAGGCGCTACCACAGCGCCCACTGTAATCGCTAAGTTCCGTCAATCATGTCAAATTAAGAAGAATGTTATTTCTTGGAGTCCAATTGTCTCACTTATAACATTTATCACGTTACAGTCCAAAGTCAGTTCAAGTAAGTCACACACTCAATCGTTTCATTGTTAAAACCCATGCAACCTAGTAATATCAGAAAAATATCGCTAAATACATGTTGGTACGAGTATGTGACCCAATTGTTGTAACTCAAACGGACTGACACCGTTAGAAAGTCAATGAAATGTACTTTTTGAAACTGTCGCTAATTCTTCAGCGCGTCATAACGGCTAGGATTGGTCCCACAGTAAAAAATGACTTATTAATCTAAATTTTACAATGAAGTGCTACCACAGCGCTCAGTGTATTCGCTGAGTTCCGGTAATCACGTCAAATTAAGAATAATGTTATTTTTGAAGTCTGATTGTCTCCTTTATGTCATTCATCAGGTCACAGTCCAAAGTTAGTTCAATTAAGTCCCACAGTCAATCGTTTCATTGTTAAAAGCGATGCAACCTAGTAATGTCAGAAAAATATCGCTAAATACATGTTGGTACGAATATATCACCCAACCGTTATAACACAAAAGGACTGACACCTTTAGAAAGTCAATGAAATGTAGTTTTTGAAACTGTCGCTAATTCTTCAACGCGTCATAACGGGTAGGATTGGTCCCACAGTAAAAAATGACTTATTAATCTAAATTTTACAATGAAGTGCTACCACAGCGCCCAGTGTAATCGCTGAGTTCCGGTAATCACGTCAAATGAAGAATAATGTTATTTCTTGAAGTCCAATTGTCTCCTCTATGACATTTATCAGGTCACAGTCCAAAGTTAGTTCATTTAAGTCCCACAGTCAATCGTTTCATTGGTAAAAGCGATGCAACCTAGTAATGTCAGAAAAATATCGCTAAATACATGTTGGTACGAATATGTGACCAAACCGTTGGAACACAAACCGACTGACACCGTTAGAAAGTCAATGATATGTACTTTTTGAAACTGTCGCAACTTCTTCAGCGCGCAATAACGGCTAGGATTGGTCCCCAAGTAAAAATGACTTATTTATCTAAATTTTTAAATGAAGCGCTACCACAGCGCCCAGTGTAAACGCTGAGTTCCGGCAATCACGTCAAATTAAGAAGAAGGTTATTTCTTGGAGTCCAATTGTCTCACTTTTCACATTTATAAGGTCATAGTCCAAAATCAGTTCAATTAAGTCCCATAGCCAATCGTTTCACTGCTAAAAGCGATACAACTTAGTAATATCGGAAAAAATCAATAAATACATGTTGGTACGAATATGTGACGCAACTGTTGTAGTTGAAACGGACTGATACCGTTAGAAAGTCAATAAAATGTAGTATTTGAAACTGTCTCTATTTCTTCAGCGCGCGCTAAGAGCTAGGATTGGTCCCACAGTAAAAATTGACATATTTATCTAAATTTTTAAATGAAGCACTACCACAGCGCCCAGTATAATCGCTGAGTTTCGGCAATCATGTCAAATTAAGAAGAATGTTATTTCTTGGAATCCAATTGTCTCACTTGCAACAATTATAAGGTCACAGCCCAAAATCAGTTCAATTTAGTCCCACAGTCAATCGTTTCATTGTCGAAACCGATGCAACCTAATAAAATCAGATCAATATCGCTAAATACATGTTGGTACGAGTATACGACCCAATCGTTGTAGCTCAAACGGACTGACACTGTTAGAAAGTCATTGAAATGTAATTTTTGAAACTGTCGCTAATTCTTCAGCGCGTCATAACGGCTAGGATTGGTCCCACAGTAAAAAATGACTTATTAATCTAAATTTTACAATGAAGTGGTACCACAGCGCCCAGTGTAATCGCTGAGTTCTGGTAATCACGTCAAATTAAGAATAATGTTATTTCTTGAAGTCCAATTGTCACCTTTATGACATTTATCAGGTCACAGTCCAAAGTTAGGTCAATTAAGTCCCACAGTCAATCGTTTCATTGTTAAAAGCGATGCAACCTAGTAATATCAGAAAAATATCGCTAAATACATGTTGGTACGAATATGTGACCCAACCGTTATAACTCAAACAGACTGACACCGTTAGAAAGTTAATGAAATGTAGTTTTTGAAACTGTCTCTATTTCTTCAGCGCGCGATAACGGCTAGGATTGGTCCCACAGTAAAAATTGACTTATTTATCTAAATTTTTAACTGAAGCGCTACCACAGCGCCCAGTGTAATCGCTGAGTTCCGGCAATCACGTCAAATTAAGAAGAATGTTATTTCTTGGAGTCCAATTGTCTCACTTATAACATTTATAAGGTCACGGTCCAAAATCAGTCCAATTATGTGCCACAGTCAATCGTTTCACTGTTAAAAGCGATGCAACCTAGTAATATGAGAAAAATATCGTTAAATACATGTTGATACGAATATGTGACGCAACCGTTGTAACTGAAGCGGTTTAATACTGTTAAAAAGTCAATGAAATGTAGTTTTTGAAACTGTCGCTATTTCTTCAGCGCGCCATAACGGCTAGGATTGGTCCCACAGTAAAAGTGAATTTTTTATCTAAATTTTTAAATGAAGCGCTACCACAGCGCCCAGTGTAATCGCTGAGTTCTGGCAATCACGTCAAATTAGGAAGAATGTTATTTCTTGAATTCCTGTTGTCTCATTTATCACATTTATCAGGTCACAGTCCAAAGTTAGGTGAATTAAGTCCCACAGACAATCGATTCATTGTTAAAAGCAATGCAACCTAGTAATATCAGAAAAATATCGCTAAATACATGGTGGTACGAATATGTGACCCAATCGTTTTAACTGAAACGGACTGACACCGTTAGAAAGTCAATGAAATGTACTTTTTGAAACTGTCACTAATTCTTCAGCGCGTAATAACGGCTAGGATTGGTCCCACAGTAAAAAATGACTTATTAATCTAAATTTCCAAATGAAGTGCTACCACAGCGCCCCGTGTAATCGCTGAGTACCGGTAATCACGTCAAATTAAGAAGAATGTTATTTCTTGAAGTCCAATTGTCACCTTTATGACATTTATCAGGTCACAGTCCAAAGTTAGTTCAATTAAGTCCCACAGTCAATCGTTTCATTGTTAAAAGCGATGCAACCTAGTAATATCAGAAAAATATCCCTAAATACATGTTGGTACAAATATGTGACCCAACCGTTGTAACTCAAACGGACTGACACCGTTAGAAAGTCAATGAAATGTAGTTTTTGAATCTGTCTCTATTTCTTCAGCGCGTCCTAACGGCTACGATTGGTCCCACAGCACAAAATGACTTATTTGTCTACATTTTTGAATAAAGCGCTACCCCAGTGCCCAGTGTAATCGCTGAGTTCCGGCAATCATGTCAAATTAAGAAGAATGCTATTTCATGGAGTCCAATTGTCTCACTTATAACATTTATAAGGTCACAGTCCAAAATCAGTTCAATTAAGTGCCACAGTCAATCGTTTCACTGTTAAAGGCGATGCAACCTAGTAATATGAGAAAAATATCGCTAAATACATGTTGGTACGAATATGTGACGCAACCGATGCAACTAAAGCGGATTGATACCGTTAGAAAGTCATTGAAATGTAGTTTCTGAAACTGTCGCTATTTCCTCAGCGCGCGATAACGGCTAGGATTGGTCCCACAGTTAAAATGACTTATTTATCTAAATTTTTAAATGTAGCGCTACCACAGCGCCCAGTGTAATCGCTGATTTCTGGCAATCACGTCAAATTAAGAAGAATGTTATTTCGTGGAGTCCAATTGTCTCATTTATCACATTTATCAGGTCACAGTCCAGAATTAGTTCAATTAAGTCCCACAGACAATCGTTTCATTGTTAAAAGCGATGCAACCTAGTAATATCAGAAAAATATCGCTAAATACATGTTGGTACGAATATGTGACCCAATCGTTTTACCTCAAACGGACTGACACCGTTAGAAAGTCAATTAAATGTGCTTTTTGAAACTGGCACTAATTCTTCAGCGCGTAATAACGGCTAGGATTGGTCCCACAGTAAAAAATGACTTATTAATCTAAATTTTCAAATGAAGTGCTACCACAGCGCCCCGTGTAATCGCTGAGTACCGGTAATCACGTCAAATTAAGAAGAATGTTATTTCTTGAAGTCCAATTGTCTCCTTTATCACATTTATCAGGTCATAGTCCAAAGTTAGTTCAAATAAGTCCCACAGTCAATCGTTTCATTGTTAAAAGCGGTGCAACCTAGTAATATCAGAAAAATATCGCTAAATACATGTTGGTACGAATATGTGACCCAACCGTTATAAATCAAACGGGCTGACACCGTTAGAAAGTCAATGAAATGTAGTTTCTGAATCTGTCTCTATTTCTTCAGCGCGTCCTAACGGCCACGATCGGTCCCACAGCATAAAATGACTTATTTGTCTACATTTTTTAATAAAGCGCTACCCCAGCGCCCAGTGTAATCGCTGAGTTCCGGCAATCAGGTCAAATTAAGAAGAATGTCATTTCTTGTAGTTCAATTGTCTCCTTTATCACATTTATTAGGTCACGGTCCAAAGTTAGTTTAATTAAGTCCCACAGTCAATCGTTTCATTGTTAAAAGCGATGCAAACTAGTAGTATCAGAAAAATATCGCTAAATACATGTTGGTACGAATATGTGACCCAATCGTTTTAACTCAAACGGACTGACACCGTTAGAAAGTCAATGAAATGTACTTTTTGAAACTGTCACTAATTCTTCAGCGCGTAATAATGACTAGGATTGGTCCCACCGTAAAAAATGCCTTATTAATCTAAATTTTTAAATGAAGTGCTACCACAGCGCCCCGTGTAATCGCTGAGTACCGGTAATCACGTCAAATTAAGACGAATGTTATTTCTTGAAGTCCAATTGTCTCCTTTATCACATTTATCAGGTCACAGTCCAAAGTTAGTTCAATTAAGTCCCACAGTCAATCGTTTCATTGTAAAAAGCGATGCAACCTAGTACTATCAGAAAAATATCGCTAAATACATGTTGGTACGAATATGTGACCCAACCGTTATAACTCAAACAGACTGACACCGTTAGAAAGTTAATAAAATGTAGTTTTTGAAATTGTCGCTATTTCTTCAGCGCGCGAAAACGGTTAGGATTGGTCTCACAGTAAAAATGACTTATTTATCAAAATTTTTAAATGAAGCGCTACCACAGCGCCCAGTGTAATCGCTGAGTTCCGGCAATCATGTCAAATTAAGAAGAATGCTATTTCATGGAGTCCAATTGTCTCACTTATAACATTTATAAGGTCACAGTCCAAAATCAGTTCAATTAAGTGCCACAGTCAATCGTTTCACTGTTAAAGGCGATGCAACCTAGTAATATGAGAAAAATATCGCTAAATACATGTTGGTACGAATATGTGACGCAACCGATGCAACTGAAGCGGATTGATACCGTTAGAAAGTCATTGAAATGTAGTTTCTGAAACTGTCGCTATTTCCTCAGCGCGCGATAACGGCTAGGATTGGTCCCACAGTTAAAATGACTTATTTATCTAAATTTTTAAATGTAGCGCTACCACAGCGCCCAGTGTAATCGCAGAGTTCCGACAATCACGTCAATTTAAGAAGAATGTTATTTCTTGGAGTCCAATTGTCTCATTTATCACATTTATCTGGTCACAGTGCAAAGTTTGTTCAATTAAGTTCCACAGTCAATCGTTTCATTGTTAAAAGCGATGCAACCTAGTAATGTCAGAAAAATATCGCTAAATACATGTTGGTACGAATATGTGACCCAATCGTTTTAACTCAAACGGACTGACACCGTTAGAAAGTCAATGAAATGTAGTTTTTGAAACTGTCGCTATTTCTTCAGCGCGCGAAAACGGCTAGGATTGGTCTCACAGTAAAAATGACTTATTTATCTAAATTTTTAAATGAAGCGCTACCACAGCGCCCAGTGTAATCGCTGATTTCTGGCAATCACGTCAAATTAAGAAGAATGTTATTTCGTGGAGTCCAATTCTCTCATTTATCACATTTATCAGGTCACAGTCCAGAATTAGTTCAATTAAGTCCCACAGACAATCGTTTCATTGTTAAAAGCGATGCAACCTAGTAATATCAGAAAAATATCGCTAAATACATGTTGGTACGAATATGTGACACAATCGTTTTAACTCAAACGGACTGACACCGTTAGAAAGTCAATGAAATGTGGTTTTTGAAACTGTCGCTACTTCTTTAGTGCGCGATAACGGCTAGGATTGGTCTCACAGTAAAAATGACTTATTTATCTAAATTTTTAAATGAAGCGCTACCACAGCGCCCAGTGTAATCGCTGATTTCTGGCAATCACGTCAAATTAAGAAGAATGTTATTTCTTGGAGTCCAATTGTCTCATTTATCACATTTATCAGGTCACAGTCCAGAATTAGTTCAATTAAGTCCCACAGACAATCGTTTCATTGTTAAAAGCGATGCAACCTAGTAATATCAGAAAAATATCGCTAAATACATGTTGGTACGAATATGTGACCCAATCGTTTTACCTCAAACGGACTGACACCGTTAGAAAGTCAATTAAATGTGCTTTTTGAAACTGGCACTAATTCTTCAGCGCGTAATAACGGTTAGGATTGGTCCCACAGTAAAAAATGACTTATTAATCTAAATTTTCAAATGAAGTGCTACCACAGCGCCCCGTGTAATCGCTGAGTACCGGTAATCACGTCAAATTAAGAAGAATGTTATTTCTTGAAGTCCAATTGTCTCCTTTCTCACATTTATCAGGTCATAGTCCAAAGTTAGTTCAATTAAGTCCCACAGTCAATCGTTTCATTGTTAAAAGCGGTGCAACCTAGTAATATCAGAAAAATATCGCTAAATACATGTTGGTACGAATATGTGACCCAACCGTTATAAATCAAACGGACTGACACCGTTAGAAAGTCAATGAAATGTAGTTTCTGAATCTGTCTCTATTTCTTCAGCGCGTCCTAACGGCCACGATCGGTCCCACAGCATAAAATGACTTATTTGTCTACATTTTTTAATAAAGCGTTACCCCAGCGCCCAGTGTAATCGCTGAGTTCCGGCAATCAGGTCAAATTAAGAAGAATGTCATTTCTTGTAGTTCAATTGTCTCCTTTATCACATTTATTAGGTCACGGTCCAAAGTTAGTTTAATTAAGTCCCACAGTCAATCGTTTCATTGTTAAAAGCGATGCAAACTAGTAGTATCAGAAAAATATCGCTAAATACATGTTGGTACGAATATGTGACCCAACCGTTATAACTCAAACAGACTGACACCGTTAGAAAGTTAATAAAATGTAGTTTTTGAAATTGTCGCTATTTCTTCAGCGCGCGAAAACGGCTAGGATTGGTCCCACAGTAAGAATTGACTTATTTATCTAAATTTTTAACTGAAGCGCTACCACAGTGCCCAGTATAATCGCTGAGTTCCGGCAATCACGTCAAATTAAGAAGAATGTTATTTCTTGGAGTCCAATTGTCTCACTTATAACATTTATAAGGTCACGGTGCAAAATCAGTTCAATTATGTGCCACAGTCAATCGCTTCACTGTTAAAAGCGATGCAACCTAGTTATGTGAGAAAAATATCGCTAAATACATGTTGGTACAAACATGTGACCCAATCGTTTTAACTGAAACGGACTGACACCGTTAGAAAATCAATGAAATGTTTTTTTTGAAACTGTCACTAATTCTTCAGCGCGTAATAACGGCTAGGATTGGTCCCACAGTAAAAAATGACTTATTAATCTAAATTTTCAAATGAAGTGCTACCACAGCGCCCCGTGTAATCGCTGAGTACCGGTAATCACGTCAAATTAAGACGAATGTTATTTCTTGAAGTCCAATTGTCTCCTTTATCACATTTATCAGGTCACAGCCGAAGTTAGTTCAATTAAGTCCCACATTCAATCGTTTCATTCTTAAAAGCGATGCAACCTAGTAATATCAGAAAATAATTGCTAAATACATATTGGTACGAATATGTGACCCAACCGTTATAAATCAAACGGACTGACACCGTTAGAAAGTCAATGAAATGTAGTTTTTGAATCTGTCTCTATTTCTTCAGCGCGTCCTAACGGCTACGATTGGTCCCACAGCACAAAATGACTTATTTGTCTACATTTTTGAATAAAGCGCTACCCCAGTGCCCAGTGTAATCGCTGAGTTCCGGCAATCATGTCAATTTAAGAAGAATGTTATTTCTTGGAGTCTAATTGTCTCATTTATCACATTTATCTGGTCACACTGCAAAGTTGGTTCAATTAAGTTCCACAGTCAATCGTTTCATTGTTAAAAGCGATGGAACCTAGTAATATGGGAAAAATATCGCTAAATACATGTTGGTACGAATATGTGACGCAACCGATGCAACTGAAGCGGATTGATACCGTTAGAAAGTCATTGAGATGTAGTTTTTGAAACTGTCGCTATTTCCTCAGCGCACGATAACGGCTAGGATTGGTCCCACAGTTAAAATGACTTATTTATCTAAATTTTTAAATGTTGCGCTACCACAGCGCCCAGTGTAATCGCTGAGTTTCGACAATCACGTCAATTTAAGAAGAATGTTATTTTTTGGAGTCCAATTGTCTCATTTATCACATTTATCTGGTCACAGTGCAAAGTTTGTTCAATTAAGTTCCACAGTCAATCGTTTCATTGTTAAAAGCGATGCAACCTAGTAATATCAGAAAAATATCGCTAAATACATGTTGGTACGAATTTGTGACCCAATCGTTTTAACTAAAACGGACTGACACCCTTAGAAAGTCAATGAAATGTACTTTCTGAAACTGTCACTAATTGTTCAGCGCGTGATAACGGCTAGGATTGGTCCCACAGTAAAAAATGACTTTTTAATCTAAATTTTCAAATGAAGTGCTACCACAGCGCCCCGTGTAATCGCTGAGTACCGGTAATCACGTCAAATTAAGAAGAATGTCATTTCTTGGAGTTCAATTGTCTCCTTTATCACATTTATCAGGTCACAGTCCAAAGTTAGTTCAATAAAGTCCCACAGTCAATCGTTTCATTGTTAAAAGCGATGCAACCTAGTAATGTCAAAAAATATCGCTAAATACATGTTGGTACGAACATGTGACCCAATCGTTTTAACTCAAACGGACTGACACTGTTAGATAGTCAATGAAATGTAGTTTTTGAAACTGTCGCTATTTCCTCAGCGCGCGATAACGGCTAGGATTGGTCTCACAGTAACCAGTATAGAAAGTCTTGCGGAGAGGTTGCCAAGGCAAAGGCATTAAGGAAAGGGCACGGCAATATATTTAGCGTTGCACGGCAAAGGCAGGCAAGGAAACAGGGAGAGGAATCAGCAAGGCAGGGGTAGGCAAGACAGGGGTAGGCAAGGCATGGGAGGCACAGGCAAGGGCATAGCAGGCAGGCACCAGAAAAGGCATAGGAAAGGAAGGGATTTATTAAGAACGGCAAGGAAAGGGAGCGACAAAGGCAGGCAAGAAAACAGGAAGAGGAATCAGCAAGGCAGGGGTAGGCAAGGCATGGGAGGCACAGACAAGGGCATAGTAAGCAGGCAACAGAAAAGACATAGAAAGGGAACGGCAAGAAAGGAACGGCAAGGCAGGGCCAGGCATTTAAATATACACTCCCTCCCCTTCTACAACTCAAAGATTACGTATATTTAATTAAGGTATTTTAAGGTCAATATACAGAATTTTATCAATATAATACAACGGGGTTGTTGTAGGTGCAAGATAATGTTTTTCATGCCCTGTCCAGGATTCGAACCTGGATCTCTCGTTTACGAGTGTCATAGCCATTAGACTAACAAGGCGTAATAATTATGTAATTTTGTTAATTAAATATACTTAAATATTTACACTTGTGTCTAATAAAGTAAGTAATATTGATCATTATCCATCAGTTTTTGACCTTTCGTATTAAAGGATCGTGTGTTTCAGGCTTAATCCCGAGGGTTGAGGTGAAACTAAGTAAGTTTATTGAAAAAATTTTCCAGCATGCAAAGGAACGAATATTATCAGAACAAACTACCACTTTATTCTTTATTATTCCATGAAATTAACGAGTCAAGAAATTAACGCAAATTACATTTAATTAACGCGAATTTGATTATTTGCAGAATCTTGGAACAAAAACGCAAGACACAAATAATATGACAAAATGCAAATTGTTTTATAATAGCTTAATAAAGAATTTTATAACCTAAAGTTATGCTTGCAAGACACAAATATAGGTGGTGGTGGTTTGAATTGATGACAGATTTTAAGTCATCAATATACAAAAGAAAAAGCAGGGGCCCAACACAGATCCCTGCGGTAAAGGTAAAAAGTCAGGGTAAAAATCAGAATATATATATATATACATCATAGTATACGGAATATAATATCCTTAATACTGCAATGTATAGCTATATGTGCAACATAATTAATGTTTTTCCTAGCCCTGTCCAGGATTCGAACTTGGATCTCTCATTTATAAGAGTGTCATAGCCATTAGACCAACAGGGCATGAATGCATATATACTTTTATAGTTGCACATTATAGCCACACATGTACAGAAAGTCTGATATATCAGAACATCATTTAGTTTTCTTTATACAAGTGTCTCAGAACTGCAATATTAACCACAACAGCAAAAAACAAATCAAAATATAAAAATATATAACCAAAATGAGTCAAAACTTTGTACTCTCTGCACACCATATGTTACTTATGTTAACTTTTGAAGTTGTAGCTTCACGCCTGTCGTGGACGACAGACGTCAGTCACTTTTTCCTCTTCTTCTACTTCATCTCTAGAGAGAGGAGGATGAGGGTTAGATCGAACTACAGTGACTATACTGTTTTCTGAGGCTTTATATATGGAGAATTTTAACTCACAAATTTTTATATGTCATGGGGCTTCTTTATTAGCAAAAACACAGTCTATTCTGGACACAATATTCTATATGGGTCAGTGACACATTTTATTTAGAACAAAACAAATCAGAAGATGCTACAAAACGTTACGAAGGATTTTTCTTATGCGAATTGGATGGCAAATTTGCAGGCGAAATGTATCTGAGCATGCACATTTTTATTTGTGTGTTTTTTGCTTCAAAAGTTTGCTTAACTGAAAAGTAGAAACAAGGTTCTTTTTTCATGTAAATATACATCCTAACAAAGTTTTATCCTAACATAGAAAAAATAACAAAAGAAGTCTTAATTCAAAAAAAAAAGATGTATATATATACTCAATAAAATGCATAACTATAAATTCAAATAAAGCTCAATGTTGTTCAATGTTTATATATATTTGAATATTTTCTATGTTTCTATGTTATTTTTTCTGTTATTATATAGATGTTTGAAGATTTTCAGGACATGTTAATGATTGCACAAGAACCACTCCTTAGAAATTAAAAAAAAATTGTTACTAGAAAATATGGATGTTGGTGTTAATCCTGATATATATATATATATAGAAATAATTTCAGTTTCTATAACATGACTCGCACTAGTGTATAAAATTAATTTGAAGACACATGATCCTGTTGCTGTATTAGCGAAAGAGTAGTCTGTTTGGAACGCCAAATAGTCTATGGGTCTACATTTTGTTTAGAATCCGACGACTACAAATTTATATACATGTTAAACAAAAATTGCATCCAGCACCGTGATGCCCCAGTGGTAGCTAAATATTTACTCCTCTGGGTGTTTGGTGATGCCTCTTAATTTCTAGCTAGCTCCACAATCATATGACTCTCCCCCCCTGCCCTCTCCCCAACACTTCTCTGTCATCCAATCTTGAAAAAAATTACCTTTGGTGTCAGTAACATGTGACCATGTCAATGTCTATATAAATATTGACAGGAAGTATTATATGTGGAAAAATTAGCGATGTTCTTTTGTTGATTTTGCTAAGTTTTTTTAGTCATTCTTTATATACATTTAAAAAATTTGTCAAGAGCCAACACATTTTGTGGAGCTGGATGAAACTACAAAGTAGTTATGTGATGGACATCACTCACTGTGTGCAGTAGCAGCTAGCTAGCTCAAAAATCCGTCCTAAAGTCTTAGGACGGATTTTTGAGAATTCTCTTATGATGCTATCTTCTAATCATCTAGCATAAGAGAAAACTTAACACTTAATAGGCATTTTTATGCTAGTTAAATTGGTAGTTTTATGCTAGCTTAGCTGCTACTGTTGTGCTAGATAGCTTTAGGTGTATGTAAGGGGTTTTCACAACCTTTAAAAAACAGTGATCATAACCTCCACTTCTTTCTTGAAAAATCTCATCATTTCGCTTCTAGCTGGCTGACTACGTTTAGCACCATCTTTAAAACACAACAAAAACTCCATCGCCGTGCCAAAAACACGTTCTCTCGCTCAATCAGATATTTACGAAAATTTACAAACAAATGACCAGATAAAATTACTGGGCAACACTGATAAAATGGCAGAATTTTTTATAAATTTGATGTATAGGGACGAAATCGTATAGAAATCCTATATACTCTCCACCGTACTTTTTTTTTCTTTTATATTTGGCTTATTTAATGAGGAAATGGGCTCCGCTACGCTCCGGGCGCTGACGCGCCCTCCGCTTCTCTCCGCAAAAATGACTTATTTATCAAAATTTTTAAATGAAGCGCTACCACAGCGCCCAGTGTAATCGCTGATTTCTGGCAATCACGTCAAATTAAGAAGAATGTTATTTCGTGGAGGCCAATTGTCTCATTTATCACATTTATCAGGTCACAGTCCAGAATTAGTTCATTAAGTCCCACAGTCAATCGTTTCATTGTTAAAAGCGATGCAACCTAGTAATATTAGAAAAATATCGCTAAATACATGTTGGTACAAATATGTGACCCAACCGTTGTAACTCAAACGGACTGACACCGTTAGAAAGTCAATGAAATGTAGTTTTTGAATCTGTCTCTATTTCTTCAGCGCGTCCTAACGGCTACGATTGGTCCCACAGCACAAAATGACTTATTTGTCTACATTTTTGAATAAAGCGCTACCCCAGTGCCCAGTGTAATCGCTGAGTTCCGGCAATCATGTCAATTTAAGAAGAATGTTATTTCTTGGAGTCTAATTGTCTCATTTATCACATTTATCTGGTCACACTGCAAAGTTGGTTCAATTAAGTTCCACAGTCAATCGTTTCATTGTTAAAAGCGATGAAACCTAGTAATATGGGAAAAATATCGCTAAATACATGTTGGTACGAATATGTGACGCAACCGATGCAACTGAAGCGGATTGATACCGTTAGAAAGTCATTGAAATGTAGTTTTTGAAACTGTCGCTATTTCCTCAGCGCGCGATAACGGCTAGGATTGGTCCCACAGTTAAAATGACTTATTTATCTAAATTTTTAAATGTAGCGCTACCACAGCGCCCAGTGTAATCGCTGAGTTCCGACAATCACGTCAATTTAAGAAGAATGTTATTTCTTGGAGTCCAATTGTCTCATTTATCACATTTATCTGGTCACAGTGCAAAGTTTGTTCAATTAAGTTCCACAGTCAATCGTTTCATTGTTAAAAGCGATGCAACCTAGTAATATCAGAAAAATATCGCTAAATACATGTTGGTACGAATTTGTGACCCAATCGTTTTAACTAAAACGGACTGACACCCTTAGAAAGTCAATGAAATGTACTTTCTGAAACTGTCACTAATTGTTCAGCGCGTGATAACGGCTAGGATTGGTCCCACAGTAAAAAATGACTTTTTAATCTAAATTTTCAAATGAAGTGCTACCACAGCGCCCCGTGTAATCGCTGAGTACCGGTAATCACGTCAAATTAAGAAGAATGTCATTTCTTGGAGTTCAATTGTCTCCTTTATCACATTTATCAGGTCACAGTCCAAAGTTAGTTCAATAAAGTCCCACAGTCAATCGTTTCATTGTTAAAAGCGATGCAACCTAGTAATGTCAAAAAATATCGCTAAATACATGTTGGTACGAACATGTGACCCAATCGTTTTAACTCAAACGGACTGACGCTGTTAGATAGTCAATGAAATGTAGTTTTTGAAACTGTCGCTATTTCCTCAGCGCGCGATAACGGCTAGGATTGGTCTCACAGTAAAAATGACTTATTTATCAAAATTTTTAAATGAAGCGCTACCACAGCGCCCAGTGTAATCGCTGATTTCTGGCAATACGTCAAATTAAGAAGAATGTTATTTCGTGGAGGCCAATTGTCTCATTTATCACATTTATCAGGTCACAGTCCAGAATTAGTTCATTAAGTCCCACAGTCAATCGTTTCATTGTTAAAAGCGATGCAACCTAGTAATATTAGAAAAATATCGCTAAATACATGTTGGTACAAATATGTGACCCAACCGTTGTAACTCAAACGGACTGACACCGTTAGAAAGTCAATGAAATGTAGTTTTTGAATCTGTCTCTATTTCTTCAGCGCGTCCTAACGGCTACGATTGGTCCCACAGCACAAAATGACTTATTTGTCTACATTTTTGAATAAAGCGCTACCCCAGTGCCCAGTGTAATCGCTGAGTTCCGGCAATCATGTCAAATTAAGAAGAATGCTATTTCATGGAGTCCAATTGTCTCACTTATAACATTTATAAGGTCACAGTCCAAAATCAGTTCAATTAAGTGCCACAGTCAATCGTTTCACTGTTAAAGGCGATGCAACCTAGTAATATGAGAAAAATATCGCTAAATACATGTTGGTACGAATATGTGACGCAACCGATGCAACTGAAGCGGATTGATACCGTTAGAAAGTCATTGAAATGTAGTTTCTGAAACTGTCGCTATTTTCTCAGCGCGCGATAACGGCTAGGATTGGTCCCACAGTTAAAATGACTTATTTATCTAAATTTTTAAATGTAGCGCTACCACAGCGCCCAGTGTAATCGCTGAGTTCCGACAATCACGTCAATTTAAGAAGAATGTTATTTCTTGGAGTCCAATTGTCTCATTTATTACATTTATCTGGTCACAGTGCAAAGTTTGTTCAATTAAGTTCCACAGTCAATCGTTTCATTGTTAAAAGCGATGCAACCTAGTAATGTCAGAAAAATATCGCTAAATACATGTTGGTACGAATATGTGACCCAATCGTTTTAATTCAAACGGACTGACACCGTTAGAAAGTCAATGAAATGTAGTTTTTGAAACTGTCGCTATTTCTTCAGCGCGCGAAAACGGCTAGGATTGGTCTCACAGTAAAAATGACTTATTTATCTAAATTTTTAAATGAAGCGCTACCACAGCGCCCAGTGTAATCGCTGATTTCTGGCAATCACGTCAAATTAAGAATAATGTTATTTCGTGGAGTCCAATTGTCTCATTTATCACATTTATCAGGTCACAGTCCAGAATTAGTTCAATTAAGTCCCACAGACAATCGTTTCATTGTTAAAAGCGATGCAACCTAGTAATATCAGAAAAATATCGCTAAATACATGTTGGTACGAATATGTGACGCAATCGTTTTAACTCAAACGGACTGACACCGTTGGAAAGTCAATAAAATGTAGTTTTTGAATCTGTCTCTATTTCTTCAGCGCGTCCTAACGGCTGCGATTGGTCCCACAGCACAAAATGACTTATTTGTCAACATTTTTGAATAAAGCGCTACCCCAGCGCCCAGTGTAATCGCTGAGTTCCGGCAATCATGTCAAATTAAGAAGATTGTTATTTCCTGGAGTTCAATTGTCTCACTTATAACATTTATAAGGTCACAGTCCAAAATCAGTTCAATTAAATGCCACAGTCAATCGTTTCACTGTTAAAAGCGATGCAAACTAGTAATATGAGAAAAATATCGCTAAATACATGTTGGTACGAATATGTGACGCAACCGATGCAACTGAAGCGGATTGATACCGTTAGAAAGTCAATGAAATGTAGTTTTTGAAACTGTCGCTATTTTTTCAGCGCGCGATAACGGCTAGGATTGGTCCAACAGTAAAAATGACTTATTTATCTAAATTTTTAAATGTAGCGCTACCACAGCGCCCAGTGTAATCGTTGAGTTCCGACAATCACGTCAAATTAAGAAGAATGTTATTTCTTGGAGTCCAATTGTCTCATTTATCACATTTATCAGGTCACAGTGCAAAGTTAGTTCAATTAAGTCCCACAGTCAATCGTTTCATTGTTAAAAGCGATGCAACCTAGTAATATCAGAAAAATATCGCTAAATACATGTTGGTACGAATATGTGACCCAAGCGATGTAACTTAAACGGACTGACACCGTTAGAAAGTCAATGAAATGTAGTTTTTGAATCTGTCTCTATTTCTTCAGCGCGTCCTAACGGCTACGATTGGTCCTACAGCACAAAATGACTTATTTGTCTACATTTTTGAATAAAGCGCTACCCTAGCGCCCAGTGTAATCGCTAAGTTCCGGTAATCATGTCAAATTAAGAAGAATGTTATTTCCTGGAGTCCAATTGTCTCACTTATAACATTTATAAGGTCACAGTCCAAAATCAGTTCAATTAAGTCCCACAGTCAATCCTTTCATTGTTAAAAGCGATGCAACCCCAGTAATATCAGAAAAATATCGCTAAATACATGTTGGTACGAATATGTGACGCAACCGATGCAACTAAAGCGGATTGATACCGTTAGAAAGTCAATGAAATGTAGTTTATGAAGCTGTCGCTATTTCTTCAGCGCGCGATAACGGCTAGGATTGGTCCCACAGTGAAAATGACTTATTTATTTAAATTTTTAAATGAAGCGCTACCACAGCGCCCAGTGTAATCGCTGAGTTCCGGCAATCACGTCAAATTAAGGAGAATGTTATTTCTTGGAGTCCAAATGTCTCATTTATCTCATTTATCAGGTCACAGTCCAAAGTTAGTTCAATTAAGTCCCACAGACAATTGTTTCATTGTTAAAAGCGATGCAACCTAGTAATATGAGAAAAATATCGGTAAATACATGTTGGTACGAATATGTGACCCAACCGTTGTAACTCAAACGGACTGACACCGTTAGAAAGTCAATGAAATGTAGTTTCTGAATCTGTCTCTATTTCTTCAGCGCGACCTAACGGCTACGATTGGTCCTACAGCACAAAATGACTTATTTGTCTACATTTTTGAATAAAGCGCTACCCTAGCGCCAATGTAATCGCTAAGTTCCGGTAATCATGTCAAATTAAGAAGAATGTTATTTCCTGGAGTCCAATTGTCTCACTTATAACATTTATAAGGTCACAGTCTAAAATCAGTTCAATTAAGTCCCACAGTCAATCGTTTCATTGTTGAAAGCGATGCAACCCCAGTAATATCAGAAAAATATCGCTAAATACATGTTGGTACGAATATGTGACGCAACCGATGCAACTGAAGCGGATTGATACCGTTAGAAAGTCAATGAAATGTAGTTTATGAAGCTGTCGCTATTTCTTCAGCGCGCGATAACGGCTAGGATTGGTCCCACAGTGAAAATGACTTATTTATCTAAATTTTTAAATGAAGCGCTACCACAGCGCCCAGTGTAATCGCTGGGTTCCGGCAATCACGTCAAATTAAGGAGAATTTTATTTCTTGGAGTCCAAATGTCTCATTTATCTCATTTATCAGGTCACAGTCCAAAGTTAGTGCAATTAAGTCCCACAGACAATTGTTTCATTGTTAAAAGCGATGCAACCTAGTAATATGAGAAAAATATCGGTAAATACATGTTGGTACGAATATGTGACCCAACCGTTGTAACTCAAACGGACTGACACCGTTAGAAAGTCAATGAAATGTAGTTTCTGAATCTGTCTCTATTTCTTCAGCGCGCCATAACGGCTACGATCGGTCCCACAGCACAAAATGACTTATTTGTCTACATTTTTTAATAAAGCGCTACCCCAGCGCCCAGTGTAATCGCTGAGTTCTGGCAATCAGGTCAAATTAAGAAGAATGTCATTTATTGTAGTTCAATTGTCTCCTTTATCACATTTATCAGGTCACAGTCCAAAATCAGTTCAATTAAGTGCCACAGTCAATCGTTTCACTGTTAAAAGCGATGCAACCTAGTAATGTGAGAAAAATATCGCCAAATACATGTTGGTACGAATATGTGACGCAACCGATGCAACTGAAGCGGATTGATACCGTTAGAAAGTCAATGAAATGTAGTTTTTGAAACTGTCGCTATTTCTTCAGCGCGCGATAACGGCTAGGATTGGTCCCACAGTTAAAACGACTTATTTATCTAAATTTTTAAATGTAGCCCTACCACAGCGCCAAGTGTAATCGCTGAGTTCCGACAATCGCGTCAAATTAAGAAGAATGTTATTCTTGGAGTCCAATTGTCTCATTTATCACATTTATCAGGTCACAGTGCAAAGTTTGTTCAATTAAGTGCCACAGTCAATCGTTTCATTGTTAAAAGCAATTCAACCTAGTAATGTCAGAAAAATATCGCCAAATACATGTTGGTACGAATATGTGACCCAATCGTTTTAACTCAAACGGACTGACACCGTTAGAAAGTCAATGAAATGTAGTTTTTGGAACTGTCGCTACTTCTTCAGCGCGCGATAACGGCTAGGATTGGTCTCACAGTAAAAATTGGTTTTTTTATCTAAATTTTTAAATGAAGTGCTACCACAGCGACCAGTGTACTCGATAAGTTCTGGCAATCACGTCAAATTAAGAAGAAAGTTTTTTCTTGTAGTCCAATTGTCTCATTTATCACATTTATCAGGTCACAGTGCAAAGTTAGTTCAATTAAGTCCCACAGTCAATCGTTTCATTGTTAAAAGCGATGCAACCTAGTAATATGAGAAAAATATCGGTAAATACATGTTGGTACGAATATGTGACCCAACCGTTGTAACTCAAACGGACTGACACCGTTAGAAAGTCAATGAAATGTAGTTTCTGAATCTGTCTCTATTTCTTCAGCGCGCCATAACGGCTACGATCGGTCCCACAGCACAAAATGACTTATTTGTCTACATTTTTTAATAAAGCGCTACCCCAGCGCCCAGTGTAATCGCTGAGTTCTGGCAATCAGGTCAAATTAAGAAGAATGTCATTTATTGTAGTTCAATTGTCTCCTTTATCACATTTATCAGGTCACAGTCCAAAATCAGTTCAATTAAGTGCCACAGTCAATCGTTTCACTGTTAAAAGCGATGCAACCTAGTAATGTGAGAAAAATATCGCCAAATACATGTTGGTACGAATATGTGACGCAACCGATGCAACTGAAGCGGATTGATACCGTTAGAAAGTCAATGAAATGTAGTTTTTGAAACTGTCGCTATTTCTTCAGCGCGCGATAACGGCTAGGATTGGTCCCACAGTTAAAACGACTTATTTATCTAAATTTTTAAATGTAGCCCTACCACAGCGCCAAGTGTAATCGCTGAGTTCCGACAATCGCGTCAAATTAAGAAGAATGTTATTCTTGGAGTCCAATTGTCTCATTTATCACATTTATCAGGTCACAGTGCAAAGTTTGTTCAATTAAGTGCCACAGTCAATCGTTTCATTGTTAAAAGCAATTCAACCTAGTAATGTCAGAAAAATATCGCCAAATACATGTTGGTACGAATATGTGACCCAATCGTTTTAACTCAAACGGACTGACACCGTTAGAAAGTCAATGAAATGTAGTTTTTGAAACTGTCGCTACTTCTTCAGCGCGCGATAACGGCTAGGATTGGTCTCACAGTAAAAATTGGTTTTTTTATCTAAATTTTTAAATGAAGTGCTACCACAGCGACCAGTGTACTCGATAAGTTCTGGCAATCACGTCAAATTAAGAAGAAAGTTTTTTCTTGTAGTCCAATTGTCTCATTTATCACATTTATCAGGTCACAGTGCAAAGTTAGTTCAATTAAGTCCCACAGTCAATCGTTTCGTTGTTAAAAGCAATTCAACCTAGTAATGTCAGAAAAATATCGCCAAATACTTGTTGGTACGAATATGTGACGCAACAGATGCAACTGAAGCGGATTGATACCGTTAGAAAGTCAATGAAATGTAGTGTTTGAACCTGTCGCTATTTCTTCAGCGCGCGATAACGGCTAGGATTGGTCCCACAGTAAAAATGACTTATTTAATTAAATTTTTAAATGTAGCGCTACCACAGCGCCAAGTGTAATCGCTGAGTTCCGGCAATCATGTCAAATTAAGAAGAATGTTATTTCCTGGAGTTCAATTGTCTCACTTATAACATTTATAAGATCACAGTCCAAAATCAGTTCAATTAAGTGCCACAGTCACTCGTTTCACTGTTAAAAGCGATGCAACCTAGTAATATGAGAAAAATATCGCTAAATACATGTTGGTACGAATATGTGACGCAACCGATGCAACTGAAGCGGATTGATACCGTTAGAAAGTCAATGAGATGTAGTTTTTGAAACTGTCGCTATTTCTTCAGCGCGCGATAACGGCTAGGACTGGTCCCACAGTAAAAATGACTTATTTATCTCAATTTTCAAATGTAGCGCTACCACAGCGCCCAGTGTAATCGCTGAGTTCCGACAATCACGTCAAATTAAAAAGAATGTTATTTCTTGGAGTCCAATTGTCTCATTTATCACATTTATCAGGTCACAGTGCAAAGTTAGTTCAATTAAGTCCCGCAGTCAATCGTTTCATTGCTACAAGCGATGCAACCTAGTAATATGAGAAAAATATCGCTAATTACATGTTGGTACGAATATGTGACGCAACAGATGCAACTGAAGCGGATTGATACCGTTAGAAAGTCAATGAAATGTAGTGTTTGAACCTGTCGCTATTTCTTCAGCGCGCGATAACGGCTAGGATTGGTCCCACAGTAAAAATGAGTTATTTAATTAAATTTTTAAATGTAGCGCTACCACAGCGCCAAGTGTAATCGCTGAGTTCCGGCAATCATGTCAAATTAAGAAGAATGTTATTTCCTGGAGTTCAATTGTCTCATTTATCACATTTATCAGGTCACAGTGCAAAGTTAGTTCAATTAAGTCCCACAGTCAATCGTTTCATTGTTAAAAGCAATTCAACCTAGTAATGTCAGAAAAATATCGCCAAATACATGTTGGTACGAATATGTGACCCAATCGTTTTAACTCAAACGGACTGACACCGTTAGAAAGTCAATGAAATGTAGTTTTTGAAACTGTCGCTATTTTTTCAGCGCGCGATAACGGCTAGGATTGGTCTCACAGTAAAAATTGGTTTTTTTATCTAAATTTTTAAATGAAGCGCTACCACAGCGCCCAGTGTAATCGCTGAGTTCTGGCAATCACGTCAAATTAAGAAGAATGTTATTTCGTGGAGTCCAGTTGTCTCATTTATCACATTTATCAGGTCAGAGTGCAAAGTTAGTTCAATTAAGTCCCACAGACAGTCGTTTCATTGTTAAAAACGATGCAACCTAGTAATATCAGAAAAATAACGCTAAATACATGTTGGTAAGAATATGTGACCCAATTGTTTTAACTCAAACGGACTGTCACCGTTAGAAAGTCAATGAAATGTACTTCTTGAAACTGTCACTAATTCTTCAGCGCGTGATAACGGCTAGGATTGGTCCCACAGTAAAAAATGACTTTTTAATGTAATTTTTTAATGAAGTGCTACCACAACGCCCCGTGTAATCGCTGAGTACCGGTAATCACCTCAAATTTAGAAGAATGTTTATTCTTGAAGTCCAATTGTCTCCTTAATCACATTTATCATGTCACAGACCATAGTTAATTCAATTAAGTCCCACAGTCAATCGTTTCATTGTTTAAAGCGATGCAACCTAGTAATATCAGAAAAATATCGCTAAATGCATGTTGGTACGAATATGTGACGCAACCGATGCAACTGAAGCGGTGTGATACCGTTGGAAAGTCAATGAAATGTAGTTTTTGAAACTGTCGCTATTTCTTCAGCGCACCATAACGGCTAGGATTGGTCCCACAGTAAGAATTGACTTATTTATCTAAATTTTTAACTGAAGCGCTACCACAGCGCCCAGTGTAATCGCTGAGTTCCGGCAATCACGTCAAATTAAGAAGAATGTCATTTCTTGGAGTTCAATTGTCTCCTTTATCACATTTATCAGTTCACAGTCCAAAGTTAGTTCAATTAAGTCCCACAGCCAATCGTTTCATTGTTAAAAGCGATGCAACTTAGTAATATCAGAAAAATATCGCTAAATACAGGTTGGCACGAATATGTGACCCAACCGTTGTAACTCAAACGGACTGACACCGTTAGAGAATCAATGAAATGTAGTTTTTGAATCTGTCTCTATTTCTTCAGCGCGTCCTAACAGCTACGATTGGTTTCACAGCGCAAAATGACTTATTTGTCTACATTTTTGAATAAAACGCTACCCCAGCATCCAGTGTAATCGCCGAGTTCCGGCAATCATGTCAAATTAAGAAGAATGTTATTTCCTGGAGTTCAATTGTCTCACTTATAACATTTATAAGATCACAGTCCAAAATCAGTTCAATTAAGTGCCACAGTCAATCGTTTCACTGTTAAAAGCGATGCAACCTAGTAATATGAGAAAAATATCGCTAAATACATGTTGGTACGAATATGTGACGCAACCGATGCAACTGAAGCGGATTGATACCGTTAGAAAGTCAATGAGATGTAGTTTTTGAAACTGTCGCTATTTCTTCAGCGCGCGAAAACGGCTAGGACTGGTCCCACAGTAAAAATGACTTATTTATCTAATTTTTTAAATGTAGCGCTACCACAGCGCCCAGTGAAATCGCTGAGTTCCGACAATCACGTCAAATTAAGAAGAATGTTATTTCTTGGAGTCCAATTGTCTCATTTATCACATTTATCAGGTCACAGTGCAAAGTTAGTTCAATTAAGTCCCGCAGTCAATCGTTTCATTGCTAAAAGCGATGCAACCTAGTAATATGAGAAAAATATCGCTAATTACATGTTGGTACGAATATGTGACGCAACAGATGCAACTGAAGCGGATTGATACCGTTAGAAAGTCAATGAAATGTAGTGTTTGAACCTGTCGCTATTTCTTCAGCGCGCGATAACGGCTAGGATTGGTCCCACAGTAAAAATGACTTATTTAATTAATATTTTAAATGTAGCGCTACCACAGCGCCCAGTGTAATCGCTGAGTTCCGACAATCACGTCAAATTAAGAAGAAAGTTTTTTCTTGGAGTTCAATTGTCTCATTTATCACATTTATCAGGTCACAGTGCAAAGTTAGTTCAATTAAGTCCCACAGTCAACCGTTTCATTGTTAAAAGCGATGCAACACCAGTAATATCAGAAAAATATCGCTAAATACAGGTTGGTACGAATATGTGACCCAACCGTTGTAACTCAAACGGACTGACACCGTTAGAAAGTCAATGAAATGTAGTTTTTGAAACTGTCGCTATTTCTTCAGCGCGCGATAACGGCTAGGATTGGTCTCACAGTAAAAATTGTTTTTTTTATCTAAATTCTTAAATGAAGCGCTACCACAGCGCCCAGTGTAATCGCTGAGTTCTGGCAATCACGTCAAATTAAGAAGAATGTTATTTCGTGGAGTCCAGTTGTCTCATTTATCACATTTATCAGGTCAGAGTCCAAAGTTAGTTCAATTAAGTCCCACAGACAATCGTTTCATTGTTAAAAACGATGCAACCTAGTAATATCAGAAAAATATCGATAAATACATGTTGGTACGAATATGTGACCCAATTGTTTTAACTCAAACGGACTGTCACCGTTAGAAAGTCAATGAAATGTACTTCTTGAAACTGTCACTAATTCTTCAGCGCGTGATAACGGCTAGGATTGGTCCCACAGTAAAAAATGACTTTTTAATGTAATTTTTTTAATGAAGTGCTACCACAACGACCCGTGTAATCGCTGAGTACCGGTAATCACCTCAAATTTAGAAGAATGTTTATTCTTGAAGTCCAATTATCTCCTTAATCACATTTATCATGTCACAGACCATAGTTAATTCAATTAAGTCCCACAGTTAATCGTTTCATTGTTTCAAGCGATGCAACCTAGTAATATCAGAAAAATATCGCTAAATGCATGTTGGTACGAATATGTGACGCAACCGATGCAACTGAAGCGGTGTGATACCGTTGGAAAGTCAATGAAATGTAGTTTTTGAAACTGTCGCTATTTCTTCAGCGCACCATAACGGCTAGGATTGGTCCCACAGTAAGAATTGACTTATTTATCTAAATTTTTAACTGAAGCGCTACCACAGCGCCCAGTGTAATCGCTGAGTTCCGGCAATCACGTCAAATTAAGAAGAATGTCATTTCTTGGAGTTCAATTGTCTCCTTTATCACATTTATCAGTTCACAGTCCAAAGTTAGTTCAATTAAGTCCCACAGCCAATCGTTTCATTGTTAAAAGCGATGCAACTTAGTAATATCAGAAAAATATCGCTAAATACAGGTTGGCACGAATATGTGACCCAACCGTTGTAACTCAAACGGACTGACACCGTTAGAGAATCAATGAAATGTAGTTTTTGAATCTGTCTCTATTTCTTCAGCGCGTCCTAACAGCTACGATTGGTTTCACAGCGCAAAATGACTTATTTGTCTACATTTTTGAATAAAACGCTACCCCAGCATCCAGTGTAATCGCCGAGTTCCGGCAATCATGTCAAATTAAGAAGAATGTTATTTCCTGGAGTTCAATTGTCTCACTTATAACATTTATAAGATCACAGTCCAAAATCAGTTCAATTAAGTGCCACAGTCAATCGTTTCACTGTTAAAAGCGATGCAACCTAGTAATATGAGAAAAATATCGCTAAATACATGTTGGTACGAATATGTGACGCAACCGATGCAACTGAAGCGGATTGATACCGTTAGAAAGTCAATGAGATGTAGTTTTTGAAACTGTCGCTATTTCTTCAGCGCGCGATAACGGCTAGGACTGGTCCCACAGTAAAAATGACTTATTTATCTAATTTTTTAAATGTAGCGCTACCACAGCGCCCAGTGAAATCGCTGAGTTCCGACAATCACGTCAAATTATGAAGAATGTTATTTCTTGGAGTCCAATTGTCTCATTTATCACATTTATCAGGTCACAGTGCAAAGTTAGTTCAATTAAGTCCCGCAGTCAATCGTTTCATTGCTAAAAGCGATGCAACCTAGTAATATGAGAAAAATATCGCTAATTACATGTTGGTACGAATATGTGACGCAACAGATGCAACTGAAGCGGATTGATACCGTTAGAAAGTCAATGAAATGTAGTGTTTGAACCTGTCGCTATTTCTTCAGCGCGCGATAACGGCTAGGATTGGTCCCACAGTAAAAATGACTTATTTAATTAATATTTTAAATGTAGCGCTACCACAGCGCCCAGTGTAATCGCTGAGTTCCGACAATCACGTCAAATTAAGAAGAAAGTTTTTTCTTGGAGTTCAATTGTCTCATTTATCACATTTATCAGGTCACAGTGCAAAGTTAGTTCAATTAAGTCCCACAGTCAACCGTTTCATTGTTAAAAGCGATGCAACACCAGTAATATCAGAAAAATATCGCTAAATACAGGTTGGTACGAATATGTGACCCAACCGTTGTAACTCAAACGGACTGACACCGTTAGAAAGTCAATGAAATGTAGTTTTTGAAACTGTCGCTATTTCTTCAGCGCGCGATAACGGCTAGGATTGGTCTCACAGTAAAAATTGGTTTTTTTATCTAAATTCTTAAATGAAGCGCTACCACAGCGCCCAGTGTAATCGCTGAGTTCTGGCAATCACGTCAAATTAAGAAGAATGTTATTTCGTGGAGTCCAGTTGTCTCATTTATCACATTTATCAGGTCAGAGTCCAAAGTTAGTTCAATTAAGTCCCACAGACAATCGTTTCATTGTTAAAAACGATGCAACCTAGTAATATCAGAAAAATATCGATAAATACATGTTGGTACGAATATGTGACCCAATTGTTTTAACTCAAACGGACTGTCACCGTTAGAAAGTCAATGAAATGTACTTCTTGAAACTGTCACTAATTCTTCAGCGCGTGATAACGGCTAGGATTGGTCCCACAGTAAAAAATGACTTTTTAATGTAATTTTTTTAATGAAGTGCTACCACAACGACCCGTGTAATCGCTGAGTACCGGTAATCACCTCAAATTTAGAAGAATGTTTATTCTTGAAGTCCAATTATCTCCTTAATCACATTTATCATGTCACAGACCATAGTTAATTCAATTAAGTCCCACAGTTAATCGTTTCATTGTTTAAAGCGATGCAACCTAGTAATATCAGAAAAATATCGCTAAATGCATGTTGGTACGAATATGTGACGCAACCGATGCAACTGAAGCAGTGTGATACCGTTGGAAAGTCAATGAAATGTAGTTTTTGAAACTGTCGCTATTTCTTCAGCGCACCATAACGGCTAGGATTGGTCCCACAGTAAGAATTGACTTATTTATCTAAATTTTTAACTGAAGCGCTACCACAGCGCCCAGTGTAATCGCTGAGTTCCGGCAATCACGTCAAATTAAGAAGAATGTCATTTCTTGGAGTTCAATTGTCTCCTTTATCACATTTATCAGTTCACAGTCCAAAGTTAGTTCAATTAAGTCCCACAGCCAATCGTTTCATTGTTAAAAGCGATGCAACCTAGTAATATCAGAAAAATATCGCTAAATACAGGTTGGCACGAATATGTGACCCAACCGTTGTAACTCAAACGTACTGACACCGTTAGAGAATCAATGAAATGTAGTTTTTGAATCTGTCTCTATTTCTTCAGCGTTTCCTAACAGCTACGATTGGTTTCACAGCGCAAAATGACTTATTTGTCTACATTTTTGAATAAAACGCTACCCCAGCATCCAGTGTAATCGCCGAGTTCCGGCAATCATGTCAAATTAAGAAGAATGTTATTTCCTGGAGTTCAATTGTCTCACTTATAACATTTATAAGATCACAGTCCAAAATCAGTTCAATTAAGTGCCACAGTCAATCGTTTCACTGTTAAAAGCGATGCAACCTAGTAATATGAGAAAAATATCGCTAAATACATGTTGGTACGAATATGTGACGCAACCGATGCAACTGAAGCGGATTGATACCGTTAGAAAGTCAATGAGATGTAGTTTTTGAAACTGTCGCTATTTCTTCAGCGCGCGAAAACGGCTAGGACTGGTCCCACAGTAAAAATGACTTATTTATCTAATTTTTTAAATGTAGCGCTACCACAGCGCCCAGTGAAATCGCTGAGTTCCGACAATCACGTCAAATTAAGAAGAATGTTATTTCTTGGAGTCCAATTGTCTCATTTATCACATTTATCAGGTCACAGTGCAAAGTTAGTTCAATTAAGTCCCGCAGTCAATCGTTTCATTGCTAAAAGCGATGCAACCTAGTAATATGAGAAAAATATCGCTAATTACATGTTGGTACGAATATGTGACGCAACAGATGCAACTGAAGCGGATTGATACCGTTAGAAAGTCAATGAAATGTAGTGTTTGAACCTGTCGCTATTTCTTCAGCGCGCGATAACGGCTAGGATTGGTCCCACAGTAAAAATGACTTATTTAATTAATATTTTAAATGTAGCGCTACCACAGCGCCCAGTGTAATCGCTGAGTTCCGACAATCACGTCAAATTAAGAAGAAAGTTTTTTCTTGGAGTTCAATTGTCTCATTTATCACATTTATCAGGTCACAGTGCAAAGTTAGTTCAATTAAGTCCCACAGTCAACCGTTTCATTGTTAAAAGCGATGCAACACCAGTAATATCAGAAAAATATCGCTAAATACAGGTTGGTACGAATATGTGACCCAACCGTTGTAACTCAAACGGACTGACACCGTTAGAAAGTCAATGAAATGTAGTTTTTGAAACTGTCGCTATTTCTTCAGCGCGCGATAACGGCTAGGATTGGTCTCACAGTAAAAATTGGTTTTTTTATCTAAATTCTTAAATGAAGCGCTACCACAGCGCCCAGTGTAATCGCTGAGTTCTGGCAATCACGTCAAATTAAGAAGAATGTTATTTCGTGGAGTCCAGTTGTCTCATTTATCACATTTATCAGGTCAGAGTCCAAAGTTAGTTCAATTAAGTCCCACAGACAATCGTTTCATTGTTAAAAACGATGCAACCTAGTAATATCAGAAAAATATCGATAAATACATGTTGGTACGAATATGTGACCCAATTGTTTTAACTCAAACGGACTGTCACCGTTAGAAAGTCAATGAAATGTACTTCTTGAAACTGTCACTAATTCTTCAGCGCGTGATAACGGCTAGGATTGGTCCCACAGTAAAAAATGACTTTTTAATGTAATTTTTTTAATGAAGTGCTACCACAACGACCCGTGTAATCGCTGAGTACCGGTAATCACCTCAAATTTAGAAGAATGTTTATTCTTGAAGTCCAATTATCTCCTTAATCACATTTATCATGTCACAGACCATAGTTAATTCAATTAAGTCCCACAGTTAATCGTTTCATTGTTTCAAGCGATGCAACCTAGTAATATCAGAAAAATATCGCTAAATGCATGTTGGTACGAATATGTGACGCAACCGATGCAACTGAAGCGGTGTGATACCGTTGGAAAGTCAATGAAATGTAGTTTTTGAAACTGTCGCTATTTCTTCAGCGCACCATAACGGCTAGGATTGGTCCCACAGTAAGAATTGACTTATTTATCTAAATTTTTAACTGAAGCGCTACCACAGCGCCCAGTGTAATCGCTGAGTTCCGGCAATCACGTCAAATTAAGAAGAATGTCATTTCTTGGAGTTCAATTGTCTCCTTTATCACATTTATCAGTTCACAGTCCAAAGTTAGTTCAATTAAGTCCCACAGCCAATCGTTTCATTGTTAAAAGCGATGCAACTTAGTAATATCAGAAAAATATCGCTAAATACAGGTTGGCACGAATATGTGACCCAACCGTTGTAACTCAAACGGACTGACACCGTTAGAGAATCAATGAAATGTAGTTTTTGAATCTGTCTCTATTTCTTCAGCGCGTCCTAACAGCTACGATTGGTTTCACAGCGCAAAATGACTTATTTGTCTACATTTTTGAATAAAACGCTACCCCAGCATCCAGTGTAATCGCCGAGTTCCGGCAATCATGTCAAATTAAGAAGAATGTTATTTCCTGGAGTTCAATTGTCTCACTTATAACATTTATAAGATCACAGTCCAAAATCAGTTCAATTAAGTGCCACAGTCAATCGTTTCACTGTTAAAAGCGATGCAACCTAGTAATATGAGAAAAATATCGCTAAATACATGTTGGTACGAATATGTGACGCAACCGATGCAACTGAAGCGGATTGATACCGTTAGAAAGTCAATGAGATGTAGTTTTTGAAACTGTCGCTATTTCTTCAGCGCGCGATAACGGCTAGGACTGGTCCCACAGTAAAAATGACTTATTTATCTAATTTTTTAAATGTAGCGCTACCACAGCGCCCAGTGAAATCGCTGAGTTCCGACAATCACGTCAAATTATGAAGAATGTTATTTCTTGGAGTCCAATTGTCTCATTTATCACATTTATCAGGTCACAGTGCAAAGTTAGTTCAATTAAGTCCCGCAGTCAATCGTTTCATTGCTAAAAGCGATGCAACCTAGTAATATGAGAAAAATATCGCTAATTACATGTTGGTACGAATATGTGACGCAACAGATGCAACTGAAGCGGATTGATACCGTTAGAAAGTCAATGAAATGTAGTGTTTGAACCTGTCGCTATTTCTTCAGCGCGCGATAACGGCTAGGATTGGTCCCACAGTAAAAATGACTTATTTAATTAATATTTTAAATGTAGCGCTACCACAGCGCCCAGTGTAATCGCTGAGTTCCGACAATCACGTCAAATTAAGAAGAAAGTTTTTTCTTGGAGTTCAATTGTCTCATTTATCACATTTATCAGGTCACAGTGCAAAGTTAGTTCAATTAAGTCCCACAGTCAACCGTTTCATTGTTAAAAGCGATGCAACACCAGTAATATCAGAAAAATATCGCTAAATACAGGTTGGTACGAATATGTGACCCAACCGTTGTAACTCAAACGGACTGACACCGTTAGAAAGTCAATGAAATGTAGTTTTTGAAACTGTCGCTATTTCTTCAGCGCGCGATAACGGCTAGGATTGGTCTCACAGTAAAAATTGGTTTTTTTTATCTAAATTCTTAAATGAAGCGCTACCACAGCGCCCAGTGTAATCGCTGAGTTCTGGCAATCACGTCAAATTAAGAAGAATGTTATTTCGTGGAGTCCAGTTGTCTCATTTATCACATTTATCAGGTCAGAGTCCAAAGTTAGTTCAATTAAGTCCCACAGACAATCGTTTCATTGTTAAAAACGATGCAACCTAGTAATATCAGAAAAATATCGATAAATACATGTTGGTACGAATATGTGACCCAATTGTTTTAACTCAAACGGACTGTCACCGTTAGAAAGTCAATGAAATGTACTTCTTGAAACTGTCACTAATTCTTCAGCGCGTGATAACGGCTAGGATTGGTCCCACAGTAAAAAATGACTTTTTAATGTAATTTTTTTAATGAAGTGCTACCACAACGACCCGTGTAATCGCTGAGTACCGGTAATCACCTCAAATTTAGAAGAATGTTTATTCTTGAAGTCCAATTATCTCCTTAATCACATTTATCATGTCACAGACCATAGTTAATTCAATTAAGTCCCACAGTTAATCGTTTCATTGTTTAAAGCGATGCAACCTAGTAATATCAGAAAAATATCGCTAAATGCATGTTGGTACGAATATGTGACGCAACCGATGCAACTGAAGCAGTGTGATACCGTTGGAAAGTCAATGAAATGTAGTTTTTGAAACTGTCGCTATTTCTTCAGCGCACCATAACGGCTAGGATTGGTCCCACAGTAAGAATTGACTTATTTATCTAAATTTTTAACTGAAGCGCTACCACAGCGCCCAGTGTAATCGCTGAGTTCCGGCAATCACGTCAAATTAAGAAGAATGTCATTTCTTGGAGTTCAATTGTCTCCTTTATCACATTTATCAGTTCACAGTCCAAAGTTAGTTCAATTAAGTCCCACAGCCAATCGTTTCATTGTTAAAAGCGATGCAACCTAGTAATATCAGAAAAATATCGCTAAATACAGGTTGGCACGAATATGTGACCCAACCGTTGTAACTCAAACGTACTGACACCGTTAGAGAATCAATGAAATGTAGTTTTTGAATCTGTCTCTATTTCTTCAGCGTTTCCTAACAGCTACGATTGGTTTCACAGCGCAAAATGACTTATTTGTCTACATTTTTGAATAAAACGCTACCCCAGCATCCAGTGTAATCGCCGAGTTCCGGCAATCATGTCAAATTAAGAAGAATGTTATTTCCTGGAGTTCAATTGTCTCACTTATAACATTTATAAGATCACAGTCCAAAATCAGTTCAATTAAGTGCCACAGTCAATCGTTTCACTGTTAAAAGCGATGCAACCTAGTAATATGAGAAAAATATCGCTAAATACATGTTGGTACGAATATGTGACGCAACCGATGCAACTGAAGCGGATTGATACCGTTAGAAAGTCAATGAGATGTAGTTTTTGAAACTGTCGCTATTTCTTCAGCGCGCGAAAACGGCTAGGACTGGTCCCACAGTAAAAATGACTTATTTATCTAATTTTTTAAATGTAGCGCTACCACAGCGCCCAGTGAAATCGCTGAGTTCCGACAATCACGTCAAATTAAGAAGAATGTTATTTCTTGGAGTCCAATTGTCTCATTTATCACATTTATCAGGTCACAGTGCAAAGTTAGTTCAATTAAGTCCCGCAGTCAATCGTTTCATTGCTAAAAGCGATGCAACCTAGTAATATGAGAAAAATATCGCTAATTACATGTTGGTACGAATATGTGACGCAACAGATGCAACTGAAGCGGATTGATACCGTTAGAAAGTCAATGAAATGTAGTGTTTGAACCTGTCGCTATTTCTTCAGCGCGCGATAACGGCTAGGATTGGTCCCACAGTAAAAATGACTTATTTAATTAATATTTTAAATGTAGCGCTACCACAGCGCCCAGTGTAATCGCTGAGTTCCGACAATCACGTCAAATTAAGAAGAAAGTTTTTTCTTGGAGTTCAATTGTCTCATTTATCACATTTATCAGGTCACAGTGCAAAGTTAGTTCAATTAAGTCCCACAGTCAACCGTTTCATTGTTAAAAGCGATGCAACACCAGTAATATCAGAAAAATATCGCTAAATACAGGTTGGTACGAATATGTGACCCAACCGTTGTAACTCAAACGGACTGACACCGTTAGAAAGTCAATGAAATGTAGTTTTTGAAACTGTCGCTATTTCTTCAGCGCGCGATAACGGCTAGGATTGGTCTCACAGTAAAAATTGGTTTTTTTATCTAAATTCTTAAATGAAGCGCTACCACAGCGCCCAGTGTAATCGCTGAGTTCTGGCAATCACGTCAAATTAAGAAGAATGTTATTTCGTGGAGTCCAGTTGTCTCATTTATCACATTTATCAGGTCAGAGTCCAAAGTTAGTTCAATTAAGTCCCACAGACAATCGTTTCATTGTTAAAAACGATGCAACCTAGTAATATCAGAAAAATATCGATAAATACATGTTGGTACGAATATGTGACCCAATTGTTTTAACTCAAACGGACTGTCACCGTTAGAAAGTCAATGAAATGTACTTCTTGAAACTGTCACTAATTCTTCAGCGCGTGATAACGGCTAGGATTGGTCCCACAGTAAAAAATGACTTTTTAATGTAATTTTTTTAATGAAGTGCTACCACAACGACCCGTGTAATCGCTGAGTACCGGTAATCACCTCAAATTTAGAAGAATGTTTATTCTTGAAGTCCAATTATCTCCTTAATCACATTTATCATGTCACAGACCATAGTTAATTCAATTAAGTCCCACAGTTAATCGTTTCATTGTTTCAAGCGATGCAACCTAGTAATATCAGAAAAATATCGCTAAATGCATGTTGGTACGAATATGTGACGCAACCGATGCAACTGAAGCGGTGTGATACCGTTGGAAAGTCAATGAAATGTAGTTTTTGAAACTGTCGCTATTTCTTCAGCGCACCATAACGGCTAGGATTGGTCCCACAGTAAGAATTGACTTATTTATCTAAATTTTTAACTGAAGCGCTACCACAGCGCCCAGTGTAATCGCTGAGTTCCGGCAATCACGTCAAATTAAGAAGAATGTCATTTCTTGGAGTTCAATTGTCTCCTTTATCACATTTATCAGTTCACAGTCCAAAGTTAGTTCAATTAAGTCCCACAGCCAATCGTTTCATTGTTAAAAGCGATGCAACTTAGTAATATCAGAAAAATATCGCTAAATACAGGTTGGCACGAATATGTGACCCAACCGTTGTAACTCAAACGGACTGACACCGTTAGAGAATCAATGAAATGTAGTTTTTGAATCTGTCTCTATTTCTTCAGCGCGTCCTAACAGCTACGATTGGTTTCACAGCGCAAAATGACTTATTTGTCTACATTTTTGAATAAAACGCTACCCCAGCATCCAGTGTAATCGCCGAGTTCCGGCAATCATGTCAAATTAAGAAGAATGTTATTTCCTGGAGTTCAATTGTCTCACTTATAACATTTATAAGATCACAGTCCAAAATCAGTTCAATTAAGTGCCACAGTCAATCGTTTCACTGTTAAAAGCGATGCAACCTAGTAATATGAGAAAAATATCGCTAAATACATGTTGGTACGAATATGTGACGCAACCGATGCAACTGAAGCGGATTGATACCGTTAGAAAGTCAATGAGATGTAGTTTTTGAAACTGTCGCTATTTCTTCAGCGCGCGATAACGGCTAGGACTGGTCCCACAGTAAAAATGACTTATTTATCTAATTTTTTAAATGTAGCGCTACCACAGCGCCCAGTGAAATCGCTGAGTTCCGACAATCACGTCAAATTATGAAGAATGTTATTTCTTGGAGTCCAATTGTCTCATTTATCACATTTATCAGGTCACAGTGCAAAGTTAGTTCAATTAAGTCCCGCAGTCAATCGTTTCATTGCTAAAAGCGATGCAACCTAGTAATATGAGAAAAATATCGCTAATTACATGTTGGTACGAATATGTGACGCAACAGATGCAACTGAAGCGGATTGATACCGTTAGAAAGTCAATGAAATGTAGTGTTTGAACCTGTCGCTATTTCTTCAGCGCGCGATAACGGCTAGGATTGGTCCCACAGTAAAAATGACTTATTTAATTAATATTTTAAATGTAGCGCTACCACAGCGCCCAGTGTAATCGCTGAGTTCCGACAATCACGTCAAATTAAGAAGAAAGTTTTTTCTTGGAGTTCAATTGTCTCATTTATCACATTTATCAGGTCACAGTGCAAAGTTAGTTCAATTAAGTCCCACAGTCAACCGTTTCATTGTTAAAAGCGATGCAACACCAGTAATATCAGAAAAATATCGCTAAATACAGGTTGGTACGAATATGTGACCCAACCGTTGTAACTCAAACGGACTGACACCGTTAGAAAGTCAATGAAATGTAGTTTTTGAAACTGTCGCTATTTCTTCAGCGCGCGATAACGGCTAGGATTGGTCTCACAGTAAAAATTGGTTTTTTTATCTAAATTCTTAAATGAAGCGCTACCACAGCGCCCAGTGTAATCGCTGAGTTCTGGCAATCACGTCAAATTAAGAAGAATGTTATTTCGTGGAGTCCAGTTGTCTCATTTATCACATTTATCAGGTCAGAGTCCAAAGTTAGTTCAATTAAGTCCCACAGACAATCGTTTCATTGTTAAAAACGATGCAACCTAGTAATATCAGAAAAATATCGATAAATACATGTTGGTACGAATATGTGACCCAATTGTTTTAACTCAAACGGACTGTCACCGTTAGAAAGTCAATGAAATGTACTTCTTGAAACTGTCACTAATTCTTCAGCGCGTGATAACGGCTAGGATTGGTCCCACAGTAAAAAATGACTTTTTAATGTAATTTTTTTAATGAAGTGCTACCACAACGACCCGTGTAATCGCTGAGTACCGGTAATCACCTCAAATTTAGAAGAATGTTTATTCTTGAAGTCCAATTATCTCCTTAATCACATTTATCATGTCACAGACCATAGTTAATTCAATTAAGTCCCACAGTTAATCGTTTCATTGTTTAAAGCGATGCAACCTAGTAATATCAGAAAAATATCGCTAAATGCATGTTGGTACGAATATGTGACGCAACCGATGCAACTGAAGCGGTGTGATACCGTTGGAAAGTCAATGAAATGTAGTTTTTGAAACTGTCGCTATTTCTTCAGCGCACCATAACGGCTAGGATTGGTCCCACAGTAAGAATTGACTTATTTATCTAAATTTTTAACTGAAGCGCTACCACAGCGCCCAGTGTAATCGCTGAGTTCCGGCAATCACGTCAAATTAAGAAGAATGTCATTTCTTGGAGTTCAATTGTCTCCTTTATCACATTTATCAGTTCACAGTCCAAAGTTAGTTCAATTAAGTCCCACAGCCAATCGTTTCATTGTTAAAAGCGATGCAACCTAGTAATATCAGAAAAATATCGCTAAATACAGGTTGGCACGAATATGTGACCCAACCGTTGTAACTCAAACGTACTGACACCGTTAGAGAATCAATGAAATGTAGTTTTTGAATCTGTCTCTATTTCTTCAGCGTTTCCTAACAGCTACGATTGGTTTAACAGCGCAAAATGACTTATTTGTCTACATTTTTGAATAAAACGCTACCCCAGCATCCAGTGTAATCGCTGAGTTCCGGCAATCATGTCAAATTAGGAAGAATGTTATTTCTTGGAGTCCAATTGTGTCCCTTATAGCATTTAAAAGGTCACAGTCCAAAATCAGTTCAATTAAGTGCCACAGTCAATCGTTTCACTGTTAAAAGCGATGCAACCTAGTAATATGAGAAAAATATCGCTAATTACATGTTGGTACGAATATGTGACGCAACAGATGCAACTGAAGCGGATTGATACCGTTAGAAAGTCAATGAAATGTAGTGTTTGAACCTGTCGCTATTTCTTCATCGCGCGATAACGGCTAGGATTGGTCCCACAGTAAAAATGACTTATTTAATTAAATTTTCAAACGTAGCGCTACCACAGCGCCCAGTGTAATCGCTGAGTTCCGACAATCACGTCAAATTAAGAAGAAAGTTTTTTCTTGGAGTCCAATTGTCTCATTTATCACATTTATCAAGTCACAGTGCAAAGTTAGTTCAATTGAGTGCCACAGTCAATCGTTTCATTGTTAAAAGCGATGCAACACCAGTAATATCAGAAAAATATCGCTAATACATGTTGATACGAATATGTGACCCAAGCGATGTAACGTAAACGGACTGACACTGTTAGAAAGTCAATGAAATGTAGTTTTTGAATCTGTCTCTATTTCTTCAGCGCGTCCTAACAGCTAGGATTGGTCCTACAGCACAAAATGACTTATTTGTCTACATTTTTGAATAAAGCGCTACGCCAGCGCCCAATGTAATCGCTGAGTTCCGGCATTCATGTCAAATTAAGAAGAATGTTATTTCCTGGAGTCCAATTGTCTCACTTATAACATTTATAAGGTCACAGTCCAAAATCAGTTCAATTAAGTCCCACAGTCAATCGTTTCATTGTTAAAAGCGATGCAACCCCAGTAATATCAGAAAAATATCGCTAAATACATGTTGGTACGAATATGTGACACAACCGTTGTAACTTAAACGGACTGACACCGTTAGAAATTCAATGAAATGTAGTTTTTGAATCTGTCTCTATTTCTTCAGCGCGTCCTAACGGCCACGATTGGTCCCACAGCACAAAATGACTTATTTGTCTACATTTTTGAATAAAGCGCTACCCCAGCACCCAGTGTAATCGCTGAGTTCGTGCAATCATGTCAAATTAAGAAGAATGTTATTTCCTGGAGTTCAATTGTCTCACTTATAACATTTATAAGGTCACAGTCCAAAATCAGTTCAATTAAGTGCCACAGTCAATCGTTTCACTGTTAAAAGCGATGCAACCTAGTAATATGAGAAAAATATCGCTAAATACATGTTGGTACGAATATGTGACGCAACCGATGCAACTGAAGCGGATTGATACCGTTAGAAAGTCAATGAGATGTAGTTTTTGAAACTGTCGCTATTTCTTCAGCGCGCGATAACGGCTAGGATTGGTCCCACAGTAAAAATGACTTATTTATCTAAATTTTTAAATGTAGCGCTACCACAGCGCCCAGTGTAATCGCTGAGTTCCGACAATCACGTCAAATTAAGAAGAATGTTTATTCTTGAAGTCCAATTGTCTCATTTATCACATTCATCAGGTCACAGTCCAAAGTTAGTTCAATTAAGTCCCGCAGTCAATCGTTTCATTGTTAAAAGCGATGCAACCTAGTAATATCAAAAAAATTTCGCTAAATACATGTTGGTACGAATATGTGACACAATCGTTTTAACTCAAACGGACTGACACCGTTAGAAAGTCAATGAAATGTACTTTTTGAAACTGTCACTAATTCTTCCGCGCGTGATAACGGCTAGGATTGGTCCCACAGTAAAAAATGACTTTTTAATCTAAATTTTTAAGTGAAGTGCTACCACAGCGCCCCGTGTAATGGCTGATTACCGGTAATCACGTCAAATTAAGAAGAATGTTTATTCTTGAAGTCCAATTGTCTCCTTTATCACATTTATCATGTCACAGTCCATAGTTAATTCAATTAAGTCCCACAGTCAATCGTTTCATTGTTTAAAGCGATGCAACCTAGTAATATCAGAAAAATATCGCTAAATACAGGTTGGTACGAATATGTGACCCAACCGTTGTAACTCAAACGGACCGACACCGTTAGAGAATCAATGAAATGTAGTTTTTGAATCTGTCTCTATTTCTTCAGCGCGTCCTAACAGCTACGATTGGTTTCACAGCGCAAAATGACTTATTTGTCTACATTTTTGAATAAAACGCTACCCCACCATCCAGTGTAATCGCTGAGATTCGGCAATCATGTCAAATTAAGAAGAATGTTATTTTTTGGAGTCCAATTGTCTCACTTATAACATTTAAAAGGTCACAGTCCAAAATCAGTTCAATTAAGTGCCACAGTCAATCGTTTCACTGTTAAAAGCGATGCAACCTAGTAATATGAGAAAAATATCGCTAATTACATGTTGGTACGAATATGTGACGCAACAGATGCAACTGAAGCGGATTGATACCGTTAGAAAGTCAATGAAATATAGTGTTTGAACCTGTCGCTATTTCTTCAGCGCACGATAACGGCTAGGATTGGTCCCACAGTAAAAATGACTTATTTAATTAAATTTTTAAATGTAGCGCTACCACAGCGCCCAGTGTAATCGCTGAGTTCCGGCAATCATGTCAAATTAAGAAGAATGTTATTTCCTGGAGTTCAATTGTCTCACTTATAACATTTATAAGGTCACAGTCCAAAATCAGTTCAATTAAGTGCCACAGTCAATCGTTTCACTGTTAAAAGCGATGCAACCTAGTAATATGAGAAAAATATCGCTAAATACATGTTGGTACGAATATGTGACGCAACCGATGCAACTAAAGCGGATTGATACCGTTAGAAAGTCAATGAGATGTAGTTTTTGTAACTGTCGCTATTTCTTCAGCGCGCGATAACGTCTAGGACTGGTCCCACAGTAAAAATGACTTATTTATCTAAATTTTTAAATGTAGCGCTACCACAGCGCCCAGTGTAATCGCTGAGTTCCGACAATCACGTCAAATTAAGAAGAATGTTATTTCTTGGAGTCCAATTGTCTCATTTATCACATTTGTCAGGTCACAGTGCAAAGTTAGTTCAATTAAGTCCCGCAGTCAATCGTTTCATTGCTAAAAGCGATGCAACCTAGTAATATCAGAAAAAAAATGCTAAGCACATGTTGGTACGAATATGTGACCCAATCGTTGTAACTCAAACGGACTGACACCGTTAGAAAGTCAATGAAATGTACTTTTTGAAACTGTCACTAATTCTTCAGCGCGTGATAACGGCTAGGATTGGTCCCACAGTAAAAAATGACTTATTAATCTAAATTTTTAAATGAAGTGCTACCACAGCGCCCCGTGTAATCGCTGAGTACCGGTAATCACGTCAAATTAAGAAGAATGTTTATTCTTGAAGTCCAATTGTCTCCTTTATCACATTTATCATGTCACAGTCCATAGTTAATTCAATTAAGTCCCACAGTCAATCGTTTCATTGTTTAAAGCGATGCAACCTAGTAATATCAGAAAAATATCGCTAAATACATGTTGGTACGAATATGTGACGCAACCGATGCAATTGAAGCGGTGTGATACCGTTGGAAATTCAATGAAATGTAGTTTTTGAAACTGTCGCTATTTCTTCAGCGCACCATAACGGCTAGGATTAATCCCACAGTAAGAATTGACTTATTTATCTAAATTTTTAACTGAAGCGCTACCACAGCGCCCAGTGTAATCGCTGAATTCCGGCAATCACGTCAAATTAAGAAGAATGTCATTTCTTGGAGTTCAATTGTCTCCTTTATCACATTTATCAGGTCACAGTCCAAAGTTAGTTCAATTAAGTTCCACAGGCAATCGTTTCATTGTTAAAAGCGATGCAACCTAGTAATATCAAAAAAATATCGCTAATTACATGTTGGTACGAATATGTGACGCAACAGATGCAACTGAAGCGGATTGATACCGTTAGAAAGTCAATGAAATATAGTGTTTGAACCTGTCGCTATTTCTTCAGCGCGCGATAACGGCTAGGATTGGTCCCACAGTAAAAATGACTTATTTAATTAAATTTTTAAATGTAGCGCTACCACAGCGCCCAGTGTAATCGCTGAGTTCCGGCAATCATGTCAAATTAAGAAGATTGTTATTTCCTGGAATTCAATTGTCTCACTTATAACATTTATAAGGTCACAGTCCAAAATCAGTTCAATTAAGTGCCACAGTCAATCGTTTCACTGTTAAAAGCGATGCAACCTAGTAATATGAGAAAAATATCGCTAAATACATGTTGGTACGAATATGTGACGCAACCGATGCAACTGAAGCGGATTGATACCGTTAGAAAGTCAATGAGATGTAGTTTTTGAAACTGTCGCTATTTCTTCAGCGCGCGATAACGGCTAGGACTGGTCCCACAGTAAAAATGACTTATTTATCTAAATTTTTAAATGTAGCGCTACCACAGCGCCCAGTGTAATCGCTGAGTTCCGACAATCACGTCAAATTAAGAAGAATGTTATTTCTTGGAGTCCAATTGTCTCATTTATCAAATTTGTCAGGTCACAGTGCAAAGTTAGTTCAATTAAGTCCCGCAGTCAATCGTTTCATTGCTAAAAGCGATGCAACCTAGTAATATCAGAAAAAAAATGCTAAGCACATGTTGGTACGAATATGTGACCCAATCGTTGTAACTCAAACGGACTGACACCGTTAGAAAGTCAATGAAATGTACTTTTTGAAACTGTCACTAATTCTTCAGCGCGTGATAACGGCTAGGATTGGTCCCACAGTAAAAAATGACTTATTAATCTAAATTTTTAAATGAAGTGCTACCACAGCGCCCCGTGTAATCGCTGAGTACCGGTAATCACGTCAAATTAAGAAGAATGTTTATTCTTGAAGTCCAATTGTCTCCTTTATCACATTTATCATGTCACAGTCCATAGTTAATTCAATTAAGTCCCACAGTCAATCGTTTCATTGTTTAAAGCGATGCAACCTAGTAATATCAGAAAAATATCGCTAAACACATGTTGGTACGAATATGTGACGCAACCGATGCAACTGAAGCGGATTGATACCGTTAGAAAGTCAATGAGATGTAGTTTTTGAAACTGTCGCTATTTCTTCAGCGCGCGATAACGGCTAGGACTGGTCCCACAGTAAAAATGACTTATTTATCTAAATTTTTAAATGTAGCGCTACCACAGCGCCCAGTGTAATCGCTGAGTTCCGACAATCACGTCAAATTAAGAAGAATGTCATTTCTTGGAGTTCAATTATCTCCTTTATCACATTTATCATGTCACAGTCCATAGTTAATTCAATTAAGTTCCACAGGCAATCGTTTCATTGTTAAAAGCGATGCAACCTAGTAATATCAGAAAAATATCGCTAATTACATGTTGGTACGAATATGTGACGCAACAGATGCAACTGAAGCGGATTGATACCGTTAGAAAGTCAATGAAATATAGTGTTTGAACCTGTCGCTATTTCTTCAGCGCGCGATAACGGCTAGGATTGGTCCCACAGTAAAAATGACTTATTTAATTAAATTTTTAAATGTAGCGCTACCACAGCGCCCAGTGTAATCGCTGAGTTCCGGCAATCATGTCAAATTAAGAAGATTGTTATTTCCTGGAATTCAATTGTCTCACTTATAACATTTATAAGGTCACAGTCCAAAATCAGTTCAATTAAGTGCCACAGTCAATCGTTTCACTGTTAAAAGCGATGCAACCTAGTAATATCAGAAAAAAAATGCTAAGCACATGTTGGTACGAATATGTGACCCAATCGTTGTAACTCAAACGGACTGACACCGTTAGAAAGTCAATGAAATGTACTTTTTGAAACTGTCACTAATTCTTCAGCGCGTGATAACGGCTAGGATTGGTCCCACAGTAAAAAATGACTTATTAATCTAAATTTTTAAATGAAGTGCTACCACAGCGCCCCGTGTAATCGCTGAGTACCGGTAATCACGTCAAATTAAGAAGAATGTTTATTCTTGAAGTCCAATTGTCTCCTTTATCACATTTATCATGTCACAGTCCATAGTTAATTCAATTAAGTCCCACAGTCAATCGTTTCATTGTTTAAAGCGATGCAACCTAGTAATATGAGAAAAATATCGCTAAACACATGTTGGTACGAATATGTGACGCAACCGATGCAACTGAAGCGGATTGATACCGTTAGAAAGTCAATGAGATGTAGTTTTTGAAACTGTCGCTATTTCTTCAGCGCGCGATAACGGCTAGGACTGGTCCCACAGTAAAAATGACTTATTTATCTAAATTTTTAAATGTAGCGCTACCACAGCGCCCAGTGTAATCGCTGAGTTCCGACAATCACGTCAAATTAAGAAGAATGTCATTTCTTGGAGTTCAATTGTCTCCTTTATCACATTTATCATGTCACAGTCCATAGTTAATTCAATTAAGTTCCACAGGCAATCGTTTCATTGTTAAAAGCGATGCAACCTAGTAATATCAGAATAATATCGCTAATTACATGTTGGTACGAATATGTGACGCAACAGATGCAACTGAAGCGGATTGATACCGTTAGAAAGTCAATGAAATATAGTGTTTGAACCTGTCGCTATTTCTTCAGCGCGCGATAACGGCTAGGATTGGTCCCACAGTAAAAATGACTTATTTAATTAAATTTTTAAATGTAGCGCTACCACAGCGCCCAGTGTAATCGCTGAGTTCCGGCAATCATGTCAAATTAAGAAGAATGTTATTTCCTGGAGTTCAATTGTCTCACTTATAACATTTATAAGGTCACAGTCCAAAATCAGTTCAATTAAGTGCCACAGTCAATCGTTTCACTGTTAAAAGCGATGCAACCTAGTAATATGAGAAAAATATCGCTAAATACATGTTGGTACGAATATGTGACGCAACCGATGCAACTGAAGCGGATTGATACCGTTAGAAAGTCAATGAGATGTAGTTTTTGAAACTGTCGCTATTTCTTCAGCGCGCGATAACGGCTAGGACTGGTCCCACAGTAAAAAAGACTTATTTATCTAAATTTTTAAATGTAGCGCTACCACAGCGCCCAGTGTAATCGCTGAGTTCCGACAATCACGTCAAATTAAGAAGAATGTTATTTCTTGGAGTCCAATTGTCTCATTTATCACATTTGTCATGTCACAGTGCAAAGTTAGTTCAATTAAGTCCCGCAGTCAATCGTTTCATTGCTAAAAGCGATGCAACCTAGTAATATCAGAAAAATATCGCTAAGCACATGTTGGTACGAATATGTGACCCAATCGTTGTAACTCAAACGGACTGACACCGTTAGAAAGTCAATGAAATGTACTTTTTGAAACTGTCACTAATTCTTCAGCGCGTGATAACGGCTAGGATTGGTCCCACAGTAAAAAATGACTTATTAATCTAAATTTTTAAATGAAGTGCTACCACAGCGCCCCGTGTAATCGCTGAGTACCGGTAATCACGTCAAATTAAGAAGAATGTTTATTCTTGAAGTCCAATTGTCTCCTTTATCACATTTATCATGTCACAGTCCATAGTTATATCAATTAAGTTCCACAGGCAATCGTTTCATTGTTAAAAGCGATGCAACCTAGTAATATCAGAAAAATATCGCTAATTACATGTTGGTACGAATATGTGACGCAACAGATGCAACTGAAGCGGATTGATACCGTTAGAAAGTCAATGAAATATAGTGTTTGAACCTGTCGCTATTTCTTCAGCGCGCGATAACGGCTAGGATTGGTCCCACAGTAAAAATGACTTATTTAATTAAATTTTTAAATGTAGCGCTACCACAGCGCCCAGTGTAATCGCTGAGTTCCGGCAATCATGTCAAATTAAGTAGAATGTTATTTCCTGGAGTTCAATTGTCTCACTTATAACATTTATAAGGTCACAGTCCAAAATCAGTTCAATTAAGTGCCACAGTCAATCGTTTCACTGTTAAAAGCGATGCAACCTAGTAATATGAGAAAAATATCGCTAAATACATGTTGGTACGAATATCTGACGCAACCGATGCAACTGAAGCGGATTGATACCGTTAGAAAGTCAATGAGATGTAGTTTTTGAAACTGTCGCTATTTTTTCAGCGCGCGATAACGGCTAGGACTGGTCCCACAGTAAAAAAGACTTATTTATCTAAATTTTTAAATGTAGCGCTACCACAGCGCCCAGTGTAATCGCTGAGTTCCGACAATCACGTCAAATTAAGAAGAATGTTATTTCTTGGAGTCCAATTGTCTCATTTATCACATTTGGCAGGTCACAGTGCAAAGTTAGTTCAATTAAGTCCCGCAGTCAATCGTTTTATTGCTAAAAGCGATGCAACCTAGTAATATCAGAAAAATATCGCTAAGCACATGTTGGTACGAATATGTGACCCAATCGTTGTAACTCAAACGGACTGACACCGTTAGAAAGTCAATGAAATGTACTTTTTGAAACTGTCACTAATTCTTCAGCGCGTGATAACGGCTAGGATTGGTCCCACAGTAAAAAATGACTTATTAATCTAAATATTTAAATGAAGTGCTACCACAGCGCCCCGTGTAATCGCTGAGTACCGGTAATCACGTCAAATTAAGAAGAATGTTTATTCTTGAAGTCCAATTGTCTCCTTTATCACATTTATCATGTCACAGTCCATAGTTAATTCAATTAAGTCCCACAGTCAATCGTTTCATTGTTTAAAGCGATGCAACCTAGTAATATCAGAAAAATATCGCTAAATACATGTTGGTACGAATATGTGACGCAACCGATGCAATTGAAGCGGTGTGATACCGTTGGAAATTCAATGAAATGTAGTTTTTGAAACTGTCGCTATTTCTTCAGCGCACCATAACGGCTAGGATTAATCCCACAGTAAGAATTGACTTATTTATCTAAATTTTTAACTGAAGCGCTACCACAGCGCCCAGTGTAATCGCTGAGTTCCGGCAATCACGTCAAATTAAGAAGAATGTCATTTCTTGGAGTTCAATTGTCTCCTTTATCACATTTATCAGGTCACAGTCCAAAGTTAGTTCAATTAAGTTCCACAGGCAATCGTTTCATTGTTAAAAGCGATGCAACCTAGTAATATCAGAAAAATATCGGTAAATACAGGTTGGTACGAATATGTGACCCAACCGTTGTAACTCAAAAGGACTGACACCGTTAGAGAATCAATGAAATGTAGTTTTTGAATCTGTCTCTATTTCTTCAGCGCGTCCTAACAGCTACGACTGGTTTCACAGCGCAAAATGACTTATTTGTCTACATTTTTGAATAAAACGCTACCCCAGCATCCAGTGTAATCGCTGAGTTCCGGCAATCATGTCAATTTAAGAAGAATGTTATTTCTTGGAGTCCAAGCTCGAACCCAGCACCTTTTACCGTGGCGTCGAAAAGGCGCTGGCACAGGCTGGTCACGTGGGCGTCAAATGAACCAGATTCTGGTTCATTTTTAATTTATGCAAATTCTGTATATTTACGATTTTGGCGATGGGCTGGAAAGATGTGGTACGTCTCTTTTTTAACATCAATTATTCAAGATCAGCTAGTATGTTTAACTAAAGTAGGCATTGAATGTGGTTTCTTACAACTCAAAGACCAAGCTAATAGTCAGAAATACGAACCCTTGTTTGAAGAAGATTTGAATGATGCATAAAATTCTATTTTCAAAATTTCAAAAAGCATTGTTGCAGGCAAATGTAAAATTTTATTTGCACATCCAGAGTCCCTGTTATTAGATCAGGGAAGGAAAATATTAAGATCAAAAATTGAGAAAAATGTTTTGGCTTGTGTGATAGGCAAGGCGCATTGTGTGGAATTATGGTAAGTGTAGCTAGCTAGCTAGCTAGCTTTCTTTGTAAACATAACGTATCAAAAATCTAGCTACATACATAGCTATTATATATAAAAATAATATGCCTTAAATATAGCAACTAAATATATATAAACAAACTAATATATATTATATATCCATTTGAAAAAGTTTCACAAACAAAATATGTGTATATGTATAGCTATGATAATTGAATAATATAAATTTATCACATAATACGGTTAAGCTAAAAAATTGATGAATTACTGTATGTTATATCTAGGGCTGGAGAATTTCGTGCAGAATTTAAATACTTATCAGTTTTCCAAGCATTTTTCCCTCACAGTATCATGTTAGCTTTGACTGCAACTGCTTCACCCACAAAATTACGTAATTTTAAAAAAGCTTTGAAAATAGAAAATTGCAAAGTGGTTATGTTCTGCCCAGATTGCGAAAACGGCCTGTTTACAACCGGGACAGCCGAATTATGTACGCATGGTCCGATTATGTTTTTTTGCACTGGTTATGTCGTGGTGACCGGATTATGAACGCTGATATAATGGCTGGCCAGGCAGGCTGTGATTGGCATTTTCTTCAAACTTTTGTGAATTAAACATTCTCTAGAAGATAGAACACCCCTAAAAACTAGACATGGCGAAAGAAATAAGTCTCAACGTAATTCTTAGTATAAAGTACTCTTGTAGTAAATACATTTCAACATAATATACATACTTTGAAGCAACTAAATTTCACGGAATCTAAATTATTCTTTTTGCGGGAATTAAGTTTGGTGAAAAGTTATTAAACTTGCAAATCCCAAAATTTAGTATTTGTCACGAAATTTCGTTTCATTTGAGAACAACAAAAACTTTGCCACCAGGGCTATTTGCTTGTCAGCAGTGATGACGAATGATATAAAAGCGGTCGGCCCCGATTATATTTGTTCTTTAAGTCTCGAATAATATTTGACTGTCATACATAACCCGACTTTCCCCGATTATGTGTGTTGGTTCTATAATAAGTGAGAAATAATATAAAAACATCGTATATAAGCTTGTTCGCCCGGATTACGTTCGTTCTATAAGTCTCAAATAATATTTGACTGGCATACATAAGCCGACCTTCCCTGATTATGTGCGTTCTACAATAAGTGAGAAATAATATTAGACTGTCGTATACAAACTGGCCTGCCCTTATTATGTTCCTTTTATAAGTGCATAATAATTTTTTCTGAGTAATAAGCCGGCCTGTCCTGATTATGTATTTCCTGCCCTGTTCTTAACCGGGGCAAGCCGCCGTACTTAATCAGGCCAATGTTTTTTAAAAACAGAAATAAGAATGAGTAATTGCTTAGGTTTAGCAGGATATGAGGATATATTACTACCTATCGCAACAGAGTTAAAGCACAAAAAACAAAACTACCCTATGACAATTATTTATTTAAATTTAATAATTTTGCAATAAAAATATAGAATATAAAGCATAATAATTTATAACTAACCAACGGATGTTTATTTGAGAGGAATTTAACCATGGTGTGTAGTTTTTTTGTATTTATTGTTTTCAATTGATTTTTAAGATTTGTACGACTTATGTTATTTAATCAATAAATGTATTTTTTACCTGTTTGCTGCAGCCACCTTTAATAACAAGTGCTGTATTTATTCTTTGGATTTAGGACAATTCATGCCATATGTGCCGCATTGAAATTGAGTAAATAAAACACAATTTTATCTGTAGATCATGCTCAATATGTTTTCTGACTGCTACAGCTGTCAATATGTCTATTAAAAATAAATTATATTGTGTGACTTCTGACCATAAATTACCTTCTTTAAAAAACATCATGTCGTCACAATTCTTCAAACAAGTCAAACAAGACAGAGCCACCACTTTTCTTGCACAAGTTTTTGCATGCAGTGCTTATTTCATCTGTAACAAGTTGCTTAATGGCATCAATTAATTTAGGGCAACTATTTTTTTATGGTAGTAATGATAATATCAATTCTCCTTGTTTGTAATGCAGTAATAATTTTATTTTCTTGATCTTCAGTAATGAAGTCGCTTTCAGGTTGTTTTGTTTTGCCAAGTTCTTTAGGAAGTATTTTTGTGTTTGACTTTATGTCTGTTTCATTTTTTATGTTCAGTAAAGGCGTAAATTGTAGAGATTTTTTTGACTGGAAACAGTTTTTTTGGGCAGGATAATTTTCATTTTTAATGTTGATTTTTTTTTGGTTTTGACTGCTGGTTTGGTGAAAAGGCTGCACATCTTTTTACTGTTGTTTGCTGTTGTAAATGGATTTGTTGTTGTTGTACATTATTCTGGAAGTCAAACAATTTATTGATAAACCTGTCACACTTGGAACAAATTGTTGTAGGCAATGGTTCAAACTCGAAAACGTTTAATCCACATGTTTTAAATATTTTGTGATGTAAGGATTTTTCCTTTCCACTTTTTGAAAAAGCTCTGGTCAAGTGATGTGCTGATGTTTCTTCAGCACAAACTCAGCACACTCCTTTACCACCTTTATAAACTTTTTAGGCGTAGATGGTAACATCTTCTGCAATGAGAGATGAACAAGAAGAGCACCTGCAACACTTCACTTCTCTCTCGAGCCATATTTATGAATGCATTACCTATGGACTGGCTAGCAACAACACCCAATACGTTTTAACAAAAAATATCGTACATTTCAAAGAAATTCTTACTTTAGCTAAGACATCTTAAAAAAAGGGGGAGAAAATGAGATTAAAAAGGAAAAATAATGCTTTTTAAGGATTGAAAATCACCACCAACAACGACGCCACATCTTCCGGTGCCATATTTGTTTATGTATCACTTTTAGGATTTTTGCTGACGCCAGCTAAAAGCGTTGCATAATTAGGGTAATGCCGTTGGCCAATCAGATGCGATACGGTGACCAGCCTGGTCCAGGGCTATTTCGCTAGAACTATCAGAAAGCGCAGCGCCGTTGAGAAGCAAATAGTCCTGGGGACGAGGTTGCTTGGAGTCCAATTGTCTGATTTATCACATTTATCAGGTCACAGTGCAAAGTTAGTTCAATTAAGTCCCACTGTCAATCGTTTCATTGTTAAAAGCGATGCAACACCAGTAATATCAGAAAAATATCGCTAAATACATGTTAGTACGAATATGTGACCCCAGCGATGTAACGTAAACGGACTGACACTGTTAGAAAGTCAATGAAATGTAGTTTTTGAATCTGTCTCTATTTCTTCAGCGCGTCCTAACAGCTAGGATTGGTCCTACAGCACAAAATGACTTATTTGTCTACATTTTTGAATAAAGCGCAACGCCAGCGCCCAGTGTAATCGCTGAGTTCCGACAATCACGTCAAATTAAGAAGAAAGTTTTTTCTTGGAGTCCAATTGTCTCATTTATCACATTTATCAGGTCACAGTGCAAAGTTAGTTCAATTAAGTCCCACAGTCAATCGTTTCATTGTTAAAAGCAATTCAACCTAGTAATGTCAGAAAAATATCGCCAAATACATGTTGGTACGAATATGTGACCCAATCGTTGTAACTCAAACGGACTGACACCGTTAGAAAGTCAATGAAATGTAGTTTTTGAAACTGTCGCTATTTCTTCAGCGCACCATAACGGCTAGGATTAATCCCACAGTAAGAATTGACTTATTTATCTAAATTTTTAAATGAAGTGCTACCACAGCGCCCCGTGTAATCGCTGAGTACCGGTAATCACGTCAAATTAAGAAGAATGTTTATTCTTGAAGTCCAATTGTCTCCTTTATCACATTTATCATGTCACAGTCCATAGTTAATTCAATTAAGTCCCACAGTCAATCGTTTCATTGTTTAAAGCGATGCAACCTAGTAATATCAGAAAAATATCGCTAAATACATGTTGGTACGAATATGTGACGCAACCGATGCAACTGAAGCGGTGTGATACCGTTGGAAATTCAATGAAATGTAGTTTTTGAAACTGTCGCTATTTCTTCAGCGCACCATAACGGCTAGGATTAATCCCACAGTAAGAATTGACTTATTTATCTAAATTTTTAACTGAAGCGCTACCACAGCGCCCAGTGTAATCGCTGAGTTCTGGCAATCACGTCAAATTAAGAAGAATGTCATTTCTTGGAGTTCAATTGTCTCCTTTATCACATTTATCAGGTCACAGTATAAAGTTAGTTCAATTAAGTTCCACAGCCAATCGTTTCATTGTTAAAAGCGATGCAACCTAGTAATATGAGAAAAATATCGCTAATTACATGTTGGTACGAATATGTGACGCGACAGATGCAACTGAAGCGGATTGATACCGTTAGAAAGTCAATGAAATATAGTGTTTGAACCTGTCGCTATTTCTTCAGCGCGCGATAACGGCTAGGATTGGTCCCACAGTAAAAATGACTTATTTAATTAAATTTTTAAATGTAGCGCTACCACAGCGCCCAGTGTAATCGCTGAGTTCCGGCAATCATGTCAAATTAAGAAGAATGTTATTTCCTGGAGTTCAATTGTCTCACTAATAACAATTATAAGATCACAGTCAAAAATCAGTTCAATTAAGTGCCACAGTCAATCGTTTCACTGTTAAAAGCGATGCAACCTAGTAATATGAGAAAAATATCGCTAAATACGTGTTGATACGAATATGTGACGCAACCGATGCAACTAAAGCGGATTGATACCGTTAGAAAGTCAATGAGATGTAGTTTTTGTAACTGTCGCTATTTCTTCAGCGCGCGATAACGGCTAGGACTGGTCCCACAGTAAAAATGACTTATTTATCTAAATTTTTAAATGTAGCGCTACCACAGCGCCCAGTGTAATCGCTGAGTTCCGACAATCACGTCAAATTAAGAAGAATGTTATTTCTTGGAGTCCAATTGTCTCATTTATCACATTTGTCAGGTCACAGTGCAAAGTTAGTTCAATTAAGAACCGCAGTCAATCGTTTCATTGCTAAAAGCGATGCAACCTAGTAATATCAGAAAAAAACGCTAAGCACATGTTGGTACGAATATGTGACCCAATCGTTGTAACTCAAACGGACTGACACCGTTAGAAAGTCAATGAAATGTACTTTTTGAAACTGTCACTAATTCTTCAGCGCGTGATAACGGCTAGGATTGGTCCCACAGTAAAAAATGACTTATTAATCTAAATTTTTAAATGAAGTGCTACCACAGCGCCCCGTGTAATCGCTGAGTACCGGTAATCACGTCAAATTAAGAAGAATGTTTATTCTTGAAGTCCAATTGTCTCCTTTATCACATTTATCATGTCACAGTCCATAGTTAATTCAATTAAGTCCCACAGTCAATCGTTTCATTGTTTAAAGCGATGCAACCTAGTAATATCAGAAAAATATCGCTAAATACATGTTGGTACGAATATGTGACGCAACCGATGCAATTGAAGCGGTGTGATACCGTTGGAAATTCAATGAAATGTAGTTTTTGAAACTGTCGCTATTTCTTCAGCGCACCATTACGGCTAGGATTAATCCCACAGTAAGAATTGACTTATTTATCTAAATTTTTAACTGAAGCGCTACCACAGCGCCCAGTGTAATCGCTGAGTTCCGGCAATCACGTCAAATTAAGAAGAATGTCATTTCTTGGAGTTCAATTGTCTCCTTTATCACATTTATCAGGTCACAGTCCAAAGTTAGTTCAATTAAGTTCCACAGGCAATCGTTTCATTGTTAAAAGCGATGCAACCTAGTAATATCAAAAAAATATCGCTAATTACATGTTGGTACGAATATGTGACGCAACAGATGCAACTGAAGGGGATTGATACCGTTAGAAAGTCAATGAAATATAGTGTTTGAACCTGTCGCTATTTCTTCAGCGCGCGATAACGGCTAGGATTGGTCCCACAGTAAAAATGACTTATTTAATTAAATTTTTAAATGTAGCGCTACCACAGCGCCCAGTGTAATCGCTGAGTTCCGGCAATCATGTCAAATTAAGAAGAATGTTATTTGCTGGAGTTCAATTGTCTCACTTATAACATTTATAAGGTCACAGTCCAAAATCAGTTCAATTAAGTGCCACAGTCAATCGTTTCACTGTTAAAAGCGATGCAACCTAGTAATATGAGAAAAATATCGCTAAATACATGTTGGTACGAATATGTGACCCAATCGTTGTAACTCAAACGGACTGACACCGTTAGAAAGTCAATGAAATGTACTTTTCAAACTGTCACTAATTCTTCAGCGCGTGATAACGGCTAGGATTGGTCCCACAGTAAAAAATGACTTATTAATCTAAATTTTTAAATGAAGTGCTACCACAGCGCCCCGTGTAATCGCTGAGTACCGGTAATCACGTCAAATTAAGAAGAATGTTTATTCTTGAAGTCCAATTGTCTCCTTTATCACATTTATCATGTCACAGTCCATAGTTAATTCAATTAAGTCCCACAGTCAATCGTTTCATTGTTTAAAGCGATGCAACCTAGTAATATCAGAAAAATATCGCTAAATACATGTTGGTACGGATATGTGACGCAAACGATGCAATTGAAGCGGTGTGATACCGTTGGAAATTCAATGAAATGTAGTTTTTGAAACTGTCGCTATTTCTTCAGCGCACCATAACGGCTAGGATTAATCCCACAGTAAGAATTGACTTATTTATCTAAATTTTTAACTGAAGCGCTACCACAGCGCCCAGTGTAATCGCTGAGTTCCGGCAATCACGTCAAGTTAAGAAGAATGTCATTTCTTGCAGTTCAATTGTCTCCTTTATCACATTTATCAGGTCACAGTCCAAAGTTAGTTCAATTAAGTTCCACAGGCAATCGTTTCATTGTTAAAAGCGATGCAACCTAGTAATATCAGAAAAATATCGCTAAATACAGGTTGGTACGAATATGTGACCCAACCGTTGTAACTCAAAAGGACTGACACCGTTAGAGAATCAATGAAATGTAGTTTTTGAATCTGTCTCTATTTCTTCAGCGCGTCCTAACAGCTACGATTGGTTTCACAGCGCAAAATGACTTATTTGTCTACATTTTTGATTAAAACGCTACCCCAGCATCCAGTGTAATCGCTGATTTCCGGCAATCATGTCAATTTAAGAAGAATGTTATTTCTTGGAGTCCAAGCTCGAACCCAGCACCTTTTACCGTGGCGTCGAAAAGGCGCTGGCACAGGCCGGTCACGTGGGCGTCAAATGAACCAGATTCTGGTTCATTTTTAATTTATGCAAATTCTGTATATTTACGATTTTGGCGATGGGCTGGAAAGATGTGGTACGTCTCTTTTTTAACATCAATTATTCAAGATCAGCTAGTATGTTTAACTAAAGTAGGCATTGAATGTGGTTTCTTACAACTCGAAGACCAAGTTAATAGTCAGAAATACGAACCCTTGTTTGAAGAAGATTTGAATGATGCATAAAATTCTATTTTCAAAATTTCAAAAAGCATTGTTGCAGGCAAATGTAAAATTTTATTTGCACATCCAGAGTCCCTGTTATTAGATCAGGGAAGGAAAATATTAAGATCAAAAATTGAGAAAAATGTTTTGGCTTGTGTGATAGGCAAGGCGCATTGTGTGGAATTATGGTAAGTGTAGCTAGCTAGCTAGCTAGCTTTCTTTGTAAACATAACGTATCAAAAATCTAGCTACATACATAGCTATTATATATAAAAATAATATGCCTTAAATATAGCAACTAAATATATATAAACAAACTAATATATATTATATATCCATTTGAAAAAGTTTCACAAACAAAATATGTGTATATGTATAGCTATGATAATTGAATAATATAAATTTATCACATAATACGGTTAAGCTAAAAAATTGATGAATTACTGTATGTTATATCTAGGGCTGGAGAATTTCGTGCAGAATTTAAATACTTATCAGTTTTCCAAGCATTCTTCCCTCACAGTATCATGTTAGCTTTGACTGCAACTGCTTCACCCACAAAATTACGTAATTTTAAAAAAGCTTTGAAAATAGAAAATTGCAAAGTGGTTATGTTCTGCCCAGATTGCGAAAACGGCCTGTTTACAACCGGGACAGCCGAATTATGTACGCATGGTCCGATTATGTTTTTTTGCACTGGTTATGTCGTGGTGACCGGATTATGAACGCTGATATAATGGCTGGCCAGGCAGGCTGTGATTGGCATTTTCTTCAAACTTTTGTGAATTAAACATTCTCTAGAAGATAGAACACCCCTAAAAACTAGACATGGCGAAAGAAATAAGTCTCAACGTAATTCTTAGTATAAAGTACTCTTGTAGTAAATACATTTCAACATAATATACATACTTTGAAGCAACTAAATTTCACGGAATCTAAATTATTCTTTTTGCGGGAATTAAGTTTGGTGAAAAGTTATTAAACTTGCAAATCCCAAAATTTAGTATTTGTCACGAAATTTCGTTTCATTTGAGAACAACAAAAACTTTGCCACCAGGGCTATTTGCTTGTCAGCAGTGATGACGAATGATATAAAAGCGGTCGGCCCCGATTATATTTGTTCTATAAGTCTCGAATAATATTTGACTGTCATACATAACCCGACTTTCCCCAATTATGTGTGTTGGTTCTATAATAAGTGAGAAATAATATAAAAACATCGTATATAAGCTTGTTCGCCCGGATTACGTTCGTTCTATAAGTCTCAAAGAATATTTGACTGGCATACATAAGCCGACCTTCCCTGATTATGTGCGTTCTACAATAAGTGAGAAATAATATTAGACTGTCGTATACAAACTGGCCTGCCCTTATTATGTTCCTTTTATAAGTGCATAATAATTTTTTCTGAGTAATAAGCCGGCCTGTCCTGATTATGTATTTCCTGCCCTGTTCTTAACCGGGGCAAGCCGCCGTACTTAATCAGGCCAATGTTTTTTAAAAACAGAAATAAGAATGAGTAATTGCTTAGGTTTAGCAGTATATGAGGATATATTACTACCTATCGCAACAGAGTTAAAGCACAAAAAACAAAACTACCCTATGACAATTATTTATTTAAATTTAATAATTTTGCAATAAAAATATAGAATATAAAGCATAATAATTTATAACTAACCAACGGATGTTTATTTGAGAGGAATTTAACCATGGTGTGAAGTTTTTTTGTATTTATTGTTTTTAATTGATTTTTAAGATTTGTACGACTTATGTTATTTAATCAATAAATGTATTTTTTACCTGTTTGCTGCAGCCACCTTCAATAACAAGTGCTGTATTTATTCTTTGGATTTAGGACAATTCATGCCATATGTGCCGCATTGAAATTGAGTAAATAAAACACAATTTTATCTGTAGATCATGCTCAATATGTTTTCTGACTGCTACAGCTGTCAATATGTCTATTAAAAATAAATTATATTGTGTGACTTCTGACCATAAATTACCTTCTTTAAAAAACATCATGTCGTCACAATTCTTCAAACAAGTCAAACAAGACAGAGCCACCACTTTTCTTGCACAAGTTTTTGCATGCAGTGCTTATTTCATCTGTAACAAGTTGCTTAATGGCATCAATTAATTTAGGGCAACTATTTTTTTATGCTAGTAATGATAATATCAATTCTCCTTGTTTGTAATGCAGTAATAATTTTATTTTCTTGATCTTCAGTAATGAAGTCGCTTTCAGGTTGTTTTGTTTTGCCAAGTTCTTTAGGAAGTATTTTTGTGTTTGACTTTATGTCTGTTTCATTTTTTATGTTCAGTAAAGGCGTAAATTGTAGAGATTTTTTTGACTGGAAACAGTTTTTTTGGGCAGGATAATTTTCATTTTTAATGTTGATTTTTTTTTTGGTTTTGACTGCTGGTTTGGTGAAAAGGCTGCACATCTTTTTACTGTTGTTTGCTGTTGTAAATGGATTTGTTGTTGTTGTACATTATTCTGGAAGTCAAACAATTTATTGATAAACCTGTCACACTTGGAACAAATTGTTGTAGGCAATGGTTCAAACTCGAAAACGTTTAATCCACATGTTTTAAATATTTTGTGATGTAAGGATTTTTCCTTTCCACTTTTTGAAAAAGCTCTGGTCAAGTGATGTGCGGATGTTTCTTCAGCACAAACTCGGCACACTCCTTTACCACCTTTATAAACTTTTTAGGCGTAGATGGTAACATCTTCTGCAATGAGAGATGAACAAGAAGAGCACCTGCAACACTTCACTTCTCTCTCGAGCCATATTTATGAATGCATTACCTATGGACTGGCTAGCAACAACACCCAATACGTTTTAACAAAAAATATCGTACATTTCAAAGAAATTCTTACTTTAGCTAAGACATCTTCAAAAAAGGGGGAGAAAATGAGATTAAAAAGGAAAAATAATGCTTTTTAAGGATTGAAAATCACCACCAACAACGACGCCACATCTTCCAGTGCCATATTTGTTTATGTATCACTTTTAGGATTTTTGCTGACGCCAGCTAAAAGCGTTGCATAATTAGGGTAATGCCGTGGGCCAATCAGATGCGATACGGAGACCAGCCTGGTCCAGGGATATTTCGCTAGAACTATCAGAAAGCGCAGCGCCGTTGAGAAGCAAATAGTCCTGGGGACGAGGTTGCTTGGAGTCCAATTGTCTCACTTATAACATTTAAAAGGTCACAGTCCAAAATCAGTTCAATTAAGTGCCACAGTCAATCGTTTCACTGTTAAAAGCGATGCAACCTAGTAATATGAGAAAAATATCGCTAATTACATCCCAGCCGGCAAAAAAACGTCTTTAAGACGTCTTTAAGACGCATTTCCGTGCGTCTTTTTGGCGTCTTATTTTGGTCTTAAATGTCCGCTTTCCTGACGTCTTTTTTCGTGCGTCTTTACGACGTCTTTTCCGTGCGTCGTAAAGACGTCTTTTTTTAAGTTTTTAAGACGTCTTCCAAATGCGTTTTAAAGACATCTTTCAAATGCGTCTTAAATGCATCTTTTCTAGTCTTTTTGTGCGTTTTTATGGCGTCTTTTTGTGCGTCTTAAAGACGTCTTTTTCGCAGTCTTAAAGACGTCTTTGTAATGCTTTTTAAAGACGTTTTTTTAAATGCGTCTTAAGTGCTTCTTTTTTAGGTCTTTAATGTTTGCGTCTTTTTGTGCGTCTTTTTTAGTGGCAAATAAGACGTAAACTTATAAATAAAGTCATTCTAGAAAGCTGTTCAAACAACCTTTGTCCTTAGAGGGGTTAGAAATGCAGTAAAACTGTATAACTTTATCTTTTTGTAATATTTTATTTAAAATTATAAATATCATAAATAATTCTACATTATCAACAAATTTACAATAATTTTATTCACAGCAGTTAAACATTAGTATTTGCTCAAATTAGTTAGTTACTACACGTTTTTCTTTCTATGAGAACCTAGTTTAAAAGAACGTTGAGGCTTAGTACTCAGTCTGAATTCCCCCATAGATTAAGGACCAAATAATGTGAGTCTAGAATCGCTAATTATATTTGAATACTTACAAGTAGTTTTTCTAATTATAAAAATAATTATTTTCACGCGTTAATAATTAAAGCACTAAAATAGAAACTGGAACGAAACTAATAATAATAATTCATTCTGGCTGGTTTGCTTTTTGGCGACCGGCACCGCCCTTTTGATCAGGGGCGTTTTTTAGCTTTATTGCTATTTGATTGCGCACATCCTTCTCCGTGGCTGCAGGGTACTTTCGTGCAATAGAGTCTGAAAAAAAGAAGAAAAAAAAAGACAATTGTGAGATTTTTTTTATTTTAATTCTAAAATTTGAAATAGGCAAAGCCAAAAGCACTCACCGACGATTATTTGGAAAATTTTTTTCTCTGTTATTGCTATCTTTCCATTCTTTCCTCGCAAGTTGCATTGGCAAAGAAAGTTTATAGTGAAAAGTCTACAAAAAGGAAATAAATTGCCATTAAATTCTAATTTTTTATTTGATATGCAAGATTTCTGACAATTGACGATCGGTGTAAAAGAACAAAAATCATATTGTACAGTGAATAGTAGCTATCCGTACCGGCTAAGTGTTTGTTTGACGGCATCCTTATAGTCGGACCCACCAATATTCCGAATACGCTGAATCTAAGTAAAGAAGAAATCAACTAACCTCTTTGCGCCTTAAAAATATTTGATTAACGAGTACTAGGGCACCAAAAAAAGACCAGAAAAAAAGGAGATTATGGAAAAAGAAACTGTAGAAGAGCTTCCGAAATTCTTTAATGTTGTGTATCAGTTTTTCGCAAACATAGCAAGTAAATGTAATGCAGCATACCACCCAGCCGGCACAAGACGTTTTAAAGACGCCTTTTCTGGAGCTTTTTTGCGCACGAAATATGCGCGCACCCGAAATACGTCTTTTAAACGTCTTTAAAACGCATGTGTCAGACGCGCATTTTAAAAGCGTCTTTAATGCGTCTTTTTCAGGCACGGTCTTTTTCGTTTGTGATAAAAGACGTCTTTAAGACGTCTTTTTCGAGCATAATTAAGACGCGCATTTGAAAGACGCAAAAAAGATCGAGAAAAGACCGGTTTTTATTCGTGATATAATTGGTCTACTATTTCTCCGCGGGTAACATGTTTAATTACTTCTTTCATGTAAAAACGATAATGCCAATAAAAAAAATATATCTTACAATAACTTGATTTTAAAAACTTTTATTGTATTAAAATAACAGAGTAAATCTGTATTTATCATTCAAAAGAGTGATTAAAGAGTAAAAAACTTAATTATTACCCCCGTCTGTACAATTTTAAACGTCTGAAGTGGCGGTAACTTTTAAACAAAACCAAGTCGAGAAAGGAAACCGGTTGATTGCAGAGAGTAAGTTAAAATTGTTTTTGTTTTTATTTGCATTATTCATCAAATGAGTTCTGGCAATATGGTAGCCCAATGAGCTGAGGCTTGTTTCTTCTTAAAACTGATCGTGTTTTTTCATGAGCACCAAAAAAGTTATCTTTTTATTTTGTGAAGCGAGTTTGGGGACTAAGAGCTATGGATCGTATACAGTTAAGGTCATGTATATATATTTATTTTCTTGTTTACTTTTTTTACTGTTAAAGCTAGTAGCTATGCTAGCTGCAACCCTGAAAAAATAGTGAAAAATATTTTTTTCCAGGGTTGTAGCTAGGTGTTTCTAGCCAGGTAGTGTAACCATAAGTCTCATAAAGCCAAGTTTTAGATGCTATCTAAAGAGGAAATACCTAGTCACAAAAGTTTATAGTTATACCAGCTAGCTAGCAAACATTTGTAAGCCTTTTACACCCAAAAGCCACCACGCCACCCACACACAAACCCTGTTGATTCTGCGTGACTTGTACAATTGAATTTTAAAATTAAACAAAAGTATTTACATCACAAAAAGTACCTGTGTCTTAATAAAATTTCCAAATTAAGATTATTAGAAAGTCATACAAAATGCAGAGAAATATTTGTGATATCTTGCAGCTATTTCTTAAGGGAAAATGACATATACTTTGCCGGTCACAGACACGTTTCTGTAACTTGACCTGAACTAAAAACTGACGTTTCTTAAAAATTATTTAACTAAATATTTTATTAAGAACATTGATGAATAAATCTTCACTTTCTTAAATAGGTCTTGTAACTATAACTTTAGAGTGGATCTGTCTGTACTTAATGGAAATTGTCAAGCTAGTTTAAATTTTATTCACAGGCTGGCTATATTTTTAACTAACATTACATCAATTTTAGCTAAGCATTAAATTTATTTCAGAAATGGATAAGTCAAAGAGGCGGAATGAACGACGGAGGTTGCAACAAAAAGTTGCCTATTTCAAATTTTAGAATTAAAATAAGAAAAATAAATCTCACAATCTTCTTTTTTTTTTCTTTTTTTTTTTAGATGCTATTGCACGAAAGTACCCTGCAGCCACGGAGAACGATGTGCGCAATCAAATTGCAATAAAGCTAAAAAACGCCCCTGATCAAAAGGGCGGTGCCGGTCGCCAAAAAGCAAACCAGCCAGAATGAAATATTTAATATTTTTGTTATTGTTTTTCAGTTTGTTCTTCTAACAAGATTTATAAAAAAAGTAAAAAAACAAATTATGTTTGGTCACAGTATTTCTATAACATAAGGCAGATAATATAATTTGAAAAAAATTCTTATTTTCCGGGCTTATAAATTTTTTGCCTTTTATTAACGCGTGTTTAGTTTCGTTCCAGTTTCTATTTTATTTTCCTTTAATTATTAACGCGTGAAAATAATTATTTTTATATTTAGAAAAACTACGGTATTTTAACTTGTAAGTATTCGAATATAATTAGCGATTCTAGACTCACATTATTTGGTCCTTAATCTATGGGGGAATTCAGACTGAGTACTAAGCCTCAACGTTCTTTTAAACTAGGTTCTCATAAAAAGAAAAACGTGTAGTAACTAACTAATTTGAGCAAATACTAATGTTTAACTGCTGTGAATAAAATTATTGTAAATTTGTTGGTAATGTAGAATTATTTATGATATTTATGATTTTAAAGAAAATATTACAAAAAGATAAAGTTATAAAGTTTTACTGCATTTCTAACCCCTCTAAGGACAAAGGTCGTTTGAACAGCTTTCTAGAATGACTTTATTTAGAGTTTACGTCTTATTTGCCACTAAAAAAGACGCACAAAAAAGATGCAAACATTTAAGACCTATAAAAGACGCACTTAAGACGCATTTAAAAAAACGTCTTTAAAAAGCATTACAAAGACGTCTTTAAGACTGCGAAAAGACGTCTTTAAGACGCACAAAAAGACGCCATAAAGACGTCGGAAAAGCGGACATTCAAGACCTAGAAAAGACGCATTTAAGACGCATTTGAAAGATGTCTTTAAAACGCATTTGGAAGACGTCTTAAAAACTTTAAAAAAAGACGTCTTTACGACGCATGGAAAAGACGTCGTGAAGACGCACGAAAAAAGACGTCAGGAAAGCGGACATTTAAGACCAAAATAAGACGCCAAAAAGACGCACGAAAATGCGTCTTAAAGACGTCTTAAAGACGTTTTTTTGCCGGCTGGGCATGTCCTTCACAGATTCTTCCACATTAAGTGAACCTTCCAGTTGGTTCAGCTCCTCTTCGTTGTCATTGGCCAAAAAAGCACCCGACTCTCCTACTTCACCACCACTTAAACTGTTTATCTTTTCGGTAAGTTTAAAAATGGCCTTGAGAATTTTATTTTGTCTTTCCAAGACTAAGTTAATGCTTCCTAAGCAAAAGGAGAAATAATAATCATTGGTACTATCTTTGTTCATACACTCTCATACACGTTGATACACTGAGTTACTTTGAGGGAAAATTTTTTCGCCAATAAAAAATTAACTATTTCTTAAATTTCGCGAGAATTAAATTTGGCGAATGAGAGAACTAAACAAGTTATAGTGTACAGTGTAACTTACGTTCGTGTCGCTCCTGGCGTTCCAATATTTCTCTTATGTTTTCTGAGAAAAAACACGGATTAAAGAATTAGTGAAAGTCACAAAAAACTATTCATGGCATAATCAAGACGGAATTGCCGCAAGTTTTATCAAATATATGGCTATTTTTATGTTTGACATAATCTGGTTTAGCGAGAGCAAAATTTAGGTTAAAAATATGTTTATACACTGTTATAGCATGAGTTTGCTTACGATTTATGTTTGTGCCACAGTATGGGGATACATCGTTGTCACTGTTGTTGTGGCTGGAGTTTCTAAAATGGTAAATTATTTTAGTTTTTGAAAAAAAAGACAAAAAACGAGTAAGCTAAATGTTATAACAACACTTACTGCAAACATAAAATGTTGATTTTCAAAATTTACACCATCACGTGTTAAGTTTTCAACTTCATTGATAAAGTCAGAAAGAAATTCACGAACAGATGTAGGTTTTGTGTTCCCATAAAACAAAGCGATAGGGAAGACATAACTGGTATCCTTAACAGAACCAAGAATTGGCCAGAACTGAGAGTTTGTTGACTTACACAATGGGACTCCATCAATATTAACCAGCAATTCAAGTGTATCGATTTGATCATTGATAAATGTGACAGCTTGAATTAATGAACTTTTAATTCCTAAATAACAGTAGCTGTTCGTACTATTAAAAACAACATTTTGTACAGTTCGAGGGGTTTTGAGCAAAGTTCGGCTGTCTTTCGGAAGATCAAGTCCTGATTTTCTTAAAATGAATAGAAGGTCATTAAGGGAATCTCTACCTAATTGGTACTTAGTGGCCCAGCTAGCAAGATTATCTTGTAAAGTTGGCTCTACAACATCCTCTTCAAAAGAAAAAAAGGAAGATGCGGAACTTTCTTCTTTGTTTATGTCAACTGACATGTCTGGGGAGCTATCAAATTGTGGTTGACTTTCAATTTCTGATGTATCATCTAACATGTCATCACTACTTTCGCTATCCTCCTGCCTTAAAAACTCCTCAACTTTTTGCTACAACCTCCGTCGTTCATTCCGCCTCTTTGACTTATCCATTTCTGAAATAAATTTAATGCTTAGCTAAAATTGATGTAATGTTAGTTAAAAATATAGCTAGCCTGTGGATAAAATTTAAACTAGCTTGACAATTTCCATTAAGGACAGACAGATCCACTCTAAAGTCATAGTTACAAAACTTATTTAAGATGTTAAGATTTATTCATCAATGTTCTTAATAAAATATTTAGTTAAATAATTTTTAAGAAACGTCAGCTTTTAGTTCAGGTCAAGTTACAGAAACGTGTCTGTGACCGGCAAAGTATATGTCATTTTGCCGTAAGAAATAGCTGCAAGATGTCACAAATACTTCTCTGTATTTTGTATGACTTTCAAATAATCTTAATTTGGAAATTTTGTTAAAACACAGGTACTTTTTGTGATGTAAATACTTTTGTTTAATTTAAAAATTCAATTGTACAAGTCACGCAGAATCAACAGGGTTTGTGTGTGGGTGGTGTGGTGGCTTTTGGGTGTAAAAGGCTTATAGACGAATTTCCGTGTGACGTCACATAACCAGTTCCCAAGCCTCTGCGCAAATCGACAGGCAAAATGGCAGGCAAGATAGTAAACAAATAGGGTAATTGCTTATTAAACGATCGTTTTAAATCGCTTAAAAAGTAAACAAACCTTTCGATCGAAACTTGCACTACCATTATGAACTCCGTTACTAAGATTTTAATGATATTCTCCATCGCGGGCTTTTATTCTCGACCATTACTTCGGCTTTACAAGCCTACACACCAGGAGTACGCGAGTAAGCAAGTCCTGCATTGTGTTTGACTAAATAGCTGCGTTTAAACTGCGACGTTTTTATATCCTTGCCTTGGAAATTTTTGTGGGTAATAGCCCAAAATATGTACGCGAGGTATAAACACAGACCAAGAGTTGTACAGAGTATAATGCGACAAAACGAAAGCGGCCGCCTCGTGGTCTTCACTTCCAATATGTCGACCGAATACTTCTCGAAATTAGTAAGTGAAGATAAACAGCATTATTCAAAAAAACTCACGCTTGCCAACGGAACACTCGTACGCGACCCTTTTTCACTGAAGGGAGAAGATTGGAGCGACGATGTATCATTGCTACCCGATGTTACGCATATGGATTTGTATGTCTATCTCATCCATACACCCAGTGAATTTACAAATGAATCTTTGAAAGCTTATAAATCCTTAGAAGCTTACAACTTTTATCTTTCTGGGCATGTTCAAGATGTTTATTGCCACCTCTTGAAAGACGTTGAATTTTGCTACATTAAATCCTCCGTACTACCTAGTCAGAGACAAGGACAAAAGCAAAAACTATATGATGTATGGATCATTTTACACACAAGTGGATGGGTACTTTCAGCAAATTGTACCTGCGTTGCTGGGTAAAAATTCACATTAGCTTTCCTTCTTCACTAACAATTTTTTTTCTTTTTGAAGTGACTAATAAAATTTTTACTTTTAGCCTTGGCTCGCAGTCATGCAGGCATGCAGTCATGTTGCTGCCCTTTTGTTCAAACTGGTTGCTTGTGCTACATTGGAGTTAAACAAAAAAGCTTGCACAAGCAAATTATGCTCATGGAAAAAATCTAGAAAAAGAGCACACCCTGCACCTCTGAAGCACATAAACTTCAAAAGACCAAAAAAAAGCGAAGTCCTGCCTACTATAGACGAACCTTTTGAAGGTGAATTGAAAGGATTCACATCAGTGGATCCCTTGAAATTCGTAGCAGAAGAGGAAAAACAACAGTGGATTTCACTCAGTCAAATTGCTCCAGATGCAGTTGTACTTAAAAATATAAGTCTGGATTTAGGTGAAACAACACACCATGATGATAGCGAAACAGAAACTGCGGATGAAAATGAAAAAAACATTCTTCCTGAACCATTGACATACATATACAACTCCGCTGCCATAAATAAAAATGAAATAGAAATAAATAACATTGCTCAAAAAAATTACAATCAATACAAATCCTCGTGCTTTGATATACAGTTTGAAAACTTGAAAAAATTCACAGAAGCTCAAAGCCTTAGCGACAAATGGATGCTACATCGAGCTGGGCGAATAACAGCTTCAGTTTCAAAACTTGCCTTCACTTCAGATTTGAAAAAAACAAAAACGTTTATTGAGACCATCATGCAATATAAAGAGCCTGTTGACGTTGTTGCAACAAGATATGGGAAAAGAATGGAGAATAGAGCTCGTTCAGTATATGAACAACATGTCAAACAACACCATGTTGATCTCCAAGTTGTCACAACTGGACTTCATATTGATCCAAACTTTCCATATCTTGCAGCAAGCCCTGATGGATTAGTGAAGTGCAAATGTCATGGTCAGAGTTTAGTTGAGATCAAATGCCCATTTAAATATAAAAAAAGTTTGAAGCTATGGAGAAACGATAAAAATTGTCCCATTGATAAAGCTGGGAAATTCAAAAAAAATCATGCTTATTACTTCCAAGTACAACATCAAATGTTAGTAACTAAAATGAATTATTGTGACTTCTTTGTTTTTTCACAAGGAAAGCAAGAAAATGATACTTTTCTGATCAGGGTTACAAAAAATGAACCATTTTGTCGGAAACTTCGTGAAAAACTGGCCATTGTATTCGAAAAGGTTTTGTTACCAGAGCTTGTCACTCGGAAAAGTGATCCCAAGTTACTAAATGAAGAAAAGGTGTATTGCATATGCAGAAGACCATCCTTCCCACCTATGATTGGTTGTGACAATTTAGGCTCATGTGACATAGAATGGTTCCATTATTCTTGTGTGAAGATAACAAGAGCACCGAAAACTTGGCTATGTTCTACCTGTCAGAATAATATTAAAAAAAAATAGTGTGTCACATTATATCAAAGTAATATATGTAATATAATATAACAATATGTTAGTTGTGTGCGAAGTATCAAATTCTCTGTAATAATATATGTTATATAATGCCTTTATTCAAGTTCACCAAAGCACATATAACGATAAACACATCGTCCAATAAATCTACTTGAGTGATAGGTATGGTTGTGTTCAAAATTTCAAACTTTCTCAAACGTCCAATAACTCTCTCAATGTGGATTCGAACATTGGCTATTTTTCGAGATCGATCTACATCCATTGCTGACATTTGTTCCTTCCCTCTGGTAAATTCAGGTATTTTTAATACCACGCCTCGTGTTGCCAACTCTTGCTCGATAAGGAATCCTCGATCAGCCAAAACAAGATCTCCATTTTCGACTAAATCCAAAAAACCACTTTTTATTGTTATTTCCTTATCAGAGACTCTACCTCCCCATCCTTCTGATAGGAAACTAACACTTCCTGTTGGAGAACATGCAACCAAATACTTGATGGTATTAGTATTCTTGTAATTAGACCATGTCTGTGCTCTGGCATTGAGATTTAATGGACGTTGTATGAATATCTCAGTGCAGTCAATGATGCAGCGACAACTTAGGTACTTTTTGAAACACTTCGGCATATGCTTACGTATAGCTTCCTTCTCAGGCCACACAATTAAAAAAAGTAAAGATTTTGATAATACTTTAAGCAAGCTTCGATAAATTTTGGTGACCATTTTGCATGTAATTCCAAACCTGAAAGCAATATCTTTGTTATACAAGCCAAGTTTCAATTTTACCAGGACAACAACAAGGTGATCTTTCGGTGTCAATATTCTGCTGATACGTTTCATTTTATTTTTGATAATTGCAAATACCCAGTTGAAGCGTGCTTGGTCCAATCCAGTATAAAAATAAAAATAATTTTTGTGACTTTTCAAATGTCCATAATTTAGTTGGAATTTTCTTGACAAATTGTTTTTATTTTTTAACTGATGGATATCAGCCATCCTGTTGACAAGTTCATTTTGGATGCTACAGTATTTTCGAGTCACTTCCTTGATGTTATTTTCTTTTTCTTTCACAACATTCTCTATTTCTGTCACTTTTTGTTTTAATTTTTTAATCTCCATATCTTGTCGGCTTAGCTCTTCCTCCTCTGGTTCCAAAACTTCACTGGGCTCTTCCACAACAGGAAGATTTGAGCGCTGCTTAACTCTCAGACGTGCACGTTGGAATCGATCCTGTTTCTCTTTCTTTTTTTCCTCACTCATTTTTTTCCCAATTCGGTCGAAAACTGATGGCACAAAATCAGGGCTCAGTGGGTCCTTTGATTTTTTTCCTACAAAAAGAATAGAATATTCCATATATTCACAGTGACTAGATGTGCAAAACATTGACTTACTGGGAGTGAAAGAATCTCAGTGCGGTAGTAAATACGAGACAGGGAGGCCTCACCCAGAGGGGGGAAGAGGGAGTTTCAAACGTTTATGGACAAGAGAAATGAATATACATACCAGATGTGAAATGCAGATGGCATACTTTAGCATTTCCAATTAGCTGTTCTGGCCAATCCAACCTGCCAATCGCAGTCAACCATCTTTTTCTGACGTCTGGGTATTTCTTCGAAGGAATTCGAAAAAAACCACCACTTCCATCGCCTTTCTTGCGTCTGTTCGTACAATTCGGTACACAGCAACTATCAGGCATCCTTCCACAATCAGTACTTCAACGTTTACGACGAATATTTTAAATAATTTTTAAGTTTTTTCTCTCTAACTATCACAACACGTCTTCCCTCTTCGATAACTTCCTTATGAAAGCACGAAGGCGCGGCTAATGTTTTGCCTGTCAATTTTTACGGCAAGCCGCGCATGCGCAGAAGTGCCGAAAAATGTAAACATTGAAATTCGTCTATAAATGTTTGCTAGCTAGCTAGCTGGTATAACTATAAACTTTTGTGACTAGCTATTTTCTCTTTAGATAGCACGTAAAACTTAGCTCTATGAGACTTATGGCTACACCAGCTGGCTAGAAACACCTAGCTACAACCCTGGAAAAAAATATTTTTCACTATTTTTCCAGGGTTGCAGCTAGCATAGCTACTAGCTTTGACAGTAAAAAAAGTAAACAATAAAATAAATATATATACATGACCTTAACTGCATACGATCCATAGCTCTTAGTCCCCAAACTCGCTTCACAAAATAAAAAGATAACTTTTTTGGTGCTCATGAAAAAACACGATCAATTTTAAGAAGAAACAAGCCTCAGCTCTATATCGGGCTACCATATTGCCGAAACTCATTTGATGAATAATGCAAATAAAAACAAAAACAATTTTAACTTACTTTCTGCAACCAACCGGTTTCCTTTCTCGACTTGGTTTTGTTTAAAAGTTACCGCCACTTCAGACATTTAAAATTGTACAGACGGGGGTAATAATTAAGGTTTTTACTTTTTAATCACTCTTTTGAATGATAAATACAGATTTACCCTGCTATTTTAATACAATACAAATTTTTAAAATCAAGTTATTGTGAGATATATTTTTTTTATTGGCATTATCATTTTTACATGAAAGAAGTAATTAAACATGTTACCCGCGGAGAAATAGTAGACCAATTATATCACGAATAAAAACCGGTCTTTATTCGATCTTTTTTGCGTCTTTCAAATGCGCGTCTTAATTATGCACGAAAAAGACGTCTTAAAGACGTCTTTTATCACAAACGAAAAAGACCGTGCCTGAAAAAGACGCATTAAAGACGCCTTTAAAATGCGCGTCTGACACATGCGTTTTAAAGACGTTTAAAAGACGTATTTCGGGTGCGCGCATATCTCATGCGCAAAAAAGCTCCAGAAAAGGCGTCTTTAAAACGTCTTGTGCCGGCTGGGATGTTGGTACGAATACGTGACGCTACAGATGCAACTGAAGCGGATTGATACCGTTAGAAAGTCAATGAAATGTAGTGTTTGAACCTGTCGCTATTTCTTCAGCGCGTGATAACGGCTAGGATTGGTCCCACAGTAAAAATGACTTATTTAATTAAATTTTTAAATGTAGCGCTACCACAGCGCCCAGTGTAATCGCTGAGTTCCGACAATCACGTCAAATTAAGAAGAAAGTTATTTCTTGGAGTCCAATTGTCTGATTTATCACATTTATCAGGTCACAGTGCAAAGTTAGTTCAATTAAGTCCCACAGTCAATCGTTTCATTGTTAAAAGCGATGCAACACCAGTAATATCAGAAAAATATCGCTAAATACATGTTAGTACGAATATGTGACCCCAGCGATGTAACGTAAACGGACTGACACTGTTAGAAAGTCAATGAAATGTAGTTTTTGAATCTGTCTCTATTTCTTCAGCGCGTCCTAACAGCTAGGATTGGTCCTACAGCACAAAATGACTTATTTGTCTACATTTTTGAATAAAGCGCAACGCCAGCGCCCAGTGTAATCGCTGAGTTCCGACAATCACGTCAAATTAAGAAGAAAGTTTTTTCTTGGAGTCCAATTGTCTCATTTATCACATTTATCAGGTCACAGTGCAAAGTTAGTTCAATTAAGTCCCACAGTAAATCGTTTCATTGTTAAAAGCAATTCAACCTAGTAATGTCAGAAAAATATCGCCAAATACATGTTGGTACGAATATGTGACGCAACCGATGCAACTGAAGCGGTGTGATACCGTTGGAAATTCAATGAAATGTAGTTTTTGAAACTGTCGCTATTTCTTCAGCGCACCATAACGGCTAGGATTAATCCCACAGTAAGAATTGACTTATTTATCTAAATTTTTAACTGAAGCGCTACCACAGCGCCCAGTGTAATCGCTGAGTTCCGGCAATCACGTCAAATTAAGAAGAATGTCATTTCTTGGAGTTCAATTGTCTCCTTTATCACATTTATCAGGTCACAGTCCAAAGTTAGTTCAATTAAGTTCCACAGCCAATCGTTTCATTGTTAAAAGCGATGCAACCTAGTAATATGAGAAAAATATCGCTAATTACATGTTGGTACGAATATGTGACGCAACAGATGCAACTGAAGCGGATTGATACCGTTAGAAAGTCAATGAAATATAGTGTTTGAACCTGTCGCTATTTCTTCAGCGCGCGATAACGGCTAGGATTGGTCCCACAGTAAAAATGACTTATTTAATTAAATTTTTAAATGTAGCGCTACCACAGCGCCCAGTGTAATCTCTGAGTTCCGGCAATCATGTCAAATTAAGAAGAATGTTATTTCCTGGAGTTCAATTGTCTCACTAATAACATTTATAAGATCACAGTCCAAAATCAGTTCAATTAAGTGCCACAGTCAATCGTTTCACTGTTAAAAGCGATGCAACCTAGTAATATGAGAAAAATATCGCTAAATACATGTTGGTACGAATATGTGACGCAACCGATGAAACTAAAGCGGATTGATACCGTTAGAAAGTCAATGAGATGTAGTTTTTGTAACTGTCGCTATTTCTTCAGCGCGCGATAACGGCTAGGATTGGTCCCACAGTAAAAAATGACTTATTAATCTAAATTTTTAAATGAAGTGCTACCACAGCGCCCCGTGTAATCGCTGAGTACCGGTAATCACGTCAAATTAAGAAGAATGTTTATTCTTGAAGTCCAATTGTCTCATTTATCACATTTGTCAGGTCACAGTGAAAAGTTAGTTCAATTAAGTACCGCAGTCAATCGTTTCATTGTTTAAAACGATGCAACCTAGTAATATCAGAAAAATATCGCTAAATACATGTTGGTACGAATATGTGACGCAACCGATGCAATTGAAGCGGTGTGATACCGTTGGAAATTCAATGAAATGTAGTTTTTAAAACTGTCGCTATTTCTTCAGCGCACCATAACGGCTAGGATTAATCCCACAGTAAGAATTGACTTATTTATCTAAATTTTTAACTGAAGCGCTACCACAGCGCCCAGTGTAATCGCTGAGTTCCGGCAATCACGTCAAATTAAGAAGAATGTCATTTCTTGGAGTTCAATTGTCTCCTTTATCACATTTATCAGGTCACAGTCCAAAGTTAGTTCAATTAAGTTCCACAGGCAATCGTTTCATTGTTAAAAGCGATGCAACCTAGTAATATCAAAAAAATATCGCTAATTACATGTTGGTACGAATACGTGACGCTACAGATGCAACTGAAGCGGATTGATACCGTTAGAAAGTCAATGAAATGTAGTGTTTGAACCTGTCGCTATTTCTTCAGCGCGTGATAACGGCTAGGATTGGTCCCACAGTAAAAATGACTTATTTAATTAAATTTTTAAATGTAGCGCTACCACAGCGCCCAGTGTAATCGCTGAGTTCCGACAATCACGTCAAATTAAGAAGAAAGTTATTTCTTGGAGTCCAATTGTCTGATTTATCACATTTATCAGGTCACAGTGCAAAGTTAGTTCAATTAAGTCCCACAGTCAATCGTTTCATTGTTAAAAGCGATGCAACACCAGTAATATCAGAAAAATATCGCTAAATACATGTTAGTACGAATATGTGACCCCAGCGATGTAACGTAAACGGACTGACACTGTTAGAAAGTCAATGAAATGTAGTTTTTGAATCTGTCACTATTTCTTCAGCGCGTCCTAACAGCTAGGATTGGTCCTACAGCACAAAATGACTTATTTGTCTACATTTTTGAATAAAGCGCAACGCCAGCGCCCAGTGTAATCGCTGAGTTCCGACAATCACGTCAAATTAAGAAGAAAGTTTTTTCTTGGAGTCCAATTGTCTCATTTATCACATTTATCAGGTCACAGTGCAAAGTTAGTTCAATTAAGTCCCACAGTTAATCGTTTCATTGTTAAAAGCAATTCAACCTAGTAATGTCAGAAAAATATCGCCAAATACATGTTGGTACGAATAATGCTTTTTAAGGATTGAAAATCACCACCAACAACGACGCCACATCTTCCGGTGCCATATTTGTTTATGTATCACTTTTAGGATTTTTGCTGACGCCAGCTAAAAGCGTTGCATAATTAGGGTAATGCCGTGGGCCAATCAGATGCGATACGGTGACCAGCCTGGTCCAGGGCTATTTCGCTAGAACTATCAGAAAGCGCAGCGCCGTTGAGAAGCAAATAGTCCTGGGGACGAGGTTGCTTGGAGTCCAATTGTCTCACTTATAACATTTAAAAGGTCACAGTCCAAAATCAGTTCAATTAAGTGCCACAGTCAATCGTTTCACTGTTAAAAGCGATGCAACCTAGTAATATGAGAAAAATATCGCTAATTACATGTTGGTACGAATACGTGACGCTACAGATGCAACTGAAGCGGATTGATACCGTTAGAAAGTCAATGAAATGTAGTGTTTGAACCTGTCACTATTTCTTCAGCGCGTGATAACGGCTAGAATTGGTCCCACAGTAAAAATGACTTATTTAATTAAATTTTTAAATGTAGCGCTACCACAGCGCCCAGTGTAATCGCTGAGTTCCGACAATCACGTCAAATTAAGAAGAAAGTTATTTCTTGGAGTCCAATTGTCTGATTTATCACATTTATCAGGTCACAGTGCAAAGTTAGTTCAATTAAGTCCCACAGTCAATCGTTTCATTGTTAAAAGCGATGCAACACCAGTAATATCAGAAAAATATCGCTAAATACATGTTAGTACGAATATGTGACCCCAGCGATGTAACGTGAACGGACTGACACTGTTAGAAAGTCAATGAAATGTAGTTTTTGAATCTGTCTCTATTTCTTCAGCGCGTCCTAACAGCTAGGATTGGTCCTACAGCACAAAATGACTTACTTGTCTACATTTTTGAATAAAGCGCAACGCCAGCGCCCAGTGTAATCGCTGAGTTCCGACAATCACGTCAAATTAAGAAGAAAGTTTTTTCTTGGAGTCCAATTGTCTCATTTATCACATTTATCAGGTCACAGTGCAAAGTTAGTTCAATTAAGTCCCACAGTCAATCGATTCATTGTTAAAAGCAATTCAACCTAGTAATGTCAGAAAAATATCGCCAAATACATGTTGGTACGAATATGTGACCCAATCGTTGTAACTCAAACGGACTGACACCGTTAGAAAGTCAATGAAATGTACTTTTTGAAACTGTCACTAATTCTTCAGCGCGTGATAACGGCTAGGATTGGTCCCACAGTAAAAAAATGACTTATTAATCTAAATTTTTAAATGAAGTGCTACCACAGCGCCCCGTGTAATCGCTGAGTACCGGTAATCACGTCAAATTAAGAAGAATGTTTATTCTTGAAGTCCAATTGTCTCCTTTATCACATTTATCATGTCACAGTCCATAGTTAATTCAATTAAGTCCCACAGTCAATCGTTTCATTGTTTAAAGCGATGCAACCTAGTAATATCAGAAAAATATCGCTAAATACATGTTGGTACGAATATGTGACGCAACCGATGCAACTGAAGCGGTGTGATACCGTTGGAAATTCAATGAAATGTAGTTTTTGAAACTGTCGCTATTTCTTCAGCGCACCATAACGGCTAGGATTAATCCCACAGTAAGAATTGACTTATTTATCTAAATTTTTAACTGAAGCGCTACCACAGCGCCCAGTGTAATCGCTGAGTTCCGGCAATCACGTCAAATTAAGAAGAATGTCATTTCTTGGAGTTCAATTGTCTCCTTTATCACATTTATCAGGTCACAGTCCAAAGTTAGTTCAATTAAGTTCCACAGCCAATCGTTTCATTGTTAAAAGCGATGCAACCTAGTAATATGAGAAAAATATCGCTAATTACATGTTGGTACGAATATGTGACGCAACAGATGCAACTGAAGCGGATTGATACCGTTAGAAAGTCAATGAAATATAGTGTTTGAACCTGTCGCTATTTCTTCAGCGCGCGATAACGGCTAGGATTGGTCCCACAGTAAAAATGACTTATTTAATTAAATTTTTAAATGTAGCGCTACCACAGCGCCCAGTGTAATCGCTGAGTTCCGGCAATCATGTCAAGTTAAGAAGAATGTTATTTCCTGGAGTTCAATTGTCTCACTTATAACATTTATAAGGTCACAGTCCAAAATCAGTTCAATTAAGTGCCACAGTCAATCGTTTCACTGTTAAAAGCGATGCAACCTAGTAATATGAGAAAAATATCGCTAAATACATGTTGGTACGAATATGTGACGCAAACGATGCAACTAAATCGGATTGATACCGTTAGAAAGTCAATGAGATGTAGTTTTTGTAACTGTCGCTATTTCTTCAGCGCGCGATAACGGCTAGGACTGGTCCCACAGTAAAAATAACTTATTTATCTAAATTTTTAAATGTAGCGCTACCACAGCGCCCAGTGTAATCGCTGAGTTCCGACAATCACGTCAAATTAAGAAGAATGTTATTTCTTGGAGTCCAATTGTCTCATTTATCACATTTGTCAGGTCACAGTGCAAAGTTAGTTCAATTAAGTCCCGCAGTCAATCGTTTCATTGCTAAAAGCGATGCAACCTAGTAATATCAGAAAAAAAACGCTAAGCACATGTTGGTACGAATATGTGACCCAATCGTTTTAACTCAAACGGACTGACACCGTTAGAAAGTCAATGAAATGTACTTTTTGAAACTGTCACTAATTCTTCAGCGCGTGATAACGGCTAGGATTGGTCCCACAGTAAAAAATGACTTATTAATCTAAATTTTTAAATGAAGTGCTACCACAGCGCCCCGTGTAATCGCTGAGTACCGGTAATCACGTCAAATTAAGAAGAATGTTTATTCTTGAAGTCCAATTGTCTCCTTTATCACATTTATCAGGTCACAGTGCAAAGTTAGTTCAATTAAGTCCCACAGTCAATCGTTTCATTGTTAAAAGCAATTCAACCTGGCAATGTCAGAAAAATATCGCCAAATACATGTTGGTACGAATATGTGACCCAATCGTTTTAACTCAAACGGACTGACACCGTTAGAAAGTCAATGAAATGTAGTTTTTGAAACTGTCGCTATTTCTTCAGCGCGCGATAACGGCTAGGATTGGTCTCACAGTAAAAATTGGTTTTTTTATCTAAATTTTTAAATGAAGCGCTACCACAGCGCCCAGTGTAATCGCTGAGTTCTGGCAATCACGTCAAATTAAGAAGAATGTTATTTCGTGGAGTCCAGTTGTCTCATTTATCACATTTATCAGGTCAGAGTCCAAAGTTAGTTCAATTAAGTCCCACAGACAATCGTTTCATTGTTAAAAACGATGCAACCTAGTAATATCAGAAAAATATCGCTAAATACATGTTGGTACGAATATGTGACCCAATCGTTTTAACTCAAACGGACTGACACCGTTAGAAAGTCAATGAAATCTACTTTTTGAAATTGTCACTAATTCTTCAGCGCGTGATAACGGCTAGGATTGGTCCCACAGTAAAAAATGACTTTTTATTCTAAATTTTTTAATGAAGTGCTACCACAACGCCCCGTGTAATCGCTGAGTACCGGTAATCACCTCAAATTAAGAAGAATTTTTATTCTTGAAGTCCAATTGTCTCCTTAATCATATTTATCAGGTCACAGTCCAAAGTTAATTCAATTAAGTCCCACAGTCAATCGTTTCATTGTTAAAAGCGATGCAACTTAGTAATATCAGAAAAATATCGCTAAATATATGTTGGTACTAATATGTGACGCAACCGTTATAACTCAAACGGACTGACACCGTTAGAAAGTCAATGAAATATAGTTTTTGAAACTGTCGCTATTTTTTCGGTGCGCGATAACGGCTAGGATTGGTCCCACAGTAAAAATGACTTATTTATCTAAATTTTTAAATGAAGCGCTACCACAGCGCCCAGTGTAATCGCTGAGTTCTGGCAATCACGTCAAATTAAGAAGAATGTTATTTCGTGGAGTCCAGTTGTCTCATTTATCACATTCATCTGGTCACAGTCCAAAGTTAGTTCAATTAAGTCCCACAGACAATCGTTTCATTGTTAAAAGCGATGCAACCTAGTAATATCAGAAAAATATCGCTAAATACATGTTGGTACGAATATGTGACACAATCGTTTTAACTCAAACGGACTGACACCGTTAGAAAGTCAATGAAATGTACTTTTTGAAACTGTCACTAATTCTTCCGCGCGTGATAACGGCTAGGATTGGTCCCACAGTAAAAAATGACTTTTTAATCTAAATTTTTAAATGAAGTGCTACCACAGCGCCCCGTGTAATCGCTGATTACCGGTAATCACGTCAAATTAAGAAGAATGTTTATTCTTGAAGTCCAATTGTCTCCTTTATCACATTTATCATGTCACAGACCATAGTTAATTCAATTAAGTCCCACAGTCAATCGTTTCATTGCTTAAAGCTATTCAACCTAGTAATATCAGAAAAATATCGCTAAATACATGTTGGTACGAATATGTGACGCAACCGATGCAACTGAAGCGGTGTGATACCGTTGGAAAGTCAATGAAATGTAGTTTTTGAAACTGTCGCTATTTCTTCAGCGCACCATAACGGCTAGGATTGGTCCCACAGTAAGAATTGACTTATTTATCTAAATTTTTAACTGAAGCGCTACCATAGCGCCCAGTGTAATCGCTGAGTTCCGGCAATCACGTCAAATTAAGATGAATGTCATTTCTTGGAGCTCAATTGTCTAATTTATCACATTTATCAGGTCACAGTCCAAAGTTAGTTCAATTAAGTCCCACAGCCAATCGTTTCATTGTTAAAAGCGATGCAACCTAGTAATATCAGAAAAGTATCGCTAAATACAGGTTGGTACGAATATGTGACCCAACCGTTGTAACTCAAACGGACTGACACCGTTAGAGAATCAATGAAATGTAGTTTTTGAATCTGTCTCTATTTCTTTAGCGCGTCCTAACAGCTACGATTGGTTTCACAGCGCAAAATGACTTATTTGTCTACATTTTTGAATAAAACGCTACCCCAGCATCCAGTGTAATCGCTGAGTTCCGGCAATCATGTCAAATTAAGAAGAATGTTATTTCTTGGAGTCCAATTGTCTCACTTATAACATTTAAAAGGTCACAGTCCAAAATCAGTTCAATTAAGTGCCACAGTCAATCGTTTCACTGTTAAAAGCGATGCAACCTAGTAATATCAGAAAAATATCGCTAATTACATGTTGGTACGAATATGTGACGCAACAGATGCAACTGAAGCGGATTGATACCGTTAGAAATTCAATGAAATGTAGTGTTTGAACCTGTCGCTATTTCTTCAGCGCGCGATAACGGCTAGGATTGGTCCCACAGTAAAAATGACTTATTTAATTAAATTTTTAAATGTAGCGCTACCACAGCGCCCAGTGTAATCGCTGAGTTCCGGCAATCATGTCAAATTAAGAAGAATGTTATTTCCTGGAGTTCAATTGTCTCACTTATAACATTTATAAGGTCACAGTCCAAAATCAGTTCAATTAAGTGCCACAGTCAATCGTTTCACCGTTAAAAGCGATGCAACCTAGTAATATGAGAAAAATATCGCTAAATACATGTTGGTACGAATATGTGACGCAACCGATGCAACTTAAGCGGATTGATACCGTTAGAAAGTCAATGAGATGTAGTGTTTGAAACTGTCGCTATTTCTTCAGCGCGCGACAACGGTTTGGATTGGTCCCACAGTAAAAATGACTTATTTATCTAAATTTTTAAATGCAGCGCTACCACAGCGCCCAGTGTAATCGCTGAGTTCCGACAATCACGTCAAATTAAGAAGAATGTTATTTCTTGGCGTCCAATTGTCTCATTTATCACATTTATCAGGTCACAGTGCGAAGTTAGTTCACTTAAGTCCCGCAGTCAATCGTTTCATTGCTAAAAGCGATGCAACCTAGTAATATCAGAAAAATATCGCTAAACACATGTTGGTACGAATATGTGACCCAGTCGTTGTAACTCAAACGGACTGACACCGTTAGAAAGTCAATGAAATGTACTTTTTGAACCTGTCACTAATTCTTCAGCGCGTGATAACGGCTAGAATTGGTCCCACAGTAAAAAATGACTTATTAATCTAAATTTTTAAACGAAGTGCTACCACAGCGCCCCGTGTAATCGCTGAGTACCGGTAATCACGTCAAATTAAGAAGAATGTTTATTCTTGAAGTCCAATTGTCTCTTTTATCACATTTATCATGTCACAGTCCATAGTTAATTCAATTAAGTCCCATAGTCAATCGTTTCATTGTTTAAAGCGATGCAACCTAGTAATATCAGAAAAATATCGCTAAATTCATGTTGGTACGAATATGTGACGCAACCGATGCAACTGAAGCGGTGTGATGCCGTTTGAAAGTCAATGAAATGTAGTTTTTGAAACTGTCGCTATTTCTTCAGCGCACCATAACGGCTAGGGTTGGTCCCACAGTAAGAATTGACTTATTTATCTAAATTTTTAACTGAAGCGCTACCACAGCGCCCAGTGTAATCGCTGAGTTCCGGCAATTACGTCAAATTAAGAAGAATGTCATTTCTTGGAGTTCAATTGTCTCCTTTATCACATTTATCAGGTCACAGTCCAAAGTTAGTTCAATTAAGTCCCACAGCCAATCGTTTCATTGTTAAAAGCGATGCAACCTAGTAATATCAGAAAAATATCGCTAAATACAGGTTGGTACGAATATGTGACCCAACCGTTGTAACTCAAACGGACTGACACCGTTAGAGAATCAATGAAATGTAGTTTTTGAATCTGTCTCTATTTCTTCAGCGCGTCCTAACAGCTACGATTGGTTTCACAGCGCAAAATGACCTATTTGTCTACATTTTTGAATAAAACGCTACCCCAGCATCCAGTGTAATCGCTGAGTTCCGGCAATCATGTCAAATTAAGAAGAATGTTATTTCTTGGAGTCCAATTGTCTCACTTATAACATTTAAAAGGTCACAGTCCAAACTCCGTTCAATTAAGTGCCACAGTTAATCGTTTCACTGTTAAAAGCGATGCAACCTAGTAATATGAGAAAAATATCGCTAATTACATATTGGTACGAATATGTGACGCAACAGATGCAACTGAAGCGGATTGACACCGTTAGAAATTCAATGAAATGTAGTTTTTGAATCTGTCTCTATTTCTTCAGCGCGTCCTAACGACTACGATTGGTCCCACAGCACAAAATGACTTATTTGTCTACATTTTTGAATAAAGCGCTACCCCAGCACCCAGTGTAATCGCTGAGTTCGTGCAATCATGTCAAATTAAGAAGAATGTTATTTCCTGGAGTTCAATTGTCTCACTTATAACATTTATAAGGTCACAGTCCAAAATCAGTTCAATTAAGTGCCACAGTCAATCGTTTCACTGTTAAAAGCGATGCAACCTAGTAATATGAGAAAAATATCGCTAAATACATGTTGGTACGAATATGTGACGCAACCGATGCAACTGAAGCGGATTGATACCGTTAGAAAGTCAATGAGATGTAGTTTTTGAAACTGTCGCTATTTCTTCAGCGCGCGATAACGGCTACGATTGGTCCCACAGTAAAAATGACTTATTTATCTAAATTTTTAAATGTAGCGCTACCACAGCGCCCAGTGTAATCGCTGAGTTCCGATAATCACGTCAAATTAAGAAGAATGTTATTTCTTGGGTCCAATTGTCTCATTTATCACATTTATCAGGTCACAGTGCAAAGTGAGTTCAATTAAGTCCCGCAGTCAATCGTTTCATTGCTAAAAGCGATGCAACCTAGTAATATCAGAAAAATATCGCTAAACACATGTTGGTACGAATATGTGACCCAATCGTTGTAACTCAAAGGGACTGACACCGTTAGAAAGTCAATGAAATGTACTTTTTGAAACTGTCACTAATTCTTCAGCGCGTGATAACGGCTAGGATTGGTCCCACAGTAAAAAATGACTTATTAATCTAAATTTTTAAATGAAGTGCTACCACAGCGCCCCGTGTACTCGCTGAGTACCGGTAATCACGTCAAATTAAGAAGAATGTTATTTCTTGAATCCAATTGTGTCACTTATAACATTTATAATTTCACAGTCCAAAATCAGTTCAATTAAGTGCCACAGTCAATCGTTTCACTGTTAAAAGCGATGCAATCTAGTAATATGAGAAAAATATCGCTAATTACATGTTGGTACGAATATGTCACGCAACCGATGCAACTGAAGCCTATCATATTCAATATATTTATAAATGATTTGTTTCTTTTTATAGAAAAATATAAGCTACATAATTACGCTGATGATAACACAATATCCAACTTCTCAAATTCTATTCCTAATTTGATAAATACTTTAGAAAACGAAGCTAAAACTGCCCTCTCCTGGTTAAAAGAGAATAAAATGATTGCAAACCCTGAAAAGTTTCACTCGATAATTCTGACAAAGAATAAGTCAGATAATTTAGGTCTAAAATTTAACATAGGAAATGAAACTATTGAAAGTGAAAATAACGTGAAATTACTAGGAGTGACTATAGACAATAAATTAAACTTTGACAGACACGTTAGTGATTTGTGTCGCAAAGCATCAGCTCAACTAAATGCCTTATTTTGATTTAGAAATTTCTTATCCTTTCAAGCAAAAAATATTTTAGTTCAAAGTTTCATCTACGCAAATTTCAATTATTGTTCCCTTATATGGCATTTTTCTTCTTCTAAATCTTTATCTAAAGTCGAAATGATAGAAAAACGAGCATTAAGATTTCTGTATAATGATACGTTAAGTACATACGAAAATTTACTTAAAAATTCCAGCAAGAGTCACATGAATGTAAATCGCTTACTGTCATTGTGTATAGAAATCTCTAAAACTATATATAACAGCAGCCCTCTTTTTATGAAAGATATATTTTGTTTAAATGATAACGGTAGGACAGTCAGAGAACAAAATACAAATAATTTGGTAGTCTCAAGGAAAAGGACCGCGACCTTTGGAACTAATAGCTTATCAGCCCTGGGACCAAAGATTTGGAATAACCTACCATCACATTTAAAACGATGTGACAAACTTAAAGTTTTTAAAAGCATGATAAAAATGTGGGACGGATCTAAATGTAATTGTGATGAATGTAAGGTCCCTTTATAGAACTTTGTTGTTATTATCGTTTATATATATAAAAAAAATGATTTTATTTAATTGTAAACATAAAAAAATTTGGTCGATTTAGATTAGTTTTCTTAATTATTTTTTTTTTTTGGAAACTATTGTAAATAAGTGAATAATCGTCTTTAAATAAATTGAAAAGAAAAGAAAAGAAGAAAAAATTGATACCGTTAGAAAGTCAATGAAATGTAGTTTTTGAAACTGTCGCTATTTCTTCAGCGCGCGATAACGGCTATGATTGGTCCCACAGTAAAAATGACTTATTAATCTAAATTTTTAAATGTAGCGTTGTTAAAAGCGATGAAACCTAAAAATATCAGAAAGATATGGCTAAGTACATGTTGGTACGAATATGTGACCCAATCGTTGTAACTCAAATGGACTGACACCCTTAGAAAGTCAATGAAATGTACTTTTGGAAACTGTCGCTAATTCTTCAGCGCGTCATAACGGCTATGATTGGTCCCACAGTAAAAAATGACTTATTAATCTAAATTTTACAATGAAGTGCTACCACAGCGCCCAGTGTAATCGCTGAGTTCCGACAATCACGTCAAATTAGGAAGAATGTTATTTCTTGGAGTCCAATTGTCTCATTTATCACATTTATCAGGTCACAGTGCGAAGTTAGTTCAATTAAGTCCCACAGTCAATCGCTTCATTGTTAAAAGCGATGAAACCTAAAAATATCAGAAAAATATGGCTAAGTACATGTTGGTACGAATATGTGACCCAATCGTTGTAACTCAAACGGACTGACACCCTTAGAAAGTCAATGAAATGTACTTTTGGAAACTGTCGCTAATTCTTCAGCGCGTCATAACGGCTATGATTGGTCCCACAGCACAAAATGACTTATTTGTCTGCATTTTTGAATAAAGCGCTACCCCAGCGCCCAGTGTAATCGCTGAGTTCCGGCAATCACGTCAAAATAAGAAGAATGTTATTTCCTGGAGTTCAATTGTCTCACTTATAACATTTATAAGGTCACAGTCCAAAATGAGTTCAATTAAGTGCCACAGTCAATCGTTTCACTGTTAAAAGCGATGCAACCTAGTAATAGGAGAAAAATATCGCTAAATACATGTTGGTACGAATATGTGACGCAACCGATGCAACTGAAGCGGATTGATACCGTTAGAAAGTCAATGAGATGTAGTTTTTGAAACTGTCGCTATTTCTTCAGCGCGCGATAGCGGCTAGGATTGGTCCCACAGTAAAAATGACTTATTTATCTAAATTTTTAAATGTAACGCTACCACAGCGCCCAGTGTAATCGCTGAGTTCCGACAATCACGTCAAATTAAGAAGAATGTTAATTCTTGGAGTCCAATTGTCTCATTTATCACATTTATCAGTTCACAGTCCAAAGTTAGTTCAATTAAGTCCCGCAGTCAATCGTTTCATTGTTAAAAGCGATGCAACCTAGTAATGTCAGAAAAATATCGCTAAATGCATGTTGGTACGAATATGTCACGCTACCGTTATAACTTAAACGGACTGACAGCGTTAGAAAATCAATGAAATGTACTTTTTGAAACTGTTGCTATTACTTCAAAGCGCGACAACGGCTAGGATTGGTCCCACAGTAAAAATGACTTATTTATCTAAATTTTTAAATAAAGCGCTACCACAGCGCCCAGTGTAATCGCTGAGTTCTGGCAATCATCTCAAACTAAGAAGAATGTTATTTCTTGGGTCCAATTGTCTCACTTATAACAAATATAAGGTCACAGTCCAAAATCAGTTCAATTATGTGCCACAGTCAATCGTTTCATTGTTAAAAGTGATGCAACCTAGTAATATCACAAAAATATCGCTAAATACATGTTGGTACGAATATGTGACCCAATCGTTTTAACTCAAACGGACTGACACCGTTAGAAAGTCAATGAAATGTACTTTTTGAAACTGTCACTAATTCTTCAGCGCGTGATAGCGGCTAGGATTGGTCCCACAGTAAAGAATGACTTATTAATCTAAATTTTTAAATGAAGTGCTACCACAGCGCCCCGTGTAATCGCTGAGTACCGGTAATCACGTCAAATTAAGAAGAATGTTATTTCTTGAAGTCCAATTGTCTCACTTATAACATTTATAAGTTCACAGTCCAAAATCAGTTCAATTTAGTGCCACAGTCAATCGTTTCACTGTTAAAAGCGATGCAATCTAGTAATATGAGAAAAATATCGCTAATTACATGTTGGTACGAATATGTCACGCAACCGATGCAACTGAAGCCTATCATATTCAATATATTTATAAATGATTTGTTTCTTTTTATAGAAAAATATAAGCTACATAATTACGCTGATGATAACACAATATCCAACTTCTCAAATTCTATTCCTAATTTGATAAATACTTTAAAAAACGAAGCTAAAACTGCCCTCTCCTGGTTAAAAGAGAATAAAATGATTGCAAACCCTGGAAAGTTTCACTCGATAATTCTGTCAAAGACAAGGCAGATGATCAAAGACAAGGCAAATGACTTATTTATCTAAATTTTTAAATGTAGCGCTACCACAGCGCCCAGTGTAATCGCTGAGGTCCGACAATCGCGTCAAATTAAGAAGAATGTTATTTCTTGGAGTCCAATTGTCTCATTTATCACATTTGTCAGTTCACAGTGCAAAGTTAGTTCAATTAAGTCCCACAGTCAATCGTTTCATTGTTAAAAGCGATGCAACCTAGTAATATCAGAAAAATATCGCTAAATACATGTTGGTACGAATATGTGACCCAATCGTTGAAACTCAAACGGAATGACACCCTTAGAAAGTCAATGAAATGTACTTTTTGAAACTGTCGTTAATTCTTCATCGCGTCATAACGGCTATGATTGGTCCCACAGTAAAAAATGACTTATAAATCTAAATTTTACAATGAAGTGCTACCACAGCGCCCAGTGTAATCGCTGAGTTCCGGCAATCACGTCAAATTAAGAAGAATGTTATTTCTTGGAGTCCAATTGTCTCATTTATCACATTTATCAGGTCACAGTCCAAAGTTAGTTCAATTAAGTTGCGCAGTCAATCGTTTCATTGTTAAAAGCGATTCAACCTAGTAATATCAGAAAAATATCGCAAAATACATGTTGGTACGATAATGTGACCCAATCGTTTTAACTCAAACGGACTGACACCGTTAGAAAGTCAATGACATTTACTTTTTGAAACTGCCTCTAATTCTTCAGCGCGTGATAACGGCTAGGATTGGTCCCACAGTAAAAAATGACTTATTAATCTAAATTTTTAAATGAAGTGCTACCACAGCGCACAGTGTAATCGCTGAGTATCGGTAATCACGTCAAATTAAAAAGAATGTTATTTCTTGAAGTCCAATTGTCTCATTTATCACATTTATCAGGTCACAGTCCAAATTTAGTTCAATTAAGTCCCACAGACAATCGTTTCATTGTTAAAGGCGATGCAACCTACTGATATCAGAAAATATTGCTAAATACATGTTGGTACGAATATGTGACCCAATCGTTGAAACTCAAACGGACTGACACCCTTAGAAAGTCAATGAAATGTACTTTTTGAAACTGTCGTTAATTCTTCATCGCTTCATAACGGCTATGATTGGTCCTACAGTAAAAAATGATTTATTAATCTAAATTTTACAATGAAGTGCTACCACAGCGCCCAGTGTAATCGCTGAGTTCCGGCAATCACGTCAAATTAAGAAGAATGTTATTTCTTGGAGTCCAATTGTCTCATTTATCACATTTATCAGGTCACAGTGCAAAGTTAGTTCAATTAAGTCCCACAGTCAATCGTTTCATTGTTAAAAGCGATGAAACCTAGTAATATCAGAAAAATATCGCTAAATACATGTTGGTACGAATATGTGACCCAATCGTTGTAACTCAAACGGACTGACACCCTTAGAAAGTCAATGACTTTTACTTTTTGAAACTGCCTCTAATTCTTCAGCGCGTGATAACGGCTAGGATTGGTCCCACAGTAAAAAATGACTTATTAATCTAAATTTTTAAATGAAGTGCTACCACAGCGCCCCGTGTAATCGCTGAGTACCGGTAATCACGTCAAATTAAGAAGAATGTTATTTCTTGAAGTCCAATTGTCTCACTTATAATATTTATAAATTCACAGTCCAAAATCAGTTCAATTTAGTGCCACAGTCAATCGTTTCACTGTTAAAAGCGATGCAATCTAGTAATATGAGAAAAATATCGCTAATTACATGTTGGTACGAATATGTCACGCAACCGATGCAACTGAAGCCTATCATATTCAATATATTTATAAATGATTTGTTTCTTTTTATAGAAAAATATAAGCTACATAATTACGCTGAAGATAACACAATATCCAACTTCTCAAATTCTATTCCTAATTTGATAAATACTTTAGAAAACGAAGTTAAAACTGCCCTCTCCTGGTTAAAAGAGAATATAATGATTGCAAACCCTGGAAAGTTTCACTCGATAATTCTGTCAAAGAATAAGGCAGATAATTTAGGTCTAAAATTTAACATAGGAAATGAAACTATTAAAAGTGAAAATAACGTGAAATTACTAGGTGTGACTATAGACAATAAATTAAACTTTGACAGACACGTTAGTGATTTGTGTCGCAAAGCATCAGCTCAACTAAATGCCTTATTTCGATTTAGAAGTTTCTTATCCTTTCAAGCAAAATATATTTTAGTTCAAAGTTTTATCTACGCAAATTTCAATTATTGTTCCCTTATATGGCATTTTTCTTCTTCTAAATCTTTATCTAAAGTCGAAATGATACAAAAACGAGCATTAAGATTTCTGTATAATGATACGTTAAGTACATACGAAAATTTACTTAAAAATTCCAGCAAGAGTCACGTGAATGTAAATCGCTTACGGTCATTGTGTATAGAAATCTCTAAAACTATAAATAACAGCAGCCCTCTTTTTATGAAAGATATATTTTGTTTTAATGATAACGGTAGGACAGTCAGAGAACAAAATACAAATAATTTGGTAGTCTCAAGAAAAAGGACCGTGACTTTTGGAACTAATAGCTTATCAGCCCTGGGACCAAAGATTTGGAATAACCTACCATCACATTTGAAACGAAGTGACAACCTTAAAGGTTTTAAAAGCATGATAAAAATGTGGGACGGATCTAAATGTAACTGTGATGAATGTAAGGTCCCTTTATAGAACTTTGTTGTTATTATTGTTTATATATATACAAAAAATCATTTTATTTAATTGTAAACATAAAAAAATTTAATCGATTTAGATTAGTTTTCTTAATTATTTTTTTTTTTGGAAACTATTGTAAAAAAGTGAATAATTGACTTTAAATAAATTGAAAAGAAAAGAAAAGAAAAAAAATTGATACCGTTAGAAAGTCAATGAAATGTTTTTGAAACTGTCACTAAATCTTCAACGCGTGATAACGGCTAGCACTGGTCCTACAGTAATAAATGACTCATTAATCTAAATTTTTTAATGTAGCGCTACCACAGCGCCCAGTGTAATCGCTGAGGTCCGACAATGACGTCAAATTAAGAAGAATGTTATTTCTTGGAGTCCAATTGCCTCATTTATCACATTTATCAGGTCACAGTCCAAAGTTAGTTCAATTAAGTCCCACAGTCAATCGTTTCATTGTTAAAAGCGATGAAACCTAGTAATATCAGAAAAATATCGCTAAATACATGTTGGTACGAATATGTGACCCAATCGTTGTAACTCAAACGGACTGACACCCTTAGAAAGTCAATGAAATGTACTTTTTGAAACTGTCGCTAATTTTTCAGCGCGTCAAAACGGCTATGATTGGTCCCACAGTAAAAAATGGCTTATTAATCTAAATTTTACAATAAAGTGCTACCACAGCGCTAAGTGTAATCGCTGAGTACCGGTAATCACGTCAAATTAAGAAGAATGTTAATTCTTGGAGTCCAATTGTCTCACTTATAACATTTATAAGTTCACAGTCCAAAATCAGTTCAATTTAGTGCCACAGTCAATCGTTTCACTGTTAAAAGCGATGCAATCTAGTAATATGAGAAAAATATCGCTAATTACATGTTGGTACGAATGTGTCACGCAACCGATGCAACTGAAGCCTATCATATTCAATATATTTATAAATGATTTGTTTCTTTTTATAGAAAAATATAAGCTACATAATTACGCTGATGATAACACAATATCCAACTTCTCAAATTCTATTCCTAATTTGATAAATACTTTAGAAAACGAAGCTAAAACTGCCCTCTCCTGGTTAAAAGAGAATATAATGATTGCAAACCCTGGAAAGTTTCACTCGATAATTCTGTCAAAGAATAAGGCAGATAATTTAGGTCTAAAATTTAACATAGGAAATGAAACTATTGAAAGTGAAAATAACGTGAAATTACTAGGTGTGACTATAGACAATAAATTAAACTTTGACAGACACGTTAGTGATTTGTGTCGCAAAACATCAGCTCAACTAAATGCCTTATTTCGATTTAGAATTTTCTTATCCTTTCAAGCAAAATATATTTTAGTTCAAAGTTTTATCTACGCAAATTTCAATTATTGTTCCCTTATATGGCATTTTTCTTCTTCTAAATCTTTATCTAAAGTCGAAATGATACAAAAACGAGCATTAAGATTTCTGTATAATGATACGTTAAGTACATACGAAAATTTACTTAAAAATTCCAGCAAGAGTCACGTGAATGTAAATCGCTTACGGTCATTGTGTATAGAAATCTCTAAAACTATAAATAACAGCAGCCCTCTTTTTATGAAAGATATATTTTGTTTTAATGATAACGGTAGGACAGTCAGAGAACAAAATACAAATAATTTGGTAGTCTCAAGGAAAAGGACCGTGACTTTTGGAACTAATAGCTTATCAGCCCTGGGACCAAAGATTTGGAATAACCTACCATCACATTTGAAACGAAGTGACAACCTTAAAGGTTTTAAAAGCATGATAAAAATGTGGGACGGATCTGAATGTAACTGTGATGAATGTAAGGTCCCTTTATAGAACTTTGTTGTTATTATTGTTTATATATATACAAAAAATCATTTTATTTAATTGTAAACATAAAAAAATTTAATCGATTTAGATTAGTTTTCTTAATTATTTTTTTTTTTGGAAACTATTGTAAATAAGGGAATAATTGACTTTAAATAAATTGAAAAGAAAAGAAAAGAAAAAAAATTGATACCGTTAGAAATTCAATGAAATGTAGTTTTTGAAACTGTCGCTATTTCTTCATCGCGCGATAACGGCTATGATTGGTCTCACAGTAAAAATGACTTATTTATCTAAATTTTTAAATGTAGCGCTACCACAGCGCCCAGTGTAATCGCTGAGTTCCGACAATCTCGTCAAATTAAGAAGAATGTTATTTCTTGGAGTCCAATTGTCTCATTTATCACATTTATCAGGTCACAGTGCAAAGTTAGTTCAATTAAGTCCCACAGTCAATCGTTTCATTGTTAAAAGCGATGAAACCTAGTAATATCAGAAAAATATCGCTAAATACATGTTGGTACGAATATGTGACCCAATCGTTGTAACTCAAACGGACTGACACCCTTAGAAAGTCAATGAAATGTACTTTTTGAAACTGTCGCTAATTCTTCAGCGCGTGATAACGGCTAGGATTGGTCCCACAGTAAAAAATGACTTATTAATCTAAATTTTTAAATGAAGTGCTACCACAGCGCACAGTGTAATCGCTGAGTACCGGTAATCACGTCAAATTAAAAAGAATGTTATTTCTTGAAGTCCAATTGTCTCATTTATCACATTTATCAGGTCACAGTCCAAAGTTAGTTCAATTAAGTTGCGCAGTCAATCGTTTCATTGTTAAAAGCGATTCAACCTAGTGTCATCAGAAAAATATTGCTAAATACATGTTGGTACGAATATGTGACCCAATCGTTTTAACTCAATCGGACTGAAACCGTTAGAAAGTCAATGAAATGTTTTTGAAACTGTCACTAAATCTTCAACGCGTGATAACGGCTAGGACTGGTCCTACAGTAATAAATGACTCATTAATCTAAATTTTTTAATGTAGCGCTACCACAGCGCCCAGTGTAATCGCTGAGTACCGGTAATCACGTCAAATTAAAAAGAATGTTATTTCTTGAAGTCCAATTGTCTCATTTATCACATTTATCAGGTCACAGTCCAAAGTTAGTTCAATTAAGTTGCGCAGTCAATCGTTTCATTGTTAAAAGCGATTCAACCTAGTATCATCAGAAAAATATCGCAAAATACATGTTGGTACGATAATGTGACCCAATCGTTTTAACTCAAACGGACTGACACCGTTAGAAAGTCAATGACATTTACTTTTTGAAACTGCCTCTAATTCTTCAGCGCGTGATAACGGCTAGGATTGGTCCCACAGTAAAAAATGACTTATTAATCTAAATTTTTAAATGAAATGCTACGACAGCGCACAGTGTAATCGCTGAGTACCGGTAATCACGTCAAATTAAAAAGAATGTTATTTCTTGAAGTCCAATTGTCCCATTTATCACATTTATCAGGTCACAGTCCAAAGTTAATTCAATTAAGTCCCACAGACAATCGTTTCATTGTTAAAGGCGATGCAACCTACTGATATCAGAAAATATTGCTAAATACATGTTGGTACGAATATGTGACCCAATCGTTTTAACTCAATCGGACTGACACCGTTAGAAAGTCAATGAAATGTTTTGGAAACTGTCACTAAATCTTCAACGCGTGATAACGGCTAGGACTGGTCCTACAGTAATAAATGACTCATTAATCTAAATTTTTTAATGTAGCGCTACCACAGCGCCCAGTGTAATCGCTGAGGTCCGACAATGACGTCAAATTAAGAAGAATGTTATTTCTTGGAGTCCAATTGTCTCATTTATCACATTTATCAGGTCACAGTCCAAAGTTAGTTCAATTAAGTCACACAGACAATCGTTTCATTGTTAAAGGCGATGCAACCTACTGATATCAGAAAATATTGCTGAATACATGTTGGTACGAATATGTGACCCAATCGTTGAAACTCAAACGGACTGACACCCTTAGAAAGTCAATGAAATGTACTTTTTGAAACTGTCGTTAATTCTTCATCGCGTCATAACGGCTATGATTGGTCCCACAGTAAAAAAAGACTTATTAATCTAAATTTTACAATGAAGTGCTACCACAGCGCCAGTGTAATCACTGAGTTCCGGCAATCACGTCAAATTAAGAAGAATGTTATTTCTTGGAGTCCAATTGTCTCATTTATCACATTTATCAGGTCACATTCCAAAGTTAGTTCAATTAAGTTGCGCAGTCAATCGTTTCATTGTTAAAAGCAATTCAACCTAGTAATATCAGAAAAATATCGCTAAATACATGTTGGTACGATAATGTGACCCAATCGTTTTAACTCAAACGGACTGACACCGTTAGAAAGTCAATGAAATGTAGTTTTTGAAACTGTCGCTATTTCTTCAGCGCGCGATAACGGCTATGATTGGTCCCACAGTAAAAATGACTTATTTATCTAAATTTTTAAATGTAGCGTTGTTAAAAGCGATGAAACCTAAAAATATCAGAAAGATATGGCTAAGTACATGTTGGTACGAATATGTGACCCAATCGTTGTAACTCAAATGGACTGACACCCTTAGAAAGTCAATGAAATGTACTTTTGGAAACTGTCGCTAATTCTTCAGCGCGTCATAACGGCTATGATTGGTCCCACAGTAAAAAATGACTTATTAATCTAAATTTTACAATGAAGTGCTACCACAGCGCCCAGTGTAATCGCTGAGTTCCGACAATCACGTCAAATTAGGAAGAATGTTATTTCTTGGAGTCCAATTGTCTCATTTATCACATTTATCAGGTCACAGTGCGAAGTTAGTTCAATTAAGTCCCACAGTCAATCGCTTCATTGTTAAAAGCGATGAAACCTAAAAATATCAGAAAAATATGGCTAAGTACATGTTGGTACGAATATGTGACCCAATCGTTGTAACTCAAACGGACTGACACCCTTAGAAAGTCAATGAAATGTACTTTTGGAAACTGTCGCTAATTCTTCAGCGCGTCATAACGGCTATGATTGGTCCCACAGCACAAAATGACTTATTTGTCTGCATTTTTGAATAAAGCGCTACCCCAGCGCCCAGTGTAATCGCTGAGTTCCGGCAATCACGTCAAAATAAGAAGAATGTTATTTCCTGGAGTTCAATTGTCTCACTTATAACATTTATAAGGTCACAGTCCAAAATGAGTTCAATTAAGTGCCACAGTCAATCGTTTCACTGTTAAAAGCGATGCAACCTAGTAATATGAGAAAAATATCGCTAAATACATGTTGGTACGAATATGTGACGCAACCGATGCAACTGAAGCGGATTGATACCGTTAGAAAGTCAATGAGATGTAGTTTTTGAAACTGTCGCTATTTCTTCAGCGCGCGATAGCGGCTAGGATTGGTCCCACAGTAAAAATGACTTATTTATCTAAATTTTTAAATGTAGCGCTACCACAGCGCCCAGTGTAATCGCTGAGTTCCGACAATCACGTCAAATTAAGAAGAATGTTAATTCTTGGAGTCCAATTGTCTCATTTATCACATTTATCAGGTCACAGTCCAAAGTTAGTTCAATTAAGTCCCGCAGTCAATCGTTTCATTGTTAAAAGCGATGCAACCTAGTAATGTCAGAAAAATATCGCTAAATGCATGTTGGTACGAATATGTCACGCTACCGTTATAACTTAAACGGACTGACACCGTTAGAAAATCAATGAAATGTACTTTTTGAAACTGTTGCTATTACTTCAAAGCGCGACAACGGCTAGGATTGGTCCCACAGTAAAAATGACTTATTTATCTAAATTTTTAAATAAAGCGCTACCACAGCGCCCAGTGTAATCGCTGAGTTCTGGCAATCATCTCAAACTAAGAAGAATGTTATTTCTTGGGTCCAATTGTCTCACTTATAACAAATATAAGGTCACAGTCCAAAATAAGTTCAATTATGTGCCACAGACAATCGTTTCATTGTTAAAAGTGATGCAACCTAGTAATATCACAAAAATATCGCTAAATACATGTTGGTACGAATATGTGACCCAATCGTTTTAACTCAAACGGACTGACACCGTTAGAAAGTCAATGAAATGTACTTTTTGATACTGTCACTAATTCTTCAGCGCGTGATAGCGGCTAGGATTGGTCCCACAGTAAAGAATGACTTATTAATCTAAATTTTTAAATGAAGTGCTACCACAGCGCCCCGTGTAATCGCTGAGTACCGGTAATCACGTCAAATTAAGAAGAATGTTATTTCTTGAAGTCCAATTGTCTCACTTATAACATTTATAAGTTCACAGTCCAAAATCAGTTCAATTTAGTGCCACAGTCAATCGTTTCACTGTTAAAAGCGATGCAATCTAGTAATATGAGAAAAATATCGCTAAATACATGTTGGTACGAATATGTGACGCAACCGATGCAACTGAAGCGGATTGATACCGTTAGAAAGTCAATGAGATGTAGTTTTTGAAACTGTCGCTATTTCTTCAGCGCGCGATAGCGGCTAGGATTGGTCCCACAGTAAAAATGACTTATTTATCTAAATTTTTAAATGTAGCGCTACCACAGCGCCCAGTGTAATCGCTGAGTTCCGACAATCACGTCAAATTAAGAAGAATGTTAATTCTTGGAGTCCAATTGTCTCATTTATCACATTTATCAGGTCACAGTCCAAAGTTAGTTCAATTAAGTCCCGCAGTCAATCGTTTCATTGTTAAAAGCGATGCAACCTAGTAATGTCAGAAAAATATCGCTAAATGCATGTTGGTACGAATATGTCACGCTACCGTTATAACTTAAACGGACTGACACCGTTAGAAAATCAATGAAATGTACTTTTTGAAACTGTTGCTATTACTTCAAAGCGCGACAACGGCTAGGATTGGTCCCACAGTAAAAATTGACTTATTTATCTAAATTTTTAAATGAAGCACTACCACAGCGCCCGGTATTATCGCTGAGTGTCGGCAATCATGTCAAATTAAGAAGAATGTTATTTCTTGGGTCCAATTGTCTCACTTATAACAAATATAAGGTCACAGTCCAAAATCAGTTCAATTATGTGCCACAGACAATCGTTTCATTGTTAAAAGTGATGCAACCTAGTAATATCACAAAAATATCGCTAAATACATGTTGGTACGAATATGTGACCCAATCGTTTTAACTCAAACGGACTGACACCGTTAGAAAGTCAATGAAATGTACTTTTTGATACTGTCACTAATTCTTCAGCGCGTGATAGCGGCTAGGATTGGTCCCACAGTAAAGAATGACTTATTAATCTAAATTTTTAAATGAAGTGCTACCACAGCGCCCCGTGTAATCGCTGAGTACCGGTAATCACGTCAAATTAAGAAGAATGTTATTTCTTGAAGTCCAATTGTCTCACTTATAACATTTATAAGTTCACAGTCCAAAATCAGTTCAATTTAGTGCCACAGTCAATCGTTTCACTGTTAAAAGCGATGCAATCTAGTAATATGAGAAAAATATCGCTAATTACATGTTGGTACGAATATGTCACGCAACCGATGCAACTGAAGCCTATCATATTCAATATATTTATAAATGATTTGTTTCTTTTTATAGAAAAATATAAGCTACATAATTACGCTGATGATAACACAATATCCAACTTCTCAAATTCTATTCCTAATTTGATAAATACTTTAAAAAACGAAGCTAAAACTGCCCTCTCCTGGTTAAAAGAGAATAAAATGATTGCAAACCCTGGAAAGTTTCACTCGATAATTCTGTCAAAGACAAGGCAGATGATCAAAGACAAGGCAAATGACTTATTTATCTAAATTTTTAAATGTAGCGCTACCACAGCGCCCAGTGTAATCGCTGAGTTCCGACAATCACGTCAAATTAAGAAGAATGTTAATTCTTGGAGTCCAATTGTCTCATTTATCACATTTATCAGGTCACAGTCCAAAGTTAGTTCAATTAAGTCCCGCAGTCAATCGTTTCATTGTTAAAAGCGATGCAACCTAGTAATGTCAGAAAAATATCGCTAAATGCATGTTGGTACGAATATGTCACGCTACCGTTATAACTTAAACGGACTGACACCGTTAAAAAATCAATGAAATGTACTTTTTGAAACTGTTGCTATTACTTCAAAGCGCGACAACGGCTAGGATTGGTCCCACAGTAAAAATGACTTATTTATCTAAATTTTTAAATAAAGCGCTACCACAGCGCCCAGTGTAATCGCTGAGTTCTGGCAATCATCTCAAACTAAGAAGAATGTTATTTCTTGGGTCCAATTGTCTCACTTATAACAAATATAAGGTCACAGTCCAAAATCAGTTCAATTATGTGCCACAGACAATCGTTTCATTGTTAAAAGTGATGCAACCTAGTAATATCACAAAAATATCGCTAAATACATGTTGGTACGAATATGTGACCCAATCGTTTTAACTCAAACGGACTGACACCGTTAGAAAGTCAATGAAATGTACTTTTTGATACTGTCACTAATTCTTCAGCGCGTGATAGCGGCTAGGATTGGTCCCACAGTAAAGAATGACTTATTAATCTAAATTTTTAAATGAAGTGCTACCACAGCGCCCCGTGTAATCGCTGAGTACCGGTAATCACGTCAAATTAAGAAGAATGTTATTTCTTGAAGTCCAATTGTCTCACTTATAACATTTATAAGTTCACAGTCCAAAATCAGTTCAATTTAGTGCCACAGTCTATCGTTTCACTGTTAAAAGCGATGCAATCTAGTAATATGAGAAAAATATCGCTAATTACATGTTGGTACGAATATGTCACGCAACCGATGCAACTGAAGCCTATCATATTCAATATATTTATAAATGATTTGTTTCTTTTTATAGAAAAATATAAGCTACATAATTACGCTGATGATAACACAATATCCAACTTCTCAAATTCTATTCCTAATTTGATAAATACTTTAAAAAACGAAGCTAAAACTGCCCTCTCCTGGTTAAAAGAGAATAAAATGATTGCAAACCCTGGAAAGTTTCACTCGATAATTCTGTCAAAGACAAGGCAGATGATCAAAGACAAGGCAAATGACTTATTTATCTAAATTTTTAAATGTAGCGCTACCACAGCGCCCAGTGTAATCGCTGAGGTCCGACAATCGCGTCAAATTAAGAAGAATGTTATTTCTTGGAGTCCAATTGTCTCATTTATCACATTTGTCAGTTCACAGTGCAAAGTTAGTTCAATTAAGTCCCACAGTCAATCGTTTCATTGTTAAAAGCGATGCAACCTAGTAATATCAGAAAAATATCGCTAAATACATGTTGGTACGAATATGTGACCCAATCGTTGAAACTCAAACGGAATGACACCCTTAGAAAGTCAATGAAATGTACTTTTTGAAACTGTCGTTAATTCTTCATCGCGTCATAACGGCTATGATTGGTCCCACAGTAAAAAATGACTTATAAATCTAAATTTTACAATGAAGTGCTACCACAGCGCCCAGTGTAATCGCTGAGTTCCGGCAATCACGTCAAATTAAGAAGAATGTTATTTCTTGGAGTCCAATTGTCTCATTTATCACATTTATCAGGTCACAGTCCAAAGTTAGTTCAATTAAGTTGCGCAGTCAATCGTTTCATTGTTAAAAGCGATTCAACCTAGTAATATCAGAAAAATATCGCAAAATACATGTTGGTACGATAATGTGACCCAATCGTTTTAACTCAAACGGACTGACACCGTTAGAAAGTCAATGACATTTACTTTTTGAAACTGCCTCTAATTCTTCAGCGCGTGATAACGGCTAGGATTGGTCCCACAGTAAAAAATGACTTATTAATCTAAATTTTACAATGAAGTGCTACCACAGCGCCCAGTGTAATCGCTGAGTTCCGGCAATCACGTCAAATTAAGAAGAATGTTATTTCTTTGAGTCCAATTGTCTCATTTATCACATTTATCAGGTCACAGTGCAAAGTTAGTTCAATTAAGTCCCACAGTCAATCGTTTCATTGTTAAAAGCGATGAAACCTAGTAATATCAGAAAAATATCGCTAAATACATGTTGGTACGAATATGTGACCCAATCGTTGTAACTCAAACGGACTGACACCCTTAGAAAGTCAATGACATTTACTTTTTGAAACTGCCTCTAATTCTTCAGCGCGTGATAACGGCTAGGATTGGTCCCACAGTAAAAAATGACTTATTAATCTAAATTTTTAAATGAAGTGCTACCACAGCGCCCCGTGTAATCGCTGAGTACCGGTAATCACGTCAAATTAAGAAGAATGTTATTTCTTGAAGTCCAATTGTCTCACTTATAATATTTATAAATTCACAGTCCAAAATCAGTTCAATTTAGTGCCACAGTCAATCGTTTCACTGTTAAAAGCGATGCAATCTAGTAATATGAGAAAAATATCGCTAATTACATGTTGGTACGAATATGTCACGCAACCGATGCAACTGAAGCCTATCATATTCAATATATTTATAAATGATTTGTTTCTTTTTATAGAAAAATATAAGCTACATAATTACGCTGAAGATAACACAATATCCAACTTCTCAAATTCTATTCCTAATTTGATAAATACTTTAGAAAACGAAGTTAAAACTGCCCTCTCCTGGTTAAAAGAGAATATAATGATTGCAAACCCTGGAAAGTTTCACTCGATAATTCTGTCAAAGAATAAGGCAGATAATTTAGGTCTAAAATTTAACATAGGAAATGAAACTATTGAAAGTGAAAATAACGTGAAATTACTAGGTGTGACTATAGACAATAAATTAAACTTTGACAGACACGTTAGTGATTTGTGTCGCAAAGCATCAGCTCAACTAAATGCCTTATTTCGATTTAGAAGTTTCTTATCCTTTCAAGCAAAATATATTTTAGTTCAAAGTTTTATCTACGCAAATTTCAATTATTGTTCCCTTATATGGCGTTTTTCTTCTTCTAAATCTTTATCTAAAGTCGAAATGATACAAAAACGAGCATTAAGATTTCTGTATAATGATACGTTAAGTACATACGAAAATTTACTTAAAAATTCCAGCAAGAGTCACGTGAATGTAAATCGCTTACGGTCATTGTGTATAGAAATCTCTAAAACTATAAATAACAGCAGCCCTCTTTTTATGAAAGATATATTTTGTTTTAATGATAACGGTAGGACAGTCAGAGAACAAAATACAAATAATTTGGTAGTCTCAAGAAAAAGGACCGTGACTTTTGGAACTAATAGCTTATCAGCCCTGGGACCAAAGATTTGGAATAACCTACCATCACATTTGAAACGAAGTGACAACCTTAAAGGTTTTAAAAGCATGATAAAAATGTGGGACGGATCTGAATGTAACTGTGATGAATGTAAGGTCCCTTTATAGAACTTTGTTGTTATTATTGTTTATATATATACAAAAAATCATTTTATTTAATTGTAAACATAAAAAAATTTAATCGATTTAGATTAGTTTTCTTAATTATTTTTTTTTTTGGAAACTATTGTAAATAAGTGAATAATTGACTTTAAATAAATTGAAAAGAAAAGAAAAGAAAAAAAATTGATACCGTTAGAAATTCAATGAAATGTAGTTTTTGAAACTGTCGCTATTTCTTCAGCGCGCGATAACGGCTATGATTGGTCTCACAGTAAAAATGACTTATTTATCTAAATTTTTAAATGTAGCGCTACCACAGCGCCCAGTGTAATCGCTGAGTTCCGACAATCTCGTCAAATTAAGAAGAATGTTATTTCTTGGAGTCCAATTGTCTCATTTATCACATTTATCAGGTCACAGTGCAAAGTTAGTTCAATTAAGTCCCACAGTCAATCGTTTCATTGTTAAAAGCGATGCAACCTAGTAATATCAGAAAAATATCGCTAAATACATGTTGGTACGAATATGTGACCCAATCGTTGAAACTCAAACGGAATGACACCCTTAGAAAGTCAATGAAATGTACTTTTTGAAACTGTCGTTAATTCTTCATCGCGTCATAACGGCTATGATTGGTCCCACAGTAAAAAATGACTTATAAATCTAAATTTTACAATGAAGTGCTACCACAGCGCCCAGTGTAATCGCTGAGTTCCGGCAATCACGTCAAATTAAGAAGAATGTTATTTCTTGGAGTCCAATTGTCTCATTTATCACATTTATCAGGTCACAGTCCAAAGTTAGTTCAATTAAGTTGCGCAGTCAATCGTTTCATTGTTAAAAGCGATTCAACCTAGTAATATCAGAAAAATATCGCAAAATACATGTTGGTACGATAATGTGACCCAATCGTTTTAACTCAAACGGACTGACACCGTTAGAAAGTCAATGACATTTACTTTTTGAAACTGCCTCTAATTCTTCAGCGCGTGATAACGGCTAGGATTGGTCCCACAGTAAAAAATGACTTATTAATCTAAATTTTACAATGAAGTGCTACCACAGCGCCCAGTGTAATCGCTGAGTTCCGGCAATCACGTCAAATTAAGAAGAATGTTATTTCTTTGAGTCCAATTGTCTCATTTATCACATTTATCAGGTCACAGTGCAAAGTTAGTTCAATTAAGTCCCACAGTCAATCGTTTCATTGTTAAAAGCGATGAAACCTAGTAATATCAGAAAAATATCGCTAAATACATGTTGGTACGAATATGTGACCCAATCGTTGTAACTCAAACGGACTGACACCCTTAGAAAGTCAATGACATTTACTTTTTGAAACTGCCTCTAATTCTTCAGCGCGTGATAACGGCTAGGATTGGTCCCACAGTAAAAAATGACTTATTAATCTAAATTTTTAAATGAAGTGCTACCACAGCGCCCCGTGTAATCGCTGAGTACCGGTAATCACGTCAAATTAAGAAGAATGTTATTTCTTGAAGTCCAATTGTCTCACTTATAATATTTATAAATTCACAGTCCAAAATCAGTTCAATTTAGTGCCACAGTCAATCGTTTCACTGTTAAAAGCGATGCAATCTAGTAATATGAGAAAAATATCGCTAATTACATGTTGGTACGAATATGTCACGCAACCGATGCAACTGAAGCCTATCATATTCAATATATTTATAAATGATTTGTTTCTTTTTATAGAAAAATATAAGCTACATAATTACGCTGAAGATAACACAATATCCAACTTCTCAAATTCTATTCCTAATTTGATAAATACTTTAGAAAACGAAGTTAAAACTGCCCTCTCCTGGTTAAAAGAGAATATAATGATTGCAAACCCTGGAAAGTTTCACTCGATAATTCTGTCAAAGAATAAGGCAGATAATTTAGGTCTAAAATTTAACATAGGAAATGAAACTATTGAAAGTGAAAATAACGTGAAATTACTAGGTGTGACTATAGACAATAAATTAAACTTTGACAGACACGTTAGTGATTTGTGTCGCAAAGCATCAGCTCAACTAAATGCCTTATTTCGATTTAGAAGTTTCTTATCCTTTCAAGCAAAATATATTTTAGTTCAAAGTTTTATCTACGCAAATTTCAATTATTGTTCCCTTATATGGCGTTTTTCTTCTTCTAAATCTTTATCTAAAGTCGAAATGATACAAAAACGAGCATTAAGATTTCTGTATAATGATACGTTAAGTACATACGAAAATTTACTTAAAAATTCCAGCAAGAGTCACGTGAATGTAAATCGCTTACGGTCATTGTGTATAGAAATCTCTAAAACTATAAATAACAGCAGCCCTCTTTTTATGAAAGATATATTTTGTTTTAATGATAACGGTAGGACAGTCAGAGAACAAAATACAAATAATTTGGTAGTCTCAAGAAAAAGGACCGTGACTTTTGGAACTAATAGCTTATCAGCCCTGGGACCAAAGATTTGGAATAACCTACCATCACATTTGAAACGAAGTGACAACCTTAAAGGTTTTAAAAGCATGATAAAAATGTGGGACGGATCTGAATGTAACTGTGATGAATGTAAGGTCCCTTTATAGAACTTTGTTGTTATTATTGTTTATATATATACAAAAAATCATTTTATTTAATTGTAAACATAAAAAAATTTAATCGATTTAGATTAGTTTTCTTAATTATTTTTTTTTTTGGAAACTATTGTAAATAAGTGAATAATTGACTTTAAATAAATTGAAAAGAAAAGAAAAGAAAAAAAATTGATACCGTTAGAAATTCAATGAAATGTAGTTTTTGAAACTGTCGCTATTTCTTCAGCGCGCGATAACGGCTATGATTGGTCTCACAGTAAAAATGACTTATTTATCTAAATTTTTAAATGTAGCGCTACCACAGCGCCCAGTGTAATCGCTGAGTTCCGACAATCTCGTCAAATTAAGAAGAATGTTATTTCTTGGAGTCCAATTGTCTCATTTATCACATTTATCAGGTCACAGTGCAAAGTTAGTTCAATTAAGTCCCACAGTCAATCGTTTCATTGTTAAAAGCGATGAAACCTAGTAATATCAGAAAAATATCGCTAAATACATGTTGGTACGAATATGTGACCCAATCGTTGTAACTCAAACGGACTGACACCCTTAGAAAGTCAATGAAATGTACTTTTTGAAACTGTCGCTAATTCTTCAGCGCGTGATAACGGCTAGGATTGGTCCCACAGTAAAAAATGACTTATTAATCTAAATTTTTAAATGAAGTGCTACCACAGCGCACAGTGTAATCGCTGAGTACCGGTAATCACGTCAAATTAAAAAGAATGTTATTTCTTGAAGTCCAATTGTCTCATTTATCACATTTATCAGGTCACAGTCCAAAGTTAGTTCAATTAAGTTGCGCAGTCAATCGTTTCATTGTTAAAAGCGATTCAACCTAGTGTCATCAGAAAAATATCGCAAAATACATGTTGGTACGATAATGTGACCCAATCGTTTTAACTCAAACGGACTGACACCGTTAGAAAGTCAATGACATTTACTTTTTGAAACTGCCTCTAATTCTTCAGCGCGTGATAACGGCTAGGATTGGTCCCACAGTAAAAAATGACTTATTAATCTAAATTTTTAAATTAAGTGCTACCACAGCGCACAGTGTAATCGCTGAGTACCGGTAATCACGTCAAATTAAAAAGAATGTTATTTCTTGAAGTCCAATTGTCTCATTTATCACATTTATCAGGTCACAGTCCAAAGTTAGTTCAATTAAGTCCCACAGACAATCGTTTCATTGTTAAAGGCGATGCAACCTACTGATATCAGAAAATATTGCTAAATACATGTTGGTACGAATATGTGACCCAATCGTTTTAACTCAATCGGACTGAAACCGTTAGAAAGTCAATGAAATGTTTTTGAAACTGTCACTAAATCTTCAACGCGTGATAACGGCTAGGACTGGTCCTACAGTAATAAATGACTCATTAATCTAAATTTTTTAATGTAGCGCTACCACAGCGCCCAGTGTAATCGCTGAGTACCGGTAATCACGTCAAATTAAGAAGAATGTTATTTCTTGGAGTTCAATTGTCTCATTTATCACATTTATCAGGTCACAGTCCAAAGTTAGTTCAATTAAGTTGCGCAGTCAATCGTTTCATTGTTAAAAGCGATTCAACCTAGTAATATCAGAAAAATATCGCTAAATACATGTTGGTACGATAATGTGACCCAATCGTTTTAACTCAAACGGACTGACACCGTTAGAAAGTCAATGACATTTACTTTTTGAAACTGCCTCTAATTCTTCAGCGCGTGATAACGGCTAGGATTGGTCCCACAGTAAAAAATGACTTATTAATCTAAATTTTTAAATGAAATGCTACGACAGCGCACAGTGTAATCGCTGAGTACCGGTAATCACGTCAAATTAAAAAGAATGTTATTTCTTGAAGTCCAATTGTCCCATTTATCACATTTATCAGGTCACAGTCCAAAGTTAATTCAATTAAGTCCCACAGACAATCGTTTCATTGTTAAAGGCGATGCAACCTACTGATATCAGAAAATATTGCTAAATACATGTTGGTACGAATATGTGACCCAATCGTTTTAACTCAATCGGACTGACACCGTTAGAAAGTCAATGAAATGTTTTGGAAACTGTCACTAAATCTTCAACGCGTGATAACGGCTAGGACTGGTCCTACAGTAATAAATGACTCATTAATCTAAATTTTTTAATGTAGCGCTACCACAGCGCCCAGTGTAATCGCTGAGGTCCGACAATGACGTCAAATTAAGAAGAATGTTATTTCTTGGAGTCCAATTGTCTCATTTATCACATTTATCAGGTCACAGTCCAAAGTTTGTTCAATTAAGTCACACAGACAATCGTTTCATTGTTAAAGGCGATGCAACCTACTGATATCAGAAAATATTGCTGAATACATGTTGGTACGAATATGTGACCCAATCGTTGAAACTCAAACGGACTGACACCCTTAGAAAGTCAATGAAATGTACTTTTTGAAACTGTCGTTAATTCTTCATCGCGTCATAACGGCTATGATTGGTCCCACAGTAAAAAAAGACTTATTAATCTAAATTTTACAATGAAGTGCTACCACAGCGCCAGTGTAATCACTGAGTTCCGGCAATCACGTCAAATTAGGAAGAATGTTATTTCTTGGAGTCCAATTGTCTCATTTATCACATTTATCAGGTCACATTCCAAAGTTAGTTCAATTAAGTTGCGCAGTCAATCGTTTCATTGTTAAAAGCAATTCAACCTAGTAATATCAGAAAAATATCGCTAAATACATGTTGGTACGATAATGTGACCCAATCGTTTTAACTCAAACGGACTGACACCGTTAGAAAGTCAATGACATTTACTTTTTGAAACTGCCGCTAATTCTTCAGCGCGTGATAACGGCTAGGATTGGTCCCACAGTAAAAAATGACTTATTAATCTAAATTTTTAAATGAAGTGCTACCACAGCGCCCAGTGTAATCGCTGAGTACCGGTAATCACGTCAACTTAAAAAGAATGTTATTTCTTGAAGTCCAATTGTCTCATTTATCACATTTATCAGGTCACAGTCCAAAGTTAGTTCAATTAAGTCCCACAGACAATCGTTTCATTGTTAAAGGCGATGCAACCTACTGATATCAGAAAATATTGCTAAATACATGTTGGTACGAATATGTGACCCAATCGTTTTAACTCAATCGGACTGACACCGTTAGAAAGTCAATGAAATGTACTTTTTAAAACTGTCATTAAATCTTCAACGCGAGATAACGGCTAGGACTGGTCCTACAGTAATAAATGACTTATTTATCTAAATTTTTAAATGAAGCGCTACCAGAGCGCCTAGTGTAATCGCTGAGTTCCGGCAATCACGTCAAATTAAGAAGAATGTTATTTCTTGGAGTCCAATTGTCTCATTTATCAGGACACAGTCCAAAGTTAGTTCAATTAAGTCCCACAGTCAATCGTTTCATTGTTAAAAGCAATGCAACCTAGTAATATCAGAAAAATGTCGGTTAATACATCTTGGTACGAATATGTCACTCAATTGTTTTAACTCAAACAGACTGACCGTTAGAAAGTCAATAAAATGTACTTTTTGAAACTGCCGCTAATTCTTCAGCGCGTGATAACAGCTAGGATTGGTCCCACAGTAAAAAATGACTTATTATTTCAAATTTTTTAATGAAGTGCTACCACAGCGCCCTGTGTAATCGCTGAGTACCGGTAATCACGTCAAATTAAAAAGAATGTTATTTCTTGAAGTCCAATTGTCTCCTTTATCACATTTATCAGGTGACAGTTCATAGTTAGTTCAATTAAGTCCCACAGTCAATCGCTTCATTGTTAAAAGCGATTCAACCTAGTAATATCAGAAAAATATCGCTAAATACATGTTGGTACGATAATGTGACCCAATCGTTTTAACTCAAACGGACTGACACCGTTAGAAAGTCAATGAAATGTACTTTTTGAAACTGTCATTAAATCTTCAACGCGAGATAACGGCTAGGACTGGTCCTACAGTAATAAATGACTCATTAATCTAAGTTTTTTAATGAAGTGCTACCACAGCGCCCAGTGTAATCACTGAGTACCGGTAATCACGTCAAATTAAAAAGAATGTTATTTCTTGAAGTCCAATTGTCTCCTTTATCACATTTATCAGGTCACAGTCCAAAGTTATTTCAATTAAGTCCCACAGTCAATCGTTTCATTGTTAAAAGCGATGCAACCTAGTAATATCAGAAAAATATCGCTAAATACATGTTGGTACGAATATGTGACCCAACCGTTATAACTCAAACGGAGTGACTCCGTTAGAAAGTCAATGAAATGTAGTTTTTGAAACTGTCGCTATTTCTTCAGCGCGCGATAACGGCTAGGATTGGTCTTACAGTAAAAATTGACTTATTTATCTAAATTTTTAAATGAAGCGCTACCAGAGCGCCTAGTGTAATCGCTGAGTTCCGGCAGTCACGTCAAATTAAGAAGAATGTTATTTTTTGAAGTCCAATTGTCTTCTTTATCACATTTATCAAGTCACAGTCCAAAGTTAGTTCAATTAAGTCCCACAGTCAATCGTTTCATTGTTAAAAGCGATGCAACCTAGTAATATCAGAAAAATATCGCTAAATACATGTTGGTACGAATATGTGACCCAACCGTTATAACTCAAACGGAGTGACTCTGTTTGAAAGTCAATGAAATGTAGTTTTTGAAACTGTCGCTATTTCTTCAGCGCGCGATAACGGCTAGGATTGGTCCTACAGTAAAAATTGACTTATTTATCTAAATTTTTAAATGAAGCGCTACCACAGCGCCTAGTGTAATCGCTGAGTTCCGGAAATCACGTCAAATTAAGAAGAACGTTATTTCTTGGAGTCCAATTGTCTCATTTATCAGGTCACAGTGCAAAGTTAGTTCAATTTAGTCCCACAGTCAATCGTTTCATTGTTAAAAGCGATGCAACCTAGTAATATCAGAAAATATTGCTAAATACATGTTGGTACGAATATGTGAACCAATCGTTTTAACTCAAACCGACTGACCGTTAGAAAGTCAATAAAATGTACTTTTTGAAACTGCCGCTAATTCTTCAGCGCGTGATAACAGCTAGGATTGGTCCCACAGTAAAAAATGACTTATGATTTTAAATTTTTTAAAGAAGTGCTACCACGGCGCCCTGTGTAATCGTTGAGTACCGGTAATCACGTCAAATTAAAAAGAATGTTATTTCTTGAAGTCCAATTGTCTCATTTATCACATTTATCAGGTCACAGTCCAAAGTTAGTTCAATTAAGTTGCACATTTAATCGTTTCATTGTTAAAAGCGATGCAACCTAGTAATATCAGAAAAATATCGCTAAATACATGTTGGTACGAATATGTGACCCAATCGTTTTAACTCAAACGGTCTGACACCGTTAGAAATTCAATGAAATGTACTTTTTGAGACTGCCGCTAATCCTTCAGTGCGTGATAACAGCTAGGATTGGTCCCACAGTAAAAAATGACTTATTATTTCAAATTTTTTAATGAAGTGCTACCACAGCGCCCTGTGTAATCGCTGAGTACCGGTAATCACGTCAAATTAAAAAGAATGTTATTTCTTGAAGTCCAATTGTCTCCTTTATCACATTTATCAGGTGACAGTTCATAGTTAGTTCGATTAAGTCTCACAGTCAATCGCTTCATTGTTAAAAGCGATTCAACCTAGTAATATCAGAAAAATATCGCTAAATACATATTGGTACGATAATGTGACCCAATCGTTTTAATTCAAACGGACTGACACCGTTAGAAAGTCAATGACATTTACTTTTTGAAACTGCCGCTAATTCTTCAGCGCGTGATAACGGCTAGGATTGGTCCCACAGTAAAAAATGACTTATTAATCTAAATTTTTAAATGAAGTGCTACCACAGCCTCCAGTGTAATCGCTGAGTACCGGTAATCACGTCAAATTAAAAAGAATGTTATTTCTTGAAGTCCAGTTGTCTCATTTATCACATTTATCAGGTCACAGTCCAAAGTTAGTTCAATTAAGTCACACAGACAATCGTTTCATTGTTAAAGGCGATGCAACCTACTGATATCAGAAAATATTGCTAAATACATGTTGGTACGAATATGTGACCCAATCGTTGAAACTCAAACGGACTGACACCCTTAGAAAGTCAATGAAATGTACTTTTTGAAACGGTCGTTAATTCTTCATCGCGTCATAACGGCTATGATTGGTCCCACAGTAAAAAATGACTTATTAATCTAAATTTTACAATGAAGTGCTACCACAGCGCCCAGTGTAATCGCTGAGTTCCGGCAATCACGTCAAATTAAGAAGAATGTTATTTCTTGGAGTCCAATTGTCTCATTTATCACATTTATCAGGTCACAGTCCAAAGTTAGTTCAATTAAGTTGCGCAGTCAATCGTTTCATTGTTAAAAGCGATTCAACCTAGTAATATCAGAAAAATATCGCTAAATACATGTTGGTACGATAATGTGACCCAATCGTTTTAACTCAAACGGACTGACACCGTTACAAAGTCAATGACATTTACTTTTTGAAACTGCCGCTAATTCTTCAACGCGAGAGAACGGCTAGGACTGGTCCTACGGTAATAAATGACTCATTAATCTAAGTTTTTTAATGAAGTGCTACCACAGCGCCCAGTGTAATCACTGAGTACCGGTAATCACGTCAAATTAAAAGGAATGTTATTTCTTGAAGTCCAATTGTCTCCTTTATCACATTTATCAGGTCACAGTCCAAAGTTATTTCAATTAAATCCCACAGTCAATCGTTTCATTGTTAAAAGCGATGCAACCTAGTAATATCAGAAAAATATCGCTAAATACATGTTGGTACGAATATGTGACCCAACCGTTATAACTCAAACGGAGTGACTCCGTTAGAAAGTCAATGAAATGTAGTTTTTGAAACTGTCGCTATTTCTTCACCGCGATAACGGCTAGGATTGGTCTTACAGTAAAAATTGACTTATTTATCTAAATTTTTAAGAGAAGCGCTACCAGAGCGCCTAGTGTAATCGCTGAGTTCCGGCAGTCACGTCAAATTAAGAAGAATGTTATTTTTTGAAGTCCAATTGTCTTCTTTATCACATTTATCAAGTCACAGTCCAAAGTTTTATCAATTAAGTCCCACAGTCAATCGTTTCATTGTAAAAAGCGATGCAACCTAGTAATATCAGAGAAATCTCGCTAAATACATGTTGGTACGAATATGTGACCCAACCGTTATAACTCAAACGGAGTGACTCCCTTTGAAAGTCAATGAAATGTAGTTTTTGAAACTGTCGCTATTTCTTCAGCGCGCGATAACGGCTATGATTGGTCCTACCAAAAAAATTGACTTATTTATCTAAATTTTTAAATGAACCGCTACCACAGCGCCTAGTGTAATCGCTGAGTTCCCGCAATCACGTCAAATTAAGAAGAACGTTATTTCTTGGAGTCTAATTGTCTCATTTATCAGGTCACAGTGCAAAGTTAGTTCAATTAAGTCCCACAGTCAATCTTTTCATTGTTAAAAGCGATGCAACCTAGTAATATCAGAAAAATATCGGTTAATACATGTTGGTACGAATATGTGACTCAATGGTTTTAACTTAAACGGACTGACACCGTTAGAAAGTCAATAAAATGTACTTTTTGAAACTGCCGCTAATTCTTCAGCGCGTGATAACAGCTAGGATTGGTCCCACAGTAAAAAATGACTTATTATTTTAAATTTTTTAATAAAGTGCTACCACAGCGCCCTGTGTAATCGCTGAGTACCGGTAATCACGTCAAATTAAAAAGAATGTTATTTCTTGAAGTCCAATTGTCTCCTTTATCACATTTATCAGGTCACAGTTCAAAGTTAGTTCGATTAAGTCTCACAGTCAATCGCTTCATTGTTAAAAGCGATGCAACCTGGTAATATCAGAAAAATATCGCTAAATACATGTTGGTACGAATATGTGACTCAACCGTTGTAACTGAGGCGGATTGATACCGTTAGAAAGTCAATGAAATGTAGTTTTTGAAACTGTCGCTAGTTCTTCAGTGCGCGATAACGGCTAGGATTGGTCCAACAGGAAAAAGTGACCTATTTATCTAAATTTTTAAATGAAGCGCTTCCACAGCGCCCAGTGTAATCGCTGAGTTCCGGCAGTCACGTCAAATTAAGAAGAATGTTATTTCTTGAAGTGCAATTGTCTTCTTTATCACATTAATCAGGTCACAGTCCAAAGTTAGTTCAATTAAGTCCCACAGTCAATCGTTTCATTGTTAAAAGCGATGCAACCTAGTAATATCAGAAAAATATCGCTAAATACATGTTGGTACGAATATGTGACCCAACCGTTATAACTCAAACGGAGTGACTCCGTTTGAAAGTCAATGAAATGCAGTTTTTGAAACTGTCGCTATTTCTTCAGCGAGCGATAACGGCTAGGATTGGTTCCACAGTAAAAATGACTTATTTATCTAAATTTTTAAATGAAGCGCTACCACATCGTCCAGTGTAATCGCTGAGTTGCGGCAATCACGTCAAAATTAAGAACAATGTTATTTCTTGAAGTCCAATTGTCTAATTTATCACATTTATCAGGTCACAGTCCAAAGTTAGTTCAATTAAGTCCCACAGTCAATCGTTTCATTGTTAAAAGCGATGCATCCTAGTAATATCAGAAAAATATCGGTTAATACATGTTGGTACGAATATGTGACTCAATGGTTTTACCTCAAACGGACTGACACCGTTAGAAAGTCAATGAAATGTACTTTTTGAAACTGCCGCTAATTCTTCAGCGCGTGATAACAGCTAGGATTGGTCCAACAGTAAAAAATGACTTACTATTTTAAATTTTTTAATGAAGTGCTACCACAGCGCCCTGTGTAATCGCTGAGTACCGGTAATCATGTCAAATTAAAAAGAATGTTATTTCTTGAAGTCTAATTGTCTCCTTTATCACATTTATCAGGTCACAGTTCAATGTTAGTTCGATTAAGTCTCACAGTCAATCGCTTCATTGTTAAAAGCGATGCAACCTAGTAATATCAGAAAAATATCGCTAAATACATGTTGGTACGAATATGTGACCCAATCGTTTTAACTCAAATGGTCTGACACCGTTAGAAAATCAATGAAATGTACTTTTTGAAACTGCCGCTAATACTTCAGCGCGTGATAACGACTAGGATTGGTCCCACAGTAAAAAATAACTTATTAATCTAAATTTTTAAATGAAGTGCTTCCACAGTCCAAAGTTGGTTCAATTAAGTTCAACAGTCAATCGCTTTATTGTTAAAAGCAAGGCAACCAGGTAATATCAGAAAAATATCGCTAAATACATGTTGGTACAAATATGTGACGCAACCGTTGTAACTGAAGCGGATTTTTACCGTTAGAAAGTCAATGAAATGTACTTTTCGAACCTGTCACTAATTCTTCAGCGCGTGATAACGGCTAGGACTGGTCCTACAGTAAAAATTGACTTATTTATCTAAATTTTTAAATGAAGCGCTACCACAGCGCCTAGTGTAATCGCTGAGTTCCGGAAATCACGTCAAATTAAGAAGAACGTTATTTCTTGGAGTCCAATTGTCTCATTTATCAGGTCACAGTGCAAAGTTAGTTCAATTAAGTCCCACAGTCAATCGTTTCATTGTTAAAAGCGATGCAACCTAGTAATATCAGAAAATATTGCTAAATACATGTTGGTGCGAATATGTGAACCAATCGTTTTAACTCAAACGGACTGACACCGTTAGAAAGTCAATGAAATGTAGTTTTTGAAACTGTCGCTAGTTCTTCAGTGCGCGATAACGGCTAGGATTGGTCCAACAGGAAAAATTGACTTATTTATCTAAATTTTTAAATGAAGCGCTACCACAGCGCCCAGTGTATTCGCTGAGTTCCGGCAGTCACGTCAAATTAAGAAGAATGTTATTTCTTGAAGTCCAATTGTCTTCTTTATCACATTTATCAGGTCACATCCCAAAGTTAGTTCAATTAAGTCCCACAGTCAATCGTTTCATTGTAAAAAGCGATGCAACCTAGTAATATCAGAGAAATCTCGCTAAATACATGTTGGTACGAATATGTGACCCAACCGTTATAACTCAAACGGAGTGACTCCCTTTGAAAGTCAATGAAATGTAGTTTTTGAAACTGTCGCTATTTCTTCAGCGCGCGATAACGGCTATGATTGGTCCTACCAAAAAAATTGACTTATTTATCTAAATTTTTAAATGAAGCGCTACCACAGCGCCTAGTGTAATCGCTGAGTTCCGGCAATCACGTCAAATTAAGAAGAACGTTATTTCTTGGAGTGTAATTGTCTCATTTATCAGGTCACAGTGCAAAGTTAGTTCAATTAAGTCCCACAGTCAATCGTTTCATTGTTAAAAGCGATGCAACCTAGTAATATCAGAAAAATATCGGTTAATACATATTGGTACGAATATGTGACTCAATGGTTTTAACTTAAACGGACTGACTCCGTTAGAAAGTCAATAAAATGTACTTTTTGAAACTGCCGCTAATTCTTCAGCGCGTGATAACAGCTAGGATTGGTCCCACAGTAAAAAATGACTTATTATTTTAAATTTTTTAATAAAGTGCTACCACAGCGCCCTGTGTAATCGCTGAGTACCGGTAATCACGTCAAATTAAAAAGAATGTTATTTCTTGAAGTCCAATTGTCTCCTTTATCACATTTATCAGGTCACAGTTCAAAGTTAGTTCGATTAAGTCTCACAGTCAATCGCTTCATTGTTAAAAGCGATGCAACCTGGTAATATCAGAAAAATATCGCTAAATACATGTTGGTACGAATATGTGACTCAACCGTTGTAACTGAGGCGGATTGATACCGTTAGAAAGTCAATGAAATGTAGTTTTTGAAACTGTCGCTAGTTCTTCAGTGCGCGATAACGGCTAGGATTGGTCCAACAGGAAAAAGTGACCTATTTATCTAAATTTTTAAATGAAGCGCTAACACGGCGCCCAGTGTAATCGCTGAGTTCCGGCAGTCACGTCAAATTAAGAAGAATGTTATTTCTTGAAGTGCAATTGTCTTCTTTATCACATTAATCAGGTCACAGTCCAAAGTTAGTTCAATTAAGTCCCACAGTCAATCGTTTCATTGTTAAAAGCGATGCAATCTAGTAATTTCAGAAAAATATCGCTAAATACATGTTGGTACGAATATGTGACCCAACCGTTATAACTCAAACGGAGTGACTCCGTTTGAAAGTCAATGAAATGCAGTTTTTGAAACTGTCGCTATTTCTTCAGCGAGCGATAACGGCTAGGATTGGTTCCACAGTAAAAATGACTTATTTATCTAAATTTTTAAATGAAGCGCTACCACATCGTCCAGTGTAATCGCTGAGTTGCGGCAATCACGTCAAAATTAAGAACAATGTTATTTCTTGAAGTCCAATTGTCTAATTTATCACATTTATCAGGTCACAGTCCAAAGTTAGTTCAATTAAGTCCCACAGTCAATCGTTTCATTGTTAAAAGCGATGCATCCTAGTAATATCAGAAAAATATCGGTTAATACATGTTGGTACGAATATGTGACTCAATGGTTTTACCTCAAACGGACTGACACCGTTAGAAAGTCAATGAAATGTACTTTTTGAAACTGCCGCTAATTCTTCAGCGCGTGATAACAGCTAGGATTGGTCCAACAGTAAAAAATGACTTACTATTTTAAATTTTTTAATGAAGTGCTACCACAGCGCCCTGTGTAATCGCTGAGTACCGGTAATCATGTCAAATTAAAAAGAATGTTATTTCTTGAAGTCTAATTGTCTCCTTTATCACATTTATCAGGTCACAGTTCAATGTTAGTTCGATTAAGTCTCACAGTCAATCGCTTCATTGTTAAAAGCGATGCAACCTAGTAATATCAGAAAAATATCGCTAAATACATGTTGGTACGAATATGTGACCCAATCGTTTTAACTCAAATGGTCTGACACCGTTAGAAAATCAATGAAATGTACTTTTTGAAACTGCCGCTAATACTTCAGCGCGTGATAACGACTAGGATTGGTCCCACAGTAAAAAATAACTTATTAATCTAAATTTTTAAATGAAGTGCTTCCACAGTCCAAAGTTGGTTCAATTAAGTTCAACAGTCAATCGCTTTATTGTTAAAAGCAAGGCAACCAGGTAATATCAGAAAAATATCGCTAAATACATGTTGGTACAAATATGTGACGCAACCGTTGTAACTGAAGCTGATTAATACCGTTAGAAAGTCAATGAAATGTAGTTTTTGAAACTGTCGCTATTTCTTCAGCGAGCGATAACGGCTAGGATTGGTCCCACAGTAAAAATGACTTATTTATCTAAATTTTTAAATGAAGCGCTACCACATCGTCCAGTGTAATCGCTGAGTTGCGGCAATCACGTCAAAATTAAGAACAATGTTATTTCTTGAAGTCCAATTGTCTAATTTATCACATTTATCAGGTCACAGTCCAAAGTTAGTTCAATTAAGTCCCACAGTCAATCGTTTCATTGTTAAAAGGGATGCAACCTAGTAATATTAGAAAATATTGCTAAATACATGTTGGCACGAATATGTGAACCAATCGTTTTAACTCAAACGGACTGACACCGTTAGAAAGTCAATGAAATGTACTTTTCGAACCTGTCACTAATTCTTCAGCGCGTGATAACGGCTAGGACTGGTCCTACAGTAATAAATGACTTATTAATCTAAATTTTTTAATGAAGTGCTACCGCAGCGCCCAGTGTAATCACTGAGTACCGGTAATCACGTCAAATTAAAAAGAATGTTATTTCTTGAAGTGCAATTGTCTTCTTTATCACATTAATCAGGTCACAGTCCAAAGTTAGTTCAATTAAGTCCCACAGTCAATCGTTTCATTGTTAAAAGCGATGCAATCTAGTAATATCAGAAAAATATCGCTAAATACATGTTGGTACGAATATGTGACCCAACCGTTATAACTCAAACGGAGTGACTCCGTTTGAAAGTCAATGAAATGCAGTTTTTGAAACTGTCGCTATTTCTTCAGCGAGCGATAACGGCTAGGATTGGTTCCACAGTAAAAATGACTTATTTATCTAAATTTTTAAATGAAGCGCTACCACATCGTCCAGTGTAATCGCTGAGTTGCGGCAATCACGTCAAAATTAAGAACAATGTTATTTCTTGAAGTCCAATTGTCTAATTTATCACATTTATCAGGTCACAGTCCAAAGTTAGTTCAATTAAGTCCCACAGTCAATCGTTTCATTGTTAAAAGCGATGCATCCTAGTAATATCAGAAAAATATCGGTTAATACATGTTGGTACGAATATGTGACTCAATGGTTTTACCTCAAACGGACTGACACCGTTAGAAAGTCAATGAAATGTACTTTTTGAAACTGCCGCTAATTCTTCAGCGCGTGATAACAGCTAGGATTGGTCCAACAGTAAAAAATGACTTATTATTTTAAATTTTTTAATGAAGTGCTACCACAGCGCCCTGTGTAATCGCTGAGTACCGGTAATCATGTCAAATTAAAAAGAATGTTATTTCTTGAAGTCTAATTGTCTCCTTTATCACATTTATCAGGTCACAGTTCAATGTTAGTTCGATTAAGTCTCACAGTCAATCGCTTCATTGTTAAAAGCGATGCAACCTAGTAATATCAGAAAAATATCGCTAAATACATGTTGGTACGAATATGTGACCCAATCGTTTTAACTCAAATGGTCTGACACCGTTAGAAAATCAATGAAATGTACTTTTTGAAACTGCCGCTAATACTTCAGCGCGTGATAACGACTAGGATTGGTCCCACAGTAAAAAATAACTTATTAATCTAAATTTTTAAATGAAGTGCTTCCACAGTCCAAAGTTGGTTCAATTAAGTCCCACAGTCAATCGTTTCATTGTTAAAAGCGATGCAACCAGGTAATATCAGAAAAATATCGCTAAATACATGTTGGTACAAATATGTGACGCAACCGTTGTAACTGAAGCTGATTGATACCGTTAGAAAGTCAATGAAATGTAGTTTTTGAAACTGTCGCTATTTCTTCAGCGCGCGATAACGGCTAGGATTCGTCCCACAGTAAAAAATGACTTATTGTTTTAAATTTTTTAATAAAGTGCTACCACAGCGCCCTGTATAATCGCTGAGTACCGGTAATCACGTCAAATTAAAAAGAATGTTATTTCTTGAAGTCCAATTGTCTGCTTTATCACATTTATCAGGTCACAGTTCAAAGTTAGTTCGATTAAGTCTCACAGTCAATCGCTTCATTGTTAAAAGCGATGCAACCTGGTAATATCAGAAAAATATCGCTAAATACATGTTGGTACGAATATGTGACCCAACCGTTATAACTCAAACGGAGTGACTCCGTTTGAAAGTCAATGAAATGCAGTTTTTGAAACTGTCGCTATTTCTTCGGCGAGCGATAACGGCTAGGATTGGTTCCACAGTAAAAATGACTTATTTATCTAAATTTTTAAATGAAGCGCTACCACATCGTCCAGTGTAATCGCTGAGTTGCGGCAATCACGTCAAAATTAAGAACAATGTTATTTCTTGAAGTCCAATTGTCTAATTTATCACATTTATCAGGTCACAGTCCAAAGTTAGTTCAATTAAGTCCCACAGTCAATCGTTTCATTGTTAAAAGCGATGCATCCTAGTAATATCAGAAAAATATCGGTTAATACATGTTGGTACGAATATGTGACTCAATGGTTTTAACTCAAACGGACTGACACCGTTAGAAAGTCAATGAAATGTACTTTTTGAAACTGCCGCTAATTCTTCAGCGCGTGATAACAGCTAGGATTGGTCCCACAGTAAAAAATGACTTATTATTTTAAATTTTTTAATGAAGTGCTACCACAGCGCCCTGTGTAATCGCTGAGTACCGGTAATCATGTCAAATTAAAAAGAATGTTATTTCTTGAAGTCTAATTGTCTCCTTTATCACATTTATCAGGTCACAGTTCAATGTTAGTTCGATTAAGTCTCACAGTCAATCGCTTCATTGTTAAAAGCGATGCAACCTAGTAATATCAGAAAAATATCGCTAAATACATGTTGGTACGAATATGTGACCCAATCGTTTTAACTCAAATGGTCTGACACCGTTAGAAAATCAATGAAATGTACTTTTTGAAACTGCCGCTAATACTTCAGCGCGTGATAACGACTAGGATTGGTCCCACAGTAAAAAATAACTTATTAATCTAAATTTTTAAATGAAGTGCTTCCACAGTCCAAAGTTGGTTCAATTAAGTTCAACAGTCAATCGCTTTATTGTTAAAAGCAAGGCAACCAGGTAATATCAGAAAAATATCGCTAAATACATGTTGGTACAAATATGTGACGCAACCGTTGTAACTGAAGCGGATTGATACCGTTAGAAAGTCAATGAAATGTAGTTTTTGAAACTGTCGCTATTTCTTCAGCGAGCGATAACGGCTAGGATTGGTCCCACAGTAAAAATGACTTATTTATCTAAATTTTTAAATGAAGCGCTACCACATCGTCCAGTGTAATCGCTGAGTTGCGGCAATCACGTCAAAATTAAGAACAATGTTATTTCTTGAAGTCCAATTGTCTCCTTTATCACATTTATCAGGTCACAGTCCAAAGTTAGTTCAATTAAGTCCCACAGCCAATCATTTCATTTTAAAAGCGATGCAACCTGGTAATATCAGAAAAATATCACTAAATACATGTTGGTGCGAATATGTGACTCAAACGTTGTAACTGAGGCGGATTGATACCGTTAGAAAGTCAATGAAATGTAAGTTTTGAAACTGTCGCTATTTCTTCAGCGCGCGATAACGGCTAGGATTCGTCCCACAGTAAAAAATGACTTATTATTTTAAATTTTTTAATAAAGTGCTACCACAGCGCCCTGTATAATCGCTGAGTACCGGTAATCACGTCAAATTAAAAAGAATGTTATTTCTTGAAGTCCAATTGTCTGCTTTATCACATTTATCAGGTCACAGTTCAAAGTTAGTTCGATTAAGTCTCACAGTCAATCGCTTCATTGTTAAAAGCGATGCAACCTGGTAATATCAGAAAAATATCGCTAAATACATGTTGGTACGAATATGTGACTCAACCGTCGTAACTGAGGCGGATTGATACCGTTAGAAAGTCAATGCTAGGTAGTTTTTGAAACTGTCGCTATTTCTTCAGCGATCGATAACGGCTAGGATTGGTCCCACAGTAAAAATGACTTATTTATCTAAATTTTTAAATGAAGCGCTACCACATCGTCCAGTGTAATCGCTGAGTTCCGGCAATCACGTCAAATTAAGAACAATGATATTTCTTGGAGTCCAATTGTCTAATTTACTACATTTATCAGGTCACAGTCCAAAGTTAGTTCAATTAAATCCCACAGTCAATCGTTGCACTGTTAAAAGCGATGGAACCTAGTAATATCAGAAAATATTGCTAAATACATGTTGGTACGAATATGTGAACCAATCGTTTTAACTCAAACGGACTGACACCGTTAGAAAGTCAATGAAATGTACTTTTTGAAACTGTCACTAATTCTTCAGCGCGTGATAACGGCTAGGACTGGTCCCACAGTAAAAATGACTTATTTATCTAAATTTTTAAATGTAGCGCTACCACAACGCCCAGTGTAATCGCTGAGTTCCGGCAATCACGTCAAATTAAGGAGAACGTTATTTCTTGGAGTCCAATTGTCTCATTTATCTGGTCACAGTACAAAGTTAATTCAATTAAGTCCCACAGTCAATCGTTTCATTGTTAAAAGCGATGCAACCTAGTAATATCAGAAAAATATCGGTTAATACATGTTGCTACGAATATGTGACTCAATGGTTTTAACTCAAACGGACTGACACCGTTAGAAAGCCAATGAAATGTACTTTTTGAAACTGCCGCAAATTCTTCAGCGCGTGATAACAGCTAGGATTGGTCCTACAGTAAAAAATGACTTATTATTTTAAATTTTTTAATGAAGTGCTACCACAGCGCCCTGTGTAATCGCTGAGTACCGGTAATCACGTCAAATTAAAATGAATGTTATTTCTTGAAGTTCAATTGTCTCCTTTATCACATTTATCAGGTCACAGTTCAAAGTTAGTTCGATTAAGTCTCACAGTCAATCGCTTCATTGTTAAAAGCGATGCAACCTGGTAATATCAGAAAAATATCGCTAAATACATGTTGGTACGAATATGTGACCCAATCGTTTTAACTCAAACGGACTGACACCGTTAGAAAGTTAATGAAATGAACTTTTTGAAACTGCCGCTAATTCTTCAGCGCGTGATAACGACTAGGATTGGTCCCACAGTAAAAAATGACTTATTATTCTAAATTTTTAAATGAAGTGCTACCACAGTCCAAAGTTGGTTCAATTAAGTTCAACAGTCAATCGCTTTATTGTTAAAAGCAAGGCAACCAGGTAATATCAGAAAAATATCGCTAAATACATGTTGGTACGAATATGTGACGCAACCGTTGTAACTGAAGCGGATATATACCGTTAGAAAGTCAATGAAATTTACTTTTTGAAACTGTGACTAATTCTTCAGCGCGTGATAACGGCTAGGACTGGTCCCACAGTAAAAATGACTTATTAATCTAAATTTTTAAATGAAGTGCTACCACAGTCCAAAGTTGGTTCAATTAAGTTCAACAGTCAATCACTTCATTGTTAAAAGCAAGGCAACCAGGTAATATCAGAAAAATATCGTTAAATACATGTTGGTACGAATATGTCACGCAACCGTTATAACTCAAACGGACTGACACCGTTAGAAAGTCAATGAAATGTAGTTTTTGAAACTGTCGCAAAGTAAAGTAAAAATGACTTATTTATCTAATTTTTTAAATGAAGTGCTACCACAGCGCCCCATGTAATCGCTGAGTACCGGTAATCACGTCAAATTAAGAAGAATGTTATTTCTTGAAGTCCAATTGTCTCCTTTATCACATTTATCAGGTCACAGTCCAAAGTTAGTTCAATTAAGTCCCACAGTCAATCGTTTCATTGTTAAAAGCGATGCAACCTAGTAATATGAGAAAAATATCGCTAAATACATGTTGGTACGAATATGTGACCCAACCGTTGTAACTCAAACGGACTGACACGGTTAGAAAGTCAATGAAATGTAGTTTTTAAATCTGTCTCTATTTCTTCAGCGTGTCCTAACGACTACGATTGGTCCCACAGCACAAAATGACTTATTTGTCTACATTTTTGAATTAAGCGCTACCCCAGCGCCCAGTGTAATCGCTGAGTTTCGACAATCATGTCAAATTAAGAAGAATGTTATTTCTTGGAGTCCAATTGTCTCCTTTATCACATTTATCAGGTTACATTCCAAAGTTAGTTCAATTAAGTCCCACAGTCAATAGTTTCATTCTTAAAAGCGATGCAACCTAGTAAAGTCAGAAAAATATCGCTAAATACATGTTGGTACGAATATGTGACGCAACCGTTGTAACTGAAGCTGATTGATACCGTTAGAAAATCAATGAAATGTAGTTTTTGAAACTTTCGCTATCTCTTCAGCGCGCGATAACGGCTAGGATTGCTCCCACAGTAAAAATGACATATTTATCTAAATTTTTAAATGAAGCGCTACCACATCGCCCAGTGTAATCGCTGAGTTCCGGCAATCACTACAAATTAAGAACAATGTTATTTCTTGGAGTCCAATTGTCTCATTTATCACATTTATCAGGTCACAGTCCAAAGTTAGTTCAATTAAGTCACACAGACAATCGTTTCATTGTTAAAGGCGATGCAACCTAGTGATATCAGAAAATATTGCTAAATACATGTTGGTACGAATATGTGACTTAATCGTTTAAACTCAAACGGACTGACACCGTTAGAAAGTCAATGAAATGTACTTTTTGAAACTGTCACTAACTCTTCAGCGCGTGATGACGTCTAGGACTGGTCCTACAGTAATAAATGACTTATTAATCTAAATTTTTAAAGGAGGTGCTACCACTGCGCCCAGTGTAATCGCTGAGTACCGGTAATCACGTCAAATTAAGAAGAATGTTATTTCTTGAAGTCCAGTTGTCTCCTTTATCACATTTATCAGGTCACAGTCCAAAGTTAGTTCAATTAAGTCCCACAGTCAATCGTTTCATTGTTAAAAGCGGTGCAACCTAGTAATATCAGAAAAATATCGCTAAATACATGTTGGTATGAATATGCGACCCAACCGTTACAACTCAAACGGAGTGACTCCGTTAGAAAGTCAATGAAATGTAGTTTTTGAAACTGTCGCTATTTCTTCAGCGCGCGATAACGGCTAGGATTGGTCCCACAGTAAAATTTGACTTATTTATCTAAATTTTTAAGTGAAGCGCTACCACAGGGCTTAGTGTAATTGCTGAGTTCCGGCAATTACGTCAAATTAAGAAGAATGTTATTTCTTTGAGTCCAATTGTCTCATTTATCAGGTCACAGTTCAAAGTTAGTTCGATTAAGTCTCACACTCAATCGCTTCATTGTTAAAAGCGATGCAACCTGGTAATGTCAGAAAAATATCGCTAAATACATGTTGGTACGAATATGTGACTCAACCGTTGTAACTGAGGCGGATTGATACCGTTAGAAAGTCAATGATAGGTAGTTTTTGAAACTGTCACTATTTCTTCAGCGATCGATAACGGCTAGGATTGGTCCCACAGTAAAAATGACTTATTTATCTAAATTTTTAAATGAAGCGCTACCACATCGTCCAGTGTAATCGCTGAGTTCCGGCAATCACGTCAAATTAAGAACAATGTTATTTCTTGGAGTCCAATTGTCTAATTTATTACATTTATCAGGTCACAGTCCAAAGTTAGTTCAATTAAATCCCACAGTCAATCGTTGCACTGTTAAAAGCGATGGAACCTAGTAATATTAGAAAATATTGCTAAATACATGTTGGTACGAATATGTGAACCAATCGTTTTAACTCAAACGGACTGACACCGTTAGAAAGTCAATGAAATGTACTTTTTGAAACTGTCACTAATTCTTCAGCGCGTGATAACGGCTAGGACTGGTCCCACAGTAAAAATGACTTATTTATCTAAATTTTTAAATGTAGCGCTACCACAGCGCCAAGTGTAATCGCTGAGTTCCGGCAATCACGTCAAATTAAGGAGAACGTTATTTCTTGGAGTCCAATTGTCTCATTTATCTGGTCACAGTACAAAGTTAATTCAATTAAGTCCCACAGTCAATCGTTTCATTGTTAAAAGCGATGCAACCTAGTAATATCAGAAAAATATCGGTTAATACATGTTGGTACGAATATGTAACTCAATGGTTTTAACTCAAACGGACTGACACCGTTAGAAAGCCAATGAAATGTACTTTTTGAAACTGCCGCAAATTCTTCAGCGCGTGATAACAGCTAGGATTGGTCGTACAGTAAAAAATGACTTATTATTTTAAATTTTTTAATGAAGTGCTACCACAGCGCCCTGTGTAATCGCTGAGTACCGGTAATCACGTCAAATTAAAATGAATGTTATTTCTTGAAGTTCAATTGTCTCCTTTATCACATTTATCAGGTCACAGTTCAAAGTTAGTTCGATTAAGTCTCACAGTCAATCGCTTCATTGTTAAAAGCGATGCAACCTGGTAATATCAGAAAAATATCGCTAAATACATGTTGGTACGAATATGTGACCCAATCGTTTTAACTCAAACGGACTGACACCGTTAGAAAGTTAATGAAATGAACTTTTTGAAACTGCCGCTAATTCTTCAGCGCGTGATAACGACTAGGATTGGTCCCACAGTAAAAAATGACTTATTAATCTAAATTTTTAAATGAAGTGCTACCACAGTCCAAAGTTGGTTCAATTAAGTTCAACAGTCAATCGCTTTATTGTTAAAAGCAAGGCAACCAGGTAATATCAGAAAAATATCGCTAAATACATGTTGGTACGAATATGTGACGCAACCGTTGTAACTGAAGCGGATATATACCGTTAGAAAGTCAATGAAATGTACTTTTTGAAACTGTGGCTATTTCTTCAGCGCGTGATAACGGCTAGGACTGGTCCCACAGTAAAAAATGACTTATTAATCTAAATTTTTAAATGAAGTGCTACCACAGTCCAAAGTTGGTTCAATTAAGTTCAACAGTCAATCGCTTCATTGTTAAAAGCAAGGCAACCAGGTAATATCAGAAAAATATCGTTAAATACATGTTGGTACGAATATGTCACGCAACCGTTATAACTCAAACAAACTGACACCGTTAGAAATTCAATGAAATGTAGTTTTTGAAACTGTCGCAAAGTAAAGTAAAAATGACTTATTTATCTAAATTTTTAAATGAAGTGCTACCACAGCGCCCCATGTAATCGCTGAGTACCGGTAATCACGTCAAATTAAGAAGAATGTTATTTCTTGAAGTCCAATTGTCTCCTTTATCACATTTATCAGGTCACAGTCTAAAATTAGTTCAATTAAGTCCCACAGTCAATCGTTTCATTGTTAAAAGCGATGCAACCTAGTAATATGAGAAAAATATCGCTAAATACATGTTGGTACGAATATGTGACCCAACCGTTGTAACTCAAACGGACTGACACGGTTAGAAAGTCAATGAAAAGTAGTTTTTAAATCTGTCTCTATTTCTTCAGCGTGTCCTAACGACTACGATTGGTCCCACAGCACAAAATGACTTATTTGTCTACATTTTTGAATTAAGCGCTACCCCAGCGCCCGATGTAATCGCTGAGTTTCGGCAATCATGTCAAATTAAGAAGAATGTTATTTCTTGGAGTCCAATTGTCTCCTTTATCACATTTATCAGGTTACATTCCAAAGTTAGTTCAATTTAGTCCCACAGTCAATAGTTTCATTCTTAAAAGCGATGCAACCTAGTAAAGTCAGAAAAATATCGCTAAATACATGTTGGTACGAATATGTGACGCAACCGTTGTAACTGAAGCTGATTGATACCGTTAGAAAATCAATGAAATGTAGTTTTTGAAACTTTCGCTATTTCTTCAGCGCGCGATAACGGCTAGGATTGGTCCCACAGTAAAAATGACATATTTATCTAAATTTTTAAATGAAGCGCTACCACATCGCCCAGTGTAATCGCTGAGTTCCGGCAATCACTACAAATTAAGAACGATGTTATTTCTTGGAGTCCAATTGTCTCATTTATCACATTTATCAGGTCACAGTCCAAAGTTAGTTCAATTAAGTCCCACATACAACCGTTTCATTGTTAAAGGCGATGCAACCTAGTGATATCAGAAAATATTGCTAAATACATGTTGGTACGAATATGTGACTTAATCGTTTAAACTCAAACGGACTGACACCGTTAGAAAGTCAATGAAATGTACTTTTTGAAACTGTCACTATCTCTTCAACGCGCGATAACGGCTAGGATTGGTCCCACAGTAAAATTTGACTTATGTATCTAAATTTTTATGTGAAGCGCTACCACAGGGCTTAGTGTAATCGCTGAGTTCCGGCAATTACGTCAAATTAAGAAGAATGTTATTTCTTTGAGTCCAATTGTCTCATTTATCAGGTCACAGTTCAAAGTTAGTTCGATTAAGTCTCACAGTCAATCGCTTCATTGTTAAAAGCGATGCAACCTGGTAATATCAGAAAAATATCGCTAAATACATGTTGGTACGAATATGTGACTCAACCGTTGTAACTCAAACGGACTGACACCGTTAGAAAATCAATGAAATGTAGTTTTTGAAACTGTCGCAAAGTAAAGTAAAAATGACTTATTTATCTAAATTTTTAAATGAAGCGCTACCACAGCGCCCAGTGTAATCGCTGAGTTCTGGCGATCATCTCAATTTAAAAAGAATGTTATTTCTTGTTGTCCAATTGTCTCACATATAACATTTATAAGGTCACAGTCCAAAATCAGTTCAATTATGTGCCACAGTTAATCGTTTCACTGTTAAAAGCGATTCAACCTAGTAATATCAGAAAAATATCGCTAAATACATGTTGGTACGAATATGTGACCCAATCGTTTTAACTCAAACGGACTGACACCGTTAGAAAGTCAATGAAATGTACTTTTTGAAACAGTCACTAATTCTTCAGCGCGTGATAACGGCTAGGATTGGTCCCACAGTAAAAAATGACTTATTAATCCAAATTTTTAAATGAAGTGCTACCACAGCGCCCCATGTAATCGCTGAGTACCGGTAATCACGTCAAATTAAGAAGAATGTTATTTCTTGAAGTCCAATTGTCTCCTTTATCACATTTATCAGGTCACAGTCCAAAGTTAGTTCAATTAAGTCCCACAGTCAATCGTTTCATTGTTATCAATTTAAAAAGTGTTGCAGAGAGGTTGCCAAGGCAAAGGCATTAAGCACGGCAAGGAAAGGGCAAAGGCAGGCAAGGAAATAGGAAGAGGAATCAGGAAGGCAGGGGTAGGCAAGGCATGGGAGCCACAGGCAAGGACATAGTAGGCAGGCACCAGAAAAGGCATAGGAAGGGTAGGCAAAGAAAGGCACGGTCAGTGCTGGCAAGGCAATGGAACGGCAAGGCAGGGGTGCATGACTTTAATAGAAAATCTCCACCTTACAACTCAAAGATTGCGTATACTCAATATTATCAAATTTATCTCAGGTCAATATACAGTGAATCATAGCCATTACAAGTATTTAAACAATCGGTCATAACGACATATCATTTTTTGATAAATCTGAGATTAACTTGGTTCCAATGACAACAACATTAAAAAGTCAAGATATAGAAATAATCAGAGAAGTCTTACTTAAAGATTACCTATTATATGAAAACCTGGTTGTTGTAGGTGCAAGATAATTATGTTTTTCCTAGCCCTGTCCAGGATTTGAACCTGGATCTCTCATTTGCATGAGTGTCATAGCCATTAGACCAGCAGGGCATAAACATAAATATATATACAAAACTTTACAGGTGAGTATTATATACACTTGGGAATTTACGCTGGTTAAGCCACAAGTAACTGTGTTACCTGGCGTTAAACGCTTGATGGAACAATTAATACAAATTTTAAACTGTACCACACAATCATAAATCAAGTGAAACACACAACATTTAAGGTGTGTCGGGTGTGTAATTATATTTTTCAGATTCACAAAATATATATTTCCTTCAACTTTAGCTTGAATAGAAACACAATTTACATATTGTGCCATGTCATAGCGAAAACTTTTCATAAAATGTTCCCAGTAAAACTTAAAATATATATGTACTTTAATCTGTGGTGCGCCATTAGTATAGGTAAACAAACCCTTTCAAAAAAACTTTAGCACAACTTCTGTTAAATAGAAACACAGGTAATAGCTTGTCGTTAACACTAGGCTGAGTGATTAGTACAAATATACTGTGGCGCACATCCGAAAAACTTTGGTTCAAATAAACAGACAGTAAACACCCTGTTGTTATCCTACACAGCTAAAACAATCATGCAGCACTTTTATTTTGCGGAAAAGTTTTTGTAACATTTAAAAATAAAAACACTGCTCAAAACCTGTTTTTATGCTCCTAAAGAATCGTTTTTATGCTCCTAAAGAGTCCTGCAATATTTTATGGGAAAAGTTTGTGCTAGATCAAAAATTAATCATAAAATCGGACAGCCGTAATACATTTTTAAAAAAACCTTTACTGCAACTTCGGTTTAAAAAAACACAGCGGAAACAGCCTGTTGTTAGCCTGTGCAGCTAAAAATCAAATAGCAGTATATGTTTTGTTTGCAAACAAGTTTTCATGACAGTAGGATAAAAATCTCTTATTCCAGACTGAACAAAAACATCATTAGAGCCACATGTGTAAGGATCGGGTCAAGTTACAAAAACAGAAATTATTGGGACATTATTTGTATACATATCGTGAAATTAGGTAAAAAATAATGAATATATACACTTGGAGATTTTCAATACATGTTGACGATTGAACGAGATATCTATCTACATCTACATCTATCTATCTATCTATCTATATATATATATTGAAATAATTTTCGCTTCTGCAACTTAAGCCGCACTGATGTATGCTCAGCGGCAGGGTTAAAAAAGTTTATTTCCTGACGTGTGTACAATATATATAGCTAGCTACAATCGTGCATGAAAATATGGCTCTCTATTCCCCCTTAATGTTAAGAACTGCTCTTTTGTGGCTAAGCAATGTAAACAATTACACGTGACATACATGTATATAAACATTGATCACGAGTGAGAACAGAACGTACTATCTGAAAAATATCTAGCTGGCTATGTTCTTTTGCTGACTTTGCTAAACTTTATTGTTCCTAGTTTTTGGTATAAAATTGCCAGAGACAACACATTTTGTGACGATTGTAGCTAGTACAAGCTGTATGATGGGACATTCCTACAGAGTAGAATTATCTCACCTACTGCGTAGTATATATGTATAATAGCTAGCTAGCTAGCTAGTTAGAGGATAGTTAGAAAATCTGCCCAAAAGAATTTTTCTGTTATGCTAGCTATGTTGCTGATTTTATACCACAAAAAAATAGCAATTTATTGCTAGCTACATGGGTTGTTTTATCCCAGCTAAGTAGTTAATTTTATGCTAGCCTTGTAGCTAGTTTGATGCTAGCTATATTGCATTGTTTGTTTGTTTTTATGCTAGCAGCTAACTCTAACAATGTAGCTAGCTAGCTAAATGCTATCTAATTTCTATTATTATTCTATTTAAATCGGCAGTTTTAAGCTAGCTAGCTTTAGGTGTGAGTGAGAATAAGAATGGGTTCACAACATGCAAAAAATAGTGATATACTAACGAGGTAAAACATACCCTTTCTTCGTTTTTTTGAACAAGCCCTTCCCCTGTCTATAGCTTAGATAAACGAAAGTTTGAGTTTGAGGCGCTATGTGTCCGAGAAAAAAGTCATGTGATATTAGTGAAATTAATATGTGTATCACGTGGCTAAAAATTGTAGGCAAACTTAATCTCAACTGGAAACAGCACTATTTCCGCTTGGTTAAAAAACAACAGAAACTCCATCGCCGTGCTAAAAACATATTGTCTCGCTTACTAAAAAATGTAATTAAGAATGACCATATTAAATCGCTGGGAAACTGACTCAAAAACGGCCGAATTTTGGATATTTTTGATGTATAGGGGGACGAGGCGCGGAAATCGTATAGAAATCCTATATACTCTCCACCGTACTTCCTTTTTCTTTTATATTTGACTTATTTAATGAGGAAATGGGCTCCGCTACGCTCCGGGCGCTGACGCACCCTCCGCTTCTCTCCGCAAAAAGCGATGCAAGCTAGTAATATGAGAAAAATATCGCTAAATACATGTTGGTACGAATATGTGACCCAACCGTTGTAACTCAAACGGACTGACACCGTTAGAAAGTCAATGAAATGTAGTTTTTAAGTCTGTCTCTATTTCTTCAGCGTGTCCTAACGGCTACGATTGGTCCCACAGCACAAAATGACTTATTTGTCTACATTTTTGAATAAAGCGCTACCCCAGCGCCCAGTGTAATCGCTAAGTTCCGGCAATCATGTCAAATTAAGAAGAATGTTATTTCTTGGAGTCGAATTGTCTCCTTTATCACATTTATCAGGTCACATTCCAAAGTTAGTTCAATTAAGTCCCACAGTCAATAGTTTCATTCTTAAAAGCCATGCAATCTAGTAAAGTCAGAAAAATATCGCTAAATAAATGTTGGTACGAATATGTGACGCAACCGTTGTAACTTAAGCGGATTGATACCGTTAGAAAATCAATGAAATGTAGTTTTTGAAACTGGCGCTATTTCTTCAGCGCGTGATAACGGCTAGGATTGGTCCCACAGTAAAAATGACATATTTATCTAAATTTTTAAATGAAGCGCTACTACATCGCCCAGTGTAATCGCTGAGTTCAGGCAAACAAGTCTAATTAAGAAGAATGTTATTTCTTGGAATCCAATTGTCTCATTTATCACATTTATCAGGTCACAGTCCAAAGTTTGTTCAATTAAGTCCCACAGACAACCGTTTCATTGCTGAAGGCAAAGCAACCTAGTGATATCAGAAAATATTGCTAAATACATGTTGGTACGAATATGTGACCCAATCGTTTTAACTCAAACGGACTGACACCGTTAGAAAGTCAATGAAATGTACTTTTTGAAACTGTCACTAATTCTTCAGCGCGTGATAACGGCTAGGACTGGTCCTACAGTAATAAATGACTTATTAATCTAAATTTTTAAAGGAGGTGCTACCACATCGCTCATTGTAATCGCTGAGTACCGGTAATCACGTCAAATTGAGAAGAACGTTATTTCTTGAAGTCCAATTGTCTCCTTTATCACATTTATCAGGTCACAGTCCAAAGTTAGTTCAATTAAGTCCCACAGTCAATCGTTTCATTGTTAAAAGCGATGCAACCTAGTAATATCAGAAAAATATCGCTAAATACATGTTGGTACGAATATGTGACCCAACCGTTATAACTCAAACGAAGTGACTCCGTTAGAAAGTCAATGAAGTTTAATTTTTGAAACTGTCACTAATTCTTCAGCGCGCGATAACGGCTAGGACTGGTCCTACAGTAATAATTGACTTAATAATCTAAATTTTTAAAGGAGGTGCTACCACAGCGCTCATTGTAATCGCTGAGTACCGGTAATCACGTCAAATTAAGAAGAACGTTATTTCTTGAAGTCCAATTGTCTCCTTTATCACATTTATCAGGTCACATTCCAAAGTTAGTTCAATTAAGTCCCACAGTCAATAGTTTCATTCTTAAAAGCGATGCAACCTAGTAAAGTCAGAAAAATATCGCTAAATACATGTTGGTACGAATATGTGACGCAACCGTTGTAACTGAAGCGGATTGATACCGTTAGAAAATCAATGAAATGTAGTTTTTGAAACTATCGCTATTTCTTCAGCGCGCGATAACGGCTACGATTGGTCCCACAGTAAAAATGACATATTTATCTAAATTTTCAAATGAAGCGCTACCACATCGCCCAGTGTAATCGCTGAGTTCCGGCAATCACTACAAATTAAGAACAATGTTATTTCTTGGAGTCCAATTGTCTCATTTCTCACATTTATCAGGTCAAAGTCCAAAGTTAGTTCAATTAAGTCCCACAGACAACCGTTTCATTGTTAAAGGGGATGCAACCTAGTGATATCAGAAAATATTGCTAAATACATGTTGGTACGAATATGTGACCCAATCGTTTTAACTCAAACGGACTGACACCGTTAGAAAGTCAATAAAATGTACTTTTTGAAACTGTCACTAATTCTTCAGCGCGTGATAACGGCTAGGACTGGTCCTACATTAATAAATGACTTATTAATCTAAATTTTTAAAGGAGGTGCTACCACAGCGCTCAGTGTAATCGCTGAGTACCGGTAATCACGTCAAATTATGAAGAATGTTATTTCTTGAAGTCCAATTGTCTCCTTTATCACATTTATCAGGTCACAGTCCAAAGTTAGTTCAATTAAGTCCTACAGTCAATCGTTTCATTGTTAAAAGCGATGCAACCTAGTAATATCATAAAAATATCGCTAAATACATGTTGGTACGAATATGTGACCCAATCGTTTTAGCTCAAACGGACTGACACCGTTAGAAAGTCAATGAAATGTAGTTTTTGAAACTTTCGCTATTTCTTCAGCGCGCGATAACGGCTAGGATTGGTCCCACGGTAAAGAATGATTTATTTATCTAAATTTTTAAATGACGCGCTACCACAGCCCCCAGTGTAATCGCTGAGTTCCAGCAATCACGTTAAATTAAGACGAACGTTATTTCTTGGGGTCCAATTGTCTCATTTATCACATTTATCAGGTCACAATCCAAAGTTAGTTCAATTAAGTCGCACAGTCAATCGCTTCATTGTTAAAAGCGATGCAATCTAGTAATATCATAAAAATATCGCTAAATACATGTTGGTACGAATATGTGACCCAATCGTTTTAGCTCAAACGGACTGACACCGTTAGAAAATCAATGAAATGTACTTTTTGAAACTGTCCCTATTTCTTCAGCGCGCCATAACGGCTAGGATTGGTCCCACAGTAAAAATGACTTATTTATCTAAATTTTTAAATGAAGCGCTACCACAGCGCCCAGCGTAATCGCTGAGTTCCGGCAATCACGTAAAATTAAGAAGAATGGTATTTCTTGGAGTCCAATTGTCTCATTTATCACATTTATCCGGTCGCAGTCCAAAGTTAGTTCAATTAAGTCCCACAGTCAATCGTTACATTGGTAAAACGAAGCAATCAAGTAATATCAGAAAAATATCGCTAAATAAATGTTGGTACGAATATGTGACCCAACCATTGTAACTCAAACGGACTGACACCGTTAGAAAGTCAATGTAATGCAGTTTTTGAAACTGTCGCTATTTCTTCAGCGCGCGATAACGGCCAGGATTGGTCCCACGGTGAAGAATGACTTATTTGTCTAAATGTTTAAATGAAGCGCTACCACAGCGCCCAGTGTAATCGCTGAGTTGCGGCAATCATGTCAAATTTAGAAGAATGTTATTTCTTGGAGTCCAATTGTCTCACTTCTACATTTATAAGGTCGCAGTCCAAAGTTAGTTCAATTAAGTCCCACAGTCAATCGTTTCACTGTTAAAAGCGATAGAACCTAGTAATACCGGAAAGATATCACGAAATACATGTTGGTACGAATATGTGACTCAACCGTTGTAACACAAACGGATTGACAATGTTAGAAAGTCAATGAAATGTAGTTTTTGAAACTGTCTCTATTTCTTCAGCGCACGATAACGGCCAGGATTGGTCCCACGGTGAAGAATGACTTATTTGTCTAAATTTTTAAATGAAGCGCTACCACAGCGCCCAGTGTAATCGCTGAGTTCCGCCAATCATGTCAAATTAAGATGAATGTTATTTCTTGGAGTCCAATTGTCTCATTTATCACATTTAGCAGGTCACAGCCCAAAGTTAGTTCAATTAAGTCCCACATTCAATCGTTTCACTGTTAAACGCGATGCAACCTAGTAATATCAGATAAATATCGCCAAATACATGTTGGTACGAATATGTGACCCAACCATTGTAACTCAAACGGACTGACATCGATAGAAAGTCCGTGAAAAGTAGTATTTGAAACTGTCTCTATTTCTTCAGCGCGCGCTAACGGCTAGGATTCGTCCCACGGCTAAAAAGTGACTTTATTTATCTTAATTTTCAAATGAAGCGCTACCACAGCGACCAGTGTAATCGCTGAGTTGCGGCAATCTTGTCAAATTAAAAAGAATGTTATTTCTTGGAGTCCAATTGTCTCCTTTATCACATTTATCAGGTCACAGTCCAAAGTTATTTCGATTAAGTCTCACAGTCAATCCCTTCATTGTTAAAAGCGATGCAACCTGGTAATATCAGAAAAATATCGCTTTTTTTTCTTCTTTTTTTTTTTCTTTTCAATTTATTTAAAGTCGATTATTCACATATTTACAATAGTTTCCAAAAAAAAAGTAATTAAGAAAATTAAACTAAATCGACTAAATTTTTTATATGTTTACAATTAAATAAAATCATTTTTTTATATATATAAACAATAATAACAACAAAGATCTATAAAGGGACCTTACATTCATCACAGTTACATTTAGATCCGTCCCACATTTTAATCATGCTTTTAAAAACTTTAAGGTTGTCATCATCGTTTCAAATGTGATGGTAGGTTATTCCAAATCTTTGGTCCCAGGGCTGATAAGCTATTAGTTCCAAAATTCGCGGGCCTTTTCCTTGAGACTACCAAATTATTTGTATTTTGTTCTCTGACTGTCCTACCGTTATCATTTAAACAAAATATATCTTTCATAAAAAGAGGGCTGCTGTTATTTATAGTTTTAGAGATTTCTATACACAATGACCGTAAGCGATTTACATTCATGTGACTCTTGCTGGAATTTTTAAGTAAATTTTCGTATGTACTTAACGTATCATTATACAGAAATCTTAATGCTCGTTTTTGTATCATTTCGACTTTAGATAAAGATTTAGAAGAAAAAAACTGCCATATAAGGGAACAATAATTGAAATTTGCGTAGATAAAACTTTGAACTAAAATATATTTTGCTTGAAAGGATAAGAAACTTCTAAATCGAAATAAGGCATTTAGTTGGGCTGATGCTTTGCGACACAAATCACTAACGTGTCTGTCAAAATTTAATTTATTGTCTATAGTCACACCTAGTAATTTCACGTTATTTTCACTTTCAATAGTTTTATTTCCTATATTAAATTTTAGACCTAAATTATCTGCCTTATTCTTTGTCAGAATTATCGAGTGAAACTTTTCAGGGTTTGCAATCATTTTATTCTCTTTTAACCAGGAGAGGGCAGTTTTAGCTTCGTTTTCTAAAGTATTTATCAAATTAGGAATAGAATTTGAGAAGTTGGATATTGTGTTATCATCAGCGTAATTATGTAGCTTATATTTTTCTATAAAAAGAAACAAATCATTTATAAATATATTGAATATGATAGGTCCCAAAATAGAACCTTGTGGTACACCAGATAAGATAATTTGAAATAGACTATAGATCCCATTTATTCGAGTGGCTTGCTCTCTATCAGTAAGATAAGATAGAATGAATTGAAGAGACTTATTGTCAAATCCATAAGCAGCTAGTTTCGCAATTAGTAAGTCATGTGGTACACAGTCAAAAGCTTTTGAAAGATCCATCAAGATCGCACCCACCACATAATTCTTATCAAGTTTACTCTTCCATTCCTCTATTAAGCGAATTAGTACTTGTTGGGTACTATAGCATTTCCTATAGGCGGAGAGAAAGGTCGACAATTTTGATTCCATATAAGCGGTTATTTGTTCTTTCATAACCCTTTCGTAAAATTTAGAAAAAACATTTAAAACACTGATAGGCCTGTAGTTTGATATTTTAGTTTTATCTTTTCCTCCCTTATCCAATGGCGTTACAGCAGCTCGCTTAGCTTTGCTTGGAAATTTGTTTGAAACTATGCTACTATTTATAGCATCTGTTAGTGGCGTTACTAGGTGCCTTTTTGCTAATTTTGTCAGCTTTGATGGTATTGTATCTTCACCTGTTGATACTTTGGTGTTTAAATCATTAAACAGTTTAGAAATTGTATTTTCATCAACTTCTTGGAATGTGAAGTTCTCATTGTTGTTAGAATCATTGCTAAATACATGTTGGTACGATTATGTGACGCAACCGTTGTAACTGCAGCGGATTGATACCGTTACAAAGTCAATGAAATGTAGTTTTTGAAACTGTCGCTATTTCTTCAGCGCGCGATAACGGCTAGGATTGGTCCAACAGTAAAAATTGACTTATTTATCTAAATTTTTAAATGAAGCGCTACCACAGCGTCCAGTGTAATCGCTGAGTTCCGGCAATCACGTCAAATTAAGAAGAACGTTATTTCTTGGAGTCCAATTGTCTCATTTATCAGGTCACAGTCCAAAGTTAGTTCAATTAAGTCGCACAGTCAATCGTTTCATTGTTAAAAGCGATGCAACCTAGTAATATCAGAAAAATATCGCTAAATACATGTTGGTACGAATATGTGACCCAATGGTTTTAACTCAAACGGACTGACACCGTTAGAAAGTCGATAAAATGTACTTTTTGAAACTGCCGCTAATTCTTCAGCGCGTGATAACGGTTAGGTTTGGTCCAGCAGTAAAAATTGACTTATTTATCTAAATTTTTATATGAAGCGCTACCACAGCGCCCAGTGTAATCGCTGAGTTCCGGCAATCACGTCAAATTAGGAAGAACGTTATTTCTTGGAGTCCAATTGTCTCCTTTATCACATTTATCAGGTCACAGTCCAAAGTTAGTTCAATTAAGTCGCACAGTCAATCGCTTCATTGTTAAAAGCGATGCAACCTAGTAATATCAGAAAAATATCGCTAAATACATGTTGGTACGAATATGTGACCAAATCGTTTTAACTTAAACGGACTCACACCGTTAGAAAGTCAATGAAATGTAGTTTTTGAAACTTTCGCTATTTCTTCAGCGCGCGATAACTGCTAGGATTGGTCCCACGGTAAAGAATGATTTATTTATCTAAATTTTTAAATGACGCGCTACCACAGCCCCCAGTGTAATCGCTGAGTTCCGGCAATCACGTCAAATTAGTAAGAACGTTATTTCTTGGAGTCCAATTGTCTCATTTATCACATTTATCACGTCACAGTCCAAAGTTAGTTCAATTAAGTCCCACAGTCAATCGTTTCAATGGTAAAAGGGATGCAATCTAGTAATACCAGAAAAATATCGCTAAATACATGTTGGTACGAATGTGGGACCCAACCGTTGTAACTCAAACGGATTGACATCTTTAGAAAGTCAATGAAATGTAGTTTTTGAAACTTTCGCTATTTCTTCAGCGCGCGATAACTGCTAGGATTGGTCCCACGGTAAAGAATTATTTATTTATCTAAATTTTTAAATGACGCGCTACCACAGCCCCCAGTGTAATCGCTGAGTTCCGGCAATCACGTCAGATTAGGAAGAACGTTATTTGTTGGAGTCCAATTGTGTCCTTTATCACATTTATCAGGTCACAGTCCAAAGTTAGTTCAATTAAGTCGCACAGTCAATCGTTTCGTTGTTAAAAGCGATGCAACCTAGTAATATCAGAAAAATATCGCTAAATACATGTTGGTACGAATATGTGACCCAATGGTTTTAACTCAAACGGACTGACACCGTTAGAAAGTCGATGAAATGTACTTTTTGAAACTGCCGCTAATTCTTCAGCGCGTGATAACGGTTAGGTTTGGTCCAACAGTAAAAATTGACTTATTTATCTAAATTTTTATATGAAGCGCTACCACAGCGCCCAGTGTAATCGCTGAGTTCCGGCAATCACGTCAAATTAGGAAGAACGTTATTTCTTGGAGTCCAATTGTCTCCTTTATCACATTTATCAGGTCACAGTCCAAAGTTAGTTCAATTAAGTCGCACAGTCAATCGCTTCATTGTTAAAAGCGATGCAACTTAGTAATATCAGAAAAATATCGCTAAATACATGTTGGTACGAATATGTGACCAAATCGTTTTAACTTAACCCTATTCGGTCCGGGGGGGGGGCGGATTCCGCCCCCCCTGACGGTTTTTTTTTAATAACTCCTGATTGCTTTGTTATATGGCTATGATACTTACTGAGTTTCAACATTTATCTATTAGACACCTGCATGCAAATTTTTTAGGTCCCATACCTTTCAGAGGCTTTGATATTGGCCATTACTCGAAACTACCCCTAAAAATCTCTATGAAATCCTTATAATGGAGAAAATATAATAACTCCTGTTAGGATTATCCTTAGAACTTGAAACTTGCAACACAACTTTGTTTCATTAAGAAGAATCATTTTGATTAATTTAAACACGTGACTAATCCGATTTCCCGATTTTGTCGGATTTTACCCGAAAATCGGAAAAAACGGATTTTCGGGCAATTTTTGGCAATTTTTGATCAGATCCATGTAAAAACCGGAAGATATGTTAAATAACTTTTATTTAGCTTTCAGAAACTTCAAACAGAATGTAAAAATTCGCTCTAGAACAAAAGTAATTATATTTTAAGCAGATAGTGGCATTTTTAACAATTTTTAAGCTTTTGATGACGTCACAGAAAATGTGCTGACGCAAGCAAATTTTTTTTGGCGCCATTTTGTTCCTTTTATGACGTACTATAAGTGTGCCAAGTTTGATTCAATTTGAACAACCCTATGAAAAGTTATTGAGGGGGGGCGGAATCCGCCCCCCCCCGGTCATAGTATGTTCGAAAAACCCCGGACCAAATAGGGTTAAACGGACTCACACCGTTAGAAAGTCAATGAAATGTACTTTTTGAAACTGTCGCTATTTCTTCAGCGCGCCATGACGGCTAGGATTGGTCCCACAGTAAAAATGACTTATTTATATAAATTTTTAAATGAAGCGCTACCACAGCGCCCAGTGTAATCGCTGAGTTCCGGCAATCACGTCAAATTAAGACGAACGTTATTTCTTGGAGTCCAATTGCCTCATATATCACATTTATCAGGTCACAATCCAAAGTTAGTTCAATTAAGTCGCACAGTCAATCGCTTCATTGTTAAAAGTGATGCAACCTAGTAATATCATAAAAATATCGCTAAATACATGTTGGTACGAATATGTGACCCAATCGTTTTTGCTCAAACGGACTGACACCGTTAGAAAATCAATGAAATGTAGTTTTTGAAACTTTCGCTATATCTTCAGCGCGCGATAACGGCTAGGATTGGTCCCACGGTAAAGAATGATTTATTTATCTAAATTTTTAAATGAAGCGCTACCACAGCGTCCAGTGTAATCGCTGAGTTCCGGCAATCACGTCAAATTAGTAAGAACGTTATTTCTTGGAGTCCAATTGTCTCATTTATCACATTTATCACGTCACAGTCCAAAGTTAGTTCAATTAAGTCCCACAGTCAATCGTTTCAATGGTAAAAGGGATGCAATCTAGTAATACCAGAAAAATATCGCTAAATACATGTTGGTACGAATGTGGGACCCAACCGTTGTAACTCAAACGGATTGACATCTTTAGAAAGTCAATGAAATGTAGTTTTTGAAACTTTCGCTATTTCTTCAGCGCGCGATAACTGCTAGGATTGGTCCCACGGTAAAGAATGATTTATTTATCTAAATTTTTAAATGACGCGCTACCACAGCCCCCAGTGTAATCGCTGAGTTCCGGCAATCACGTCAAATTAGTAAGAACGTTATTTCTTGGAGTCCAATTGTCTCATTTATCACATTTATCACGTCACAGTCCAAAGTTAGTTCAATTAAGTCCCACAGTCAATCGTTTCAATGGTAAAAGGGATGCAATCTAGTAATACCAGAAAAATATCGCTAAATACATGTTGGTACGAATGTGGGACCCAACCGTTGTAACTCAAACGGATTGACATCTTTAGAAAGTCAATGAAATGTAGTTTTTGAAACTTTCGCTATTTCTTCAGCGCGCGATAACTGCTAGGATTGGTCCCACGGTAAAGAATGATTTATTTATCTAAATTTTTAAATGACGCGCTACCACAGCCCCCAGTGTAATCGCTGAGTTCCGGCAATCACGTCAGATTAGGAAGAACGTTATTTGTTGGAGTCCAATTGTGTCCTTTATCACATTTATCAGGTCACAGTCCAAAGTTAGTTCAATTAAGTCGCACAGTCAATCGTTTCGTTGTTAAAAGCGATGCAACCTAGTAATATCAGAAAAATATCGCTAAATACATGTTGGTACGAATATGTGACCCAATGGTTTTAACTCAAACGGACTGACACCGTTAGAAAGTCGATGAAATGTACTTTTTGAAACTGCCGCTAATTCTTCAGCGCGTGATAACGGTTAGGTTTGGTCCAACAGTAAAAATTGACTTATTTATCTAAATTTTTATATGAAGCGCTACCACAGCGCCCAGTGTAATCGCTGAGTTCCGGCAATCACGTCAAATTAGGAAGAACGTTATTTCTTGGAGTCCAATTGTCTCCTTTATCACATTTATCAGGTCACAGTCCAAAGTTAGTTCAATTAAGTCGCACAGTCAATCGCTTCATTGTTAAAAGCGATGCAACTTAGTAATATCAGAAAAATATCGCTAAATACATGTTGGTACGAATATGTGACCAAATCGTTTTAACTTAACCCTATTCGGTCCGGGGGGGGGGCGGATTCCGCCCCCCCTGACGGTTTTTTTTTAATAACTCCTGATTGCTTTGTTATATGGCTATGATACTTACTGAGTTTCAACATTTATCTATTAGACACCTGCATGCAAATTTTTTAGGTCCCATACCTTTCAGAGGCTTTGATATTGGCCATTACTCGAAACTACCCCTAAAAATCTCTATGAAATCCTTATAATGGAGAAAATATAATAACTCCTGTTAGGATTATCCTTAGAACTTGAAACTTGCAACACAACTTTGTTTCATTAAGAAGAATCATTTTGATTAATTTAAACACGTGACTAATCCGATTTCCCGATTTTGTCGGATTTTACCCGAAAATCGGAAAAAACGGATTTTCGGGCAATTTTTGGCAATTTTTGATCAGATCCATGTAAAAACCGGAAGATATGTTAAATAACTTTTATTTAGCTTTCAGAAACTTCAAACAGAATGTAAAAATTCGCTCTAGAACAAAAGTAATTATATTTTAAGCAGATAGTGGCATTTTTAACAATTTTTAAGCTTTTGATGACGTCACAGAAAATGTGCTGACGCAAGCAAATTTTTTTTGGCGCCATTTTGTTCCTTTTATGACGTACTATAAGTGTGCCAAGTTTGATTCAATTTGAACAACCCTATGAAAAGTTATTGAGGGGGGGCGGAATCCGCCCCCCCCCGGTCATAGTATGTTCGAAAAACCCCGGACCAAATAGGGTTAAACGGACTCACACCGTTAGAAAGTCAATGAAATGTACTTTTTGAAACTGTCGCTATTTCTTCAGCGCGCCATGACGGCTAGGATTGGTCCCACAGTAAAAATGACTTATTTATATAAATTTTTAAATGAAGCGCTACCACAGCGCCCAGTGTAATCGCTGAGTTCCGGCAATCACGTCAAATTAAGACGAACGTTATTTCTTGGAGTCCAATTGCCTCATATATCACATTTATCAGGTCACAATCCAAAGTTAGTTCAATTAAGTCGCACAGTCAATCGCTTCATTGTTAAAAGTGATGCAACCTAGTAATATCATAAAAATATCGCTAAATACATGTTGGTACGAATATGTGACCCAATCGTTTTTGCTCAAACGGACTGACACCGTTAGAAAATCAATGAAATGTAGTTTTTGAAACTTTCGCTATATCTTCAGCGCGCGATAACGGCTAGGATTGGTCCCACGGTAAAGAATGATTTATTTATCTAAATTTTTAAATGAAGCGCTACCACAGCGCCCAGTGTAATCGCTGAGTTCCGGCAATCACGTCAAATTAGTAAGAACGTTATTTCTTGGAGTCCAATTGTCTCATTTATCACATTTATCACGTCACAGTCCAAAGTTAGTTCAATTAAGTCCCACAGTCAATCGTTTCAATGGTAAAAGGGATGCAATCTAGTAATACCAGAAAAATATCGCTAAATACATGTTGGTACGAATGTGGGACCCAACCGTTGTAACTCAAACGGATTGAAACCTTTAGAAAGTCAATGAAATGTAGTTTTTGAAACTTTCGCTATTTCTTCAGCGCGCGATAACTGCTAGGATTGGTCCCACGGTAAAGAATGATTTATTTATCTAAATTTTTAAATGACGCGCTACCACAGCCCCCAGTGTAATCGCTGAGTTCCGGCAATCACGTCAAATTAGGAAGAACGTTATTTCTTGGAGTCCAATTGTGTCCTTTATCACATTTATCAGGTCACAGTCCAAAGTTAGTTCAATTAAGTCGCACAGTCAATCGCTTCATTGTTAAAAGCGATGCAACCTAGTAATATCAGAAAAATATCGCTAAATACATGTTGGTACGAATATGTGACCCAATCGTTTTAACTCAAACGGACTCACACCGTTAGAAAGTCAATGAAATGTACTTTTCGAAACTGTCGCTATTTCTTCAGCGCGCCATGACGGCTAGGATTGGTCCCACAGTAAAAATGACTTATTTATATAAATTCTTAAATGAAGCGCTACCACAGCGCCCAGTGTAATCGCTGAGTTCCGGCAATCACGTCAAATTAAGACGAACGTTATTTCTTGGAGTCCAATTGTCTCATTTATCACATTTATCAGGTCACAATCCAAAGTTAGTTCAATTAAGTGGCACAGTCAATCGCTTCATTGTTAAAAGCGATGCAACCTAGTAATATCATAAAAATATCGCTAAATACATGTTGGTACGAATATGTGACCCAATCGTTTTAGCTCAAACGGACTGACACCGTTAGAAAATCAATGAAATGTACTTTTTGAAACTGTCGCTATTTCTTCAGCGCGCCATAACGGCTACGATTGGTCCCACAGTAAAAATGACTTATTTATCTAAATTTTTAAATGAAGCGCTACCACAGCGCCCAGTGTAATCGCTGAGTTCCGGCAATCAAGTAAAATTAAGAAGAATGTTATTTCTTGGAGTCCAATTGTCTCATTTATCACATTTATCACGTCACAGTCCAAAGTTAGTTCAATTAAGTCCCACAGGCAATCGTTTCAATGGTAAAAGGGATGCAATCTAGTAATACCAGAAAATTATCGCTAAATACATGTTGGTACGAATATGGGACCCAACCGTTGTAACTCAAACGGATTGACATCGTTAGAAAGTCAATGAAATGTAGTTTTTGAAACTTTCGCTATTTCTTCAGCGCGCGATAACGGCTAAGATTGGTCCTACGGTAAAGAATGATTTATTTATCTAAATTTTTAAATGAAGCGCTACCACAGCGCCCAGTGTAATCGCTCAGTTCCGGCCATCATGCCAAATTAAGATAAATATTATTTCTTGGAGTCCAATTGTCTCATTTATTACATTATCAGGTAACAGTCCAAAGTTAGTTTAATTAAGTCCCACATTCAATCGTTTCACTGTTAAAAGCGATGCAACCTAGTAATATCAGATAAATATCGCCAAATACATGTTGGTACGAATATGTGACCCAACCGTTGTAACTCAAACGGACTGACATCGATAGAAAGTCCGTGAAAAGTAGTATTTGAAACTGTCTCTATTTCTTCAGCGCGCGCTAACGGCTAGGATTCGTCCCACGGCTAAAAAGTGACTTTATTTATCTTAATTTTCAAATGAAGCGCTACCACAGCGACCAGTGTAATCGCTGAGTTGCGGCAATCATGTCAAATTAAGAAGAATGTTATTTCTTGGAGTCCAATTGTCTTACTTTTTCAATTATAAGGTTACAGCCCAAAAACAGTTCAATTAAGTCCCACAGTCAATCGTTTCACTGTTAAAAGCGATAGAACCTAGTAATACCGGAAAGATATCACGAAATACATGTTGGTACGAATATGTGACTCAACCGTTGTAACACAAACGGATTGACAATGTTAGAAAGTCAAGGAAATGTAGTTTTTGAAACTGTCTCTATTTCTTTTGCGTGGGATAACGGCTAGGATTGGTCCCACAGTAAAAAATTACTTATTCATCTAAATTTTTAAATGAAGCGCTACCACAGCGCCCCGTGTAATCGCTGAGTTGCGGCAATCTTGTCAAATTAAGATGAATGTTATTTCTTGGAGTTCAATTGTCTCACTTTCACATTTATAAGGTCACAGCCTAAAATCAGTTCAATTGAGTTCCACGGTCAATCGTTTCACTGTTGAAAGCGATACAACCTAGTAATACCGGAAGGATATCACGAAATACATTTTGGTAAGAATATGTGACTCAACCGTTGTAACTCAAACGGATTGATACTGTTAGAAAGTCAATGAAATGTACTTTTTGAAACCGTCTGCATTTTTTCAGCGCGCAATAACGGGTAGGATTAGTCCCACAGTAAAAAAAGACTTATTAATCCAAATTTTTAAAAAAGCGCTGGCACAGCCCCAGTGAAATCGCTAAGTTCAGGCAAACAAGTCTAATTAAGAAGAATGTTATTTCTTGGAGTCCAATTGCCTTATTTATCACATTTATCAGGTCGTAGTCCAAAGTTAGTTCAATTAAGTCCCACAGTCAATCGTTTCATTGTTAAAAGCGATACAACCTAGTAATACCGGAAAGATATCACGAAATACATGCTGGTACGAATATGTGACTCAACCGTTGTAACACAAACGGATTGACACTGTTAGAAAGTCAATGAAATGTAGATTTTGAAACTGTCTCTATTTCTTCAGCGCGGGATAACGGCTAGGATTGGTCCCACAGTAAAAATTTACTTATTCATCTAAATTTTTAAATGAAGCGCTACCACAGGGCCCAGTGTAATCGCTGAGTTCCGGCAATCATGTCAAATTAAGAAGAATGTTATTTGTTGGAGTCCAATTGTCTTACTTTTTTAGATATAAGGTTACAGCCCAAAATCAGTTCAATTAAGTCCCACAGTCAATCGTTTCACTGTTAAAAGCCATACAACCTAGTAATACCGGAAAAATATCGCGAAATACATGTTGGTACGAATATGTGACTCAACCGTTGTAACACAAACGGATTGACACTGTTAGAAAGTCAATGAAATGTAGTTTTTAAAACTGTCTCTATTTCTTCAGCGCGGGATAACGGCTAGGATTGGTGTCACAGTAAAAAATGACTTATTCATCTAATTTTTAAATGAAGCGCTACCACAGCGCCCAGTGTAATCGCTGAATTCCGGCAATCATGTCAAATTAAGAAGAATGTTATTTCTTGGAGTCCAATTCTCTCATTTATCACATTTATCAGGTCACAGTCCAAAGTTAGCTCAATTAAGTCCCACAGTCAATCGTTTCACTGTTAAAAGCCAAGCAATCTAGTAATATCAGAAAAATATCGCTAAATACATGTTGGTACGAGTATGTGACGCAACCGTTGTAACTGAAGCGGATTGATACCGTTAGAAAGTCAATGTAATGCAGTTTTTTGAAACTGTCGCTATTTCTTTAGCGCGCGATAACGGCTAGGATTGGTCCCACGGTAAAGAATGACTTATTTATCTAAATTTTTAAATGAAGTTCTACCACAGCGCCCAGTGTAATCGGTGAGTTCCGGCAATCATGTCAACTTAAGATAAATGTTATTTCTTGGAGTCCAATTGCCTCATTTATCACATTTATCAAGTCACAGTCCAAAGTTAGTTCAATTAAGTCCCACATTCAATCGTTTCACTGTTAAAAGCGATGCAACCTAGTAATATCAGATAACCATCGCTAAATACATGTTGGTACGAGTATGTGACGCAACCGTTGTAACTGAAGCGGATTGATACCGTTAGAAAGTTAATGAAATGTAGTTTTTGGAACTGTCGCTATTTCTTCTGCGCGGGATAACGGCTAGGATTGGTCCCACAGCAAAAATGACTTATTTATCTAAATTTTCAAATGAAGTGCTACCACAGCGCCCAGTGTAAACGCTCAGTTCCGGCAATCACGTGAAATTAAAAAGAATGTTATTCCTTTGAGTCCAATTCTCTCATTTATCACATTTATCAGGTCACAGTCCAAAGTTAGTTCAATTAAGCCCCACAGTCAATCGTTTCATTGTTAAAAGCGAAGTAATCTAGTAATATCAGAAAAATATCTCTAAATATATGTTGGTACGAATATGTGACCCAACCATTGTAACTCAAACGGACTGACACCGTTAGAAAGTCAATGTAGTGCAGTTTTTGAAACTGTCGCTATTTCCTCAGCGCGCGATAACGGCTAGGATTGGTCCCACGGTAAAGAATGACTTATTTATCTAAATTTTTAAATGAAGCGCTACCACAGCGCCCAGTGTAATCGCTGAGTTCCGGCAATCATGTCAAATAAGGATGAATGTTAATTCTTGGAGTCCAATTGTCTCATTTATCACACTTATCAGGTCACAGTTCAAAGTTAGTTCAATTAAGTCCCACATTCAATCGTTTCACTGTTAAAAGCGATGCAACCTAGTAATATCAGATAAGTATCTCTAAATACATGTTGGTACGAGTATGTGACGCAACCGTTGTAACTGAAGCGGATTGATACCGTTAGAAAGTCAATGAAATGTAGTTTTTGAATCTGTCGCTATTTCTTCTGCACGGGATAACGGCTAGGATTGGTCCCACGGTCAAGAATGACTTATTTATCTAAATTTTTAAATGAAGTGCTACCACAGCGCCCAGTGTAAACGCTCAGCTCCGGCAATCACGTCAAATTCAAAAGAATGTTATTTCTTTGTGTCCAATTCTCTCATTTGTCACATTTATCAGGTCACAGTCCAAAGTTAGTTCAATTAAGTCCCACAGTCAATCGTTTCATTGGTAAAAGGGATGCAATCTAGTATTACCAGAAAAATATCGCTAAATACATGTTGGTACGAATATGTGACAAAACCGTTGTAACTCAAACGGATTGACATCGTTAGAAAGTCAATATAATGTAGTTTTTGAAACTTTCGCTATTTCTTCAGCGCGCGATAACGGCTAGGATTGGTCCTACGGTAAAAAATGATTTATTTATCTAAATTTTTAAATGAAGAGCTACCACGGCGCCCGGTGTAATCGCTGGGTTGCGGCAATCATGTCAAATCAAGAAGAATGTTATGTCTTGGAGTTCAATTGTCTCACTTTCACATTTATCAGGTCACAGTCCAAAGTTAGTTCAATTAAGTCCCACAGTCAATCGTTTCATTGTTAAAAGCGAAGCAATCTAGTATTATCAGAAAAATATCGCTAAATACATGTTGGTACGAACATGTGACCCAACCATTGTAACTCAAACGAACTGACACCGTTAGAAAGTCAATGTAATGCAGTTTTTGAAACTGTCGCTATTTTTTCAGCGCGCGATAACGGCTAGGATTGGTCCCACTGTAAAGAATGACTTATTTATCTAAATTTTTAAATGAAGCTCTACCACAGCGCCCAGTGTAATCGCTGAGTTCCGGCAATCATGTCAAATTAAGATGAATGTCATTTCTTGGAGTCCAATTGCCTAATTTATCACATTTATCAGGTCACAGTCCAAAGTTAGTTCAATTAAGTCCCACATTCAATCGTTTCACTGTTAAAAGCGATGCAACCTAGTAATATCAGATGAATATCGCTAAATACATGTTGGTACGAGTATGGGACGCAACCGTTGTAACTGAAGCGGATTGATACCGTTAGAAAGTCCATGAAATGTAGTTTTTAAAACTGTCGCTAATTCTTATGCGCGGAATAACGGCTAGGATTGGTCCCACAGCAAAAATGACTTATTTATCTAAATTTTTAAATGAAGTGCTACCACACCGCCCAGTTTAAACGCTCAGTTCCGGCAATCACGTCAAATTAAAGAGAATGTTATTTCTTGGAGTCCAATTGTCTCATTTATCCTATTTATCAGGTCACAGTCCAAAGTTAGTTCAATTAAGTCCCACATTCAATCGTTTCACTGTTAAAAGCGATGCAACCTAGTAATATCAGATGAATATCGCTAAATACATGTTGGTACGAGTATGTGACGCAACCGTTGTAACTGAAGCGGATTGATACCGTTAGAAAGTCCATGAAATGTAGTTTTTAAAACTGTCGCTAATTCTTATGCGCGGAATAACGGCTAGGATTGGTCCCACAGCAAAAATGACTTATTTATCTAAATTTTTAAATGAAGTGCTACCACACCGCCCAGTTTAAACGCTCAGTTCCGGCAATCACGTCAAATTAAAGAGAATGTTATTTCTTGGAGTCCAATTGTCTCATTTATCCTATTTATCAGGTCACAGTCCAAAGTTAGTTCAATTAAGTCCCACAGTCAATTGTTTCACTGTTAAAAGCGAAGCAATCTAGTATTATCAGAAAAATATCGCTAAATACATGTTGGTACGAATATGTGACCCAACCATTGTAACTCAAACGAACTGACACCGTTAGAAAGTCAATGTAATGCAATTTTTTGAAACTGTCGCTATTTCTTTAGCCCGCGATAACGGCTAGGATTGGTCCCACGGTAAAGAATGACTTATTTATCTAAATTTTTAAATGAAGCTCTACCACAGCGCCCAGTGTAATCGGTGAGTTCCGGCAATCATGTCAAATTAAGATGAATGGTATTTCTTGGAGTCCAATTGCCCCATTTATCACATTTATCAGGCCACAGTCCAAAGTTAGTTCAATTCAGTCTCACATTCAATCGTTTCACTGTTAAAGGCGATGCAACCTAGTAATATCAGATAAATATCGCTAAATACATGTTGGTACGAGTATGTGACGCAACCGTTGTAACTGAAGCGGATTGATACCGTTAGAAAGTCAATGAAATGTAGTTTTTGAAACTGTCGCTATTTCTTCTGCGCGGGATAACGGCTAGGATTGGTCCCACAGCAAAAATGACTTATTTATCTAAATTTTCAAATGAAGTGCTACCACAGCGCCCAGTGTAAACGCTCAGTTCCGGCAATCACGTGAAATTAAAAAGAATGTTATTTCTTGGAGTCCAATTGTCTCATTTATCCTATTTATCAGGTCACAGTCCAAAGTTAGTTCAATTAAGTCCCACATTCAATCGTTTCACTGTTAAAAGCGATGCAACCTAGTAATATCAGATGAATATCGCTAAATACATGTTGGTACGAGTATGTGACGCAACCGTTGTAACTGAAGCGGATTGATACCGTTAGAAAGTCCATGAAATGTAGTTTTTAAAACTGTTGCTAATTCTTATGCGCGGAATAACGGCTAGGATTGGTCCCACAGCAAAAATGACTTATTTATCTAAATTTTTAAATGAAGTGCTACCACACCGCCCAGTTTAAACGCTCAGTTCCGGCAATCACGTCAAATTAAAGAGAATGTTATTTCTTGGAGTCCAATTGTCTCATTTATCCTATTTATCAGGTCACAGTCCAAAGTTAGTTCAATTAAGTCCCACAGTCAATTGTTTCACTGTTAAAAGCGAAGCAATCTAGTATTATCAGAAAAATATCGCTAAATACATGTTGGTACGAATATGTGACCCAACCATTGTAACTCAAACGAACTGACACCGTTAGAAATTCAATGTAATGCAATTTTTTGAAACTGTCGCTATTTCTTTAGCCCGCGATAACGGCTAGGATTGGTCCCACGGTAAAGAATGACTTATTTATCTAAATTTTTAAATGAAGCTCTACCACAGCGCCCAGTGTAATCGGTGAGTTCCGGCAATCATGTCAAATTAAGATGAATGTTATTTCTTGGAGTCCAATTGCCCCATTTATCACATTTATCAGGCCACAGTCCAAAGTTAGTTCAATTCAGTCTCACATTCAATCGTTTCACTGTTAAAGGCGATGCAACCTAGTAATATCAGATAAATATCGCTAAATACATGTTGGTACGAGTATGTGACGCAACCGTTGTAACTGAAGCGGATTGATACCGTTAGAAAGTCAATGAAATGTAGTTTTTGAAACTGTCGCTATTTCTTCTGCGCGGGATAACGGCTAGGATTGGTCCCACAGCAAAAATGACTTATTTATCTAAATTTTCAAATGAAGTGCTACCACAGCGCCCAGTGTAAACGCTCAGTTCCGGCAATCACGTGAAATTAAAAAGAATGTTATTCCTTTGAGTCAAATTCTCTCATTTATCACATTTATCAGGTCACAGTCCAAAGTTAGTTCAATTAAGCCCCACAGTCAATCGTTTCATTGGTAAAAGTGATGCAATCTAGTAATACCAGAAAAATATCGCTAAATACATGTTGGTACGAATATGTGACGCAACCGTTGTAACTGAAGCGGATTGATACCGTTAAAAAGTCAATGAAATGTAGTTTTTAAAACTGTCGCTAATTCTTCTGCGCGGAGTAACGGCTAGGATTGGTCCCACAGCAAAAATGACTTATTTATCTGAATTTTTAAATGAAGTGCTACCACAGCGCCCAGTGTAAACGCTCAGTTCCGGCAATCACGTCAAATTAAAAAGAATGTTATTTCTTGGAGTCCAATTGTCTCATTTATCACATTTATCAGGTCACAGTCCAAAGTTGGTTCAATTAAGTCCCACAGTCAATCGTTTCATTGTTAAAAGCGAAGCAATCTAGTATTATCAGAAAAATATCGCTAAATACATGTTGGTACGAATATGTGACCCAACCATTGTAACTCAAACGAACTGACACCGTTAGAAAGTCAATGTAATGCAGTTTTTTGAAACTGTCGCTATTTCTTTAGCGCGCGATAACGGCTAGGATTGGTCCCACGGTAAAGAATGACTTATTTATCTAAATTTTTTAATGAAACTCTACCACAGCGCCCAGTGTAATCGGTGAGTTCCGGCAATCATGTCAAATTAAGATGAATGTTATTTCTTGGAGTCCAATTGCCTCATTTATCACCTTTATCAGGTCACAGTCCAAAGTTAGTTCAATTAAGTCCCACATTCAATCGTTTCACTGTTAAAAGCGATGCAACCTAGTAGTATCAGATAAATATCCCTAAATACATGTTGGTACGAGTATGTGACGCAACCGTTGTAATTGAAGCGGATTGATACTGTTAGAAAGTCAATGAAATGTAGTTTTTGAAACTGTCGCTATTTCTTCTGCGCAGGATAACGGCTAGGATTGGTCCCACAGCAAAAATGACTTATTTATCTAAATTTTCAAATGAAGTGCTACCACAGCGCCCAGTGTAAACGCTCAGTTCCGGCAATCACGTAAAATTAAAAAGAATGTTATTCCTTTGGGTCCAATTCTCTCATTTATCACATTTATCAGGTCACAGTCCAAAGTTAGTTCAATTAAGCCCCACAGTCAACTGTTTCATTGGTAAAAGTGATGCAATCTAGTAATACCAGAAAAATATCGCTAAATACATGTTGGTACGAATATGTGACAAAAACGTTGTAACTCAAACGGATTGACATCGTTAGAAAGTCAATGAAATGCAGTTTTTGAAACTGTCGCAATTTCTTCAGCGCGCGATAACGGCTAGGATTGGTCCCACGGTAAAGAATGACTTATTTATCTAAATTTTTAAATGAAGCGCTACCAGAGTGCCCAGTGTAATCGCTGAGGTCTTTAAAATTAAGATGAATGTTATTTCTTGGAGTCCAATTGTCTCATTTATCACATTTATCAGGTCACAGTCCAAAGTTAGTTCAATTAAGTCCCACAGTCAATCGTTTCATTGTTAAAAGCGAAGTAATCTAGCAATATCAGAAAAATATCGCTAAATACATGTTGGTACGAATATGTGACCCAACCATTGTAACTCAAACGAACTGACACCGTTAGAAAGTCAATGTAATGCAGTTTTTGAAACTGTCGCTATTTCTTCAGCGCGCGATAACGGCTAGGATTGGTCCCCCGGTAAAGAATGACTTATTTATCTAAATTTTTAAATGAAGCGCTACCAGAGCGCCCAGTGTAATCGCTGAGGTCCGGCAATCATGTCAAATTAAGATGAATGTTATTTCTTGGAGTCCAATTGCCTCATTTATCAGATTTATCAGTTCACAGTCCAAAGTTAGTTCAATTAAGTCCCACATTCAATCGTTTCACTGTTAAAAGCGATGCAACCTAGAAATATCAAATAAATATCGCTAAATACATGTTGGTACGAATATGTGACCCAACCGTTGTAAATTAGACGGACTAACATCGATAGAAAGTCAGTGAAATGTAGTATTTGAAACTGTCGATATTTCTTCAGCGTGCGCTACAGGCTACTGTTAAAAAGTAACTTTTTTATCTTAATTTTTAAATGAAGCGCTACCACAGCGCCCCATGTAATCGTTGAGTTGCGGCAATCATGTCAAATCAAGAAGAATGTTATTTCTTGGAGTTCAATTGTCTCACTTTCACATTTATAAGGTCACAGCCCAAAATCAGTTCAATTAAGTTCCACGGTCAATCGTTTCACTGTTGAAATCGATACAATCTAGTAATACCGGAAAGATATCACGAAATATATTTTGGTAAGAATATGTGACTCAACCGTTGTAACTCAAACGGATTGATACTGTTAGAAAGTCAATGAAATGTACTTTTTGAAACTGTCTGTATTTCTTCAGCGCGAAATAACAGCTAGGATTGGTCCCACAGTAAAAAAAGACTTATTAATCTAAATTTTAAAATAAAGCGCTACCACAGCGCCTAGTGTAGTCGCTGAGTTCAGGCAAGCAAGTCTCATTAAGAAGAATGTTATTTCTTGGAGTCCAATTGTCTTATTTATCGCATTTATCAGGTCGCAGTCCAAAGTTAGTTCAATTAAGTCCCACAGTCAATCGTTTCATTGTTAAAACCGAAGCAATCTAGTAATATCAGAAAAATATCTCCAAATACATGTTGGTACGAATATGTGACCCAACCATTGTAACTCAAACGGACTGACACCGTTAGAAAGTCAATGTAGTGCAGTTTTTGAAACTGTCGCTATTTCCTCAGCGCGCGATAACGGCTAGGATTGGTCCCACGGTAAAGAATGACTTTTCTATCTAAATTTTTAAATGAAGCGCTACCACAGCGCCCAGTGTAATCTCTGAGTTCCGGCAATCATGTCAAATTAAGATGAATGTTAATTCTTGGAGTCCAATTGTCTCATTTATCACATTTATCAGCTCACAGTCCAAAGTTAGTTCAATTAAGTCCCACATTCAATCGTTTTACTGTTAAAAGCGATGCAACCCAGTAATATCAGATAATTATCGCTAAATACATGTTGGTACGAGTATGTGACGCAACCGTTGTAACTGAAGCGCATTGATACCGTTAGAAAGTCAATGAAATGTAGTTTTTGAAACTGTCGCTATTTCTTCAGCGCGCGATAACGGCTAGGATTGGTCCCCCGGTAAAGAATGACTTATTTATCTAAATTTTTAAATGAAGCGCTACCAGAGCGCCCAGTGTAATCGCTGAGGTCCGGCAATCATGTCAAATTAAGATGAATGTTATTTCTTGGAGTCCAATTGCCTCATTTATCAGATTTATCAGTTCACAGTCCAAAGTTAGTTCAATTAAGTCCCACATTCAATCGTTTCACTGTTAAAAGCGATGCAACCTAGAAATATCAAATAAATATCGCTAAATACATGTTGGTACGAATATGTGACCCATCCGTTGTAAATTAGACGGACTAACAACGATAGAAAGTCAGTGAAATGTAGTATTTGAAACTGTCGATATTTCTTCAGCGTGCGCTACAGGCTACTGTTAAAAAGTAACTTTTTTATCTTAATTTTTAAATGAAGCGCTACCACAGCGCCCCATGTAATCGTTGAGTTGCGGCAATCATGTCAAATCAAGAAGAATGTTATTTCTTGGAGTTCAATTGTCTCACTTTCACATTTATAAGGTCACAGCCCAAAATCAGTTCAATTAAGTTCCACGGTCAATCGTTTCACTGTTGAAATCGATACAATCTAGTAATACCGGAAAGATATCACGAAATATATTTTGGTAAGAATATGTGACTCAACCGTTGTAACTCAAACGGATTGATACTGTTAGAAAGTCAATGAAATGTACTTTTTGAAACTGTCTGTATTTCTTCAGCGCGAAATAACAGCTAGGATTGGTCCCACAGTAAAAAAAGACTTATTAATCTAAATTTTAAAATAAAGCGCTACCACAGCGCCTAGTGTAGTCGCTGAGTTCAGGCAAGCAAGTCTCATTAAGAAGAATGTTATTTCTTGGAGTCCAATTGTCTTATTTATCGCATTTATCAGGTCGCAGTCCAAAGTTAGTTCAATTAAGTCCCACAGTCAATCGTTTCATTGTTAAAACCGAAGCAATCTAGTAATATCAGAAAAATATCTCCAAATACATGTTGGTACGAATATGTGACCCAACCATTGTAACTCAAACGGACTGACACCGTTAGAAAGTCAATGTAGTGCAATTTTTGAAACTGTCGCTATTTCCTCAGCGCGCGATAACGGCTAGGATTGGTCCCACGGTAAAGAATGACTTTTCTATCTAAATTTTTAAATGAAGCGCTACCACAGCGCCCAGTGTAATCTCTGAGTTCCGGCAATCATGTCAAATTAAGATGAATGTTAATTCTTGGAGTCCAATTGTCTCATTTATCACATTTATCAGCTCACAGTCCAAAGTTAGTTCAATTAAGTCCCACATTCAATCGTTTTACTGTTAAAAGCGATGCAACCCAGTAATATCAGATAATTATCGCTAAATACATGTTGGTACGAGTATGTGACGCAACCGTTGTAACTGAAGCGCATTGATACCGTTAGAAAGTCAATGAAATGTAGTTTTTGAAACTGTCGCTATTTCTTCTGCGCGGGATAACGGCTAGGATTGGTCCCACAGCAAAAATGACTTTTTTATCTAAATTTTTAAATGATGTGCTACCACAGCGCCCAGTGTAAACGCTCAGCTCCGGCAATCACGTCAAATTAAAAAGAATGTTATTTCTTCGAGTCCAATTCTCTCATTTATCACATTTATCAGGTCACAGTCCAAAGTTAGTTCAATTAAGTCCCACAGTCAATCGTTTCATTGGTAGAAGGGATGCAATCTAGTAATACCAGAAAAATATCGCTAAATACATGTTGGTACGAATATGTGACAAAACCGTTGTAACTCAAGCGGATTGACATCGTTAGAAAGTCAATGAAATGTAGTTTTTGAAGCTTTCGCTATTTCTTCAGCGCGCGATAACGGCTAGGATTGGTCCCACGGTAAAAAATGATTTATTTATCTAAATTTTTAAATGAAGCGCTTCCGCAGCGCCCAGTGTGATTGCTCAGTTCTGGCAATCATGTCAAATTAAGATGAATGTTTATTCTTGGAGTCCAATTGTCACATTTATTACATTTATAAGGTAACAGTCCAAAGTTAGTTCAATTAAGTCCCACATTCAATCGTTTCACTGTTAAAAGCGATGCAACCTAGTAATAACAGATAAATATCGCTAAATACATGTTGGTACGAATATGTGACCCAACCGTTGTAACTCAAACGGACTGACATCGATAGAAACTCATTGAAATGTAGTATTTGAAACTGTCGCTATTTCTTCAGCGTGCGCTACCGGCTACTGTTAAAAAGTAACTTTTTCATCTTCATTTTTAAATGAAGCGCTACCACAGCGCCCCGTGTAATCGCTGAGTTGCGGCAATCATGTCAAATCAAGAAGAATGTTATTTCTTGGAGTTCAATTGTCTCACTTTCACATTTATAAGGTCACAGCCCAAAATCAGTTCAATTAAGTTCCACGGTCAATCGTTTCACTGTTGAAATCGATACAATCTAGTAATACCGGAAAGATATCACGAAATATATTTTGGTACGAGTGTGTGACCCAACCATTGTAACTCAAACGGACTGACACCGTTAGAAAGTCAATGTAGTGCAGTTTTTGAAACTGTCGCTATTTCCTCAGCGCGCGATAACGGCTAGGATTGGTCCCACGGTAAAGAATGACTTTTCTATCTAAATTTTTAAATGAAGCGCTACCACAGCGCCCAGTGTAATCTCTGAGTTCCGGCAATCATGTCAAATTAAGATGAATGTTAATTCTTGGAGTCCAATTGTCTCATTTATCACATTTATCAGCTCACAGTCCAAAGTTAGTTCAATTAAGTCCCACATTCAATCGTTTTACTGTTAAAAGCGATGCAACCCAGTAATATCAGATAATTATCGCTAAATACATGTTGGTACGAGTATGTGACGCAACCGTTGTAACTGAAGCGCATTGATACCGTTAGAAAGTCAATGAAATGTAGTTTTTGAAACTGTCGCTATTTCTTCTGCGCGGGATAACGGCTAGGATTGGTCCCACAGCAAAAATGACTTTTTTATCTAAATTTTTAAATGATGTGCTACCACAGCGCCCAGTGTAAACGCTCAGCTCCGGCAATCACGTCAAATTAAAAAGAATGTTATTTCTTCGAGTCCAATTCTCTCATTTATCACATTTATCAGGTCACAGTCCAAAGTTAGTTCAATTAAGTCCCACAGTCAATCGTTTCATTGGTAGAAGGGATGCAATCTAGTAATACCAGAAAAATATCGCTAAATACATGTTGGTACGAATATGTGACAAAACCGTTGTAACTCAAGCGGATTGACATCGTTAGAAAGTCAATGAAATGTAGTTTTTGAAGCTTTCGCTATTTCTTCAGCGCGCGATAACGGCTAGGATTGTCCCACGGTAAAAAATGATTTATTTATCTAAATTTTTAAATGAAGCGCTTCCGCAGCGCCCAGTGTGATTGCTCAGTTCTGGCAATCATGTCAAATTAAGATGAATGTTTATTCTTGGAGTCCAATTGTCACATTTATTACATTTATAAGGTAACAGTCCAAAGTTAGTTCAATTAAGTCCCACATTCAATCGTTTCACTGTTAAAAGCGATGCAACCTAGTAATAACAGATAAATATCGCTAAATACATGTTGGTACGAATATGTGACCCAACCGTTGTAACTCAAACGGACTGACATCGATAGAAACTCATTGAAATGTAGTATTTGAAACTGTCGCTATTTCTTCAGCGTGCGCTACCGGCTACTGTTAAAAAGTAACTTTTTCATCTTCATTTTTAAATGAAGCGCTACCACAGCGCCCCGTGTAATCGCTGAGTTGCGGCAATCATGTCAAATCAAGAAGAATGTTATTTCTTGGAGTTCAATTGTCTCACTTTCACATTTATAAGGTCACAGCCCAAAATCAGTTCAATTAAGTTCCACGGTCAATCGTTTCACTGTTGAAATCGATACAATCTAGTAATACCGGAAAGATATCACGAAATATATTTTGGTACGAGTGTGTGACGCAACCGTTGTAACTGAAGCGGATTGATACCGTTAGAAAGTCAAGGAAATGTAGTTTTTGAAACTGTCAACATTTCTTCTGCGCGCGTTAACGGCTAGGATTGGTCCCACAGCAAAAATGACTTATTTATATAACTTTTTAAATGAAGCGCTACCACGGCGCCCAGTGTAATCGCTCAGTTCCGGCAGTCATGTCAAATTAAGATGAATGTTATTTCTTGGAGTTCAATTGTCTCACTTTCACATTTATAAGGTCACAGCCCAAAATGAGTTCAATAAAGTTCCACGGTCAATCGTTTCACTGTTGAAATCGATGCAATCTAGTAATACTGGAAAGATATCACGAAATATATTTTGGTAAGAATATGTGACTCAACCGTTGTAACTCAAACGGATTGATACTGTTAGAAAGTCAATGAAATGTACTATTTGAAACTGTCTGTATTTCTTCAGCGCGAAATAACAGCTAGAATTGGTCCCACAGCAAAAATGACTTATTTATCTAAATTTTCAAATGAAGTGCTACCACAGCGCCCAGTGTAAACGCTCAGTTCCGGCAATCACGTAAAATTAAAAAGAATGTTATTCCTTTGGGTCCAATTCTCTCATTTATCACATTTATCAGGTCACAGTCCAAAGTTAGTTCAATTAAGCCCCACAGTCAACTGTTTCATTGGTAAAAGTGATGCAATCTAGTAATACCAGAAAAATATCGCTAAATACATGTTGGTACGAATATGTGACAAAACCGTTGTAACTCAAACGGATTGACATCGTTAGAAAGTCAATGAAATGCAGTTTTTGAAACTGTCGCTATTTCTTCAGCGCGCGATAACGGCTAGGATTGGTCCCACGGTAAAGAATGACTTATTTATCTAAATTTTTAAATGAAGCGCTACCAGAGTGCCCAGTGTAATCGCTGAGGTCCGGCAATCATGTCAAATTAAGATGAATGTTATTTCTTGGAGTCCAATTGTCTCATTTATCACATTTATCAGGTCACAGTCCAAAGTTAGTTCAATTAAGTCCCACAGTCAATCGTTTCATTGTTAAAAGCGAAGTAATCTAGCAATATCAGAAAAATATCGCTAAATACATGTTGGTACGAATATGTGACCCAACCATTGTAACTCAAACGAACTGACACCGTTAGAAAGTCAATGTAATGCAGTTTTTGAAACTGTCGCTATTTCTTCAGCGCGCGATAACGGCTAGGATTGGTCCCCCGGTAAAGAATGACTTATTTATCTAAATTTTTAAATGAAACGCTACCAGAGCGCCCAGTGTAATCGCTGAGGTCCGGCAATCATGTCAAATTAAGATGAATGTTATTTCTTGGAGTCCAATTGCCTCATTTATCAGATTTATCAGTTCACAGTCCAAAGTTAGTTCAATTAAGTCCCACATTCAATCGTTTCACTGTTAAAAGCGATGCAACCTAGAAATATCAAATAAGTATCGCTAAATACATGTTGGTACGAATATGTGACCCAACCGTTGTAAATTAGACGGACTAACATCGATAGAAAGTCAGTGAAATGTAGTATTTGAAACTGTCGCTATTTCTTCAGCGTGCGCTACCGGCTACTGTTAAAAAGTAACTTTTTTATCTTAATTTTTAAATGAAGCGCTACCACAGCGCCCCGTGTAATCGCTGAGTTGCGGCAATCATGTCAAATCAAGAAGAATGTTATTTCTTGGAGTTCAATTGTCTCACTTTCACATTTATAAGGTCACGGCCCAAAATCAGTTCAATTAAGTTCCACGGTCAATCGTTTCACTGTTGAAATCGATACAATCTAGTAATACCGGAAAGATATCACGAAATATATTTTGGTAGTTAAGAAGAATGTTATTTCTTATAGTCCAATTGTGTTATATATCACATTTATAAGGTCGCAGTCCAAAGTTTGTTCAATTAAGTCCCACAGTCAATCGTTTCATTGTTAAAAGCGAAGCAATCTAGTAATATCAGAAAAATATCGCTTAATACATGTTGGTACGAATATGTGACCCAACCATTGTAACTCAAACGGACTGAAATCGTTGGAAAGTCAATGTAATGCAGTTTTTGAAACTGTCGCTATTTCTTCAGCGCGCGATGACGGCTAGGATTGGTCCCACGGTAGAGAATGAATTATTTATCTACGTTTTTAAATGAAGCGCTACCACAGTGCCCAGTGTAATCGCTGAGTTCCGGCAATCATGTCAAATTAAGAAGAATGTTATTTCTTTGAGTTCAATTGTCTCACTTTCACATTTATAAGGTCACAGCCCAAAATCAGTTCAATTAAGTTCCACGGTCAATCGTTTCACTGTTGAAAGTGATACAACCTAGTAATATCGGAAAGATATCACGAAATACATTTTGGTAAGATTATGTGACTCAACCGTTGTAACTCAAACGGGTTGATACTGTTAGAAAGTCAATGAAATGTACTTTTTGAAACTGTCTGTATTTCTTCAGCGCGCAATAACGGCTAGGATTGGTCCCACAGTAAAAAAAGACTTATTAATCTAAAGTTTTAAATAAAGCGCTACCACAGCGCCCAGTGTAATCGCTGAGTTCAGGCAAACAAGTCTAATTAAGAAGAATGTTTTTTCTTGGAGTCCAATTGTCTTATTTATCACATTTATCAGGTCGCAGTCCAACGTTAGTTCAATTAAGTCCCACAGTCAATCGTTTCATTGTTAAAAGCGAAGCAATCTAGTATTATCAGAAAAATATCGCTAAATACATGTTGGTACGAATATGTGACCCAACCACTGTAACTCAAAAAGACTGACACCGTTAGAAAGTGAATGTAATGCAGTTTTTGAAACTGTCGCTATTTCTTCAGCGCGCGATAACGGCTAGGATTGGTCCCATGGTAAAGAATGACTTATTTATCTACGTTTTTAAATGAAGCGCTACCACAGTGCCCAGTGTAATCGCTAATTCGGGCAAACATGTCAAATTAAGAAGAATGTTATTTCTTGGAGTTCAATTGTCTCATTTTCACATTTATAAGGTCACAGCCCAAAATCAGTTCAATTAAGTTCCACGGTCAATCGTTTCACTGTTGAAAGCGATACAACCTAGTAATACCGCAAAGATATCACGAAATACATTTTGGTAAGAATATGTGACTCAACCGTTGTAACTCAAACGGGTTGATACTGTTAGAAGGTCAATAAAATGTACTTTTTGAAACTGTCTGTATTTCTTCAGCGCGCAATAACGGCTAGGATTGGTCTCACAGTAAAAAAAGACTTATTAATCTAAAGTTTTAAATAAAGCGCTACCACAGCGCCCAGTGTGATCGCTGAGTTCAGGCAAACAAGTCTAATTAAGAAGAATGTTATTTCTTGGAGTCCAATTGTCTTATTTATCACATTTATCAGGTCGCAGTCCAAAGTTAGTTCAATTAAGTCCCACTGTCAATCGTTTCATTGTTAAAAGCGAAGCAATCTAGTAATATCAGAAAAATATCGCTAAATACATGTTGGTACGAATATGTGACCCAACCAATGTAACTCAAACGGAGCGACACCGTTAGAAAGTCAATGTAATGCAGTTTTTGAAACTGTCGCTATTTCTTCAGCGCACGATAACGGCTGGGATTGGTCCCACAGTAAAAAAAGACTTATTAATCTAAATTTTTAAATAAAGCGCTACCACAGCGCCCAGTGTAATGGCTGAGTTCAGGCAAACAAGTCTAATTAAGAAGAATGTTAATTTTTGGAGTCCAATTGTCTCATTTATCACATTTATCAGCTCACAGTCCAAAGTTAGTTCAATTAAGTCCCACATTCAATCGTTTTACTGTTAAAAGCGATGCAACCCAGTAATATCAGATAATTATCGCTAAATACATGTTGGTACGAGTATGTGACGCAACCGTTGTAACTGAAGCGCATTGATACCGTTAGAAAGTCAATGAAATGTAGTTTTTGAAACTGTCGCTATTTCTTCAGCGCGCGATAACGGCTAGGATTGGTCCCCCGGTAAAGAATGACTTATTTATCTAAATTTTTAAATGAAGCGCTACCAGAGCGCCCAGTGTAATCGCTGAGGTCCGGCAATCATGTCAAATTAAGATGAATGTTATTTCTTGGAGTCCAATTGCCTCATTTATCAGATTTATCAGTTCACAGTCCAAAGTTAGTTCAATTAAGTCCCACATTCAATCGTTTCACTGTTAAAAGCGATGCAACCTAGAAATATCAAATAAATATCGCTAAATACATGTTGGTACGAATATGTGACCCAACCGTTGTAAATTAGACGGACTAACATCGATAGAAAGTCAGTGAAATGTAGTATTTGAAACTGTCGATATTTCTTCAGCGTGCGCTACAGGCTACTGTTAAAAAGTAACTTTTTTATCTTAATTTTTAAATGAAGCGCTACCACAGCGCCCCATGTAATCGTTGAGTTGCGGCAATCATGTCAAATCAAGAAGAATGTTATTTCTTGGAGTTCAATTGTCTCACTTTCACATTTATAAGGTCACAGCCCAAAATCAGTTCAATTAAGTTCCACGGTCAATCGTTTCACTGTTGAAATCGATACAATCTAGTAATACCGGAAAGATATCACGAAATATATTTTGGTAAGAATATGTGACTCAACCGTTGTAACTCAAACGGATTGATACTGTTAGAAAGTCAATGAAATGTACTTTTTGAAACTGTCTGTATTTCTTCAGCGCGAAATAACAGCTAGGATTGGTCCCACAGTAAAAAAAGACTTATTAATCTAAATTTTAAAATAAAGCGCTACCACAGCGCCTAGTGTAGTCGCTGAGTTCAGGCAAGCAAGTCTCATTAAGAAGAATGTTATTTCTTGGAGTCCAATTGTCTTATTTATCGCATTTATCAGGTCGCAGTCCAAAGTTAGTTCAATTAAGTCCCACAGTCAATCGTTTCATTGTTAAAACCGAAGCAATCTAGTAATATCAGAAAAATATCTCCAAATACATGTTGGTACGAATATGTGACCCAACCATTGTAACTCAAACGGACTGACACCGTTAGAAAGTCAATGTAGTGCAGTTTTTGAAACTGTCGCTATTTCCTCAGCGCGCGATAACGGCTAGGATTGGTCCCACGGTAAAGAATGACTTTTCTATCTAAATTTTTAAATGAAGCGCTACCACAGCGCCCAGTGTAATCTCTGAGTTCCGGCAATCATGTCAAATTAAGATGAATGTTAATTCTTGGAGTCCAATTGTCTCATTTATCACATTTATCAGCTCACAGTCCAAAGTTAGTTCAATTAAGTCCCACATTCAATCGTTTTACTGTTAAAAGCGATGCAACCCAGTAATATCAGATAATTATCGCTAAATACATGTTGGTACGAGTATGTGACGCAACCGTTGTAACTGAAGCGCATTGATACCGTTAGAAAGTCAATGAAATGTAGTTTTTGAAACTGTCGCTATTTCTTCTGCGCGGGATAACGGCTAGGATTGGTCCCACAGCAAACATGACTTTTTTATCTAAATTTTTAAATGATGTGCTACCACAGCGCCCAGTGTAAACGCTCAGCTCCGGCAATCACGTCAAATTAAAAAGAATGTTATTTCTTCGAGTCCAATTCTCTCATTTATCACATTTATCAGGTCACAGTCCAAAGTTAGTTCAATTAAGTCCCACAGTCAATCGTTTCATTGGTAGAAGGGATGCAATCTAGTAATACCAGAAAAATATCGCTAAATACATGTTGGTACGAATATGTGACAAAACCGTTGTAACTCAAGCGGATTGACATCGTTAGAAAGTCAATGAAATGTAGTTTTTGAAGCTTTCGCTATTTCTTCAGCGCGCGATAACGGCTAGGATTGGTCCCACGGTAAAAAATGATTTATTTATCTAAATTTTTAAATGAAGCGCTTCCGCAGCGCCCAGTGTGATTGCTCAGTTCTGGCAATCATGTCAAATTAAGATGAATGTTTATTCTTGGAGTCCAATTGTCACATTTATTACATTTATAAGGTAACAGTCCAAAGTTAGTTCAATTAAGTCCCACATTCAATCGTTTCACTGTTAAAAGCGATGCAACCTAGTAATAACAGATAAATATCGCTAAATACATGTTGGTACGAATATGTGACCCAACCGTTGTAACTCAAACGGACTGACATCGATAGAAACTCATTGAAATGTAGTATTTGAAACTGTCGCTATTTCTTCAGCGTGCGCTACCGGCTACTGTTAAAAAGTAACTTTTTCATCTTCATTTTTAAATGAAGCGCTACCACAGCGCCCCGTGTAATCGCTGAGTTGCGGCAATCATGTCAAATCAAGAAGAATGTTATTTCTTGGAGTTCAATTGTCTCACTTTCACATTTATAAGGTCACAGCCCAAAATCAGTTCAATTAAGTTCCACGGTCAATCGTTTCACTGTTGAAATCGATACAATCTAGTAATACCGGAAAGATATCACGAAATATATTTTGGTACGAGTGTGTGACCCAACCATTGTAACTCAAACGGACTGACACCGTTAGAAAGTCAATGTAGTGCAGTTTTTGAAACTGTCGCTATTTCCTCAGCGCGCGATAACGGCTAGGATTGGTCCCACGGTAAAGAATGACTTTTCTATCTAAATTTTTAAATGAAGCGCTACCACAGCGCCCAGTGTAATCTCTGAGTTCCGGCAATCATGTCAAATTAAGATGAATGTTAATTCTTGGAGTCCAATTGTCTCATTTATCACATTTATCAGCTCACAGTCCAAAGTTAGTTCAATTAAGTCCCACATTCAATCGTTTTACTGTTAAAAGCGATGCAACCCAGTAATATCAGATAATTATCGCTAAATACATGTTGGTACGAGTATGTGACGCAACCGTTGTAACTGAAGCGCATTGATACCGTTAGAAAGTCAATGAAATGTAGTTTTTGAAACTGTCGCTATTTCTTCTGCGCGGGATAACGGCTAGGATTGGTCCCACAGCAAAAATGACTTTTTTATCTAAATTTTTAAATGATGTGCTACCACAGCGCCCAGTGTAAACGCTCAGCTCCGGCAATCACGTCAAATTAAAAAGAATGTTATTTCTTCGAGTCCAATTCTCTCATTTATCACATTTATCAGGTCACAGTCCAAAGTTAGTTCAATTAAGTCCCACAGTCAATCGTTTCATTGGTAGAAGGGATGCAATCTAGTAATACCAGAAAAATATCGCTAAATACATGTTGGTACGAATATGTGACAAAACCGTTGTAACTCAAGCGGATTGACATCGTTAGAAAGTCAATGAAATGTAGTTTTTGAAGCTTTCGCTATTTCTTCAGCGCGCGATAACGGCTAGGATTGGTCCCACGGTAAAAAATGATTTATTTATCTAAATTTTTAAATGAAGCGCTTCCGCAGCGCCCAGTGTGATTGCTCAGTTCTGGCAATCATGTCAAATTAAGATGAATGTTTATTCTTGGAGTCCAATTGTCACATTTATTACATTTATAAGGTAACAGTCCAAAGTTAGTTCAATTAAGTCCCACATTCAATCGTTTCACTGTTAAAAGCGATGCAACCTAGTAATAACAGATAAATATCGCTAAATACATGTTGGTACGAATATGTGACCCAACCGTTGTAACTCAAACGGACTGACATCGATAGAAACTCATTGAAATGTAGTATTTGAAACTGTCGCTATTTCTTCAGCGTGCGCTACCGGCTACTGTTAAAAAGTAACTTTTTCATCTTCATTTTTAAATGAAGCGCTACCACAGCGCCCCGTGTAATCGCTGAGTTGCGGCAATCATGTCAAATCAAGAAGAATGTTATTTCTTGGAGTTCAATTGTCTCACTTTCACATTTATAAGGTCACAGCCCAAAATCAGTTCAATTAAGTTCCACGGTCAATCGTTTCACTGTTGAAATCGATACAATCTAGTAATACCGGAAAGATATCACGAAATATATTTTGGTACGAGTGTGTGACGCAACCGTTGTAACTGAAGCGGATTGATACCGTTAGAAAGTCAAGGAAATGTAGTTTTTGAAACTGTCAACATTTCTTCTGCGCGCGTTAACGGCTAGGATTGGTCCCACAGCAAAAATGACTTATTTATATAACTTTTTAAATGAAGCGCTACCACGGCGCCCAGTGTAATCGCTCAGTTCCGGCAGTCATGTCAAATTAAGATGAATGTTATTTCTTGGAGTTCAATTGTCTCACTTTCACATTTATAAGGTCACAGCCCAAAATGAGTTCAATAAAGTTCCACGGTCAATCGTTTCACTGTTGAAATCGATGCAATCTAGTAATACTGGAAAGATATCACGAAATATATTTTGGTAAGAATATGTGACTCAACCGTTGTAACTCAAACGGATTGATACTGTTAGAAAGTCAATGAAATGTACTATTTGAAACTGTCTGTATTTCTTCAGCGCGAAATAACAGCTAGAATTGGTCCCACAGCAAAAATGACTTATTTATCTAAATTTTCAAATGAAGTGCTACCACAGCGCCCAGTGTAAACGCTCAGTTCCGGCAATCACGTAAAATTAAAAAGAATGTTATTCCTTTGGGTCCAATTCTCTCATTTATCACATTTATCAGGTCACAGTCCAAAGTTAGTTCAATTAAGCCCCACAGTCAACTGTTTCATTGGTAAAAGTGATGCAATCTAGTAATACCAGAAAAATATCGCTAAATACATGTTGGTACGAATATGTGACAAAACCGTTGTAACTCAAACGGATTGACATCGTTAGAAAGTCAATGAAATGCAGTTTTTGAAACTGTCGCTATTTCTTCAGCGCGCGATAACGGCTAGGATTGGTCCCACGGTAAAGAATGACTTATTTATCTAAATTTTTAAATGAAGCGCTACCAGAGTGCCCAGTGTAATCGCTGAGGTCCGGCAATCATGTCAAATTAAGATGAATGTTATTTCTTGGAGTCCAATTGTCTCATTTATCACATTTATCAGGTCACAGTCCAAAGTTAGTTCAATTAAGTCCCACAGTCAATCGTTTCATTGTTAAAAGCGAAGTAATCTAGCAATATCAGAAAAATATCGCTAAATACATGTTGGTACGAATATGTGACCCAACCATTGTAACTCAAACGAACTGACACCGTTAGAAAGTCAATGTAATGCAGTTTTTGAAACTGTCGCTATTTCTTCAGCGCGCGATAACGGCTAGGATTGGTCCCCCGGTAAAGAATGACTTATTTATCTAAATTTTTAAATGAAACGCTACCAGAGCGCCCAGTGTAATCGCTGAGGTCCGGCAATCATGTCAAATTAAGATGAATGTTATTTCTTGGAGTCCAATTGCCTCATTTATCAGATTTATCAGTTCACAGTCCAAAGTTAGTTCAATTAAGTCCCACATTCAATCGTTTCACTGTTAAAAGCGATGCAACCTAGAAATATCAAATAAGTATCGCTAAATACATGTTGGTACGAATATGTGACCCAACCGTTGTAAATTAGACGGACTAACATCGATAGAAAGTCAGTGAAATGTAGTATTTGAAACTGTCGCTATTTCTTCAGCGTGCGCTACCGGCTACTGTTAAAAAGTAACTTTTTTATCTTAATTTTTAAATGAAGCGCTACCACAGCGCCCCGTGTAATCGCTGAGTTGCGGCAATCATGTCAAATCAAGAAGAATGTTATTTCTTGGAGTTCAATTGTCTCACTTTCACATTTATAAGGTCACGGCCCAAAATCAGTTCAATTAAGTTCCACGGTCAATCGTTTCACTGTTGAAATCGATACAATCTAGTAATACCGGAAAGATATCACGAAATATATTTTGGTAGTTAAGAAGAATGTTATTTCTTATAGTCCAATTGTGTTATATATCACATTTATAAGGTCGCAGTCCAAAGTTTGTTCAATTAAGTCCCACAGTCAATCGTTTCATTGTTAAAAGCGAAGCAATCTAGTAATATCAGAAAAATATCGCTTAATACATGTTGGTACGAATATGTGACCCAACCATTGTAACTCAAACGGACTGAAATCGTTGGAAAGTCAATGTAATGCAGTTTTTGAAACTGTCGCTATTTCTTCAGCGCGCGATGACGGCTAGGATTGGTCCCACGGTAGAGAATGAATTATTTATCTACGTTTTTAAATGAAGCGCTACCACAGTGCCCAGTGTAATCGCTGAGTTCCGGCAATCATGTCAAATTAAGAAGAATGTTATTTCTTTGAGTTCAATTGTCTCACTTTCACATTTATAAGGTCACAGCCCAAAATCAGTTCAATTAAGTTCCACGGTCAATCGTTTCACTGTTGAAAGTGATACAACCTAGTAATATCGGAAAGATATCACGAAATACATTTTGGTAAGATTATGTGACTCAACCGTTGTAACTCAAACGGGTTGATACTGTTAGAAAGTCAATGAAATGTACTTTTTGAAACTGTCTGTATTTCTTCAGCGCGCAATAACGGCTAGGATTGGTCCCACAGTAAAAAAAGACTTATTAATCTAAAGTTTTAAATAAAGCGCTACCACAGCACCCAGTGTAATCGCTGAGTTCAGGCAAACAAGTCTAATTAAGAAGAATGTTTTTTCTTGGAGTCCAATTGTCTTATTTATCACATTTATCAGGTCGCAGTCCAACGTTAGTTCAATTAAGTCCCACAGTCAATCGTTTCATTGTTAAAAGCGAAGCAATCTAGTATTATCAGAAAAATATCGCTAAATACATGTTGGTACGAATATGTGACCCAACCACTGTAACTCAAAAAGACTGACACCGTTAGAAAGTGAATGTAATGCAGTTTTTGAAACTGTCGCTATTTCTTCAGCGCGCGATAACGGCTAGGATTGGTCCCATGGTAAAGAATGACTTATTTATCTACGTTTTTAAATGAAGCGCTACCACAGTGCCCAGTGTAATCGCTAATTCGGGCAAACATGTCAAATTAAGAAGAATGTTATTTCTTGGAGTTCAATTGTCTCATTTTCACATTTATAAGGTCACAGCCCAAAATCAGTTCAATTAAGTTCCACGGTCAATCGTTTCACTGTTGAAAGTGATACAACCTAGTAATATCGGAAAGATATCACGAAATACATTTTGGTAAGATTATGTGACTCAACCGTTGTAACTCAAACGGGTTGATACTGTTAGAAAGTCAATGAAATGTACTTTTTGAAACTGTCTGTATTTCTTCAGCGCGCAATAACGGCTAGGATTGGTCCCACAGTAAAAAAAGACTTATTAATCTAAAGTTTTAAATAAAGCGCTACCACAGCGCCCAGTGTAATCGCTGAGTTCAGGCAAACAAGTCTAATTAAGAAGAATGTTTTTTCTTGGAGTCCAATTGTCTTATTTATCACATTTATCAGGTCGCAGTCCAACGTTAGTTCAATTAAGTCCCACAGTCAATCTTTTCACTGTTAAAAGAGAAGCAATCTAGTATTATTAGAAAAATATCGCTAAATACATGTTGGTATGAATATGTGACCCAACCATTGTAACTCAAACGGACTGACACCATTAGAAAATCAATGTAATGCAGTTTTTAAAACTGTCGCTTTTTCTTCAGCGCGCGATAAAGGCTAGGATTGGTCCCACGGTAAAGAATGACTTATTTATCTAAATTTTTAAATGAAGCGCTGCCACAGCGCCAAGTGTAATCGCTGAGGTCCGGCAATCATGTCAAATTAAGATGAATGTTATTTCTTGGAGTCCAATTGTCTCATTCATCACATTTATCAGGTCACAGTCCAAAGTTAGTTCAATGAAGTCCCACAGTCAATCGTTTCATTGTTAAAAGCGAAGCAATCTAGTAATATCAGAGAAATATCGCTAAATAAATGTTTGTACGAATATGTGACCCAACCATTGTAACTCAAACGAACTGACACCGTTAGAAAGTCAATGTAATGGAGTTTTTGAAACTGTCGCTATTTCATCAGCGCGCGATAACGGCTAGGATTGGTCCCACGGTAAAGAATGACTTATTTATATAAATTTTTAAATGAAGCGCTACCACAGCGCCCAGTGTAATCGCCGAGTTCCGGTAATTATGTCAAATTAAGATGAATGATATTTCTTGGAGTCCAATTGCCTCATTTATCACATGTATCAGGTCACAGTCCAAAGTTAGTTCAATTAAGTCCCACATTCAATCGTTTCACTGTTAAAAGCGATGCAACCTAGTAATATCAGATAAATATCGCCAAATGCATGTTGGTACGAATATGTGACCCAACCGTTGTAACTCAAACGGACTGACATCGATAGAAAGTTCGTGAAAAGTAGTATTTGAAATTGTCTCTATTTCTTCAGCGCGCGCTAACGGGTAGGATTCGTCCCACGGGTAAAAAGTGACTTTATTTATCTTAATTTTTAAATGAAGCGCTACCACAGCGACCAGTGTAATCGCTGAGTAGCGGCGATCATGTCAAATTAAGAAGAATGTTATTTCTTGGAGTCCAATTGTCTTACTTTTTCAATTATAAGGTTACAGCCCAAAATCAGTTCAATTAAGTCCCACAGTCAATCGTTTCACTTTTAAAAGCGAAACAACCTAGTAATACCGGAAAGATATTACGAAATACATGTTGGTACGAATATGTGACTTAACCGTTGTAACACAAACGGATTGACACTGTTAGAAAGTCAATGAAATGTAGTGTTTGAAACTGTCTCTATTTCTTCAGCGCGGGATAACGGCTAGGATTGGTCCCACAGTAAAAAATTACTTATTAATCTAAAGTTTTAAATAAAGCGCTACCACAGCGCCCAGTGTAATCGCTGAGTACAGGCAAACAAGTCCAATTAAGATGAATGTTATTTCTTGGAGTCCAATTGCCTCATTTATCACATTTAGCAGGTAACAATCCAAAGTTAGTTCAATTAAGTCCCACAGTAAATCGTTTCATTGTTAAAAGCGAAGCAATCTAGTAATATCAGAAAAATATCGCTAAATACATGTTGGTACAAATATGTGACCCAACCATTGTAACTCAAACGGACTGACACCGTTAGAAAGTCAATGTAATGCAGTTTTTGAAACTGTCGCTATTTCTTCAGGGCGCGATAACGGCTAGGATTGGTCCCACAGTAAAAAAAGACTTATTAATCTAAATTTTTAAATAAAGCGCTACCACAGCGCCCAGTGTAATCGCTGAGTTCAGGCAAACAAGTCTAATTAAGAAGAATGTTATTTGGAGTCCAATTGTCTTATTTATCACATTTATCAGGTCGCAGTCCAAAGTTAGTTCAATTAAGTCCCACAGTCAATCGTTTCACTGTTAAAAGAGAAGCAATCTAGTAATATTAGAAAAATATCGCTAAATACATGTTGGTACGAATATGTGACCCAACCATTGTAACTCAAACGGACTGACACCGTTAGAAAGTCAATGTAATGCAGTTTTTGAAACTGTCGCTATTTCTTCAGCGCGCTATAACGGCTAGGATTGGACCCACGGTAAAGAATGACTTATTTATATAAATTTTTAAATGAAGCGCTACCACAGCGCCAAGTGTAATCGCTGAGGTCCGGTAATCATGTAAAATTAAGATGAATGTTATTTCTTGGAGTCCAATTGTCTCATACATCACATTTATCAGGTCACAGTCCAAAGTTAGTGCAATGAAGTCCCACAGTCAATCGTTTCATTGTTAAAAGCGAAGCAATCTAGTAATATCAGAGAAATATCGCTAAATACATGTTGGTACGAATATGTGACCCAACCTTTGTAACTCAAACGAACTGACACCGTTAGAAAGTCAATGTAATGGAGTTTTTGAAACTGTCGCTATTTCTTCAGCGCGCGATAACGGCTAGGATTGGTCCCACGGTAAAGAATGACTTATTTATATAAATTTTTAAATGAAGCGCTACCACAGCGCCCAGTGTAATCGCCGAGTTCCGGCAATTATGTCAAATTAAGATGAATGATATTTCTTGGAGTTCAATTGCCTCATTTATCACATGTATCAGGTCACAGTCCAAAGTTAGTTCAATTAAGTCCCACATTCAATCGTTTCACTGTTAAAAGCGATGCAACCTAGTAATATCAGATAGATATCGCCAAATGCATGTTGGTACGAATATGTGACCCAACCGTTGTAACTCAAACGGACTGACATCGATAGAAAGTCTGTGAAAAGTCGTATTTGAAATTGTCTCTATTTTTTCAGCATGCGCTACCGGCTAGGATTGGTCCAACAGTTAAAAAGTAACTTTTTTATCTTAATTTTTAAATGAAGCGCTATCACAGCGCCCGGTGTAATCGCTGAGTTGCGGCAATCATGTCAAATCAAAAAGAATGTTTTTTCTTGGAGTTCAATTGTGTCACTTTCACATTTATAAGGTCACAGCCCAAAATCAGTTCAATTAAGTTCCACGGTCAATCGTTTCACTGTTAAAAGCGAAACAACCTAGTAATACCGGAAAGATATCACGAAATACATGTTGGTACGAATATGTGACCCAACCGTTGTAACTCAAACGGACTGACATCGATAGAAAGTCCGTGAAAAGTCGTATTTGAAATTGTCGCTATTTCTTCAGCGCGCGATAACGGCTAGGATTGGTCCCACGGTAAAAAATGACTTATTTATATAAATTTTTGAATGAAGCGCTACCACAGCGCCCAGTGTAATCGCCGAGTTCCGGCAATCAGGTCAAATTAAGATGAATGTTATTTCTGGGAGTCCAATTGCCTCATTTATCACATGTATCAGGTCACAGTCCAAAGTTAGTTCAATTAAGTCCCACATTCAATCGTTTCACTGTTAAAAGCGATGCAACCTAGTAATATCAGATAAATATCGCCAAATGCATGTTGGTACGAGTATGTGACCCAACCGTTGTAACTCAAACGGACTGAGATCGATACAAAGTCCGTGAAAAGTAGTATTTGAAATTGTCTCTATTTCTTCAGCGCGCGCTAACGGGTAGGATTCGTCCCACGGCTAAAAAGTGACTTTATTTATCTTAATTTTCAAATGAAGCGCTACCACAGGGACCAGTGTAATCGCTGAGTTGCGGCAATCATGTCAAATTAAGAAGAATGTTATTTCTTGGAGTCCAATTGTCCTACTTTTTCAATTATAAGGTTACAGCCCAAAATCAGTTCAATTAAGTCCCACAGTCAATCGTTTCACTGTTAAAAGCGAAACAACCTAGTAATACCGGAAAGATATCACGAAATACATTTTGGTAAGAATATGTGACTCAACTGTTGTAGCACAAACGGATTGATACTGTTAGAAAGTCAATGAAATGTAGTTTTTGAAACTGTCTCTATTTCTTTAGCGCGCGATAACGGCTAGGATTGGTCCCACGGTAAAGAATTACTTATTAATCTAAACTTTTAAATAAAGCGCTACCACAGCGCCCAGTGTAATCGCTGAGTTCAGGCAAACAAGTCTAATTAAGAAGAATGTTATTTCTTGGAGTCCAATTGTCACATTTATCACATTTAGCAGGTAACAATCCAAAGTTAGTTCAATTAAGTCCCACATCCAATCGTTTCATTGTTAAAAGCGAAGCAATCTAGTAATATCAGAAAAATATTGCTAAATACATGTTGGTATGAATATGTGACCCAACCATTGTAACTCAAACGGACTGACACCGTTAGAAAGTGAATGTAATGCAGTTTTTGAAACTGTCGCTATTTCTTCAGCGCGCGATAACGGCTAGGATTGGTCCCACGGTAAAGAATGACTTATTTATCTACGTTTTTAAATGAAGCGCTACCACAGTGCCCAGTGTAATCGCTGAGTTCCGGCAATCATGTCAAATTAAGAAGAATGTTATTTCTTGGAGTTCAATTGTCTCACTTTCACATTTATAAGGTCACAGCCCAAAATCAGTTCAATTAAGTTCCACGGTCAATCGTTTCACTGTTGAAAGCGATACAACCTAGTAATACCGGAAAGATATCACGAAATACATTTTGGTAAGAGTATGTGACCCAACCATTGTAACTCAAACGGACTGACACCGTTAGAAAGTCAATGTAATGCAGTTTTTGAAACTGTCGCTATTTCTTCCGCGCGCGATAACGGCTAGGATTGGTCCCACAGTAAAAAAAGACTTATTAATCTAAATTTTTAAATAAAGCGCTACCACAGCGCCCAGTGTAATCGCTGAGTTCAGGCAAACAAGTCTAATTAAGAAGAATGTTATTTGGAGTCCAATTGTCTTATTTATCACATTTATCAGGTCACAGCCCAAAACCAGTTCAATTAAGTTCCACGGTCAATCGTTTCACTGTTGAAAGCGATACAACCTAGTAATACCGGAAAGATATCACGAAATACATTTTGGTAAGAATATGTGACTCAACCGTTGTAACTCAAACGGGTTGATACTGTTAGAAAGTCAATGAAATGTACTTTTTGAAACTGTCTGTATTTCTTCAGCGCGCAATAACGGCTAGGATTGGTCCCACAGTAAAAAAAGACTTATTAATCTAAACTTTTAAATAAAGCGCTACCACAGCGCCCAGTGTAATCGCTGAGTTCAGGCAAACAAGTCTAATTAACCCTATTCGGTCGGGGTTTTTCGAACATACTATGACCGGGGGGGGGGGCGGATTCCGCCCCCCCCCCCTTAATAACTTTTCATAGGGTTGATCAAATTGAATCAAACTTGGCACACTTATAGTACGTCATAAAAGGAACAAAATGGCACCAAAAAAAATTTGCTTGCGTCAGCACATTTTCAGTGACGTCATCAAAAGCTTAAAAATTTTTAAAAATGCCACTATCTGCTTAAAATATAATTACTTTTGTTCTAGAGCGAATTTTTACATTCTGTTTGAAGTTTCTGAAAGCTAGATAAAAGTTATTTAAAATATCTTCCGGTTTTTACATGGATCGGATAAAAAATTGCCAAAAATTGCCCGAAAATCCGATTTTTTCCGATTTTCGGGTAAAATCCGACAAAATCGGGAAATCGGATTAGTCACATGTTCAAATTATTCAAAATGATTTTTCTTAATGAAACAAAGTTGTGTTGCAAGTTTCACGTTCTAAGGATAATCCTAACAGGAGTTATTATATTTTCTCCATTATAAGGATTTCATAGAGATTTTTAGGGGTAGTTTCGAGTAATGGCCAATATCGAAGCCTCTGAAAGGTATGAGACCTAAAAAAATAGCATGCAGGTGTCTAATAGATGAATGTTGAAACTCAGTAAGTATCATAGCCATATAACAAAGCAATCAGGAGTTATTAAAAAAAACTGTCAGGGGGGGCGGAATCCGCCCCCCCCGGACCGAATAGGGTTAAGAAGAATGTTATTTCTTGGAGTCCAATTGTCTTATTTATCACATTTATAAGGTCGCAGTCCAAAGTTAGTTAAATTAAGTCCCACAGTCAATCGTTTCATTGTTAAAAGCGAAGCAATCTAGTAATATCAGAAAAATATCGCTAAATACATGTTTGTACAAATATGTGACCCAACCATTGTAACTCAAACGGACTGACACCGTTAGAAAGTCAATGTAATGCAGTTTTTGAAACTTTCGCTATTTCTTCAGCGCGCGATAACGGCTAGGATTGGTCCCACAGTAAAAAAAGACTTATTAATCTAAATTTTTAAATAAAGCGCTACCACAGCACCCAGTGTAATCGCTGAGTTCAGGCAAACAAGTCTAATTAAGAAGAATGTTATTTCTTGGATTCCAATTGTCTTATTTATCACATTTATCAGGTCGCAGTCCGAAGTTAGTTCAATTAAGTCCCACAGTCAATCGTTTCATTGTTAAAAGCGAAGCAATCTAGTAATATCAGACAAATATCGCTAAATACATGTTGGTACGAATATGTGACCCAACCATTGTAACTCAAACGGACTGACACCGTTAGAAAGTCAACGTAATGCAGTTTTTGAAACTGTCGCTATTTCTTCAGCGCGCGATAACGGCTAGGATTGGTCCCACGGTAAAGAATGACTTATTTATCTAAGTTTTTAAATGAAGCGCTACCACAGTGCCCAGTGTAATCGCTGAGTTCCGGCAATCATGTCAAATTAAGAAGAATGTTATTTCTTGGAGTTCAATTGTCTCACTTTCACTTTTATAAGGTCGCAGTCCAAAGTTAGTTCAATTAAGTCCCACAGTCAATCGTTTCACTGTTAAAAGAGAAGCAATCTAGTAATATTAGAAAAATATCGCTAAATACATGTTGGTACGAATATGTGACCCAACCATTGTAACTCAAACGGACTGACACCGTTAGAAAGTCAATGTAATGCAGTTTTTGAAACTGTCGCTATTTCTTCAGCGCGCTATAACGGCTAGGATTGGACCCACGGTAAAGAATGACTTATTTATATAAATTTTTAAATGAAGCGCTACCACAGCGCCAAGTGTAATCGCTGAGGTCCGGTAATCATGTAAAATTAAGATGAATGGTATTTCTTGGAGTCCAATTGTCTCATACATCACATTTATCAGGTCACAGTCCAAAGTTAGTGCAATGAAGTCCCACAGTCAATCGTTTCATTGTTAAAAGCGAAGCAATCTAGTAATATCAGAGAAATATCGCTAAATACATGTTGGTACGAATATGTGACCCAACCTTTGTAACTCAAACGAACTGACACCGTTAGAAAGTCAATGTAATGGAGTTTTTGAAACTGTCGCTATTTCTTCAGCGCGCGATAACGGCTAGGATTGGTCCCACGGTAAAGAATGACTTATTTATATAAATTTTTAAATGAAGCGCTACCACAGCGCCCAGTGTAATCGCCGAGTTCCGGCAATTATGTCAAATTAAGATGAATGATATTTCTTGGAGTTCAATTGCCTCATTTATCACATGTATCAGGTCACAGTCCAAAGTTAGTTCAATTAAGTCCCACATTCAATCGTTTCACTGTTAAAAGCGATGCAACCTAGTAATATCAGATAGATATCGCCAAATGCATGTTGGTACGAATATGTGACCCAACCGTTGTAACTCAAACGGACTGACATCGATAGAAAGTCTGTGAAAAGTCGTATTTGAAATTGTCTCTATTTTTTCAGCATGCGCTACCGGCTAGGATTGGTCCAACAGTTAAAAAGTAACTTTTTTATCTTAATTTTTAAATGAAGCGCTATCACAGCGCCCGGTGTAATCGCTGAGTTGCGGCAATCATGTCAAATCAAAAAGAATGTTTTTTCTTGGAGTTCAATTGTGTCACTTTCACATTTATAAGGTCACAGCCCAAAATCAGTTCAATTAAGTTCCACGGTCAATCGTTTCACTGTTAAAAGCGAAACAACCTAGTAATACCGGAAAGATATCACGAAATACATGTTGGTAAGAATATGTGACTTCACCGTTGTAACACAAACGGATTGACACTGTTAGAAAGTCAATGAAATGTAGTGTTTGAAACTGTCTCTATTTCTTCAGCGCGGGATAACGGCTAGGATTGGTCCCACAGTAAAAAATTACTTATTAATCTAAACTTTTAAATAAAGCGCTACCACAGCGCCCAGTGTAATCGCTGAGTTCAGGCAAACAAGTCTAATTAAGATGAATGTTATTTCTTGGAGTCCAATTGCCTCATTTATCACATGTATCAGGTCACAGTCCAAAGTTAGTTCAATTAAGTCCCACATTCAATCGTTTCACTGTTAAAAGCGATGCAACCTAGTAATATCAGATAAATATCGCCAAATGCATGTTTGTACGAATATGTGACCCAACCGTTGTAACTCAAACGGACTGACATCGATAGAAAGTCCGTGAAAAGTCGTATTTGAAATTGTCGCTATTTCTTCAGCGCGCGATAACGGCTAGGATTGGTCCCACGGTAAAAAATGACTTATTTATATAAATTTTTGAATGAAGCGCTACCACAGCGCCCAGTGTAATCGCCGAGTTCCGGCAATCAGGTCAAATTAAGATGAATGTTATTTCTGGGAGTCCAATTGCCTCATTTATCACATGTATCAGGTCACAGTCCAAAGTTAGTTCAATTAAGTCCCACATTCAATCGTTTCACTGTTAAAAGCGATGCAACCTAGTAATATCAGATAAATATCGCCAAATGCATGTTGGTACGAGTATGTGACCCAACCGTTGTAACTCAAACGGACTGAGATCGATACAAAGTCCGTGAAAAGTAGTATTTGAAATTGTCTCTATTTCTTCAGCGCGCGCTAACGGGTAGGATTCGTCCCACGGCTAAAAAGTGACTTTATTTATCTTAATTTTCAAATGAAGCGCTACCACAGGGACCAGTGTAATCGCTGAGTTGCGGCAATCATGTCAAATTAAGAAGAATGTTATTTCTTGGAGTCCAATTGTCCTACTTTTTCAATTATAAGGTTACAGCCCAAAATCAGTTCAATTAAGTCCCACAGTCAATCGTTTCACTGTTAAAAGCGAAACAACCTAGTAATACCGGAAAGATATCACGAAATACATTTTGGTAAGAATATGTGACTCAACTGTTGTAGCACAAACGGATTGATACTGTTAGAAAGTCAATGAAATGTAGTTTTTGAAACTGTCTCTATTTCTTTAGCGCGCGATAACGGCTAGGATTGGTCCCACGGTAAAGAATTACTTATTA